>NW_027507748.1:495312248-496617248 GCF_037356315.1 Lithobates pipiens
GTCTGTGACTCACGAGGATTTGGCAGCACCATTGCATAATGCAATTTATTTTTCTTTCCTCAACTTTCACACTGTTAGCCCTTGTACACACGGTCGGAGAATCTGTCGGAATGAGTCTTATCGGACCGTTTTGTCGGATAATCCGACTGTGTGTGGTATGCATCAGACTGATTCCGTCGGAATATCCATCGGACCCAATTTTCCAACATGTTGGAAATATTTCCCGACCAACTGGTTCGATCGGACATACTCCGATCATGTGTAGAGAATTTTGATCGGACCAAGTGCCACGCATGCTCAGATCAAATTCCTACATCAAAGCTATTGGCTACTAGCCTGAACGTAGTCCCATCGTAACGAAATTATGTCATCACGTTCTGAATGATCGGATTTTTCTTAGTCCGACCGTGTGTATGCAACAGTTTCGGACAAGATCCGACGGACAAAATCCGACGGATTTGGTTGTCGAAATCTCCAACCGTGTGTACAGGGGCTAAAAAGGAAACAAATCTGCACGTGGACAATGACTTTTTATAGAAAGAGTATAAAAAAATAAAAAAATAAATAAGTGTGTGATATGTGGCTATTTTGAAAAATCTGGAAACAAAATGATCTTAAGCTGGCCATACATTATACAATTTTACTTGTTCTATGTCCTCCACATTAACCTTCAACTACTACACTATATTGTCAAAAGTATTGGGACACCTGCCTTTACACGCACATGAACTTTAATGGCATCCCAGTCTAAGTCCGTAGGGATCAATATTGAGTTGGCCCGCCCTTTGCAGCTATAACAGCTTCAACTCTTCTGGGAAGGTTGTCCACAAGGTTTAGGAGTGTCTATGGGAATGTTTGACCGTTCTTCCAGAAGCGCATTTGTGAGGTCAGGCATTGATATTGGATAAGAAGGCCTGGCTCAAAGTCTCCGCTTTAGATCATCCCAAAGGTGTTTTTTTCAGGTTGAGGTCAGGATTCTGAGTAAGCCAGTCAAGTTCCTCTACCCCAAACTCGCTCATCCACGTCTTTATGGAGCTTGCTTTGTGCAATGGTCCAAATCATTTGGTGGAGGGGGGATTATGGTGTGGGGTTGTTTTTCTGGGGTTGGGCTGGGCCCTTTAGTTCCAGTGAAGGGAACTCTTAAGGTGTCAGCATACCAAGACATTTTGGACAATTTTATGTTCCCAACTTTATGGGAACAGTTTGGGGATGTCCCCTTTCTGTTCCAACATGACTGAACATCAGTGCACAAAGCAAGGTCCATAAAGACACGGATGAATGAGTAGAACACCTTTGGGATGAATTAGAGCCTAGACTGAGAGCCAGGCCATCTCTTCCATCAGTGCCTGACCTCACAAATGCACTTCTGGAAGAATGGTCAAACATTCCCATAGACACACTCCTAAACCTTGTGGACAGCCTTCCCAGAAGAGTTAAAGCTGTTATAGCTGCAAAGAATGAGCCAACTCAATATTGGACCCTACGGACTAAGACTGGGATGCCATTAAAATTCATGTACATGTAAAGGCAGGTGACCCAATATTTTTGGTAATATAGTGTATGTAGTGTAAGGGCCTGCCTGACTGCATACAAATTAAAAGTGTTTGGGTCTGACCCCATATTTTATGGTTTGGGTAAATCTAAAAGAAAATTCTACAATACCAATAAAGCCTGCAGGCCATTGGGACGTGTCCCCCCACATAAGTCACACTCCCATATCACCTCTCTCACCCTTCTGCTTCTCCTAACTTCTGGAGATATTTCCCCAAATCCTGGACCACAATCATTTACCTTCGGCCAACATACCCAGCACAGCCCATCCTCTGCTAGCAGCCGCAATCCACACAATCTCATTTCTATTCCTCTTCAGCCTAGAGCCAGCCTCCCCTTCTCCTGTGCCCTTTGGAATGCCCGCTCTGTTTGTAACAAACTCACCACTGTCCATGACCTATTTATCACTAACTCTCTGAACCTACTTGCAATTACTGAGACCTGGATTCAAGAATCTGACCTTCCTTCTCCTGCGTCTCTCTCCTATGGTGGCCTCCTGTGGACTCACTCTCCCAGGCCTAGTGGACGGAAAGGAGGTGGTGTTGGAATTCTCCTATCCCCTCAAAGCACTTTCCAGGTTCTTCATCCACCCCCCTCTCTGTCCCTCTCTTCATTTGAAGCTCACTGTATTCGCCTATTTTCTCCGGTTTCATTGAGAATTGCTGTGATCTATTGCCCCCCTGGACCGGTATCAAACTTCCTTGATGACTTCTCTGCCTGGCTACCCTACTTTCTCTCCTCTGAAATTCCAACACTCATTCTTGGTGACTTTAACATCCCTGTTAATCTTAACACTCCTGCCACTTCTAAGCTGCTGAGCCTAACCTCCTCTTTTGATCTAAAACAATGGACAAGTGCTTCCACTCACTCTGTTGGCAACTGCCTTGACCTTATCTTCTCCTACCTATGCACTCCGCACACCCTTTCCAATATTCCTTTTCCTCTATCTGATCACCACCTTATTAGTTTCAATCTCTCCTTGTCTGCCTCCTCCTTGCCTTCCAACTACCAAACTATTACCCGTAGAAACCTTCGCCATCTTAACCCTTCTCTTCTTTTCTCTGCTACAGACTGTCTCTACGACAAAATCTCCTCCTTGTCCTGCCCCAACTTGGCTACTTCTGTCTACAACAGTTCGCTGTCATCCACCCTGGATACCTTGGCCCCCTTTACTACGCACAGAATCAAGCCCCGGCCGCTGCAACCCTGGCAGACAGACAATACCAGAAGCCTCAAAAAACGTAGCTGTGCTCTTGAGCGTTTGTGGCGTAAAACTAAGTCACAGCAAGATTTCAGCCAATATAAATCTGCCCTCCAAAAATACCATTCCTGCCTGCACGCTGCCAAACAGACCTATTTTATCACTCTCATTAACACCCTCTCACGCAGTCCCCGTCAACTCTTTTCTACCTTTACCACTCTACTTCGTCCTCCATTACCCCCACCCACTAACTTACTCACTGCCCAGGAGATTGCTTATCACTTCAAAAATAAGATTGAGACGATTCGTCTCGAGATCTCCGCTCTACAGACATCTCCCTCACCTTACACTCCCTGTCCTCCTGCACAATCAATACTTTCCTCTTTTGACCCAGCTACTATAGAGGAAGTCACTAAACTTTTTTCTAATGCCCGCCTAACCTCCTGCCCCCTGGACCCTGTTCCTTCTCAAATACTACGGTCACCATCTGACTCAATCCTACACTCCTTAACTCATATCTTCAACCTCTCACTCTCTACTGGCATCTTCCCCAACCCTCTAAAACATGCACTAGTCACTCCCATACCAAAAAAGGCCTCAGACCCCACCAATCTTAACAACTTAAGACCCATCTCTTTACTCCCTTTTGCCTCCAAACTCCTCGAACGTTTAGTCTATAACCGACTGAGCAACCACCTCACTGAAAATAACCTTCTCGATCCTTTTCAGTCTGGATTTCGCCCACAGCACTCCACAGAAACTGCCCTTCTAAAACTCACCAACGACTTACTAACAGCCAAAACCAACGGTCATTATTCCATACTCTTACTCTTGGACCTTTCTGCTGCCTTTGATACAGTTGACCACCCCCTCCTCCTCAAAAAACTCAATTTGCTTGGTCTCCATGACTGCACTCTCCGTTGGTTTGAATCTTACCTATCTCATCGCACCTTCTGTGTCACTTACAACTCCACTTCCTCTTCTCCAACTCCTCTTACCGTTGGGGTCCCTCAAGGTTCTGTCCTTGGACCTCTACTATTCTCGATCTACACATCCTCCTTGGGTCAGCTGATAGCCTCCCATGGCTTTCGCTACCATTTATATGCTGATGACACCCAAATCTATCTCTCTACCCCTCAGCTCACCCCATCAGTCTCCTCACGCATCGCTGATCTACTAACAGACATATCAGCCTGGATGTCACACCACTTCCTCAAACTTAATCTAAAACCGAGCTCTTAATATTTCCTCCCCCACGTACCCCTTCACCTGACTTCTCTGTCAAGATCAATGGCACATCTATCAGTCCATCCCCACATGCCAAGGTGCTAGGGGTAACCTTAGACTCCGAACTGTCCTTTCAGGCCCACATACAAGCCCTGTCCAAATCATGCCGCCTTAGCCTCCGCAACATTTCCAGAATACGCCCCTTTTTAACTAATGACACCACCAAGCTTCTAATTCACTCCCTGGTCATCTCTCGCCTCGACTACTGCAACTCCCTCCTCGTTGGATTACCTTTACATAGGCTATCCCCCCTCCAGTCCATAATGAATGCCGCTGCCAGACTCATCCACCTTACCAGCCATTCAGTGTCCTCCACCCCTCTCTGCCAATCCCTGCACTGGCTTCCACTCACCCAACGAATAAAATTCAAAGTACTAACAATAATTTACAAAGCCATCCATAACTCTGCCCCCAGCTACATCACTGACCTGGTCCCAAAATACCAACCAAACCGCCCTCTTCGTTCATCTCAAGACCTCCTGCTCTCTAGCTCCCTTGTCCCCTCCTCCCATGCTCGCCTCCAGGATTTCTCCAGAGCTTCTCCCATCCTCTGGAACTCCCTACCCCAATCTGTCCGACTGTCCCCTAATCTATCCATCTTTAGACGATCCCTGAAAACCCTTCTCTTCAAAGAAGCCTATCCTGCTTCTAACTAACACTGTTTTACTTCCCCCATCAGCTCATCCCCCACAGCAATTACCTCCTGTATCAATTGCCCCTTCCTTTTTAGATTGTAAGCTCTAACGAGCAGGGCCCTCTTATTCCTCTTGTGCCAAATTGTAATGTAAATGTAATGTCTGCCCTTATGTTGTAAAGCGCTGAGCAAACTGTTGGCGCTATATAAAACCTGTATAATAATAATAATAATAATAAATGTATAACTAGCCTTAGTGATTTGAACCTTTAATGACTTGTTCACACCATGGGTGCAAAGATTGTGCTGGGCAGCCTTCCATGGAGCAGTCTCAGTGCCTTGTTCCCTATGAGGGCAGTGTGCACACAGTACTATTTTTCAAAGCAGCAAATTGCGACACAAACTACCACATCACGACAATGCTGTGTAAATGTGACCAAAAGTATACCTTTATTATATGTTGTAATAGATGTCCCTCATTCCTATCTCAAAAAAGTTGTGAGGTATGCAAATGATGTCATACATCCCAGAATTCTTCAGGAGGGGAGGAGGGGTTTTCTCAGCTAAGCACTCTCTCATGCATGTATGCCTGGTCTAAGGACAGATGGATTCCAGAAAGTACGGTAAATGCTACATGAATCGTTTCCCTTACTCAAAATGGCCACAGCCAGAAATGCTAGTGGGTTGTTTTTCAAAGTGGTTTCTCAGCAAAATAAAGCATGAAGACATGGGATGGGAGAGTTTGCTTTGAATACTAAAAATGAATGAAGTCGCATTTTTGGTTTGTGGTGCGCAGTGTAGTTCAGCTTCAAAGCGGAGGTTCGCCAAAATGGTTTCTTTTTTTAAAAAGGCAGCAGCTAAAAATACTGCAGCTGTTGACTTTTAAAATAAGGATACTTACCTGTCCAGGGCGCCCGTGATGTCGGCACCCAAAGCCGAAAAGTCCCTCGGGTGCTGTTGCCGCCATCTTCGGTAAGGGAATCAGGAAGCGGATTCACTTTCTGGTTCCCTACTGCACATTCGGAAGTCCTATCCTAATGATCCCTGCTGTCTCTGGGACCTGTGCGTCTCTCACCAGACAGCAGAGGAATGGAGGAAGTGGCGTAGACCCCCTGCAGGAGTCTATGCCCGGAAGGGGGTGCAAATACCTTATACAGGTATCTTCACCCCCTCCCGCCAGAAAGGTGGCAAATGTGACACCGGAGGGGGGGAGCGTTCCGAAAATCGAAGGCTCCATTTTTGTGTGGAACTACGCTTTAAGTATACAATTTTTTTTGGTAGGTGTATTTGGGTGGGGTTATTTGTGGGAAATGTTTTGTGTGTCGAAATAAAAATGATTTAATTGAAAAAAAAAGTATACATATGGCAAATCGCTTGAGCAGCATCCAGAAAAGACCAATTCTAAGTGTATAAAGCACGGGCTGCTGCAGTGCATTTCTGCATCCCTGACAATGGATGTGAGATATGAATAATCAGATGTAACCAAGCTAAAACAATATAAGCTTTAAAATAAAATAAAAAGAGAATTCTTGGAGGTCAGCTTGAACTGCTGTGTTGAAATGAAAAACTTCTCTTTAGAGCGTTCAAATAGTCGAAGTGCAGATTGACTCAGAAGAGATGCTCGTTGCTCTTTCTCTCTGCTCTACATTCGACTTTCAATTAGAGAGAAGAGCGAGCTTCTACTGTGCGCTCGCTCTTCAGCAAATCCATAATAATATGCCACTAGTGCATCCAATTTAATAGGATTCAGAAAAAACATATTGTATATTAACAAGGCACAGGTGCCAAAGTGTAATTGGAATGGACAGAGGTTTAACACCGGTCCCCACACCAGCAGAGGAAGCCTGGCGTGCATAACGCGTATCTCTCTATGGGTCTTCTATCACCGCTAAAGGAAAGACTATAGCTGCCAGTAGAGGTAAAGTTAATCTTAGCTGGAATGAAGTCAATATCAGCAGACAGGAACATAATATCTATGTTATATGGGCATCCTGGCCCTTCAGAGCCCAATCCAGATGGCACGGCTCTGACCTCGGTTCCCATGACACTGGACAGACCTAATAAAACCTCTCACATAAAAAGTGCACAGAGCTGACTATCCGTACTAAAGATCTTTCCCCAGATGCGGCATTTTCTTTGCACGCAGCGTGATTATTGGGGCTGTAAAAGATCAAACCACAAATTGAACAGTTTCGTCTTAGCACTGAGAACCAGAAAACGCTGTGCAGAGATTTCCGAGAATTTCAAAAATCGACCCCAAGAACATTAGCTGGAAATAAATGCTCTTTATTGCCATTTCCTATGCCTTGGTAATAAATATTGTATCGTTTAGGACCAGCATAGGAGAGCCTTTTTTTTTTCTTTTCTGGATTTTACTGGTAAATTCGGGTATTGGGCGTAACAACTAGATTCTAACTCTCATAATGCAGAAATACAACGTTAAAATCTGTATTCACCCAAAAAAAAAAAAAAAAAAAAAAAATTAAAAAGAAGAAGAAGAAGAAAAAAAAAATCTGGCATTTTCATGCTCAAACACAGATCTTTCCAGAACAGTGGAGAAATATAAAACCCAAACAAAACCTGTCTGCACAAAAACTGAAGCAATACTGACACACAGTGGCCAAATCGGTGTACAGCAATGCTGCCACAACAGCGATCTATAAGTATACATAAAGTGCAACTATAGGCAGATATGAAAGAAAACCATTTTATTCAGTTATATATTCATTAAATATACCGAAATATATTTTAAAAAAGGTACTCCTTTAGTACAGCGTGTCTTAGTAAAAGCTTCTTATAATACTTTCCATGACCGTATTCAGTCTAGGAGAGGAAGGGCAGCAATGTAAACTAATTAGGCCTTTCTGCGTCACCCTGTGCCGTAAATCTAATAAATGGAGTCTGCCTCCTAATAAATAAAAAAAAGTTAAAAAAAAAAAAAAAGAACCACACAATGTTCACTAAAAGCTTCTTTTTTTATTCCAACTTAGCACAGGACACAAGATTAAGCTCTGACGCAATTTCCCGCTGTCCAGAAAGAAAAGGCTTTAGAGCTTTACCTTGAATCCTCTGCTAATCGGGAATAAAAGAAAGACGTTTTTAGTGGGCACAGAGGGGGAAATTAAAGGCTTGTACACACTATAAGAAAATCAGGCGGACATTTTCAGCCAAAGAATTTTCGTACGATTTTCGTGTGTACACAACAGTCGACAGCCAATTTTTCGGACGGAAATTCTCAAAGGGACAAACTCCAAAATGTTTCTCGTGCGGGAACAGAATGAACGATTTTCGCTTAATGTGTACTGTTTTCGTATGATTTTCGTACAAAAAATAAATAAATTGGAAAAGAAAGATTACGCATGATCAGAAGCAAACAACAAACAAAGCCTTTGTGGTACAAGAATTTTCATAATTTTCGGTTACATCATCGGTTACGACATCGTGAAAAACTGGACGAACGTTCGTCCGATTTTCTTATCGCGTGTATCCTACATTACTAAAACGGATACACACATAAGCTGATGCAGCTGTGCATAGTAACCAATCACCTTCTACGTTTTAGCCCACGTTCATATTTGACATGTCAAATCGCATGCCAAATCGAAGCCTATTGCCAGCAATGGCAACATCCGAATTGGTGCGATGCCAACTTTGTGGCGCCGCACTGGTTCCCAAAAGTAGTTCTGTACTACTTTTGGCGACTTTGGGGGGCGATTTCAGTAGACAGCTGTGCAGCAACCCGCACAGATGTCTGTCAAATCGCGCCAATGTTCCACTGAAATGCCGGTTTAAAACCGTGCGAGTTCTGCTGAATTTTAAACCCGCCCTCAATGTTTACGTGGGCTTATTGCCAAAGCTTAATTGAACAAGCTGAAGTTAGAAGCTGATTGGTTACTATGCACAGCTGCACCAGATTCTGTGCACAATCGTTTTAGTAAATCTAGATTAAGATTTTACATTTTCTTTTGCGTGTTGAGACTGGGAACAAGCCTAGATTTGCACCTAGCCATACACGCATAGATTTCCCTAGTTCAGTCTGTGGACTAAATGATAGAAAACAATTTGATTCCTCCATCTGCCCTAAAACAAAATGGAGGAGGGAGGAATCTCCGAGACTGGCTATTGTATTAACCACTTGCCGACCGCCCACCGCCGTTATACGTTGGTACTTTAAAGAGGAATATCATTGTTATGGCAGCAGCTAGCTGCCATAAGCCTGGTATCCTCTTCTTAGGCGGGCAGTCCGCTTCAAGATAAAAGTGGTCTCTGTGGTGGATTCGCCGCAAGATCACTTTTATTGGTGCGAGTTGCCGCCTCCCTTCTCCCGCCATGCTCCGGTGGAGGCGATCGGATCCTTTCCCTAACCTGACATGGAGATGAGTGAGTGGCCCCCACCCATCTCCATATCATTGAAGGGCAGAAGCGATGTCAAAGCGTTACTTCCGCCCATAGCTCTTAAAGGGACTTATAGTTATAGCATTTTAGTGTAAATATGAGATCTGAGGTCTCTCTGACCCCAGATCTCATATTTAAAAGGTCCTGTCATGCTTTTTTTCTATTACAAGTTACAAGGGATGTTTACATTTGTAATAGGAATAAAAGTGATACAATTATTTTTTTTTATTTTTTTTAAAAGAACAGTGTAAAAATAAAAAAAAGGTAACATAAATAAGGAATTTTTTTTTTGGCACCCCGTCCTGCCGAGCTTGCGTGCAGAAGCGAACGCATACGGAAATGGTGTTCAAACCACACATGTGAGATATCGCCAGGATCGGTAGAGAGAAAGCAATAATTCTAGCCCTGGATCTCCTCTGTAACTCCAAATATGCAAGCTGTAGAATTTTTTTTTTTTTTAACGTCGTCTATGGAAATTTTTAAGGGTAAAAGTTTATCGCCGTTCCATGAGCAGGTGCAATTTTGATGCGTGACATGTTGTGTATCAATTTACTCGGCGTAACATTCTCTTTCACAATATAAAAAAAAAATTGGGCTAGCTTTACTGTTGTCTTATTTTTTAAATTCTTAAAATTTTTTTATTTTTTCCAAAAAAAGTGTGCTTGTAAGACTGCTGCGCAAATACAGCGTGACAGAAAGTATTGCGACGACCGCCATTTTATTTTCTAGGGTGTTGGGAATTTTTTTTATAATATATATATTATATATATATATATATATATATATATATATATATATATATATATATATATATATATATATAATGTTTGGGGGTTCTAAGTAAAAAAAAAAAAAACTTGTAAACAACAAATCCCAGACAGAGGCTCAGTCCTTAAGCAGTTAAGGTGACCACAGTGCCTGTGGCTGTCTGAATAACCAAATTTGCACTGCTCCTGAGAGGACGCAATCACTGTTCTGCATTTAATTTTCCACCTGGCCCCTTTGTTCTTTTCTAATTTAAGTTTGTCAAGCGTGGTAGTAACAATAGGGCCACCTATGACTCGGCACTTTAGCTTATTCAGGCAAAATTGGTCAGAATTTGAGTGGTGTATATCTAGCCAGCCAAAGACACCATTTAGGCTTCTTCCCAGTCTCGACAACATCAAAATAAAGAAAAAGAAACTCTCTTGCTCTATTGTCCCCTAAAAACGTCTTTCTTTTACTCCTACTTACCACAGGACACAAAATAAAGTGCTATCGATTTTTCTTTTATACAGCCGGAATTGGCATCAGAGATTAATCTTTTGTCCTGTACCAACGTTGGATAAAATAGAGAAGCTTTTAGTGAACAAAGCGTGTTTTTTTTTCCTCTTCTGATAGTCTGGCTATCTATGGACCAACCTGGAGCAGGTGTTATATATACAAATAGAGTGGAACGTTTTCAGTAGAGAGCACAGAAGTGACTGCTCCTTTCCCCACCTCGACTGGCCTGTACGAATTTGACTATAGCATTGAAGTAAACGGCCGCAGGGCTTGGCTGCGAAGTCTGGGATCGAAAACCAGATCAACAGAAATGCACATTTTGGAGCCAGGAAAGACTGTCCACATATACTGTATGTTTCAAATTGGTATTTGCCCATTTTCTAGGAGTATTAAGTGAAAAGTCGCTTAGCTTAAAATGCCTTATGCCCGGTACACACGATCAGAAAATCGTATGAAAAATACCACTTTCAAAGCGATCGTACGATAAATCCAAGAACAGAGCTTTCGAGAGCCGAATCAAGACAGTTCATCTGATATTATTTGATCGGACATACAAACAAAAAAAAAATTTAGTACGATGCCAGATCATACAATTTTTGTTTAATCAGTACAGCTGTCATTTGAAAATGCAATACAAATGCATTACAACACATGACAACACTTCCGAATTGTCATTCTGTCGTATGAGAATTTTCGTGACTTTAGTAAACTCATCAAATTCGATCTGAGATTTGCATGCAAAAAAAAAAAAAACGGACGATCATTCATCTCATTGTGTGTGCTGGGCATTAGGCGGAATGCTGCAACAATGTTTCACCAGCACAATACCTCACCATTTTTGCAACACAGTACACCACAATGGATAATAGTGTACTTCTGTGAGCTGTAGTGCATGAATATTCCCTTAGTGCATTGTGGTGCCATTATAAATGAAAACCACTACAAGGCGCTGATGTATGCAATGGTGTGAATAGCCCTTAAAGTGGTTGCAAACCTCAGACATAAAATACGAGTAAAGCGTATTCCTCAATAGTGTGTTACACTTGTGCGACTCGTCCCACAATTTAGGACTGCAAAGTAGCATGACAAGTTGTTCCCAATGATTTCCAATGACTACCATTCATATTAGTACGACTACAAGTCGTTCCAACTTCAAAGTAGTCCCTGCACTACTCTGGTCCGACGTTGATCCTACTTCAGCCCACTGAATATCACTGATCCGACTTTGGCATGCGATTTGTGCGCTGATGATCTTGAAGGGCAACTCCACGCCAAATTGTTAAAAAAAAAAAAAAAAAAAAAGGCATGGGTTCCCCCTCCAAGAGCATACCAGGCCCTTCAGTCTCATATGGATTTTAAGGGAAACCCCCCTGAAAAAAAGTGGCGTGAGAGTCCCCCCCCCCCCAAACCAATTCACACCAGACCCTTATCCGAGCACACAGCCCGGCAGGTCAGCAAAGGGGGTACCATACCAGGCCGCATGCCCTCAACACGGGGGGCCCTGCACTCCCCCCTGCCTCAGGGCATGGTGAGGGCATGCGGCCTGGTATCGTGGGGTGGGGGGGTGCGCACTCGACCCCACCCCCTTTCTTGACTTGCCGGGCTGTGTACTCGGATAAGGGTCTGGTATGGATTTAGGGGCCCCCACGCCAAAAAAATCCATGCCAGACCGAAGGGCCTGGTCTTCTCTTGGAGGGGGAACCCATGCTATTTTTTTTTTTTTTTTTTTTTTTTACATCTTATGGGGAACACCACGCACAGATTCATACCAGACAGTGCCTGATATTGTCAGGGATCAAAGTCGGATCCCTGTTAATTGAAGTCGGACTTCAAGTCGCAGGGCAAAGTTTGATCCACAGTCGTACGACTGTTTTGTCAACATCGCATGACTTTGTGAAAGGGGCCTTAAGGCAAATAATCAGTGCACTTCTAGTTCTGAGGGTGCGAGAATGAGAAAATGTCACCTAACTACCTATTCTATTTACTTTCATATCACAGATTTAAAGTGGTAGTAAACTCTCATTTTGCATACTCTCTGAAGGAACAGCATACCTTCAAAGTGGTGTGCTGTGACCGAGCATGTGCGCGGGAGTGACATCATCATGGCTTGTCCAGTCAGGCGCTCAGAGTCCCCAAACCCAGAAGGAAGACCGGGTGAAGATGGAAGCACCTGCAGCAGTGACAGCGCTCAGTTGGAGGGCTTTGTTTCAAGGTCAGTTTCTCATAATATGCTAGTATGTGGGGCATACTAGCACATTATGATAATACCTTGCAGGAGAAAACTCTCCCCCCACCCCAAGACTTTACTATCGCTTTAAGGCACTACACGTTGCCTATGTACCTTGATATGGGTACGCAGTATCTCCCATAGAAAAACATCTTTGTTTAGTTGAATCTACATCTGAAGGCTATTACAATTTTTCAAGATAATGTATAATTACAACAGAAAACTCAATGCAAATACAAGTTTAACTGCACAACAGCAATGTGATTTCAAATTAAAAAACAGATGGGAAAATAAACTTACCCTGACAATTAAAATCCATTTGATCAGTGATAATCCAAAGCCACAGATTGCTCCATAGCGTCCAGCAATTGTGTTGGTTATGCAAAATGATAAACAGAATCCAATCCAGTTAAAAATGAAAGCCACTAAGAGAATGAAAAGAAAGAAAAAAAGACAAATAAATATTATTAGTATGACGGATTGCTTCAGAACACGGTTCACATACCTACTTCATATATATTTAATGTACGGGAAGAAAATACAACTCAATGTTTTCAAAAGCATACTTACCATGGCACCTAAACAGAATAAAACAACCCAATTGAAGTGAACCCATGTTTTCCAGTGTAGCATCTCAGGCCACGTTTACAGGGGTGGATCCGTTGGACGGACTCCTATTGCTCAGTGGAGATCGCTCCGTTGATCTCCCCCCGCCCCCCCCCCGAGCAGATGGATCACAGGTCCGTCTCTTGCAGAGATGGATCTGTCAGTCCCGCTCTCCTCTATGGGGAGATCGTATGAAAACGTACAACCTATCCGTTCAACCAATCCTATCTAATCTGCTGGATGGATGGTAAACGTATCGCTACACGTCTGTTTTCAGTGGATTTTGTCGGATTGGATGCCAGGCCGGTGTCAGCGGACACATATCCGTTGACATCTGCCTTCCCTTGGACAAAAATGGACAGACGGACAGATCAGTCGGATCGTGTGAAAGGGGCCCCAAGTACTTCACCTTTACCCACCCTGATACCCCCACAACTTAAAAAAAACTGACACAAAACTGGTATGGTCATGGACACGTAATGGTACATAAGAAGGGAAAGATTACCCCTACATACATTACAAACCAACACTGAAAAATGGCATGGCATTTTTTCTACACTATATGGAACACTTTTGTTGAGAGCTGTATAGGGCACATAACACTGCAGCTTACAATGACTGTTTGGGGTTTGTGCACCCTTGCCCCAACATGGGCAGTTCATGAAGGACAACACTTCCCATGTGCTTTTTCACTTCTTCTAAAGAAACAGGCTGGACATGGTGACATGCCGAGCAATGACACATTAGCCTATAGCTCACAGCAGAAGACTGCTTTCTATTATTATTATTGGTACTTCAAGAGCATTGTCAATTTACGCAGCGCTTTATATATATTGTACATTCACATCAATCCCTGCCCTCAAGGGGCTTACAATCTAAGGGCCCCAATTCACATTCATACATACACATACTAGGGCCAATCTAGACAGGAGCCAACCTACCAGCATGTCTTTGGAGTGTGGGTGGAAACCCACACAGGCACAGGGAGGACATGCAAACTCCAAGCAGGTAGTGTCTGCTTATAAGGGCGATGACACTGCTCCTGTATAGACACACACAAGCAGCATTGTCACCCTGAGGCTCAGTTCACACTATGCACCACATGTGAATTGCACAGGAACTGCACCGTATTACTGTCCAGATATCATGCAAATCAGTGTGGTGTGATTTTATCCCATTCATTTTGGATGGGCTCAAATCACACTGCATCGCACCAAAAGACATGCATGCAGCAATTTTGGAACTGCACTGCAACCGGATTGCATAGTCCATTTATACCATGCGATCTGGTGCAGGCAAATGCACTACCATTGTGACCTACATTTGGGGTGTCGTTAAAGCAGAGTTCCATCCAAAATTGGAACTTCCCCTTTAAGGGAAGATAACCCCCTGACATGCCACATTTCTTTTTTGGGGGGGAGCAAAAACCCTCCTTTTAAAGGGTCCCAGCTCCCACTTCCTCCCGGCACACCCGCGGTGCCCGGAAGGGAGATCACCTCTCCCTCCTCCCTCTCAATCATCTGGGACACGTCACAGTTCCCAGATGATTGCCCGGCCAGTCACAGTGCGCAGCACAGCTCGTGTATGCGTGGTGCGTAACCGGCTGTGAAGCCACAGCCGGGCACCCACAGTGACAATGCCGGCACCACAGAGAGGAGGAGGAGACAAGTGGGGCTTCGCTCCCCCGAATCGCTGGACCGCGGGACAGGTGAGTGTTCGATTATTAAAAGTCAGCAGCTGCAGTATTTGTAGCAGGTGACTTAATTTTTTTTTTTTTTTTATTGGAACTCCGCTTTAAGATTGCACGGACACCAGCTGCGAATCACAAAGGCAATGCAGTTTGAATGTGGCGAGACCCTAGTCTGAAAAAACAGTAAGGGGAGGAGAATGAACTTACTGACAGGATCATCAGGTACAAAACACTAAAGGAAAGCCTACAGAGGCAAAGAAACAAACTAAACAGTTGCAATGAAAAGTATGCTACCATATATTGTTTTAGGTTTACAGTTTAGTAAACTGTCTATATGAACTTATACCTACAGGTAAGCTTACAATTAGGCTTACCTGTAGGTACAATGAATGGCTCACAAACCTGCGCCATTTAGGAGATATTCATATCCACAATAGACAATGACATCACTGGAACATCTACTAGTATGTCTACCTGCAGCTGATCTTTCCCCATTACATGCCTTGATCTGGACTACGTCTCTTTGTGTGCGGTCATCTTGGTAGAGGCAGGGCTTTGCATCCTTATGTGAGATCCTCCAGTAGGAAAACAGTGAGCATCCCAGTAGTGACAACTCTCACTCTAAATCTCCTAAGACTAGCAGTCAGAGGCTGCAGTGCCTTAGACGTCACACTGCAGATACAAAGCTAGGAGGTTGTAGGCACATAAATCAGGAAGTATACTGCTATATTTAAAGAGGATTTACAGACAAAAAAAATACATATTTTCAGTGCACTGCCTAGGCACAATTAACGCTTCTAGATATTCTCAATAACATAGCAAATCTTCACTTTATGAATTCAGGTGCACTGTAATGCTGCTTTTACAGGGGTGGACCAATCAGGTCCACCTGTCAGTTCTTTTAAACGGACTGAATCGGATCGTCCATTACCCTCTATGAAGCAGCGGATGTAAACAGACGTGTTCGGTGACACCCCCTGACATCCGATCTGATCCTATCCACTTAAAACAGACGGATGGGGGATCTGTTCCCCTGATCCGATCTGGCGGATCGGATCAGGTGACAGTCGAAAGGCAAACAGACAGGTGGTTCGTTTGGATCCGTCCGCCCACAGAGGACAGCTGGCTGTGTCCGTGTCCACTCTGCATAAGCGGAGCGGATATGTATCGGTCATCTGCCTGCTCGGAGGGGATCAGCAGACTGATTCCTCGCTGAGCAGGCGAAGTCCGCCCTTCTGAAAGAGGCATAAGTACAGTGGGTGGGGCCATGCAAACAATTATTGGGTGCCTTTGTGGGCATCTGGAAATCAATAAGTGCTGGTTCATGATACAACCTACATTTACAGTCATTTATTCATACAGCTCTCTGGCTATATGACGCCAGTGCACCGTGGGGGGAAAACATACACTAAAGTGGGGCTCAGGGCTTCCCTACTGCTAATAATCCTTACATAGTATTGTTCTTTATTCTCTTAAGTGATGTTTACACCTAAACTGTAAATCCAACTTCTTTTATTATCTAACGACTGTATCTAATCTGATTAAGCTAAATTTGAAATGCTAAAGAAGCAAGCACTTCATCCCAGAATCATCTAATACATTAATTTTAATTACTGCATAGACTAAAAACAACACGCTTTATATACGACTCAAGAATAAATTAAAGAAGCATCTCCAGCAAAAGCTTAAATCAATATAATCAGTTAAGGAGTAAATGACAGTCATGAAGTCGTTTGCTCATGCTACAAATGTAATGAGAAGATTGCCACTTGACAAAGAAAAGTGGCTAAACCCTTCTTAGCTTTTGCTCAATAGGTCAGGAATGGATGCCAATTACAGCTTCCATCCTCCTAATACTAGTACTATTAGAGTGCAGTTTACTACTACATACAATCGTACATTTCACTGAAGCCTCGTCTTTTGTAATGCAAAATTGAAAGCTATATGAGTATTGTATTCATTATGACCAGGGCTTTTTTTCCTCAAATAATATGTGCTGGAACTCACCCACGACCCCCCAAAACCTCTCCACCCACACCCTCCAAATCACATCACGTAGTGGGTGTGGTCAGTCAAATTTCACGAACAGTAGGAGGGTCCTAAAGGGGCATTAAATATCAATATTGCATTACACACAGAGTGCAGAGCTGTCACTTGTAAACACAGAAACCGGACTTCCGTGTTTACAAGTGATTGTGCTCAGCAGCCCCCCCCCCCCTCAAGGGTCTGAGCCAGAGGTGGTGGAACTGAGTTCCACCAAGTTCCCCCTGAAAAAAAAGCCCCCGATTATGACACAGTTTTGCTGGACAATCTAGTAGCATTCTGTGCATCAAGGGATGTAGACCAAGTGAGAAAAATTAGCTGCACACCAACATACATCCAACAGGTTTATTAAAAGACTGCCCCCAGGACTAAAACATCGCACCAAGGTCCGTTGTTTTAGTCCTGGGAGTAGTCGTTCAATAAACCTGTTGGACATATGTTGGTGTGTAGCTAATTTTCCTCATCTGGTCTACATGTTACAGTGGCGAGCCAGAGCCAACACCCAGCTCTTCCTTTCTGGTCGATTATTATACTCACCTGGAGCAGCGATCGGTTTCATTTCTCCTATCAGGGGATGTGATTGGCATAGCAATAAAAGCACATGCTCTGGTCAATTTCTAAGTAGATTTCAACCACTTCAGCCCCGGAAGGTTTTACCCACTTCCTGACCAGGTCATTTTTTGCGTTACGGCACTGCATTGCTTTAACTGACAATTGTGCGGTCATCATGTGATATTGTACCCAAATAAAATTGATGTCTTTTTTTCCCCATAGAGCTTTCTTTTGGTGGCATTTGATCACATCTGAGTTTTTTATTTTTTGCGCTATAAACAAAAAAAGAGCAGCAATTCTGAATAAAAATCTATTTTCTTTACTTTCTGCTATAAAACATCCTCAATAATAATAATAAAAAAAAATTATATCTAATTTCATCATCAGTTTAGGCCGATATATATTCTGCTACATATTTTTGGTAACAAAAAATCACAATAAGCGCTTATTGATTGGTTTGCGCAAAAGTTATAGTGTCTACAAACTATGGGTTCGATATATGGCATTTTTATTTAATTTGTTTTTCTAGTAATGGCAGATTTTTAGCAGAACTGTGACATTGTGGTGGACGAAGCTGACCCCAAGTAACACTTTTTGGGGACCAGTGACACCAATACAGTAATCAGTGCTAAAAAATGCACTGATCCCTGAATAAATGACACTGGCAGGGAAGGGGTTAACACTATGGGGGCGGTCAAGGGGTAAAGTGTGTCCCCTGGGAGGTGCTTTCTAACTGTGTGTGTGTGTGTGTGTGTGTGTGTGTGTGTGTGTGTTTTCTGGGGGGGGGTTTAGTGTTAGGCCTCTTTCATACTGACGTCCCGTTCAGGCCCGCCTGTCAGTTTTTCAGGCGGACCTGAACGGGTGCTCCATAGAGGTCTATGGAGCGTCGGATGTCAGCGGTGACATGTCCGCTGACATCCGACCCGCTCCGATCCGAAAAAGTGTAACGGAGGAAAAAGCTATTTTTCCATCCGTCTGCGGATCGGATCGGGTGACGACGGGCACTGCGGTCCGTCGTCATCCGATCTCCCATAGGGGAGAGTGGCGCTGTGACAGGTCCGTCCCTGCGCAGTGTGCAGAGACGGAGCTGTCATCTCCCTGCTCAGCGGGGATCGGCGGAGTGATCCCCGCTGAGCAAACGGACATCCACGGGGCGGATCAGAACTGATCCGCCCCGTGTGAAAGGACCCTTACACTGGAGGAAAACAGAGATCATGTTTCAGCTTAGCTGAAACAGAAGGTCTCTTTTCCTCACTGACAGTTCAGTGGTGTGCCTTGTTTACATGGGTACACCTCTGCTCTGTGTCTCCTGTGAAGGATCGGTGGGTCACAGCGGGAGCCGCGCTCCAGTGGCGCGCCCCTTACACCACATGCACAAAATTCCATACAGGTACGTGATTTCGTACAGCCGGGCCGCTATGCCGCAGTACGGCAGGCAGTCTGGAAGTGGTTAAAAGAAGGTGCACATGGGCCGGGCAGTTTGCAGAGCAATACAATAAAAGAAAAAAATACCTATCAATGTGATCAGCCTCCCTGTCTGATTACTGACAAGATATGCTCACATAACAGAAAGTCTATTGTTTTCAATCAGCCCAGACCTAACCAGAGACTTGCATTTAAGGAGCTTTGCACTAAAGCATAGTCATTGTGCAGTACTACTAGTAAGCAGGAAGAGCTTAATTGATTAGCACTAGGGTCATCAGTTCGAATCTCAAGCATGGCAATACCGGCAATACCTGCCTGGAGTGTGCATATTCTACTTGTGCCTGTGTGGCCTGGGTACTCAGGTTTCCTCCCACAATTCAAAGGCATGCTGGTAGGTAAAAATATAAAATTTACCATATATAGTATATGTATGAATGTCAGAGGAACCCATCTCAAGATCTTCTGCAATGAGGCAGGAGCAACGTCCAAGCACCAGAGGCATCAGTGTCAAAGGTAAAAGGCAAGCCCCACTGCAAGGGAGGATTTTTAATTTCAGCTTTTAATAAGTTCCTTTTGAGTACGCTTGTTACATTTAGCCCCCCTACAAAGTTACATTTTATGTCATACTGTTTATTGGCAGTGCACATGCTTGTTTTATACTGCACAGCCTTCCCAGGAGTGTAACAGATATCCTCTTCTATGGTGCCCTCCTAAAACTATCTTAAAGTAGAACATTAGAGAAAACCGTTCTTATTTTTTAATTTGGATAGTGCAAGGGAGGGTTATAGCCCCTGTGAGATTTTTTTCCCGCCATCTGTGTCTTATTGCAGAGATTTCTCTTCACTTCCTGTCCCACACAGGAAGTGAGAGGAAACTCCAGCATAATAAAAAAAAAAGGCACCAGGTCAACAGAACTAGTGTCCCCATTGGAAGATTTTCATTCTATTTTCTTTTATTTTCCCTATCAATGATAATAGTAAACACGTTTGTAAGCTCTAACAAGCAGGGCCCTCTGATTTTCCCGTTATGAATTGTATCTGTATTGTCTGCCCTCATGTTGTAAAGTGCTGCGCAAACTGTTGGCACTATATAAATCCTGTATCATAATAACAACAAAACAAATAGAAATGTAAATCACCCTAACAGAGTCTCAGAAAGCAATAAAAAAAACTGGCAGGTGCTCTAATCCATCTGCACTATATACAAAAAAAAAAAAAAAATTGCCTTTAGTTATACTTTAAAATCTGCAGCATGCCGCATAAGATGCACTGGGGTACCAGGAACATATCCAAAAAAGGTAGAGATGAAGATGGCTATTATTTTCTTCCAGCTTTGAGGTGCACTAATGACTAGACATTTATTTACTTACAAGCCTATTATTTGGATTCTGAGAATAATAAAAAAAAAAAAAAGGGGGGGGGCATGCTCTGCGCTTCCAAAAACACATCCATGCATCTAGAATACTCTTGATTATACAGGTGGGAGGTTTCATCATAGCACTAGACATGTATTCCAAGATAAACATCTACTGAGTTAGATATTAGAAATGTGTACTTTATTAAACAAAGCGTCTTTTTGTTAACAAACGAGCAGTTTCATTGTGGCTGCTTGCAGTTTCTTCCTTGCCGAGTACAATAAGACCAATCATTCAGTCTATAAAACAAGGACTTGTGTGAGATTTATAGCAAGCTGTACTGGACACACCTTCTTCTGCTCTGTACTGGATTGGTAAAATGGGGCAGCGATAGAAACAAAGCACTTGATTATGGCATGTTATTTTTTTTCCTCTCTTTTGCTGTGTATTAAAAAAATAAATAAAAAGAAAATGGTATAATGTTTCTTGGCAGGGAAATGTAAATGTATATTTAGCTTTGTATTCAGAGAGCAGGACTCCCCTGTCTTCAGAATACACTGATCAGCGTTGCAGCCCATTGGCTGGTTTTCCACCAGGATCATTCAACAGAAGCCAGTCTAAAAAAACAGCTTCTGTTGAACAGCGTTACACACAGATCAAAATTCAGACGGTTCCCGCTGAACCAGCTGAATTTTGATCCATGTGCGGCCATTTTAACTGTTGGTGCTTGCAGCATATGAGAAATTGACAGGAATTTTCTGAACTAGAACTTCTAGAACCTAAAAAGAATAAAAAGAAAGAAAACCTTGGGGAGACACAGTTCTGTGTGTGAAAACATTGTTATTGAGGGAGTGGAGAAGACTGGTACAAGATGCCCATAACTGCTCAAAATACCCAACTCTTTACAACACGTTTGTGCGCGGGTATCTCTCGGCTCACAACATGTCAACCCTTGAGGAAGAGAGGCTAAAGCAGCAGAAAGCAACTCATGGCTAAAATATTTTTTCGGTCTAAGCCCTTGTACACACGGTCGGATATTCCAACAACCAAATCCGTCGGATTCTGTCCGACGGATTTTGTCCGAAACTGGTGTTGCATACACACGGTCGGACAAAGTTGTTGGAAAATCCGATCGTTCGGAATGTGATGACGTTATTTTGTTACGACGGGACTACGTTCAGGCTAGTAGCCAATAGCTTTGGTCTAGGAATTTGATCTGAGCATGCGTGGCACTTTGTCCGATCGGAATTCTATACAAACGATCGGACAAAGTCCTATCGGATCATGTTGTCGGAACATTTTATAGCCCAGCTCTAAAACTTTGTCGGTCAGATATTCCGGCGGAAACAGTCCGATGGAGCCCACACAAGGTCGGATTATCCGACAACACGGTCCGATCGGACATTTTCCGTCGGAATGTCCGACCGTGTGTACAAGGGCTTAGAAAAGGAAAAAGGTGACAACATTGGGCAACAGGTGGTAAAATTCTCCTAGTTTTACTGGAACTTGCTTCTGGTCTCCATGGTGGCAGCCCTGACAGACTCACCTATTTTCTCACCTGCATTCGCCGCCAGACTATTATGGACTACACATTTTGAGGTACCTGAGCATTGTGCCTTTTTACTTGTCATATGGCAACATTGGGCACAGGAGCATATAAAATGGAAACCTGAAGACTGGAAACACTTTTATTGGTTTATGTTGATTATAGACTCAACATTTTGCACATAAAACAGAAATCCATTGATAAATCCTGCTTTGTGCTAAAGAGGAAGTTCCTCCAAAACTTTTTTGAGGATAGAAGTAGCTAGTAACCCTGTGGGGTTTTCATTGTTTCCTGTGGCAACAGTACAGATCCCTTTACTTCCTTTTAGGGTAACTGGTGTCACCTGCTATTCTGAATTGACCCTCTATACCAGAGATGGCAAACCTTGGCGCCTCAGATGTTTTCAAACTACATTTCCCATGATGCTTAACCACACTGCAGAGTGCATGAGCATCATGGGAATTGTGGTTCCAAAACATCTGGGGTGCCAAGGTTCGCCATCACTGCTCTATACCTTTCTCAACTTTTTTAATCCAGAGGAACCCATGAAGAAAAAATGTTCAGGTCTCCAGGACCCCCTGCTAAATCTAATTTAATGGTGGTCTGTGGTGAATAGAAGGAAGAAAGCCCCCCTCCCCCCTTACAGACAGCTAAAAAGTTAATTGGTGTCATGCTGTTGACTCGGTCAAGTGATCAAGTGATGATTGCGACACCATCAAATGGTCAATTAGGCACCGCCCAAGAAACCACTAGCAACCTTTGAAGGAACCCTGGTTGAGAATTGCTGCTCTATACAATGCTTTACACCATTGCATAGCGTTGGCAAAAAAAAAAAAAAAAACATGGAACTCTCCGTTTGCTGCAATACATGTTCAGGGTGGCAAAATGCACCAAAAGTTATCCCTTTCTGGCCAATCCCTAATCTACCACCAGAATGCAAACTTACTTGTTCCTAGCATAAAATAGAGGGGTATACTGTATATAGCACAAAGATGGAGTAAAGTGGCAAAGTGTGAGGAGAGCTACGGAACCAGTTAGGTCATTGATCTGCATTATGCAACAGAATTGAAAAAAAAAAAAAGCCTGTGCTCAAATCCAAACTGCATATACGGTACATATTTAATGAATGAGGCGATAAAAGGGTGTGGACATATGCCGACACCTACATTTCTCAATTAAAGTGGTACTAAACACACACTGGGGGGTTATTCACAAAAGGCAAATCCACTTTGCACTACAAGTGCACTTGGAAGTGCAGTCACTGTAAATCCAAGGTGGACATGCCAGGAAAATAAACAGCATTTCAGCTTGCACATGATTGGATGATAAAATCAGCAGAGCTTCCCCTCAGATTTACAGCGACTGCAGTGCACTTGTAGTGCAAAGTGGATTTAAATTTCGTAAATAACCCCCATTGTTTCATTTAACCACTTGACCACTGGGCACTTAAACACCCTTAATAACCAGACCAATTTTCAGCTTTCGGTGCTCTCGCATTTTGAATGACAATTACTCAGTCATGCAACACTGGACCTATATGAAATTTTTGTCCTTTTTTTCACACAAATAGAGCTTTCTTTTGGTGGTATTTAATCACCGCTGGGTTTTTTTTTTTTTGTGCTATAAAAGAAAAAATACCGAAAATTCTGTAAAAAAACGAATTTTTCTTTGTTTCTGTTAGAAAATTTAGCAGATTAGAAATTTTTTCTTCATAAATTTTGGCCAAAATTTATACTACTACATATCTTTGGTAAAAATAAGTACAAATTGGTGGATATTATTTGGTCTTTGTGAAAGTTATAGAGTCCACAAGCTATGGTGCCAATATCTGAAAATTGATCACACCTGAAGGACTGACGGCCTATTTCAATTCTTGAGACCCTAACATGCCAGAAAAGTACAAATACCCCCCAAATGACCCCTTTTTGGAAAGAAGACATTCCAAGGTATTTAGTAAGAGGCATGATGAGTTTTTTGAAGTTGTCATTTTTTCCCACAATTCTTTGCAAAATCAAGATTCTTTTTACTTTTTTTTTTTTTTTTCACAAAATTGTCATATTATCAGGTTATTTCTCACACACAGCATATGCATACCACAAATTACACCCCAAAACACATTCTGCTATTACTCCCGAGTATGGTGATACCACATGTGTGAGACTTTTACACAGCGTGGCCACATACAGAGGCCCAACATGCAGGGAGCGCCATCAGGCGTTCTGGAGCACCCAGGACAATTCTGACATTTCTCTCCTACATGTAAAAATCATCATTTATTTGCTAGAAAATTACATAGAACTCCAAAACATTATATATGTTTTTTTAGCAAACACCCTGGAGAATACAATGGTGGTCTTTGCAACTTTTTATCTCGCACGGTATTTGCGCAGTAATTTTTCGAATGCTTTTTTTTGGAAAAAAAACTGTTTTGTGCTTAAAAAAAAAAAACACACAGTAAAGTTAGCCCAATTTTTGCATAATGTGAAAGATGAAGTTACGCTGAGTAAATAGATACCTAATATGTCACTCTTCAAAATTGCACACGCTCGTGGAATGGCGGCAAACGTCGCTACTTAAAAATCCCCATAGGCGACGATTTACATTTTTTTTACTGGTTATATGTTTTGAGTTACAGAGGAGGTCTAGGGCTAGAATTATTTCTCTCGCTCTAACGTTCGCAGCGATACCTCACATGTGTGGTTTGAACACCGTTTTCATATGTGGGCGGGACTTACGCATGCGTTCGCTTCTGCATGCGAGCACATGGGGACAGGGGCGCTTTAAAAAAAACATTTTTTTTTTATTGTTCATTTTACTTTATTTATTTTAGTTTGACATTTTTTTCCCCAAAAATAATTTTTTTGATCACTTTTATTCCTATTACAAGGAATGTAAACATCCCTTGTAATAGGAATATGGCATGACAGGTCCTCTTTACAGTGAGATGTGGGGTCAATAAGACCCACATCTCACCTCTAAGCTGGGAAGCCTGAAAAAAAAAAAGATTCTGGCTTTGATCGTATTAGCGATTCGGTAGAAGCACCGGAGGGCGGAGGGCGGCGGGAGATGTCTATGGCTGGGTATTGCAGGGTATCACCGACTATGGCTGGGTATCTCAGAGCATGGTGTTGCAGAGTACTGCGTTGCAGAGCATTGCAGGGTATTGGCGGGTGTTGCAGAGCATTGCAGAGTGTTGCAGGGTATTGGCGGGTGTTGCAGAGCATTGCAGAGTGTTGCAGGGTATCGGCGGGGGTTGCAGAGCATTGCAGGGTATCGGCGGGGGTTGCAGAGCATTGCAGAGTGTTGCAGGGTATCGGCGGGGGTTGCAGAGCATTGCAGAGTGTTGCAGGGTATTGGCGGGTGTTGCAGAGTGTTGCAGGGTATTGCAGAGTGTTGCAGGGCATTGCAGAGTGTTGCAGGGCATTGCGGAGTGTTGCAGGGCATTGCGGAGTGTTGCAGGGCATTGCGGAGTGTTGCAGGGCATTGCGGAGTGTTGCAGGGCATTGCGGAGTGTTGCAGGGCATTGCGGAGTGTTGCAGGGCATTGCGGAGTGTTGCAGGGCAATGCAGAGTGTTGCAGGGCAATGCAGAGTGTTGCAGGGCAATGCAGAGTGTTGCAGGGCATTGCAGAGTATTTGCAGGGAATTGCAGAGTAATGCAGAGTATTTGCAGGGAATTGCAGAGTAATGCAGAGTATTTGCAGGGAATTGCAGAGTAATGCAGAGTATTTGCAGGGAATTGCAGAGTAATGCAGAGTATTTGCAGGGAATTGCAGAGTAATGCAGAGTATTTGTAGGGAATTGCAGAGTAATGCAGAGTATTTGCAGGGATTTGAGGGGTTAATTTTCGGTGAGCAGCGATGTGGGCACTGCAGATGCAGCCCACATCGCTGCTGACACCGATCTCTTCCCCCTCCGCTGTACCGATCGGTACAGAGAGGGGGAGGGAGGAACCGGCGTCATAACATGACGCCGGCTTGTTTACAAGTGATCACTCCGTCATTTGACGGAGCGATCACGTGGTAAACGGCCGCGATGAGCGGCCGTTTACCGTGATTCGTGATGCGCCGGGTCCACTGGACCCAGCGGTCACGGATGCTCTCGTGTGCGCGCCCCGTTAATTAACGGCCTCTTAGAGTTAAACAACCGCCCTGATGCCGTTAATCGGCAATGGGCGGTTGTTAAGTGGTTAAATTGTCCCTTCTATTTTTGCCTGTGGATGATTGCACTGCAATAATTGTAATTAAAAAAAAATACTCTAAGTACCCTTTTCCCAATCAAAATACAGATGTCACATGACCAAGATCTTTCCTAGCTTGTCTGCAGGGAAACAAGTAGGAGGCACTTCTAGTCCTCTGCTGTTGATCACATGTTCAAAATGAAAAAAAGCCTTTGGAATATAGAGTAATAATAAATAATTCAGATCAATAAACTGTTTTTAAATTGATATACAAATATACGTTTGAAATGAAATTCATTTTTGACAACATGGTGCAGGCGGATTTCTGCCAGTCACAGGCTGTGTCACACCCCTCCAGTCTGTGTTTTAGAATAAGAGGGAAGTGAAGTCTCCATTAATCAAGAGGTAATATCCTGCCCTTATTGTGTTTAGCCGGTTGGTGGGCATGGAGAAGGGAGGGGGTGGGCTGCCATTTACCACCTGTGTATACACCCACATGTATGGGCTGATAGGGAGGAAATGCTCAGCACGGAAACTCACTGAAAACTGAGCATATGCAGAGCTGCCACCACAGCTTCAAAATCTCTAGCTAAATTTAGGGACATGAACAGTATGCAATACAGCATTTATTGAAAGCTTTTTATGATGTGGGTTTAGTGATGCTTTGATTCCCTGTAAAGGTATGCATCGCATAGTAGTCCATTATGTGTCACTTACCTGACACAGGAGCGAGCGAAGTCACTTCTGTCCCCTTGTGTATGGAGCATCCATCTTCTTGGTGGGTCTCGCTGCTCCGGTGCTGTCATTCGACGGAGCCGCGATGACGTCACTCCCGCGCATGCGCACGGGAGCTGCCACTCGCGGCATATCGCCGTTAACAGCTGCACACTCAGTACGCCTGCGCGCCGCTGTCTATGGCGCAAGCGCCGTAGACAGTGGTGCCTGTCTTTTGGCAAATATCTCCTAAACCGTGTAGGTTTAGGAGATATTTCTTGGACCTATAGGTAAGCCTTAATCTAGGCTTACCTGTAGGTCAAAGTGGTTTGTAAGGGTTTACAACCACTTTAATGCCCTACACAGCAATAAACCCATCTACAAACCCTAGAGTTTTGTTTCTCATCTGTAAGCCCATAGACTCCTTTCACACTCAGGCAGTCTCCAGGTGTTTTAGTGCTAGAAATAGCGCATTAAAACTGCCTCCCATGCCGCCCGAATGTTAAAGAGTGCTTAGAAAAAGTCCTGAAAGCAGCATCTTTGAGGCGGTTTGGGAGCACTGTATACAGCGCTCCCAAAACGCCCCTGCCCATTGCAATGAATGGGCAACGCTTCTGAAGCACTGCAACACAGGCGTTTTTAACCCCTTATTCGGCCAAAAGTGGGGGTTAAATGCGCCCTGCTAGCAGCCGAAAAGCACCCCTAAAACGAGTGGCGCTTTACCGCTAGCGCATGGGCGGCCCCAGTGTAAAAGGGATCATAAAGAAATTTCCCTTTAGGCCCCCTTTCACACCTGTCCACTGTGGTGTGTTACTTTGAACAGGCTTCTAACTTATCAAAAGGCGCGTTAAAGTGGTTGTAAACCCTGCCCCACAACTTTGTCCCATGTAAATCAGCATAAAAAACCCTAATGAACACTGCTTGTAGATATCTCCTTACTTGCTTAGTATTGTTGTAATCCTTGTTGGTCTGTAGAATGAAGTCACTGAGCATGCCCAGATCTCCCCTGATTTAAGGCACACTCTCTATGTCTTATCTATCTGTTATCAGGACTTCCTACGGCACAACACTGAACTCTGATAATCACTCAGAGCTTCCTTCTACACACCATGTGACCTCACATAGTCTAAATATTGGCCATTACTGCAGTCTTATCAGCTGAAGCAGATAAGTCTGACAAAGGGAAACAAGAAACATCGGCACAAGTAAATACTATGAAATAAACAAGTAAGCTATGAACAGGGAAACAGGGTTGCCATAGAAACTTTGGATTGAGAAGGAGGCTTGGTTAACAGTACAGGAAGTGCTCAATGTAAGGGCGAAAATACACTCCACTGTGGACTCAGAAAACAATACTTAAGATGGTGCTGCCTAACCCCTGGAAAAAAGTTTTTTAAAGTTTCTTTAACCACTTTCAGACCGGACCATTTTGCTGGTCAAAGATCAGACCACTTTTTGCGATTCGGCACTGCTTCGCTTTAACTGACAATTGCGCGGTCGTGCGATGTGGCTCCCAAACAAAATTGATGTCCTTTTTTTCCCACAAATAGAGCTTTCTTTTGGTGGTATTTGATCACCCCTGCGGTTTTTATTTTTTGCGCTATAAACAAAAAGAGCGACAATTTTGAAAAAAACGCATTATTTTTTACTTTTTGTTATAATAAATATCCCCCAAAAATATATATAAAAAAAAAATTTTCCCTCAGTTTAGGCCGATGCGTATTCTTCTTCATATTTTTGGTAAAAAAAAAAATTGCAATAAGCGATTATTGATTGGTTTGCGCAAAAGTTATAGCGTTTACAAAATAGGGATAGTTTTATAGTATTTTTATTACTAATTTTTTATTATTTTTTTTTTTACTAGTAATGGCGACGATCAGCGATTTTTATTGTGACTGCGACATTGTGGGGGATCCATCGGACATTTTTGACACATTTTTGGGACCACTGTCATTTATACAGTAATCACTGCTATATAAATGCAGTGATTCCTGTGTAAATGACACTGGCAGTGAAGGGGTTAACCAGTGGGTGGCAGTGTAGGGGTTAAGTGTTCCTAGGGGTGTGTTACTAACTGTGGGGGGGTTGGGCTTTCATTTAGTGAACACTGATCTCTGCTCCAATCACATGGAGCAGAGATCAGCGTCACTAGTTGCTAGGCAGAATGGAGAAATTTTGTTTACAACGGCATTTCTTCATTCGGCCGCTCCGTGAGACGATCACGGGGATGCCCGCGGCGATCGAGTCCGCGGGTCCCGCGACTGGACTCACGGGGGTCCCGACCAGCGTGGGAGCGCGCCGCCGGCGCGCTCCCGATGGCAGGGCGGCAAATTTAAAGGGACGTATATGTACGCCCATTTGCCTGCCCGTGCCATTCTGTCGACGTACATCGTCGTGCGCTGGTCGGCAAGTGGTTAAACAGTAAGTAATATTCAATTTGGGCTGGATTACAGTGGATATAGTGTGATAATGACTTATTATAATGGACTAAATGAAAAGAAGCATCAGAGAGGGAGAGTTTACTTCCTCTTTAAAGCAAAGCAATGGTGTAAAACCAGCCTTACTTCTTGCAGGAGAACAAAAACATGAAATATGTTCCAACTATTCCTCAAAAGACTTTTGTTTATTGAAGAGGAATTCCGATAAAGCATATTGTTCTCAAACAAAAATTGCCAGAACTCTTTAATGAATGAAATTAAATAAACACCATCAGTATTGCTATATGCAAGCTAAGGAAACTCAATGGCTTCTAAGTTCATGATCTACAATGCATTTCCTCCTCCTGGCTGCAGGATATAATCTGACGCTATAACTATCACTCTCACCGGTTGAGGTGGTTTCAAGAAAATAAAGCTGACTCTAGCCTATTGAAGAATTCTGGCTTCTAGCATGTTGTTCTCAAGCAAAAGTGCCAGAAATAATTAGCTAAGCTTTACAGAGACAGTGAATTACACATCATTGGTAATACGCAAGACAATCCTTGGCATCTAACTGTTAGATCTACAATGCATGTCCTCCCTCTGGCAGTAGGGTATGTTCTAAAGCTATAACTGTCACTCTCACTTGGCTCTGACTGAAGACCAACTAACAGAAAAAAGAAAAGTTGTGTTTTTGTTAGCTAGTGTCTATGTGCTTAGAAGAGGCCGGTCAGAAAATGTCAGGGTCCAAGTACAGTGATTAGACAATCTGCCTGTGGTTTTCAAGGTTTGTAGTGGATTAGCTACAGTTGGACATATTCACAAAACAACTTACTCCATTTTATTTTAGATCCCTTTTATATTTGTAGCTAAAACTCAGCACATTAGCCACACAGGCTGTTAAATTCATAGCAATAGGTCTCTGAGGGTCCTTGCTCTACCAAAACAGGCCTCAATGGCAATCAACATCAAGTAGATGTTTCAAGAGCCTTCGCCTACAAAAGGTCTCCTCCAACTATGCAGCACCAAATCTATTGTCACTGCTTCTAAAACTTGCTGATTTAATTGTACAGGTTTATGTAAACTAAGCTGATAAAGCCAAGCCAGCTGAACTAGTACCAGTTAAAATACATATCTGGTGTATCTTCTTCAAACTCTCCCGATTCATGTTCCCCATACATTTTGAAAATGGTGAAGCATAAGCTTATCGGGTTCTTATGGGCAGATCAACCCCCCTAAAATTAAAACTACAGTCCTCATTTTACAGAAATAAAAGAAAGAAATTGGCTTTTTTGACCCGTTGCAGTGCCACCACTTTGTAGACCTCACTAAGGTCATAGACTGGGTGACCCTTGAATAATTCATGTCACCACTCCCCCTTTAAGCACTTTATGGTTCCCCACTTCTGGTTATATGACCATCAAAAAAAAAAAAAAAAAAACAAGAGACCACAGAAAATGGGACATTTTCGGCACCGTATCGAACACACAAATACGTATGTATATGCAAATATTGTTTTTTTTATTAGAAAATGGATTAAAAACAAATGAAAAACCATTGAATAGTATTAACCCAAACTAGTGTTTGAGCATACACACCCTGTATACAGGTACGGAGCCTCCAAAGTACTGACACTGGCACATACGTAATGAAACAAACACAGTCACCAAGGATAAATAATATAGCGGGGGGCCATCTCTGTAGAGGAGTGCGTCGCTTCACACTAGGCGGATAGTGCTGTACTCAACATGTTTCGCATTGACAAATAACGCTTCTTCGGGAGCGTAAGGGGTTAATTACAGTGTTAAACCAAGCAAATTGCGTGGACCACAAAAAAGAGCGAGGAACAGAGTCAGTGGCAGGCATGACCCCAGCAAACCCTCTGTTGTGTATCCCTATTTCTACTTAAAAAACCCTGCCGAGGTTTCACAAGCATACCTCAGAAGGAATGAGCCAACGCCATGTACACTTACCCTTATTTGTCGACCTTCCCAGTGAAGAGATACAATAGATTTTCACAAACAATGGTACAAAACATAAAAAGGCTGTTTCCCATGTTTCCATTGTATGTACTTCACAGTAGCACAATAGAGGTAGACAATCTGACATATAGGTCATGCTTGACTGTCTGTTCCCATTCACAACAGTTACAACAGGTGACGTACTGTTGGTGAAAGTCAGCTAGAAAAGGGTCAACGTGTTCCGTTTACACAGTGATTGCAGATAAGCTGAACAAAATATCTGAAATGTTAGGCAAAATTTTGTTAACATTTTTTTGCAGGGCAGTAAACCCTTATCTACATACACATTTCTAAACCACAACAGAAGATTATCTAAAAAACGGCTACAATTCCATTGCTAGGCTACGCATTATTCTCTGCATCTGCAAATTGTTCTGTGATTATGTATTTGTTCAGAACAGTATGTTGCATGAATAGTACATTGTTCACCTGAACATATGCATCATTTTGTATTTGCGTTTATCGAGCAGTTACAATAATTTGAACATTTGCAGCTGTACACAAAGCAGAAAATGGAAATACACAAATGTGCCCTCAGGAATATCCTTACTGGTGAAATCTAAAAATATTAACACCACTTACATTTAGCTGTATGGGGCCGCAAATAAAACACGATTTCAGTCACCTATTTTCCTTAAGAGTACCATCCAACAATTACATACAACGTTGGCACCTACATCACCCCTCAATCGCCTCTTCCTCCCTTTCCCTCTCGCTTCATTCCTTGTTTCCTTTCCATCCTCATTTAATCTCTAATGCCCTGTACACACAGTCAGACTTTGCGATGGAAAACGTGCGATCGGATCTTGTTGTTGAAAATCTGATCATATGTAGGCTCCATCTGACTATTTCCATCAGAATTTCGACACACAAAGTTTAAGAGCAGGATCTAAAATTTTCCTCCAACATATTCCGATCGTTAAACCACTTGACCACGGGGCACTTAAACACCCTTAATAACCAGACCAATTTTCAGCTTTCTGTGCTCTCACATTTTAAATGACAATTACTCAGTCATGCAACACTGTACCCATATGACATTTTTGTCCTTTTTTTCCACACAAATAGAGCTTTGTTTTGGTGGTATTTAATCACTGCTGGGTTTTTTATTTTTTGTGCTATAAAAGAAAAAAGACCGAAAATTCAGTAAAAAAAAAAAGCAGGGTATTGGAGAGTATTGGCAGGGTATTGCAGAGTATTGGCAATTGCAGAGTATTGCAGGGTATTGGCAGGGTACTGCAGAGTATTGGCAGGGTATTGCAGAGTATTGGCAGGGTACTGCAGAGTATTGGCAGGGTACTGCAGAGTATTGGCAGGGTACTGCAGAGTATTGGGTATTGCAGAGTATTGGCAGGGTATTGCAGAGTATTGGCAGGGAATTGAGGGGTTCATTTTCGGTGAGCAGCACTGTGGGCACTGCAGACCCAGCCCACAGCGATGCTGACACCGATCTCTTCCCCCTCTGCTGTACCGATCGGTACAGAGAGGGGAGGGAGGAACTGGCGTCATAACATGACACCGGTTTGTTTACAAGTGATCGTTCCGTCATTTGACGGAGAGATCACGTGGTAAACGGCCGCGATGAGCGGCCGTTTACCGTGATCCGTGATGCGCCGGGTCCTGTGGAACCCGCGGTCACGGATGCTCTCGAGTGTGTGCCCCAGGGGGCGTGTAAGAGCAGAATTCTTTGAGGACGTCATATGACAGCCGCTCAGAGTTAAACAACCGCCCTGTAGCCGTTATTCGGCTATGGGCCGGTTGTTAAGTGGTTAAATTCCGATGGACAAAGTGCCATGCATGCTCAGAATAAATTACGAGACAAAAGCTATTGGCTACTGCCCTCTTTTTAGTGCCGTCGTACGTATTCTATGTCAACGCGTTCTGAACCATCGGATTTTCTGACAACTTTGTGCGACCGTGTGTATGCAAGACAAGTTTGGGCCAAAATCCAGGACCGTGTGTACAGGGCATAACTGTTCTCCTACAGTTTGCACAGCCTTCGAAGCTGATGTCATCCAACTGCATAAAAAAAAAGACTAAAACACTAATCTGAGGCTTTAAATCACATATTTATCTAAGGCCTCTTGCATTTGGGCGTCTTTACCCATACAATGTAAATGTCTTTCCCCTGCCCTAAAAAAACCCAGGTGCAGCGTATAGCCTCCCACTGACACATTGTTTCGTTTTTTGCATACGTCTGTACGCTATACTTATTTTTACGACAGCACTGATGTATACCAAAGTACTGCCACACACTGCCTTCCAGCTCCGCAGCCTGTAAAAGTCTATGAGAGGAAGAAAAATGCATTGGCTTGATGTTGTACTCAGTGGTACTGACATCAAGAACTGCATGCGTTCAGCGATCAAAGCCCAGAAAGCAGGCTTCTTGTGTTCCAGGCATTCATTCCTGGGTACATATGACCATACACGCAGATTTCTTCTGGTTAGCCTGAGGGCTAAATAAAAGAAATCTAAGAGATGCCTCTATCTACGCTCTGGCTATTGTATTCTGATTGAATGCAGGTGCTGTTCAGCAACACTTTTTTGCCTGGCTCCTTTGATGTTTAAATTGAATGATGTTGGGCAGAGTGGTGCCAACAGAGCCACCATCTGGTCAGATTTTGCTTGGTTCATCAGTAACCAGCCAAAACTCATTCAGGCTAGTTTAAGGGATGGGTAAAACCCATTAGTGGTTTTTTTTTTCCACCATATGTATTTTATTGGGAAGATTTCCACTCACTTCCTGTCCCATAGCCACATCACAGAGTACACCCATGCGATCCGATTCTAGTGCGGGGAGGAACAAGTCCCTGCACCATTTTCTATGTGAATCCAATGCGAGTTCAGTCATACAACTGTATGGCTGAACTTGCATTGCTCAAAGATCGCACGTGATAGGGGTGCGAATCATATGTGATCTCTGAGATTGCGCTAGTGTGAACCTGGGCTAAGTGATAACAAACGAATTGAGAGGTTGAATATGAGGAATAGGGAAAACGAAAGCAATAAAAACAGGTATTCCCATCTCATTTCTCTCTATCCAAAACCTCTTCTTCTGGGGGCCCCCGCTGGTGCTTCAGGCTCCTCCAATTTACATGGGGGCACCTGTGTGTATTCACTCACAAACTGCCCTGTCTGCAGCTATTAATACAGAGTGGATGGCTTGGCCCTGCCCCACACGGCTCAGCACAGCATTTGATGGGCAGCAGCAGAAGCCAATGGCGGCTGCTACTATCAATTTGCCCAAGGAGGAGGGAGACAGCGGTGAGCTGCTGCTCTCATGCACATTGGTACCACAAACTAGATAGCAAAATCTGAGATAGTGAAGGAGGTCAAACGAACATGCAAGTAATATTGGTATCAATACAAAAGCTTGACAGAAATCGCCACCACCACACGAATATAATGTAAACACACAGAACATCCAGACCTCTCAGCATATACAGAGGAAAATTCAACCACGAGTCAGGAAACAACCATATCGGCAATAGAGAATAAAAAACTCCGAGCAGTGTAAAAAGATAATTACTCCAATAAGTGTAAAACTGTTTTTATTAAAAACAACTGATCAAACAATAAAAAATAAATATTTATTTATTAAATCACATAAGAACACTGTCCTCCATACAGAGCAGACCGCATGTATCGTAGCTCCACCCAATGTGTTTCGTTCAAAAAAAGATGCCATCGGAGGTTCAGTAATGTGGTAATAGTGCCACTTTGAAATACCTGAACTGGTACAGTAACTGAATCTGGTGCACATGTCGGTAAGGCTACCAAAATGGGTGGCACATTTTTTTAATCTGATGCAGAACAGAGCCATACTACCAGAAAATGTAACTTATTGAATTCCCCAACTAAGTAGAACCATATCCTGACTTTTTACATTTCAAATCGTATGCAGCAAATGTATTACTCTCCGATGTCTCGCTCTGTTGTCCTTTCCAATTTTTTTTTTTCTAATGATGGAGGGAAAAAAAAGTTATATAAATCTTAAAATGGAAGCAGATGCCTTCGCAATGGATTCTAGTTCAAACTGGTTTTGTTTTAATTCACAATCCAAAGGACAGAGAAAAACTTACTGAAGAAAGCCAGCATGAAGATTCCATCATTTCCCACTCTTAACTGGTCAGCGTCGCTGAAGTCATCCCGTGGAGGATATTCTTCTTCCTGAGAGAAGAAATGAAACAAATTGATGTATACAAATGCACGTTCCCTTCTGACTTATAGTAATCAAAAATAAAGCAATGCATTTCTCATGTTAAATTTCCTTAATAAAGAGATGAAACGCAGTAGCACATTTGCAATGCACAGGATTTATAACAGAATAAGATTCTTGGATCTCCAATAATAGCAATTTAACACTACTGGAGACGTGACAGCGAGATGTGTCAAATTCAATCGTAAGGTGAGACAAGAGCCGGGAACGCTGGTATAGCGTTCACTATAGTATGTGACAGATATGCAAGAAACAAGAACTCCATAACCGATTTAAAATTGCCAGTGCCCACACATGACTGAAAATATCTATTTAATGTAAAAACAGATCTCTTGAAATCAGAACTCCGGTATTTTGAAAAACCCCACACCAGTTTTTTTTAAATATTCCCCTAAAGTATACATAGCCATAACTTTTCTGGCTGGTCATGCGACACTTTGGGGACTTCTTCCTCTTCCCCATAACTAGTCTACTTGTTATACTTACCTGCTCTCGGGCCTCCCATTGGCACTTCAGGCACCTTGCTCCACCAAGTGCCCTGCCCACCACAGCAAACCCCTGGCTATGGGGACCACTGGTGCGGGCTCGCTCCTGAGCTGGCTCTGTGTGAGCCTTTGTCTCTGAGCTTATGTGGAGGTAAAGACCAGAGAGAGCCGCTTCTCTCATGGCCAGCACTAGATCGAGACTGGGCTCAAGTGAGTATAAGGTGGGGCTGGAGCGGCTGCTCTATCTAGTATTGCACAGAGAGTTCAGACTGAGGTGACACATCTCCATTTGTACCCAGGCTATGGGCATTAAAGCATTTATATATTCTTAATTAGTAAAAGAAATGTTAAAAAAAAACAGTTCTGTCTCCTCTAGCTGCTTGTACTTTGAAGTATTTAAAGAAGTTGTAACCCAAAAAAAAAAAAAAAAAAAAAAAAAAAAAAAAGAAAGAAGAAAAGATCCCCTTTCCTTAGTGCACCTTAAACAGCACAATGGTTGTATTGACTAATCTGTCCCTCTCTATAAAATAATATAAAAAAAATCCTGGTTGATACTGTCTGTTCCTGTGTCCCCCTTAGTGTGTTGACCACAGTAATCATGGCTGCTGATCCATGATACCATGGTCAGCTTAGGTGCCTCCATCATCCTGCTGCTCTCCTCTCTCCCCCTCCCTTCCTGTCAGCTCCTGTGTGTGTGAGACGTCTACTCTGCCTCCCCCTCCCCTCCTGCCACTATTGGTAGCTGGCAGTAAAGTTAAAAAAAAGATTACTGCCAGCCCCTCTGTTCTACTAAGCCAGTGATGGCGAACCTTGGCACCCCAGATGTTTTGGAACTACATTTCCCATGATGCTCATGCACTCTGCAGTGTAGCTTAGCATCATGGGAAATGTAGTTCCAAAACATCTGGGGTGCCAAGGTTCGCCATCACTGTACTAAGCTATACTACAAGGTGTACAGGTTTGTACAAAATTGTGCCTGTAAATACCATATTTCAGTTTGTTTCTGGTCGGTCACATGACCTCGGCCGCTCTCCTCCTCCGATCTAAGGGCTACAGTGGAAAGAGCTGAGCGGGTAGCACAATGGTCACGTGACCTCCTGGCTGACATCAGAGGGAGATCTCTGCGCCTCCCACTGTAGCCCTTGGATCGGAGGAGGAGAGCAGCCGGAGGTCACGTGACCAGCCAGAAACTAACTGAAATAAAGTATTTACAGGCACATTTTTATACAAACTTGTACACAGGGTCATATAGCTTAGTAGAACAGAGAGGCTGGCAGAAATCATTATTTGACTTTACAAAAACTTTAATTCTCAAAGATTACAAGAGAGACTCTGAAGTCAGTTTCTAAACAGCTTAGACATATTTGTTGTTCGTTTTCATTAGGTTGGCAGGCAATCAGAAATCTGGTGCAATTTAAGGTAATAGACAAAGAGCCAAGATTCTTCTGTTGTGAACTTTAAAGATGAATTTCACCACAACGCTTATGGCTAAAGCTAAATAGATGAATGAATGATTTAAAGTGCTTTTACAGAACTTGTCTGAGCACCAGTTTTCTTTAAATTATTCTTTTACAAATGCCTTCTCATTTTTAGATATGGTATGGCATGGTAACTTCCAATCCACTGTTGGATTTTGACTGCTATCTGGGATGAAATTGGGAAGGACCTCTTTGACAGTCTTTTGCTAATATGACATCCCAAGCTGTGCGTTTGAATATAGCTACCATTGTCACCAACTTGACTTTTGTAAATATTGGAATTAAAACGCACTCGAGCAGGGGCGTCCAACCTACGACCCATGAGCCGCATGCGGCACAAGAAAGCTATGAATGGGGCAACTATTTGTGAGCAAAATATTTTCAAGTATGAAGCACATGAAGGCCAAGATAAGAACCAAAACATCTGATGAGCACCCTGAGAATTCATTGAGAATTGCTACTCCATTCCTTGAATCAAAAACAGTGTTAAATATCGCATTCGTTTTATGTTGTTATAATTGGTAAATCTTTAAATGCAGTGGCTGCATTAGCTTTCTTTCTTCTGAGGTTTTTCTTTCCCCAGTTTTCAACTGGTGATCTGGACAAAAGTGGCTGTAAAAAAAGTCCTGTGTACATGAGGCCCGATACAAGAGGCCCGATACAAGAGGCCCGATACAAGAGGCCCGATACAAGAGGCCCGATACAAGAGGCCCGATACAAGAGGCCCGATACAAGAGGCCCGATACAAGAGGCCCGATACAAGAGGCCCGATACAAGAGGCCCGATACAAGAGGCCCGATACAAGAGGCCCGAAACAAGAGGCCCGAAACAAGAGGCCCGAAACAAGAGGCCCGAAACAAGAGGCCCGAAACAAGAGGTATGTTACCTCTTGTATTAAGCCTCATGCACACAGGACTTTTTTTTTTACAGCCACTTCTGGGAGCGTCAGACTTTTTTTAGCCTGCCTCTAGACTCCCCTGCATGTTATCCTATGTGTCCATGCACATATGGAGGTTTATTTACTAAAGTTGGAGGGTGCAAAATCACGCTCACTTCTGCATAGGAAATCAATCAGCTTCCAGGCTGTATTGCCAAAGCTTAATTGAACAAGCTGAAGATAGAATCTGATTGGCTACCATGCACAGCTGTACCAGATTCTGAGAGTTTTAGTAAACTTAGATATAGACTTTTTGCAGTGTTTAGTGGAAGGGACTTTTATCCCAGGTCCACACTGAGCTGCGGGAATGAAGCCGTGTGAGTTCAGCTGAACTCGCACGATTTCACTCCCGCATGTCAGTCCCAATTTCACAGACTCTGTGCGAGTTTCTGCACAGATGTCAATGGAAATCGCAAAAAGTAGTACAGAAAAAATGCAAATGCACTGTCGCACCGATTAGGACAGTGCCATTGCCGGCAACTGCCGCTGATTTGACATGTCAAATCGCATGTCGAAATGCATGTCAAACCGCAACAATGTGAACCAGGGCTAAGAAGCACAAAAAAAAAAAAAAAAAACACTGCCAGTACACCCAAATGCAGCAGAGTTTTGGCAGAAAAAATGCTTGATGCTTGTAAATGCATTTAAACGCTTGTTAATGTTAATTAATTTAAATGGCCAAAATAAATGAATTCGGGTCCAAGCGCTTGATGCCTATAAGTGCACCGTAACCAGTTACACATTTCTTACAAGCGTCAGGCATTTTTTCTGCCAAAACTCTGCTGCCAGGAGAAAAGGCTTCTTAAGAGAGCCTTCAATATGTCCAGTGTAGGTGAGTGCCTCCACTCTAGATTGAGGAGCAACAGAGACATCTTTGGACAGCAGCACCGTCAGTCTGGGGGGAGAGAAGTGTTAAATGTATTAGCAGATTTAGAAACACTAACAAATTGAAAGCCACTTTCAGCTAACACTTATTCAGCCTAGTTTACACTCGTTTCAAAACAAGGCTTCGGACAGACTTGGTTAAAACTCTCTGAACGCCAGTCAAATCTCCTGCCACTAAATAAAATGGTTAGCTTACAATCCTGTTTACACCTTGTGCTTGCTTTGCTTCAGCTTCTCCTCAAAAATTCTACCCCATGTAGCTTTATTGGTGCTTCAAATGCTCCATAGAGCTCTATGACAAAGTTCGTTAGAAGCTCGCTTAAAGCACCTGCCGCTTTTGAGAGGCTTTAATTCAGCTTTAGCTTTGTTTTGGAGAAATTGCAGGTGTGAGATATCAGCATCCGCCAAGCTTCAAAAGAGCACCACCAAAGCCTCATTGAAGCACCATATCATAAAAGCTTGTTGAAGCAGCAGGAGCTGCAGGGCTCATGAACGCAGGGCGTTTTAAAAAACGGCATCACTAAAAACGCCTGCGTTTTAGCCATGTTTTTACATTAGTGTTATTGTGCGTTTTTTCATTAAGAACACTCTTTATAATGTAAAAATGCCTTTAAACTTCAAACGCGTCTTGACGCATTTTTTGTTTTTACAGCTAGTTTTTACTGCTCCTGGAAGCACATGCTGTGGTTTTTTTCTACTGCCCCTAAACGCTTGTGCCTCCAAATGCCTCTGACTGTTTATGTGTGCATGGACACATAGGCTAACACGGAGGGGCTTTTAGAGGCAGTTAAAAAAAAAAAAAAAGTCAAACGCCCCTAACAGCAGCTGTATAACGGTCCTGTGTGCATGTATATAATACTGGAAATATCTCCTAAACCTACGCGGTTTAGGTCATATTTAACATATACTCTTGCGCCGACGTCATTGGTGCATGCACAATAAAAAAAGGGCACGATTGTGCCGTTTCTATAGTGCCCATGCCCTGACTGTCGGCTGCTGTGCGCATGCTCAGGAGTGATTTCACATGACTATGGCCAGGCACAGAGCTGGAATTAGTGGTCCCGAAAGGAAGAAGGGTGAAGATGGACACGAGGGAAAGAAGGAAAATAGATGTGGCGCTATACCTTATAAAACTCACTAGAAAATATAAAATGTAATATAATATAAATAAAAATGTACAAATTTTCCAGCTTGCTGGCTAATATTTTAAAAAACAGCGAGAAACCTTAATGGACTGTATGATAAAATCAATAGTAAAATCAATAAATAATAATAAAGTGCTAGGGGTTAGTCCTTATTAATTAGTGAATGCAAAGTGAATGTCAATTTTCCAGCCTACTGGTTAGTGAATGCGATAAAACTATACGGTCCACTCAAATTAGGTAAAGGTGAATGAATAAATATTTAAATAATAGTGAAATTATCATGAATCAATCAATACTTAATAGTGAAAGCTACTAAAGTTGCTTGTGACTGTGATTGTAGCACAACCAAATGAATGGACACAAGGGGAACAATCAAACCTATATAAACGTGAATACTGGTGGGGTGGTGGGTGTAAACACACTGTGTCAAATATCAAAACATGCCAAAAAATACCACAATAAAAAATTGAAAAATAGAAAATTGAAAACAGTGAGGAAATGAAAAATAATAAAAAAGGATTAAAAATATTTTAGCCCAGAAAGTAAAAATATTTTAGTCCAGAAAGTAAAAAGTAAAAAATAAAAAATAAAAAATAAATAAAAAATCTTGCGGTGACAAGTCTAATATGAAAGTCCAATTGAATAAAGTTTAAAATTGATGTTGATATTTAAACATGAAATGAATATTTGGTGGTGAAAAAAGTAAGTGAAGAAAGTGACATCGATATTCGTTCGCAGTGAACGTTTGCAGTGAACGTTTATGGATTTTACTCTCACCAGAGATATGACCCCGTCCGGGGTGGATCAGCCTCCACAGTATAAGCCACTGTGTCGCTTCTTGGGCTGTCTCTGCTATGCTGCTGGGGAGATCCTTCGTTCTTCCGTGGGGATGTTGTACCTCGTTTACATATGATAGAAAAGAGGACTGCCCATGGTGTAGTATGTTTGAAACTCAGTTTATTTGAAACAACCGTAAAAATACTCACATTTAGTACGAAAAAAACACGTATTGTATTAAAAGCGTTCGGAACATCCACTCGGCTGACACGCCGTTTGTGCTGAAGGTGTACGTATCTGGCCACGCCCTACGCGTTTCGTCATTCAGACGTCATCTGGAGCGGCCATCTTCATACACCTTTCCACTTTTATAGGGTATAGTAACCAATCGCGCATGTGCGGGATCACAGCCGCCATGTTTGTTAAGGTAATTCTCAATGTTAAGCCTATTATTATGCCGGCCCGGCCGCCATGTTGGTTGGGGGAATTGTCAATACTAAGCCTGTTGTTATGCCGACCCAGCAGGCAGTATATCATTGCGCCTGCTGTTGTTTGTTAAACGCAGGTTGGACACTATTCCTACTTAAGTGGAATATATGCTATTATGACACCTTTATGCACACACATAAATTGATGTAACCATAGAACAAAGCTAAAAGATAAGAATAAAAATAAAAATAACCATTACAATAATTTGACAGTGTTTATGGAATTACAATAGTTTAGCAATATTTAAAATGAAAATAAAAGATTAAAAAATTTCCATAAAAATCTATAAAAAGGAGACTGAAAATCAGAGGAGAAATTTGAAGGAAGGACTAGAAGGGGGGGACTAGTCTATGTGTATATATCTTATTATAGAGTCTGAAAGTAAATAAAATCGGTACTGCCTAAATTAAAATTAAAATTAACCTTAAATTTATATTAGACTTCATCTCAAATATGAAGGAGGCTAGTTGGGTGCCGGAGATTTTTGAGTGGAAATTTTTTTTATATTTGACATGCTTTGATGTATTACTTTTGAAATATGTTGCCCAAGGACTGCTTGATGCATTTAGAGGAAGGGAAAAGAACTCTTTCGTCCAAAGCTATCGATATATGAAACATGGTAAAAAGACTTAAATGTTAAAAACTTTTTTGTTAAAAAGGTAGAATAGAATATGGTTAACAATAGAATAGGATAGGAATGTTGCTATTTTTTCTTTGGGTAGGAGAATTAAAGTGTTTGGGACATTAGGGTAATAGAACATAGAACATAAGTTTTTCATTAAAGACCTCGTTGATTGTGTGGCATTCGATCTACACACGATGTGTTAGGACAGGAGTCGGTTAAAAATTGGTTAAAAATTGGTTAAAAAGCAATTGAGGTCCAAGTCTATGTTCATTCCATCTGGTTGCATTGTTTCCATATTAAAAATCCATCTGGTTTCGTTTTGGGAAATTTTCTTGGTCATATCTTCTCCCCTCCAATGTCCCTTGATTTTATCAATTGCATAAAAAATCATCTGTTTCGGATCTTGATTGTGAAAGTCTCTAAAGTGACGTGAGACACTGTTTGTCATATCCTTTCCTAATATTCTTAATATGTTCTTTGATTCTCACATGCAATTCTCTTGTGGTTCTACCCACGTATTGTTTATGGCAAGGACATTCTATAATGTACGTAACGTGCGTACTTTTGCATGAAATGAGTTCCTTGATGTTGAATTCTCTCCCGTTGGTAGTTGAAATAAATTTTGTAATTTTTCTACTGGTTTTCTTACTTGTACGGCAGGGGAGAGTGTGGTGGGACATAGCCATTTTGGAGATGTATATCTCAGAAAAAATAACACCTAGGAGACTAAGATGGGACGTCTCACCCAATGACGCTCTAAATGATAAACACCTAATGGAAGAGTGGTACAAATTTTTCAATGAAAGCGAAACGTTTTTACTACAGAAAATAGTAGCTAGAAGACAAGTCAAACTTAAAAATATTGAAATAGAGATTTTACAAATCAGAGACCATATGTTGGCATATAGCGACACAAATGAATATAAAGAGAAAGAAAAATGTTTACAGGAAACCATTAAGAAATATGATAAGGATATCCAACAGAAAAAACAGAAAAAGTTCCGTAGAGACGTGTTAGACTACAAAAACCAACAAGTATATAAGTGGCAGACAGACATTACCTATACAGAAGAAGAAAATGACATATCCATGGGAGAAGACTCAGTAGAAGAACAAGACAATAGGATAGTTGAAACATGGCAACAACCTACACCGTCCCCAAATAGGATGGGAAGAACCACAGCACCTCGCACACCGAATTACCGGAGGACTGAAACAAGTAATTATAACAACACCAATAGAAGGGAATGGGATACCCCTAGAGGTAACCAATATCAAGACCCAGGGACTTATAACATTCCGACACATCAAAATAGATACTCTCCCCTTAGGGATTATCCTCGAGCAACATCTTTCCATAACAGATACCAAAGGGATTTTCACAGGGACCAAGGCCACAGACCACCGGGCAATCCCCCATATGGACAGAAAGGGGGGTGGAGACCATTTCGGTACCCACCAAGAAACCAATACCAGGGTCCACCCAGAAGAAATGGAGGTTGGAATCCCAGATGGAATGGCCCAGGGCAGACAAGAAGAGAATACACAGAATTCCCAGAGAACCAGAGGAGAGAATACAGACCACCAAGATGGGTAGAAGAAAACGAAAGAGGGGAAAGAGAGGAGGCAACAAGAAAAAGAAGGAGAGAACACTAGGGAAAGGCATCTATAATCTTAGCCAGGTCACTTTTAACGAGGAGGAACTCAAAATACTAGACCTAGGCCTAAAATTTGCACCAGACAAGAACCTGGACAAGTTCGAGACCTTCATAGACTTACAAAAGTTCATAAGGAAACTAAATATAAAGAAATTTTATGCTAATAAGAATTTTACAAATATGGATAGGGAAGAGACACAATACAAACATTCCAAATTAAGAAACAACTCTGTTTTCAACCCTAACCAACAACAGAATGAAGGTATTAAAGTTTTTATAAAAAAATGGTAGAAAAGGATATCAGAGAATTAACAATTAAACCCTCAAAAAGAAAGGGCATATGGAAGACCATCAAACAATTAGAAAAGAAAAAAGACGTGGTGATCAGACCAGCAGATAAGGGAGGAGGATTGGTGATATTGGACAAAATCGCCTATGAGGAAGAAATGACTAAGCTCCTTAGCATTCCAAACACCTACAAACAATTGAAGAAAAACCCAAAAGAAGAGCATAACAAAAAACTAACAGATTACGTTAATAAGGGTCTAAACAAAGGGATACTCAATAAGAAGGAATCGAGGTATCTCATACCCAAGGCACCGAAGATTCCAGTGATATATTATGTACCGAAGATACATAAAAATCAAACACAGCCCCCAGGAAGACCCATAGTGAGTGGGATAGATTCCTTATTTTCAAGACTGGGAGCCTATGTAGATGGATTCCTACAACCACTGGTAGTGGAAGGCAAGTCACATCTGAAGGACAGCAGACAACTCCTAAAGGAACTCCAGGACATCAACATAGAAGAAAAGGACATATTAGTAACAATTGACGTAAATTCTCTTTACACAAACATTAAACAGAAAGATGGACTAAATGGAGTAAAGTGGGCCCTCCATAATAGATCCAAACTAAAACAAGAACAGATTGATTATATACTTGAAGGACTAGAGCTGGCTATGTCCCACAACCATTTTTGGTATAAAGGCAAACACTATGTCCAAACTAAAGGAGTAGCAATGGGGGCTAAATACGCACCCAGCGTGGCAAACCTCTTCCTGGACCATTGGGAGGAAGAACAAATTTATGGAGTCACTAGAAAAAATATCAAGATGTACAAAAGGTACATAGACGATATTTTAATCATCTGGGGAGGCACCAACTTGGAACTACAGCAATTTTTAGAGGAGATAAACCAAAACATTTATGATATTACGTTCACAGGAAGTTGGGACAACCAGAGTGTAGACTATCTGGACTTACAGATTTTTAAAATGGATGGATCCTTGGGCACTAGAACCTTTTTCAAGGCCACGGATAGAAATGGCTACATTCCTACCTCAAGCTGCCATCACCCAAGATGGATTAGTAACATTCCTAGAGGACAACTTGTAAGATTATACAGGAATTGCACAAAAAAAGAAGATTTTAACAAACAGGCCGAGGTCATCATTAATAGGTTCATCAGTAAAGGATATAAAGAAACCCAACTAAGGGCTCTCAAAGATAGTGTATTAAAAATGGACAGGAAACAATTGCTAGAGAGCAAAACAAATACCAAGAAGAGCAGGAATATGGAAACCGCCTTCCTGACAGGTTTCAATAGACAACACAAAGAGATAGAAAAGATTATCAAAAAACGGTGGCCTATTTTAAAAACAGATGACGTACTAAAACAAATCTTGCCCAATAATCCCTCTTTCATATACAAAAAAGCTCCCAACTTAAGAAATAATTTAGTGAAAAACACGATAGACCCCCCACGACAAATCAAAATCGCCGAACATCTTAAAGGCTTTTTTAAATGTGGCCAATGTCTCCCCTGCCGTACAAGTAAGAAAACCAGTAGAAAAATTACAAAATTTATTTCAACTACCAACGGGAGAGAATTCAACATCAAGGAACTCATTTCATGCAAAAGTACGCACGTTACGTACATTATAGAATGTCCTTGCCATAAACAATACGTGGGTAGAACCACAAGAGAATTGCATGTGAGAATCAAAGAACATATTAAGAATATTAGGAAAGGATATGACAAACACAGTGTCTCACGTCACTTTAGAGACTTTCACAATCAAGATCCGAAACAGATGATTTTTTATGCAATTGATAAAATCAAGGGACATTGGAGGGGAGAAGATATGACCAAGAAAATTTCCCAAAACGAAACCAGATGGATTTTTAATATGGAAACAATGCAACCAGATGGAATGAACATAGACTTGGACCTCAATTGCTTTTTAACCAATTTTTAACCAATTTTTAACCGACTCCTGTCCTAACACATCGTGTGTAGATCGAATGCCACACAATCAACGAGGTCTTTAATGAAAAACTTATGTTCTATGTTCTATTACCCTAATGTCCCAAACACTTTAATTCTCCTACCCAAAGAAAAAATAGCAACATTCCTATCCTATTCTATTGTTAACCATATTCTATTCTACCTTTTTAACAAAAAAGTTTTTTAACAAAAAAGTTTTTAACATTTAAGTCTTTTTACCATGTTTCATATATCGATAGCTTTGGACGAAAGAGTTCTTTTCCCTTCCTCTAAATGCATCAAGCAGTCCTTGGGCAACATATTTCAAAAGTAATACATCAAAGCATGTCAAATATAAAAAATTTTTCCACTCAAAAATCTCCGGCACCCAACTAGCCTCCTTCATATTTGAGATGAAGTCTAATATAAATTTAAGGTTAATTTTAATTTTAATTTAGGCAGTACCGATTTTATTTACTTTCAGACTCTATAATAAGATATATACACATAGACTAGTCCCCCCCTTCTAGTCCTTCCTTCAAATTTCTCCTCTGATTTTCAGTCTCCTTTTTATAGATTTTTATGGAAATTTTTTAATCTTTTATTTTCATTTTAAATATTGCTAAACTATTGTAATTCCATAAACACTGTCAAATTATTGTAATGGTTATTTTTATTTTTATTCTTATCTTTTAGCTTTGTTCTATGGTTACATCAATTTATGTGTGTGCATAAAGGTGTCATAATAGCATATATTCCACTTAAGTAGGAATAGTGTCCAATCTGCGTTTAACAAACAACAGCAGGCGCAATGATATACTGCCTGCTGGGTCGGCATAACAACAGGCTTAGTATTGACAATTCCCCCAACCAACATGGCGGCCGGGCCGGCATAATAATAGGCTTAACATTGAGAATTACCTTAACAAACATGGCGGCTGTGATCCCGCACATGCGCGATTGGTTACTATACCCTATAAAAGTGGAAAGGTGTATGAAGATGGCCGCTCCAGATGACGTCTGAATGACGAAACGCGTAGGGCGTGGCCAGATACGTACACCTTCAGCACAAACGGCGTGTCAGCCGAGTGGATGTTCCGAACGCTTTTAATACAATACGTGTTTTTTTCGTACTAAATGTGAGTATTTTTACGGTTGTTTCAAATAAACTGAGTTTCAAACATACTACACCATGGGCAGTCCTCTTTTCTATCATATGTAAACGAGGTACAACATCCCCACGGAAGAACGAAGGATCTCCCCAGCAGCATAGCAGAGACAGCCCAAGAAGCGACACAGTGGCTTATACTGTGGAGGCTGATCCACCCCGGACGGGGTCATATCTCTGGTGAGAGTAAAATCCATAAACGTTCACTGCAAACGTTCACTGCGAACGAATATCGATGTCACTTTCTTCACTTACTTTTTTCACCACCAAATATTCATTTCATGTTTAAATATCAACATCAATTTTAAACTTTATTCAATTGGACTTTCATATTAGACTTGTCACCGCAAGATTTTTTATTTATTTTTTATTTTTTACTTTTTACTTTCTGGACTAAAATATTTTTACTTTCTGGACTAAAATATTTTTAATCCTTTTTTATTATTTTTCATTTCCTCACTGTTTTCAATTTTCTATTTTTCAATTTTTTATTGTGGTATTTTTTGGCATGTTTTGATATTTGACACAGTGTGTTTACACCCACCACCCCACCAGTATTCACGTTTATATAGGTTTGATTGTTCCCCTTGTGTCCATTCATTTGGTTGTGCTACAATCACAGTCACAAGCAACTTTAGTAGCTTTCACTATTAAAGAGGAAGTAAACCCTGATGGGTTTACTTCCTCTTTTTTTCCCTGCAAAGGTAAAGCATAATGGACTACTATGCATCGCATAGTAGCTCATTATGTGTCACTTACCTGACACAGGAGCCAGCGAAGTCGCCGCTGTCACCTGTAGTCCGCCGCATCCATCTTGGTTGTGGCGTCTCTCGCAGCTCCGACGAATGACAGCGGAGAAGCCGCGATGACGTCACTCCCGCGCATGCGCACGGGAGTCGCGTCTCGGAGCTCCGACGCTGCCATTCGGCGGAGCCGCGATGACGTCACTCCCGCGCATGCGCACGGGAGTCGACAAATTAGGCAAATCCATTCTTGGACTTGCCGCATTTAGTGCGCCTGCGCGCCGCTGTCTACGGCGCATGCGCCGTAGACAGCGGTGCCCATTTTCGGGCAAATATCTCCTAAACCATATAGGTTTAGGAGATATTACTTGGACCTACAGGTAAGCCTTAATCTAGGCTTACCTGTAGGTCAAAGTTGTTTGGAAGGGTTTACTTCCATTTTAAGTATTGATTGATTCATGATAATTTCACTATTATTTAAATATTTATTCATTCACCTTTACCTAATTTGAGTGGACCGTATAGTTTTATCGCATTCACTAACCAGTAGGCTGGAAAATTTACATTCACTTTGCATTCACTAATTAATAAGGACTAACCCCTAGCACTTTATTATTATTTATTGATTTTACTATTGATTTTATCATACAGTCCATTAAGGTTTCTCGCTGTTTTTTAAAATATTAGCCAGCAAGCTGGAAAATTTGTACATTTTTATTTATATTATATTACATTTTATATTTTCTAGTGAGTTTTATAAGGTATAGCGCCACATCTATTTTCCTTCTTTCCCTCATTTTACTGTTCCATCCATCTGGATGGAAACATAATAGAGGCTGCTCTTACCTTACATTACACTACAGACTCTCTGTATAACAGATTCCATAGCGCACCCTATCCCTCTGTTTAATGAAGATGGACACGGCCACCAGCGGGAACATAGCGGGCTTAGTTTGCAGGTAAGTGGCAAATACTAGCCCATTATGCTTTGCAGGGGAATAAAGAGGAAGTAAAACCCATCAGGGTTTACTTCCTCTTTAAGCAGTTACAGCAACAGTTTTCTTTCTTTAGGGATAAAGATTTTACATAAAAGCTGACTATTGTAAGGACCCCTGTCACTGGTAAATGGATTGCCTCATCCCTCTAAAGCAGGGGTTTCCAATCTTTCTAAATAGGGGGACAGTTTACTGTCCTTCAGATTTTAGGGGGCCGGATTGTGGCCACTGAGAGTAGCCGACTTTAGCAGTAAAAAAACACCACCCCATCGTTGGCGCCAGTGGGAGGAGTTGTGCCCCGTCCTTGGCGCCAGTGGGAGGAGTTGTGCCCCGTCCTTGGCGTCAGTGGGAGGAGTTGTGCCCCGTCCTTGGCGTCAGTGGGAGGAGTTGTGCCCCGTCCTTGGCGTCAGTGGGAGGAGTTGTGCCCCATCCTTGGCGTCAGTGGGAGGAGTTGTGCCCCATCCTTGGCGTCAGTGGGAGGAGTTGTGCCCCATCCTTGGCGTCAGTGGGAGGAGTTGTGCCCCATCCTTGGCGTCAGTGGGAGGAGTTGTGTTTCATCATTGGGCCCAATTATATGTGTTATCGGAAAGAATTGTGCTCCATTTTTGGTGTCATTGGGAAAAATTGTGCCCCTTCACTGGGAGAAGTGGAGAAGAATTATGCCGAATTGTTGGTATCAGTAGATAAAATAGTGCCCCAAGGGCCAGATAAAAGCATACCACATCTGGCCCCTGGGTCTGCAGCAGGAAAACCACTGCTCTAATGGCTGCATCTACAGGACAGCTTGTTCTGTTGAAAAACAGACCTACTGGCTCGATCCCCAGGTGAAAACAAAAATTAAATAAATGCAGCCACCCCATCTAAGAATCAGTAAGGGCTCTTTCACACAGGGCGGATCTGTGCTGATCCACCCCGTGGACATCCGCTTGCTCAGCGGGGATCGCTCCGTCGATGCCAGGTCCGTCTCTGCACACAGCGCAGGGACGGACCTGTCAGAGTGCTGCTCTCCCCTATGGGAAATCGGATGACAACGGACCGCAGAGTGTCGTCACCCGATCCGATGATGGATGGAAATTTAGGTTTTTCCTCAGTTACACTTTTTCGTTTCGGATGTCAGTGGACATGTCACTGCTAACATCCGACGCTCCATAGACCTCTATGGAGCATCCGTTCAGGTCCGCCTAAAAAACTGACAGGCGGATCTGAACGGACTGTGCATGTGAAAGAGGCCTCAGGCAAAATATAATAAAGGTCTACTTTTTGGGTTTAATACCGCTTTAAGAAAAACATGCAGTTCAAAGCAAAAAGTATGACAAAACAGTAAAAATGTTAGCATGAAGGGGCAATGACTATGTATATATTTGTTCTGATAAGTACTTGCTATAAATCGCCAGCAAGTGACTTGCACAGTTCAGCAGCATGGAGAGCGAAGGAATGAGTCTAAATATGACAAAACACCTCTGCAGTAAGAAAACGGCCTGTAAGCGCCCAGCATTGACAGTATAATCACCGGAAATGGCAATGCACTCCCGTTCCTAGGTATGATGAATGATTAATGAGCTGCAATTTTCCCAATATGAAGTAATCTGGGCAAAATAGCTCAAGTAGGGTCAGGTGATCAAATTCATTTCCTTTGTCAAAGCGTAAGGGATTGTGTGGGGAAAGGGAACACTACAAAAACGAGCAGAATTGTTGAAAACTGCTTTAGCGTGAGCATTTGTGTGTTATTACCTACGTTGTGTATGAACAAAGGCTAGGCTTATGAAGTGCAAATCACAATGCTTGTTTATTTTCAAGAGGCTGTACAGACAAGAAAGGCATTAGTAGTGCATGCAGAAGTGCCGGCTATTGTGTGAAGTGCCTGTTAATGTGTTTTTATGAAGTCTCTTCTCCAGGCCGATGAGCATTTTGCCAGAACTCTCCACACTCATCACAAGTGATGTACAGTCATGCACAGTATGTCACAGAGAGGCAATCGCAAATAATGGCCGATAAACACAATAACCTAACCTACCGCTTTCATCTGCAGAGTCTATGTTCACAGATTTTCCCACACAAGCCAAGCATAAAACGCAATCTGGACGGGCAGATCATAGCTGGCAGAGAAAGTACCCAAGCTTTATTTTGTGGACTGCACAAAATAAGCTGCAATTTCCTGTTTCCACAAAACAAACGCACACAAAAGTTCAACACCCCCCCCCCCCCCAAAAAAGGGCAACTCCAAAAAAGGAAAATATATCTCTATAGCAAGGGTTAAAGGAAAAATGTATCTCTATAGCAAGGGTTAAATGCTCATTTCTGGTCAGGTCTGAGGGGCAGTTTTACTTACCAGGTCCTACATGCTCAAACTGCACAACAAGTCCTCCACAGTCTCTTCAAGCCCAATGCAGCTCCTATACCCCTGCATTGGTCATGAGGATATGGATAAACAGTCCATAGCTGGAGCATAGGAGATTGCTGGCTGCTGAGGGACTGGAGAATCATCTAGACCTAAATAAGCACTTAGACCCCTTTCACACTGGGGTGTTTTTCAGGCGCTTTAGCATTAAAAAAAAAGTGCCTGTAAAGCGCTTGAAAGAAGCCTCATCTGCAATCCCAATGTGAAAGCCCGAGTGATTTCACACTGAGATCCCTTTCACACTGGGGTGTTTTTCAGGCACTTTAGCTTTAAAAAAAAAAGCACCTGTAAAGCGCCTGAAAGAAGCCACAACTGCAATCCCAATGTAAAAGCTCAAATGCTTTCACACTGAGGCGCTGCGCTGGCAGGGCGTCAAAAAAAGTCCTGCAAGCAGCTTCTTTGGAGCGGTGAATACACTGCTCCTAAAGCGCCCCTTCCCATTGAAATTAATAGGAAGCGCATGCAAAACGCCTGCAAAGCACTTTTGGCAGCATCGCTTTGTGGGCGCTTTTAACCCTTTATTTGGCCACTAGCCGGGGTTAAAAGCTCCCCAATAACACTCGAAGAACGCTCGTAAAGCACTACTTGTTTAAGCGGCGCTTTACAAGCTTTTTTCCGGGTGCTGACATTGTGAAAGGCCTCTAAAAGCACTTGGGCTTTCACATTGGGATTGCAGATGAGGCTTCTTTCAAGCGCTTTACAGTCGCTTTTTCTAACGCTGAAGCGCCTGAAAAAAAACCTGTGTGAAGAGGAAGTAAACCACGACAAAGTTTTTTTTTTTTTTTTAAACCCTGCAAAGTAAAAAGGCATAATGTGCTATTATGCATCGCATACTGGCACTTAGACCCCTTTCACACCAGGGCGTTTTGCAGGCGCTATAGCGTTAGAAATAGCGCCTGCAAAACGCCCTAAAGAAGCTGCACCATTGTGAGGGCTTTCACACTACAGCGGTGCGCTGGCAGGACGTCAGAAAAAAGTCCTGCCAGCAGCTTCTTTGGAGCGGTGAAGGAGTGGTGTGTTTACCGCTCCTCCACCGCTGCTGCCCATTGAAATCAATGGGGCAGCGCTGTAATGCCGCCGGCAAAACTCCGCTATTGCGGCGTATTGCTGGCGGTTTTAACCCTTTCGCGGCCGCTAGCGGGGGTAAAAGCGCCCCGCTAGCGGCCGAAATGCGCCACAAATCCGGCGGTAAAGCGCCGCTAAAAATAGCAGCGTTTTACCGCCGACGCAAGGTGCGGTGTGGTGTGAAAGGGGTCTTAATGAAATAATTAAACAAAAGTGCAGAATTCCCCACAGGGTTTTTTAGCAGCAAATAGGAGTAGGAATTTTTTTTTTTCATAAAAAATATATTCATTTTATTCATCAAGAGACCATTGGACATCAATGTGATACAAAAAATTAAAATATAAGCTCTGGTGTACACGATGCGAGACAGTTTGGACTAAGAAGGGGGAGCAAACAGTGGATCATACCATGTGATATAACTGATAAACAATATACATCAGAGGGTACTCCCTCACAGTATTGATGAATTATAATTAACTAAATAATCTATTATAAATAATTAAATAATCTAATTATAATTTATCAATACTGTGAGGGAGTACCCTCCGATGTATATTTTTTATCAGTTATATCACATGGTATGATCCACTGTTTGCCCCCCCCCCCCCCCCCTTCTTAGTCCAAACTGTCTCGCATCGTGTACACCAGAGCTTATATTTTAACTTTTTGTATCGCATTGATGTCCAATGGTCTCTTGATGAATAAAATGAATATTTTTTATGAAAAAAAAATCTGACTTCTATTTGCTGCTAAAAAGCCCTGTGGGGAATTCTCCAGTTTCGATCAAATATTTGTATCTGGGTGTGCAGCCTTATCAGACTCCCATATATGTGTAATTCATTGCTTAAAGAGGAAGTAAACCCTGATGAGTTTACTTCCTCTTTCATTCCCTGCAAAGGCAAAGCATAATGGACTACTATGGATCGCATAGTAGCCCATTATGTGTCACTTACCTGACACAGGAGCCAGCGATGTCACCGCTGTCCCCTGTAGTCCGGCGCATCCATCTTTTCGGTGGGGTCTCACAGCTCCGCCGCTGTCATTCAGCGGAGGCGCGATGACGTCACTCCCGCGCATGGGCACGGGAGCCGACACGCGCGGCAGCTCCGTTGTTGGAAATTCCGCGCTTAGTGCGCCTGCGCGCCGTAGACAGCGGTGCCTGTCTTCGGGCAAATATCTCCTAAACCGTATAGGTTTAGGAGATATTTCTTGGACCTACAGGTAAGCCTTAATCTAGGCTTCCCTGTAGGTCAAAGTGGTTTGTAAGGGTTTACAACCACTTTAATGAAATACTTATCTTAGAACAAAGCCCTGCACCATGCTGTGAGCTCTGACAGATGCTTTCTTCTTCACCTGGTCTTCCTTCTGGGTTCATGTCCTACGGCCGTCTGATTGACTGCACCGCAATGACGTCACTTCCGTGCATGCACACAGGAGTCACAGACCGCGGCACAGAGGTCTGCAGGGATGGCACGGGTATACCGTCCCTTCAGAGCGCATGCGCTGGTGACATCATGGGCTGCATGAAGTGTGAATATCTCCTCAACGGTGTGCATTTAGGAGATATTCATAGTACCCAAAAGTATGCCTCATTATAGCCTTACCTGTAGGTACAAGGATACAGAATGGGTTTACAACCACTTTAAGGGCTCATGTACACAGGGCAGCTGAAAACCCCTTCAGAACGCTGGAAACCGAAAACGAAAAACGTCAATTTTACAGCCGTTACATACCAAGTTTATACGAGTTTAGCAGCAGTTACGAGCATTTGAGGTTAGAAGCGTTTTTTAACCACTTGCTTACTGGGCACTTAAACACCCTTCCTGCCCAGACCAATTTTCAGCTTTCGGTGCTCTCATACTTTAAATGACAATTACTCAGTCATGCAACACTGTACCCAAATGAATTTTTGTCCTTTCTTTTGGTGGTATTTGATCACCTCTGGGGTTTTTATTTTTTGTGCTATAAATGAAAAAAAGACTGAAAATCTTGAAAAAAAACGCATATTTCTTTGTTTCTGTGACAAAATTATGCAAATTATTAATTTTTCTTCATAAATTTTGGCCACAATTTATACTGCTACAAATCTTTGGTAAAAATAACCCAAATTAGTGGATAGTCTACAAGCTGTGGTGCGAATCGCACAAAATTGATCACATCTGATGTACTGGTGGCCTATCTCACTTCTTGTGACCCGAACAAGTCAGGAAAGTACAAATACCCCCCAAATGACCCCTTTTTGGAAAGTAGACATTCCAAGGTATTTAGTAAAAGGCATGGTGAGCTTTTTGATGTTGTCATTTTTTTCCCACAATTCTTTGCAAAATTAAGATTTTTAATTTTTTATTTTTTTTTCCACAAAATTGTCATTGTAATAGGTTATTTCTAGTGATGCACCGAAATTTCGGCCACCGAAACATATCGGCCGAAAATGCCCTTTTCGGCAATTTGCCGAAAGAGAAAAACGGCCGATAATGGAGCCGAAAATGGGGCGTGGCCTGGGTGGGGAGCGGGGCTCCGCCCCTCGCCCCTTGGTGACGCCCATCTTGGGGGGTGTATAGCGCAGGAGAGCCACCTCCGCCGCCTGTTTGATCACAGCGCGGGGAACATCACAGCTTTCATTTCAATAGCTGTGTGTTCCCGGCCGCGCGCCATCACACACAGCCCCTCCCCCGGGCACTTAGATAGACAGATCATCCGCAGGATTGGACGGATGATCTGTCTATCAAAGTGCCCAGACAAGGGGGAGGGGCTGCGTGTGACAGCGCGTGGCCGGGAACACACACCTATTGAAATGAAAGCTGTGATGTTCCCGGCGCTGTTATCAAACAGGCGGCGGAGGCGGCTCTCTTCCCTGCACACAGTGCACAGGCTGGCTGCAAAATGGCACACAAGCTGCAATGGGACACACTGGCTGCAATTGGCTGCAATGGGGCACACTGGCTGCAATTGGCTGCAATGGGGCAAACTGGCTGCAATTGGCTGCAATGGGGCACACTGGCTTCAATTGGCTGCAATGGGGCACACTGGCTGCAATTGGCTGCAATGGGGCACACTGGCTGCAATTGGGCACACTGGCTGCAATTGGGCACACTGGCTGCAATGGGGGATGCCTCCTGTACCACGTCCTCTGTCTCTGACCATCTCCTGTACCATGTCTCCAGTCTGACCATCTTCTGTACCACGTCCCCAGTCTCTGACCATCTCCTGCACCACGTCCTCTGTCTCTGACCATATCCTATACCGTGTCCCCAGTCTGACCATCTCCTTTACCGTGTCCCCAGTCTCTGACCATCTCCTGTACCGTGTACCCAGTCTCTGACCATCTCCTGTACCGTGTCCCCAGTCTCTGGCCATCTCCTGTACCGTGTCCCCAGTCTCTGACCACCTCCTGTACCATGTCCCCAGTCTCTGACCACCTCCTGTACCATGTCCCCAGTCTCTGACCACCTCCTGTACCATGTCCCCAGTCTCTGACCACCTCCTGTACCATGTCCCCAGTCTCTGACCACCTCCTGTACCATGTCCCCAGTCTCTGACCACCTCCTGTACCATGTCCCCAGTCTCTGACCACCTCCTGTACCATGTCCCCAGTCTCTGACCACCTCCTGTACCATGTCCCCAGTCTCTGACCACCTCCTGTACCATGTCCCCAGTCTCTGACCACCTCCTGTACCATGTCCCCAGTCTCTGACCACCTCCTGTACCATGTCCCCAGTCTCTGACCACCTTCTGTACCATGTCCCCAGTCTCTGACCACCTCCTGTACCACGTCCCCAGTCTCTGACCACCTCCTGTACCATGACCCCAGTCTCTGACCACCTCCTGTACCATGACCCCAGTCTCTGACCACCTCCTGTATAAAAATATTTTTTTTAAAACAGTCATTTTCGGTATCGGTGCTGTTTTGGTATCTGTTTCAGTTTTCGGCCTAGTGTATTTTTCATTTTCGGTATCGGTTTCGGCACCAAAAAACCCATTCGGTGCATCCCTAGTTATTTCTCTCACATGGCATGTGTATACCACAAATGACACCCCCAAAAAAATTCTGCTACTCCTCCTGAGTATTACAATACCACATGTGTGGGACTTTTTCACAGCCTGGCCACATAGAGAGGCCCAACACGCAGGGAGCGCCATCAGGAGCATAAATTACACATCTAACTTGTTGACTACCTATTACACTTTTGAAGGCCCTGGAGTACCAGGACAATGACACGTGACACTGACGACAGATGGCACTGATATGTGGCACTGATGACAGATGGCACTAATATGTGGCACCGATGACGCGTGACACTGATGACAGATGGCACTGATAAGTGGCATTGATGACACGTGACACTGAAAACAGATGGCACGTGACACTGACAGGTGGCACTGATGACAAATGGCACTGATGACAGGTGGCACCATGTGGCACTGATGACACGTGGCACTGATGACAGATGGCACTTATACGTGGCACTGATGACAGATGGCACTGGGGACAAATGGCACTGACAACAGGTGGCACTGGGGACAGATAGCACTAACAGGTGGCACTGGGGACAGATAGCACTATCTGTCCCCAGTGCCACCTGTTAGTGCTAACAGGTGGCACTGGGGACAGATAGCACTGGGGTGCATGGCACTGGGGGAGGATGGCACTGGGGCAATGGCACTTTTTTTTTTCCCCACTTACGGCCGCTGCAGCCGCTCATCTCTCCCCTCTCACAAGCTGTCTGTGTGAGGAGGGAGAGCGGCGCTGAGAGATGATCTCATATGTTTACATATGAGATCATCTCACATTGGTCACGCCGATTGTGCTGTAAGCGGCCGCTGTGATTGGCCGTTTACAGCGATCTGTGTTTGCCTGTCTCCGGGGGACACAGCAAACACAAAACTTCCCCGATGCACGCCCGCGGCGGCGCGCATTGCGGAAGTAAACCTCAGGACGTCCAGGGACGGCCTCCCGGACTAAAGCACCTGCTCTATAGCCGTCATTCGGCTATAGAGTGGGCGGGAAGTGGTTAAAGATATCCTCCAAAATGGCCACAGTGTATAAAAACTATTTATTAACTATTTCAGCCATTCTGTGAGAGAAGAGAGAGCAGTGTGGTTGTATATAGCGGTCTTATTTTTTGTGTTTTCACTATGGATCCCATCATGAGCGTGTGTGAGGAAATGCTCCTGGTGTTGCTGTTGCTCTGAAGATGTAGAAAATTGCGTGAGAGGACCAGAGTTCATCGCTACTGGACTCATCCATTGGTGCAGCATGTGGTGAAATTTGTGTTTTTGTCAAAATTTTTATATGTTCACAAAGTATCAGGAATTTTTTCCCCTTTAAAAACACTTCTTAACGCAAACATGCATATACGCGGTCCACCACGGTAATGCCCCATACACACGGTTGGATATTCTGACTACAAAATACGTCGGATTTTTTCTGAAGGATTTTGCCCCAAACTTGTCTTGCGTACACACGGACGCACAAAGTTGTCAGAAAATCTGATGGTTCAGAACGCGGTGACATAGAACACGTACGACGGGACAATAAAGAGGCCAGTAGCCAATAGCTTTGTCGTCATTTATTCTAAGCATGCGTGGCACTTTGTCCGTTGGAATTGTCTACACACGATCGGAATTTAAAGGATCGGATTTTGTTGTCGGAAAATTTTAGATCCTGCTCTCAAACTTTGTGTGTCGGAAATTCCGATGGAAAAAGTCCAATGGAGCCCACACACGATTGGATTTTCCGACAACAAGACCCGATCGCACATTTTCTATCGGAAAGTCCGACTGTGTGTACAGGGCATTAGGCCTGTACACTATAGCTGCTAATCAGACGTTTAGGAGCAGTTGTTGGGCGTTTTTTTTTTTAGCAACCCCTGAAATCGCCTCTATGTTATCTTATGTGTACATGATGTACACTTAGTAGTTTAGAGGCAGTTGAGGTTACAGGCGTTTTGTTTTTTTGAAAGAAGAAAAATTGGATTCAGAACTGCAGTTTACTGGCATTTTAAACGCTAAATGCTTGTAACTGCGGTAAACCGTTTATGCCTGTTCGCGTTTAGAAGCGTTTTTAAAGGGTAAAACATTTCTGATCACTTTTAAACATACAAAAATTATGAATAAAAAAAAAAAACACTTAAAAAAACCCCACAAATTTCACCACATGCTGTTCCGTGCATCAATGGATGAGTCCAGTAGCGATGAACTCTGGTCCTCTCATGCAATTTTCTATATCTTCGGAGCTTCAGCAACATCAGGAATATATATGTATGTAAATCTTGTGAGCTGCCAAAACAAAAACCGCAACAATCTAAAAATAAACTATACTAAAAAATAGCTGCCAGCACTCCCCACATCCTCAAAATGTGACAATACAAACGTATATAACCCAATGTGCGACGCTAAAATAAACATATGGCAGAGTAGCAACTATATACTAAACTCTAAAGTTATATTATATTAAAATCCCCAATAACAGTGCAAGTGCTCAATAATAAAAATAAAGTGCAAGTGCTCAGTGTGTATATACACAGTCCTGAATAATATTTGCACACAAAAATAATAAATAGTCCATAATAATATCAAGGAAAGCAGTGAAACAAATGGTGTCTTCATGCAATGTGCACTCTCCCCCTTTAGGTGTGCCCTCACCTTAACCACTTCAGTCCCGGAAGAATTTACCCTTTTCCTGACCAGAGCACTTTTTGCGACGCTTTAACTGACAATTATGTGATCCTGCGATGTTGTACCCAAACAAAATTGATGTCTTTTTTCCCCACAAATAGAGCTTTCTTTTGCTGGTATTTGATTGCCTCTGCGTTTTTTTATTTTTTGCGCTATAAACAAAAAAAAAAAAGTGACAATTTTTTTCCCCAGTTTAAGCCAATATGTATTCTTCTACATATTTTTGTTAAAAAAAAAAAAAAAAATCATAATAAGCGTATATTGATTGGTTTGCGCAAAAGTTAGAGCGTCTACAAAATAGGGAATAGATTTATAGCATTTTTATTTATTTATTTTTATTAGTAATGGTGGCGCTCTGCGATTTTTATCATGACTGCGACATTATGGTGGACACATCGTACAATTTTTACACATTTTTGGAACCATTGGCATTAATGCAGTGATCAGTTGGATTAAAAATGCATTGATTACTGTAAAAATGTCACTGGCAGTGAAGGGGTTAACACTAGGGGCAGTGAAGGGGTTAACAGTGTTCCCTGGGAGGTGATTCTAACTGATTGGAGAGGGGACTAACGAGAGGAAGTGACGGATCATGGTTCCTAGCTAATGAACACACGATCTGTCACTCCTGTCAGAACAGAACAGGGAAGTGTGTGTTTACACACACCCGTCCATGTTCCGTCTCTCCTGGTCACGATCGCTTGTGGCTGGAGGTCACCGCGACTGTCTGCCATGAGCATCAGCACCCCCGCTGTGCAGCGTGCGCGCCTGCTATCCGGCTCCCACGAGCCAACGTATAGTCATGTGGTTTTCGCACAAGGGAACCAACCTGCCGCAGTAAAACTGCGACGGCTGGTCTGGAAGCGGTAAAGGGGTTGTAAAGGCCCCCAGCCCCCCCCCCCATTTTACTTACCTGAACCCTCGACTTTGTCCCACGGGGACACGCTCTCTCTCTGCCCGGGGTCCTTGATTGGATAGATTGATAGCAGAATGCTGGACTCGGAAGCAAATCCGCAAGGTAACCCCCTGCTTCTCCAAGGGGGTTATCTGGTGTGGGGAGAAGCCACGGGAGCCGCCGAGGGACCTCAGAAGAGCAGGTTCGGGGCCACGCTGTGCAAAACGAGCTGTACAGTGGAAGTATGATTTATTTTTATTTTTTATACCAGAACCTTTAGTGTCACTTTAAGGGCTTTAAAAACAAGTGTGTAGTGAATAGTAACAGCTTAGATGGTAATCATCCATATAGTGGCTGGTTGGTAATAAGCATAAATCCCATATTCATTCCTCTTCCTGGTAAAAATGCTGATCAATAAAGCCAAAATGTCCATCTGGTATTTCAAAGATCACCTCATATGCATACAGTACAGGGAATAATAGAGGTGTGAAATAACATAATTCCGTTTACAATAAGAGCCCTTTCATACTGGGGTGGGTGGACGTTGGCGGTTAAGCGGCAATATTTTTAACGGCACTTTACCGTCGCTAGCAGGACGATTTTAACCCCTGCTAGCGGGCGAAAAAGGATTAAAACTGCCCGCAAAGCTCTGCTGGAGCCGTGGTTTATCGGCGCTGCCCCATTGTTTTCAATGCACCACTCCTACAGCGATGCAAAGATGCGGCTTGGGGGACTTTTTTTTTTTTTTACTGTCCTTCAAGCGCACCGCTCCAAAGCACTCAGGCTTTCACACTGGAGAGAAAGGAGAGGTGCTTTACAGGCGCTATTTTTAGCGCTGTAGTGCCTGTAAAGCTCCTCAGTGTGAAAGGGCTCTAAACTTATTGGCAACACAAACTGATCACATTACACTCTCATTTAATATATTTAAAAAGCGCATTAAGATGTGCCGGTGTGTGGGGGCGAAATCGTCACTTCTATTCTGGTCTGCAGTTTCCCCTGTCCCAGTTACTCCACAGCACTTTGTGGTTTCTTGTGCATCAGACAGCCAAGCTCCTCCTACTGGTTTCGTCACACCTCGTGACTTCCTCTTGGAGATATGATTGGCCAATGCATGTCCCATGTTTTTCTCGTAGACCGCAATCACAGACACATAATTAACGGCTATGCATCAATACACTGCTGCTGATCTAGCCTAAATATGAATATGCACACCACTAGATCTTGCATGGGGCTTACATGTACTGATTATAAAACTAAACACACAAACATTATATCAATATAAAAATATAAAACAGGGCATCACAATCTCATAGAGATAACATATACATACATATAAAAAGTGACACCTAGTGGTGAAAACTAAAATTTAACAAATACCTATGAGGAAGATCATGGAGCCATAACAACCACACGTATGTCGTGGTGGTGTCAGGGTCATCATATCTAGCAAGAAAGCACATTAACTTTAAATGTCACTGTGCATACTCAGTATGCATATTGGAATGACACAATGAATAGTGTACCCACCTTACTAAATATAAAAAAAATGGGAACATAATTAAAAATACTGCATCATGTGTAACACTAATAAAATCCCCATACATTAATAAGGCCAAAATTAAATTATTATAGAGACATGAGATAATATTAGCCAGGGAAATAATTTTACAATTAATTAAAATCATTAATCAATAATTTAACACAAATATAAAAAATTGTCTATAAAACAATTAAGATCAAATTCCCTATTCAAGCCTCTGGGCGCTAAAATGCCCAACTCATATACCCACCAGGACTCCCTTTGACTAAGTGTCCTAACACAGTGGCTTCAGCATTCTCTCACACATGCTCATGATTGGATCCATTAAAAAAAAAAAAAAAGACATCTACAAGCACACTGCGCTCTCTCATGTTGCATTCTCTTCTCTCACAGAATGGCTGAAATAGTTAATAAATTACTTGTTTTGCATGCATTGTGGTAATTTAGGAGGATCTCCTGAGGTTACCTTTAAAAAAACACTTCTAACCTCAAATGCTCATGACTGCTGCTAAACTCGTACAAACTTGGTATGTGAAAGCTGTAAAACGCACGTTTTTTCATTGTCGGTTTCCAGCTGTCATTTTTCCAGCTTTCAGAAGAGGTTTTCAGCTGCCCTGTGTACATGAGCCCTAAGGCCTCATGTACCCTTCATGTAGCCCTCAGGCCTCATGTACCCTCATGTAGCCCTCAGGCCTCATGTACCCTCATGTAGCCCTCAGGCCTCATGTACCCTCACGTAGCCCTCAGGCCTCATGTACCCTCACGTAGCCCTCAGGCCTCATGTACCCTCACGTAGCCCTCAGGCCTCATGTACCCTCATGTAGCGCTCAGGCCTCATGTAGCCCTAAGGCCTCAGGTACACTGCTGCTGGTAAACGGACGTTCAGAGGCAGTTAGCTGCTTTTTTCAGCTGCCCCTGAACTCATCCAATGTTAGCGTATGTGTACATGTACACAGGGTCCTTTAATGTTGTTTTTACGCCGTTGCATTTAGAGATGTTTCAGACGCGGCTAAAAGCGGTACCGGCGTTTAGGTGCATTTTTGACGAAGTGTTTTTAAAAAGGTGCCCTATTTTATTTGAGGGTCTTATGATGTTATCTTAAATAAAACGCTCCTAGACACTAACGCAGCAAAACACGACTAAATGTGGCATGCAAACGTGGCTAAACTGACGTTTTTAAACGCTAGTTTCAAGCTGTCAAGAAAAACCTTCAGAAGAGGTTCCCTGAGCGTCCCATGTACATTAGGCCTTACAAGCATTTGGCGTTTGAAATGCCAGTAAACTGCCGTCCTAAACACGATTGTTCTGCTTTTGATCTTTCTGCCAGTAACCTCAACTGCTTCTAAACTACTAGAAACCACTGAGTGTACATGTGAACATAAGAGAACAGAGGAGAGTTCAGGGGCTGTTGAAAAAAAAAAAAGATGCCCAAGTGCGCCTAAACTTCAGTTAATCAGCTGCAGAGTACATGAGGCCTAAGCCTTGTAGTGTGGGGGCAGAACAACTACAATGGAGCATTTTTACTTCCCTCACAGACTGACTTCATGCACGGAATACAGGCACTTGCGAGAAATTAACACACAAAAAATTCTAAATGAATGCAGTAATCACACAACTTGTTTGCCAAAAATACAGTTCAAATCCATCCAATAGAGCGGTTTCACTTGCTGAAAGATTTGCATTTCTGATCATCCAGGCCTGAAATATACATTACCGTACAGCCAAGACTGGTGATCAGACATTTCTCTGCTACATTTACAAACGGGAAGGATGTCAGGTGGCATCGGCCGGTTTAACAGAAACCAGCTGACATTTGGCCGGTGTGTACTGAGGTCGGTTCGGCCGGCTTTTGTTGAAAGGGCATAACTGAAGAAAAGGTCTGCCGATCGGCTGCCGAACAGCGCTCTCAGCCAATGTCTGAACAGCACTGACCAGAGTGTTTTGGCGGCAACCCCCCTGGGCGGAACTGTAAAGTTCTGTTTTTTCACATGTATAACATGTTCTGCCTAGTCCTCTCCTGAAGGTGGCGTAACAACCCTATGGTCAAGATTAATGGAGCTGTGTCAGTCAGTAAACGAAAGAGAAAAGTGCAATTTATTCTTAAATATCTCTATGCAGTGGAAAATATAAATAACCAACTATATGGTTAGGGAGAAAAATATCGAATCCACTCTGAGAATAACAGACAGAAGAGATATACTGTAAACTATTAAAGGGTGAATCTGGTAAATATCACTCAGATCACATTTTATTTAAAAAAAAAAATGTCTTCCTTCAAAAAAAAAATAAAAAAATTAATTTTAAGAACGTTTGTTCGATTTTCAAATCGTTAATCGTCAATGTTCATTTTCAACCACAGTGACGGGAAAATTTGGAAATAATTGAAAATTCCTTTGACCAAGAAGTTTTCTGACAATGTATGTGGTTTTCGTTCAGAAATTACATTCATTTAAAAAACAGAATGTTAAAAACAAGTGAAAATTTCAAAAAACATTCTTTCATTCAGCGAATGTACAAAAAATTTTCGTATGATTATTCTGGTCTGAAAATTGATTCTTGTGGCCAGCATAAGGCTCGGTACACACCTACGCAGTTTACTTTTGATCTGCTTCTGCAGTGCGTTTTTATTTTTGCGCACGTGATTTTGCTGCGATTTGCGTTTTTGAATTTTTTTTTGGGCAATTTGTTGTTCGGCAGATTAAAAAACACAAATCGCTGCAAAAAACACACTACATGCTTTTCTGAAGCTTCTCCGTTGAAGTATATTAAACCAAAAAAGCACAGTTTTGCATTAAAAAAAAACGCCCCTTGCCCTTTCCAAATACGCAGCGGCTGAAAAAAGCATATAGATGTGAACGTGTCCCATAGGAAACCATGTAAATGAACTGTAGTGTGTTTCTGCAAAAAGCACCAAAAAAACACATAGATGTGAACCAGGTCTACTGTAAGACGTTTAGTAACATAATGGGGTTAAAAAAAAAACTAAACATAGCCCTTTATAGTACCAAAAAAAATAAAAAAAATAAAAAAGCAGATAATCACTACTGTAAGGGGTTCTTTTTTTACTGTAGAACTGTGAAAGTAATATTTACAGCAACGATTATTTGCTCTTTTTGTACTATAAAGGCCTCTTTTTTTTAACTCCATTATGTTACTGGCCCATTAATCGATTAGGAAAATAATAATCGATTCGTTGTTGATTAATCAATTAGTTGTTTCAGCCCTAGATCGAAACACAAATTTCGATCCATCTATGACTAGACTAAGTTTAGATAACTAAAGATAAAAAATAAATAAATAAATAAATAAATCAGCACAAGGGAGGCTACTTTTATCTAATGTGAAATGCCCTGTGCTGGCATCGGCTGCCATAGTGGAAATCTGAAGTCCTCTGCCCCCTCCCAAAACCTGCAGCTGTAATCTTCCAATACTGCAGGGGTTAATACAAATACTGGGCTTATGATAGGCACTCATCAAGGGTGCCAACTTTGCCTGCCCTTTTCCACCCTCCATTCATAAAAGCTGTATAATAGCTTCCAGGAATGAAAAGTGATCTATGAGTGGAGGACAGGCAGATGAATAAAAAGGCGTGCCTTGTCCAGCCAAGGACTTAGGCCCCTTTCACACATGCTTTTACATTATGTCCATATTTCATCCATCCGTTTGCAGATGAAATACGGACATACATGCATTCCTATTGGATAGCGGGTGTCTGCGGATGAACATCACTATTGTCCGCCTCCGCTATTGTCCGATTCTGCAGACGGAGGAAAATCCTATTTTTCTATCAGTCTGCAGAGCGGATCGGATGAACACGGACAGACGGTCTGTGTTCGTCCGATCCCCCATAGAGGAGAATGGAGATCTGACAGGGCGGTCCCTGCACACTGTGCAGGGACCGCCCTGTTATCCGCCGGCTCAGCGGGGACAACGGAGCGATCCCCGCTGAGCAAGCGGATCATCACGGGGCGGATCATTACTGATCCGTGCCGTGTGAAAGGGGCCTTAGGATCGCCACTAGAACAATCGGCACCAGAATTAAAATGTAGGCAATGGGGATTCTTTACTAAAACTGGAGAGTGCAAAATCTGGTGCAGCTCTGCATAGAAACCAATCAGCTTCCAGGTTTTATTGTCAAAGCTTAATTGAACAAGCTGAAGTTAGAAGCTGATTGGCTACCATGCACAGGTGCACCAGATTCTGAGTGTTCCAGTTTTAGTAAAGTTTTTTTTAAAAAAATGCAATTTTTCTGCATAGAACGCACCTGGAATGAGAATAAACGCACCGCAATGCAAGTGTCGGAAAAAAAAAAATTAAGTAAAAAAGAAATAAAAAAATAGACAGGAATGCATCAAAAACGTGAAAGCAGAAATTGTGGTGTGAAGGGGCCCTTTATCAGAGCGTGTACAGAAGGTTACAAGAGATAAGTTGAAGTCAGGTTTATACCAGCTGCATTTAAAAGTAGATTTTTTTTTTTTTTTTTTTTTTTTTATTCAATCCATAACTGCATTAATTCATGAGAATTAGATCTGCCTGGGGTATAGCTACAGGGCAACACTAGAGCTTTTACAAATAAGCTGAAATGTAATATCTGCAAAAAACAGATGGATGACATTCACATTTACAAGGCTTTTTATCAAGGATGCCAACAATAAATATTTTAATTGAATAAAGTTCTGCACAGTTGTTCTATATTTTTATTATGACAGCCACTTGCGAGCAGGAGACTTAGATGTGAAATCAACTACGTGACATACTGCAAAGATTTGTCATTTAGATGACGTTCTGCCTCTCACTGTTCAGCGTTAGAGGTAACAAACATGCACTTTTCCTAAGGACTGCTTCCATTCTCCAAATGTCAGTCTCTGCAGAGATGCTAAGGTCGCAGCAGAGTCTGTCCATCAAGAAAGCCACATGTACGTTTCCCTCGATGATAAATCATCTGACTGGCACAGTCAGATAGAAGAAACGTCTCCTAGCATCCCAAGGAGTACTGAATCCAGACAAATTTCAACAAAGTTACAAGTGAAGGGTTTTTTTTTTCTTTAAAGCTGCTATTTAACTGTCAGGAAATTTAATTGCGAACACAAAATTGCCCAAAAAAAGTGATTTAATTATTTGCAAGTTGTAAAAGGTCATAACCATGCGCTTTTCTTATAAAGAAACTTTCCATCATAACAACAATTCTAAATATATATTATTTCTAGTATCATAAAAGTATACACTCATGCAAGCAGGACATTAATTTTATGATGCATACATGGAGATGGGGGCACACATGTAATATTTATAGTACTTACTAAATCATTTACTATAAAAAGTAAACTATAGTGACTTGGTCATTTAGGCTGGGTTCACACTGCTGTGGGGGGAGATCCGGATGTGATTCGCACCGCACTGCAGTGCAAATCACATCCGATCTCCGTAGCGATGCGAGTTCAGCCATACAGATAGTATGGCTGAATTCGCATCGCTCCCGCAGCAAACTCGCACGGGACCCTTTTTTTGGTCCGCAGCAGAAACGGATCGCATGGGTGTTCACACCATGCGATCCGATTCCTGTGCGAGTCTGCAGATCGCACTGCGATATGCGGACGGATCTGGGGGTGTCATTAAAGTGGAGTTGCCCCCCAAAAAATAAAACTACTTAAAATTCTTAAAAAAAAAATCAAAAAAAAATAATTGGCAAAAAAAAAAATTTTTTACTCACCTCTAAATACCGGTTGCTAGGGGGTCCCTCGTAGTCTGCCTTCTTCATTGCCCGGGCTGGTGACATCACTTCCCCTCGCGCCGCACATTCACCTGGGACCTGTCACGTGTCCCAGGTGACTGTACGGCGTATCACGGCGCCCTGCGCCGCTCGCGCATGCGCAGTGGGTGCCCGGCTGTGAAGCCACAGCCGGGTGCCCACAGTATGCATGACGGCGCCGCGAGCGGAGCGGGGAGCGAGGGGGGGGCTTCGTTCCCCCGCATCGCTGGAACCCGGGACAGGTAAGTGTCCGATTATTAAAAGCCAGCAGCTGCAGTATTTGTAGCTGCTGACTTTTAATTTTTTTTTTTTAGGGGGTACCCCACTTTAACATTTCATTGACACTCCCAGCCGTTCGCATAGGGCAGTGTGAACTGCCGGCGGGAGTCATGCGATGCAGGAAAACGCCGCGGATTCGCGGCGTTCCCGCATCGCAGCAGTGTGAACCCGGCCTTAAGGCTGGGTTCACACCACAGCGATGCGGGAACGCCGCGAATTACTCCCGCCGGCAGTTCACACTGCCTTATGCGAACGGCTGGGAGTGTCAATGATATGTTAATGACACCCCCAGATCCGTCCGCATATCGCAGTGCGATCTGCCGACTCGCACAGGAATCGGATCGCATGGTGTGAACACCCATGCGATCCGATTCTGTTGCGGACCAAAAAAAGGGTCCCGTGCGAGTTTGCTGCGGGAGCGATGCAAATTCAGCCATACTATCTGTATGGCTGAACTCGTATCGCTACGGAGATCGGATGTGATTTGCACTGCAGTGCGGTGCGAATCACATCTGGATCTCCCCGCGCAGCAGTGTGAACCCGGCCTAAAGCAGTTGTAACCCCCCCCCCCCCCCAAAAAAAAAGAAGAAGAAAAAAAAAAAGAGAAGATCCTGTTCCGTTAACCACTTCCCACCCGGCCAATGCACATATACGGCCGGGTGGGAGCCGCCTACTCCTGATATGACGTTCAGGAACGTCATTCAGGAGTAGCGGGATCGCGCCCGCGCAGCGGCGCGATCCCGATGTGCCCGTGTCACCCGGACACGGCGCATCTCAGATCGGCAGGAGGGCTCTGTGATTGGCTCTGTGATTGGCCCTCCTGATCACATGACGGCCGTGTCCAATCACGGCCGTCATGTGATGTAAACAAACAGCCGGTTGCTAGGCAATCGGCTCCTCCTCTCCTCACACAGAAGTCATCGCTGTGGAGAGGAGAGCAGATGGCTGCAGCCGGCTGCTGATCAGTGAGTATGAGCTGCTTTTTACAGCTTTTTACTCACTGATCACCAGTCTAGTGTACACAGTAAACACACCACACAGTAAACACATCACACAGTATAAACACAATGTTCCCACACATGTCCCCAAAACATACATGTCCCCAAATAATAAAAACACATGTCCCTAATAATAAAAACATGTCCCCCACATATGTCCCACTAAAATCACATGTCCCAATGATTATCTGCACACATATGTACATGATCATTTGCGTACATATGTCCGTGATCACACAAACCAATTATTATACACTTAACGGATTTTTTTTTACCAAAAACATGTAGCAGAATACATTTTGGCTTAAATTTATGACAAAATTTGATTTTATTGGATTTTTATTGAAGTAGAAAAAAGAAAATAGTTTTTTTTTTCAAAATTTCCGCTTTTTTGCGCTTATATCGCAAAAAATAAAAAACGGAGTCGTGAATAAATACCACCAAAATAAAGCTCTATTTGTGCGAACAAAATGATAAAAATTTCATTTGGGTACAGTGTAGCATGACCGCGCAATTGTCACTGAAAGCGCTAGAGCGCTGAAAGCTGAAAATTGGGCTGGGAAGGAAGGGGGCGAAAGTGCCCTGTATTGAAGTGGTTAAAAACATAGTGCTTGTGCGGTGCCATTTGCCCTTCCCAACCCCCCCCCCCCCCCCCATACCTCTCCCCACCCGCTGTTCTGTGTAAAGCAACTGTGCCTAATAACTAGAATCCCCTCTGTTATATGAAGCTATGTTGCACAGTGTCCTTGTTTATATAAAAATCATGCAGCTCAATACCTTATTTCAGATTGCCGCTGTGCGGTCACATGACTGTCCTGCACTCTCCTCCTGGCTGCCAGAGGGGAATTTCAACCCCTCCCACTGTAGTAGACCTAAGATCGGGGGAGGGAGTGCGTTAAGACATCACATGACCGCACAGTGGCAACACTGAAATTAGGTATTGTGCTGCATAATATCTATAAAACAAAGACACTGTGCAACATAGTTTCACATAATAAAGGGGATTCTAGTATTTAGGCACTGTGACTTCACAGTGTGCAAGTACAAATATATAAACTGATGTGTTAAATAATATTATTATTATTATATATATATATTTTTTTTATTATTTTTATTTATATATACACACACACACACACACACACACACACACACACACATTTTATTTATTTTTTTGTAAAAAAAAAAAAAGAAGAAAAAAAAAATCTGCCTTTATTTTACAAATAAACATTTAATACAGGGTGCACCCATGACATTGATTTTGTAGAACATTCTGATTTTGCTAAAGGGAAACCCAACGCTGGCTGATTACTGTCCAACTCAATATGTTAAAATTCCAGATGTGGCCCCTTTTATTGTTGAAGGATATGGTGACAACTTGCTTGAAAAGTAATACTCCAGCAGCTGCTGGCAGAAGAAACTATGTACAGCAATGGGAGAAGACTAAGCCCTTGTACACACGGTCGGAAATTCCGACTACCAAATCCGTCGGAGTAATTCCAACGGATTAATTCCGGAAAAGGTCCGGAAGTGATGTTGCATACACGGGTCGGACTAAGTTGTCGGAAAATCCGATTGTACATAACGTGATGACGTTATTTCGTTAGATTGGACTACGTTCAGGCTAGTAGCCAATAGCTTTGGTCTAGGAATTTGATCTGAGCATGCGTGGCACTTTGTCCGTCGGAGTAGGCTACACATGATCGGAATATGTCCGATAGGAGCATTTTGTCTGAAAAATTTACCGGCAAGTTGGAAAACTTGGTCCGTCGGAAACAGTCAGATGCAGACCACACACAGTCACAGTCGGAATATCCGACAAAACGGTCCGATAGGACACATTCCGTCAGAATCTCCGACCATGTGTACAAGGGCTAAGGGGAAAACTGCAGTGCTAGATTTCCACACGGAGGTCCTAAGAATAAGTATATATTTTACACAGACCTTTCCCGCAAAATGAAACGGACACAATTTAAGGACTTCTTTAAAAGGAAAAACTTTAGGACAATTATATTTTAACTTTTTTGTTTATTTGTTTTTTTTCTTCAATAAAGATTTCCAAAAAGAAAAAAAAAAAGAAAAAAGGAAGAAGAAGGATTCCAAGAGCACTACAGCCTCTGTAAATTTTAGATGGAGTTTTAGAGCTCTGTTAAAAAACATCAAAAATCTATGCAAAAATCTATGCATAAGATATGAAAAATTACTAAATTCCACAGACTGGCCTGAAAACAGACACAAAACATGTTTAAAAAAAAAAAAAAAAAACTTTTCTTAGATTACATTTTTGTTAGCAGGCATAATAAAAAATTTGTAGAAAAACACATACAGTACATATGCCCTTTAATGACACAGCAAAGAAAATTATGGGACTATGTTGCTGTGGAATGACAAAATAAAATTGGTGAAACGTTGAAATCTTAGTCCACGGGGCCTCTGGCAAATGTTTTTTTCCCCAAAGAATGAGCAAAAGATTTTTAAAGCACTCAAGCTACTGTAATGATACAATCTTTGCTGTGATTAGCTTCTGTAAAGAGTGCCGTAGACTTGGACCCCTTTCACGACGGGACACTTTGCAGGCGCTACAGTGTTAAAAATAGTGCCTGCAAAGCACCCTGAAAGCGCCGCTCCTCACACTCCAGTGTGAAAGAGCGGTGCGTTGGCAGGACGGTAAAAAAAGTCCTGCTAGCACCATCTTTGGAGCGGTGAAGGAGCGGTGTGTATACCGCTCCTGCCCATTGAAATGAATGGGGCAGTGTGGCTATACCACCGGCAAAGCGCCGCTGCACCAGCGCTTCGCGGTGGTTTTAACCCTTTCTCGGCCGCTAGCAGGGGGGTAAAATAGCGCCCTTTTACCGCCGGTGCCTGCACCGCCCTAGTGTGAAAGGGGCCTTAGGCTACACACACACATAAATCAATGCAAGACCCTATCATCGTGGGTAAAAAATAATTGTCAAAAATAACTACTGTTTGTATTGTTATTACAAGGATCTTTTTTTTTGGTTTAAGAAAAAAAAAAAAAAGAAAAAGGGAGGTCATACTTACTTGACTTTGTGCAATGATATTGTACAGAGATGTCCCCTTGCCTCATCTTCTGGGAGTTCCCTGCTGGTTCTGTCAGCTTCTCCCTACTCCAAGTTTCCCCTTAACAAGCCGGGTGGTAGTCAGGCACCCATGCATGCTCGTTGCTGAGCTTTTAAGTCACACCCCAGCTCCCTCTTCACAGGCGTTTGACTGATAGTAGCAGTAGCCTATGGTCCATTACACTCTGTTTCTAATGTGAAAGCAGGAAGTGAAGGGAGCGGTGCTGCAGCCAGGACAGCACTGGAGCAATGACAGGAGCCCAATAAGTGTTTAGGGATGGGGGTAGGTAGGACAGGAAAGAAGAGTGTTTTACCTTAATGCAGAGAATGCATTAGGGTAAAAAAAAAAAAAAAAAAAAAGCTCCATGCATACTTGCGTTTTTTAAGCTCCTAGAAGCAATTATTAGCATTTTTGTTCTGCTCCTAGAAGCTAGTGTATCCTATGTGTCCATACACACTACTTTAGCCTATTAGCATTTTTTGAGCTTTAGCGTCTAGGAGCAGAAAAGGGTTTTGGAGCATTTTTCCAGCAGAAAAAAAAAAGCTGAATGCTCCCAACTGCTTTTAAATGCTACTAAAATGCTCCTAACAGCTATTAGAAGCTGGCACAAGAATGCTATTACCAGCTTTTTTAATCCCGCATTTTTTCTAGCTTTTTTTTTTTGAACTTATGGAAAATGCTAGTGTGCATGGAGCCTGGGACTTTAGAACCACTTTGTGTGTTATCTGTACTATAAATCCCCAGTGGAAGTCCATTTTGCCCAATACAGAGGTCATTGATTGGGCAAGTTAGGTGTAGTCCAACTAGCCATGATAATCCAGAAAGGGAGGATTCCTAAATCAAGCTGTCAAATGCTATCCCATTGGTATACGGTATAGCATTTTACAGCTTGCCTTAGGAATCCTCAAGATCTATGCCAATGCTACTGTATATGTCAGCAGCTAAGCGCTAATCAATCAGAACAATAATAATTCATATTTTTCCGCAGGGGTTTGATCTTAAAAAACATTGTTTTATATTAAATTGTAAGCTCTAGTCCTCACACAAAGAAGGAAAAAATGCCTATTCATTTCTATGTAGCACAACAATGGAGCTTAGGATTGCATAATTGTTGAAAATATAAGTAATATTTTTCTAAATTGGGAGAGGATGTAAAGAAATGGCCAACATGCTTATTATATATATATATATATATATATATATATATATATATATATATATATATATATATATATATATATATATATATATATATATATATATATATATATATATATATATATATATATATATATATATATATATATATAACGTACATGTTACACTTACCTGCCTTGTGCAGTGGATTTGCACAGAGAAGCTCAGATCCTCCTCCCTGTTCAGTGCCCCTACAGCAAGACGCTTGCTATGGGGGCACCCTAGCCGAATCACAGCTCCCTATGACCATTCAGACATGGAGCAATGGCCTGGTCCCACCTACTCTCTGTGCTGATTGGATGACTGACTTTGATTGACAGCGGTGGGAGCCAATGGCGCTGCTGCCGTGTCTCAGCCAATTAGGAGGGAGTCTCTCAGACGGCCGAGCCACTCGTAGACATCACTGGACAGAGATGGAGCTCAGGTATTAGGCTCAAGTATTAGGGGGGCTGCTTCACACAGAAGGCTTTTTATCTTAATGCATTGAATGCATTAAGATAAAAAACCTTCTGACTTTACAACTCCTTTAATATTGGCCCCACCAGCTTCACATGAAGCCACGAAGCGAAGGTAATTATGGGTTGCAAGTAATGCAACAAATAAGAATTCTTTACATCCAAGGAAGCCGCGTCTTAGCATCTGTTTCACCAGCAGTTACAATGGTACTGCACATGTGATCAGTTAGGATGCCAGACACCTTTTGACTTGACTGTTTGGCTGAGAGCACAAGCAACTCTGACCGTTATCATTCATAGACAGCATGCTTCGAATAAAACAGTTTTGGGAAACTGTTAAATTGAGGGGTTTAGTTCTGCTTTAAATACCGGAAACTGCTCTAAAGACGATAATTGCAGTACCGCATATACCCTGGTACCCTGGAAGAATTTATGATTTCTTGGCCATTTTTCTGAGAATATGAATGATAAAACACAAACATTTCTTTCACTCATGGTTAGTGTTTGGCTGAAGCCATTTATTATCAAATCAACTGTGTTTGTTCTTTTTAAAATCATAATGATAGCAGAAACTACCCAAATGACCCTGATCAAAAGTTTACATACCCTGGTGATTTTCACCTGATAACATTCACAAACGTTGACACAAAGGGGTTTGAATGGCTATTAAAAAGGTAACCATCCTCACCTGTGATCTGTTTGTAATTGGTGTGTGTGTATAAAAAAAGGTCAATGAGTATCTGGACTCCTGACAGACCCTTGCACCTTTCATCCAGTGCTGCACTGATGTTTCTGGATTCTGAATCATGGGGAAAGCAAAACAATTGTCAAATGATCTGCAGGAACAGGGTAGCTGAACTGTATAAAACAGGAAAGGGATATAAAAAGATATCCAAGGAATTGAGAATGCCAATCAGCAGTGTTCAAACTCTAATCAAGAAGTGGAAAATGAGGAGTTCTGTTAAAACCAAACCATGGTCAGATAGACCAACTAAAATTTCAGCCACAACTGCCAGGAAAATTGTTTGGGATGCAAAGAAAATCCCACAAATAACTTCAGATGAAATACAGGACTCTCTAAAAACATGTGGTGTGGTTGTTTCAAGGTGCACAATAAGGAGGCACTTGAAGAAAGATGGGCTGCATGGTCGAGTCGCCATTACTACGGAAATGCTACAAAGTATCCCGCTTACAATACGCCAAACAGCACAGAGACAAGCCTCAAACCTTCTGGCACAAAGTAATTTGAAATGGTGAGACCAAAATTTAGCTTTTTGGCCACAACCATAAAAGCTATATTTGTAGAAGAGTCAACAAGGCCTATGATGAAAGGTACACCATTCCTACTGTGAAACACACAGGTGGATCGCTGATGTTTTGGGGATGTGTGAGCTACAAAAGGCACAGGAAATTTAGTCAAAATTGATGGCAAGATGAATGCAGTATGTTATCAAAAAAATAATGAAGGAACCTTTGCATTCATCAGCCAGGAAGCTGCGCATGGGATGTACGTGGACATTCCAACATGACACAAGGCCAAGTCAATCTGTCATTGGCTACCACAGAATAAAGTGAAGGTCCTGGAGTGGCCATCTCAGTCTCCTGACCCCAATATCACTGAGCCACTCTGGGGAGGCCTCAAAACATCAAAAGTTCATGCAACACAGCCCAAGAATTTACAGAAACTGGAGGCTTTTTGCCAAGAGGAATGGGCAGCTTTACCATCTGAGAAGATAAAGAGCCTCATCCACAAATACCACAAAAGACTTCAAGCTGTCATTGATGTTAAAGGGAGCAATACAGGGTATTAAGACCTGGGGTATGTAAACAGTTCATCAGGGTCATTTAGGTAGTTTCTGTTGTCATTAGGATTTAAAAAGAGTAAACACAGTTGATTGATAATAAATGGCTTCAGCCAAACACTAACCGTGAGTGAAAGAAATGTTTTTGTGTTATTCTTATTCTATGAAAAATGGCCAAGAAATCATACATTCTGCCAGGGTATGTAAACTTACGAGTGTGTGTAATATTATTATATATATATATATATACATATACATATATACATACATATACACACACACACACACACACACACACACACAAATCTGTTCCTGGCTTATGGTTAGATGTCACAGAAGAGAATTGCGTAGAACATAATTTTGAAATGTGTGGTATGGGAACTGAATTTATATTTAAGAAAACCCATTAGCGTCAAGGTAAAATAGTAAAATACGATATGGTATAAAAGGACAGCATTACCATGCAGCATTGTATTGAGCACAATTTTTCATCCAACATTTTAATAACAATAACAGATGGGGAAATGAAAAAAGTTCAAATCTCAGCATGAAACAATTGATATCAAAGACTAAAATGGTTCCATACCTCTGAAGGACTGAGGAATATTTCATCAAACAGACTTCTAGACTCTCTAACTGGACCGTGCTTAGCATGGAAAACAAAGACACAAGACAAAGAACTGAAGCACACAAGTAAGGCTTTGACCTAGAAGTAAATAGTTTCACAGTTTCTCAGCCGACAATCACTGAAATGTTAGAAAATGTTCACACAAAGCGATATGACACCTAGGACAAATCAGCAAGATTAAAAAATCAAAAAAAACAAACACAGCATACACTTTCATATTGCTCTGTGAAAAGAAAAAGGGATGCAAAGAAAATTCCGAATCATGTATTCTATATTGGACAACTAAGGAAATAAATCTATTTGGGGTGTAGGATAAAGTATGGGGTCCATGAGCCATCATGCAGAATGAAAAACCTTGACTAAATGATATCATCTTAATCTCATTCAGATCTTCTTCTTGCCACTAAACCTATTAAATCAATTCCTGGCAACAATTCCTGGTAAAAAAAAAAAAATCTGTGAACTACCCATGCTTTCCAAGAAACATTGCAACTGGCCCAAGATTAGAAGGCTCAAGTTTACTTTAACTGCAACCAGTTTTTCACAAACCACCTCAGCAGGGTGACCAAAACAGTAGTTTTGAATCTTTTTAAACTTTTTTTAAAATTTGTTTTAAATATACAGTAAAACCTTGGATTGCGAGCATAATTCATTCCGGAAATATGCTTGTAATCCAAACCACTCATATATGAAAGCAAATTTCCTCATTAGAAATAATGGAAACTCAGATGATTCGTTCCACAACCATTTAATCACAAGTCCTTCAGTTTATAGTCCATATAAAAAGATTATATATAGCAATGTGATAGGTTGTGTAACCATAAAATGTTCTTCCACAAATGGCAGCCTCCACAAGGACATTAGAAGCAAAATCCATCAGGAGCTACAGTGTATAAAATTAGGCTTTTTATAACAGTTTACCTGTAAAATCCTTTTCATTTGAAGTACATCACGGGACACAGTGCCATAGTAATTACTATGTGGGTTATAGTCCACCATCAGGTGCTGGACACTGGCACACCCTAAACAGTAAGTTGCCTCCCTATATAACACCTCCCACAACGGGAGTACCTCAGTTTTGTAGCAAAGCAATACACATGTATACTAGAAGGAGGGGCGGGACCTCCGTTTCCCGTGATGTACTTCAAAAGAAAAGGATTTAACAGGTAAGCGGTAAAAAAAAAAATATTATTTTCTTTAATCATACATCACAGGACACAGAGCCATAGTAGTTATTATGTGGGATGTCCCATAGCAATGCCAACTGAGGGGAGGGCGACACAACAGAAATAGGGCAACATGAGACTAGAGTTATACTTGGAGTTGCCACCTCATCCCTTTAAACCCGAACACATATTAATTACACAGGTTCTGTGGCTGATTAAGGTGGTAATTAAACTCACTTAGTGTCTTACCTGCATATAATTAGCCTCAGAACCTGTGTAATTTATATGTGTTCGGGTTTAAAGGGATGAGGTGGCAACTAGTTATACTGCTGCCTGCAGCACACTACGCCCAAAGCCGATATCCTCATGCCTTTTTACATCCACTTTATAGAATCTGGTGAATGTATGGATTGAAGACCAAGCTGCGGCCTTGCAGATTTGAGCCATGGGGGCTTAGTGATGCACTGCCCATGGAGAACTAACAGCCCTAGAGGAGTGCGTTTTGATTTGAGAGGGTGGAATCTACTGCTTTAAACCATAAGCTTGAATGATTACTTGTCGAATCCATTTAGAAATGGTAGATTTCGATACTGCCTGTCCTCTTTTAGGACCTTCAGGCAATACAAACAAAACATCCGTTTTCCAAAGCTGAGCAGTCGCCTTTAAGTAGACTTTGACTGCTCTCACCACATCAAGAGAATTTAGTGATTTTTCTTCCATAGAAAAGGCTTCTGGAAAAAATTAAGGTAGAACAATATCCTGGTTTAGGTAAAAACCTGATACTACCTTCGGTAAAAAGTTAGGATGCGGACGCAATAGTATCTTATCCTTGTGAACAATAATAATATGGCTTTTTACAAGAAAGAGCAGCCAACTCTGCTACCCTTCTTGCAGCGGATATGGTTACCAGAAAAAATAGTTTCCTTGTCAAAAAGGACCAAGGGAATAATGCCGACAAAACTAAATTCAAGTCCCAAGGGTTCAGGGCTGACCTAACCAGAGATTAAGCCAGGTTACCCCTGAATAAAGTTAGGAAGCAAAGAATGCAAAGCAAGTGGTCATTGAAATAATACCGATAAGGCCGAGACCTGTCCTAAGAAAGAAGTCAAAGCCAGCTTTATATCGCACTCTGGAAGACGTTACCTATAACGAAACGGCGTAGGGAGGAGCGACGAACTGACGTCACCGCGATCTACGCTGGACCCGGAAGCGACGGGCAGCGTTACTAAGCCGGCCGGCGAATCTGTTTGTTTTACAAAGCAAAGTTTTTTCTACTTGATGTAAGTGCAATCTTTTTTATTATATTAAATTTCGTGACTAGATCACACTATGGCGATTCCTTTCGTTATTATATGTGCTGGGCAATGAGCGGTGTGGCCGTAGGATTTTTCTAACCATTGGAATAAGCGGTGTGGCCATAGGATTCTTCTAACCACTGGAACCAAGCGCTTAAAGAGGATACACCCTCCATGCAGTTCTGACTCAGAGGAAGCGTTTTTGATTTGGCGATATCTGGTCTCTGAGATGGGATCAGTGTAGCTGGTAAGCGGCAGTAGTGTTGGTGGTGGAAGTCCTCTTTTTTCCTGCAAACTCTGATGACACTTTTCCTATATCGGTGTGGTGTGTTTAAAACACGTTGGAGATTACAAGCAAAACATTTTTTGTTGATGGGATGATGGACTAATATTTGAACATTAGTATATGCATTTCCCTGTCTGCACTTTGTTAATATTTTTGATTTCATGCTTTATTTATTCACTTATTTGCTTCACATAGCATTTATCGGATCAGTATAGCGCAGCTTTTTTGGGAATAATTATATCGCACTCTATCTGCAGAAAGTCAAGGATTTTAACTTTGACCTATTTCCTGGGGTGCAACCCCTCGTTGCACACCAGGAGACATGTTTCTCAGGCTCCGTAATATATAATTATTGAGGCCAGCTCCCTTGCATTAGCCAAGGTAGAAACCACTGAACCTGACAGCCCACACTTCTTCCGAGTGTGGTTACAATAGCCAAACTGTTAAATTTAGCGTTTGTAAAGTATAATGGAATACTGGGCCTTGCGAGAGAAGGTCTGTCCATGGGTCCCCTACTGCCATCTTTAGCATCTCTGCATACCAAGAATTTTTGGGCCCTGCTGGGGGCCACAAGAATCACGACTTCCCTTCCTGCTTGATACTGCGAAGAAGTCGTGGACGCAGGCAGAAAAGGAGGGAATGCGTAAATCAGTGAGAACCGATACCACGGGAATAGAAAGGCATCTGTTCCGCATGCTAGTGGATCCTTTGTTCTGGACACAAAGTTTTCGATTTCTTTGTTGAACCTGGACACAAACAGATCTATGTATGGGATCCCTCATCTTTGACATCCCGGAAACAACTGCTGGCGAATTAAGTAGTCCGCCTGCCAATTTTCTATTCCTAGAATGAAGACTGCCAATAGGCAAAGTACATTGTTTTCTGCCCAAGATAGGATATGATCACCTTTCTTCTGGGCCGCACAACTTCTTGTGCCCCCTTGGTAATTAATATAGGCCATTGCTGTGGCATTGTCGGATTGAATCCTGGCAGGACAATACCGTAAACTGAACATTCAGGCCCTCAGGACCAAGTGCTCTGCCTGAATCTCTAGAATGTTAATGGGCAAGGCCATTTCTGATCTGGGCCACTTTTTTTGGACAGTTGCCTCTTCCAGAACTGTTCCCCAACCCAAAAAAAAAGGTTGGCATATGTTGTTACCACTTTCCAGGTAACTGAAGGAAGGATTTTCCCCTTTGCAGATTATTGGATATTAACCATAAACTGAGGCTCCGACGCACCCAGCCTACAGCACCTGGTATTTCCAGGTGGTCTCCCATCTGGGTACTAACCAGGCCTGGCCCTGCTTAGCCTCCAAGATCAGACGACATCGGGTTCTTTTTGGGTGATGTGGCCGTAGGCTTTGGAGTCCGACACATTGGGAATCTAGAGCTTGAACCCTTTGTTCCAAGCTGATAGGATACTGTTTTGCAGCAGCCTCAAAATGAAGCCACAATCTTTCCCAACAACCTCATGCAAAGTTGAATAGAAGAATTCATCTTGCTTCGACCACCTAAACCAGTTCCTTTATGGCGCTAATCTTTGCCTGGGGCAAGAATACCCTTTTCTGGGTGTACCCATTTTAGCATTCTTCATGGTTTTAAAGAAGACTTCTCCTAGGTTGAGAATCCAACCTAAATATTCCAGGTAGTTGAATGTGGTGACCATACTTTGGTCTAAGTGGACTACCGACTGGTCTATCAAGAACAGATTGTCCAGGTAAACCATAATCGTTAAACCTTGGGCCCTTAATCTGGTTAGAAGAGGGGCAGTAGCTAGACCGGAAAGCAGAGATACACACTGAAAATTAAGATTTTCCACCTTGAAAAGTAGAAATAGGCATATGGAGGTATGCATCTTTGAAATCAATTGACGGCAGAAATTCTCCTCCTTGTAGGATGGAGATAACTGATTGGATTGACTCCATGCGAAAAAAAAAAAAAAAGTGGTTATATTCAGGAATTGAATTTCGATTTTTGAGATCCAGAATGACCATTCTGATTTGGCACAGTGAAAAAGAGGTTTGAACCAAATCCCAACCTCTGCTCTTACATGGGGGCCACCATGATCACTTTTTCCAAAAGATGGTCCAATGCTTGAGAGAGACTTTTTTCTCTGGATCCTTAGGAATGTTTGATTTGAGAAAACGAGGAGACGGAAACTCTTGGGACTCCAATTTGTACCTTGGAACTATTGAGGAAGTCCTCCATTTGTCTTCACACTCTTCCTGCCAGATCCTTGAGAACTGCAGAAGAATTCCCCCTATTCGAGTGAGCGGGGGCACCTCCTCATAAGGAGGCATCAGTATCTTGTAGGTTACGTCCCCCCAAGACCTCTTTTGTCCCTGGGGTTAACACCTGAGGATTACTTTTTGAACCTGACCCTGGCACAGGAGGAGGAGCTTGTTAAAAAACTAAAATACATTTACTCCTTTTCTTAAATGGCAAAAGGGGTACTTTTTCCACTAGAATTTCTTTAGATGTATTATCCAAAACGTCCCCAAATAGCTGTTTCACAGCAAAAAGGAAAACTAGCCAGGAGCTTCTTGCACGGCGCTTAGCGAAAGGCGCAAGGCCTGAAGGATAGAATCTCTCATAGCAACTATAAAGCTGCCAGATCCTGGGCCTGAGCAGGATAACCTTGAACACCTGTTTAAACTGGTCTCTCAATGATTAACAAATTACTGTCAGCCAGGCTGAGACACTCATCTGCCAGAGAAAAACGTGTTTTTTTTTTTTTTTTTAAATAGGAATTCCAACTTTTTATCCGTTGGATCCCTAAGCATTTAAGCATTGTCTGCCGGACAAGTCAGACTTTTATTCACAGAGGATATAGAAGTGTTAATTGCTGGTATACCTTACTTGGTGAATTTTCTCCACCATAGAATAAAGTGTGAAAACTTTTTAGGAGGTAAAATAATGCTTATCTGGGTGATCCACTCAGATACAAAAAAGCTTTTCCAGTAATGAATGGACAGGAAAAGGCATGCACAGCTTGAGGAGGCTTTAGCGAACCCAAACGCTCAGTTAAGGGTACATAAATGTGGAGCGGACCATTCAGCAAGAAACTGCACCATCAATCTTACATTCTCCCACATTTGACACCTCAGAAGTGGAGTCATCAGCCTCACCACAGTCCTGCCCCTAATTCCTAATTTGAGGGTCCTGGGTAATGGAAGAGAACCTGTCGCATTTTGTCCCACACTGGGGTGCGATTAAAGCCACTAACCCTTTTTTTTTCAAGCCTATCAAGCTGAGCAAAAAAAAAAAAAAAAAAAAAAAGATTATTAGTAACATGGGCTGCAGTGTTGAAAACAGTTGCAAACATTTCACGGCCCCGATACTCACTCTGACCAGCCACCCCCTCTCAGGGCAGGATGCCATTTGTAGAAATGAGTAAGCTTTCCAGATATTGAGGGAGACATTTTTAGCCATTTTTTGGGGGTATTTCTGACCTTAGCCCAATGGCAGAGCAGAGGAACTATCAGAAGAAATTGCATCCACTGCTTGAGCAATAGTCCAGCCACAGCTATTAATGCTCAGCCTGATGCAAACAGTAAATGTGTCAAATAGGAAATGCCTGCGTCACCAACCTCTTTCATGGCCCACTTTGCTCTTGTGTCCCTCCGACAATTTTGCAGCCAGCACAAATGGAGTTTTTTTTTTAACACACTCCGGCATTGGAGGACACCAACACTACGCTAAGCCTGCCCCCTCCGATCGCACTCCCCCCCCCCCCCCCCTTCTCTTTCAAAAAAAGTTTTCCCGCACGAGCTGGGATCGGCTTGTGTGTGAGGGAGGGATGAAGTGGAGGAGACCTGGAAGCCGCTGCCGTGTAGGGGTGGAGAAAAAAAAAAACTATAATCGCCGATTGTTTTTTTTTAGCTCTCCCTTAATGCTCGTGAAGAGGGTGAGCGTTCAGCCCAGGTGGGGCGTGTCTGGTGGAAGCAAAAACCCTCAAACTCACCGGAGGTCTGCCTTCTAGCCAGAGGAAAAAAGCCTGCTGCTTCTTTCACACAGCTTGATCTCTGAGCTCAAAAGAGAATAAAATAGAATAGAAAAGAAAAAAAAGGAATAGAACAGAAAAGAATAGAATAGAAAAGAAATATGAAAAAAATAGAATAAAAAATAAACAAATAGAATAGAAAATAAAAGAATAGAGTAAAGCAGAATAAAATAGAATAGAAAATAAAGGAATAGAACAAAAAAGAAGAAGATTAGAAAATAAAGGAATAGAATATAATATATATAGACACTGGTGAAAAAACTGAGGTACTCACGATGTGGGAGAGGTTATAAAGGGAGGCAACTTCCTGTTTAGGGTGTGTCAGTGTCCAGCACCTGAAAGTGGACTATAACCCACATAGTAACTACTATGACTCTGTGTCCCATGATGTACGATTAAAGAAAGAGAAGAGAGGTGCCTCTAAGTGTAGCAATATGGTTACATTTAAGAAGGTACAACATTTAGAGTCTACCCGGCAGTAGAGTGATCTGGAGAGCAGAGTGGAGGGGATGACGTTGATGGCAGTAGCGGTGCAGAGGATGGTCTATGCGGACAGCTTTACCCCGAATGCCTGCATACCTAGATGTGCCCGTTTTAATCATCAACCATGTGAGTTTCTAAATGTTATTTATACCTTCATTAAACTTAACCATATTGTTACACTTAGAGGCACCTCTCGTCTCTTTTATACTCAGTTGTGACATGACGCTACTTGTATATCAAGACATTGCTTGTATATCAAGTCAAAATTTATTGAAAAATGTTGCTAGTCTTGCAAAACGCTCTCAAACCAAGTTGCTCGCAGACCAAGGTTTTAGTGTATATTTATGAGAGACTGGAAGAAACCTGCAGTTTCCAGTATTTTAAGACATATTCCATGACTACCAGTTTACTGACAAAACGGATTGGGATGGACTGGTAAAATACTGAAATACCTGCATGAAAAATGTAATTGTTCCAGAGCTAAAGGCTCTCCAAAACACACAATAACAATTGTTATACAAGATGAAAAATCACCCATCAGTTGAAAACTTAAAGGGCAGGTGAACGCAGTAAAAAAGGCAAAACACAAACAATGAAACCTATAAGCAGTGAGTGGCTGGGACATCCTAGACTGTTCCAAAAAAAAATAAAAAAAATTCTAAAAAGAAAGTACCTGATCCTCATATGCAAACTTAAAGTAAACCTGTAATGACAGAAATTTAGGGGTTGTCATTGCTTACGTCATTCTAAAAATGCTAGTGTGCATTCTCCCAGACCCCGAACATGTGTGTGGATCAGAAAAATCCCAAAACATGCCCAGGACAAAGTACTGAACTAACGGGGTCGGTGCAAAGTACTGAACTAACGGGGTCGGTGCAAAGTACTGAACTAACGGGGTCGGTGCAAAGTACTGAACTAACGGGGTCGGTGCAAAGTACTGAACTAACGGGGTCGGTGCAAAGTACTGAACTAACGGGGTCGGTGCAAAGTACTGAACTAACGGGGTCGGTGCAAAGTACTGAACTAACGGGGTCGGTGCAAAGTACTGAACTAACGGGGTCGGTGCAAAGTACTGAACTAACGGGGTCGGTGCAAAGTACTGAACTAACGGGGTCGGTGCAAAGTACTGAACTAACGGGGTCGGTGCAAAGTACTGAACTAACGGGGTCGGTGCAAAGTACTGAACTAACGGGGTCGGTGCAAAGTACTGAACTAACGGGGTCGGTGCAAAGTACTGAACTAACGGGGTCGGTGCAAAGTACTGAACTAACGGGGTCGGTGCAAAGTACTGAACTAACGGGGTCGGTGCAAAGTACTGAACTAACGGGGTCGGTGCAAAGTACTGAACTAACGGGGTCGGTGCAAAGTACTGAACTTACAGGGTCGGTGCAAAGTACTGAACTTACAGGGTCGGTACAAAGTACTGAACTTACAGGGTCGGTACAAAGTACTGAACTTACAGGGTCGGTACAAAGTACTGAACTTACAGGGTCGGTACAAAGTACTGAACTTACAGGGTCGGTACAAAGTACTAAACTTACAGGGCAGGCACAAAAGCCAAGCAACTTACATTTTCATAAAGAAAGGTCAACAATGGCAGCCTCTTTTAAAGTGGTAGTAAACTCACATTTGTGACTTTTACCTACAGGTAAGCTTATAATAAAAAACGTAAAATGAAAAAATGATTGATTATCTCCTAAACGCCACCATTTAGGAGATATTCAGCCAAGCAGCAGCTGGTGACATCACCAGCGCATGTGCTCTGAAGGAACAACATATCCGTGCCATTCCCTCAGAGCTGTGTGCCGTGACAACTCTCCCACGTGCATGCGCAGGAGTGCCATCATAGCAGGCCGAGTCCCCGAAGACCAGGTGAAGATGGAAGCACCTGCAGCAGGAGGGCTCCATCTCACTAGCACATTATGATATTGCCTTGCAGAAAAAATTACTTTTCTCCCCCCCCCCCCCCCCCCCACAAGAGTTTACTACAGCTTTAATCCTTTACATTTAAAGTGGATGTAAACCCCAAAAATTTCTTGAGTGCAGCCTTTTGGTCTGTTTAACAACCATTGAAACGTTTTGTTATTGCTTCTTGAAACATGCAAAAAGAAACCTTTTAATCTTGTTAGAAATTCTGAACATGCTAAAGCACATGTCATGTTATCAAGGGCTTGAATGGGTCAGGTTTGCCACGAGAGATCATCAGAGCCCTTCTGTTTCCAGACGGTGCTCCACCTCACCTTCCCCAACCAAATGCAGTAAGCCGGCTGCACGAGAGGCATTTTCCTTATGTCCTCCCGAGTACCCCTACCCAACAAACCCCCCAAAGAAGATGTTGTGTCTGCAGAAAGCGCGGATATAGGAGTGACACCCGCTATTATTGTCCCTCCTGTCCTTACAATTCTGGTCTTTGCATTGGTGAATGTTTTGAACGCGACCATAGATTAGTTGAGTATTAGCGTAGGGTTCAGCACTGCACAGACTAGGCATACTTCACAGGGTCTCCCAAGATGCCATTGCATTTTGAGAGACCCGAACCTGGATCCGGTTACAGTTACAAAAAAATAAAAAATAAAAAATAGTTGTCGTTTCATTGTTGTCTCTCTCTCTCTATTATTCTGCTCTTCTTTTACTGTATTCTATTCCGCAATGTTTTATTGTTATGATGTTTTATCACGTTTTCTTTTCAGGTATGCAATTTTTTTTATACTTTACTGTTTACTCCGTTTTATTGTTAACCATTTTTTTTGTTTTCGGGTACGCCATTCAGCTGCAGCACGGATTTATTTATCTTGACAGCAACAGCGTTTGCTCTCACGATACATAAAGCCGTGACTCCAGCGCTGTAGGAGGTGATTTCACCACCACAGTTAAAAAAAGAGCATATATGCCGATGCATGGGGGCAGCAGGGGTGAAGGAGCGATTTGGTCCTACCTTTTGGAGCGGATGCCCCCATGCTTTGCATATATAAATGGTGCATGTATGTCCATCATTATAAGTGGGTGGATGAAGGGAGGTATTCTAATGGTGGGCATACACACCGATCAATCTCTTTTTTTCATTCAGCCAACAAGCTGCATGAAAAAAAAGATTACAATATATGCCCAACAAGGACCAGTAACGTACGGGTATGTTGCTGGACTTTGAGTGGTTATACCAGAATTATGCCTGCCGGTTTAGGTTTTAGGCATTATCTTGGCATCATTCATTTCAGCCAGCGGTCGGCTTTTATATAAAAGCAATCCTAGCAGCCAATTAGCCTCTAGACTACTTTTGCAAGCAGTGGGAGGGAATACCCCCCCCCCCCTCCACCATCTTCCATGTTTTTCTCTGGCTCTCCTGTCCCAACAGGGAACCTGAGAATGCAGCTGGTGATTCGGCCAGCTGACCATAGAGCTGATCAGAGACCAGAATGGCTCCAATCTTCTCTATGGCCTAAGAAACCAGAAGATACGAGCCGGATGTAAACAGCGCCATTGGGAAAATAGCTTGGGGTGTCTACTTTCCAAAATTAGGTCATTTGGGGGGGGTGGGGGGGGGGGGATGTGCCAACTGGGTATTTTATGGCCTTCAAAACTGTGATAGGTAGCGAGGAGTGAAATAAAAGCCAGCCAGTGGCGGCCCATCCATAGGGGCTGCCACTGGCGCCGCCCCCCCCCCCCCCTTCTGTGTAGTCAGAAAAAAAAAGTAAAAAAAAAAAGTTTAAAACTGCTCCTTTAAAAAAAAAAAGTTCTTTAAGGAAGTGCACTGTGTTCGAGCGCCGAACACAGTGCACTATGGGAATCGCCACGTCAATGCAATCATGAGATTGCAGATGTGGCGCTTCATTTGCGGGAGTTTAGCCCGCCTTGGGAGCGCTTTCTGAAGCGCTGAGTAGTTTCCGTATGCATTACTAACCGGGCGGTTTGATTGACATCTGACTCAGATGTCACTTCCTGTCTTCTGTCCTCTCTCTCCCATTGCACCCAAGAGAGAAAAACAGGAAGTATGAGGAGTGGAGCACACCGCAGGAGAGGAGAACACAGTCATCAAGGTAAATGCCAATGCTGTGCTCCCATTGAGAGGGGGGGGGGTATCTGTAAAAAAAATTTAAAGCTGCTGGATTTTTTATGGTTTTATTTCTCTCTGAGCCTGCCCCTGATTGTCTGGAGAGAACACATAGAGAGAGCTCTGCTCTTCTGATCTGCAGCTTTCCTGGGCAGCTGTAACTTTGCTCTCCCTACCGCCTAACTTTGGACATAACAGAAAATAGAAGAGCCCTGCCAGGGAGTACACTTGATATCACATGGCTCCAGCCCTGTAGCTGCAAAGCAGAAGCCTTTGATCCTTCCCATGCGCTCCCCTCTCCTCTCCCTGCGCTTGATAATGGAGGTGAAGTCCTCTCCAGCCAGCTACTGTCTCTGATGTTCTTCCAACCACTGCACGGTGCCTCTCTGATCCTCCCCCCTGCTCTCCCCTTCCCCTGCTTTCTCTGCATGCCTGGTTGCTGTGAATCTTCCCGAGATCCCTCAAACGCCACAGTAGAAGAGGGGCACATTTAGGGCCGGGTTCACACTGCTGCGATGTCAGACATCACATGCGATTCGCACCGTACTGCTGTGCAAATCTCATGTGATGTCTGTGTGATGCAAATGGCTGAAATTGCATTCGGACCAAACTCACACAGGACCCATTTTTTGGTCCTCACTAGAATCGGATCACATGAGTGTTCACACCCATGTGATCCGATTCCTGTCCAAATTCACAGTTCACACTGCAATATGAAAGCTTTACTGGAGGTGTCATTAACGTTGTATTGACACCCCCAGCAGTTTGCAAAGGGCAGTGTGAACTGCCTGCAAGTTGTATGCGATGCAGGAACCCATACTGGATTTGCAGGCTTCCTGCATTGCTGCAATGTGAACCAAGACTAAGAGTACCTGTCTTGCTCAGCAGTAGCCTGGCCTGTCATCACAAATTCTGCTACCTGCAATTTCTGTGGGGAAGCATGCAGCGAGTCCTTCTGGCTCCCTTGGCAGCCTGGCCAACCACAACTCACAAATGGTTGTCAGTAAAACACTTTGGGGGAAAAAAATAAAATGTGATTCTGAACTGTGCATGCATAGTGGTGGCTGCACAGCAGTGAAGCTGGAGTTGATTCTTATTGCACTAGTTCACCTAATAAGTTATTAACTTTCTGGGACTCGGTTTATTTATATTTAATGGCACAGGAGCACTTTGTTGGAATCTGTTTATTACACTTTAGTGTGGATCTCTCACAGTATCAGTTCAATTTATATTTTATGAAGCCAGTTGGAATATTTATATTTATTTGGAATACACAAGAGTACTTTTTTTTTTGTTTAATAGCGTTATAATAATGTGAAACAATTTGCACTGTAGCACTTTGATAATTTGATAATTTATATATGAATTTTGAAGTTATTGCACTAGAGCACTTTTATTGAGTGCAGTATGCAGCTTTTTGGTGTATAATTCAGCCTTGTGTCCAGCAGCATTTGCCTGTAATAGAAGACATATTTGTAGCAAATTTCAAGCAATGAAATGTCCATTAATATCTCAAAGGTAAAGCTGCACTATTATAACAATTTAGGTATTGAGGTTTGGATTACTACAGATGCCCTTTGGTGACAATGACCGGTTTAATTAATAAACACTTGGTAAAATTGATGGTGTAATTGACAATGTAATAATAGAAATAATGCGCTTCAATCATCCTGACACCACAACAACCATGGTGCCGGGATGACTGAAGTGCTAACAACAGGTGTTTGGAGTATCTTTATCTGCTGATTGTTAAACTTTCTGGAATACACACATTTCTATTGTTGTGTAGGATCTGGGCCTGCTGTCCCTCCCTCTGAGACGCTAACCACACCACCTTAGAGCCACACCCACTATCTCGCTGAAACCATGCCCATTTTCACCAAGTGGGAGGGGCCAAAAAGGAAGGGCGGGGTCATGGCACCCCCCCATCCTAAAACTTCACCAGCCGCCACTGGGTACAGCATTGCATGACCGCGCAATTAGCAGTTAAAGCGACTCAGTGCCAAATTGTAAAAAGTGCTCTGGTCAGGAAGGGGGCAGGCATGTACTGGCCATTGGGACTACTGGGAGTTTCCCGGTGGGCCAATGGCCCAGTGGGCCACTCTGATGTAAGGGGGCTGGTGATGGGCCACTCTGATGTAAGGGAGTGCTGATGGGACACTCTGATGTAAGGAGGCTGGTGATGGGCCACTCTGATGTAAGGGAGTGCTGATGGGACACTCTGATATAAGTGGGTGCTGATGGGACACTCTGATGTAAGGGGGCTGGTAATGGGACACTCTGATGTAAGGGGTGCTGATGGGACACTCTGTTGTAAGGGGGCTGGTGATGGGACACTCTGATGTAAGGGAGTGCTGATGGGACACTCTGATATAAGGGGGTGCTAATGGGACATTCTGTTGTAAGGGGGCTGGTGATGGGACACTCTGATGTAAGGGGTGCTGATGGGACACTGGTGTAAGGGGGCTGGTGATGGGACACTCTGATGTAAGGGGTGCTGATGGGACACTGGTGTAAGGGGGCTGGTGATGGGACACTCTGATGTAAGGGAGTGCTGATGGGACACTCAAAATGTAAGTGGGCCGGTCTAGATGAAGTCCAGGGCCAAATTTCTGTCCCAGTCCAGCCCTGGAAGGGGGTAAAACCTTCCAGGGCTGAAGTGGGTAAAGCGGAGTTCCACCCAATTTTACAACTTGATCTTAAAGGGAAGACCACCCCTCATTTTTGGATAACGATTTTCTTTTCTTTCTTACCTTTTTTTGAAGCACATAGTGTACTTCTGTCCTAGCTCAGTCATGGCGCAGTGAGTCATTTCCTCTCCTGCGGCGAGCCCTCCTCCTTCTCCCCCCGCTGCCTTCTGGGACCTGTGTGTCCCCATTCAGAAAGCGCCGCTCAACTCCCACATGCCCTTAAGGCTCCACTGCTGCTACAATGGCGGTGCCTGCAGCCAAACGACGGATTGGCTGGGGGGGGGGGTGGGGAACATCGCAGTCTCCCTGGACAGGTAAGTGTCCTTATTATAAGTCAGCAGCTACAGTGTTTGTAGCTGCTGATTAAAAAAAAAAAAAAAAAACAACATTTTTGGAGGGTGGAACTCTAAACTGGAACATAAGCAAAGATGAAGAGATAAAAAAAAAGTTGCTAAGTGATTAAATCCACTGCTGAAAGTGCTTACAAAACTAAAGGTTTAATATCACTTGATAATCAGAAATCAAACTATAATGAAATTGATGGAGCAAAAAGATTTTTTTTTTTTTTTTTTTTGTGCGTGCCATAAACTTTTGCTAAAGAAGCATGGAAATAGTGTAAGTGTTTAAAGTATTCCAACTAAACCAAGGCTGAGCAAAATAATCTGCTTAAGAGCTTTTACAATGCAAAAAAAAAAAAGCTGCTAAAGTGCAGCAACTCATCAAATGCTGTTCTCTTTATCTCACACAAGAGAAAGCTATTTCATACTGTGTAATTGAGCTGGGCCGACAGACTGGAAGTGTTTAAAACAACTCCCTGCGTGCTGAAATGGGCTCATAGAACAAGATAGCTCTAAGTACTATTCTCTCACATGACATAAAACATTACTAGATAACAAACTCAACAACGTGCTGTACAATTCCAATCGAGTCCGGAGCTGCTGCAAAGAAAACAAAAAAGAAGGGGAACAGAATAAAGCAAAGGATGACATGCTCAGCACTATCAGAACTTCATAGCAAATTAAGAATGTGCTAGGCAGCCATCTGGAAGGATGCAGCGGAACAACACTATAAAAAAAAAAAAAAAAAAAAAAAAAAGATAAACGTAGGATAACAACTCAAAATTCTGTTCAACAATAAACTCTGGGTAAAAAAAGTATTTTTTTTTAAAAAAGACCTGTAATGATGATGGGTGGGAAAACGTACTTTCCCACTTTCATTCAGCACCAGACATCACTGTAACCGCTGACACACAGGCTCTACTATAGTCATCATAGAGAGTCACTCGCTGTACAACTCCTTCCTTCACAAAACAGCTTGCATTCTTTTCACAGTATGGAAATCAAAGAGGTGGGGGAATGCATGTTACAATGTCCCCTCCTCCAGTCACAGAAAGTCTTGCACTTTGTGAAAAGAATGCAAGATATTTGGTGAATGGACGTGTATGGTGAGCAACCCAGCAAGATCAATGGAGAAGAGCTTGGAATGTAACATTCTGTGCTGGAAGGGCTAAAAGAAAAGGCTTTTATAATGGGGTAAACGTTTTACTAAGTGCAGCAGCAGCTGACCAGAGGCCCAGGAAACACCAGTATGACATGATGGTTTTAACAAGTCGGTGTCCCCATCAAGGGTATTTTTTCTTCATTTCTGTACCAGTAGGGATGAGCCCTAGCGTGTTCGCACAGCCCACATGCAGAGCCCGCCAGGAAGCCTGCACTGCGCTAATCACAGGCAGTGAGACATGGTGTCCCAGTGTGCGGCTGCAAAGATCTTGAAATGTCTCACTGCCTGTGATTAGCACAGTGCCGACTTCCTGGCGGGCTCTGCATCTGGGCTGTGCGAACACGCCGGGGCTCATCCCTATGTACCAGTTATACCCTCTCACACCCTGAAACACAGGATGTTATCAAACTAAAACGTAACTAAGGTCCCCAGTGGGGTTGCACCGATACTAGTATCAGTACCTATACAGTGTATTTTCACAAGTACCGATATGTGTGCAAATGCACGATACCTGAAACCAATACTTTCAGGCTCGGCTCTTTGAGCTGTCAGTGGGCCTCCCCGTGCTAAAGAAGTCTGGTAATTGGAGCTGTCAAAAATAAAAATAAAAAAAAAGCAACTGGCAATGTTCATTGCCATGTTTATTTCCAACATTGCTCAGCCCTGAAACACTAAAATAAAAAACATTGTTTCTTTTTGTATATTTCTGTTTCTTCAGCTGCAGATCAAAGGGATAAACAAATGTTCCTCTGTTTAACCCCTTAATAACCCTTAATTTACTCTAATCAGCCTTAATTGACTCCCTATTCTCCTCCATTTAATTATTATTATTTTTCTTTTTTCTTCTGTTCACGTCTATTTTATAAACGATAATTTTTTATTCTTTTTTTTGCTTTGTTAGTGAATAATTTTTACACATATATATTAACATATATGTACACATTTCACATTGAAAAAGCGCTAAATTAAAAAAAAAATCTTTTTATTTTATTTGTAAATAACTTTTCAATGCTTTGTACCATTGCTAACAGCTGAAGTTAAAAAAAAAATAAAATAAAAAATAAAATAAAAAAATAAACTGTTGCGGTAGGTATCGGTAATTGGTATTGCAGAGTACTAAAAAATAAATAAAAAATAAGTATCAGTACTTGTACTCATTGTAAAAAAAAAAAATGGTATCGGTGCATCCCTAGTCCCGAGGGCTTGCAAGTTTGCACAGCTTATTCACACATCACGGCACAATATCTCCCCCTCTGTACTCTCTTACTGCCACTATCTCCTGCTGGTCTGGTCCGGAGTTCAATCTTTGGCCAGCTACCAATTACTTTGTTCCAGCACGTGGCTCCTACAGATGGTATGTGGAAGCTGTGCATGCATGGCATAGTGTACAATTAGGAAAACCTTGATAGCAAGCAAAGAAAGAGACACACAGTTTGCTCTTCCAAAAAAGCTCACCCATTGGCATTTTTTTTTATTTTTATTTTTTAGCAAAGGTCACCTTTCTGATCATGTTACACCCATATTTAGGGTGTAACATGTTCAGCATCTGCCTGCTCCCCCCCCCCTTCCCCTCCTGTCACAATTCAAAAAGAGCGTGGCTGTGTCGGGCCCAATCCACATGGCCATGTCAAATCCTTGTGAATCAATGTTGTACAACTAGCGCCAGCCTTTGTGGCTGATGGCTTGTAGTCCTCAATGAACTGCCAGGGCACCGAGGAGCGCTCTAGGTAGTTCATTGAGCTTCTTGTCATTTAGTAACTGCCTGCCTGTATTGGAGGTATGGGCAGACCGCTACACTGACAGCCTGCAGGAGACTGGCATTACACCCTTGATCTGCTGATCGTAGGTGCAATAATATAAAAAAATATATATATATATTATATATATATATATATATATATATATAATAATAATAGCACATTTTTTTAGCTGCAAAAAAAAAGGGGTGAATTTATAAAAAATATTTTGCAAAAGGTGAATTTATTCTCTCATTTTAGTTATGCTTCAAAGGCTAAGTTTAGGTAAAATAAAAAGCGCTCTATAAAATGGAGATGACTGAAACCTCTGATCTCCCTCATTCATAGGGCGCTGTTCATTGATGGAAGCTATAGTACAACTTTTATGAATGGGGGGGGGGGGGGGGGGGGGGAGTGGAAAGAACTGGCATAGTCAGAACTCTTGTCAAGTGCCTGTATTAGGTCCAGAACTTGTTTTACCCCCACAGCACTAGAAGATTTAGGTTTTGGTGGGGGGACTTGGCATAGGACTTCAGATTTCAACTGAAACTCAAGAGGCCGGCAAAAAAAAAAAAAAAAGGACACTTTGCATTGAATGCAAGTACTGTCACTGTCACGTGTTGATTTAAAAAACAAAACAAAGAAAACCCACTAAACTGAGGCTTTAATATGGGCCTTCCACTACATTCTCTCGGATGCAGTTGGGTTTAGAAAAGTTGTGCTCTACCCAGGGACCCACCCCCACTAGGTTTTGAAATGCATGCCATGCATTATATTCCTAAAGATGGGCTTCAATGTTTTTTTTCACCTTTCTATGCCCATAAACTAATCCTCACATTTCTGTCTCACTCTGGTCTATTGCTGACCACACACACAATCAGACTTCATTTAAACCAATTGCAGACCTTGGGCCTACAACACGCTCTAAAATCCCCTTCTAAATACTAAAGGCCTGTGTAGTCCAGCTTCTCCTCCTCCCCTGCGCCCCCAGGTGGCGTTTAGGCAACTTTCACACTGGGGCCGCATCACGTTAGTGGTAAAGCTCTGCTCGTTTTAGCGGCACTTTACAGTCGTTTTAGTGGCGCTTTGTGGCTGATAGCAGGGAGCTTTTAGCCCCCACTAGCGGCTGAGGAAAGGGTTAAAACCACCCGTGTCCTGCGCTTCGGAAGCGCTGCCCATGCATTCCAATGGGCTGGGCGATTTAGGAGCGATGTATACGCCACTCCCAAACCGCCCCAACGATACTGCTAGCAGGACTTTTTGTAATGTCCCGCAAGCGCACTGCACCAGTGTGAAAGTGCTCGGGCTTTCACACTGGGGTGGCATGGGAGGCAGTTTTCAGGCGATATTTTTAGCGCTAAAACATGTGAAAAACGCTTTTGGTGCGAAAGTAGCCTTAATGTGAAATGATGGTGAAGACTTTCATAGAAGCAGCTGCTCCTGCATAAATTGACACTAGCAGGACAGTGTCTGTATTGTCCACACAAAAAAAATTACATTGTAGCAACTGTTATTTTGCTACATTGTAATTACTCTGGTTCATTCATATGGGTGACATTTGACCTGAAAATTATGTCAGTTACAGAATAAGTGCACTTTCACACAAAGAGCAATTAGGACCAGTGCACACCATAAAAATTAAGTCCAGATGCGTTCCGGATGCATTTCTGCATACAGGATTTTTCTGCGTTTCCAAGTGCATTTTTCCTATTTTCTCTTCACCTTAATTGGGGACGTACATGCGTTTGTTCCAGTACATTTAGATGTGTTTCAGTGCATTTTTTATGCATTTTACTGCATTTCCATTACAGTTCAGTGTTTTTTCTGGAACTGACCGCACTGGTCTGAGCTATGCCAATGGAAACCATATAACCTACTATCCATAAGTTTCTGATGCATAAAAAACAAAACACACTGTACTGCATGTGGTGTGTGAACCACCCCTTATTCTTTTTTGCCCCCCTCTGCTGACTCTGCACACTTACAGAGCTCTGATGCCTGCAAACTCCTGTGTTTGTTGATATCCAGTGCTGCAAGTTCTGTCTACCTAGCCACAATTTCACAGTGGAGCCCCATAGCAGTTCTTTGTGTCCTAAGCAGGAAAATGGCCCCATAGACTCTTATGAGGCTCTACTGTGCAGGCATGGCCAGGATCAAACACTTGCTGGATGCCAACTAACACTCATTACAGTTTTTGTCTATAGATTGCCCTTATGATGATTTTTGCAAAACAATATTGCAGAGGAAACTTTGCATGAAAATAATATTTGTTATTTTAAAGTGTTACTGAGCCCAGAACTCTGCATTCACTATATCTGGTCTCCCACAGTACACCAAACATGGAAAAGCAATTCTTTTAGTAAACATAGACTGCAATATTTTTTCTCATCAGCAGTTGGCGTAGTCTTGTGACTTCTATAAGTGTCTGGTTAAAGCTTGTAGGAGGAGTTTTCATTCTCCCCTGATTGTCCTATGAGGCTGCAGGACCCCTGACCTTCTGTCTGGACAATGCTGATTGGTGTGTATTGCTAGAGTTTTTTTGCATGTGATCAGCACAGGACAAAACTGAGCAGCTTGCCCTCAAGACTCTTTTCTATCAGCAGATAGACGGGGGACCATGAAAGGAGAGGATCAGAAAATACAGGATCAAACAGCCTTTTAACTCAATGCAGAGGATTAACCCTTTAAGTTCCACAGAGAGTATAACGAGCATGCTTTACTGCATAGACTGATTTTACTGTTGTGGGTTTAATAACACTTAAAGAGGAGTGCCACCTCCGATGAGCGGAAGTTCCACTTAAGGGTGCTAATCCGCTTTAAGTAATGACAAACATATAACTGAATCAACGTGTCTATAGCTGAAACGTAAAGACTGCGCTGGTTCACAAGGGGTGGTACAGATGTAAGAGCTGAAGTAAAAGATAGTCTGTTGGATTAACAGAATTCACAATCAACTGTGCAACGGCCGCGGCAGCACCCGACCAGCCAATCAGAAGATCGCTTGCGGTGACCTCATCGCATCGCAGGACTCCAGGACACGTAAGTGTCCTAATGTTAAAAGTCACCAGCTACAGTATGTGTAGCTGCTGACTTCATTTTTAAAGGGGCGGGCAGACCTCCTCTTGAAACAAAATCTATTTATATGTACTCATTTCTAGACAGATCACCAGCAGATGTATACAAAACAGCTACAGAGAAACAAAGAAGAATATAGAAACTCAGCATTACGTGGGAATACGTTCAAGAAACAAAAGAGGAAGGATGACATGAAAACCACATTAGCACACCGAGCCACATGTACTTTCTCAAGAGTTAGACAGTTAAAATTTATTTCTAGCTAAACATTTTTTTTTTTTTTCCTTTTCTGGAAAAATAAAAAACAAGTTGATGAAAACAAGTCCAAATCTGGATCTGCCCTACTTTTGATAGACTAAAGCTACAACCACCCGAGTCACTAGTGCCACTGGGAATGACATCACAAGGAATCTGCAGATACCTGAAGCTATTTCTGTCTTCCATAAGTGGATAGCTGCAGATATACATGGCTGTCCACCGAGCCAGTGATTACCTGTGGTGATTGCTGCTGGACGCACTTTGTCATCCATGCCATTGTAGCCTAAATTTCACTTTGTTGGGTCTCTGGGGTGGGAAGTCAAGGGATGTCCCCTCTTATGTGACACAGACAAAAACGGATATGGTTGTAACCAATACCTGCTCAACCCAAGGCTAAAAGATAAGAGTTTAACAATCTGACATTGACTAGAAGCAGAAGTCCCTTTTACCCATATGTGGGTAGTCACTGAAAAAAAATGTCTAAAATGCAATTACCCGTATTTATCGGCATATAACACGCACTTTTCCCCCTGAAAATAGGGGGCAAATCACTAGAGCGTGTTATACGCCAATAGTGTACCTCGGAAGTGAACGAGTGCCGCTGGAATTCACCGAGCCAGTCATGTCCTGTTTACACGGCTCTGATGTCACACACACAGTCCTGCCTCCACCACTGGTATTGGACCAGTGTTCTGTCAATCACAGGAGCTGGCCCAATGCCGATGGCAGAGGCGGGACTGTATATGTGACTGCAGACAGAGCCGAGTAAACAAGAGATGACGGCTCAGTGATTTCCTGCATGATTTTACTGCATGAGAGATGGTGAGGCTGCAGATGGGCACAGATCAGGCTGCATTGAGGCTGCAGATGGGCACAGATCAGGCTGCATTGATGCTGCAGATGGGCACAGATCAGGCGGCATTGAGGCTGCAGATGGGCACAGATCAAGCGGCATTGAGGCTGCAGATGGGCACAGATCAGGCGGCATTGAGGCTGCAGATGGGCACAGATCTGGTGAAACATGCCTCTATACAGCCATCTGATATAAGACCATACTTCCAAAACTGAAGAAAACCAAAGAACCCACAGAAAAACCTCACAAATGAAGAGAGGGCATGCACACTCCATGCAGATATTATGCCAGCTAATATCTGAACTAGAGATGCACCAAAATTTCAGGCGAAAACTGTGTTTTCACCATTTGCCGATAAAGAAAAAGGAGCCAATAATGTGTGTGATTTTGCCACGATTTTACTGTGCTTATAGTATGTTTTTTATATGGTCATGTGACTGAAAAACATCATTAAAAAAAAACGTACACAGGTGCTTTATTGATGCCTTTTTGCTGCATTTTCAATGCATTTCAATGGGGAAATGCGTTTTTTTTTTTTAACTGACCAAAAATACAGCAAGCGGCATTTTTAACACCACACGGGAAGCGCAAGGGAACAGTGTGAAGACATACAAACATACATATAATTTAATGGGATGCATTTTTCTTGAGCTTTTCTTGCGCTAAAGGTGCCAATAATGACTGCCAAATTCATATTCATTTAAATTCATGATATTAATAAAAAAGGTCAAATATAAGAAAAGTATATAAAAAATATTTTATTTTTTAAAACTGTCATTTTCTGTTTCGGGCCAAAACGTATCCTGAATTTTTGGTTTTGGAACCAAAATGTATATTTCGGGTGGAAGGAAAGAAGACTCGATCGATTCCCCCATTACGCTATTGTATTCTACCAGCGGAGAGTGTGGGAAGCATTCCCGGCTGGCACAATACAATGGTTACTGCTAGTGGCTATAGCCGCTGGCAGTAATCCCATGTAGAAAAATCTGACCAACTTGGGTACAATCAGCCTGCCCATATATGGATCAAAATTCTGTGGGTCCCTGTTGAACCGGACAAATTTCGATCCATGTATGGCCGGCTTTGGGTTGTATAAAATAGTGATTGATTATTCTGCACAGTTGTTCATTAGATACATAAATTACCCATGGACATGAGACATTGGGGTGGATTTACTAAAGGCAAATCCATTTTGTACTACAAGTGCACTTGGAAGTGCAGTCGCTGTAGATCTGAGGGGAAGATCTGAAATGAGGGGAAGCTCTGCTGATTTTATCATCCAATCATGTACAAGCAAAAATGCTGTTTTTTATTTTCCTTGCATGTCCCCCTCAGATCTACAGCAAGTGCACTTGTAGTGCAAAGTGACTTTGCCTTTAGTAAATAAACGTCTTTGTTTTCAAACTGAGTGATAATTATCAGACTGCATTATGATTGTATGTTAGGAGGCGGTGTATCCTTGACAAACATTTGACCAACAATTTCAGGAAGAAGGCGCGGAATTAATAGCGCATAATGGATTTCCAATCTTATTGTCTCCCTGAGATATGGTCAGTGCCAGGGGTCTGGCTATGGGAAGTAACTGATCTGATAATACTGCAAGTGACAGAAGGCAGGGATACTTGTGCGTCGCTCTCTATTCCCAACGCTGCAGTTCTGTTAATAAAAGATATCTAAATACAATATAAATGTAAGGCCTCTTGCACACAGGACATCAAAAATGCTGCTTCTATGGTAGCCTAGAGTGCCTTGAAAAAAGTATACACACCCCTTGACATTTTCCACATTTTGTCATGTTACAACCAAAAACGTAAATGTATTTTATTCGGATTGTATGCGATAGACCAACACAAAGTGGCACATAATTGTGACGTGGAAGGAAAATGATAAATGGTTTTCAATTGTTTTTTATAAATATGTGAAAAGTCCACCTGTGTGTTATGCCGCGTACACATGAGCGGATTGTATGGCGTACTTAGTCCGTCATACAATCCGACGGACAATCCGTCGTATTTTCCACTGAACGGACTTGACCACACACGGATACACAAACAGTCCGTCGAAAGCTTGCGCGATGACGTGTACAGCACGTACGACGGGACTAGAAATAGGAAGTCCAAGACACAGCAAAGCACCCTTCCGCCGTGTAAATCCTTTCTGGGCATGCGCCATTCTTAGTCCGTCGAACTAGCATACTGACGACCGTATTGTCCGCTGAAACCAAAGTACGACGGACAGATTTTTGGAAAAACCGAAATTCTTAGCACTCCGGACTGCACGCTGAAAAAGTCCGCTGAAGCCCACACACGAGCGGATTGTCCACTGAAATGTGTTTCAACGGACTAAGTACGTCAAACAGTTTGACCGTGTGTACGCGGCATAAATTTATTCTCAGTATAAATACAGCTTTTCTGTGAAGCCCTCAGAGGTTTGTTAGCGAACCTTAGTGAACAAACCGCATCACGAAGGCCACGGAACACAACAGACAGGTCAGGGATAAAGTTGTGGAGAAGTTTAAAGCAGGGTTAGGTTATAAATAAAATATTCCAAGCTTTGAACGTCTCACGGAGCACTGTTCAATCCATCATCCAAAAATGAAAAAAAAAAAAAAGGAGTATGACACAACTGCAAACCTTTATTTACCAATTTCTTAAGGCAATTGGTTCCACTAGGGCATCAGAGTAAATAAAGGGGGTTGAATACAAATGCACACCACATTTTTCACATATTTAAAAAAAAAAAAATTGAAAACCATTTATCATTTTCCTTCCACTTCACAATTATGTGCCACTTTGTGTTGGTCTATCACATACAATCCCAATAAAATACATTTACGTTTTTGGTTGCAACGTGACAAAATGTGGAAAATGTCAAGGGGTATGAATACTTTTTCAAGGCACTGTATGTGTCCATGCACACATAGGCATTTACAGACATTTAGAGGCAGAAAAAGAAACATACCACCAGAGTGTTACTGCTAGAGCGTTTAGGCATGTTTGTGTTAGTGCATTCTAATGGCCAGAATAAACAAATAGTCTAGCCAATAGAATGCATCAATGCCAAGCGTGTGAACACGCATTAAAAAAAGGCTTTAGGCCCATTTTTTTCAGCTACATTTTCCTCCCCTTGCAGCAAAGGTGCCCAGGCGAGGAAAAAAATGTCCGGTGTGCAGGAGGGCTAATATTTTTCAGCAATGCTTTTAATTTTTCAGGCTAGGAACATTTTTAGCAAATCAAGATCTTTTGATTTTGCCATAAATACATTTTTCTTGTCACTACCTGTAAGTTGAACTGGAAGCATAAACAATATTATCTTTTTTGTATAAACTACTAATCTCCCCATCTTTCCATGCAATCGGGATAAGCAAAGGCAGATATGATTAAAGTCCAACTATGGCTCACTCCATAGATACAGTGCAGTGAGTGAGCATAGCTAACCAGGGGAAGTGTTTTTTTGCAGGATTACCAGGTAAACATTAAAATGGGGGAAAAAGACAAAAAATAAATAAATAAAATAATGCAGCCACTACATTTAAGAACTGGTAAACTATATATTAAAATTGTGTTTTTACGTTTGCATGCACTTCAAAAAGAAAAGTATGGAATTCGCAGCACGTAGGAAGACATGACAAATGACTACAGGTACTTTGTCCCGGGGGGGGGGGGGGGGGGGGGGGCGCAGACAGGGGCGGACTGAACATTTGGGCACTCGGGCACTGCTCAAGGGCCCCATGCCACTAAGGGGCCCCATCAGGGTTGCCAGCCTCAATAAAACCAGGGACAGTAGGTAAAAATCAGTGTTTTTTAAAAATCCAAAGATTATAGCTGCCCGCCTCTCCAGTACCTTTTCAGTGTGTGTATGTGTATTCAGTGTGTATACTGTGTGTGTATATTGTGTGTCTGTATACTGTATGTGTGTGTATACTGTGTGGTCCTATAATCTCCTATTGCCCGGGGGGCCATAATCTTCTACTATTGCCCAAGGGCCCCATGAGTTGTCAGTCCGCCCCTGGGCACAGAGCACTATTCTAGAAAATGAAATTTGACTTGGTCTTTAAAGCAGAACTGAAAGAAGGGCTGTGGTGGGTAGGGGGTTTGCACTTGTAATATTGTGCATGTATGAACAACATACATTCACATTATACAGAACTTACCTTTGCGTTTGCCCTGCTCCACCTGTGACAGCTCTGTAATCTACCTTGCCAGTCAACAACGCCATCTTAATGGAAGCTCATCTTGTTGTGGCTTATTTTGTCATCATCCATAGGGTGGCCACTGATGATGCAACTCACATGTGTCATAGCGTTGCACCTCCATAGAACTTAGCTAACAGAAAAGTGTGTACAATGCCCTACACGTGTGTGGCAGATCGGGTTAGTAAACCTTCTAATGAATGTGAAGAGAGTTTTTAGAAGAAGACATACAAAGTCTCTTCTCTTACAAAGCTGCCCATACTAGCATTTTTTTTTTATTTTTTTTTAGCATGTTCAGCTCTCCTTTAAAATTGTACCTGTGCTCTGTATGGTAAAAGCAAATGTGCACTTCAGATTCATTAATTCTGATGTTCTCCTTGTAATCTGAATGACAGTACAATATTATGACACCAGTAAAGCTTTTTGACATACGGCATGTTTAGCATGTTTGAAAACACTTTAGCATCAATCATTATAAGAAAAATTGAAAAACTTAAAACATTAAGAACTTCACATTTAGGAAGCCACATTCTATAAAACACAACTTACCCTCTGTGCTGCTTCGGCAGCTGCTGCCGCCATTGCTGCGGCTTTGGCCTTCTCAGCCTCATCATAAGTTGGAAGAGTAGTGGCTACGCTGTAAGGAGGTGGTACAGGGTAGAAGTCACTCTGTGTTTCTACAGGAAGGCAGAAAAAAATGAAAACATATTTACAGCAAACAGAAGATATAACAAATTAATTCTCGTAAGAAGAAAAAAATTATATGTATAATTTCACTTTTCTAAGACTTTGGTGTTCTATGTAATCTATGAGCCAATGAAAAAAAAAAAAAAAAACATCACTATGAACACATGTAATGTAGAAATAGTTTAAGTGGTATTATGGGTGTATTGCTAACAATCCAAAAAGTTTCCAGTACAGCTAATAAACCTTGGTATACTTACCTTTTAAAGTGTCTCTAAACCCACATCATAAAAAACACTATCAATAAATACCGTATTACATATTGCTCATACTCAGTCACTATGAGATTCATTTTCTGTATTCTGCAAAAAACCTGGTTGATCCTGTTGCTCTCTATCTCCCCCCTCTGTCCAAGTCCCCAATTCAGCTAGGGATTTTCCAGAGCAGTGTTGGCAGCTCTGCACCTGCTCAGTTTTCAGTGACTTTCTATCTATACTGAGCATTTCTTCCCCAGCACATCTGAGCAGTCCATGCGACTATAGAGAGTCACACATGAGGGTGTATACAAAGTGGTAATTGACAGCCACTCCCTCCTCTCCTCCTCAATGCCCACTAACCAGTTAAACACAATGTGGGGGGGGGGGGGATGATATTGTATGTAGATTGTTGGAGGCTTTGCCTCGCTCTTATTCTAAGACACCGGCCGAAGGGGTGTGGCACAGCCTGTGAGTGGCAGAAATCCACCCACATCATGTTATTGCCAAAAAATTATTTGATTTCAAATATATATTTGTATGACAACTTTTATTTGTATGACAACAGTTTATAGATATTAATTATTTTTACTGTATTTTAAAGGCTGTTTTTTTATTTTGAACATGTGACCAGCAGCAGAGGACTAGAAGCTCCTCCCGCTTAAGTGTCCCTGCAGACAGGCTGGGAAGATCTTGGTCATGTGACGGCTGTATATAGATTAGGAAAAAGGTACTTTGATTTTTTTTTTAATTAAAATAATTACAGTGCCATCATCCATATACAGAAATAAAGGGGACAATGTAAATTAAATAGTGTGTGTTTAGTATCACTTTTAATTCACCTTGTTCTTCTATGTTTTTGACTAGGGGGTGTCCCCTTTTGGCTGTACTGGATCACTATGAACACAGGGTATGTGGTGAAGGTGAATCCACAGAGCACACATCCATATATTTAATAATTACACTCATATAAAATATAAAAAAAAATTTTAGAAAAAAAAATATTTGTGATATAAATTTGTCAAATAAATATATTTTCAGTAAGGAGAGAGAAGAAAAAAAAAAAGGAAGGAAGGAAGGAAGGAGGAGGGCTGCCATTGCCGTTTTCCTGTCCAGGCTGATGTCAGGTCTAGTCAGCAGGGGCGCGGTGCGCTGTTTTTCTACAACGTAAGGTGCTGTTAATCCAAAGTGGTATTTCATTCATTACTATGCACCGCAGTGCAGCAGAGATACCTTCTGTCACTTCCTGTTGTGTCTCACTTCCTGTTGTGTTCCCACAGACGGCAAAAAAAATAAAAAATGGACTTGCCAGATTTCTCTCCTATATATAAATCCACATTTTTTGCTAGAAAATTATTCAGAACCCCCAAACATTATATATTTTTAGCAGAGACCCTAGAGAACAAAATGGCAGCCTGCCATTGTTTTATGTCACACTGTATTTTCACAGCAATTTTTCAAAAAATTTTTTTTTGAAAATACCGTATATACTCGAGTATAGGCCGACCCGAGTATAAGCCGAGGCCCCCAATTTACCCCCAAAAAACTGGGAAACCTATTGACTCGTGTATAAGCCGAGGGTGAGATATGCCTGTCCATCCCTGTGTGTGTGTCCATCCATCCATCCATCCCTGTGTGTGTGTGTGTCCATCCATCCCTGTGTGTGTGTGTGTCCATCCATCCATCCATCCCTGTGTGTGTGTCCATCCATCCATCCATCCCTGTGTGTGTGTGTGTCCATCCATCCATCCATCCCTGTGTGTGTGTGTGTGTGTCCATCCGTGTGTGTGTGTGTGTGTGTGTGTGTGTGTGTGTGTGTGTGTGTGTGTGTGTGTGTGTGTGTGTGTGTGTGTGTGTGTGTGTGTGTCCTTGTGTGTCCAGCCTACCTGTGCCTCCGTCCGGTCCCGTCCCGTCCCGAGCCTCCGTCCGGTCCCGTCCCGAGCCTCCGTCCGGTCCCGTCCCGTCCCGAGCCTCCGTCCGGTCCCGTCCCGTCCCGAGCCGAGCCTCTGTCCGGTCCCGTCCCAGGATCACCGCTCTTCGTCGGCGCCCATTCCCCTGTTCAAATGCCGCGCCTCCCTGTCTGTGATAGGCGGAACACAATTTCCCAGCAGCCTGTGTTCCGCCTATCACGGACATCGTCTCATCCTCGTCCGTAGTACGAGGATGAGACGATGTCCGTGATAGGCGGAACACAGGCTGCTGGGAAATTCAGTGTTCCGCCTATCACAGGCGAAGGCGGAGCCGGAGGCGCGGCTTTTGAATTATAGAATGGCCGCTGTCTGTCTGCTCGACACGCTGATCGAGCAGGCAGACAGCGATGACTCGAGTATAAGCCGAGGGGGGCACTTTCAGCCTCAAAAAAGAGGCTGAAAATCTCGGCTTATACTCGAGTATATACGGTACACAAATACTTTTTTTTGCAAAAAAAACAACATAACCCAATTTTTTGGTAAAATATAAAAAAGAGGATGTTGCACTGAATAAATAGATATCAAGCATGTCATGCTTTAAAACTGAGCTCACTCAAGGAATGGCACCAAACTACGGTACTTAAAAATATTTATAGGCAACACGTTAAAAGTTCTTACAGGGGCGTGTCCTGGCTATGGAGGAGTAAGGACGTCCATCACCTCAGCTCCGTTCCACTGCCACATTTACCATAGCTAAAATGGGGGATACCTGCATCTAACGGATCCCCCCATGTCCCAACGACCACGGCAGTCCTCCCAACCGGCAAGGACTGACAGAACACGTCAGGGACAGCTGGATTCCTATTTCCCAGGGACCCGAGGACAAGGCCGCAAGGCCTCCAAAATGGCGCCGACAGGGAGGACCCAGAAAACAACCAAGTCCTCTCAGCCAGCCACGGCCACGGCTTGGCCGCTGAAGGAGACCGCTTTCTCGATCTCTCCGGTACCATCCAAAGGGTCGGTGAGTGATTCAGCCCTCCCCCCCCCCCCCATCTCCCCTGCATCCCTGGATGGCTGCTCTGAGGTATCAGACTACCTCAGGGATGAAGATATCAGGTGTCCTATTATGTCCCTATCCACTAAAGAGGACCTAGAATGCTTCACATTCAGAGTGGAGAAGGCTTTTACTGAGGATATTGCCCAGCTAAAGGCTCATACCTCACACTTGGGCAACAGGGTGGAATCCCTGGAGAAAAAGCTAGAGGAGGTCCTCCCCACTATTACAGCTGCAATCTAAATGCCAAATGTAAGACTAGCAGATTGAAACCTTACTGTGTCAGCTAGATGATGCTGAAAATCGCAGCAGGAGGGTTAATATTAGGATCCGGGGTCTGCCAGAGACCACAGCTTCTAGAAACATTATCCCCACGCTGATGGATATTTTCAGAGATATGCTGGGCCTACCTGTTCTGCTCCCATAGAAATTGACTGGGCACAAAGAGCACCAAGACCCCCGTCTCAAGATGTTGACAACCCCAGAGACATAATTTGTAAGCTCCACAAATACACCCTCAAGGACCGTATTATGTAAAAAATGCGAGGCAAGCCCTTTTATGACTTTGATGGTGCACGCTTATTTTTCTATTAAGACATCTCCAGACGCACCCTCATGCAGCACAGGGCTCTCCGCCCCCTCCCGATGGTGATCCAAATGGTGATCCAAGAAGCCACAGGTTACCAATTTAGAGTAACAGAGGCGGTCTAGTACTAGAAATATTGCTCTTGAGAGAAGGATTGCAGCGATACCTCACATGTGTAGTTTGAACGCTGTTTACATATGCGGGCACAACCTACATATGCATTGCTTCTGCGTGTGAGCACGAGGGGACAGGGGCGCTTTAAGAAAAAACATTTTTTAGCATTTATTTTATTTTTATACCTTCACTTTCATTTTTTACATTTAGATCACCTTTATTCCTATTGCAAGGAATGTAAGTATCCCTTTAAATAGGACATCTCTCCTCTATGCTGAAAAATTATATATATATATATATATATATATATATATATATATATATATATATATATATATATATATATATATATATATATATATATATATATATATATATATATATATATATATATATATATATATATATATATATATATATATCCGGCTTTCTAGCACAAAAAAAACTGTCAGTGTTGCGCATGGAAGCAACCATTTGTTTACTTCGCTAGAGCTAAGAGGAAAATCTCCTGGTTTACAGCCCAGGAGAAGATCATTAACAAGCTCTTAAACTCCTCTAAGAAGTTTGAGGCGACATGGAAACCAATGGCAAAGTATATGAAAATACCGCTCCTCCTGTAGAGCCATCGGCTCATCATTTTCTAAGAATGGTTCTTTTCAGCCTGGTCTCCTATCTATTCTCCCTGGTATCTTTCCACCTTTTCTCCTTTGTGTCTGCTCCTCACGTTTTCTCTGACCCTCTGGCTCTCTCCTCCTTCAGTAACCACTGGGGACTCAAGGTTTATATATTAAAAGATGTGTCAGACTTCTTGGCTCTGACTTGGCCTCTCTTTTCAATCCTATGCTTTTCTACATTATTTGTCGTTACCTCTGTGCTACAGGGTTTTTTTCCTATTGAAAGAATGAGAGCAAGACATATTGTCCTCCCCCCATGACACAGTTTGATCTCAGATGGGGCGTCAGGGGGTATTGGACGATACACATAACTTTATTATCAATGTGTAGCACGGATGCTACAGTCTATGCCAGGTGGTTACTGTGGTATATCAGTTGTATTCACCTTTATGACTACTGTCACAACGTATAACACATTTCACTTACTCTGTTATATGTCCTTCATCGGCTCCATTTTGTTTTCTGTAAATCTTCAATAAAATATTGAAATCTAAAACTAGCAGTGTTTACATCTGCCAGAGCCAGAAGTAATGTCATGATGTCACTTCCAGCCTCCCAGGGTCATAGAGATGGCCGGGAGCCATCTGGTCAATGGCCGGCTCTATGGTAAACCCGGCGAGGGGGACTGCTTGTAATTGCAATCAGCCTCTAAGATGGCTTTAAAAACACATGGAATCGCCGGCTTAAAAAAAAAGAAAAAAAAAAAAAGAAAAGAAAAAAGAAAAATATATCTGGATGATGCCTGTAGATGCAAGCATCATCCAAATATCTTAACTCAAAGTCCAGGACATCATATGACATCCACCCGGGGGAAGTGGTTAAGGAAGGGTGGGCACCCTCCAGGCAAACCTGCTGTCCTTAATCTATCTGTACTCCAACTTGGAGACTCTACAGAATTAGGACTGCAGTATACAGAGGAGCCTTGATGTGGCCGCTGCAGCTTACACATACATTTGCAAATGTGTGTAAACGGAACTCTGTTTTTAGTGTGCACTATTAACAGGGTCAATTTGCTTTTGTTTTTTGCAGGCTAGCTGTAAGTGTGTTGGGAAAAGTTTGTGATGTTCGTTGCCCTTCCATGTGTATTTTACTGCAAAGGCTATTTATAGTTTGGAGAGGTCAACAATTGTTTGTGCTGTAGGTTTTTATTGCTACCTGCCTTGTTAGGGTGCGTTCCTCTCAGGTCCTGGTGGCAGATAGTCACTGGAAAGTGAGAGAAAGCCTATGCCACAAGGACATTTTTTCCTTTTTACAAGAGTAATGGTAGATTTACCTCCCTTCCATTCTTTGTCATTTGTACGTAAAGCAAAGCCAAGCTGACATTTTGAAGTCATACTGCTACCCAATAGGACTGCTGATGATAATTATTATTCACAATTTATATAGCGCCAACAGTTTACGCAGCACTTTACAATGTATGGGGGGGGGGGGGGGACAGCACAATTACAGTACAATACAAAAGGTACAGGAGGGCCCTACTCGTAGAGCTTACATTCTAAAGGGAAGGGGTGGTGGTACAAAAGGTAATAGCTGCAGAGAATGATTTGGTGGGGGTGATAATTACATATTTGGCAATCCAACTTTTTTCATTGTTTTTATTTTTAGTACAGTAGGTAAAAAGTTTTATATTTATATGGCAGGGACGATACCTTGACCCATTAAATTATTTTTTTAAAGGCAGCGGGTTAAAAACACCCTTTGAAAACCTGAAGTCTCACATGTCTGGTATTTCCATACTCAGGAGAATTAACAGAATGTGTTTTGGGGTGTAATGCCACGTATACCCATGGCATGCATGAATAAAAATATATCATTTCCAAAAAATTGTGGCAAAAATAAAAATTCCTGGTATTTCTATAGTCCCTTGTGCCTCCTACATGGAGCCCACTGTGGTCCATCTCACTCAGAAACCTGTGCCCAGGGGTATAGCTGAAAAATGCCCTGGCTCAGTGTGGAGCTCTGGACCTATGCTGCCATTATGGACCTTGCCCCACATGTGCTCCCTAAATCTCTTTTTTTATTGATTTTCAGAAGAAATACAAAAGAGAACATACTTGCCCCAATGTTTTCTAGAGCAGGGTTCTCAAACTGGTGGCCCTTCAGCTGTTGCGGAACTACAAGACCCATCATGTCTCTGCCTGAAGAAGTCATGCTTGTAATGCTCAGCCTTGCAATGCCTTATGAGACTTGTAGTTTTACAACAGCTGAAGGGCCACCAGTTTGTGCTAAAGTATTGCCCTGATTATGACTAGCATAAGGTGCGTGGCCAGTAAAGGTCCATAAGCCCTTGTACACACGGTCGGAGAATCCGTCAGAATGTGTCCTATCGGACCGTGTTGTCGGATAATCCGACTGTGTGTGGTATGCATCGGACTGATTCCGTCGGAATATCCGTCGGACCCAATTTTCCAACATTTCCCAACTGGGCCGGTTGGACATAATCCGATCATGTGTAGCAAATTTTGATCGGACCAAGTGCCACGCATGCTCAGATCAAATTCCTACATCAAAGCTATTGGCTACTAGCCTGAATGTAGTCCCATCCTACCGAAATTACGTCATCACGTTCTGAAAGATCGGATTTTTCGACAACTTAGTCCGACCGTGTGTATGCAACAGTTTCGGACAAGATCCGACGGAGAAAATCCGACGGATTTGGTTGTCGAAATCTCCGACCGTGTGTACAGGGGCTAAGAGCATGTTACTGAACAAGTTGTCCCAAAAAAAAAAAAAAAAAAAAAAAAAGAAGGAGTATGGCCACCCTAAGAATAGGTGGTGAACATTTTCTGTATCTCTGTGTTTCCTCAGATTCTCTATAGAATCATTTAATAGCTCAAGAGACTCATAGTTAAAAAGGCACACTCTAGGCAAAATAAAAATAAAAATTACCCTTGTGACACATGCAGAAGGCACACCCAAACTTTCTCAGTACAGTTTTTACAAGAACTGCTGTGGTCTTCGAATTTACCCCAGTTCCATCTGTCAGTAATCTGGTAATCTGAGAACCCCTGTTTGTGATGCAGATGAATTCCCAATCTGCCTCTCACGTACAGAAACCTCAAGTAGAATCTTCTCACAGCATATTAAAACAGACCATTACATATGACTGAAAGTACAGAAACAGTAGAGAGCGGAGACTGCACAGTACATGCTTCTGGAAGTACATTCCCATTGACCCTGTGAGATATTCTTTAGATTCTGGCTAACTGGGTTGCAAAAAAGGCCAAAAGCAACATGTAGCCAGTTATACATACATAGATAAGAAGGAATACTGTATCTAGTCTGCTACTGCTGAAAATGCCAGTTACCAGAGTTTCTCTGGCTTTGATATTTCCTGTATCACATACCCAGAACACGTGTACAGTGAGTAAAGTCAAAACTCCTAATCCACCTTCTTGTTTCTGAGTCACTGAGCAAGAAAGAGTTAGAATTACCATGAAAGCCAAGATCATATATTCCTCTTTGTACAGCATTTAGCAAGCCGCTTATAGTTCAGTGGCAGAATGGGTTGGATAGTCTTAGTAGCTCACTAACTGGTTTCACTTGTTGACTAGATTTTATTATATATATATATATATATACACATACATATACATATACATACATACACATATACACACACACACACTTTGGTGCATCTTTCCTGGTAGGTCTACATTAAAATGGGCCATCCAGAGATCAGAACTGTGAAAGTATTTTTTAGGTATATTCATCTCTAAAGTCTCACGTTTGCTGTCATTTCTCTCTCTGGGCCATTCTTAGATGTGGCCAGCTTAACAGAAGTGTGAGGGCTCTCCCACTCAACAGAAACTGTTTAATCAACTTCTGTCAAAGGAACACGCTGGAAAATCTTCCATCGATCAGCAGCTGCAGCCAACCAGCTGCAGTCGCTGATCATTGTGTTCTGACAGCAAGTCATGTCACTATCAGAATACAATGTCCCAGTGGGGGGGGGGGATTTCACTTGCCACTTTGTGTGAATGGAGAAAATAAGAACTGCTAATGGCTTTAATCTGTGTTTGTGCCTTCTTACATCTGTTCTGTGTTAGAAGCCACTTAGGAACTGTGCCCTGACTGGCCGATTCATCCGTTTGTTGTGTACTGGCAAGCCTTGGGAAGCATACTTTCAGTTGTCCTGTCACACAAGTCCATCCTACCGTAAATGACTTTGGTGAAGGCCAAGTGCCCCTAAGCTTTGCACCACAGTGAGAGCCATTTACCATCAGAAGACCATTTAGGCCGCGTACACACGGGCGGACTGTCCGCCCAACTAGGTTCGTCAAACAGTTTGACAAACAGTCCGTTCAAAATTAGCATGAACGGACTTGACCACACACGACGAACGAACAGTCCGCTGAAAACTTGCGCGATGACGTGAACGGCACGTACGACGGGACGAGAGATTCGAAGTCCTATACACTGCAATGCAACCTTCGGCGTGTAAATCCTTTCTGAGCATGCGCGGAACTTAGTTTGACGAACAAGCCTACACACGAGCGGACTGTCCGCGCAAACCAAGTTTCAGCGGACAGTCTTACGGAAATTCCGAAAAACTTTGTTCGTCAGACTGTCCGCTGAAACTGTCCGCTGAAGCCCACACACGAGCGGACTGTCCGCTGAAACACTGTTCAGCGGACAAAGTTGGGCGAACAGTCCGCCCGTGTGTACGCGGCCTTAGGCATACTCCTGGCTCTGTCCACTGACCATATATCTCCTATCCAGAGCTTGCAATGTGTTCAGATTTCTGTCCATGCGTTGTCTTGGTTTTCTACTATGTACTTGTCATCAATCCTTCAATCAAGAAACGCCTCAAACCCCAAGATAAAGCAAGCAGTCCCCTACTATCTGTGACAAGAACGGTCTATTTTTTTTAAATTTAACATCATTACGGAATCAATTTGGACTTTCAGACATTGTTGCACTCCAAGTCAAAATCTGAAATCTGTCATTTACAAATCAGTATTAGAGTTCTAAAAAGCGGGGACAAAAATAAAAAATGTAGTGGTAAAATTCTGAAGTTTATGAGACTACTTAAAATAAGCCCCATGGAAAATCTGCTCCGAATAATTAATTGAAATGAAATGAAATTAGTAAAGAGTAAAACATAGTGGAACAACAAGAGGAAGTTCTTAACCACTTTATCCCTGCTTATGCACTTTCCACTAACTACTAGAATGTTTATGGCACATTGGCAAGGTAATGACACAAAGAAGTAGAAAGTCAAGAGTTGATGCATATATCATAACAAGGTTTTCTAACAGATTGTCATCATTCTTGTGGTGCTTGTATTTTCAGAATGGCCAACCAAAAGGACTGGAAAATCCATCAAAAAAAGAGTCGCTGTTTTGGAACACTTTGCATTGCAGCACTGTGCATTGCACTCGTGTTTGCGCTTACAAGCAAAGTAATCTCGTCTGACAGTTAAATTAAAGGTCCGGCAGAGTGGCTAAGGGAGTACCAATGAAGTGGGTAGCGAGGCGAGGCGAGTCAAACCACTGCACACCTACACGGCATTTATATGCAAAAGATTAAAACAAATGGCAACTAGAGATTTACAGTAACTTATTGTAAGTGCTGCAATGGTTTTCTTTTTTTCCCTCTCAATACTGACACCAATTTTGGGCGTTTCTTACTGCAGTTACCAACATCAAGTTTAGGGATTATTGTGGCTGGTGACACCAATATTAGGGGTTATTATTGCGGCCATTGACCACAATATTAGGGGTTATTGGGCCACTGACCTGAAAGTTGGGGTTATTGCTTCCACTGACCTCAAATGTTGGGGCGGTGATCACTGTGGCCACTGAACCCAACATTGGGGGGTTATTAATGCGACCACTAACCTAAAAGTTGGGGGGTTACTATTGCCTACAGTGAACCCAATGTTAGAGGTTGGTGTTACCAATGAAACCAATACTGGATGTTATTTTTGCTGCTACTGACATCAATGGGGCAAATTTTACTCCCACTTTCTCTTCAGTGTAACCCCAGGCCACAATTTGTCTAAAACATAGCAAAACAAAGGCAGAAAGGTGCCACACTACAAGCCATGCAACAAAGTGGCAAACCTGCTTGTCGATGTAGATTATAGATCTACTGTTCATCTTCTCCTGAAGAAGTGAACGTTGTTCATGAAATGCTTCAAGAAAAAATTCTGGGTCTTGGAAATATCCAAAGTATTAATCCTTCCTTCTAGTAGTTTGTGATATAGATTTTTATTCTTATAATGCAATGTCATCATGAAGGGCTAACATTAATTTAAACCTCTGTTACCGTTAATTTGGCCGCCTGGAATTTATTATATAACCTACAAAATGGCGATGTCCGTTTCGAGCGACATTTTAGTAAACAGTTACTTCCGTGGTGGGAATACAACCTAAAAAATGGCGGTGTTTGGTAAGACAGAAAATGGCTGCCCCCTATTCCAGCGACATATATTATGGATAAAGATACATTGCTTATATTGCCAGTCTGGGCTTCAAGAAAATGGCGCCCATATAGTTGTCTATGGAAAAACACCGGCCATCCACACTATGACCTTCTCTTAAACTATATATAAGTTTGCAGCGTACTTTCCCAGCTCCCCGATGAAGTCACATGGTGTGATGTCACGCGTAGGGACGGAAAAGACGCTCAGCATTGATGTACATAGATACGAGTTCGCTACTCGTTTGGAGAAAGGCTGGTTTTAACTGATAACTATGCAAGTACCCTCATCTGTACTATCTGTTATAAAATTACTACACTATGGTACTCCCTTTTGTTGATTTATTGGGGTCCCCACCGAGGGATAAAGAAATAAAGGAGAAGTAATTCTGTGGATCTGGGGAGAAGAGTTATAAAGAGATCCAGGGATATATGCTTACATGCGATTTTCTCCTTACCATAAGGTAAGGGGCCATTGCCTACCAAAAGAGTGTGGTCACAGAGTGATAAAACACTGGGAAATTGTCACCTGCTTTGAAGATTGCACAGTCTACATAGAGAAGCACTTGCACTTAAAGGAGCTGGTCCCTACACACCACTTTTGTATTGGGCATTTATATTTATGTTTATGTTTGGAAAGACCTGAATAAGCATGGATATTCTATTTTGAAGCGATTCTTTTGATGCATGTTTTAGCTGCTTCAGCAGTGTGTTTTTTACTTTCTTTCCCTTGCAATTTAATTATATTGTGAGATATATGTAATAAATAAATATATATATGTAATATAGATTATATATATATATATATATATATATATATATATATATATATATATATATATATATATATATATATATATATATATATATATATATATATATATATATATATATATATATGATTTTTACCACAATTATGCAATTTTAATTTTATTTATATTTTTCTTGCCACCTCTGGAGTGTGTTTACTATTTACACCTACCAGACATTTTTTCAGAATTTTGAGCACGTAGCACTTTATGGATATTGCCTCATTTTGTTTACAATCATATTGGAATAATTTACACTTTATAGAGGAGTTTACAATACTATTATGCACTTTTAACTTTAATCACAATTCTGTTACTTCTGTAGTGCGTTCACTACTTGCACGTATTGGACACATTTGAGGGACTGAGCACTCAGCACTTTATGGATATCTGTTATTATTCATGATTAATTTGGAATAATTGTGCATGAATTTATATTTTATATTGTGCTCACAAGTATATTGATTTTTTTTATCTACACTAAGTTCACATTTATTGATTATTATCAGATATTTTAGAGCTTTATTATTGGCTTAGATATCTAGAGCCAGGAGTATTAAATACTCCCCAGACTGATCACTCAGTGCTAGATCAGCACGACACCAACACACCCCATATATTAATATGTACTGTATAAGAATGATCTTGTAAAACTATAGTTAGAAAGAACCAAATATTTTCTGTGCATGGTTTAGGTATTTTGAATCATTGCAAATAGAATTATAAGCAAGTGGATTTTTTTTATCGTGAAAATTGTAATTTTATAATGTAGGATTAAAAGTTACAAATTTTAGATTCTGTTTATGCAGTAACCTAAAAGTCCTATCATATACTAAGCTTTTAAGAAGCCAATTATGAATTATTGTTATATCCACTGACATTGATGACAGAGGTTACACTACACTCTCCGCATTAAGGTAAAAAACCTTTCAATAGTAGCCTCACCCCCAACCTCCCCCTGAAATACCCACCTGAATCCGATCTCACTCCAGTGATGTCCCATCTGCAGCAGTTCTTCTCTACTTTCCTCTGTCTGTCTCTCTCTCTCTCTCTCACAGGTTTGATTGAGAGCATCAGGAGCCATTGGCTCTTGCCCCCGTGTGTCAAAAACTAAGAAGAGGGGGGGGGCCCAAGCCACACTGCGTCTGAAAAAATGCTGACAGCAGGGATGTGCAGTCAAGGGAGGAAGGCGAGGCAGAGCCTCACCTGCCATGAACATAAAAAAATATACTGTTGAAAAGATACTGTAAGGCCCCTTTCTCACATGCGGACCGTATGTCCGTATTTCATCCATCCGTTTGCGGATGAAATGCAGACATGCATGCATCCCTATGTGATAGCGTGTGTCTGTGGATGAACATCCACAGACACCCGATATCGTCCGTCTCCGCCAAGGGTCAGATTCTGCAGACGGAGGAAAATCCTATTTTTCTATCCGTCTGCAGAGCGGATCGGATGAACAGGGACAGACGGTCCGTGTTCATCTGATCCCCCATAGAGGAGAGTGGAGATCTGACAGGACGGTCCCTGCACAGTGTGTCAGGACTGCCCTATCATCCGCCGGCTCAGCGGGGATAAATGGAGCGATCCCCGCTGAGCAAGAGGATCATCACGGGGCGGATCATTACGGTTCCGTCCTGTGTGAAAGGGGCCTTATAATCAAGCTGAATCCTATATTATGCTATATGCTATAATATAATTTATTATTATTTATCTATTTACTGTGAAATTACTGGTTTGAAGTTATAACTTCAAACTTCAGTAATTTGTCCTTTAAGCCTCCTGCTTGAGTAGAGTTTTTGAAAATATAGTAAATTACCTTAAAAACAATACATAATAATTATTTGTTTATTACTTATGTAATTAACGCTTTGCCACCCAGGCCAATTCTGACACTTCTCTCCTACATGTAATAATCTTTTCTTGCTAGAAAATTACTCAAAACCCCGAAACAATGTTTCATGGAAAAAAAAAAAAAAAACATGAAAGTTAGCCAATTTCTTTTGTTTAACCACTTAAGGACCGCCGCATAGCAATGTACGTCGGTGCAATGGCACCGACAGGCACAAGCACGTACATGTACGTGCTCGCCTTCCAGCGGGTGGGGGGTCCGATCGGACCCCCTCCCGCTGGATGCGGCAGTCCGGTTCCCTGGTTTCTGGCCATCCCCTCTCGATCGCTCCTGGCGAATGAGAAGCTTCCTCCCCTGTGTAAGTGTAAACACATGAAGGAGGAAGTGATGTCACTCCCCTCGTGGCGATCTTTTTGACCGGACAGCGAGGAGAGAAGACATCCAAGTAAGTGCACCAACAGTCCACTGACACATAGGTACACATTAGGCACACTTTGCACCCCAGTCACCCCCCGATCGGTTTTTATAGCGTTAGGTACCCCGATATATGACCTAATAAAGGTTTTAACCCCTTGATTGCCCCTAGAGTTAACCCTTTCACCAGCGATCACTGTATAAGTGTCACTGGTGACGCTGGTTAGCCAGTTAGTTATTTAGTTATTTAGGTCCCCCCATCAGGTTTTTATATAGCGTCAGGTACCCCCATATAAATACCCAATAAAGGTTTTAACCCCCTGATTGCCCCTAGTTAACCCTTTCACCAGTGATCACCGTATAAGTGTTACGGGTGACGCTGATCACCCGGCAGATGATATCAATTAGGTTTTAGGGTCAGATAGGGTCTGCGTCGCCCCAGGCAGTGCTAGGTTAGTGCCAGTACCGCTAACACCCACGCGCAAAGCATACACCTCCCTTAGTGGTATAGAATCTGAACAGATCAATATCTGATCTGATCTATACTAGCGTGCCCAGCAGTTTAGGGTTCTAAAAAAACGCATTGTTAGCGGGATCAATCCAGATACCTGCTAGCACCTGCGTTTTGCCCCTCCGCCCAGCCCAGCCCACCCAAGTGCAGTATCGATCGATCACTGTCACTTACAAAACACAACACACATAACTACAGCGTTCGCAGAGTCAGGCCTGATCCCTGCGATCTCTAACAGTTTTTTTTGTAGCGTTTTGATACAGTCGCTGACAGCCTAGGTGCTTTTTTTACCTGTGAGTCTCACTAGTGTACCCTTAAATTTAGAGCCCGAAATGGCAAAGCAAAGGTACACTAGTGAAGAGGCCTACACGTTTCTGAGCATGACAGATAGTGAAGAGGAAGACACTGATTTGTCAGATTCAGGCTCAGAATACGAACCTGTAGAGGACAGCGCCTCCATGTCAGATAGCTCTGACGACGAAGATGAGGTCCCTGCTAACGTCAGGTGTACCCGACCCCGATCTTCTGATGTTGTTGAGGTGAAGGAACCACAGGTCCCTCGTATGGAGCAGAGAGCCAGTACTAGCGGCGCTCATCCTTCTGGTGAACTGGCAAGCACCAGCGGCCTAGTACACCCTGGACGTACATCCAGCACTGCAGTATCACGTGGTGAGTCACATAAGTGCAGTTCAAGCTGGCGAGGTGGCAAGCACAAATAGTGTCCCGCTGCCACCAAGAAGCCTAAGGCAGGCCCATCATTCCCATAGTGCCCTTCCTGCAGAATTCGCCAATCCTGATTGGGTGCCCACCACTTCTGCAGCACCAGTACTTCCCCCATTCACTGCCCAACCCGGTATTCAGGTGGATACAGATGATTTTACGCCACTTGATTTTTATTCTCTGTATTTCACAGAAGATCTCTATAGATCTATTGTGGACCAAACTAATTTATATGCTGGTCAACACATCGCCGCTAATCCCCAGTTGCCTTCCCTTGCCAGAGATTGGAAGCCAGTTACGGTTTCCGAATTTAAGACCTTTCTGGGCCTTTCCCTCAACATGGGCACACATAAATTCATGACGTTGCGGGCTTATTGGTCCACGCATCTGACTGACCACATGCCCGTGTTCTCTAACTCCATGTCCAGGAAACGATACGAGCAGATCTTGCGGTTCATGCACTTCAGTGACAATGAACTTTGTGAACTTTGTCATCATCGTGGAGACCCTGAATACGATCGGCTCTACAAAATTCAGCCCTTCATAAACCACTTCAACCAACGTTTTGCAGACTTGTTTACTCCCCATCAAGTTGTCTGCGTTGATGAGTCCCTGATTAAGTGTAAACTGTAACTGAAACTGTAATAGGTAGTGAGGAGTGAAATTAAAAATCTGCGCCCTTAGAAATCCAGAAGGTGGCAATTGGTTTTCGGGCCCCGTACGCAGCTAGGCTCCCAAAAAGTCCCACACATGTGGTATCCCTGTACTCAGGAGAAGCAGCAAAATGTATTTTGGGGTGCAATTCCACATATAACCATGGCATATGTGAGCAATATATAATTTAGTGACAACTTTTTGTAAAAAGAAAATTATTTTTATTTTTTGTCATTATTCAATCCCTTGGGACAAAAAAATAAATAAAAATATTCAATGGGCTCAACATGCCCCTCAGCAAATAGCTTGGGGTATCTACTTTCCAAAATGGGGTCATTTGGGGGGGTTTTGTGCCATCTTGGCATTTTATGGCCTTCAAAACTGTGATAGGTAGTGAGGAGTAAAATAAAAAATGAATGCCCTTAGAAATCCTGAAGGCGTTGCTTGGATTTCGGGGTCCCATACGCGGCCAGGCTCCCAAAAAGTCCCACATATGTGGTATCCCCATACTCAGGAGAAGCAGCAGAATTTATTTTGGGGTGTAATTTCACTTATGCCCATAGCATGTGTGAGCAATATATCATTTAGTGACAACTTTGAGCAAAAAAAAAAAAAGTTTGTAATATTCCCGCAACTTGTGGCAAAATATAAAATATTCCATGGACTCAACATGCCTCTCAGCAAATAGCTTGGGGTATCTACTTTCCAAAATGGGGTCATTTTGGGGGGTTTTGTTCTATTTTGGCATTTTATGGCGTTTGAAACTGTGATAGGTAGTGAGGAGTGAAATCAAAAATTTTCACCCTTAGAAATCCTGAAGGTGGTGATTGGTTTTCGGGGTATATTTTGGGGTGCAATTCCACATATAACCATGGCATGTGTGAGCAATATATCATTTAGTGACAACTTTTTGTAAATTATTATTTTTTGTCAATATTCAATCCCTTAGGACAAAAAAAATAAATATTCAATGGGCTCAACATGCCCCTCAGCAATTTCCTTGGGGTGTCTACTTTCCAAAATGGGGTCATTTGGGGGGGGGGGGGGTTGACATTTAGAGAGTGGCGGGTTGTGTCAGAACAGCTTTTGTTTCGGTTTCCCTCTTGGAGAGATCTCAAGCATAAACATGAGCATTAATATGCCATTCAAGAGGTAAATGGTGTACCTGGACCGTACCGCTTGCTGTCTCTAAACCTACCTGTGTTTGTGGCAATGTCAGCCACAATGCTGCTGTAAGGTGGAGGAGATGCTTCTACTGTAGAACTTCCAGATGCCTGGGCAGCCAGGGGAGCTTGTGAGGAGGTTGATGGCTGTTCTACAGCTGGAGCTTCCGAAGAGTCATCTTCATTCTCAAGCTAAACACCAAAAAAAAAAAAAAGGTACATTTATTTCAAACAATAAGGTCCAATCTCTTTTCCCTGGAGCAAATGCGTTCATGCAAACCATGCCATTAGTAGGCACCAAGGTGCAACAAAAGTGTGTTGTTTATTTAACATGCTTAACATTAAAACTTGAGGAAAACCTCATATCACTCGTTCTACCAGCTATCCAACAATTAACCAGGTGAAACCAGTATGATGGATCCTATGTTGTGTTCCTCTGTACATTGTATTGTAGAAGAAGGGAAATTATTTTACTGGACATCGTTTGCCTTAATCCACACATAAGAAGTATGGTGGATAATATGCTGTGTTTCCTCTGTACATTTACAGCATAAACAAAAGGCATGCTTTTAAATGGACCCTGGAGGGCTTCTAGTCTGTCTGGTTTTTCTTGATGTTCTCCGTAGGGGAGATGATAGTATGGATGGACAGTTTCACACAACACCTGGGCATGCACAGTATTAGAGGAAGGGTCAGGACCCTGTTTCCATATGGCTTTGACAAACAGAAATTTCTGAAGGTCACCTATGGATGTAAATATCCATTGATAGCCACAATGCTCTTTTAGGAAAAAAAAAAAAACATACTCAACGTGTTCCTGGCTTCCAGGAGATACCCCCACTCACCATCTCAATACTGCATTTATGCAATTGGTTGTGTTGCATTCTTACAGGTGGCCGATTTCCCAGGAGGCAGCAGGAAGGCACAGTGTGCCTCCTGGATGCCACGACTACGGTATTTTTGTTTTTTGTTAAAAAAAAACTGGGCAGTGGAGGGGGGGGGGGGGGGGCAGGGGGTTGCATGCAAGAGGACCTTCTATTTTTGTCATGGAAGGTCAGGTTTAACTTAAGTGTTTTTCAAGCCTACATTTCCCATGAATCCTCGGGATGGGAATGAACGTGGGAGGTACACTAGGCTTGTACATGTAAATTTGAACTCGCGCACTTCAACATAAAGCACACCCCTCATTTTGTACCCAGCAAGCCATACATAACATATGGAATGATAGGTTACAGCCTTACAAATGCAAAGCAGTGCAACGTGTCAGGGACCACCAGAGCCAAACATGAGGGACCATCAGTGCCGAACGGCAGGGACCACCAGTACTGCTTGGCAGGGACCACCAGTTTAGAGCTGGGATTATCAGTAATCACTTGTATCACACAGCGCCCCTCCACTCAGCCCCCCCGCCACCTGCCATCTCCGTGCAGAGTGGGGATCATCATCAGTAATTACTTTTATGACACAGCAGGGATCTCCCACTGTGTCAGGTATTGTTATGAGAACACAGATTGATGATGCCCTGCCCCCTGCCATTATGACGGACAGCGCACTGTTCTTATAACGGCAGGGGGCGGGAGAGGGAGATCCCTGCAGAATTACTGATGAGAATCCCTGCTCTGCACAGAGATGGCGACGGGGGGGGTGGTTGAGGCCCTGTCCGCCCACAACGTCTCTGCTTCCTCCCCGCTCATTTTCAGAGGACTACAATGGGCATGTCAGACCGCTGGCTTAGGTTACGGGAGAACTAGCAGCCAGCGGTCTTACAAACAGGATGTCAGCAGGCAACACTGTCTTTGTCTAGGATCTCCCCAGCCCCCCTATACTTACCTGAGCCCAATCTCAACCCTGCATCGTGCCCGAGAGCAGCAGTTCTCTACACTCTCTCCCTTGTCATAAGGCAGATAGATAGCAGCAGGAGCCATTTACTCCCACTGCGGTCAATCATATCCTATGATGCCAGAGCAAGGAGCAGTGCAAAGACCCACCATCGGTGGGAGCGAGCCTGTAAGAGTAACCACTAGGAAGCTGCTTGCTGGGGCAAGGGGAGGAGCCAGGAGTACCGGTACAGGATCTGAGAAGAGGAAGATTGGGGCTGTTCAGAGCAAAACCATTACACAGGAGTAGGCAAACAACATGTTTTTTTATGTACCATATTTTTCGCTCCACAAGAAGCACTTTTTCCTCCCAAAAAAAGGGGGAAAATGTCTGTTCGTCTTATTGAGCGAATACTGATCAGGCCTCGCCCTACCTCCCGGTGACAGGCAGATGTGATGACGTCCTCGCCATTCGGCAGGCACAGGTCAGGCTGCATTTCATGGGCACAGGTCAGGCTGCATTTCATGGGGACAGGTATGTTTGCATTTCATGGGCACAGGTCAGGCTGCATTTCATGGGCACAGGTATGTTTGCATTTCATGGGCACAGGTCAGGCTGTATTTCATGGGCTCTGATAAATATTTTAGTACACCATTTGGTTCAGAATGTTTTTTTTTCTTGTCCTCAAAAATGTAGGTGCGTCTTATGGTCAGGTGTGTCTTATGGAGCGAAGAATGCGGTAAACACACACACCACAACACCTTCAATATCACTTTAACCTGAATTTCATTTTATGCATTGAAACAAAATTCCATGAGGATTCAAGGTAGGTCAACAGCCTTACGTCAAGTGAATCTATGTCTGCTTCTCCCCAGGACAGTCTCTATGAGATAGTAAGTAGATAACAGCAGAGGGGTCTGGGAATACTTGACTTGACTGTACAACTGGTATTCTCAGAATGCCAGATTACCAGGGACAAGGAGATTTCAGGGCTAACTGTATCCCTTTACTACCTAAAGAGCTGCGCAAACTGTTGGCAGTAAATTATTCCTGTATAATAATATGAATGATAATAGCAATAAAAGTATGCCTAAAGCCAAACCTGTCATTTTAGATTTAGTTAGTAATAAAAAATAAAAAAAATGCATAGGGATTTTAGCGATCAGTCAGTCTCCGATTTGGGGAGAATTTCCTTAACTTGTTCTTTTCCGATTCTGTGGGCACAATAGGAAGCGAGAGGAAGTTTCTCCAAAGTGAAGAAAATCTTCTGTGACCCCAAAAATTGTGGATGTAAGAATCCCAATCAATAAAGCCGACCTCTGTGAGTACAGTCTAGAACCGAGCTTGTCCCGACTCCAGACACCAATGTACAGGGAAGAAAATGTCCATGTTAGCCGCACATCTATGCAAACCCCAGGTAAGAAAGTGCATCAGCCTCAGCTCCGGCTCCAAGCAGGCCACACCCCCAATGTATTTCACTCTGCCTCTGGAGAAGAATCATGGGGATGGCGATTCCATGCTGAGGTCCCCCATGAGTAAGCTATGGGGGCGGAGTGAAACGTGTTGGGGCGTGGCCAGTCCGAACCGATGGTTGGTCAAAACCGGAAGGTAGCTGTCAATGCCGGGCCAATGAACTGTAGGTGAGGGATTCCCCACCCCGTAGCTGCACACACATAAAAAAAAAAATAAAACACACAAATTGATATGCCACTGGTGACCAAATAGGGTCATATACCATGTTGGCATATCTGGTCAATATTGTCATGAGAACCCCTGCAGCTGCAGGGCAGGGAATCTCCAACCTGCAACCGATTGGCCCAAGAATGACAGCTTTTTTCCAGATTAGGCTGAACCCAAGCTCACTTATTAAAAAGCCATCACTGAAATATCTGTTTCTACTTTAACGCTGTTCAAAATTTTTGATTTTCCCTTACTTCAGTCCCTGTAATAGTGATCAGTAGGGCATGTAAAAAAGGGAATCTATGCAGTTTGGACTCAGAGCAATACAACCTGAAAGAAGTTCTAAACCCTCACCACTCTTTTCTAGGCCTGGTTTACACTAGTGGTTGGGGGGCGATTGTGGCGCAGTAGTGTGGGGTTCATGGGGGTTAAAACAGGTGGTGGGGAGGTAATACAAATGCCTCTTATTGCCTGTTAAATGCTCTCTCATCGGAGAGCACTAGTAGTGTGAATCAGGCCCTAAACAAAAAAATTGGTCTCATGAAACAATTGCATAAAGCTAGACGCTAGGAAAGCACAGGGCATTTTGCTTACTCATTAACAACTGTTCCACCCACACATCTACCAGTCACTAACATTATTTCCTCTTGACATATAGCATTCAAAATTGTAAGAACAAGGAATCGGATAATATGTTGGTGTGACAGTAAAAGTAGATCACCAGACAGGAGCTTATGTGTGGATACAGTCAATACAGTATCTCACAAAAGTGAGTACACCCCTCACATTTTTAAGAGTGTACAGCTTGTATAACAGTAAATTTGCTGTCCCCTCAAAATAACTCAACACAAAGCCAATACTGTAATACACTGGCAACAAAAGTGAGTACACAGTGAAAATGCCCAAAGTGTCAATATTTTTGTGTGACCACCATTATTTTCCAGCACTGCCTTAACTCCCTTGGGCATGGAGTTCACCAGAGCTTCATAGGTTGCCACTGGAGTCCTCTTCCACTCCTCCATGACAACATCACGGAGCTGGTGGATGGTCGAGACCTTGCCCTCCTCCAACTTTCATTTGAGGATGCTCCACAGATGTTTAACATGGTTTAGGTCTGGAGACATTCTTGGGCAGTCCATCACCTTTACGCTCAGCTTCTTAAGTGAGGCAGTGGTCTTGGAAGTGTGTTTGAGGTCATTATGTTGGAATGCTGCCCTGCGGCCCAGTCTCCGAAGGGAGCAGGATCATGCTCTGCTTCAGTATGTCACAGTACATGTTGGCATTCATGGTTCCCTCAATGAACTGTAGCTCCCCAGTGCCGGCAGCACTCGTGCAGCCCCAGACTATGGCACTCCCACCACCATGCTTGACTGTAGTCAAGACACACTTGTCTATGTACTACTCCCCTGGTTGCCATCACACATGCTTGACACAATCTGAACCAAATAAATTAATCTTGGTCTGATCAGACCACAGGACATGGTTCCAGTAATCCATGTCCTTAGTCTGCTTGTCTTGAGAAAACTGTTTGCAGGCTTTCTTGTGCATAATCTTTAGAAGAGGCTTCCTTCTAGGACAAGAGCCATGCAAACCAATTTTATGCAGTGTGCGGCATATGGTCTGAGCACTGACAAGCTGATCCTCACACCCCTTCAACCTCTGCAGCAATGCTGGCAGCACTCATACATCTATTTCCCAAAGACAACATCTGAATATGCACTCAATTTCTTTGGTCGACCATGGCGAGGCCTGTTCCGAGTGGAACCTATCCTGTTAAACTGCTATATGGTCTTGACCACCATGCTGCCCCTCAGATTCAGGGTCTTGGCAATCTTCTTATAGCCTGGGCGAGTGATGGCGAATCTATGGCACGTGTGCCACAGCTGGCACGCCAAGCCCTCTGTGGGCACGCCAGAGGAATACCCCAGCCAGGCAGTCACTTGCACTGGCGGTGCAGGCACGGAGCAGCCGGATCCTTTCCTTGCATCAGTGCCAGTTAGGTGGGGGGGGGGGGGTGGACAGCCAGTCATCTCCTCCCGTGTGTGATGTTTAGGGGGGTGTAAAGTTCTTCCCCCACGGTGCTGAGGGTCTGTGCTGCAGCTTATTGCCTCGCCCCAGACCCATTACACCTCCAGTAAGGCATTCCTGTCTGCAGGCACCCCATTACAGCTCTCCCTGCTCCAGGATGACTTTGGTTCAGTCTGTGCCTCTGGTGCAGACTGTAGAACAGTAGAGGGGGAGGGCGGTGCTTGTAGCAGATCATCCATGGCCATGGAGAGAGGTGCAATGGCTGCTAGCTGACCTCCCATCAGTGGGATTGAGGACTGGTTGGATGGTGGAGATTCCTACAATACTGCCCGTGGAGAGCTGGACGATGAGGCCATGGAAAGGTAAAGAAGAGGATGGATCCTACGATCTACATTGTACTGTGTGTGGGGGATGGGGATGCGAGTAGTGCAGGAAGTATGTGTCAGGTAGGCGTGTGCAATGGTCAGGTAGGTGAGTGTAATGGTCAGTGCATGTGTCAGGTAGGTCAGTGTATGTTGCACAATGTATTCTGAGCACGATGCATTCCTGAATCCTGTATCCTGAGAGAATCTGGCAGAATTGTACATTTTTGGTCCCTTAAGGCTCATTCATAGAGAGAATGGTCAGTCCCAGCCTCTGTGCAGAGCCGCTGGTAGGTTTAATTCTGTGTTGGCACTTTGAAAGAAATAAGTTGGTTTTGTGTCACGGTTTGGGCACTCAGGCTCAAAAGGGTTTGCCATCCCTGGCCTAGGCCATCTTTATGTAGAGCAACAACTCTTCTTTTTCAGATCCTCGGAGAGATCTTTGCCATGAGGTGGCATGTTGCTTTGCAGGGAGAAAACAAAACAAAAAAAACAGCACATCCCAGCTAACAGGACAAAGCTCTGTATTGTTTACACTGACAGAGCCCTGTCCTGTCCTCCTTCTCACTGATCAGCGGGTGCTGGCAGACCTCCACTGGCTAGCACTTGCCGATAGGCTTGTGCTGTCACTAATCAAGGTACAGCTGGTGCACCTCTACCTGGAAGTATGGTGATACGGCACAGGAGAGCCGCTCTGCATGAAGGTTTTTTTTTTTACCTTCATGCAAAGAATACATAAAGGTAAAAAACCTTGAGCCTTTACAACCACTTGAATACTAATGTTTGAAAATAAGCAAAATGCATTACAAAAACAACAAATATCGTTTTTAAAGTGGAAGTAAACTTCCTCTGCTGACATTTACCTATAGGTAAGCCTATAATATGGCTTATCTATAGAAGTGTAAATCGCTCCTAAACATGCACCCGTTAGCAGATATTTACATTACATGCAGCCAGTGACATCACTTGTGCTCTGAAGGAATGGCCACTGATACTGTTACTTCCAAGCCCTGTGCCGTGACCGGCGGCTCCCATGCACATGCGCAGGAGTGGTGTCAACGTGGCTCCGGCCAGACACAGAGACAGAGCCCACCAACCCGGAAGCAAGATGGGTGAAAAGGGAATCAGCTGCAGTGCTGACATCACGGCACTGGGAACAGCTTAGTTTTAAGGTAAGTTTCACATAATGTGCTAGCATGCAATGCATACTAGCACATTATGACTTTACCTTGCAGGAAAAAAAAAAAAAAAAAACACGTGCAGAGGTATACAACTGATTTAAATAAGTCAAGACAACAAGCTTGTATTTGTTAAGCAGTACATTAAATGGACGTAGACATTCGTCATGAGATGTAAAAGAGGGATAAAAGACGTACAGAGGTTAAACCTCTTTTCTTCTAATTTTAATGAGTGGCCATGAGTCTTGTTAAACGTCCTTCCTTGTAAAAAGTTTTATCCCTATTGTGGGGTCACCAGTATGGTATTTATGAATAGAAATCATATCCCCTCTCAAGTGTCAATTCTCTAGAGAGAATAAGTTCAGTGCTCACAACCTTTCTTCATAACGAATATCCTCCAGACCCTTTATTAGCTTTGTTGCCCTTCTTTGTTTTTGCTCCATTTCCAGTACATCCTTCCTGAGGACTGGTGCCCAGAACTGGACAGCATACTCCAGGTGATGCCGGACCAGAGTCTTGTAGAGCAGAAGAATTAGCGTTTTATCTCTGGAGTTGATCCCCCTTTTAATGCATGCCAATATTCTGTTTGCTTTGTTAGCAGCAGCTTGGCATTGCATGCCATTACTGAGCCTATCTACTAGGACCCCCAGGTCCTTTTCCATCCTAGATTCCCCCAGAGGTTCTCCCCCCAGTGTATAAATTGCATTCATATTTTTGCCACCCAAATGCAATATTTTTCTACATTGAACCTCATTTGCCATGTAGTTGCCCACCCCATTAAAGAGGAAGTAAACCCTGATGAGTTTACTTCCTCTTTGATTTCCTGCAAAGGTAAAGCATAACGGAGTACTATGCATCGCATAGTAGTCCATTATGTGTCACTTACCTGACACAGGAGCCAGCAAAGTCACCGCTGTCCCCTGTAGTCCAGAGCATCCATCTTCTCGGTGGGTCTCGCTTCTCCGCCGCTGTCACTCCCGCGCATGCGGACAGGAGCCGCCACTCGCGGCATATCGCCGTTGACCGTGGCGCGCTCAGTGCATGCGCCGTAGACAGCGGTGCCTGTCTTTCGGCAAATATCTCCTAAACCGTGTAGGTTTAGGAGATATTTCTTGGACCTACAGGTAAGCTTTAATCTAGGCTTACCTGTAGGTCAAAGTTGGTTGTAAGGGTTTACAACCACGTTAATTTGTTCAGATCTTCTTGCAAGGTTATTACCCGACTTAGCTTAGTATCATCCGCAAAGAGAGAGATTGAACTGTTTACTCCATCCTCCAGGTCGTTTATGAACAAGTTAAATAGGATTGGTCCCACCACAGAACCCTGGGGGACCCCACTACCCACCCCTGACCATTCAGAGTAGAGGTCGACCGATTTTTGTTTTTTTCTCTGGCTGATGCCGATATTTAGAAATTGCGGCAGACGATATGGTAGGCCGGTTTTTTATTTTTTTTCCCCTTCATTTCATAAAATCTAACAGTTAGACCCCTTTCACACTGAGGCATTTTTCAGTCACTTTGGGCTAAAAAACAGTCCTGCAAGTAGCATCTTTGGAGCGGTGTATACCGCTCCTCCACCACTCCTGCCCATTGAAATGAATGGGCACCGCTGCCGAAGCACATGGAAAGCGTTTCGGCAGCGTCACCATACGGGCGCATTTAATCTCTTCCTCGGCTGCTAGCTGGGTTATAAGCACCCCGCTAGCAGCTGAATAGCACCGCTAAAATGATGGTAAAGTGCCGTTAAAACTAGCAGTGTTACCGTCAATGCCTGCCCGCTCCAGTGTGAAAGCAGCCTTAAGTAATAAGCGATACAGAACATTTCTTACATTTATTAAACAAAACAAACCTCCAATCAGTTCACTTTTATGTATAATTTAGATAACAGAAAAAAACAAAAACTATATCTTAAATATTAAATACACAAAACAGGTAATCAAAAAAAAAAAAAAAAAAAAAAAAAAACGGCTAACTTTACTGATTTCTTTTTTCTTTTTAATTCATTCGTGTATTTTTTCCAAAAAAAACTGCGTTTGAAAGACTGCTGCCCAAATGCTGTGTGACATAAAATATTGCAACAACCGCCATTTTATTCCCTAGGGTCTCTGCTAAAATATTATATATATATATATATATATATATATATATATATATATATATATATAGTGTTTGGGGGTTCTACGTAATTTTCTGTCAGAAAATACAGGATTTTTTTGTAAGCAAACAAGTGTCACAAAAGATTTAGTCTTTAAATGGTTAAACTGAAAACTCCTACACAGGGGCTCAGTTCATTGAGAAGTAGAAACATTGTATCTCCAAGTTCTTTTCTCAGACTTGGCCAGTGTCCTATCATATTGTGTTCCCCATCGGATAGTGTCCGCTGTGTACTGTGCATGCGCAGTACACAGCACACACAGATTCCGAAAATAGCTGAAGATGAAGCCACGAAGGCGTCGTTCATCTTCAGAGATTTTCTGAAGCTCCTTCTGCTCTGTACTGCGCAAGCGATGCGCCTGCGCAGTACGGGGCGGACACTATCCGATGGATGGACGAACACCGGCTGCCCAGACAAGTTGCTCCATGGAAGACTTCAGACAACTTGCATTGACTTCTATTACAGAAGTCATTTGCAAGTCATGTTGAAGTTTTAAATTGGCCTTTTTTTTTTTTTTTTTATCAGCACAATCGGCTGATGCAGATTAATTAAAAAACACCAAATATCGGCCGATATATCGGTCGACCTCTAATTCAGAGTACTCCCCATTTATCGCCACCCTCCGATCTCACCCTTGTAACAAAATTCAATCCATGTACTCACCCTGTGGTCCATGCCAACGGACATTATTTTGTAGAGTAAGCTTATTCCTGGTTCTCAGGCAATGTCACGCCCTTTAGAAGTCACACCAGTGACTGGGCTTATCTAATCAATGTTTTGCAACAAACACTAATCTTACAGTTTTTACATTTTTCTTGATATGATCTTGTTGAAACAACAACATATTGACAAGAAAAAAAACTGATAAAACCAGTTTTAGAAATCTAAATGTCTGTACTGTATACACGTCTCATAGTATAGGGCTAAATTCACACTAGTCTCTTCTCTCACTTTACAGAGTGCCACCAAACAGGTCAGGTGGTTCTCAACCTTTTTTCGGTCAAGGTACGCTTTGAAATTCTACACAACCACGAGGCACCTCTGTTTTTTACATTCGGAAATGTAAAAAAACTAAAATAAATTTTTTCATAACACAACAGGATCCACACATGCAAGACACCCAACATTAGAAGTGATTTATTACTCCAAAGCAAATACACCTTTGCATACTGGGACTGACTAGAGGTATCGGCCGATATTTGGCGGTTTTAATTAATCGGCATCGGCCGATTGAGCTGATAAAAAAGGCCGATTACATCTTCAGCGTGACTTGCAAATGACTTCTGTAATAGAAGTCAATGTAAGTTGCCTGAAATCTTCTGTGGAGCTACTTGTTCTCCTCTCTGGGCAGTCTGCCAAGAAAAGACCAAAGAGATACAAAGTTTATAGTTATCAATGAACTGAACTCCCTGTGTAGAAGTTCTCAGTTTAACCATTTAAAGACTAAATCTGACACTTGTTGGTTACAAGTAAAAATCCTGTATTTTCTGCTAGAAAATCACTTAGAACCCCCAAAAATTATCTATATTTTTTTAGCAGAGACCCTAGGGAATAAAACAGCAGTTGTTGCAATATTTTATGCGACATGGTATTTGCGCAGAGGTCTTTCAAATGCAAATTTTTATGGAAAAAATACACTAATGATTTAAAAAAAAAAAAAAAGTTAGCCCATTTTTTTTTGGCCTAAATTTTTGATTACCTGTTTTTGTGTATTTAATATATAGTTTTTTTTTTTTAATCTAAATTATACATACAAGTGAACTGATTGGAGGTTTGTTTTGTGTAATAAATGTAAGAAATTTTCTGTATCACTTATTACTTAAGGCTGCTTTCACACTGGAGCAGGCAGGCGTTGACGGTAAAACGCTGCTAGTTTTAGCGGTGCTTTACCATAATTTTAGCAGCGCTATTCGACTGCTAGCGGGGTACTTGCAACCCAGCTAGCGGCCGATGAAGGGGTTAAATGCTCCCGTGAAGCCCCGCTGCCAAATCGCATTGCAGGTGCTTCCGCAGCAGTGCCCATTCATTTCAATAGGCAGGAGTGGTATACAAGATTTTTTTTAACGTCCTGCCAGCTCATCGCCTCAGTGTGAAAGCACTCGGGCTGTCACACTGCAGGGGATGCGTTTTGCAGGCACTTTACAGGCGCTATTTTTAGCCCAAGAGCGCCCCAGTGTGAAAGGTGTCTGTTAGATTTTATGAGATGAAGGGGAAAAAAAAAAACTAACAAAAAACAAACAAACAAAAAAAAAAACTACAGCTTAACAAATTGGCCCTAATAAAAAAAAAAAAAAAGGCGGCATCATATATCGACCATCGGCCGCCACGACGGCCAGAGAAAAACCCATATTGGTTGACCTCTAGTACGGACTAGTATTTCAGCATTTCTCTTCTCCATCAGCTAACATGACCCCAGTGCTCAGGAGAGGGCCAACAAGGACATTTCCAGGTGCTGACGTCCTCCTCCTCAAACTATGATGTCATCGGTGAGCTGGCCCACACGGTGCCCAAGGTTTTAAATGCTGTACTTTGTGTAACAAAAAGGCATGCTTGATCCATCCTCTGGCTTTTTGGGGCACTTTCTAGGCATTTTGCCAAGGCACCCTGGTTGAAAAAGTCTGGTTAAGGCCACCTTCTGAATGCCTATTTTTTTTATTTTATTTTTTTGCCAAAAGGCAATTTTCTGTGAGAATAATGTGCTGCAACCGTGAGTCGAGTGTTTCATCAGGTTTCTGTAGGCAAGTTCAACTTTAAATAAAAAAAAAAAAGAAAAAAAAAATGCACATATTTTGTAGGTAAAATGATGTATTTAAAATTATTATTTTGTTTTCTTCTCAGGAGCTTACAGAGCATTGCACCTGCTAACAGCATATCGCAAACACCAGACTTCTGCAGCGACTACCTACAGCATTCCGCTTGTACCTCTGTATGGGCTGTTTGATCGGGGTGTGCTGAATTAGTAACATGTTAAATCCCCCCAAAAAAAACATGTTACCAAAAGGTGAACTTGCCCATTTTTTTTTTTCTACAATAACATGTTATACTTACCTGCTCTGTGCAATGGTTTTGCACAGAGCATCCCCGATTTTCCTCTTCATTACGGCACTCCTACCTCCTCTAGCATTGACACACACAGTGCGGCTCAGGCCCCCCCCCCCCCCCCCTTCGGTCTCTGCTCACAAGATTTGATTGACAGCAGCGGGTGCCAATGGCTCCTGGTGCTGCTGAGCCTCCTGTGAGAGGAGGAGAGAAGATCTGTGCTGCTGCAAATGGTCACAGTGATGGATCGAGATTAGGCTCAGGTAAGAATTTCAGTGGTTTTAGTTTTGGATAGAGTAGAGAGGGATAAGAACGCCTGTCAATTTTTATTGTTGTCTGTGCCTTCGTTAGGGAAATCCACCCTCTCTATTTGTCATTTTTACCATTATCATTGAAAGTGAAAGTAAAAGAAAATCCCAAATTGTACGTTGTCCTCATAAAAGTAATAGGAGGGGAAATCTTCCAAAGAGGACACTAGCTCTGGTAAAATGGGGGTCCCCAAGGAATTCCTTTCATTTGCAGGGATTTCCTCTCACTTCCTGTTTGGCAAGTACGAGACGGAAGCTATTGAGCTTCCTTTTTCTAGTCCCGTTGTACATGTTGTATGTCACCGCATTCTTGACGGTTGGACTTTGGTGTGACCGTGTGTATGCAAGACAGCTTGAGCGGAATTCCATCGGAGAAACCTTCAGTTTATTCCAATGGAAAAAAGGCTTGTCTATACATAGCATTAGTGTTTAAAAGGTTAAACTTTCCTCACTTTACACACAAAGTCTATTTCATTGACAAATTGTTGCAATGTGGGTTATTTACGAAAGGTAAATCCACTTTGCACTGCAAGTGCCCTTGGAAGTTTAGTCACTGTAAATCTAAAGGGTAGATCTGAAACAAGTGGAAGCTCTGCTGATTTTATCATCCAATCATGTGCAAGCTAAAATGCTGTTTTTTTATTTTCCTTGTATGTCCCCCTCAGATCTACAGCAACTTTACTTCCAAGTGCACTTGCAGTGCAAAGTGGATTTTCCTTTAGTAAATAACCCCCTATGTTTAGACTTCTGTCCACTGCTAAAGAATGTTGTGATTCTTGGCAGACTGCCCAGTTTTTCTCCTCCTTTCTTTTGATGGCTGTGGCTTCAGAAGAGCAGAGAGAATGGTTTGCATAGCAAGAATCAGGAAACACTCATCAAGATCAAACAAACATTCAAGTGAAATTGATAAATAAAGTAGTGAAAATTGGATACCACTTAGTGAAAATTTATATTAGAAATTCTTAAAATTAATAAATATAAAAAATATGTATATAAAAATAAAGTGAGCAAAGTCCCAAGTGATAAAAAATCTCAAATAAAGTCCAAATAATAAGTGAAGAAAATCGTGCAATCTTCCATCCCCAAAAGTGCAGACACCACAAAAAATACACGCTTACCAGATGGCAAGCATCAATAGCTCACAAATAATATCCGACAAGGTCCCAGCAGTAGATCTTCGTGTGACAAAACGCGCGTCGGGTGGCTAGGACGTGCTGATGCATTCCCGTTGGGATCCTGAGCGAACGGGCGCTCGCTTGCCGGCCGGCATACATGCGGTTTTTACTCTATGTCTTGACCATTATCCCACGATTGAAAGTCTCACTGGTATATCATCGGGTGTGTATTCCTGACCTGCTGTCTTGCTACGTGAAGATCTACTACTGGGACCCTGTCGGGTATTATTTGCAAGCTATTGATGCTTGCCATCTGGTAAATGTGTATTCTTTGCGGTGTCTGCACTTTTGGTGATGGAAAATTGCACGATTCGCTTCATGTATTATTTAGACTTTGAGATTTTTTATCACTTGGGACTTTTCTCACTTTAATTTTTATTTTATATATATATATATATATATATATATATATATATATATATATATATATATATATATATATATATATATATATATATTTATTAATTTAAGAATTTCTAATATTAATTTACACTAATTGGTATCCAATTTTCACTACTTTATTTATCAATTTCACTTGAATGTTTGATCATATTTTTGTTTACCTAAGAGATTTACTCAATAACTAAGGTTACTTATGTGACGGGAATAATTTGTATCAGCGCAGCTATTTTTTTCTTTTCTCTACTGTATTTGGTGTGTATCACACTTAGTAGCCGCTGCTATATATGTTGGTTTATTTTTTCACTAGGTAGTTAGGAGCGCAGTATTTTTTTCCTTTTTACTGACTTATCAAGATCGCAACGGGGGAAAAAAAAAAATTGCGATAACAATTCTTGATGATTAATCGTGCAGCTCTAGTTTGTGCAAAAACTTACAGCATCTACAAAATAGGGCATATATTTATGGTATTTTCATTATTATTTTTTTTATTAGTAATGACGGTGATCATCAATTTTTAGTGGGACTGCGACATTGCGGCGGACAGATCGGACACTATTTTGGGACCACTGACATTTATACAACGATCAGTGCAAAAAATAGCCACTGATTATTATATAAATGTCACTGGCAGGGAAGGGCTTAACACTAGGGGTCGATCAAGGGTTTAAGTGTTCCCTAGGGAGGTGTTTCTAACCATGGGGGGGTGAACTGACTGGGGAGTACAGAGAGATCGCTGTCTGTTCCTAGTGATTAGGAACAATCTCTCTCTACTCTGCCAGATTGGGGATTGGTTTGTTCACATTGACAGATCCCCATTCTGGGTCTCTGTGGAGTGATCACGGGTGGCCGGCGGACATCGGGGCCGCAGGCCACGTGCATTGGCTCCGGCACGCACGTGCCTGCTATTGCTCTTAAAGCAGCTAACGTACGCCTATGGGGATTCGCACAGCCGAGTCAACCTGCCGCAGTATAACAGCAGCGGTTAAGGTGGGTTGCTGAGCACCCGCTCCCCCCCCCCCCCCCCATGTAAAAGAGGCACTTCCTGTGAAAATACATATAAAAAAAGAAACTGGCTTTTCTGCAGCAACCAGACCATCCAAGGGTACAAAGATGTCATCAGTAAGATAAAGTGGAACTCTATCTGTCCCTACAATCTGTGTGTAGGCGTGTGCACAGAGAACAGTCTTATAGAACAGTACCCTGTATACAGTATTCTTCTATAGTATGGGAGGCAGTGCAGTCTGTCCTCATTAGTGCTGCATATTCATACGTTCTTCTGAACTGACTGTCCTCAATGAGGCCTATTCCCTCACTGTGTAATTAGTAAGGAATGTACCAGGCAACTAGAGCAACACCCATGTGACACAAGACTAGTCAGTCCTTTGTAAATTACTGAGCCGAGAAAACACCTTGTTGACTACACAGCCACTGTCCCGTAATTACTTTCATCAAAATGCTGCCAAGTATTCAAAGACCTTAGCGCATATAAAATTTGTCTAGTCTACATTTGTGCATTCATTGCTGAAACCTGGGAGATACAGCGGGTAAAATAAGTATTGAACATGTCACCATTTTTCTAGGGAAATATATTTCTAAAAAAAAAAAAGGTGCTATAAAATTTTCAACAATCCATGCAATCCATACATAGAAATAACTCAAAACAAATAAGTTCAGAAATGAAGTTATGTGTAATAAAATGGAATTACACAGGGAAAAATGATTGAACACGCCAATTAAAATGTATTTAATACTTAGTACAAAATCCTTTGTGGGTAGTGACAGCTTCAAGACACCTCCTGTATGGAGAAACTAGTCACATACATTGCTCAGGTGTGATTTTGGCTAAGGCTCCATGCACACTGAAGCTGATAAACTGCAGTTTATTGGCGTTTGGGCGTTTTTTGTAAACTCCACTCTATGTTAGCCTATGTGTCCATGCACACATGGACGTTTTTCAGCTTTAATGAGCAGTGGAGTTTATGGGCTTTTTTCTGAACGCTAGAAATTCGCGTTCAAAGTGCCGTTTTTCACCGCCAAAAAACGACAAACGCTGATAAACGCTCATAAACGCGCATTAATTAGTGTTCGGCATTCTATTTCTTCAATGCATTGTGGGAGTTTGGAATGTACTGTGGATTTTTGGAGTGTCCTCTGTGGATTTTTATTGAAAACGCCCATAAACGCTAACGCTAATAAACGCTCATAAACGCTAGTACAAAACGCTGTTAAAAGCAAGTTTTTCAACCAGCGTTTTCTGCCAGCAATCTGGCGTCCAGAAAAAGCTTTTTTGAGCTTCAGTGTGCATGGAGCCTTAATGAGCAGTGGAGTTTATGGGCTTTTTTCTGAACGCCAGAAATTCGCGTTCAAAGTGCCGTTTTTCAGCGGCAAAAAACGACAAACGCTCATTAACGCTCGTTCATTAGTGTTCGGCATTCTATTTTTCAATGCATTGTGGGATTTTTGGAGTGTCCTCTGTGTATTTTTATAAAAAACGCCCATTAACGCTAACGCTGTAAAACGCTCATTAACGCTAGTATAAAACGCTGTTAAAAGCAGGTTTTTCAACCAGCATTTTCTGCCAGCAATCTGGCGTCCAGAAATAGCTTTTTTGAGCTTCAGTGTGCATGGAGCCTAATTCTTTCAGAGTCTTCAAATCTTGAAGGTTCTGTGGGCCTCTTCTATGAACTCTGATCTTTGGTTCATTCAATAGATTTTCGATTGGATTCAAGTCCATTCTAGCATTCTTTATTTTATTTGACCCAATTGAAAGTTTCCTTGGCTTTGTGTTTGGGATCATTGTCTTGCTGAAATGCCCACGCTCGTTTTATCTTCATCATCCTGGTAGATGGCAGCAGATTTTTCCATTTATTCTTCCTTCAATGATATGAGGTTTACCAGGACTGTATGCTGAAAAACAGCCCCACACCATGATGTTGCCACCTCCAAACCTCACTGTTTGTATGGAGGTGTTTTTGGGGTGATGTGTAGTGCCATTGGATTTCCAAACATGGTGTGTATTATGGCATCCAAAGAGTTCAATTTTGGTCTCATTTGACCAGATTATATTCTCCCAGTATTTCACAGGCTTGTCTAAATGTTGTGTAGCAAACTTTAAATGAGCTTCAACATTTTTCTTCAGCAATGGAGTCTTGCGTGTTGAGCGTGCATACAGGCCATGGCAGTTGAATGCATTACTTATTGTTTTATTTGAAACCATTCTACCTGCTAATTCCAGGTCTTTCTGAAGTTCTCCACAAGTGGTCCCTGGCTCCTGGACAACCCTTCTGAAAATTCTTTCCACTCCTCTGCCATAAATCTTGCGAGGAGCACCTGGTCGTGGCTGGTTTATGGTGCAATGATGTTCTTTTCACTTACGAATTATGGCCCCGACAGTGCTCACTAGAACATTTAGAAGTTTAGAAAGCCTTCTATAACCAAATGCCATCAGTATGTTTTGCAACAATAAGGTTGCAAAGGTTTTGAGAAAAGTCTTTGCTTTTACCCATCATGAGTGGTTTGTGTGACACCTTGGTAATGAGACACCTTTTTATAGGCCATCAGTTGAGACTGAACCAGCCAATTTTAATTTGCACTGACATGGGGCAGGATTGCTTTCTAATTACTGATAGATTTCAGCTGTTGTCGTAGCTTCCCAAGCCTTTTTGCACCTCCGTTTCTTCAAGTGCACAATACTTTTTCCCCTGTGTCATTCCATTTTATTAGATAACCAAATTTATGAACTTATTTGTGTTGGTTTCTTTGTATGTATGGATTGCATGGGTTGTGACATGTGGTGACATTTTCACGTCAATAGCACCTTTAGGCTGTGTTCACACTGATGCCGGATGCAGTTTGCAGCAGGGGTCCGGTGCGTCCCTGTTGTCCGTTTCAGCTTTATATGTATAGCCGGCTTTAATCAGAGTGGGGCACAAACAACATATCGCTGGCTAGGGAAGGTTACATATAGATATATATATATATATATATTTATTTTTTTCCATCTTGCAGAACGATCACCTTTAAAAGTTTAAAATGCAGAACAATTTCATTTTAACAAGAGTCATTCACCTATAGTAGCATATAAATTAAGGCTCCATTCAAACGTATGCGACTTTCCATGTAACTTTGGAGTCCAAAGTTACATGGCAAGGCATACACGTGATCGTCTCACGGGGCGGCTGAACTAGGAGATGCCGTTGTAAACAGCATCTCCCAGTTCTGCCTAGCAAGTGATGCTGATCTCTGCTCCATGTGATTGGACCAGAGACCAGTGTTCACTAAAACAAAGCCCAGCCCCCAACCGTTAGTAACACACCCCTAGGAACACTTAACTCCTACACTGCCACCCGCATTTATATAGCAGTGATTGCTGTATAAAATGACAGTGGTCCCAAAAATGTGTCAAAAATGTCCGATGTGTCCGCCATAATGTTGCAGTCACAATAAAAATCGCTGATCACCGCCATTACTAGTAAAAAAAAAAAAAAAAAAAAAGAATAAAAAATTATCAATAAAAATGCCATAAAACTATCCCCTATTTTGTAAACGCTATAACTTTTGCGCAAACCAATCAATAAATCGCTTATTACGTATTCTTTTACATATTTTTGGTAAAAAAAATAAAAAAAAATCACATCGGCCTAAACTGAGGGAAAAAAATGTTTTTTTTTAATATATTTTTGGGGGATATTTATTATAACAAAAAGTAAAAAATAATGCGTTTTTTCCAAAATTGTCGCTCTATTTTTGTTTATATCGCAAAAAATAAAAACCGCAGAGGTGAACAAATACCACCAAAAGAAAGCTCTATTTGTGGGGAAAAAAAATGACCTCAATTTTGTTTGGGAGCCACGTCGCATGACCGCGCAATTGTCAGTTAAAGTGACGCAGTGCCGAATCGCAAAAAGTGGTCTGGTCTTAAGCCAGTAAAATCGTCCGGGGCTGAAGTGGTTAAAGTTGCAGCAACATCAAAATAGTTCATGCACTATTTTGGTCCGACTTTCATGCAACTTGAGGGTCATAAACTTCAATGTTAACCCTCAGAAGTTGCATGAAAGTCGTACCTGAATGTTATACAATGCAACTTGTGTTCAACAGTTGTGCATTATCACTTGTCAAAGCCAAAGTCATATCCAAGTTGCACCCATCCAACCTGTACTCCAAAATCGGTGCGACTTTGGAGTCATACAAGTGTGAAAGGAGGCTAAGACTGAAGGAGTCACATTGTTAAGGTGCATTATTTCCCAAGTTAAATGGGCTATCAATGCACATTACAAAAGCATCTGCAGTACTTTTTTTTCAACACAACGCATGTTTAAGTATATGAATCTAGAAATCCTCTTTGTATATGACTCATCACTAAGCCCATAAACCTTATTGGACAACAGTACATTGCAGGGATCTGACACTGCGACAATCAGAGAAAAAAAAAAAGTAATAATTCTGTACGAGGAAAGATCATTTTGATTTTCGGATAGTGCGTGCACAACTTTCAACATCCGATTCAGACTTTCCAAACAAAAAGTTCAGAAGGGACAAACTCCCAAACTTTTCTCGTACGTGAACAGAACTAACAATTTTAGTTTAATGTGTATTGTTTTCCTACAATGAATAAAAAAAAAAAAAGAAAACGAAAAACTGCACATGATTAGAAACAAACATTATGTCAAGCAGAAAAAAAAAAAAAAAAAAAAAAAGAGGGGGAAATAAAGACCCATTGTCGTACAAGAATTTTTGTACAATTAGTTCCACCCTCAGCTTAGACTTGCTGTGAAATATCAAGGAAAACCAGACATTTGTTTGCCCGATTTTCTCTTAGTGTGTACCCAGTTTAACGACTTGCCGACCGTCCACCGTCGTTATACGTCGGTACTTTGAAGAGTATTATCATTGTTATGGCAGCAACTAGGTATCCTCTTCTTCAGTGGGCGGCTTTCAGATAAGAGTGGTCCTTGCAGCGGATTCGCTGCAAGATCACTTATATCGGTGGCAGGCAGGAGAGGACCCCTCCCGCTGTGCTCCAGTGCCCTCCGCTGCTTACCGGAGCCATCGGTAGCAGCGGAGGCAATCGGATCCTTCTCCCTGTGTGGTATGGCGCTGAATGAGGGGTCAGCTCTATACCATTGCAGGGCGAAAGTGACATCAAAACGTCACTTCCGCTTATAGCTCTTAAAATTGACTTTTTTTTTTATTTATTGCATTTTAGTGTAAATATGAGATTTGAGTTTTGTTTTTACGCCAGATCTCGTATTTAAAGAGGAAGTAAACCCTGATGGGTTTACATCCTCTTTGTTTCCCTGCAAAGGTAAAGCATAATGGGCTGCTATGCATCGCATAGTAGTCCATTATGTGTCACTTACCTGACACAGGAGCCAGCGATGACACCGTTGTCCCCTCTTCCACGGAGCGTCCATCTTGTTTCCGGGTATCGTGGCTCCGGAGCTGTGATTGGCCAGAGCAGCGATGACGTCACTCCTGCGCACGGGAGCCACCACTAACGGCATATCGCCGTTAGCAGCGGCATGCTCAGTGCACCTGCGCGACACTGTCTACAGAGCATGCGCTGTAGACAGTGGTGCCTGTCTTTTGCAAATATCTCCTAAACCATGTAGGTTTAGGAGATATTTCTTGGACCTACATGTAAACCTTAATCTAGGTTTACCTGTAGGTCAAAGTGGTCTGTAAGAGTTTACAACCACTTAAAGAGGCCCTGTCATGCTTTTTTTTCTATTGCAAGGGATGTTTACATTCCTTGTAATAGGAATAAAAGTGACATATTTTTTTTTTTTTTTTAAAGAACAGTGTTAAAGTAAAATAAGAAAAAAGTAAAATAAATAAGAAAAAAAACATAATAATAATTATTATTAATGCGCCCTGTCCCGACGAGCTTGCATGCAGAACACCACATGTGAAGTATCACCGCGATCGTTAGATCGAGAGCAATAAGTCTAGCCCGAGACATTCGCTGTATCTCAAAACATGCAACCTGTAGAATTTTTTTAAACATCGCCAATGGAGATTTTTAAGGGTAAAAATTTGTTGACATTCCACAAGCGGGCACAATTTTGAAGCGTGACATGTTGGGTATCAATTTACTCGGTGTAACATCATTTTTAATAATATAAAAAAAGAATAATAATAATAATAATAATAAAATGGGCTAACTTTACTGTTGTCTTCTTTTGTAATTCAAAATAAGTGTACTTTTTCCCCAAAAAGTGCGCTTGTAAGACCGCTGCGCAACTACGGTGTGACAGAAAGTAGTGCAACGACCTCCATTTTGTTCTCTAGGGTGTTAGACCATACATATATACATATACACACACACACACACATTTTTTTCTAAGTAATTTTCTAGCAAAAAAACAAAAAACAAACAGTTAACACTCTATCCTTAAGTGGTTAAGGCTGCCAGGGCACAAAAGCATAGGCATCACTATGTTGGATATATATATATATATATATATATATATATATATATATATATATATATATATATATATCCAGAAAAGATGACAGTTGATCTACCTCTGTTGTTATCTTCTAAAGTATCAAGAACTCAGTTATCAGAAAAAAAGATGTAAAGTAATTAACGTATGACATTTAGAGTATAGCGACTGAAGCAGGCTGACTCATTTCCTCAAGTGTGGTACTTTGAGATAGAAAAGATAGATATAATAAAAAAAATAAAAAATAAAAATTTAAAAAAATAAAAATAAAAAAAAAACCCTGATGCAATTGGCATAAAAAGGAACATGAATAAAATTTGAAGGAAAAGATTGCAGCATGGAGCACATCAATCTGCTGCTTAACAAACACTGTGAAATAAAGCTCCATATCAGACTGGAGAAAGTATTCTATTTTTAATTCGATCTCGTCTCACGTGTAAATTGCTCAGCAGGAAGAAGAGTTATAAAAAGAATCTTGTGGTTACGCAGCACTTATAATATAATTCTTTCCATTCAGCAGTAATCTACATGTGTGTGTATAAATAAATAAATGGGCTTTTCCAGAGAATACATTTTTGTTTTTTTTAAATGAAAAGTAGAATTTCCACAAAAAACATAATGCTGCAGAATATAAGATGGATGGCATTGGTACCCAGAGGAGACACACAATGGGGTTATTTACTAACACTGGAGAGTGCAAAATCTGCTGCAGCTCTTCATAGAAACCAATCAGCTTCCAGGATTTATTGCCAAAGCCATAGTGGACATGCTGAAGTTAGAAGCAGATTGGCTACTATGCACAGCTGCACCAGATTCTGAGTGTAGAAGTTTTAGTAAATCTGCCTCAGAGTGCCCAAATTTAGGTTTTCACAATATGGCAGTCTCGCCCACTCTGAATGTTGATCCCACAATGCCACTCTTATGCCTAGTACACACAGGCCGAATGTCGGGAGACATTGGCCGGTCCAATAAAAACCTGCTGATATATTCAGCCCATGTATATGTCAGCTGGTCTGTTTGGCCGACTTCTGTCACATGAGCATACTGGAAAACCAGCAGCAAACCGCCATCCAATCAGTGCTCTGTCAGGGCTGCGCTCAGCCCTTCCTCCTCTGAGCTGGCCACTCAGCTGTCCAATAATTGCCAGCTCCCATCTCTCCACAGTGACTCAGCTGTTGCTGATATCCTGCTCGCCAGTCCTGCCTGCTTAAGCCGTCCAGCCCAGAGGATCTCTGCCTTCGCCTTGGTCAACATTACAGAGACGCTCTCCTGCATTCCTGTTAAAAGACTTGCTTGGCTGACATCCCTTCTGGCTTCAGATCCTGCTTGCTGTTCTACTATGCTCATCTCTGGTTCCCTGAGGTTTGGCTTGTCTGACTATCCGGTTCCTGAACTCTGGCTATGTTTTAACTGCGTTTGTTCTATTAAATTTTTATTATTAAACAAGTGTGATTCAACTGTACTTCTGTCTCAGTCTGATTTCAATGGCTTCTGACATGCTCTCAGCCAATGGCGGGAGCCAATGTATGGGTCAGAACACAGACTGATTAACAGTACACCCATGTAAATGAGGCCTTGTTCCTGAAATCGCCTCCTCCTCCGCTTATCCTAAGGCTGCTTTCACACTGGGGCGGTATTCAGGCGTTACAGCGCTAAAAATAGCGCCTGTGTAGCGCCTGAAAAAAACCGGCCCCTTTCACTCCAGTGTGAAAGCCGGAGGGCTTTCACACTGGAGCGGTGTGCTGGCAGGACAGTGAAAAAAGTCCTGCTAGCCGCATCTTTGCAGCGGTGAAGGAGCGGTGTATTCACCGCTCCTACCCATTGAAATCAATGGGACAGCGCGGCAATACCGCCGGCAAAGCGCCGCTGCAGCGGCGCTTTGGGGGCGGTTTTAACCCCTTTTCGGTCGATAGCGGGGGTTAAAACCATCCCGCTAGCGCCGGCAGACCGCCGCTAAAACGACGGTAAAGCGCCTCTAAAAATAGCTTCCCTACAACCACTTTGCATATCATTTTTATATATACACTGTGTTCTGTACGTGTCAAATAAAAATTTATTAAATTCATTATTTTCATAAAAATTCTACAAACAATAACCTATAATGACAACGTTAAAGAAGTTTGAAATCTTTGCAAATTTATTTAAAAATAAATAAATAACACAGAAACATTTCCGCAGCATTGAAGGCCCCAATGAGCACCGTGGCTTCCATCGTCCGCAAATGGAAAAAGTTTGGATTCACCAGGGCTCTTCCTAGAGCGGGCCGCTCAGCCAAACTGAGCGATCGGGGGAGAAGGGCCTTACTCAGGGAGGTGGCCAAGAACCCAATTGTCATTCTGATAGAGCTTCAGCATTTCTCTGTGCAGAGAGGAGAACCTTCCAGAAGAACAACCATCTCTGCAACACTCCACCAATCAGGCCTGTATGGTAGAGTGGTCAGACGGAAGCCACACCTCAGTAAAAGACACATGACAGCCCACCTGGAGTTTGCCAAAAGACACCTGAAGGACTCTGACATGAGAAACAAGATTCTCTGGTCTGATGAAACAAAGCCTGAATGGCAAGTGTCTTATCTGGAAGAAACCAGGCACGGCTCATCACCTGACCAATACATCCCTACAGTGAAGCATGGTGGTGGCAGCATCAGTCTGTGGGGATGTTTTTCAGTAGCAGGAACTGGGAGACTAGTCAGGATCGTGGGAAAGATGACTGCAGCACCGTACAGAGACATCCTTAATGAAAACCCACTCCAGAGTGCACGGAGGGGCCCACTCCGCTACTTCCGAGTAGCAGTGGAAAATGCTGGACAAGTGGGTGTGCACAGAGCTCAGGGTGTCCCTCCTAAATGTTGATTACTGAGAAGGTGTAGATTGTCACGGGAACTGAGAGTTAACTGGAGAACGGTTGTGGTGTCAATGTACATGGTGTATGCTCATCAGCCTTAAGGTCGAGTATTCCCCCATGGCAGCATTAGATTTGTCCCAAGTAAAGCAAGGGTACCCTCATGCATAGTGAAGTGAACCTGCACAAGGTGCAAAACAAAGTGGAGTGGGATCCTTCATAGTACTTATCATCATCATCATCATCATCAACAATACACCATTACATGCCATAATATTTCACCCCAGACCCAACCATCTGATCCGGAACAACCCTATTAAATCATTACTTGGTTCTTATTTACCCTCAAAAAAAATAAATTAAAAAAAAAAGTGAAATATGGGATTACTGTCATTTAAAAAAAAAGGAAAACATAATCTGCAATATAAGTGATATAATCGCGCAATCATCATTAAATACAAAAACAACTCCATAAAAAAAGCCAGTTTAACCACAATCGTGAGAGAATTGTGGTCTTTATTCTAAGTAAAAAAAAAAAAAAAATTTGCGATTCTCATTTTATCCAGAACTGTGCAGCTCTACGTTTTTCTTTAGCAGTATATAGCAGTCTTGTGACTTCTATCAGTGTCTGTTTAACTATTTGCTGACTGGGCACTTAAACCCCCTTCCTGCTCAGGCCAATTTTCATTTTTCACTCTTTGAATGACAATTGCGCGGTCATGCTACACTGTACACATATGGCTGCATGACCACTGACCCTCTGTCTGGACAGTGCTGATTGGCCCTGTGCTGATCACATGCACCCTACCAAAAAAATAAAACTCACTAGCAATATACACCAAACTGAGCATGCAATCGCGGCTCCCACGGACTCAATGTCTGCGGGGATACGTGCGATCGTCTCACGGAGCTGACGAGGAGATGCTAATGTAAACAAGCATCTCCCCATTCTGCCTAGTGACAGCATCACTGATCATAGCTCCCTGTGATCGGCTGAGTCTGCCCCTATTTATTGATTATTGAAGTATATTATATGTAAAGCTAATTGTTGAGATTCTCTATCTTTATTCACATTCTTTCTTCATTTGATATAATTTGATATAATTGTAAGCCTTGTTAAGCACTTAAGTCCCGGACCATTTGGCTGGCCAAAGACCAGAGCGCTTTTTTTGATTCGGCACTGCGTCGCTTTAACTGACAATTGCGCAGTCCTGCAGCGTGGCTCCTAAACAAAAATTGACGTAATTTTTTCACCACAAATAGAGCTTTTTTTTGGTGGTATTTGATCACCCCTGCGGTTTTTATTTTTTGCGCTATAAACAAAAAAATAGCGGCAATTTAAAGAAAAAAAATAAACATTTTTTTCTTTCGATGTAAAGTTATGCACTTGGGGGCTAAGAATATGCATACATCATACATACTAGTGAGGGACAACTGGTGGAATCCATAGCGGAGAAGGATCTGGGGGTTTTGGTAGATCATAAGCTCAATAATAGCATGCATTGCCAAGCTGCGGTCTCCAAAGCGAGCAAAGTCCTTTCTTGTATTAAGAGAGGTATGGACGCCAGAGAGAGAGATATCATTTTGACCCTGTTCAAATCAGATGTGGGAACAAGCACAATTCCAGCGCCGGTTTTCCGCATCACACCACGCCCGCAGGCAGCTCACGCTGCCCTCTGTGAACTGCTGTGAGTGTCAATATGGTAACGACACCCCCAGATCAGTTAAAAGATTGCAGTGCAAACTGTGAACTCGCACAGGAAACGGATTGCATAGATGAGAACACCCATGGGATCCGATTTCAGTGCGGGTGAAAAGTCCCTGCACCTTTTTTGGGTGTGAATCACATGCGATGTCTGTGTTTGCACAAATGTGAACCTAGGCCAGTGATGGTGAACCTTGGCACCTCAGATGTTTTGGAACTACATTTCCCATGATGCTCAGGCACTCTGCAGTGTAGCTGAGCATCATGGCAAATGTAGTTCCAAAACATCTGGGGTGCCAAGGTTCACTATCACTGGCCTAGTCTGAATGTTTTTTTTTCCTGTCACTCTCATGTTTCTACATCAATCTGTGTAATCAGAAAAGGAGCACACCCTGTTCTCAGACACCGGTAACACACTGGTCAAAGTAAAAAGAAAACAACCTACAACAACCTATCAAGTCACTGAAATATAATGCAATGAGTAATTTCTTGTAATTAGCATTTCTTTATCATCATACAGGCCATAAACACATTCCAGGACTGAACTTGGAACTCCTAATAATAAAAAATAAAAAAAAAATTGCGAAGACACAACAATAAAACCAAACTAGGACTTTCTAAACATTCCAATGGAATAAGATAGATACCACCTCTATACACAAAGTCAAAGTCCTCAGACCTCACCATACACAAGTAGGCGATTTACTAATTATTACAGAAATCCATTCAGCCTCCTTCATATTTCACCACTCAAAGGGGTTGTGAACCCTCTTTTTTTTCACCTTAATGCGTCCAATGCATTAAAGCGGAGCTCCACCCGATTTTTAATCAATAGCTCCCTAATATTATTTTTATCGATTATATATAAATCTGACAACATTTTTTATATGTACCTGTTTTTTCTGCAGATCTTTGCCGGGTTCAGGGGGATTGCGGCTATGGGTGGGGTTGCTGCCGCTATTACGACACTTCCTCTGTGCCGCACTGTCTCCTGGGATCCTTTTTTCTTGTTCCCAGGAGTCTGTGGGGCAGCCTGCCACGAGTCATCGCGCGATTTAGAACCCTCAAGTGACGTCATTACGAGTGTCACATTGAGAGGGCGCTTCTATGTAAATATTACTGTGCATGCGCGAGTTCTTAGATAGAACGGGCGTTGCATTCTGGGAGATGCACGTCACTGAATCCAGGAAGAGAATGCCTGTGGGCTTCACATGCCCACAGGCAAGATGACAACGATGAAGATGATTTTTACAAAGCATTCTTAGATTCTAAAAAAGCAATGGTAAAACTTCAAAAAACAGGACATGTAAGTAACAAATTTCAAAACGAATTTGTTTATAAATGTCACAAAAAAAAAAGTCGGAGGCAGTGGAGCCCCGCTTTAAGGTGAAAAATTTTCTGTTGCTGACCAGCCCCCCTATTTACTCACCTGAGCCCGTTCGCTCCCCCTCTGCTGGACATGCGCTCACCCTCTCTGCCCGGGGGTTCTTGGCTCTTGATTGGATAGATTTATAGCAGCGCAGCCATTGGCTCCCACTGCTGTCAATCAAATTCGGGGGGCAGGGCCAAGCCCAGCATTCTGTGTTTATTGACGCAAATGCTGGACTCGGGAGATGCGTCCGCAAGGTAACCCCCTCGGGATTGCGTTTCTCCTAGGGGAGTTTCCTGATGCGGTGGAGGAGCCGCAAGAGCTGTTGGGGGACCCCAGAAGAGGATATTCGGGGGCCATTCTGTGCAAAACAAACTGCATAGTGGAGACAAGTATATGTTTGTTAATAAAAAAATATTTTTTTTTTATTTTTATTTATTTTATTTTTTTTAAACCCACACGAGGGTTTCCAATCCCTTTAAAAAGGGGGGAGGACAGACAACGGTGATACAATTTAAATCCAACAAAGCAGGAAAAGGTTAAAGATCTCAAATCTTTACTGAGATCCGAGTTGAAAAGGCAACATAGCTTTAACAAAAAGAAATATAAAACCACCATTATTTAAATTCCCTTCCTCAAACAATCGTTGAAAGATACAATCATCAATCACATCTCTGCTGTCACCATTAACCGATTCCCGAACGACGCACGAGGATGTACATCGGCAGAATGGCACGGGCAGGCAAATTGGCGTACAGGTACGTCCATTTAAAATTGCCTCTGTGCCAACGCGTGGCGGTCGGGACCCCCCTGAGTTTTCGACCGCGGGTCCCGCGATCATCTCACGGGGAGATGCCGATGTAAACAGCATCTCCCCGTTCTGCCTAGCAACAAGTGACACTGATCTCTGCTCCCTGTGATCGGAGCAGAGACCAGTGTTCTGTAAATCACAGCCAAGCCCCCCACAGTTAGAAACACGCCCCTAGGACACACTTAACCCCTACACTGCCACCTCCTGGTTAACCCCTTCACTGCCAGTGTCATTTACACAGAAATCAGTGCATTTGTATAGCACTGTTTGCTGTATAAATGACAATGGTCCCAAAAATGTCCGATGTATCTGCCATAATGTCGTAGTCACAATAAAAAAATAAATCGCTGATCGCCGCAATTACTAGTAAAAAAAAAAAAAAAAAAAGATTAATAAAAATGCCATAAAACTATCCCCTATTTTGTAAACGCTATAACTTTTGCGCCAACCAATCAATAATCGCTTATTGCGATTTTTTATCAAAAATATGTAGAAGAATACGTATCAGCCTAAACTGAGGAAAAAAATGTTTTTTATATATTTTTTGGGGATATTTATTATAGGAAAAAGTAAAAAATAATGCTTTTTTTTTTTTAAATGTTGCTCTTTTTTGTTTATAGCGCAAAAAATAAAAACCGCAGGGGTGATCAAATGCCACCAAAGGAAAGCTCTAATTGTGGGGAAAAAAAAGGATGTCAATTTTGTTTGGGAGCCACGTCACACGACCGCACAATTGTCAGTTAAAGCGTTGCCGTGCTAAATCGCAAAAAGTGCTCTGGTCTTAAGCTGGCAAAATGGCCCGGGGCTTAAGTGGTTAAGCGGGCCACACATGGTTCAGTTTTTTCATTCAGCCAGTAGGCTGAACAAATAAAAAAAAGAAATAAAAAAAAAAAAAAAACGATTCTCTCATCCACACATTTGAGGTGTATGGGGGAATCCTCCCCACTGTGTATTCTGATTGATTTCTCATGAATGGGAACAGTCATAGATGGATTGAAATTTAGACGGTCCCTGCTGAACCAGCTGCATTTCGATCCATCTATGGCCAACTTTAAAGTGGTTGTAAACCCTAGTGCCGTGTACACACGGCCAGACTTTTTGATAGCAAAGGTCCGATGGAACGAATCCGTATGACAATTCGATCGTGTGTGGGCTTCATCAGACCTTTGCTGTCGAAAAAGCAGACGGACTTTAGATTTAGAACATGTTTCAAATCTTTCCGACAAACTCGAGTCCGGTCGAAAAATCCATTCATCTGTGTGCTAGTCTGACAGATGAAAACCAACGATAGGGCAGCTATTGGCTACTGGCTATGAACCTCCTTATTCTAGTCCGGTCGTACGTCATCACGATCAAATCCGTCGGACTTTGGACTTTTTTTTTTTTTTTTTTTTTAATCTTCATGCATTCAATGGACTTGTGTATACATGGTGCTGCGAATAAGGAATGCACTGATTGCTTATGACTGGCCCAGGACGGTAACAACTTTCTGAAAGACTGGCTCAGGTGAGTCTAGACTGGAGTCCAAACACAGATCTATGGTGTTGCCTCAATCTTCAGCTCTCAGATGCTTTGTTAATGAATTTAATCGCATTTTGATCAGAAGATGGCATTTAATGATGGCTAGGGAAGACCTGCCAATTAATGCAACACAGTTGATAACTTTTCTTCCTAGCTGATCAATTCCACCAGAGATATGCCTACTAGATTGTTTGCTGTTTCAAACATATTGCAATCAGATAACAAAATCAAAACGCGTGTGTGTCCACTGTAACATCTAGGTTCATGCTCTTTAACCCTTGGCGTACTGGCCATTTTCTGCCCTGCTGGCAATTCATTGGACAATGACCTGAAGATCTGCCAAACTTATTTTCGAATGCCACGCTGCCAAACCAACCACAGCATTTTCATGTAGGGTGCAACTTTCTTTTTTTTTTCTTTTTTTGTTGTTTACTCTCCAACTGTGCAGTGAATGGACTTCTCATTTGGTCTGGTCTCTTTACCGGGAACAAAGCGACCATTGTTTCTTAAAGAGCATTGGTTGCCTAATCTCTGGGACCTTTGTGATTGTTTGGAAAAGCAATGCAATAGGATACACTAAAAGGAGATAGATATATACACACAAAATATATATCATCTTGAACTATAAAAAAAAGGGAATATATATATATAATATTATATAATTTTATAACTATAGGTCAAGATATAATCTTGACCTATTAAAAAAGAAAAGAAAGAAGAAGGGATATAGATATATTACACACACATACTTTTTTTTTTTTTTATAGGTCGATATTATAATTAGACCTATATTTATAAAAATAAACAAAAAAAACAAACAGAAAATAATATATATATATATTTTTTCCTTTTTTATAGTTGAAGATAATATATTTTAATATCACATGCAGGATATAATGTATTTTTATTAGAGGATAGGTGATGAGCTCCTGATCCTACATTGGGGATAACAATGGGCACACTTGCAGGCCTGGCCATGTAGATCTGATGGGATGGCATATAATGGGCTGCCCTCCCCAGATCAGACAATGCACAGTGGTCCGTTGTACGGGATGGATGGATGGTGGATCCCAGCTGATCGGACTGGCAGTATACAGACAATAGCAGGAACGCATTGCAGCTGGCAGTCCAGGAAAGAACGGGCCCATTGTAGTCTAGCGCTGTCAGCACATCCACACTGGTGACATCACGGCTCACATGACGTCACCCACACACGTCCCTCGGTACTCACCACTTGGTACCGGCTGGCGGCCTGGAGGTATTGGTGATCCATGACCCAGCGGAGCCTGATCGGCGATCCCCCGGCTTGGCTGGACTGGGCTGTGTGTGCCTCCCCTACTTCCTGTACGTGTACGGCGGTTTCCTGTACGAGTCGCTGTGACGATCGCTCTCTGTATGGCATATAACGGTGTACACAGCCTGTATACACAACACTTCACCGCTAACCTCCGCCACTGACAGCCCGCCCCCCTCTGGGCGTGTCCGCAGTACGGGAGGGTGTGGCCTCATCTGCTTGGCAGTTGCTATGGTTTCCCAGGAACGCAACTACATCCGTATTGGGTGACGTTCGCACATCCCCGATCACGTGACGGTGAACCCGGAAGTAAAGCTCTGTGTTACAAGCATAGCTCCCTACTGTCCCTGATTTGGAGCAAAGTCCCTCTGTTCCTCATTTCTCTTCATTTGTCCCTCATTTTGGTCTGATCTATGTAGATGTATGTAAAATGCACTTTTTATTTATGAAAAAGTGTTTTCCAGCGCTGAACCTTTCATCTGATTTCTAAATTGCTGCATTTGTAAATTCCAAAAGCCAACATAAAGGAATAGTAGAGGTAAAGAAAAAGGACTTGTGGGTGTAACCAATCTTTTTTTTGTACAATTATCCTTTAAGGGGGATGTGGCAGTGGGCATGCCCAATGCCTGCATAGTTTTGTTGATAGGTGTCCCTCATTCCCGTCTCAAAAAGTTGGGAGGTATGTTAGAAGTAACAGGGCTATCTATCCTTAGAAGCCTAAATCACATTCCCAGCCAAACCAGGACAAGCTCACCCACGTGCTTCAATACAGGGCACTTTCACCCCCTTCTTGCCCATGCCAATTTTCAGTCGCACTTTGAATGACAATTATGCAGTAATGCAACTGTATCCATATGTAATTTATATATATTTCTTTTGTCACACAAATATAGCTTTCTTTTGGTTTTATTTCATCAGCACTGGGTTGTTATGTTTTGCTTAAAGCGGTAGTAAACCCGCACATTTTTTTTTTTTTTTTTTTTTTTAAACCTGCAAAGCAAAAGGCATAATGAGCTAGTATGCACTGCATACTAGCTCATTATGAAATACTTACCTTAGAACGAGGCCCCGTCATCTGGCCCAATCCACGCCGAGGGAGCTGACATGCTCCCTCTGTGTTTCTTCCGGGTATCGCGGCTCCGGCGCTGTGAGTGGCCGGAGCCGCGATATCGTAACTCCCGCGCATGCGCGCGGGAGATTTCATTCCGGCCAGCCACTGCCGGATTTTCAGGCCGAGAATCCCCTTGTGTGCATGCGCCGCTGCAGTCAGTGGCGCATACCGAGGGGAATATCTCCTAAACCGTACAGGTTTAGGAGATTTTTTTTTTACCTACAGGTAAGCCTTATTATAGGCTTTCCTGTAGGTAAAAGTTAAAAAATCGAGTATACAACCACTTTAAAGTGTAAGTTCACCTTTATAGAAAATCTGTAAGGTGAACTTACACTGGACCCCCCCCCCAGTCCCGCTTACCTGGAGTCCGGCGATCTCCCGCCCTGACAGCTAATATCACCACTGTACCGGTCTGGGGATTTGAAATCCCTGTTGCTTTCTCTCCTCTTCGCCCATGGTGACAGGACTGGCTACGCGCGTTCTGATTGGTCGGCGCCCCCTATGTGACATTGCCGACCAATTAGAATGCTCTTAAACGTACCTCCTGACGAGGTACGTTTTGGAGATTAAGGGGATTTCTAAGGCCCGGACCTGTGAGGCGGCAGCCCGATGTCTACTAGTGGGTGATCGCCACACTCCAGGTCAGAAGGATTGGAGGGGGGGTGTGAGGAGGGCATCCTGTGTACGTTTTTACGGAATTTTCTTTTTTTCTCTCCCCCTTGGCCCTTTTGTCTACCTAATTTAGGATATATTCAATAAGTTAGGAAGGGTTAGAGCCCACATCCCTTTTGTTTTAGATTTTTTTGGTTGTGTATGCTCAGTGAAGAGCTTTACTTCCATGTAATGTAAACCTTGTAGGACTCTGAAGTGTGCTTGTTATGTTTAAAGGTGAACTTACCCTTTAATAAATGAAAAAAATCCAACAGTTTGGGAAAAAAAATTTTTTTTTTAGTTTCTGTTATAAGCTGAAGGGCGGCACTGATTATCAATGTAAATGAAGTACTCACTGTGCACTGTGAGATCAACTCTCCTTTCCTGACACAGTGTTTCTGTGCGAGGAAAGGAGAGCCAATAACCAGCTGCGAATGGACACAGCTGATCACATGGTAAAGGGCCACTGTTATTGGCACTTTACCCCGAACTGTGATCCACTGTGTCCAAGAAACACCATGATTACAGACTAGGGATGAGCTCAGGCGTGTTCGCATGGAACACGTACAGAGCCCCCCAGGAAGTCGGCGCAGCGCTGCGCTAATCACAGGCAGTGAGACATTGCCCCGATGTGCGACTGCAGAGATCGGGCAATGTCTCACTGCTTGTGATTAGGGCAGCGCTGCGCCGACTTCCTGGCAGGCTCTGCACGTGTTCCATGCGAACATGCCTGAGCTCATCCCTGTTACAGACACATCCCGGTGCACCCCAGGGGGCGCAAAGAAATCTCATTCTCGGGAAGACATCCAGGGATGCTTTCCCAGAACTGGAGAGAGTGTTGTAGCCGTATAACAGCTATAAAGGGGTGATTAAAGGATTAACTAGGGTTATTTTTTTATAAATCCTCTTCCCCAAGTGCCCCTTGTCTACCAACCCACTCCTGGGGTGTCTACATCTCAGCCTGTAACAATGCAGTCTGGCATTAACATCCCATAGACTTTAATGTAGGGACGTTTTTGACCCATTTTTGGGACCATTGTCAGTTATACAGCAATCACTGCTATATAAATGCAGTGATTCCTGTGTAAATGACACTGGCAGTGAAGGGGTTAACCAGTGGGTGGCAGTGTAGGGGTTAAGTGTTCCTAGGGGTGTGTTACTAACTGTGGGGGGGTTGGGCTTTAATTTAGTGAACACCGATCTCTGCTCCAATCACATGGTTGCTAGGCAGAATGGAGAAATTCTGTTTACAACAGCATTTCTCCATTCATATTATGCATATTAAAGTGCATATTCAGATAATTCCTCAGTGACCCCCAGGTCACCAGAACTAGTGTCCCCATTGGAAGATTTCCCCTCTATTACTTTTCCGGGGACAACCCAAAATGTGGGATTTTTATTTGGGCTACTTTCACTCTGAGGCGCTTTACAGGCCTGTAAAGTACCTGTAAAGCGCCTCTCCTGTCATTCCAGTGTGAAAGCCTGAGTGCTTTCACACTGGAGCGGTGCACTGGGAAGTTAGAAAAAGTCCTGCAAGCAGCGTCTTTGGGGCACTTTAGGAGTGGTGTATACAATGGGCAGCGCTGCCTGCAAAGCGCTTCAGCAGTGGCACTACAAGGGTGCTTTTAACCCTTTATTTGGCCTTTAGCGGGGGTTAAAAGCACCCCGCTATTGGCCGAAAAGCAAAGCAAAAACGACGCTAAAGTGCCGTTGAAACTAGTGGTGGTTTACTGCCGACTCCCCCACCGCCTCAGTTTGAAAGTGCCCTTACTGTACTTTCACTTTCAATGATAATGATAAACATGATAAATAGATAAGGTGAATCTCCTTAACGGAGGCACAGACAGTAATAAAAACTGACAGGGGTTCTAACCCCTCTCCACTCTATCCAAAACAACAACAACAAAAAGATTTGCCTTTAGTTATACTTTAAAAGTACATTAGCAATACAGTTCAATTTGAACAGAGTCCATATACTCACCCTAACTACAACTCAGTGGCTTTCCAGGCATCATACCTCTACCAGGCAGTAGTTAATTCTGACGTTTTCCATGTCTTGTTCTTTTGCAGAAACCCAGTACCTCCTCCACACGAGTCACAGCATGTCTTGCCCAAAAAGTAGGTGAAAGACCAGGGAACCCCAAACCCAGCCTTATTTTTATCACTGATGAGCAGGCTGGATCTAAAAAGCCTGGGAACTGAGATACATGCGTTAACTCTTTCCTTTCTCAGCCTGGGGCAGCCACTAACTATTTAATACACCTGTAGGCAACTTTGCTGACCATATAATATCAGGTCAAACCTTAAGAGTTTCAATTTGTATGCAATCAAGCAGGCCCTTGTACTACATGGTTTTAGTATGAAAATCTGAAGACTAAAATCTGCAGAAAATCTAATAGTGTGTATGGGGTCTTAGATGGCAGCTTCCTTGGCTGAAAAGGATAGGAGGGGGAGGGTTTAGTTCTGCTTTAAAGCGGAGGTCCACCCTAAAGTGGACCTTCCGCTCATCGGAACCCTCCCCCCCTCCGGTGCCACAATCGGCACCTTTCAGGGGGGAGGGGGGTGCAGTTACCTGGATAATCCAGGTAACTGCACCCACTTCCGGGATAGCTCTCTGCGGAAAGGGGCGTAACTTACGCCCCTTTCCGCAAGTGCCCGCCCCTTCCCGCAAGTGCCCCGCTGCCTGCTGGGAAACACACTGATCCCAGAGGCAGCGGGGACCGTCCTCATTGCGCAGCGCGGCTCGCGCATGCGCAGTAGGGAACCGGGAAATGAAGCCGAAAGGCTCCATTTCCTGATTCCCATACCCAAGATGGCGGCGGCAGCACTCGAGTGTCGATCTAGAGATCGGCTTCGGGTGCCGACATCGCGGGCGCGCTGGACAGGTAAGTGTCACTATTTTAAAAGTCAGCAGCTGCAGTATTTGTAGCTGCTGGCTTTTAAAAAAAAAAAAAAAACGCGGAGTCCCGGTGGACTCCCGCTTTAAGGGAGTTTGCAGTATGCAGGGCTAATAGCAACATGTGTAGTGCTAAAAATATTGTTCTGGCAAAATACAGGATGTGGGTTTGCTTAATGAGTAAGATTTCCCACTTAATGATCAGAGTACTTTTTGCAAATTGGCACTGTGCTACTTTAACTGGTAATTGTGCTGTCATGCAGTGATGTACTCAAATAACATTTTTGTCCTTTTTTTCCCACAATCAGAGCTTTCTTTTGGTGGTATTTTATCACCTCTGGGATTTTTATTTTTGTGATATAAATGAACAAAAAGACTGATAATTTAGAAAAACATGATATTTTCTACTTTTTGTTATTAAAAAAACCCAATGAACTCAATTTTAGTCATACTTTTAGGTCAAAATGTATTCAACCACATGTCTTGGGTAAAAAAAAAAAAAATCAATAAGCGTATTTTTGTTGGTTTGCGCAAATGTTATAGCGTCTACAAACCAGGGTACATTTTCTGGAATTTACGCAGCTTTTAGTTTATGACTGCCTATCTAATTTCTTGAGGTGCTAAAATGGCAGGGCAGTGCAAACGCTCCCCCCCCCCTCCCCCAAATGACCCAATTTTCGAAAGTAGTCACCCAAAGGAAATTCCCAAAGGGAATTGCTGAGAGGCATGTTGAGCCCATTGAATATATATTTTTTTGTCACAAGTGATTGAAAAATTTAAAAAAAAAATGTATTTTTAATTTTTTTGCACAAAGTTGTCATTAAATGATATATTGCTCACACATGCCATGCATATATGTTGAATTGCACCCAAAAATACATTTTGTTGCTTCTCCTGAGTAGGAGGATACCACATCTGTGAGACTTATTGGGAGCCTAGCCACGTACAGGACCCCAAAAACCAATCACCACATTCAGAATTTCTAAGGGCGTAAATTTTTGATTTTACTCCTCACTACCTATCAGTCAGAGGCCATGAAATGCCAATATAGCACAAAACCCCCCAAATTACCCCATTTTGGAAAGTATACACCTCAAGCTATTTGCTGAGAGGCATGTTGAGTACATGGAATATTTTATATTTTGCCACAAGTTTCAGCAAAATGGCAAAAAAAAAATGTTATAAATATTTTTTTTCACAAAGTTGTCACTAAATGATATTTCTCATTTGTTCATTGACAGACACAGCGCTTCCTTAGTCAGAACCATAGGGTTATATCGCCCCTACAGGAGTAGGACACTAGGCAGAAAAAAGACTTGGCTACGCCCATGGGCAGTCCTAGGTGTTTTAACCCCCCTCTCTGCTATAGGCCTTCATTTTTTTTCTGCCCAGTCAGGAGTAAGGACCTAGTTCCCTGCTGGGATCTCTGGTCCTGGCAATTTTTTGTTTTTGCTTTTTAGGCCGGGTTCACACTATAGCGATGCGGGAACGCCGCAAATCCGTGGCGTTTTCCCGCATCGCACACCTCCCGCCGGCAGTTCACACTGCCCTATGCAGACGGCTGGGAGTGTCAATGTTATGTTAATGACACCCCCAGATCCGTCCGCAAATCGCAGTGCGATCTGCCGACTCGCACAGGAATCGGATCGCATGGTGTGAACCCCCATGCGATCCGATTCTGTTGCGGACCCAAAAAAGGGTCCCATGCGAGTTTGCTGCGGGAGCGCTGCGAATTCAGCCATACTATCTGTATGGCTGTACTCGCATTGCTACGGAGATCGGATGTGATTTGCTGTGCGAATCACATCCGGATCTCCCCCCGCAGCAGTGTGAACCCAGCCTTAAGCTACTTTTTTTTTTCTCTTGGAATTTTTCCTGTGAGATCTACAATCAACTGCCGGACTGGACGACAGGCTGGACACTAAGTTCCAGTGGTCTCCTCAGTCTGGCCAGCGAGCGCGCGCAGACCGCAGCTACGCGCTAGATTGGCCACGATATAGCCCCACTGGACGGGGGCTGGCCCTGGGAGTTAAACATCTCACAAGGTCGCATACAACTAGGTCTTGGCCTGTGTCGCAGCATTCCTCATGGCTGATAGCCCCCCCACTTCGTGGCAAGGAGGATCTGTCTGGGAGCGTTAACTGCGCACTCCCTGGGGCGGTAAGTAAGGGGCCCCCTCCTCTCCTACCCTGGAGTGGTGTGGGGCACGTGTACTCCCTGGGGTGGTCGGTCCCTCTGGGGTTCTCCTCCACATCCCCCCCCTCCGGGTTAGGCCCAGGCCCCTGGCTTAGGTGCTTAGGACATTCTGTCCAACCCCCCTCCCCTCCAGGGTTACCACTATGGGGGGTACACCTTGGCACCTGGAAAAAAGAAAACCTGCCACTCCAGGTGAGATAAGGAAGCCTAATGATCCAGCAGGTGCTTGCCTCCGCACACAATAAAATTAGAAGAAATGGCCACACACCACTGTAGATCAAAATACTCTTTATTTGGACATCCCAAAAATTACAGGCATCAGAATGCTAGGTAGATGCGTTTTGCACACTTCACCTGCGCTTTGTCATTAGGTCTAATGACTAAGCACAGGTGAAGTGTGTGCGAAACGCATGCAGAACAGTTGACAGAATGCCTTGTTCTGGCCCTCTGCATTCTAAGACTGGAAAAATTGCAACAATGGCAGGCAGTTGCCTCAGTCGGCTAGTGTTGGTCCACAGGGTGGTCCCTTCAGCAGGACATGTTTAAATGGATATGTCTCCGATGGGGCACTCCTGAGGTAGACCTGTTGGCTTAACGGAATGGTACTGAGGTTTCTGGCAAGGTCACATGCTCCTCTGGTGGACACTGCAGATGCTCTGGTGGCCCCGTAGGGCCAGTATAGTCAGATCTATGCCTCTCCTCCTCTCAAGATTCTGCCGTGGCTTTTGAGCAGGATCAAGGCCACAGTGAATCTGGTCATTCTAGTGGGCCCGGATGGTCTTGTCGGTCTTGGTATGCTGACCTGGTGCGCTTGGTCGCTGACGTCCCTTGGCGACTGCCTCTCAGGGAGGTTCTACTGTCACAAGGGCTGATCTTCCATCCTGCTTCAGTCGCTGGTTTTTGAAGGCCTGGCTGTTATGAGCCAGGTGCTGAAGTTATGATGCTGCTGAAAGCTAGGAAGCCTTCCTCTGGGAAGATTTGCCATGGATAGCATGCATATCCTGGTGTGAGGCGCTTGCCATTTACCCTCGTTCTTTCTGAGTGGCTTGGATTTCGACCTTCCTTCACGGGGGGGGGGGGGGGGGGGTTAAACAGAACTTGGCCTAGAGTACCATCAAGGGTCTGATGTCAGTGTCCCCTGGTCTTGCACTCCCTGGTGCATACTCTTAAGGGGTTTGACATCTGCCTCCACTGGTGCGGTCGCTTCTACCGCCGTGGAATCTACTCTATGTGGGTTCGGTTCTACAAGAGCCTCCCTTTTAAAATATTCGGGAGGTTCTTCTGCTTGCCCTGTCCCAGAAGGTGGCTTTTTTGGTTGCTATCACCTCTGCTCGCAGAGTGTCAGAACTGTAGGCCTTACCATGTCATACTTAACTGGTGATCCACAAAGATGAAGTGGTTCTTCGCCTTTGTCTGTGGTTCCCTCCTCCGATTCCTTTTTTTTTGTATAATCAGTATTTATTTGCAGAATAACAAAAATAGAAACATTAAAACAAGACAAGTCCAATAAATCATAAAAGTGCAAAACCCAGCAGCTACTTAGAGCCGTATAGAAGTAGTTTCAACAGTGCATAGGTTGAACAGGGACACATACACAAAGTGGGAGATTTCTGAGATAGGGAGACTGTCGTGGGTTCACTTGGAATGGGCAGCCATGTGGCAACAGGGAGGTTTCTGGGATGGGAAGAGTCTGGTAGGTGTTGAGACTGATCTACTGGCTCCCTACCCCCAAGATCGATTGTAGGGTATGCTGGCACCAAAGATATACTGGGAATGTGGTCCAAGACCCGCAGCTGGGGCAGAGGGGGGGGGGCCAACAGCCTCCAGCTAACCACCCTCTACCCCCTGCGTGTCAGGGAAACCTCGTAGCCACAACAGGGGTCCAGCCAGGACGTCCAAACTCTTCAATAACAATAGTATTCCACCCGAAGGTTCTAGGACTAAAAAAGGTCAGAGTCTGCCACCAATCCAACTCGAGTTTACCAAGCTCCCATGACATTCGATCAAAGGAGAAGTTTAAGATAGAAGGAAAAAGGAAGGAGGAAGGAAAAAGGAAAGAGAACACGAGGTATGAAGAGGGGATTAACTGGTTATGCAGTGGACTAAAGAAGAGAGGGTGTATTTGGGGGAAGGTAGGGAGGGAGAAGGGGGGGGAGTGTGGAGGGGACAGATAGAGTAGGTCAAATTACCTGAGCGTTGAATTCAAGTGTTTTTTCTTTGTCTGCACCGAGCACATCACATCCGAGTATAGGGTTCTGCGAACAGCAATCCCTCTCTACGGTCTCCTAGGGGGCGACCCAGTCACCCCTCGAGCCCTGGCCAGCCTGAGGGCTTTAAGTGTAGGATTTGCCAGTTCTAGCAGTGCCATATCCAGGCTAGAGGGTACCTGGTTAGGGTCTAAAGCGTATTCAGTCCAGGGCATCCAGATATTGTGAAATTGGCCTTCAAGACCCTTACAGGTTGCTACCCAGTTCTCTGCCTCTCTCACTGCATTCACCCCCCTGCACCACTCTTCCCGAGTGGGAATTCCAGGCTTTTTCCAATAAATTGGAACCAGGCGCCTTGCTGCATTCAGCAGATGAGCCAGCAAATTTTTTTTGTATACACTGAGTGGGATCGGGGGAACCTGCAGAAGAAAGTGTATCAGTGAGAGGGGAACCTCTATCCCTGTCACTGTTTTTTCTTGACCCTGTATGTCTTCCCAGAAGGGCTGGATTAGGGGGCATTCCCACCATGTGTGAATTAATGTTCCACGGTGCCCACACCCTCTCCAGCATAGCTCCAACGTGAAGGGGTAGATACAGGCCAGATCTGCTGGCACCCTGTAGCAACGTGACAGAAGTTTAAAGTTGGTCTCTTGAGTTTTGGAGTCCATGGAGCACGAGTGGGTGAGAAAATATAGGTGGGATAGCTGCGTCTCTGTGAATGTTATCCCTAAGTCAGTCTCCCAGCGCCTAATATAGGCAGGGGTAGTCTGGGAACCAGCTGAACCCAAAAGCTGGTATAGTTCAGAGACCAAGTGCGGTGTTGGCTCATCCGCGATAAAAATACGTTCAAATGGAGTGAGGGTCGAGTGGTCTCTAATAGTGTGACCATGTACCTGAAAGAAGTGGTGTAGTTATCTGTATCTTCAAAAGTTCATCCGTGAACCCTGGCTTCCTACGGGCAAGGCTTCGTACCTCAAAAGCCTGCCATCCTTCATGGGTTTCCCACAACTGGCGTTTCCATCATCTACCCATGTCTCGAAGAAAGCCATCTGTTCGCCCGGTGGAAACCACAGGAAGCCTCCCAGTGGGGCCAGCGGGGACATAGGGGGGAGCCAGCTTCAGGAGCGGATTTATCCTGTCCCAGACCGATAGCACATGGGTCGTCAAGGGGGAGGTCATCTCCGAAAGGCCCCTATGTTCCCGAGGCAACCAAGGCACGTAAGACAAATTTCTGCCAGCCAGACATTTCTCTACAGCAGTGAAGGCTAACCTTGGCACCCCAGATGTTTTGGAACTACATTTCCCATGATGCTCATGTACTATGTAGAGTAGTTGAGCATCATGGGAAATGTAATTCCAAAACATCTGGGGTGCCAAGGTTTGCCATCACTGCTCTAGAAGGACCCAAAGCTTTGTTCGAGAGTGGAAACGCCAGTCAAAATTTTTCTGGAGGGCTATGGCTTGGTAGTACTGTCTAATGTCTGGAACCCCAAGGCCACCCCTCCACTTCAGACTACGTAGTACCCGCAGAGCTATCCTAGGTTTGTGTGCGTTCCAGATAAAGCGAGATAGCAGACTGCATAGGCGATCAAAGAAGTCTGGGTAAGGGGATCAGTAGCATCTGTAAACAGAAAAGTATGCGGGGCAGGACGTTCATCTTTATAATGTTCACCCGACCTAGCCATGTAAATGCCGTCTCTGTCCATTGCGAGAGGTCTCTCTTAATCATGGTTAGCAAAGGGGGATAATTAGCGGTATATAGGGTATCAAAGCGGTTTGTAAGTTGCACTCCTAAGTATCGTAGGGACGATGTAGTCCAGACAAAGGGGAAGGCCGCTTTAAGGGTCGCTGTCAGGTGAGGGGCTAAGTGGATGGGGAGTATTTCCAACTTTGAGAAGTTGATCTTAAAATTGGAGAGTTCAGTTCCTTCATCAGATTTGGCAGAGAGAGCAGGGGGTCTGAGAGGTGAAACAGTACATCGTCGGCATAAGCCGAGAGTTTGTGCTCCGTATTACCCACCTGGAGGCCCTTAATATCGGGGCTGACTCGCACCGTGGGGAGAAGTGGCTCCAGCACCAGTGCAAACAAGAAGGGTGAAAGGGGGCACCCCTGCCTCGTGCCATTCCTAATGGGGAATCGGGCCGACAGGGTCCCGTTAACCTTGACCTGAGCCCATGGTGTGGAATATAGAGCTGCGATCGCAGTCATCATTCGCGGGCCTAGCCGTATTGACAGAAACACCTCCGTCAAGTAGGACCAATCTATGCGGTCAAAGGCCTTTTCTGCGTCTGTTGATAAAATAATATACGGTTGTGGAACCGGATGGGAGCGAGCCCAGTGTATGAGGTGTAGGGATGGCCGAACGGTTCGCCCGGCGGTCGTTTCGCGGCAAATTTCGGCTGTTCGCCATCCGCCCGATCGGCGGACTATTGCCACAGTTTGCCCGGCGGACTTCCATGTTTACTGTGTAAAAGAACTTTGACCTATGATGACACATCCATCATGGGGTACAGGACAGCCCATTGAGACATTACAGCACATGGACACTTGGACATTCCCCCTAACTTATAATTAGACCCGATCCGGCGGCCATTCTACATTCTTTCGTATGTCACTATAGGGAGAGGTTGCTGTGTGGAGCAGGGAGAGACTGCAGTGACCCAAATCGCTAGCTATTTGGTCCACAAAAGTTCTTTTCAGGACTGGTATAGGTGTTAGGTGTAGTTCAGGATATAGGTTTGAGGCACTGCTGTGCTACTGATTTTTGCAGCAGCCTGTCTTTTGTCAGTGTAGAGAGAGGGACAGGACGCTGTGTGCTGCAGGGACAGTCAGTTTAAATCATTAACTGTTACTATTAGGTCCACAAAAGTGCTATTCAAGTTATTGTTCCAGCAGCCTCTGTTTTGTCAGTTTAAATAGGGACAGGCAGGAAGCTGTGTGTGAGGCAGTGAGGGACAGTCAATTTAATCAGTAGCTGTTACTATTAGGTCCACAAAGGTTCTTTTCAGGACTGGTATGGTAATAGGCTTGTACACGTATAATATTCTTTCTTCCAAATATAGAAAGAATATTATACTTGACTTCTGCCCTTCTGCTGCAGTAGTCCTTTATCAGTATAGGGACTGAGGTACAGTCTGCTAATCATTCACAACCTACTTGTTCCACAAAGGTCCTTATAATGACTGGTAAGGTATAGGGTACTACAGTACATAGGGTTGAGTGAGGTACAGTCTGCTATTCCTTAAGGACTGGTATAGGTCCACAATACATAGGGTTGAGGTGCACTACTGCTGACTGCTGCCCTTCTGCTGCAGTAGTCCTTTATCAGTATAGGGACTGAGGTACAGTCTGCTAATCATTTACAACCTACTTGTTCCACAAAGGTCCTTATAAGGACTGGTAAGGTATAGGGTACTACAGTACATAGGGTTGAGTGAGGTACAGTCTGCTATTCCTTAAGGACTGGTATAGGTCCACAATACATAGGGTTGAGGTGCACCACTGCTGACTGCAGCCCTATACTGCAGCAGTCCTTTATCAGTATAGGGACTGAGAGTTTTGTCACAGGGCCTTTTAAAAAATGACAGGCAGAGGAAGAGGCAGGCCCTTGCGCAGGGGTGGAGGTAGCAACAACCGCCACTCAGCAGTCTGACGACAGTACCCAGATCAGCCCAAGGAGGAGGTTGGTCCCCGGTGTTGCTGCCTACTCCGAGATCTCTATTTATAGCGGTGGGGAAGGTGACGTCGATGATGACGTGTCTAGTGATGTCACGTGGGTGCCCACAAGAGAGGAAGAGGAGGGGAGTTCAGAGGGAGATATGGACCAGCAGATAGGGAGGAGAAGCAGGAATAACTTACATTGCACAGGAGGGACAAAGCAGACTGCAAATGTATCAGGAGCGAGTCATCGACCATGTACGGTCACATCTGGCGCTCCCAGGACGCCGGCACATGGCTCCGCAGTGTGGGCTTTTTTTAACGTGTCCACTGCTGACAATAGCGTTGCCATCTGCAATCTTTGCAGTCAACGCATTAGTCACGGTAAGCCCAACACTCACCTAGGGACGACCGCCTTAAGAAGGCACATGAGCAGCCATCACCGAGCCCAGTGGGAGCAACGGAACACACAAAGCCACACTCCAGGCTCTCACCGTCCAGCCTCGTCTTCTACTTCTCCTTCTCCTCTCTCCTCACAATTGTCCTCCACTCCACCTTCCATCACGCCAAGCTCACGTTTTTCTGCAAAAAGGCAGGCTTCCGTGGGCCTAATGTTCGAGCGTAAAAAAATGATGACGCCGGATAATCCTCTTGCCCAACGGTTGACGGCTGGCTTGTCAGAACTCATAGCCCGCCAACTACTGCCATATAAACTGGTGGACTCGGAGGCCTTTCGCAAATTTGTGGCCATTGGAACACCACAGAAGGGCATCCCAAAGCTATATGGCCATGTTCAGCGGCAAGTGAATGTATCTCTGGCACACAGTGTCGGTGCCAAGATACATCTGACCACAGACACGTGGTCTAGCAAACAGGTATATCACTTTTACTGCCCACTGGGTGAACCTTCTGACGGCCATCAAGCATGTAACCCGTGGCACCCGTGTAGATTTGGTTTGCCCGCCACGGATTGCATGCAGGCCTGGCTCTTCTTCTCCTCCTCCTCCATCCTCCTCCCTCTCCTCCTCAGCTGACTCCTCCTTTTCCGCTGCTAGCGTCATTCCCTGCGCTGCCCAAGCTCCCCAGAACCTATTCGACATGCCAGGTGAGACGTTGCCATGCCGTGCTGCGTCTGTTGTGCCTGGAAGCCAAGAACCACACTGGCCCGGCACTCATTTCTGCTTTGCGTTCACAGGCAGATCAGTGGCTAAGACCGCTTAATTTGACAGTTTGTAAAGTGGTGTGTGACAACGGTGCCAATCTGCTTAGCGCATTGAAACATGCCAAAATGACGCACGTGCCATGCATGGCACACGTCTTAAACTTGGTCGTGCAGCGATTCGTTGTCAAATACCCTGGGGTCCAGGACATCTTGCGGCAGGCAAGGAAAATCTCGGCCCATTTCAGAAGATCTTACACGGCCATGGCTCGCCTTGCTGACATTCAGCGGCCGGTCAGACGTCTTATTTGCGATTGGCCGACGCGATGGAACTCAACCTTCTATATGCTTGATAGGCTGCTCCAGCAGAAACGTGCAGTTAACGTCTACCTGTATGAATTCTGCGGCAGAACAGGTTCTGGGGAGCTGGGTTTTTTTTCACTGCGCCAGTGGCTGCTCATGCGCGACGCATGCAGACTTCTGCGGCCATTTGATGAGATCACCAAACTGGTCAGTTGCAGACATGGCGCCATCAGTGACATGGTACCTTATGCCTTCTTTATGGAGCGTGCATTGCGTTGTGTCATTGATCAAGCTGTGGAGGAGCAGGAGTGGGAATATGAGGAAGTCGCAATGCTGGATGAATTCCCAGGGGGGGCTACTCTATCTGAGACAAGTGAACAACAGGTGTCTGAAGAGGAGTCAGAGGAGGATGGTGCCGGGGCGGATGAGGAGGAGCAAGAAGAGCATGCTTTAAACCTTTCTGGGATCCCTGTTGTTGTGCGTGGATGGGGAGAGGAGAATGAAGAGGACGACATTATCCTGGATGATGAGCAGGAGCCAGGCCACCGCACCGCTTCCAATTTAGTGCAAATGGGGGCCTTCATGCTCCAGTGTTTTACCAGGGACCCCCGTATAAAAAACATAAGGGTCAAGGACCAGTACTGGGTGGCAACGTACTTAGACCCCCGGTACAAACACAAAAATTTTACCGCTGTCACAGAGGGCTGTCAGAATGGAGCACTTCCAGGCCTTGCTTCGCGAAATGCTGCATTCTGCTTTTGCGTGCGCTGGCAGAGGAGCAATTCCCACTCCCAGAGAAGGAGTTGCGGGTACCAATCCAACAGCGCCTGCAAGAAGAGGCCGGTTTGAAGATGTGTTGGTGACTTCTGATATGAGGTCATTCTTTCAGCCGACCCATCGACAGGTGTCATCCGGATCCAGCATCAGGGAACGCCTAGACCGTCAGGTGTCCGACTACATCGGGTTAACGGCCGATGTGGACGCTCTGAGGAGAGATGAACCCCTGGACTACTGGGTGGGCAGGCTTGACCTCTGGCCAGAGCTTGCCCAATTTGCAATCGAACTGTTGGCTTGCCCCTCGTCCAGTGTCCTGTCAGAAAGGACGTTCAGCGCAGCAGGGGGGATTGTGACTGATAAGTGTACTCGCCTAGTTTACGACAGTGTTAACTACCTCACATTTCTAAAAATGAATGAGGCATGGATCTCGGAGGAATTCAACACATGCGACCAGTAGACCATGTATATGTCTATAAACAATTTTTTTAATCGAGCACACAGACCTTCTTTCTTCATTTGGCTCACTTCCTTGTCCAAAAAAAGCACACCGTACTATATGCCCGTACCCTCCTGTTTGAAGAGGTTGAGCGGTGTCACGATCAGGGGTCAGGCTCGAAGACCAATTGCTATAGCAGTTGCAGGATTACCACTAACCAGCAGGATAGGAACACAGGCCGTCACCCTGGCAGAAGACACAGGCTCACCTGAGGTGCGGAGTCTAAGTACTAACCGGTTTTCACCAGAGCTCCAGATGGTAGAGATGGATTTAGCTGCGTGTTAGTACCAGGTCGCGGTCCTCAGGATCGCCCCACCAGGAGGTGAGCAAGCCGGGGTTCAGTAGCGGATGAGCAGGTAAGGATCAAACAGAAGCGTGGTCAGTAAGCAAGCCAAAAGGTCGGTAACGAGTTGTTGCAGATTGGGATCAGGCAGAAGCGTAGTCGTGGAAAAAGCCAAGGGTCGATAACGAGCAGTAGCAAATATAAGCGGCAGCAGAGAAGACGGGAGCAAGATACAGGCTGGAGATAGCACAATATTCTGGCAAGGAGGAAGTGCAGAGACATGCCTTATATCAGGAAGTTCATGGGAGGAGCAAAGAGTTCAAGGTTCAGCTGAAATCAAGGTACAAGGCAGGGTTGTCAAAAGGATCTGACAAGAAACTGTCCAGCATCTCAGATAGCTCAGAGAGAAGATTCATTGCCAGACACAGCTGAGGTCCCAGGTTCAAGTCCAGGTCCTGACAAGCGGTGTCATATTTCTATTGGGGCTGCTTATTATGAGGGGCTCCCACCATCCCTGTGCTGTGCTGACCTCCTCCTGGGGCTGTACCTCTGCTGTGCATTTTATGAGGGGCTCCCACCACCCCTGTGCTATGCTCATTATGAGGGGCTCCCACCATCCCTGTGCTGTGCTGGCTTCCTCCTGGGGCTGCTTACGGTGCAGGTGTCAGTGCTGTATATCACGGTGCTGGTGTCAGTGCTGTATATCATGGTGCTGGTGTGAGTGCGCCAACTGTCGGACAGAAAATGGGATTGAATGGTTTTGCGGAAGTGTTTAAGGAATGTGTAGGAGTGTGGGGGTCTCGCATGGGATGTGTCTAGCTGAGGGTCAGGGCTTACGTTAAAGTTGCCTCCTATAATCAGGAAGCCTTCTCTAAAATCTGCTAAATAGTCCAGCGTGCTATCAATGAAGGTGAGTTGATCGGCGTTGGGAGTGTAAATTGTCGCAAATGTATATATTTGTCCAGCTATACTACCCTTCAAAAAAACATACCTCCCTTGGGGATCTACCTTGTGATCGGAGGGTTGAAAGGGGCACGACTTGTGTATGCCTATGGCCGTTCCACTCGACTTAGGTGTTGGGGAAGTGCTTATGAACCACTGGTTAAAAAGGTGGGTGGATAGTTTAGGTAACGACTTTGATGTAAAGTGAGTCTCCTGGAGGAAGATCACCTGTGTCTTCAGCTGTTTCAGTTCCCCCCACAGTTTACTACGCTTATGAGGGGAGCAAAGACCCCTAACGTTGTATGTGCTCACCTGTAGTGTAGCCATAGGTAGGAATAAGGTTGTGCCGTGTTCGTAAGCTGGTGGTGCGCTCGGTGCAGATGATAGAATGGCAGGATTGACCTAGAGAGGGAGGAGTCAGAAAAGAAAGAGCAGAGAGGGAGAGAAAAGGAGGGAGAGGCATATATAAAACATATCCATTGGAACAAGGTGGCCATGGCCACCAAAGTTTAGAAAACAACTGAGGCCGCGTACACATGGGCGGATTGTCTGGCCAACTAAGTTCGTCAGACAATCCGACAGACAGTCCGTCCTACTTTTGAATGAACGGACTTGACCACACACGATGAACAGACAGTCCGCTGAAAGCTTGCGAGATGACGTGTACAGCACGTACGACGGGACTAGAAATACGACGTCCAATACACTGCAATGCAACCTTCGGCCGTGTAAATCTTTCTGAGCATGCGCCATACTTAGTCCGTCCAACTAGCCTACTCACGAGCGGACTGTCCGCTGAAACCAAGTTTGGACGGACTGTATTACGGAAATTCCGAAAGACTTAGTCCGCCAGACTGTCCGCTGAAAAAGTCCGCTGAAGCCCACACACGAGCGGATTGTCCGCTGAAACACGTTTCAGCGGACTAAGTTGGACGGACAATCCTCTCGTGTGTACGCGGCCTAAGAGTCGTGCCAGGGTCCCCTCCCCACAAGGGGGGGGGACCCGGGGCCATAACCCAAGATCCCAATAAGGATCAAAACCCATAAAAAGAAAAAATGGGTATCCTACGAGGGGTATGTGGAACCACGGAGCGAAGAGGGAAGGGGGTCTCCGTCTCCATCCACCACATCTAATATGGTGCGGAAGAGGAGAGGGAAAAAATAGAAGAGGTGTAAAGGGCTAAGGTGCATCTGGTCCCCCCAAAAAAAGGGGGAGAGAGAAAAAAGACAAAAACAACAAAAAAAAAACAACTAGTGCCAGGGGGAAGCCCTATTTATGGCAATCAAAAATCTTCAGAGCTCGATAGTGTTTCATTAACAAGAAAGGGCATGTTTCTTAGGTTCCCAAGGGGACAAGGTCCATGGAGGGGTCCATAGATTGCCTCCTGCAGTTCCTTCTGCAGTGCTGACTTCTGGCGGGTTTCCACGGTTGTGGTGCTGGCAATCTGACAGTTGCAAAGTCCGAGGAGCCCCTCCAGTCAGGAAAGTCCACCCGTTCCAGTTCCAAGGAGGCTAAAAAGTGTGGGAGGTCGTCTTTAGTGCGGAGAGTCACAGTTCTGCCTTCTTTGGTGACCTGGAGGGCAAAGGAAAACCCCCACCGATATGACAAGCCTGCATCTTGAATGGCAGTCAGAATGGGGCCCAATGCCCTACGTTGCATGAGGGTGCGTCTAGAAATGTCCTGGTAGAAAGCCAGATGCGCTCTGTCAAAGTCAAAATAGGGTTTTCCCCTCATTTTCTGCATAATGCGATCATTAAGTGTATACTTATGCAATTTGCAGATGATGTCTCTCGGGTTATTCACATCTTGAGAGGGGGGTTTCAGGGCCCTATGTGCACGGTCAATTTCAACAGTAGCGGTAGCAGGCAGACCAAGTATCTCTTTAAAGACACCCTCTAGGGTGGGAATAATGTCCCTAGCACCGGTGGCCTCATGGAGGTCTCGGATCCTGATGTTAGCTCTGCGACTGCGATTCTCTGTGTCATCCAACTGGCAAAGCAAAGCCTCAATCTGATGGCCTTGCGTGTCGCATTTGTCCTGCAGCATGGACATAACAGGGAGGGCCTCCTCAAACCTCAGTTCCAGGGATTCCAACCTACCCCCCAGGTGTGCTGTGTCAGTCTTAAGCTGAGCAGTGTCCTCTTTAAAAGCTCTTTCCACTCTGTCGGCAAAGCGCTCCAGGTCAGCCTTGGTGGGTAGGGACAGAATATGGCGCCTGATGTCAGCATCAGCCAGGGGGTCTGGGTCATCTGAGGCCTCTTACATTAATGCGGGGGACCCCGGTGAGGTCAGGGGAGCCGAATAACTTACCGACCGAGGGGAAGGTATAGGTGATGTGTCCTGTCGGTTTAATTTTGTGGCTGTGGACGGCGCGGCCAGCGCCATTTTGGAGGCCTCCCAGCCTTTCCCCTCCTGCCCCGGGAAAAAGTTATCCAGCTAGGCTTGCCGCGATCCTTCCTTTCCGTGGCGGCTGGGAGGATGTCCAGTGCCTGTGGGACATGTCTGCCAGCAGATGGGGAAGATCTCACCCTCCTAGCGCTGATAATGTGCAGCGGTGAGACGGAGCTGAGGAGACACGTGTCTTCACTCCTTCATAGTCAGGCCACGCCCCCCTCTGATTCCTTTTGATTAAGGACACTGTATTGCCTTCCCTGTGTCCCAGATCAAAATGTCCTAAGCGATTTACATTACATGCCCTGGATGTGTTCAGGCAATTCGGGATTTGGCAGTCACAGGGCCTTTTCGGAGATCAGACTCCCTGTTTGTGATCACGGACAGGCCAAAAGGGGGCTGTCTGGTTCTTCTGCGACCTTTCTAGATGGCTCAGACAGACGATGACTCGTCTCTGGTCTATTCTATCAGGGGTTGGGTTCCTCCTTTCCCCGTACATTCTACTTGGCTGCTTATTGCCTCTGAGGCCTTCCATCATCAGGCATCAGCTGCTCTGGTGTTCAAGGCGGCCACTTGGTAGTAGGTGTACACTTTCACAAAATTCTGGCATCTAAGGATGCTTCTTTTGGCCACAAGGTGTTGCAGGCTACTGTTTAGAGGGTCTATTACCTCTTGAAGGGGTATTGTTCAGGTTGGGCTCCAGTTTGTTTCTGTGTTGAGCTCCTATTACCTGGTTGGCTCTCGTGTTAGCCTCTGGATTTTTTGTTGTCCCACCCTCATGTTTGGCACTGCTTTGGGACATCCCTATGGTTCTGAATAAGGAAGCGCTGTGTCTGTCAATAAACGAATGAGAAAACAGGATTTTTGACTTACCATAAAATCAGTTTCTCTTAGCTCATTGACAGACACAACACCCACCCCTCTATGGAGTTTTTAATGCTTCTGACACTGCTTAGGACAAAACTGAAGGCCTATAGCAGAGAGGGGGGGTGTATATTACCTAGGACTGCCCATGGGCATAGCCAAGTATTTTTAGTGTCCTACTCCTATAGGGGGCGATATAACCCTATGGTTCTGAATAAGGAAGCGCTGTGTCTGTCCATTAATTCAGAGAAACGGATTTTACAGTAAGTCGAAAATCCTATTATTGCTCAAACATGCCATGGGTATATGTGAAATTACAAACAAATAGCAAAATACATTCTGCTGCTTTTCCCGAGTACGGGAATACCACATGTGTGAGACTTTTTGGCAGTCTAGCATACAGGACCCCGGAGACCAATCACTGCCTTCAGGCTTTCTAAGGGAGTACATTTTTTATTTCACTCCTCACGACCTATCACAGTTTTGGAGGCCTTGAAATGTCACGATAGCACAACCCCCTACCTACTCCCCCAAATGACCCCATTTTGGAAAGTAGACACCCCAAGCTATTTGCTGAGAGGCATGTTGAGTATTTTGCAGATCTCGTTTTTTTGGCACAAAGTTTTGAAAATTGAAAAAAATAAATCCTTTTCTTTCTTCTCACACATGTGGTATCCCTGTACTCAGGAGAAGCAGCAGAATGTATTTTGGGGTGTAATTTCACAAATACCCATGCCATGTGGGAGCAATATATCAAATATATCATTTAGTGACAATTCTGTGTAAAAAATAAATAAATAAATAGAAAATAATTTTCCCAAAACTTGGGGCAAAATATTAAATATTCCATGGACTCAACATGCCTCTCAGAAAATAGCTTGCGGCATCTACTTTCCAAAAAAGGGGTCATTTGGGGTTGTTTTGAACTGTCCTGGCATTTTAGAATCATCCACTCAGACAGGGGTGCTTTATTTTTATTTTTTGTTTTAATTATTCATTTTGCTTTTTATTTTATTTTTACACCGTCCCTTTCATTTTTTAACATTTTTTTTTTTTTCCTCAAAAAGATTTTTTATTCGTACATAACACAAACAGGTACACAGCACATTACATGGATAAACAAAAGCAACGTCCTTGACTTTGCGGTATATTGATAAGGTCTATAAACAGTTATACATGGCTGATTAGGCAAGAACAAATAGAATACAGAATGTACTGAGCCTAAGAAATCAGGAAACAGAGAAAACTAACATATGAACTACCAGCAATTACATAAATTCAAGAGGCTTTGGGCTAATAGCAGTGTGTGGATAGGAAACAATGAACAGGGGGACCCCCCCCATCGGGCCCTTCCAAGGACCGACGAGGATCAGGGGACTTGCCTCTAGGAGTATTAAGAAGTAAAAACATAAAGAGCCTCCTAGTATCTTTGGTACACAGAGGTGGGGGACCTCAGTGTTGGGTAGTGTGCCAATGGGATAAGGTATGTTTATGAGGGGTGTAAGGAAGGAGTAAAGAAAGGATGAAATTAGAGGGGTGGGTACAGAAGGGAAGGAAGGGCCAGGAGGGGCCGAAGTAGGGCTAAGGGGGGATGGTGAAGGATCAGAGGGGGGATTGAAGGGATAGGGGGGGAGGTCGCTCCTCTCCCCAACCCCAGCCCACCACACAGCCAGTACCAGAATTCACCTTGGGTAATTAATGTGGAAAACAAGACTTGTATCTGTCTGTGGACTTAAAGTGCGTCCAGCATGCCCATGTGGCGGAAAATTTCTGCGTGCGGTCTTGAGAAATAGAGATTAGCTCTTCTATCTCTTCGATTTTAGCAACTCTTGTCAACCAATCTCTGATAGTAGGAATCTGGGAGGAGCGCCAAAGCGCAGGGATGCAAAGTCTTGCTGCATTGACCATATGCATGGCCAGGGACTTGTGATATGTTCGTCTGGGAAGAGAGGTGTGGTGGAGGAGGTATTGACCAGCAGTGAAATCTAGTGTGTAGGTGGTGACATGCGATATTATGGAATGTACCTCTTTCCAAAATGGTTGGAGCTTAGCGCAATCCCACCATATGTGGAGCATAGAGCCTTCGCCATTGTTACATCTCCAACAGACATTTGGGACTGAGGGAGAGAATTTATGAAGTCGGGAGGGGGTCCTGTACCATTTTGTGATTATTTTGTAGCCATTTTCTTGAATGGCAACATTCATTGACCCTTTATGTGCGTACGTGGAAATGGCACTCCAGTCTTCCTCTGTAAACTGTATATGTAAGTCTCTACCCCATGATGCTTTGGAGGATTCCGTCTGTGGGGATCGTGTTTTGTCTTGTAGGATAGAGTAAAGTAGGGATATGAGGTGTCTTTGTGGCATGGTCTGGGCGTGAAGGGATTCGAATGGAGTAAGTCGTCTTGTCCAGTCGTCTGTATGGGACTTGGAAGTGAAAAAATGCACCAATTGTCTGTAAGTCCAGAAAGGAAATTCCCCTGTGCGAGACATGGATTTAAGGGCGTCATAGGATTGAAGTCGTCCTCTGTGGAAAAAGTGCTGTGCTAAGACATCAGCATGTGGCCATTCCTTTGAAAGGAATGTTGCCGATTCACCGGGCAGAAAATCTGGGTTTCCCCTCAGAGGTGTCAATGGGCCTAGGTATGAGGAGATCTGGTGAGAGGTTACCGCTTTCTTGAAAGCTAGCAGGGATGTGTGGATGAGCGGATGCGTCTTGACGGAGACGGGCCAATGTGGCTGTATGAGCCAAGGGAGGGTGTGTAAGGGGTAAGTCGAAAAGGAGCCTTCCAAGTCCACCCATATCTTAGCCATCCTATGGAATTTCCAATCCAACAGTCTTGTTAGATGGCACGCTAAATAATAATTATAGAGATCAGGAAGGGCTATGCCGCCATTGGTTTTAGGACAAGTCAGGCGAGAATATTTAATGCGTGGGGCACTCCCTTTCCAGATAAAAGCGGAGCATAGCTTCTTGTAAGTCAAGAAGAAGGATGGAGGGATATGGATTGGGATCGTCTGGAGGAGGTACAGAATGCGCGGGAGAATTATCATTTTAATTAGCGCAGAACGGCCAAACCAGGATACATTAAGGTTGGACCAATTTTTCAAGTCTGTTTGGATTTTTGCTAGGGTTGTCAGGAAGTTATGGGCATAGAGCTCAGTCAGGTCCTTGGTTATTTGAATGCCAAGATAAGTTATAGCATCTCTCTTCCAGTGAAAGGGGAAGGACGCTTGGCAATGGGAAACCTCCTGAGGGGGTAATGAAATGTTGAGGGCGTGGGATTTGGAGTAGTTGATTTTAAGATTGGATATAGAACCAAAATCCTTAATGTCCTTTAATAGGTTAGGTAAAGATGTCCGGGGCGATTGCAGAGACAACTGAATATCGTCCGCAAACGCGGCTATTTTGTATTCTGTGCGATTAATAACGACCCCTTGGACGTCTGTATTGGTTCGTAGTTTATTGAGAAAGGGTTCTAACGTAAGGACAAATATTAGGGGGGAGAGAGGGCAGCCCTGCCGGGTGCCGTTACGTATGGAGAAGGCGTTTGACAGGAGGCCGTTGGCCTTCACCCTTGCAGAGGGGTTGGTATATAGGGCGTTAATATAGGCAAGCATACGGGAGGGGAGGCCAATGGTCCTCAGAACCTCCCGCATATAATCCCAGGCCACCCTGTCAAACGCCTTCTCCGCGTCAAGTGAAAGAAAAAATCCCTCTGTCCTATTCGTGGAAAGCCAGTGTTGAATGTTTAGCGTTCGAATAGTGTTGTCCCTGGCCTCCCTCCCCGGGACAAACCCCACCTGGTCAGGGGAGACGAGGCCAGGGACAAGTGGTGAAAGTCTATTCACGATCATCTTGGCATAGAGCTTAATATCTACGTTCAGTAGAGAGATAGGCCTGTAGTTAGAGACCTGGGATGGGTCCTTCCCCTCTTTAGGGATAACGGCTATGTGGGCTGCCAGCATATCCCCTGCAGAGGTGGATGGGTCTGTAAGGGAATTCAGGGTTGTCAGGAGCCGGGGGGAGAGAGTCTCGGCGAAGTTCTTGTAATAAGCAAGGGGAAAGCCATCAGGACCCGGGCTTTTGCCTGCTTTCATTTGCTTTATAGCGAGGGACAATTCCTCAGGGGAGAGTGGATGGTCCAAGGTCGCGGCCTGCTGTGGGGTAATTGACTGGGGACTATATTGGGCCAGGAATTCCCTAATGCGCGTTAAACGGTCAGGTGCGTCAGGGGGCCCTACGTTAGGGTCCGGTAGATTATAGAGTGCAGAGTAGAAGTTCTCAAAGTGAGCCGCTATGTCTTCATTTTTGGAAAGGAGTGAGCCCTGGCCGTCTCGAAGGGTGTGAATCAAGGACGGAGCCTTGGTCGTTTGAATCGTACGGGCCAGTAGCCTCCCACTTTTATTACCGTGTTCATAGAACACTTTTTGTTGGAGGACATATCTACGTCTAGTGCGTTTACCCAATTCATCCAATAAGGAGGACCGTGCGGACAGGAGTTCTTGTAAGGTAGCTTGCGAGGACGAATGCTTATGTGTCGTTTCAAGTCTCTGGATTGTGCTAATAAGGGACGAGATCCTTTCTTGATGTTGTCTTTTTGACTTCGCAGTCATAGAGATGAGCTCACCCCTCAAAACGCACTTATGCGCTTCCCAAATTGAGATAGGTGAGACATCAGGGGAAATGTTCTCCTGAAAGTACAGGCGAATCCTGGTCTCTAAGTTTTGAACGTTTGCCGGGTCTTTTAAAAGAGAGGGGTTCATCCGCCAGGTTTTGGTTACATGTCTAGATTCAGGAAAAGTAAGGGTCATGGTAATGGGATGGTGATCGGAGAGGAACATCGGCTCTATCGTGGCGCTGGAAAGGAAAGAAAGGTCAGATTGGGAGAGGTAGAGGAAGTCTATTCTTGAATATTTCTGGTGCGGGTGGGAATAAAAGGTGTAGTCTTTGTCAGTCGGGAACAGTGTGCGCCATGTGTCATGGAGAGTCAGATTTTGCAGTTGAATCTTAATCTGTCTCAAGGCGCGGTAGGGGAGTGCAGACGTGCCCGTAGAGGAGTCCAGGAGCGGGTTGAGAGGGACGTTAAAGTCACCTCCTAGAATCAGAATTCCCTCCTTGAATAAGGAAAGAAGGTCACATGTTTTTCTAAAGAAGGACACTTGGTGTTCATTCGGGCAATAAATGTTGGCCACTGTAACAGGTTTGGAAGCGTACACGCCCTTAATAAAGATATATCTACCTTCTTGGTCACACAAGGAGTCAGTCAGTTGAAAGTCAGCAAACTTAGAAATAAGGATAGAGACCCCTTTCGTCTTGGAGGTTGGATTAGTGGAGTGAAGCGCACGTTTGTATATATGGTTCGTCAGCTTAGGGATTGCGTCGGAGCGGAAATGCGTTTCCTGTAGCATGAGGAAGTGAGCCTTATGTTTGGAGAGGGCTGAAAGGATTTGTGATCTCTTTTCTGGGAGGTTTAAGCCTTTCACATTGAGGGAGAGGCATTTTAATGAGAGGCGCTTCTGAGTGTTCGAATCCTTCTGCATTGTATTTAATTGAGAGATCCGAACAGCAGGGGCGCAAAAAGCAGTAATTATGTGATAAAAGTGTCGTATTTAGTAGGGGTCAGCTGTGCGACCCGCCGGTGGGGGGACAGGGAGAGGAGCGACCCTGGTAGAAGAGGGTAGGAGGGGGAACGGGAGACAGATAGGAGGGAAAGAAGGGAAGAGAGAAGGGGGGGGACAAATCAGTAAGAGGGCAGAGAAGGGGGAGAGGTAACAGCAGAAGGGGGAGAGAAGTAGGTAGGAATCCAAGCAGATCCCTGATAGAGGTTACACCGGAGGCGGACGTAGGCGTGCCTATCCACCTAGTGGGGGAAAGCCGGACTGTCAGCTCAGGTCGTAGGACCAGCTGTGTGGGGTCAGTAAGCCTGGAAATGGACCAAGGGAGTAGCACCAAGGAGAACGAGGATAGTAAATTAACGTAACAGAGGAGTGTATGCGTCGTGCAGGGCGAAACCTAGGCACGAGCAGTGATCGGGGGCTTGCTCAGGAGGGCAGGGTGCGAGGCACCGCTTACGGCTATTGCCCAATATAGTGGCTTAAGCAGGGGTAAGCAACGAACAGGGATCGTAAGGACGGGGGAGCAAGGCCCACCGAGCATGAGGGAGTTGAGAAAAACTATTTTGTGTACGGGACATTAATGGGAACATAGGAATCCCAAAAGGGTTTCCAGGGGCAAGATACTAGATCAGAGTGGGAACAAACATAAAGAGGCATCTATAACATGGTACACAGCTGTTGCAAATCCCCGAAAACATGAAGGGGGAGATGAAACGTGAACTAGACATAACAGTAACATTTATGAGCAACTGTACATTGGAGAACTAACACGGTCTCCAAACATAAAAGGGGGGGGGGGAGGAGGAGGGAGGGGGACGGGGGGGGGGGGGGGGAGGACGGGAGGGAGGGAGGGGGGGAGGGGGATAAGGAGGGGGATAGGGAGGGGAGGGGAGGGGGAGAGGGAGGGGGAGGGAAGGGGGTGGTAAGCAAATGAAGGGGGTCTCAGCATACTAACGCTAACATTAGGATAGTCCTGAAAGCAGAGCGGAATGCGGTAAAGTCTCAATGCACTGCAGGATCCTAAGGGAAAAAAAGAGGGGGGAAACAACAAAATCCCTGGCCCGCGACGGGTGGGAGCAGGAGCATGGACAGTACCTGGAGCCACGTAGAGTAGGACGGCTAGAGCGAAAGGCCTAGAAGAATCAGCTACGTCAGAGTTCCAGAGACAAGATACTGGATCCAGGTAGATAGGGAAGTCCAAAGTGAAAATCGCAGAAGATTCATCTCCGTATGTAGTTCTTGGAAGGCGTTGAAACCCCTCGGGTGTCCGTACCTGAAAGAGTCTGGAGAGAGGGAACAACAAAAAAAAAAAAAAAGGGGGGGGGAGGGGAAGGGGGAGAAAAATAGGGGGGGGGAAAGGAATGGGAGGAAGGGGGCAGCTCCAACAACTGGCGTTCTGTTGGGATGGAGCTAATAAAGATTGTCGTCGTCTTTAGTTGGTGAGCGGGAGAACTAAAGAAGGTGGTAGGGTAGCTTTATGCATCTTGGCGGTCCCTTCTTGGGGTGTCAGCAAGGTGCGCACTGCGTGAGGAGAGGTCTCTTCTGGACTGGCGGTCGCCAGGGGAGGTGGGATCTAGTCTGCGACGTCTGGAGCTTGGTCGTTGACTCTTAGGTGATGCATTAAGAACCACTGACTTCCACGGCTCAGTAGGGAAGTAAAAGGCACACCATTCCGGTATGTCTACCAGCGGTATGTCCAATTGTTCACAGAATGAGGGCATATCTTCCGGGGTCCTGAGCAATGCAGTGCGTCCTCTGGAGGTAGCAGATAGGCAGAATGGGAACTTCCATCTATACTGGATGTTGCGTGTGCGCAATATGTCCAACAGGGGGCGTAGAGTGCGCCTGTTCTGCAGAGTTATTTGTGAGAGGTCCTGAAAAAGTTTTACTTCTGACCCATTGAACATAATGCGACCCCGTTCTCTCGCCTTCCTAAGGATTTCCTCCTTAAGGGGAAAGTTGACAATACAACAGATAATGTCTCTAGGGGGTTCAGAGTCCCTGGGGGGGGGTCTGAGCGCGCGGTGGATACGTTCCATTTCTATAGGGGAATCAGCCGGCCGGTCCAGCAGATCATTAAAGATGGCGCATACTGTCTGTGGCATGGAGGCTGCATCAACTCCTTCAGGGACCCCTCTCAGTCTAAGGTTATGTCTGCGTCCCCTGTTGTCTAAGTCCTCCACTTGACGATGGAGCTCAAATATGTGGGGCAGCTGCATATCATAAGACCTCTGTACTTGCCTGATCGCTGCTGCTTGTAGCTGGGAGGTATCCTCTACTACCGCCAGGCGATGATTCATGGCGTGGATATCCGTTTTCAGCTCAGCGATGGCGGATGTCAGGGTGTGTTTGATATCCAGGGCCACATTCTGTAAATCTCGCTGGAGGTCTAAGAGGCTCAGGGCTGCGGGACGTTCCGGTGTCCGGTCCGCGGCGTATCTACGCGAGGCCGGGGATGCGGCCTGCGCGTCTTGGGAGGCCTGTGAGGCCTGCGTCTCCACGTGTTGGCCTGCCGGGCGGGAGCGGAACATCTCCGGGATATTGTTACAGAGATGCGCCCCGGGGTCCTTAACGGGTTCCTTCACATTGCGGGGGGTCGAGGTGCTTCTATTCGACCTTCCCATGGTTGCTGCTAGCTTATGTCCTCTGGGGAAGTCGCTTTTCTTCTCCTTGGTGCGGGAGCTCTCCTTTCAAGCAGCCATCTCGGGTCCCGTCCAAGCCACGCCCCCCATTTTTTAACATTTTTATTGTTACTACAGGGAATGTAAATATCCCCTATGATAGCAATATGTAGTGACAGGTTACTCTTTTAAAAAAAAAAAAAATTGGGGTCTATTAGACTCTAGATCTCTCCTCAGCCCTTAAAACATCTTACCACACCAAGATTGGTGTGATAAGATGCTTTTCCAATTTTCCAATAGCGCTGTTTATATCTGGCGAAACCAAAGTCATGACATGCTTGTAGCTTCTGGTTTCTTAGGCCATAGAGATGATTGGAGCCATTCTAGTCTCCGATCAGCTCTATGGTCAGCTGGCAGAACCACCGGCTGCATTCTCAGATTCCAGAGTCCGGACAGGGTTCCTTCCCACTGCTTGTAAAAGCAGTCTAGTGGCTAATTAGCCACTAGGATTGCTTTTACATGAAAGCCGACTGCCAGCTGAATAAAAAATGATACCAAGATTATACATAAACCTGCAGGCATCATTCTGGTATAACCACTCAAAGTCCAGCAACATACCAGTACATCGCTGGTCTTTGTTGGGCATATATTGTAATGTTCTTTTTTTTCATGCAGCTTTTGGGCTGAATGAAAAAAGAGATTGATCAGTGGTATATCCACCATTAGAATACCGCCCTGCATTCACCCATTTCTAATGCTGGGCATAAATGCACCGTTCTTTTTTTAACTGTGGTGGTGAAATCGCATCCTACATCACTGGAGTCACGGATTTACGTATCGAGAGGGCAAACCCTGTCTCTGTCAAAACGAATAAATCCGTGCTGCAGCTAAATGCCGTACCTGCAAACTAAATGGTTAACAATAAAACAAAGTAACATTACATTATAACAATTATGCCCTGTACACACGACCGGTTTTCCCATCAGAATAAACTCTGAAGGTTTTTCTGACGGAGTTCGACCGGAATTCCACGGAAACTGTCTTGCGTACACACGATCACACTGAAGTCTGATCGTCAAGAACGCGGGGACTTACAACACATATGACAGGACTAGAAAAGGGAAGTTCAATAGCCAGTAGCCAATAGCTTCCGTCTCGTACTTGCTTCAGAGCATGCGTTGTTTTTGGTCTGTCGGAACAGCATACAGACGAGCGGTTTTCCTGATAGGAATTGGTTCCATCAGAAATATTTAGAACATGTTCTATTTCAAGGTCTGTCAGAATTTTCGGGAAAAAAGTCAGATGAGGCATACACACGATCAGAATATACGATGAAAAGCTTCTGTCGGACTTTTTCTGTCGGACATTATGCTCGTGTGTACGTGGCATAAAACACAGTAACAATAAAACATTTCAGTGAAGCATACAATACAGTAAACCAGAGCAGAATAGAGAGAATAATAATAAAACGAAAAACTATCTTTGTTTTTCTATTTTTTTATGTTTTATATTACATTTTTTTTAAATACTTTTTTATTATAACTTTGAACATTCCAGGTTAAGGTGCCTCAAAATGTGATGGCCATCTAACATCTTCTGAGACCCTGTGTTATGCCGCGTACACACGAGCGGAATGTCCGACAGAAAAAGTCAGACGGAAGCTTTTCATCGTATATTCCGATCGTGTGTATGCCTCATCTGACTTTTTTTTCCCGAAAATTCTGACTGACCTAGAAATAGAACATGTTTTAAATATTTCCGAAGGAACCAATTCCTATCGGGAAAACCGCTCGTTTGTATGCTGTTCCGACATGTTCTGAAGCAAGTAGGAGACGGAGGCTATTGGCTACTGGCTATTAAACTTCCTTTTTCTAGTCCCGTCGTACATGTTGTATGTCACAGCGTTCTTAACGATCGGATTTTGGTGTGATCGTGTGTACGCAAGACAGCTTCAGTGGAACTCCGTCAGAAAAACCTTCAGAGTTTATTCTGACGGGAAAACCAGTCGTGTGTACGCGGCATTAGTGTGCCCTAGGACTGTGCTGTGCTGTACCCTACGCTAATACTCAACTAGTGTATGGTAGCGACCTAAACACTGATGCAGATACCAGATTGGTCAGGACAGGAGAGGAGGGACAATAATAGCAGGTTTCACGCCTATATCTGCATTTTCTACAGTCACGACATCTTCTTTGGGGTGTTCTTTGGGTAGAGGTACCACGGGGGACTTCTGGAAAGTGGTTCTCATGCAGCCGGTTCACTGCATTTGCATTGGGAAGTTAGGGCACAACACTGTCTGGAAAAAGATAGATTGTGATGATCTCTTCCTGGAATTTTAGGAAAGATTCAATTCGTCCTGATGCTTTGTATAGCACATAAGCGTTCAGCAGAGCTAATTGAAATATGTATACAGACACTTTTTTATACCAGCATCTGGCCTTACAGGCAATTAAGTACAGTGCCATCATCTGGTCGTTGAAGTCCCCTCTCCCTCCACCTCTGTATTCGTGGACACAGAGGGGCTTCACAACCACACCATTGGAATTTCGACTGTCGTATCTGCGTTAATGGAGGACAGAACGAAAACATTCCGTGTGTCCCTCCACTTCACTGCGAGCAAATTATTACATCTCAAGCAGTCTCTCTCCCCCATTGGGAATCTACAAGCCGTTGGGGAAAGCCTTGGCTAATAGATCGCCTGGTGCCACATGCGCCAATTTCAGAATCAAAAAGGTGACTAAAAAGTGGCATGCTTGTGTAAGAATTGTCCACGTACATGTGGTACCCCTTTCCGAATAAGGGTGACACCAAGTCCCAAACAATCTTACCACTGCTCCCTATGTAGTCTGGGTAGTTAGGGGCTCCACAGTGCTATTTTTTCCTTTTGTAAATCATAAAATTATATGTATAGCCTGTTGTCCTGTCACAGAGGTTATACAATTTGACCCCATATCTGGCATACTTGCTGGGGAGAAACGGACAGAATTCCACTGAAACTGTCTAGCGTACACACGATCACACTAAAGTCCGATCGTCAAGAAAGTGGTGACGTAAAACACATACGACGGGACTAGAAAAGGGAAGTTCAATAGCCAGTAGCCAATAGCTTCCGTCTAGTACTTGCTTCAGAGTATGCGTCGTTTTTGGTCCGTCGGAACAGCATACAGACGAGCGGTTTTCCTGATAGGAATTGGTTCCGTCAGAAATATTTAAAACATGTTCTATTTCAAGGTCCGTCAGAATTTTAGGGAAAAAAAGTCAGATGAGGCATACACACGATTGGAATATACGATGAAAAGCTTCTGTCGGACTTTTTCTGTCGGACAGTCCCGAACAATCTTACCACTGCTCCCTATGTAGTCTGAGTAGTTAGGGGCTCCACATTGCTATTTTTTCCTTTTGTAAATCATAAAATTATATGTATAGCCTGTTGTCCTGTCACAGAGGTTATACAATTTGACCCCATATCTGGCACACTTGCTGGGGAGAAACTGTTTGAAAGACAAGTGACCAGAAAAAATTTAATCAGGGACTTGACACAGACAACTTGATCAAGGAATATACAAGGCTGCAAACTGTTCTTTGAAGTGGTTTACGAGGCGCTTGTATTTTATGGAGCCAGTCATATCCAGGGTCACCCCGGGGACAACAGAGTTCATTATCATTGAAATGCATGAACCGCAAGATTTGCTCATATCTAGTCCTGGTCATGGAAGCAAAGAACACAGGCATATGGTGAATTGGATCAGTGGACCAATATGACCGCAACTCTGTATTTTTAGTTATGTCCATGAGGAGGGATAGATCCAGAAAGGTCTTAAATTCGGGAACCATTACAAGTTTCCAGCCAAATTCTTTGGCAAGGGGTAAATTTGGGTTTGCGGCAATAAATTGACCAGCGTATAAATTGCTTTCATCGACAACACATCTGTAGAGACCTTCCATGAAAAACAGCCCGTAAAGGTCAAGGGTACTAAAATCTGCTGTTTCCACCTGAATTCCAGGTTAGCCAGTGAATGCGGGAAGTGTGCTTCCTGTTACCTGCCGTGTGCTCTTCTGTTGTTCCGTTACCGACCTTGGCGTGTCCTTGACTATCCCTGTTTGCCTGTGATCCTGACCTGTTGGCGTGTCCCTGACTATTCCTGTCTGCTTGTGGCCCCGACCTTGGCTTTGTCCCTCACTATCCCTATCCTCCTGTTGCCTACTGTGGGTGAGAGCTGGGGGACCCTGGGGGTCGCGACCTGGAGCCAGTTGCAGCGAAGTCTATCCTCACCACTAGAGGCGCTGGTGAACACCTGCTGGCTCTTAGACTCCGCGCCCCAGGGAATCTTATGCTCTAACCCCAGTGGGATCTCTCTCCCATCCGCAGCAGTCAGCCGTAGGGTCCACAACCTTGCGGTGCACTCCTGATCCCTACGGTGTGCATCTGTCACCTCGCCTCAAGGTGACCTGACATGGGCACTCGTGTGAGCTTGAACCCAAGCTGGACTGTGTGTGTTTGAGGACCACAATGCAAGTTTCTTTGGCATCTGGTTACAGCTATATGTACCCAGTGTAATTTCAGGAACACTGCACAATACAGGAAAACACTTTTCTCTAAGCTCACAGTCCAGGACACTACTGAGGACTAGAGAATGGCTGGTACCTGAATCCTGCGCTCTGAGAACACCTAGTTGTGTGATGACCTGCCCACAACCTAGATGGGGTAAGTTCGGGGCTGGATGACTGACCAACAGCAGGGAGGTGGTTGTTTGCCGCTCCCCCCCCAAAAAAAGTGCACAAGTGCCCAGGACAGCTGCTGCCTTCCTGCCTCCTCTGGACCTGGTCCAGTAAGATAGACAGTTTTTAGAAAGTTCGGCAGTCAGTTCCAGATCACTTTCAGGTCCCAGCTCCCTGAGGCTTAAAACTTTCCTTGCTAGAGACGACAGTCTATCTAGAGATCCGATCGTTCAGAACGAGGTGGCGTAAAACAAGTACATCGGGACTATAAACGGGCCAGTAGCCAATAGCTTTTGTCTAGTAATTTATTCTGAGCATGCGTGGCACTTTGTGCATCAGATTTCTTTACACACGATCAGAATTTAAACAATTGAATTTTGTTGTCGGAAAATTTTAGATCCAGCTCTCAAACTTTGTGTGTCGGAAATTCCCACACACCATCGGAATTTACGACAACACAATCCAATCGCACATTTTCCTTTGGAAAGTCCGACTGTGTGTACAGGGCATTTGAATATTTATCAGCATCCCAAGCCACCATCTGGGCACATCTCCCCAAGGACTGACTAGGACCTGATCAATATTCAGGCTGGTTATTTGACTTTTCTATGCCTAAGCTCTAGAAACATTTTCTAGAGGCAGGGGGAAGCAACCAAACTCCCAGCCTGGGAAACTCTGAACAGACCAAACAATCGCTGCTCCCTTGATTGTAGAAGAGTGAAAAACTAAATTTATCTAGCATCCTACACTAGGAGGGTGCCACATCAGCATGATCCTAGACTTCGGGCAAATGGCTTAACAGACTATTAAAACATTTATCTGAATTCTCTGACCTGCCAAAAAAAATTGAATGCTTATCAGCCAAATTTGCAATTCATGCATTCTTATCAGACAGCATAACCATGTCAACAGCCTTTTCTCCACTGTATTAACTTTTGCAGCTTGATCACTCATCTGATTCTAGCCTCCTGATCCGACAATGAAATAACAGCTGACATGGGAACAAGTGTCTCCATTGAAACATTTCTTTTCTGTTTGACTGGCAACTCAAAATTATTTATTTCTGTCACTTTCATTGTTGGTGACATTGGTGTTCAGGAAAATTCCCTAAGAGGGACATATCAATAAAAAACAGACAGCGTTTTTAACCCCTCGCTACTCTATCCAAATCTCCAAATCCAAATGGGAAAAAAAATGGTTTACCTTGAATTAAACTCTAGGGTAGAAGGGTGTGACATATGGATATAGCTATAGAAGTTTACTTCTGTTTTTCTACCTTTTTTATTTTATAATAAAAATCCAATATTTTTTTTTCTTATTTTCTTTTCTGACTTTTGTCATTTTCACTTCTGTACACATTAATATGCACTGCCTGCTAGGGATAATAAATAATAAGCAAAAGGTGTGTGTATATGCAATTTTAGCTCACAGAATAGACTGTTAAACCTCATTTAGACGTAAGAATCACTTAGCTACGTGCAGCCAGATCGCGTGTAATGCCGCGTACACACGACCGGACTTTCCGGCAGAAAAGGTCAGACGGAATTATTCTGTCGTATATTCCAATTGTGTGTGGGATAATCCGATAATTTTTCTTAAAAAAGTCTGACGGACCTAGAAATAGAACATGTTTCAAATCTTTCCGACGGACTCAATTCCTATCGAGAAAACCGTTCGTCTGTATGCTGGTCCGAAGGACCAAATACGACACAAGGGCAGCTATTGGCTACTGGCTATTGAACTTCCTTTTCTAGTCCCGTCGTACGTCATCATGTTCAAAACGAATGGACTTTGGTCCGTTCGTGTGTGGGCAAGTCCGTTAGTTCGGAACTCCGTCGGGAAGACCGTCTGAACTTTTCTGCCAGAAAGTCCAGTTGTGTGTATGTGGCATAAGATTTTTGTCTGCCTGTGTGTGTCCAGCCAGCTTGATCTTCAGTGAATTTTTCTCTAGTGGTGGCTGGCAATAATACAGGCTTTGATAACTTTAATGTCTGTTTTTCAGGTTGTCACCTGTGTCTGGAGTGGGGAGGTTCTTGTGATCATGATAACTGTTGGTGTGCTGATTCATTACCAAGGAAGTGTGTTGGATATTGTCATACCATGTCCATCGTTCAGCCTCCCAAATGCCTGTACCCTTGGTTCCCCAATTGATGACACGGAGCAAGGAGTGGCGGAAAATACATCTATTTCAACTTCCTTAGTGGTGGAATTTGCACATTATACATTTAAAACAGCCTTTTATCAATGCATGCATGGCTTAGAGCAACTATAATGGTTTTGGGTAAATTTTTTTTATTTTTTTTGCAAATATAAATTTATTCAAGAATTTTCACACAAATAGGGTAAAGCCCCCAAATAGGAAATTACAACATAGACAGTGGAGGTCGCAGCCTCCAGGATGTGCAGCACATTAACAGAAATACGACTCCCAGCTGATATATTACATTGTGAATAGTAATTCGACTGTTTCAGAACCACCCCCTCTGTCGGCTCCGGCAGAGGGGGGCCAAAAGTATACCAGAGCCAGTCAATGTCTCAGCTTCTAGCTCCATAGGCCGGGATCATGACCGCAGTGAGCAGTCAGCAGGTCGTATTGATAGGAAAAGAAAAAGAGGGTCAACAATTAGCGCACCCACAAGAGAGAAAAGAGGGGGAGGTGAAAAATACAGAACAGAAGTGAAGGAAAGAGAGAGGAGAAAAGGAAAAAGAAAGAAAAAGAAAAAGAAAAAGAAAATAAAAAAGGGGGGGGGATAAAAGAGAGAAGCAGTAAGAAAAAAGGGGGAGAAGGATTAAGGGAGGAGGGGGATAAGGGAAGGAGGGCAAGGGAAAGATTGGGGAGGGGGAGTGGAGGTGATTCGGAGTTCCCAATAGGAGCGTCCCTTATCGCCCAAGGAAGGCTCTGCCTTCTGTCGAGTACACAAACGTATTCCAAAGGGGTTTTGGGTAAATTTTACTTTTCCCATAATGATACTATTGATCAGCCACCAGGTGGAACTTTAGTCTCATTCTTGCTTGCCTGGAGAATTAAATGAGTCATCACTAATCACAATCAAGTGCAAGGTTCTCATCCGCCAAAGCTGTAAAGAAATCAGTATGTGCTGCCTTTTTACATAATCCAGAGTGCTCTGGGAACTCTTTGTCATTTTATTGAAGTGTTACTAAACCCAATAATATGAAAATGGTTCATCTGCCCCCCCCCCCCCCCCACAGTGCCCACAGCTTATAAATCTTCTTCTTGCATTACCATATTGCCACTATATACCTTTTTGGATAGTCTGTATACCATGGTCAGTGATAAACTGCACAGTTTCTCCATTGCTGACAGTTCAGGAAGGTGGAGATTTCCACTGCATCCTGTATACACGCCCACATGTGTTATGCCAATATCATGCGACCTGGCTAGCTCTGATCAACAAGTAATTAGTCTCTCCAGCAGAAAAGATACAACTGAGAATGTGCAGGTTGGCTACTCTGCCTGTGTTAACTGGCTTTCCCCAGATAGATGTGCAGGAGGGAAGGATAAAAACAGTCTTTTTGCACAATGCAGGGGATTCCCCCAGCCCCCCCTGTTTTACTTACCTGACCCCTCAAAAGTCCCGCGCTCGCCCCTGGCATCCTCTTCGCCGCTCAGCCTGGCCGCTGAATGGCTAGAGTGGATGGATTGAAAACAGCGCAGCTATTGGCTCGCGCTGCTGTCAATCACATCCAATGATGCGGCGTGCGAGGGGGAACGGGACAAAGTGATACAGTGAGCGGCTATAACATGTATCACAGGAGCACGCCAGCAAGTGCTTCTCACCATGCGAGGGAGCTCGCATGAACGTGAAAAGTACTTGCGGGGAGAAGCTGAGACAGCCGCCGAGGGACCCCAGAAGACCAGGTTCGGGGCCACTCTGTGCAAAACGAGCTGCACAGACAGTGGAGGTAAGTATAACATGTTTGTTATTTAAAAAAATTAAATAATTAACTTTACAACCCCTTTAAGTTCCACAGTGAGTATAACAAGCATGCTATGCTGCATATACCGGCAGATTTTACTGTTGTGGGTTTAGTAACATTTTAAACCTTTAGGGATCGTTCACACCATACCTGCATGAAAACTGATGGTAACTGATGGGAAAACTGCACAGATTTCACTTGCAGAGACATTAGTTTACAACAGTTTTCATGCGCGTCAGTTATGTGCCCTATTCACACCAATGTTGATATCATGTAGTTTTTTTATTCCCATGCAGAAAACTACATACATGTTGCTGATTCCTGCACAGAAAAAAAAACTGAACGTGGTACCAGTGCTGTGGTATGAACAGGGCACATGGAGGCCAATTGTTGTTGTTTTTGTGCCCTTGCAGAATGCTGCAAAAAAACTGACACTTCTGTACCATGGTTTGAGCAAGGCTTTACTTGTAAAACAAATGTTGTTTTACAAGTTGGGTGTAACCACCCAAAAATATTCAGGGTTAATTAGCTCTAGTTAAACTGGCTTTATCACCTAATTATAAGGAAACTTATAATGGTATTCCAATGCATCACATAAAATGGCCCTACGGTATAAAGAATGTCCAAGTGAAAATGCAATGCAAACAACAAGAATATTATTATTATGTCTATATGAATCATATACACATATAAATAATCCAATATTTTGTTGAAAAACGTTATTATATGAACATGTTTCTGTGGCATATAACTGCAGTGATAATAAAAGCTCACCACCTCTGACATTTGTTTTCAACTCATCGAAGCAAGACTGAAATCAAATCATGACAACTGGTTTCAGGTATCATTTGAACTTCCTTATGACATTTTGAACAGATTCCCATCACATCACGTTGGATCCATCTTGTTCAGATTATATATCACTTGTGCAAGAGCATACTAGGTGAATAATATGTTGCTATATTTATATAACATTTTATAAACGTTATCTTGAACATCTTCTATGTTTACCTGATGAAAATACTAACAGAGCTAAGAAATGCGAGCTGATTCAGATGGTATAAGACTTTATCAAATGCAGAATACAGAAAATGAGGATGCATTTAAAGCTGAACTCCAGCCTTACCTTTAATCTTGCACAGTTATACAGGCTCCTCTCCTGTACTGAACTGAGGGGTTGTAAAGTCACAAGGTTTTTTTTATCTTAAATTGATTGTTAAATCTTGTTTAAAAAAAACAAAAACCCCAAACATGTTATACTTAGTTCCTCTGTGCAATTGGTTTTGCACAGAGCAGCCTGGATCCTCCTCTTCTTGGGTCCCTCTTTGCTGCTCCTGGCCCCTTCCTCCTGTCAAGTGCTCCCACAGCAAGCAGCTTGCTATGGGGGCGCCCAAGCTGAATCACAGCTCCGTGTGTCCATTCAGACACAGAGCCCTGACCCGGCCTTGCCCCTTCTCTCCCCTGATTGGCTAACTGACTTTGAATGACAGCCCTGGGAGCCAATGGCGCCACTGCTGTGTCTCAGAATGCATTAAGATAAAAAACCTTCTGCCTTTATAACTCCTTTAATGCATTCTATGCATTAAGATAAAAAGCCTTCTGTGTGCAGTAGCCCCCCTCGGCCCCTTGATACTTATGTAGCGCTGCCCTCTTGAGGGTCGCAAATTATATCAGTACCCCCCTGGTTGCCCTGACCCTGTGAGTCCTCTTCCACCTCTGACTTCATACATTTTCCCTTTTTAAATGACAACAAGAAGGAAGAAATACACCAGAATTGATTAAACCAGTAGCTTGTTTACTTAATGAAATGAAAAAGAAATTAGAGAGTCAACTCAAGTTTACACTTTGAAATGCTATTTCCTGTAGGAATGTTATCAGTGACTAAATGACAATCACCTATCAGATTTAAACTTTGCTATAGAAGGATCAAAATCAGGCACCACATCCCATTGGATAAATAGGAACAATGGGGAAAAGGAGCGGGACTTTGAAGGTACCAAAACAATTTTTAATATAAAAAATATAAATTTTATTAAATATCAATTTCTTTAACCGCTTCAGCCCCGGAAGATTTTACCCCCTTCCTGACCAGAGCATTTTTTGCGATTTGGCACTGCGTCGTTTTAACTGACAATTGAGCAGTCATAAGGCTTTGCTCCCAAACAAAATTAACGTACTTTTTTCCCCACAAGAGCTTTCTTTTGGTGGTATTTGATTACCTCTGTGCAACCATTTAAAAAAAAAAAAATTATATTTTTTTACTTTTTGCTACAATAAATATCCCCCCAAAATATATAAAAAAATATATAAAAAAAAATTTTTTTCCTCAGTTTAGGCCAATATGTATTCTTCTACATATTTTCGGTAAAAAAAAATCACAATAAGCGTATATTGATTGGTTTGCGCAAAAGTTATAGCGTCTACAAAATAGGGTATGTTTTATGGCATTTTTATTATAATTTTTTTTTATTAGTAATGGCAGTGATCGGCGATTTTTAACGCGACTGTGACATTATGGCGGACACATTGGACACCTTTGACACTATTTTGGGACCATTTTCATTTATACTGTGATTAGTGCTATAAAAATGACACTGGTAGTAAAGGGGTTAACCACTAGGGGGCGTTGAAGGGGTTAAGTGTGTCCTAGGGAGTGATTCTAACTGTGGGGGGGATAAGCTACTAGTCACATGACACGTATAATTCATACAACAGTGCAGCCATTTCTTGCTCTACATGTTTGGATCAAAGGAGCTTTCTCAGGAGCTTTAAAAGTACTGCATGGAATTGATACTACAACAGAAACCGATAGTTGTGAATATTTATACTTTAAGATATTGTGAAAATCATGACAAAGGAAAATACATAACATATAATTAAACATAATTCCAGAAACTTCTTTAAATTACAAACTTAAAACGTGCCTACCAGATGCTTTATAATCAAAAATGCTTGAATCAATTGAATCATTTTGGTTACTTCTAGAGCCTAGGTCAGAGGGGCAGATTTGCAACCATATGGAGAAGACAGAATTCTGAAATACTTAGAAATTACATATATGTTTGCCTGTATAACCTTTGTTATTTGATTGTTAGTCAAAGGATGATTGAAGTTTTCCTATAGGTAAAACAAATTGACCTTATTCAAAGTAGATTTTCAAAATAGAATCAATTAGTTCCTCATTTCCCTGAGAGAGAGTAATTTGCTGCTGGGATATACAAAGAAGAAAAACAGCAGATGATGTTTCCCGAGGCTTAAAAAAGCCCAAACACAGGCTTACAGCACTCCTGCTGTAAAGGTCTGGTTTTCAGAAAATCAACCAGCACAGTCCTAAAAACAAAAAAGAAAGAGTATATATATTGTGGCAGCACGCAAGTAAAGTCACCTGGTTGTATCCAGGATGGGAAATATGTGTGCCCTAGATTCAGGCTTTATGCAGACTTGTATAATTAGAGGGGAAGAGTTAATGAGCCCAGCTGAAGTAAGTGGGCTCATTAAGACCTCTACAAAAAAACCCCAGCATGCTTAGGGAGATGCTCCATCCTGGAACCAGTTTTGTGTGTATAGACTGGGGAGTGTGATACCTTTTCTGTGCGGTGAGTTAACGCCTGTGTGGCAAACCTCTACAACAGAGACAGGGACTGGTGCAGCACAAGGCTGCACTCAGTTGGTAGACAGGGAATCTAAGTGTGTAATTAGAGGTCAAGCTGACCAGGATTTATTTTCATGTTTTATTTTTGTTTGGCTGTTATATGTTTCACTACATGTAGCATAAATAAACCGCATCTTTTGTTTTTTTGCACCTACAACGCTGTCTGCTGTGCCTAATTTTGTGTTGTGAACCCATCCAGGGGGTCACACACACCCGCTGCTGAGCTAAACCCCTCACAATATATATATATATATATATATATATATATATATATATATATATGTAATATCCTGTGTATGGTATCTTAGAAAAAATTGTTACTGTCTTGGAAGGGGCAGGGGTCTCAAGTCAGCCTAGAGCGGGGCAACAACGCTTCAGATGAGCATCTGGATGACAATTCATATGTGGCTGAAAGATGGAAAGAACCCCCTCTCCTCCTGATGGAGGGGATAGTGACCAGTGAGCCCCACGTCTCATCTTATATACAGGATTTTAGACAACTATCAGGCCATTTGAAAGAGTACTTACATGTACTTGAAATCAGTATAGGGGAATTTGATGTAGAGAGCGAGAAGAGAGATGCAAACTCTCTTTCTCTCAGATCCTCCATCAGTGCAAGGCAGCTGTGCTCCATGATTTATCTTCTTCCCATCCCGTTGATGTCTGACGTCACCAGCGGGGTGCAGACGTCTTCCTAGCGATATCGCGCATGTCCGGACCTATTGCAGCAGATGTGATGTCACACTAGTGTGCTGAGGCACAAATCGCCATGATGGAAAATCCATTGCTCCCAATTTGGCATAGCCTCATGGGGTATGGTGTTTCCAAATGGTGACACGGAAGTCAGTGAATTAACCACCGGTCACTGCAATGGTAAAAAAGGGGGGTCACCAGGGCTCGCTCTAACAAAGCTAATAGGGCTCAAGCAAAATCTGGGTGATTGGTTTGACACCCATATAGCAAGTGCCCGGGGGGTCCGTATGGTTGCCATTCCCCAGACCTTGATTTTAAACAAAAATAATTGAATAAACATATGTGGGTGAAAATCCTGTCAAATTTCATCTGCATCTGAAAACAAAAGCGCATCTTCTCAGCCTATCATGTACATTAAGTATATATGTAAGTAGTACATAGCCAATTATAAAAAGCACATGAAAAACACATGGATCAATACATTTGTATAATATGATCCCTTTTTGACAAAAATAGATATAGATGGCCAATTGTGGGTGGGAAAGAACAACAAACAAGAAGGGGGGGGGGGGGTTGTTTAAAACCAAGAAGTATGAGGGAGGGATTTGAGTCCTGTCCCTTCTGTATTGAACTGTACTGTAATTGTGCTGCCCCCCTTCTACATTGTAAACGCTGCGTAAACTGTTGGCGCTATATAAATCGTGAACAATAATAATAATATTAATATAGAGATGAACCTATTCATAGACAAGGCTTATAGCTTAAAGGCATTGTTTAATCCAGGAGGTTTAAGAGCTGATAGATTATGAGTCCACCAAGCTTCTCGCTGTAAAAGCAACTTGTCACTCCCTCTCTCATTTACTGGTAAGTATTCCAAGGCATTGGAAAATGCATTTTTGATAGAGCAAATCCGTGAAAAAGACCCATATGTCTACTGATGGGTGTTTCCATTTTAGACTTGGAAACTAGGCTAACATGGTCACGGATGCGATGAAAGAAGGGCCTCTTTGTTTTCCCCACATAATATGCACCACAATCCCATATCATGATGTAGACCACCCCCACTGATTGACAATGGGCCAGAAATTGCGGATTGTAAATATTTCCATCGGGCAGTGTGCTCTGCTGAGCTCCATAAATATACCTACAAAAGTTACATTTGTTGCAGGGAAAAGTTCCCTTGTGCTTGTTCTTTGTATTTTGGATTGGTGGTGGCTATGGATCAAACTGTCTTTTAGTGACCTAGATCTTCTAAAAGTTATTTCAGGCTAGGTTTTTAGATATTTAGATGCAGTTTCATCAGCAAGTAATAGGTACCAATATTTCTGCATTATGCTGCAGACTTGTTTTTGTTGCCCCGAGAAGCGAGTAATCATTCTTACTCCGCCTCAGATTTTTTATTTTTTTTGCCATGAATGAGTTGCATCCTATCCCGATTTCTGGCTTGGTTATAGGCCTTTTTGAGGCATTTTTTTTACTGTAGCCTCTTTTATGTAGGCGTAGTTTTAAAGCCTTGGCCTCTTTTTCAAAGTCAGCATCTCTGCTGCAATGTCACCTTATTCTCAAGTACTGACTATAGGGGATGCTCATCACTAAAGGTGATGGATGGGAACTGTCAGCATGTAAAATAGAATTTCCTGCAGAGGATTTGCAAAATAATGTGGTGCTAAGGCTGCCATCAGGATTAATAAATATCTGAATATCTAAGAAGCTCAGTATTTGTTCAGGATAGTTTATGGTGAATTTTAAATAAAAATTATTATATTTTAAGGTTTCAAAAAAGGTAAGCAGCTCATTCTGTGTACCCATCCATATCAGGAAAATGTAATTGATAAAACTACACCATATTAGCACCTTTCTGAAGAATTCCTGCATATCCTCCCTGAAAAATAGGTCACGCTCCCACCCCCCAGGTACAGGTTGGCATAGGATGGGGCACACTTGGTCCCCATTGCCACTCTCTGCACCTGAAGGTAATGGGAACACCCAAAAAGAAAAACGTTGTTTGACAATATGAATCGTAGCAGGTCAAGAATACATTTATTTTATGTTCCAGCTGTTTGATCTCATTCTTGAAGGAAGTCCCCCACAATCCCCAAATCATGGGGAATGAAGTTGTACAGGGCTTCCACATCAATAGCCACCAATAGTGCACCCTAGGGAATATGTATCCCATCGAGGGCCCTTAGAAAATCCATGGTGTCCTTGATATAAGAGGTCAGCGCCCCTATGTGGGGATGAAGATAATCTTCCACCATCTGGCTGGCCGCCTCCGTAAGACACCCATTCCCAGAGACTATAAGTCACTTCGGGGGATGGGTTAAACTTTTGTGAATTTTGGACAACACATAAAGTGTTGTTTTTTTTCAGCGATTGAGCATTCAGAAATTCTCTTTTTTTTTTGTTAATTAGGTTATCACGATAAGCAGAACCTATCAGTTTCTTATATCGTATGTCAATATTTTTGACAAAACCCTCAGATACCCTTCTATTCCAATCACGGTTATTGAGGAAGTCCATAACCATGATTTCGTATTGAGTACGGTCCATTACAACTAAGTTACCCCCTTTATCTGAGGGTTTAATGACCAAGTTGGAATTCTGTTGCAGCGAACGAACTGCCTCCTGTTGACCAGATGTCAAAATTGAATGGAAGATCCCCTTCCATTTGGTCTGGTAGATTTCATTGGTAACCTGTTGTGTAAATGCCCAAATATTTGGATTTTTACTTGTGAGGCAGGAAATGTTTGGGACTTTGGCTTGTATTCTTTGGCAAAGAATGGAACAAATGGAGCGTCGACAGTAGGAACATCAGCCGATTGAGACAGAGAATCCCCTAAGATAGGGGGCTCAGTCTCATCGGTGTGGCCCTCCTCCAAAAGCTCCATTAGGTCATCAAGGGCTTTGATGTCATTGATTGTGATTTCATTACATAGAGGAATATCTAAAGGTTGAGGTGTTGCTTGCATTTGATTTTTGTCATAAATAACCTTAAACATTAATACCGTATATGTTAGAATAAGTTTAAATCTTTAATGAGTTCAAATTGGTCTATTTTCTAAATAGGGCAAAATGTTAGGCCCAAACTCACTTGAGTTTGTTCAGTGGACAAGGAATAGGAGGATAAGTTAATTAAACTTCAGCCTAAAGAAGCAAGGATTTTGGCATATCCAGATGAAGGGCTATAATACTCATACTGAAGTCAGTCTTGTGGCTGGCTGCTGACCGCTGGATATACTCCAAGATCTTCAGCTAGCCCTTGATGTTTAATTGCATGCAAGGAGTTTTTGACTGAAAAAGCAAAGCAAACTGAATCAAAGAGTTGTGCATAAACTGCAGACAATCTCCCTGTGTAAAGCAAACTGTAACTGGATTCACAGTGATCACTGACTTAAAGATGTCGCTCTCTGTGGAACTACAAGTAGTAGCAGGCAACAGGAAGTAAACATGTCTATATATAGTGTCTATGATGTTTGGTCTAGATCCTTGGCACTAAAAATGATAAGTTGTGCAGGAGACAATGGTGCCTATATACAGTGTCTATAAGGTTAGGCCATTGCCTGCTCACCAAACTTGAACAAGAGATGATGATGACTGTCTCTCAGGAATGTTGCTCAGGGAATGGTGTCCGGCCTCTGCCGCACCATGCTACGGCTCACTAGAATCTGATATCACTGCAGGATAAGGGGAATAGGAGTGGCCTCAGATATCCCTCCGTATGTTCGCTGGATAGTTCTGCTGGTGCAGGCCGAGACTCACAATATCACAGAATCCCTGCACACAGATTTTCGCCAGGTCCCAAGAGAGTGTGCCAGGTCTCAATCCATCCCTCTTATAGTCTCTCCCAGTGGCCTTTTCTTCTTCTCCATCAGCCAGCTGGTAGTTGTAGTTCCTGATAATTCAGCCAGAAGGCAAATCCCGTCCATATACATGTCCCAAGATGCTTTGCCCTGCCTTGTCTCTGAATAAGAAGGGAACAGGTCAGCGTCCCACTCAACACTAGAGGGAAACGGCTTCATCACCTGCAGCAATGCCACACAGAGTCTCGTGACTGCAGGAATATGTATATATTCAGCTCCTGGCTACATCCCCCCCCCCCCCCCCCCATGTAAAGTATTTGGTCCCCAAAGAGACAGGGATCAACAACTTCTAGAAAGAAAGGGATTAGTCAACACTAACCATTATTCAAATTCAACAAATATTGACATACTTCTGATTGACATGATTCTGCTGAAACCACTTGTATACATTTTCAATTAACTCATAATCAATTTTCTGACAGGCCAGGGAAATATCTGTGTCCCACCCAGTGGTGTCAGAGGTTGCAGCAAGTTCACCTTCTACCCAATTGATGGTAGCAGAGTCGAGAGATGGGACTGGCCTTTGAATGGTAGGAATCCATTTATCAGAGCTCTCTCCCAGCGCATCCTAGGTGAGTCTTCTAGGAGGATGAATCTTTCTCCTCAGTCTTATGCCGCGTACACATGACCAGACTTTGACTGGCTAGGTGCGACGGTCTTCCCAACGGACTTTCGGGGGAGTTCCAACTGACTTTCCGAATGAACGGACCTGGCCACACAAAATCACACCAAAGCCCGACGGATTTGAACATAATGACGTACGACTGGACTAGAATAAGGAAGTTCATAGCCATTAGCCAATAGCTGCTCTAGCACCAGTTTTTTCCATCGGACTAGCATACAAACAAGCATATTTCTCAATAGGAACTGGGTCCGGCGGAGTTCTGGTGAAAAAAATTGAAACATGGTCTTTTTCTAAAGTCCATCAGATTTTTGGACAGCACAGGTCAGATGGAGCCCACACACAATCAAATTGTCAGACGGATTCGTTCTGTCGGACCTTTGCTGTCAAAGTCCGGTCGTGTGTACGTGGCATGACAGGAGAATGAGCTTCTGGCCTTGGTGTAAGGTTTCTTTAAGGACTTTTTACTGATGTATGCTCCTTTCTGGGCTTTTTACTGGTGTAAAATTCCTTTTAGGGCTTTTCACTGGTGAAGGGTTCCTTTCAGGGCTTTTCACAGGTGTAGAGTTCCTCTGAGGACCTTTCATATTGGTACGGTCATGAGTCACTGACAGTAAGTCTGTGTATGGGGTGGAGGGACCGATTTTTGGGCATTTTTTTTTACATATCCCCTGTGGGAAGTCAGAGAGGTATCATCCACAGACATTCCAAAAAAACAGATCAATCAGAAGTTGAGCTTCTCTCTCAAACATAAGTCTGTATGGCAAATATCCAATGGCATCACTCATGGTATTGTAGTATGCATGTACGACTGTAGCAATATAATTTCCCCAATGTTGTTATTTTTCCTTGAGTAAAGTTCCCAACATGTTCAGTAAAGTTCGATTGAACCTTTCAGGTTGGGGATCTCCCTGAGGATGGTACGATGTGGTTCGGGACTTTTTGATCTCCAACAACTTTCACAACTGATGTATTAGTTGGCTTTCAAAATCTCTTCCTTGATCAGAATAAATCCTGACAGGTAGTCGGTAATGAATGAAGAACTTTTCCACAAGAACCTTTGCCACAGTAATAGCCGGTTGTTCTTTGGTAGGGTAAGCTTGGGCATACCGAGTGACATGGTCAGTCACCACAAGAATATTATTTCTTCCACCTGTATCAGGTTCCAGGCACAGGAAGTCAATACACACCAACTCCATGGGCCCCTGACCCTGCAGATTTCCCATGGGAGTATTTTTGTGAATGCAGGATAAAGAGGAATGACAATAGCTTTCTACCTCCCTTCTCATGTCAGGCCAATAGAACCTATCTCTGACTAAGTGAAAGGTCCTTTCTATGCCTAAATGTCCATGTTCATCGTGCAAGGCTACCAACACTGATTTGCGATGCTTCTCAGGAAGAAAAAGTTGCCATGTTTCCTCTGACTCCTTAGCGTGGCCCTTTTCTATACTGCACACCGTTTCTCAGTTGCAGCCTATTCCACTCTCTATGTAGTATCTTAGCGCCAACCACAGGACTCTTCAACAGCAACACTGGATCTTGCTTAGCCAAAGCTTCAATGACTAAGTGACATTGGGGATCCTGATCTTAATCAGTTCTTCAAGTCTTTTTTTGATAGCCAAGGAAGACCCTCACCTCACACTTGTGTCAACCCACAGTAAAACTGAGGCACTCCAGAAGGAGGGATTCCTATGGATTCAGTCATAAGACCAGGCCTCTGCACAAAGCTTGCACTCCTTCTGTAGGCACAAAAGTCCATTCTCTGGCTTCTTCTAATGGCCGATGAGGCCTACGGGACAGTGCACCCGCATCCCTCTTGCCAGTTCTAGGCTGATACTTCAAACTAAACTGAAATCCAGGCAGTACAGCTAACCATTGATGTCCAGTGGCATCCAGCTTAGCAGAAGTCAAAAGGTAGGTCAAAGGATTATTGTCTGCCTTCACTACAAACTTGGCCCCATATAAATAATCCTTCAGCTTGTCAACTACCGCCCACTTCAAGGCCAAGAAGTCTAATTTGTAAATTGGGTTATTCAGAAGGAATGAGGCTGCAGCTGACACATGTCACCAGTCTGAGCCCACCATTTTGTTCTTGGTAGAGGACTCCTCCCAACCCATCACGACTAGCATCCACATGAAGCTCATAGGGCTTAGTTGGGTTGGCATAGGCCAGGATTGGGGCTTCTGTAAGACTCCACTTCAAATGCTGATAAGCATCCTCACCTGGACGTGTCCATTGTTCTCTGATGGATTCTCTCTTCCCTCTTGTTCCAGGCTTCTTCACCTTCATCTTGTCTTCTTCCTCACCTGAAACAACTTGCAACAATTTATTGAGAGGTCTGGCAATCTTCACAAATTTAGTAGGAATCGTAAAGTGTAGTGCTAAATAATTATGCGTGAATCTGTGCACACATTAAACTTGTGACAAAAAAAAGTACAAATGATTCCAGTTTTCCAAAAAACAGTGCACTCCAATATTACTGTGTATTGGTGTCTATTTCTATATATGCAACAGTAAAATAACCAAACACGTGAATGAAGTAAAAAGAAATATTCTGAAAAATTTGTGAAAAATAAAGTCCCAAATGTGAAATAGGGATTCTGAAGAAATAATCCAAGAAAAATTCTGCTGAAATATCACCCAGGTGGCGATACCACCACCTTAGCAGATGTAGGCTTACCGGATGGTGTTGACCCAAGTGAACATATGTTCAAAGGGTCGTACGTGCTTATCACTCTGGTTGTGCAGGACACGCTTCCCAGATTCTAAGTTGATCACTCTCACTATGGAACTTGCCTTCCTCCAACTCCTAAATATGTTTGATCTTTGCCACTTAAAAGAGATCTCCGACACCAACCGAAATCCACACACTGGGTGAAAAAAATATGGCCAAAATAGCGTGATACCATTTAAAAATAAAATTTATTAAAAATGGTAACAAACTTACATTTATGTAGTTACTCAAGCGCTTATCAATAAAATGTAGGCAGTAATGGAGTCCTCCCGACGCGTTTCGTCCACTAGAACTTCGTCTGGGGTATACTGCCACTACTGCCGAGCTCCCTTATATAAGATACAACCTGTAAATGAGCCAGATTCCATCTCCCTGTGTCACCGCTGATCACTTCCAGTTTGTATCTAAGCTGGCCGCCTGGCGTGCGTTCCACGCCTCTTTACTATGGTGTAATTATGCGTTTCATTTAAAACCTGTGCTTAATATATTGCCAAACAGAAGGTACTATATGCCAGAACCTCAGTTAGCTTGTTGGTATACTTAGTTCATTATTTTTATGTCGAGGGAGAACGTATCAAGGCTCTCTTATCCGTCTCAGATTGGTATGTGGAGGCGATGACCGGAAATAGCCCTGGCGTCACTTCCGGACGTTATAAATCACATCGAGGCTTGTGTTCCAAGCCTCGATGTCAAGACTACTGTGAGCCACAAACAACTATTGGGAATGTTTGTGACGTCACTTCCGGGTCCCTCCATCACTTCCGGGCGTTCCAAGATGGAACCTGCGTTCCAAATTCATACCAGAAATGTCAACAACGTCACCACCGGCCATCCTGTATCACATCGAGGCTTGTATTTCAAGCCTCGGTGCCAGTACTGATGTGAACCAATGACTACTATTATTAAGAATCTTCACAAAGTTAGCCCCAAACCTTCGGTAATATGAGCAAAACCCCAGAAAGCATCTTAATTCCTTCACAGTCTCAGTCTAGGCCATGAAGTGACTGCTTCTGTAAGTGACTCTTTCTGGCCCCCTCTCCTCTGTACTGATGCGTGTGCTCAAACTTGTACGTCAAGTGGGGGATCTTTTCTACTCTCCCATAGACTGCACACAAAGCTTAGATATAGTCCATGGCTTTACAGTCTGGCTTCTCCCTCTTCAAACTCCAAATTACATCTGCCGCAGGGCTTCTGAGGCTCTCTCTTATCCTCTGTCTTTTCACTGCCTCTAGCACACTCCATTATTCCACTGGAAGGATGGCTTGATCCATCCTATTTTCAAACTCCTCTTTTCCTTCTGGGGTTGGTGTGCGACCAGAGAAGAACTGTAGCTTTCTGTACCCTTGATTTGCCAAAATATTAGTACTTTTTATCAGACTCTTAAACAGCTGGCTCATGTCCATATACAAGGAAGCAGGAAGCATTCCCACCACAGAAGCATCTACTTCTTCCTCTGATCCAGAACTTGCTGAACCATGTCTCGAATGCTCTTCAACATGAGTACCCACTGTCAGCAAGGGTATCACCTGAGCCTCTAATCCGTCAGCTAAACTCACTGTATCTTTCTGGAATCCAGTGGGAACACTCTCTCATCAATCTATCATGGCATAGGTGTAATCTTCCTAAAATTCAGGCCTCACATCCACGACGTAGGATCCTTGCTCTGGAACAGCCCTTCTTATCAACTGTCTCACCTCTCTTTCAGCCCATCCAATTCCAGGTACCTTCACCACAGTGGCCAGTTCCAGTTGACTTCCCTGCTCCCACGCCCAACTGGTCGCAGTGACCAAGTCCATCTTCCCCTTCTCTCTGGGTTGGTCACAGGACTCGCTTGGGCTTCCCATGAGGGGTATCCCGGATGTGCCCCCAAATGTAGCGCTGCCCTCTTGAGGGTTGCAAGTTATATCAGTACCCCCCCTCCCCCCGGTTCCCCTGGCCCTGTGAGCCCTCTGCCACCTCGGGTTCATACATTTTGCCTTTTTAAATGACAACAAGAAGGAAGTAAATACACCAGAATTGATTAAACCAGTAGTTTGTTTACTTAATGAAATGAAGAAGAAATTAGAGAGTCAACTCAAGTTTACACTTTGAAATGCTATTTCCTGTATGACTGTTGTCAGTGACTAAATGACAATCACCTATCAGATTTAAACATTTAGCAATAAATATTATAATTTCTGTACACAACAAAAAGCATTTAATGACTATGTGATCAGACTACAGGAGAGTAGAGCAATGGCCCTTATTAATGTCAAACCCCTCACTACTGATCCTACACACATAACTTTTAGCAATGAGAAACTGTATTGGAATTCAACCTGCTCTTTCAGAGAGTTTTTGGTGAATTATAGCTCTATGAGCTCAGTAAAACAAATCTCTAAAGGGAAGGAGGTAAAAAGTAGTCCTGTATTGCTGTGCGGTGGTCCAGTTGATCTTCAGCTAGCCCTTGATGATTAATTGCATGCAAGGAGTTTTTGAGTGAAAAAGCAAAGCAAACTGAATCAAGAGTTGTGAATAAACTGCAAACAATCTTCCTGTATAAAACAAACTTTAACTGGATTCACAGTGATCACTGACTTAAAAATGTTGCTCTCTGTGGAACTACAAATAGCAGCAGGCAATAGGAAGTAAAGATGTCTTTATATAGTGTCTATGATGTTTGGTCTAGATCCTTGGCACTAAAGATGATAAGTTGTGCAGGAGACAATGGTGTCTATATACAGTGTCTATAAGGATGGGCTATTGCCCGCTCACCACACTGGAACAAGAGATGATGATGATGATTCTTGGGAATGTCGCTCAGGGGATGGTGTCCGGCCTCCGCTGCACCATGCTACAGCCCACCCGAATCTGATATCACTGCAGAATAAAGGAAATAGGAGCGTCGCCAGGCTGTCACCGAACAGCTAAGGGCAGTTGCCTACAGATTTCCCTCCGTATGTCCGCTGGATAGTTCTGCTGGTGCAGGCCACGACTCAGCTGCAGCTCACACTATGACAGAATCCCTGCACACAGATCCATGCCGGGTCCCAAGAGTGCGCAAGCCTCAATCCATAATTTTTATAGTCTCTCCCAGCAGTCTGTTCTTCATCAGCCAACTGATAGCCATACGAACTATATATCCCAAGATGCTTTGCTCTGCCTTATCTCTGAATAAGAAGGTACAGTAACAGATCAGCATCACACTCAACACTAGAGGGAAATGGCTCCACCTGCAGCAACACTACACAGTGTCTCCTGATTGCAGGAATATGTACATATCCAGCTCCTGGCTACACTTCCCCGAGCCCAGGCTCTGTCCAGCGATTTCCACAAGTGTCCCGGCAATTCGGGATTCTCCCTCCTGATTGGTTGACACACAGCAGTGGCGCCATTGGCTACCGTTGCTGTCAATTAAAGTCAGTTAGCCAATCAGGAGAGAAAGGGGACAGGACTGAACTGCAACTCCGTGTCTTAACGGACACACGGAGCTGTGACTCGGCTCAGGTGCCCCTATAGCAAGCTGCTTGCTATGGAGACACCAAACGGGAGGGGCCAGGAGCACAGGAGAGGGACCCAAGAAGAGGTAGGATCTGGACTGCTCTGTGCAAATCCACTACACAGAGCAGGTAATTATGACATATATGTTATGAGACTTTACAATCACTTTAATCTGATTTCACTACACTACACTGCCAGTGTTACATGTCAACTAAATCAAAGTTCAGATTATGTTATATCAGATGAATAAATTGCAGGGATGCAAATTCATGTGTTTTCGGTGTACTCATCTTTACTAGTGAAATGATGTGTTTGTTGTACCATGAAATACAGATCACAGTGGGGAACAGAGCTAGTGAAATTGGCCCAGTTTCATGTGATAGCTGGAACCAACGACAGCGATCACATATGTATACAAGGGCTGCATGTTGCAACCAGTACTTTGTTTCCTCGCACACCAATTGGTGGCATACTGTTTTTGGAATACTATATGCATGCAAGTGCTGCTAGCTAGTGCCTCTAATCACTAGCCACACCAGCACAATGTCACTATACTAGGTCCTCCATCCAGTGTCTCTGATTGCCAGCCACCCCAGTACAGTGTCACCATACCAGTACAGCCAGCCAGTATCCCTAAACATCACCACATCAGCGCAGTGTCGCCAGATAAGTCAGCTAGCCAGAGTGATCGCTGCCACCAGTACAGTGTCTATTCAATATATATTTTTTGAAAAGAATGGCATTGTAAAACAACAATACAAAGAAAAAAAAAAGGAAAGAAAAGGGAATAATTATGCTTAATGACCATGGCGTAAATATTCTTAAGTTAACCAGATTTGATAATTCCCATTCCCACTTGTATTTTCACAAAAGAGAAAAATTAAAATTGCCTAAATATAACATGCCAACATTTTCGCTATCAATGGCAATTTTTATATACATATACTGTATGCACGCATAAAAAAAAAAAAAAAAAAAAAGACATAAACAAACAACAACACCAAACAAAAACAAACAACAACAAACAACCCACAAACAAAAAAAGGGGGAGGGGAAGAGCAAATTTAATTAAATATAGCATCGAACAGACAGGATCCCAACAGTTACAAAAAAGATAACATCTGAGGAGACTCCAGCAACTCCACCCACAGGGCCCAGACTTCCCGGAAGTTACATTCACCATTATTTGCCATACATACCAGCTCTTCCATCTGCATTATATGATTCATGTCTACTACCCATTCCTGTATTGTTGGTGTTATTTGGGACTTCCAATGTCTTGGAATTAAGGCTCTTCCTGCCATCAAAAAAAAAAATCCCTTTTTAATTGATTTATTTGACCCAGGAATTAAAGAGAGAAGCGCTACCGTTGGGAGTCTCCTGCCAATTTTTACCAGTGACCACATGATTGAATATTAAATATATTAAATATAGCCTACCAAAATGGATTTATTTTTGAACAAGACCACCATAGATGTAATGATGTGGCACTCGATTCACCGCATCTCCAGCATAGGTCAGACATAGCTGGATTAATTTTATTTAGTAAGACTGGACAGTGATACCACCTCGTCATAAACTTATAGTTACGTTCCTGTGAATAAGACAACAAATTTATTCTAAAAGTGAGGTAGAACACCTATTCCCAATCTTCATAGAACAGATTTTTACCTAATTCTCGCTCCCAGTCTCGGACATAGAAAAGGCGATCTGGAAATTGAGTGCAATCATAAAATACTGTACGTTTTAGATAATGCATGAGAACATTTTGAGTCAGAAAGGCACATCTCCTCAAACTGAGTTAAGTCCCTACAGATACTTAAACTATTCAGCCCTATAAATTACATAGCTGAAAGATGAAGCTATTCAACTGCTTGCGGAGGTGGGAACTAAGCTCACCCATGGTTTTCAAGTCTCTATCCACACATGAAGGACAAATAGGCAAAGGATGTAGTGGTTGACAGCAAAGACATTTTTTTATTGGCATTCCCGGTGGAAACCTTAGGTTACCCAATATTGGAGTCAATGGCCCTGGGAATGAAGATACATTGTATGTTGTGATCAGATATGAATCCCCAAATAACTGAAAGAATACTGGGCCCATTGGAATGAAAATTTATCAGCAAGAGAAACTTGAATGTCCTCCGCAAGAGTAATATTTAGACAATGTGATTTTGCTGCATTCATTTTAAAATTGCTTAGAGTACCAAAAAGTTCCAATTCCTTTCAAAGTACCAGAAATGCAATTATTGGATTAGTTATGTGGAGCAAGAGATTGTCCGCAAACAAACTTATCCTGTATTGCTTACCAACAATTTCAACACCGTCCGTATTGAGTTTTTAGCATGCAAGGCCATTGCCAAATGCTCCATTGCTAGTAAATACAGAAGTGGCGAGAGGGTACACCCATGGCGGGTTCCATTCGATAAATTAACTAGTTCCAAAAGTAGGCCGTTCACTCTAATACAAGCTGATGGAGCAGAATACAAGGCCATGACTTTTTTAATTAACCCTGAAGATAAACCTAGTTGTTCTAATGTTGCTTTCAAAAACTCCCAATCTAGGCGATCAAATGCCTTTTCCGCATCTAGCGAAATACTTTTTGTAGCTGGCAGTGTGAGATAAGAGATGATATTTTAATAGTGTTATCTCTTGCTTCTCGAGTTGGGACAAAGCCCACCTGACCTAAACCAATAATAGAAGGAATAACTGTTTGTAAACGATCTGCTATTATTTTAGCATATATTTATTCAACATTTATTAAAGAAATTGGACGATGAACATACGGCAGGGTCTTTCTGGTCTTTATGAATGAGAGTAATATGAGCTTCCTGCGCTTGATAAGAGAAAGTGCATGAATCGGAAATTGAGTTGAATATAGTGTCCAAAATTGGTGATAAAACTTCCTGAAATTGTTTATAAAACACAGTTGAAAAACCATCAGGACCTGTACTCTTACCTGATGGAAGGGCCTTAATTGTTTGTTGAATTTCCAGTGTAGTGAAAGGCATATTCAATAAGTTAGCAGTATCCTGATCTAATCTTGGAAGGGCCGTATTCAAAATGTATTGGGCCATTATTTTGCGTCCCTTTGTGTTGGTAGGTACCGTGAGGGGATTAGTACTATTATAAAGCGTCCTATAATATTGTTGAAAGGTCAGAAAAATTTACAGTGGTGTGAAAAAGTGTTTGCCCCCTTCCTCATTTCCTGTTCCTTTGCATGTTTGTCACACTTAAGTGTTTCGGAACATCAAACCAATTTAAACAATAGTCAAGGACAACACAAGTAAACACAAAATGCAATTTTTAAATGAAGGTGTTTATTATTAAAGGTGAAAAAAAATCCAAACCATCATGGCCCTGTGTGAAAAAGTGATTGCCCCCTAAACCTAATAACTGGTTGGGCCACCCTTAGCAGCAACAACTGCAACCAAGCGTTTGCGATAATGTGCAATGAGGCTTTTACAGCGTCCTGGAGGAATTTTGGCCCACTCATCTTTGCAGAATTGTCCTAATTCAGTTACATTAGAGGGTTTTCGAGCATGAATGGCCTTTTTAAGGTCATACCACAACATCTCAATAGGATTCAGGTCAGGACTTTGGCTAGGCCACTCCAAAGTCTTCATTTTGTTTTTCTTCAGCCATTCGGTGGTGGACTTGCTGGTGTGTTTAGGATCATTGTCCTGCTGCAGAACCCAAGTTCGTTTCAGCTTGAGTACACGAACAGATGGTCGGACATTCTCCTTCAGGATCTCTTGGTAGACAGCAGAATTCATAGTTCCTTTTATCACGGCAAGTCTTCCAGGTCCTGAAGCAGCAAAACAGCCCCAGACCATCACACTACCACCACCATATTTTACTGTTGGTATAATGTTCTTTTTATGAAATGCAGTGTTCCTTATACGCCAGATATACTTGGACACACACCTTCCAAAGAGTTCCACTTTTGTCTCATCGGTCCACAGAATGTTGTCCCAAAAGTCTTGGGGATCATCAAGATGTGTTGTGGAGAAATTGAGACGAGCTTTGATGTTCTTTTTGCTCAGCAGTGGTTTTCTCCTTGGAACTCTGCCATGCAGGCCATTTTTGCCCAGTCTTTTCCTGATGGTGGAGGCATGAACGCTGACCTTAACTGAGGCAAGTGAGGCCTGCAGTTCCTTGGACGTTGTTGTGGGGTCTTTTGTGACCTCTTGGATGAGTCGTCGCTGCGCTCTTGGGGTAATTTTGGGCGGCCGGCCACTCCTGGGAAGGTTCACCACTGTTCCATGTCTTCGCCATTTGTGGATAATGGCTCTCACTGTGGTTCGCTGGATTCCCAAAGCTTTGGAAATGGCTTTATAACCCTTTCCAGACTGATAGATCTCAATTACTTTCTTTCTCAATTGTTCCTGAATTTCTTTGGGTCTCGGCATGATGTGTAGCTTTTAAGGATCTTCTGGTGGACCTTACTGTGTCAAGCAGCTCCTATTTAAGTGATGCCTTGATTGTGAACAGGTGTGGCAATAATCAGGCCTGGGTGTGGCTATAGAAATTGAACTCAGGTGTGGACAACCACAGTTATAGTATGTTTTAACAAGGGGGGCAATCACTTTTTCACACAGGGCCATGATGGTTTGGATTTTTTTTCACCTTTAATAATAAACACCTTCATTTACAAATTGCATTTTGTGTTTACTTGTGTTGTCCTTGACTATTGTTTAAATTGGTTTGATGTTCCGAAACACTTAAGTGTGACAAACATGCAAAGGAACAGGAAATGAGGAAGGGGGCAAACACTTTTTCACACCACTGTATGTACCAAGCCCTTTTTAGGGCATCGAAAGTTTGGTTATATACATACAATTTGGTTTAGTGTGAATTGACCTGGCCAGTGATCTACCTGCCTTATTACCAAATTCATACATAGTTCTATGCATTTGGTCTTTATGTTTAAAACATGCCATGTCAAGTATATGTAAGAAGATCTTTGTGTTTCTTTTCTAATAGCTGAAATACATGAGCCTCAAGCAGGGCCGGACTGGGAATAAAAACCAGCCCTGGAAAAAATGTCATACCAGCCCCATAGCATTATTATACCAGCCCGACATCATCATTTTAAAGCACATTTGAAGAATGTAATATATATATATATATATATATATATATATATATATATACATACATATATATATATATATAAAGATTGGGGTTATCAGGCTCAACCGGTAGGTGCGTTTACCAGTGAGTACGCTAGTACAATATTGTATTTTTAAGGGCCTGGTAGCCCACTTTTATTTAAAAGCATGGAAAAGTTCACAAATACATCAGTACCCATGCAGGGGGGTTCCACCATTACTGTATCTTACACACTCAATATTTTAGCCTCCTGGCTTACATTCTTCCCATACGGCTGATTCCTAGGTCTTAGGTCTGCTCCTCAGATGCAAAAGAGTTTCCTAGAGTTAAGCTCTCTCCTAGCTCGCTCCTGATCAGCGCCATGCTGCTCTGTCACCAAGTACGTCTGCCTCTTGCAGACATGCATACTCTGGCTGCCCCCTGCAGCCTCTAACTCCTCTCCGAGCAATGGGAGTCCACCTGACTTCCATGCACAGACTTCCTATCTGTTGGGTGGAACCCTGAGCCATAGGCAGGTCACAACTAAATAGCCCAGCACACAGCATCCAGGTAGCACAGGGTCCTCCTCAGAAACCTGAGAAAAGTCCTGTTTGGGGTTCATACGTCTCCCAGGCTCCTCCCATACACGTTCAGGGATCTCTGATCCATGGTCCAGTTCGGGTCTTGGTCCTCTTCCCCCAGGCTAATTTAAGCTCACCTGAGACAGACAGCCTTTGCTCTCTGCCTGGGAAACACAGACAACACTGGTCTGTGAGAGCGAAAGGTTGGTAAAAAGCTGTTAAAAGGTATTTGTGGAAGCTGACAAGCTGTAGGCTTGCTCAGCCTGGTAGTTAGGGCCTGTATATATTGTATAGTTAGTGCCAAGACACGGCTAGGTTTTTGTTTTGTTATTTTGTTCCCATTTGTTTCCTGGAACACTGTACATATATAGCATACAGACATATATAACACAAACAAACACCACACTGTTTGTCACTACCTCACTTCTCACTTTAGTTAGTATCTGTGCCTGAAAGATTGCTCATTCCAGGGAGCTTTGTACCTGCTACCTGACCCCCAGGCTAATATATATATATATATATATATATATATATATATATACAGTGGTGTGAAAAAGTGTTTGCCCCCTTCCTCATTTCCTGTTCCTTTGCATGTTTGTCACACTTAAGTGTTTCGGAACATCAAACCAATTTAAACAATAGTCAAGGACAACACAAGTAAACACAAAATGCAATTTGTAAATTAAGGTGTTTATTATTAAAGGTGAAAAAAAATCCAAACCATCATGGCCCTGTGTGAAAAAGTGATTGCCCCCTAAACCTAATAACTGGTTGGGCCACCCTTAGCAGCAACAACTGCAACCAAGCGTTTGCGATAACGTGCAATGAGGCTTTTACAGCGTCCTGGAGGAATTTTGGCCCACTCATCTTTGCAGAATTGTCCTAATTCAGTTACATTAGAGGGTTTTCGAGCATGAACGGCCTTTTTAAGGTCATACCACAACATCTCAATAGGATTCAGGTCAGGACTTTGGCTAGGCCACTCCAAAGTCTTCATTTTGTTTTTCTTCAGCCATTCGGTGGTGGACTTGCTGGTGTGTTTAGGATCATTGTCCTGCTGCAGAACCCAAGTTCGTTTCAGCTTAAATACACGAACAGATGGTCGGACATTCTCCTTCAGGATCTCTTGGTAGACAGCAGAATTCATAGTTCCTTTTATCACGGCAAGTCTTCCAGGTCCTGAAGCAGCAAAACAGCCCCAGACCATCACACTACCACCACCATATTTTACTGTTGGTATAATGTTCTTTTTATGAAATGCAGTGTTCCTTCTACGCCAGATATACTTGGACACACACCTTCCAAAGAGTTCCACTTTTGTCTCATCGGTCCACAGAATGTTGTCCCAAAAGTCTTGGGGATCATCAAGATGTGTTGTGGAGAAATTGAGACGAGCTTTGATGTTCTTTTTGCTCAGCAGTGGTTTTCTCCTTGGAACTCTGCCATGCAGGCCATTTTTGCCCAGTCTTTTCCTGATGGTGGAGGCATGAACGCTGACCTTAACTGAGGCAAGTGAGGCCTGCAGTTCCTTGGACGTTGTTGTGGGGTCTTTTGTGACCTCTTGGATGAGTCGTCGCTGCGCTCTTGGGGTAATTTTGGGCGGCCGGCCACTCCTGGGAAGGTTCACGACTGTTCCATGTCTTCACCATTTGTGGATAATGGCTCTCACTGTGGTTCGCTGGATTCCCAAAGCTTTGGAAATGGCTTTATAACCCTTTCCAGACTGATAGATCTCAATTACTTTCTTTCTCAATTGTTCCTGAATTTCTTTGGGTCTCGGCATGATGTGTAGCTTTTAAGGATCTTCTGGTGGACCTTACTGTGTCAAGCAGCTCCTATTTAAGTGATGCCTTGATTGTGAACAGGTGTGGCAATAATCAGGCCTGGGTGTGGCTAGAGAAATTGAACTCAGGTGTGGACAACCACAGTTATAGTATGTTTTAACAAGGGGGGCAATCACTTTTTCACACAGGGCCATGATGGTTTGGATTTTTTTTCACCTTTAATAATAAACACCTTCATTTACAAATTGCATTTTGTGTTTACTTGTGTTGTCCTTGACTATTGTTTAAATTGGTTTGATGTTCCGAAACACTTAAGTGTGACAAACATGCAAAGGAACAGGAAATGAGGAAGGGGGCAAACACTTTTTCACACCACTGTATGTACCAAGCCCTTTTTAGGGCATCGAAAGTTTGGTTATATACATACAATTTGGTTTAGTGTGAATTGACCTGGCCAGTGATCTACCTGCCTTATTACCAAATTCATACATAGTTCTATGCATTTGGTCTTTATGTTTAAAACATGCCATGTCAAGTATATGTAAGAAGATCTTTGTGTTTCTTTTCTAATAGCTGAAATACATGAGCCTCAAGCAGGGCCGGACTGGGAATAAAAACCAGCCCTGGAAAAAATGTCATACCAGCCCCATAGCATTATTATACCAGCCCGACATCATCATTTTAAAGCACATTTGAAGAATGTAATATATATATATATATATATATATATATATATATATATACATACATATATATATATATATAAAGATTGGGGTTATCAGGCTCAACCGGTAGGTGCGTTTACCAGTGAGTACGCTAGTACAATATTGTATTTTTAAGGGCCTGGTAGCCCACTTTTATTTAAAAGCATGGAAAAGTTCACAAATACATCAGTACCCATGCAGGGGGGTTCCACCATTACTGTATCTTACACACTCAATATTTTAGCCTCCTGGCTTACATTCTTCCCATACGGCTGATTCCTAGGTCTTAGGTCTGCTCCTCAGACGCAAAAGAGTTTCCTAGAGTTAAGCTCTCTCCTAGCTCGCTCCTGATCAGCGCCATGCTGCTCTGTCACCAAGTACGTCTGCCTCTTGCAGACATGCATACTCTGGCTGCCCCCTGCAGCCTCTAACTCCTCTCCGAGCAATGGGAGTCCACCTGACTTCCATGCACAGACTTCCTATCTGTTGGGTGGAACCCTGAGCCATAGGCAGGTCACAACTAAATAGCCCAGCACACAGCATCCAGGTAGCACAGGGTCCTACTGAATAGAAATATATATAGAAGGCAGATTTAAAAGCACATAGGGCTTTATATATATCTATATATATAGATATATATATATATATATATATATATATATAAGCAAGCCCCGCCGATGGTGGATCGCACGCTAGACACGAGGCAGATAGCCCGAGGCAAGGAAACTAAAGAAAGGATTCCGAGGTGGTCCAGCACCGTCTCCGGTTGTGGAGAGGCCCAGCAACTTCGTAGCTATCCAGGGGAGGATCCTTCAGAAGAAGGCGCTGTACGGGTTGGCTTCTTAGCAAGAGCCTGGTAGGGCTGAGGGACCTAAGTGAATCCAATCTCGTAGGTATCACCAAACCGGCTGAAAGATCCAGGTATCACACAAGTGTTCTACAAGTTCTAGTTTCCTACATGTTCTACATCAACGTCTGTGGCAGAGACTTGTTCCTGATTTAAGCACCTTGTTGGTTGCTAGGCCTTGTGAGAGAGGGACTATTCAAATTGAGTGAACATCCAGCTGTGAATAGCTATTCTCTGGATTTAGTCAAAGTAAGAGAGTTCTTTATTATTGACTTTGACGATAAGAGTACCTGAACCTTTCCTCTTAAACCTCTGATCCTATACTAAGAGACTGTTCGTTAACTACATTTTTGCAAATAAAAATCCCTTTAAGCGGATCTGTCGTCAGTCTCTAAAGTTTCTGGGACATCTACCACAGGAACCCCTAGACACAAATCGAGGTGAAGAAGGTAACGGTAAGCCCAATCAAACCAGAATAATAATAATAAAAGTGTGTCTTTACTAGCTGCTTTATATCCTTGGCACCACAACTGCTTTATAACATGGGTACCCCAACAGTCAGGCTGCTTTATATCATTGGGTACCCCAACTGCTTTATATAATGGGTACCCCAACTGTCCAGCTGCTTTATATCATTGGGTACCCCAACTGCTTTATATAATGGGTACCCCAACTGTCCAGCTGCTTTATATCATTGGGTACCCCAACTGCTTTATATAATGGGTACCCCAACTGTCCAGCTGCTTTATATCATTGGGTACCCCAACTGCTTTATAGCAGGGGTACCGCAACTGCCCAGCTGCTTTATATCATGGGTACCACAACTGCCTAGCTGCTTTATATCATGGGTACCACAACTGCCCAGTTGCTATATCATGGGTACCCCAACTGCTTTATATCATGGATACCACAACTGCCCAGCTGCTTTATATCATGGGTACCACAACTGCCCAGCTGCTATATCATGGGTACCCCAACTGCTTTATATCATGTTTTTTTTTAAAAAGCCTATGGCGTGGAAAACACACCCAAAAACTTCCACCCGGTGCCAAAAAAGTGCACACACATCAAGAGTGAACACAAATACGTGCAACAGGTGTCTGCTGTCCTCCACAAGAAAGGGCCTTACCCTGATCCCCCGGGTACGCCAACTGATTTATATCATGGGTACCCCAGCTGCTTTATATCATGGGCACCCCAACAGCCCAGCTGCTTTATCTCATGGGTACCCCAACTGCCCAATACCATGGATACCCCAATAGCCCAGTTGCTTTCTAGCATGGGTACCCAACCTGTCCAGCTGCTTTATATCCTGGGCACCCCTACTGCTTTATAGCATGGGTACCCAACCTGTCCAGCTGCTTTATATCTTGGGTACCCCTACTGCTTCATAGCATGGGTACCCAACCTGTCCAGCTGCTTTATAGCATGGGACCCCAACTCACTTTCAAGCTGATTTGCATACTGGGTGCCACAATTGTGCCCCTGCTTTAAATCATGGGTACCCCAAACGGCCAGCTGCTTTATATCATGGTTGAGCAAACTAGCCATGGTTACCTAGAACTGTCCAGCTACTTTATAACATATTCCCCACAAGGCGGACGTACTGCTGTCAATAACAGCTCCTAGAACCAATCCTATCGTGTTTAGAGTCACTGCCAAACAGCGATCACTCGTCTCCGAAGTCGCCGGTAGTGCGCATGTGCGGACGTACGTGCTGACGTAGACGTAATGTGGTGTTGCGGTTGATGGTGGCCGCCATCTTACAGATTGTGGGTCTTCAATGGTTTACATTATACGGTATCGTTAGGCTGACCAGACCCGAGTCAGTGGCGGAGCCGTATAGTTCGTACATTGTACAGCAAACCGTCTACCTGAAATAGGAAGCAAGCAGGACAGCGGCTTGTGTGTTGTAGTTCTCCCCTCCGCTCTCCGAACACAGGAGAGGCACGAACATGATCATAGAGGACTTCGAGGCCCTGAAGACCTGGCTCTCTAAGACCTTGGAGCCCATGTAAGTGACCGGACGATGGGGAAGGGGGCAGCCTACACCGTGCATGAGCTCTGCTCCCCCCAATAAATACCGTGTGACCCTCCCAGTGTACTGCGCCCCAACTTCTACACAGCAATCAGAACTCAGGGAATGCGTCTGATCCTTATTACCTGACTGCAACATTGATTGGCTAATAAGTGGGAGACTTCCAGGTCACCTTCCCCATCCCCTGTCCCTATGTCATCTCAGTGATTGGGGGACTTCCAGGTCACCTTCCCCATCCCCTGTCCCTATGTCATCTCAGTGATTGGGGACTTCCAGGTCACCTTCCCCATCCCCTGTCCCTATGTCATCTTAGTGATTGGGGACTTCCAGGTCACCTTCCCCATCCCCTGTCCCTATGTCATCTCAGTGATTGGGGGACTTCCAGGTCACCTTCCCCATCCCCTGTCCCTATGTCATCTCAGTGATTGGGGACTTCCAGGTCACCTTCCCCATCCCCTGTCCCTATGTCATCTCAGTGATTGGAGACTTCCAGGTCACCTCCATACCCTCTGTCCCTATGTCATCTCAGTGATTGGGGACTTCCAGGTCACCTTCCCCAGAAGTGCGTGATTAATCGCGAAACGATTGTGATCTCGATTCACCCCCCCCCCCCCACGCGATCTAAGTTCTGGGTGACCCGCGATTGTGCCGCTGGTTCCACGTAACCAGCGTGGAACGCAAATGGCGGATATCGGAACTGACGTCAGCCATCGGAACTGACGTCAGTCATTGGAGCGTGCGATGTGGCGTGCCGCTGTCTGGTTGTGGGTGGGTACAGTGGCCAGGAAACAGCACGCTGTTTGCACTGTGATCGCTCAGACGGAGTGATCACTTGTAAACAAACCGGCGTCATGTCATGACGCCGGTTCCTCTCTCCCCCTCTGTACTAATCTGTATAGTGGAGGGGAGAGATCCAGAGATGGAAGCAGCCATCCCTCCATACCCTGCCAATACTCAGCGATACCCTGCCTGTTCATTTTTCAAATAAAACAGTTTTTTGAGAATCGTGATCTTCATTCTAAGCAAAAGAATCGTGATTCTCATTTTTCCCAGAATCATGCAGCTCTACCCTGTCCCTATGTCATCTCGGTGATTGGGGACTTCCAGGTCACCTTCCCCACCCCCTGTCCCTATGTCATCTCAGTGATTGGGGGACTTCCAGGTCACCTCCCCACCCCCTGTCCCTATTTATCTCGGTGATTGGGGGACTTCCAGGTCACCTCCCCACCCTATGTCATCTCAGTGATTGGGGGACTTCCAGGTCACCTCCCCACCCCCTGTCCCTATGTCATCTCAGTGATTGGGAGACTTCCAGGTCACCTCCCCACTCCATGTCATCTCAGTGATTGGGGGACTTCCAGGTCACCTCCCCACCCCATATCCCTATGTCATCTCAGTGATTGGGGGACTTCCAGATCACCTCCGCACCCATATCCCTATGTCATCTCAGTGATTGGGGGACTTCCAGGTCACCTTCCCCATCCTCTGTCCCTATGTCATCTCAATTATTGGGGGACTTCCAGGTCGCCTTCCCCATCCCCTGTCCCTATGTCATCTCAGTGATTGGGGGACTTTCAGGTCACCTCCCCACCCCATTTCCCTAAGTCAACTCATTGATTGGGAGACTTCCAGGTCACCTCCACTGCCTCCTGTCCCTATGTCATCTCAGTGATTGGGGACTTCCAGGTCATCTCCCCCACCCATATCCCTATGTCATCTCAGTATTTGGGGGGACTTCAGGTCACCTCCCCGCCCTGTCCCTATGCCATCTAAGTGATTGGGAGACTTCCAGGTCACCTCCCCACCTCCTGTCCCTATGTCATCTCATTGATTGGAGGACTTCCAGGTCACCTTCCCACCCCCTGTCCCTGTGTCATCTCAGTGATTGGGGGACTTCCAGACAGGGTGGATTTGTTTTAAATCAAGTTGATTTCAATTACAATTTAAATCATAATTTAAAGGTAAAGTCCAGCTGCAGCTTGTTTGGCTGGGTTTCTCCTCTGGGTCACAGGAGTTCAATTCGTTTTGCACTCATGTGACTAATTTTCAGCAGAAAGCGGACTGAAGTCTGCTCTCTGCTGACTTCACACAGATCAGTCCAGGTACCGTGCCATCCCAACTCTGGAAGTCTGGATCTGCCAGGTGCCTGGACTGATGGCTGTCTCAGCCTCTCAGCGAGCCGCTGAGATGGCTGCTCCCCACAGCTCAGCGCTCCAGTGAGCGTGGAGGAGGAGAGCTGCTGATTGACAGTCAGCAGCTCTTTGCTCGGGGAGGTGAGAGAACCGAGCCATCAGCGGTGTTCGATGGCTCGCTTCTCAGTGCAGAGACACCAGGGGGCCGATGCTGCATCCATCTAGGTAAGTATAATGGGGAAAAAACCCAAACCCATACCCCTTTAAATCTCTAGTAAAAAGGCTTGATTTAAAGCCACTCCGATTTTAAAACATGATTTTAAAAGAGAAACTTTCATCTCTGTCCCGCAGTGTCTCCTCCAACCCGCTGTTGATTTACCGCTGGACAGAGATGAGGTTCAGGTAAGTATTAGGGGAGGCTGCTACACAGAAGGCTTTTTATCTTAAAGTCGTGTTTCACTTTAATTGAAAAGTGAACTCATTGCCTAAATATAAGTCCAGAGTTCTTAGAAATGAAAAGAAAATGTCAGTCCTTATTCTTCGATCATACTTGTACATTGTTATGCTACTCCTCCACTATTCACCATTTATTTAAAATCGGTGGTTAAAGTGGTTGTAAACCTCCATCTCCAAACCGCAGCCCGGGGGTCAGATGCGTCCCTTTGCTTGCTTTTATGTGGCCCTTGGGGTGCTATTTTATTCATTAACAACGAAGGGCACAGTTCCTACCAGTGACATCAATGATGGGGCACAGTTCTCCCAATAACACCAACGATGGGAGCACAAATCCTCCACTGACACCAATAATGGGGATTAATCATTCCCACTGATGCTGGGACATATTGTACTCCCAATGGTCACAGTCCACCCCCACCCCCAAATTGTAAATTGGCTCTTTGTTTAGAAAGTTTGGAGACCCCTGTTCCATAGTGCGTACTTGACTCAGTTAACCACTTGACTTCCGTAAGCTTTTACCACCTTTGTGACCAGGCCATTCTTTGCTTTTCAGCACTGTGCTACCTTAAAGGGGAGGGCCACCCTGAAAAACAAAAAAATGTTAAAAATTACAAAAAATCTAAAAATGAAAAAAATTATTTTTTTTTACTTACCAGAAATGCCTGTTGCTAGACACTTTCTCCTAATCTTCCTCTTCCTCCTCCGCGGAGATCTTCTGTCTTCTCTCTTTGTCGCGGCGTCTTCTGGGTAATGAGTCGCGCTGTGTTCTGGGAACTGTGTGTTCCAGAACACAGCGCATCCCATTCAGAAATCGCTGCGGGACTCGCACATGCGCAGTAGCTGCGGGACTCGCGCATGTGCAGTAGGAAACGGGCAGTGAAGCCATAAGGCTCTGCTGCCTGTTTCCCTTACAAGGGATGGCGGCGCCGGGACCCGAGAGCCGAGGGACGGGTCGGCCTCGGGCGGCCGACATCGCGGGCGCCCTGGACAGGTGAGTGTGTTTATTAAGTCAGCAGCTGCAGTGTTTGCAGCTGCTGACTTTTTTTTTTTTTTTTTTTTTTTTTTTTAATAACCGGCCCTCCGCTTTAAGTGGCAATTGCTTGTCATGCAACACTGTATGTAAATGAAGCGCTGTACCTAAATTTAATTTTATATCCTTTTTTTTCACTCAAATAGAGCTTCTTTTGGTGATATTTGATCACCACTGGGTTTTTAATTTTTTGCTATATAAATAAAAAAAAAAGAATTGCAGATACTTTCTATTGTAAAACATATTCAATATAATCAAAATATCTTCAAAAATTTAGGCCAAAATGTATTCTGCTACACGTCTTTGGCAAAAAAAATCCTAAGTAAAATCCCACTTGTCAACCTGCTGCAGTACGTTTACTGGGGCAGGTTGGCTCAAACAGGCAAAATCACCTACCTGCATATTAGAGCTGCACAAGTAATCGTCAAGAATCGTTATCGCGATCTTGACTAATGTGTTTCACAATTCTTTCTATGCAAAGAATTCTCTCTGCTCTTCTGAAGCCACAGAAGCCTCAAAGGAAGAAAAAAACTGAGCAGTCTGCCAAGAATCAAAACATTCTTTATCAGTTGAACTTAAGTATAAACATTGTAACAATTTGTCAATGGAATAATCTGTGTGTGAAAAACTAAACCTTTTTCTGACATTTGTTGGTTTTAATTTAAAATAATTTTTTATTTTTTTTTGCTAGGAAATTACTTGGAACCCCCAAACCTAATATATAGGTTTGTGTTTTAGTTGCACAATTAAGTGTAAAAAAATTGTGATCTCAATTCACCCCCTCTGATGTTCTATATTGCAGAGTTTGCGGATTCTTTCATATAAGCTCACTCAGCTGTCCAAAGAAAACATCCAGGCAGTCGGCCAAGTTTTTTTTTTTGTAACTTGCAACATTGTAACTAAGCTTCCCTCTTAGATCAAAGAGATAGAACTTCTGTGTAAATAAGGCAAACTGCCAAGTTTTCAACAACTTATAAATGCAGGAAGCTTAAAGGGATTGTAAAGTGAATTTTTTATTTATTTTTTTGTAAATAACAAACATGTTATACTTACCTCCACTGTGCAGCTCGTTTTGCACAGAGTGGCCCCGAACCTGCTCTTCTGGGGTCCCTCGGCGGCTGTCTGCTTCCTCCCGCAGGTGCTTCTCACGTTCATGCGAGCTCCCTCGCATGGTGAGAAGCATCTGCGGGCGCGCTCCCGTGATACAGCCGGCGGCTATAGCTGCTCGCTGTATCACACGGCCCGGCGCTCCGCTTCAGTGGATGTGATCGACAGCAGCGCGAGCCAATGGCTGCGCTGCTTTCCATCCACTCCAGCCAATCAGTGGCCAGGCTGAACGGTGGAAAGGACGTTGGGGTATGAGCGCAGGACTTTGGAGGGGTGAGGTAAGTAAAACGGGGGGGCTGGGGGCGCAGGCACTGTGAGATGTTTTTTCACCTTAATGCATTAAGGTGAAAAAACATTTACCTTTACAACTCCTTTAACCACTTGAAGTCTAAATCTTTTTCTGACACTTCTTTCTTAAGTTAAAATCAATATTTTTTGCTAGAGAATTACTTGGAACCCCCAAACATTATATATATTTTAGCAGAGACCCTAGGGAATAAAATGGCAATTGCTGCAATATTTTATGTCACTCTGTATTTGCCCAGCGGTCTTTCAGATGCAATTTTTTGGGAAAAAAATACACTTCAATGAATAATAAAAAAATGAAACGGTAAAGTTAGCCCAATTTTTTTTATTTATTTTTTGGTTTTAATGTGAAAGATGATGTTACACCGCGAGAATTGTGATCCATCTTCCACGCAAAAAAAGTGTGATTCTTATTTTCATCAGAATCGTGCAGCTCTACTGTACATCGTGACTGCTGTCATTTGCTGCAGCACAAGCCGATCAGCGGGTATCGGCCAGTGATTTACAGCCAGCACCCGCTGATCGACTGAGTGAATGACAAAAGAGAGCCCTGTGTAGGTAAGCAACACAGGGCTCTATACAGACAGCAGCAATGTGCTGTTATGTTTTGTTTTTCTCCCTGCAAAGCAGCTCTACCCAAAACAATTTTTTATGCTTTGCTTAGTTGGGACGTGAGAATTTCGTTTTGTTGATGTCTTTGACACAGTTAGAGAAGTTTCCATGCTTTCTTTAGGACTAGCATCGGGTCAGAAAGTGAGGGGAATTAAAATGAACAATAAAAATAATTTGTAAAAAATAAAAAGTAAGCAAGGGAAAATCTCCCCAAGTATTGGGTAGCAATCAAAATCTAACCTTTCCACCATATTTACAAAGCTAAAATAAAAAGCTATAAAAAAGTTTTTGATTGCAATTGAACTTTATTGTATGTTTACGTTCATTCCCTTAGCGTTGTCGTAATTTTTATGTTTACTTTGTTTTTGGATTTCAGTTGTGATGCTGATCCATCGGCTCTTGCAAAATACGTTCTTGCGTTGGTGAAAAAGGATAAAAATGATCGAGAACTGAAGGCGCTGTGTATTGATCAGCTTGATGTTTTTCTTCAAAGAGGTACCTTTCTTTATTGAAAGTTTTTTTTTTTTTTTTCTCTCCCTATTAAGAACACATGCAAAGCTTTTGTGTTGACTGATCATGGTACTTTTTCTGTATGAGAAACGTTTGCTATTTATGTGGCCTCAAAACACATGGGATAGAATACAAATCTTTTGTGGCTCCTCCCTCTACTTATCTTCATTTTATCATGCATTCTTTTCATTTTATTCTATTCATGCTGAGCACCAGCTTTTAGTGAATTGTAAATGATTCGTTTGGACCAAGCTATTCTAATCACTATCACTAACTGATGAAATAACTATATACACCGTTCCTACAGCGCCTCAATGATGCAGGACATTTTTTAGCGTCCTGCCAGCGCACCGTTCCAGTGTGCAAGCACTCTGGCTTTCACACTGGAGTGAGAGGAGAGGCGCATTGCAGGCACTATTTATAACTCCTTTAAAGCACCTCAGTGTGAAAGCAGCATATTTTGCGCTGTAATCCAGCAGTTCCATGGGAACCTCCTGTTCTGCTCCTGCAACAAAATCGAGTAGTGCTTAGCACTGCTCAGCCATTCACATGGAATCTTTGTATTCTACGAATTAATATACAGCTTCCTCTAATTAGTAGAGAGGTGGGCAGATAAAATCCCAGTGTCTGCCTCAACCTGAGGAAGCTTTTTATTCCTACATTGAATACATAGCTTCCCTGTGAATGGCTGAGCAGTGCACAGCCCAAATGCATTTTGTTTTGGGGGCCGGAAGTTCCTGTCTGCTTCTTGAATACAGCGATGTATACTGTATGTAGCTGAGTCTATATATTATTAGTATGCAGGATTTATATAGCACCAACTGTTTGCACAGCTCTTTACTACATGAGGGCAGACAGTACACTATCAATACAGGAGGGATCAGAGGGCCCTGCTCGTTAGTTTACAATCTCTAGAAGGGAGGGTCAAGTGGAAACAAAAGGTAATAACTGTTGGGGTGTGAGCTGATGGAGAAAATGGGGGGGGGGGCATTGTTAGGTGTGGTTAAGGGTAGGCTTCTCTGAAGAGGAGGGATTTCAGGGATCGTCTAAAGGCTAATAGGGTAGGAGATAAGCGGACAGATTGGGGTAAGGCATTCCATAGGATTGGAGAGGCTTTAGAAAAGTCCTGGAGGCGAGTATGGGAGGAGGTGACAAGAGAGCTAGAGAGCAGGAGGCCTTGAGAGGAACGAAGAGAAGGAGTAGGTTGGTATTTATAGACTAGGCTAGTGATGTAGCAGGGGGCTAAATTGTGGATGGCTTTGTACATAGTTGTTAGTATTTTGAATTTAATTCTTTGGCCAAGTGGAAGCCAGTGGAGGGATTGACAGAGAGGAGTAGCAGACACAGAGCGATCGGTAAGGTGGATGAGTCTGGCAGCAGCATTCATGATGGATTGAAGAGGTGATAGACTATGTAGAGGTAAGCCAATGAGAAGGAAGTTGCAGTAGTCGAGGTGAGAGAGGACAAGCAAGTGAATTTAGAGCTTTGTTGTGTCATTGGCTAGAAAGGGGCATATTTTGGAGATGTTGCGGAGGTTAAGGCGGCAGGATTTGGACAGTGATTGGACGTGGTGCTTAACCACTTCAGATCCAGGCCAATTCTGACATTTCTCTCCTACATGTAAAATTCCAAATTTTTTTGCTAGAAAATTACATAGAACCCCCAAACATTATATATGTTTTTTTAGCAAAGACCCTAGAGAATACAATGGCGGTCATTGCAACTTTTTATCTTGCACGGTATTTGCGCAGCAATTTTTCGAACGCATTTTTTTCAGAAAAAAAACAGTTTCATGCTTAAAAAAAAAACAGTAAAGTTAGCCCAATTTTTTTGCATAATGTGAAAGAGGAGGATACGCCGAGTAAATAGATACCCAACATGTCACGCTTCAAAATTGCACGCGCTCGTGGAATGGCGCCAAACTTTGGTATTTAAAAATCCCCATAGGCGACGTTTTAATTTTTTTTACTGGTTACATGTTTTGGGTTACAGAGGAGGTCTAGGGCTAGAATTATTGCTCTCGCTCTAACGTTCGTGGCGATACCTCACATGTGTGGTTTGAACACCGTTTTCATATGTGGGCGAGACTTACGTAGCAGGGGCGCTTAAAAATGTTTTTATTTTTTTTTTTATTGTTAATTTTTTTTTTCATTTTTTAGTTTTACACTTAAAAAAAAAAAAAAAAAAAAAAAAAAAATTGATGACTTTTATTCCTATTACAAGGAATGTAAACATCCCTTGTAATAGGAATATGGCACGATCGGACCTATTTACAGTGAAATATGGGGTCAATAAGGCTGGGAAGAATAAAAAAAAAAAAAAAACGATCATGGCTTCCTAGCCAGATCGGCGTCGTTAATTTGAATACCGAGGCCGGGCGTGACGTCATAACATCGCGCCCAGCCTCCGAACGATCATAGAGACTCCGGGGACAATCTAGTCTGCCGGAAATCTCTATGATCACATGCTGGGGCCGGCGGATCCTGTGACCGACTCACCGATGGAAACGGTGAGTCGGTAGAAGCACCGGAGGGCGGCGGGAGGGGGGGCGTCCCCTCCCGCCGCCCGTTAGAACGATCAAGCAGCGGAACAGCCGCTATGATCGTTCTTATGGTGTAGGGAATCACCGGCTGAAAACGGCAATATCTGAATGATGTCTGTGGACCCAGGCATCATTTAGATATAACCAGCGAAACCCCATGACGTCAATAGACGTATTGCGGGTCTCAAGTGGTTAAAGGAGAGTTCAGAGTCCAGGACTACATCTAGAACCTTGGCATGTGGGGATGGGCTTATAGTTGTGCCATCGATTTTTGACAGAAATCAGGGGAAGGGGCATATGGGGGAGGAAAAATTATAAGTTCGGGTTTGGATAGATTGAGTTTGAGGAAGTGGGGTGACATCCAAACTGATATAGCTGATAGTAAATTAGTGATACGTGAGGAGACAGAGGGAATGAGCTGAGGGGTAGAGGAATATATTTGGGTGTCGTCAGTGTAGAGGTGGTATTGGAAGCCATGGGAGGCTATCAGCTGACCCAGAGAGGAGGTAGATTGAAAATAGGAGAGGTCCAAGAACAGAACCTTGGGGGACCCCAACGGAGGAAGTAGAGTTGTAACAAACGCTAAAGGTGCGGTTGGATAAGTAGGAAGAGAACCAGCGAAGAGTACAGTCACATAGACCAAAGGCATGACGTTTTTTGAGGAGGAGGGGGTGGTCAACCGTATCAAAGGCAGCAGAGAGGTCCAGGAGGAGGAGTACAGAATAGTGTTGATTGGTTTTGGCCGTTAGTAAATCGTTTGTTAATTTTAGGAAAGCAGTTTCTGTGGAGTGTTTGAGGATGAAATCCAGACTAAAGGGGATCAAGAAGGCTATTATCAGCGAGGTGGAAGCTCAGACGGTTGCAGACCAGACGTTCGAGGAGTTAGGATAAGAAGGGGAGCAAGGAGATTGGGCGTAGGTTGTTAAGATTTAATGGGTCCAGTGAGGGCTTTTTAAGTATGGGTCTGACAAGTGCATGTTTTAGAGAGTTGGGGGAGATGCCAGAAGAGGGAGAGATTGAAGATGTGGGGTAGAGAGTGTAGCATAGAGCCAGAGGGTGAACGTAGCATTTGTGAGGCAACAGGATCCAGAGGGCAGGTGGGAGGGTGGACATTAGCAAGTAGTTTAGTCTATAGTGGTGGGGTTGAAAGAGGGAAGTAATGATTATGCCTGTGGGCATGATGTGTAAAGCGTGGAGGGTATCGGAACAGTAGAGATCTCCTTGCAAATTGTATCAATCTTCTGTTTGAAGTGATTGGTGTTCTCCTGGGCAGTGAGTGAGTTGACAGGTGGAGGCTGAAGTAGAGAGTTGAAGGTAGAGAAAAGTTGACGGGGACGGGATAAGTTGCTAATGAGAGTGATAAAATAGGTCTGCTTGGCAGTGAGGAGGCTGGATTTGTATTTCTGGAGGGCAGATTTATATTGGTTGAAATCTCTCTGAGACTTAGTCTTATGCCACAGGTGCTCATTAGCACGACTAAGTTTTTATTTATTTTTTATTTAATTTTTTTCAGACTTCTAGTATCATCTATTGGCCAAGGTTGAAGGGGTCGGGCCTGTGAGTGAGTGGGGTCAGTGAGTACAGTGAGGCTTGAAGTGAAGAGTTGCAGACAGAAGTGGCTAGGTTGGTGCAGGATAGGGGTAAGATTTTGTCTTAGCCCTTGTACACACGGTCAGACATTCCGACGGAATATCCGACCGACAGTTTTAGAGCTGGGCTATAAAATTTTCCAACATGATCCGATCGGACTTTGTCCAATCGTTTGTAGAGAATTCCGATCGGACAAAGTGCCATGAATGCTCAGATCAAATTCCTAGACCAAAGCTATTGGCTACTAAATTACGTCATCACATTACTAACGATCGGATTTTCCATCAACTTTGTCCGACTGTGGGTATGCAACACCAGTTTCGGACAAAATCCGACGGATTTTGTTGTCGGAATGTCTGACCGTGTGTACAAGGGCTTAGATCAGGGGTAGGGAACCTCGGCTCTCCAGCTGTTTTGAAACTGCAAGTCCCATGAGACATTGCAAGACCCTAACAATCACAGGCATGACTCCTAGAGGCAGAGGCATGATGGGATTTGTAGTTTCAAAACAGCTGGAGAGCCGAGGTTCCCTACACCTGGCTTAGATCTTGTCTGGCTGAGATGGGTTGAGATGACTTATATACACTTTATACAGCCACTGCATCTATTAGTGAAGGTAATGGTTCATGTGGATTGGCTTTAACTTGGTAACAGTGCGTGAATTCCTCTTTCATTCCCTAGAACATCTGAAGACTTGGACTATTTTATTGTTTAGCTTAAAGTGGTTCAAATGGCTCAAGGCTTTTTATTTTATTTTTTTACCTTCATGCACGAAGGTAAGTAAACTTCTGTGTGCAGCAGCCCCCCCCCCCCCCCCCAATATTTGGCTGAGCCACATTGCGTTCCAACGACGTGCACAAGAGCCTCGTCTCTCCAGGGACTCTCCCTCCTTATTGGCTGAGACACCAGCAGAAGCCATTGGCTCCTGCTGCTGTCAATCACAGCCAGTGAGGAGAAGGGGCAGGGTCGAGCCCGGGGCTTTGTGTGTGACTTGACACGCAGAGCAGTGGCTCAGGAGCAGGCCTTTTTGGGTGCTCCATAGCAAGCTGTTTACTTTGGGGGCAGAGTGCAGTAGGGAGGGGCCAGGAGCAATGGCGGGGCACCCCGGAGGAGGGGGATTTGAACCGCTCTGTTTTTTTTTTGTTTTGTTTTTTAAACGTTCCTTTTATTCCTTTTTAATATCACTTTAACCACTTGCCGACCAGGCCATAGCCGAAAGATGGCTACTGCGTGGTCGGCTTATTCTGGGAGGACGTCCATGGATGTCCTCCCAGAATCTTGCTCCCGCGTACCCCTTGGGGTGCGCTCCCGGAAAAATCTGTGACCGGATCTGGCACATCACGGCTCACGGTAAATGGCCGCTAGTAGCAGCATGTCAGGACACCGGTTCCTCCCTTCCCTCTCTGTACTGGTGTGTACGGTGAGAGGGGGAAGATAGCGCAAAAAAAGAAAAAACCCAGCCTTGATTAAATACCACCAAAAGAAAGCTCTATTTGTGTAAAGAAAAAAAGACAAACATTTCATGTAGGTACAGTGTTGCATGACTGAGTAATTGTCATTCAAAGTGTGAGCACCGAAAGCTGAAAATTGGTCTGGTTAGGAAGGAGGGCACCAGTGGTCAAGTGGTTAAAAAGGAAGTAAACCCTGATGAGTTTACTTCCTCTTTCATTCCCTGCAAAGGCAAAGCATAATGGACTACTATGCATCGCATAGTAGCCCATTATGTGTCACTTACCTGACACAGGAGCCAGCGATGTCACCGCTGTCCCCTGTAGTCCGGCGGATCCATCTTCTCGGTGGGGTTTCGCTGCTCAGCTGCTGTCATTCAGCGAAGCCGTGATGACGTCACTCCCGCGCATGCGCACGGGAGCCGACACGCGCGGCGTCTTCGTCGTTGACGATGCCGCGCTCAGTGCGCCTGCGCGCCGCTGTCTACCGCGCATGCGCCGTACACAGCAGTGCCTGTCTTTTGCCAAAGTACACGGTTTAGGAGATATTTCTTGGACCTACAGGTAAGACTTAATCTAGGCTTACCTGTAGGTCAAAGTGTGTTGTAAGGGTTTCCAACCACTTTAATATAGTTGAACGAAACCTTTTAAAAAAAAAAAAAATACTTTTAAATTGCTCACTTGCTGAAAAAAACAGTCAACCCATTGTGAACACAATGTGAAATCCTTGTGCCCGTCATCTGCTCAGTTTGCAATGACTCTGTTATACAATCCCTTCCTTTGTCAAACAATATAATATAATTGAAGGTAACTTATGATGCTGGTAACTATGAGCCCAAATGCGTCTTGGGTTTGTGGTGTCCAGGGTTTTCAAAGCTCTTTGTGAGAAACATGGTGACAACCTCAAGCATGGCGCTCCAGTGAAAGGGCTTCATTTTTTTGTTTTAAGCACACGAAGCATCAGCAAACCCACTAATGTTTTATCTGTATATTTTACATTTTGCTGCTACTTTTTCACTGAGTTTTTTTTGTCCCCCAGGCTTTCTAAAGTATAAACAAATCATAAATACTTTTCAGCTAAAACAGTTCTCTTTTTGTTTGTTCAAATAGTTGACTTTTTAACATATATTTTAGAAACCCAAGGCTTTGTGGATAAATTATTTGAAGCTGTGAACACCAAGAGTTACCTCCCACCCCCTGAGCCTACATCAACAGTCACTGTAAGAGAAGATGCATTGGAACATCAGGAGAGAGAAGTGAGAAGAGAAGAGGTATTCATTTATAGATTGTGAATCTTTTGTTATGCTTCTAAAATAGCCACATTCTTTAACGGGCAGTTTTCATGACAATAAAAGTATTGTATGGAATGTATACCAGTAGCTAGGGTTGCACTGGTGCCTATACTGAGCATTTATGTGAGTACTTGTACACTGTACTGCAAATGCTTCAATGTTTAATCTGATACCTGTTGTGCTGAGCTTCACGTCCTCAGCATAGCGCGGGGGGGCAAGAAATATAAATTGTAAAAAATAAAATTGAAATAAACTACTGACAGTCCACGCCTCATCAGTGCTGTATATTAGTGCCACTGTCGCATAACATAAAAAAAAAAAAAAAAAGTATCGATACTTGTACTTGGTCTTAAACAAAGTGGTATCTGTGCAATCCTATCAGTATCAGTCTGTTTAGCCAAATACTGCTAAACTGCTGAGTTAGCTTGGATCGCTGTCTCCTGCCTGAGTTGCAACATTCCTATGAGTTGTCTTTACCCCTTATGGCTTAAAGTATTACTAAACCCACAACGGTAAAATCAGTCTGTATAGTCTGTAAAGCATGCTTATTATACTCGCCGTGGAACCTATTGGGGTAATCCTCCACATTGCCTTAAAAAAAAAAAAAAAAAAAAAAAAAAGAAGCTGTTTGATACGGTCTTCTCTGATCCTCCCCTTCTTCCACAGTTCCCAATCCATCTCCTTATAGAACAGAGCCTTGGGGGCACTCTGCACATGCTCAGTTTGTTGTGTACCGCTAGAGAGTTTTTTTGGGGGAGAATGGCCATGTGCTGATCACATGCAATCAGCACTGCCCAGACAGAAAGTCAGGGGTCCTACAGCCTCATAGAAGTGTCAGAGGAGAATGAAAACTCTTCCTACAAGCTTTAACCAGTGCTCTGACAGACAATGATAGAAGTCACAAGACTGCTATAATACTGCTGATAAGAGGTATTTAGCAGTTTATATTTACAAAAATAATTGCATTTCTATGTACTGTGGGAGACCAGATACAGTGAATGCAGGGTCCTGGGTTTAGTAATACTTTAATAATCCTTTTTAGAGTTATTTCTTAAAATAGTAGTCTTGCGAGCTACCAAATCAAAGATCCCCTATTTTATAATAGTGTGATGACAGCTGCTAGCACTAATCACGTCCCATACTAACGTGTGAGAATCACAGATAAATAAATCATGTACTGCACTATCCCCTTAGTTCTGCTGAACTTGATTTATTTATTTATGGAGTTATTTCTTATTTTTATTTTTTCCAGTAGCAGTCTGTTTAACCAAATACTGTTAAAAACTGCTTAATTATAAATGAAGTTATGTTTACATATCAGGCAAAATGTCCAGGGATCCTGCTTGGTGCTTACAATTCTAGCTTTGTCATAAGAGTTAATCGGTCCAATTCTGTCTGCGTCTCTGAAGGGAAGAGGAGTTGCACCAGTTTCCAAAATAATGGTCCACTCTGCAACAGTATATAACAAAACACATTTACTCACCTTTTTTATGGCTACAGTATCGGCATGGTGTCTCCCACCAGCTCTATGCCTGCGAACGTGGCCGCTCAGTTCTTAGGTTCTCTCTGACCACCCTCGGCCAGTTGATTGGAGTGCTGGGCAGAAGGAGGTGGGAGTAGCTGGCTCAGGCTCTCAGTGGTGTGCTAAAAGGCTGAGCCCTCTGCCAGTTGGGTATCTGGGTGGATCCCGACATTATTATTTGGCATACAACTAGAGGCTGGAGCAGCTCAGCTGCTGGCTTTTGCCCATGGTCAGCTGATTCTGGGTCACAGGAGTGCAAGAGTAAGTGCACTCCTATGACCCACAAGAAAAGTATGGCCAAAAGAGTTTTGCCATACTTGTACTTCATGAAGTGATTAGAAGAGATCTTTACTCCTTATGATTCACTCCTACTATTGTTTGCTACAAAATGAGGCTTGCTCAGGGTAGGAGGGGGTATATGGGCTTCCTTTTTAGCTTTGTCAGTTTCCAGTCTCCTGATGTTAGTAGTCACTATGTGGGTTATAGGCCACCTTCAGGTGATGGACACTGGCACGCCCTAAGACAAAAAAGTGCCCTCCCTATATAACCCCACCCAGTACTTGGAGTAACTCAGTTTTTTCATCAGTGTCTAAGGTGTTGGTCACTAGTAAAGATGTGCTGTGCTGAGTTTCACTGGAGTAATCCTTGCTGGGGCTAGCCATGCTGACTGGATCCATTCAAAGTGTCTCTTCTGGCCAGATTGAATGGCATCCGGGCCTCATATCCGAAGAAACAAGGTTTTGCCTGTGAATGCTTCTCTTTTTTTAGAGAGCTGGCCCCTGACATCCAGTACTTTTGGTAGTAAGGCCATAGTTTTTTTTACTGACTGGGTGCTGTTGCAGGTCCAGGATTGTGGGTTTCCTCAAGGATCCCCAGCTCCTGGAGGTTTAACGGAACCCACCGTGAAGGGTGAAGATTGGGTCTATTGGTTTACCACAGAAAACCCTGCGGTGGGAAAGGTCAGTAGCGTTTTCTGAGAAATTTTTTGAATTTTCTTATGAATGTCTCCTTTAACCACTTGACCGCTGGGCACTTAAACACCCTTAATAACCTGACCAATTTTCAGCTTTCGGTGCTCTCACATTTTGAATGACAATAACTCAGTCATGCAACACTGGACCTATATGAAATTTTTGTCCTTTTTTTCACACAAATAGAGCTTTCTTTTGGTGGTATTTAATCACCGCTCGGTTTTTTATTTTTTGTGCTATAAAAGAAAAAAGACCGAAAATTCTGTAAAGAAAAAAATTTATTTTTCTTCGTTTTTGTTATAAAATTTAGCAGATTAGTAATTTTTCTTCATACATTTTGGCCAAAATTTATACTACTACATATCTTTGGTAAAAATAAGTACAAATTGGTGGATATTATTTGGTCTTTGTGAAAGTTATAGAGTCCACAAGCTATGGTGCCAATATCTGAAAATTGATCACACCTGAAGCACTGACGGCCTATTTCAATTCTTGAGACCCTAACATGCCAGAAAAGTACAAATACCCCCCAAATGACCCCTTTTTGGAAAGAAGACATTCCAATGTATTTAGTAAGAGGCATGATGAGTTTTTTGAAGTTGTCATTTTTTCCCACAATTCTTTGCAAAATCAAGATTTATTTATTTTTATTTTTTCACAAAATTGTCATATTATCAGTTTATTTCTCACACACAGCATATGCATACCACAAATTACACCCCAAAACACATTCTGCTATTACTCCCGAGTACGGCGATACCACATGTGTGAGACTTTTACACAGTGTGGCCACATACAGAGGCCCAACATGCAGGGAGCGCCATCAAGCGTTCTGGAGCACCCAGGTCAATTCTGACATTTCTCTCCTACATGTAAAAATCATCATTTATTTGCTAGAAAATTACATAGAATCCCAAAACATTATATATATGTTTTTTTAGCAAACACTGTGGAGAATACAATGGTGGTCGTTGCAACTTTTTATCTCGCACGGTATTTGCGCAGGAATTTTTCGAATGCTTTTTTTTTTTGGAAAAAAAACAGTTTTGTGCTTAAAAAAAACACAGTAAAGTTAGCCCAATTTTTGCATAATGTGAAAGATGAAGTTACGCTGAGTAAATAGATACCTAACATGTCACTCTTCAAAATTGCTCGGGGAATGGCGGCAAACGTCGCTGCTTAAAAATCCTCATAGGCAACGCTTTAAATTTTTTTTACTGGTTACATGTCTTGAGTTAGAGGAGGTCTAGAGCCAAAATTATTGCTCTTGCTCTAACGTTCACATCGATACCTCACATGTGTGGTTTGAACACCGTTTTCATATGTGGGTGGGACTTACGTATGCGTTCGCTTCTGCATGCGAGCACATGGGGACAGGGGCACTTTAAAAAAATAAATAAAAATTCTTATTGTTCATTTTACTTTATTTTAGTTTGACATTTTTCTTCCCCAAAAATAAATTTTTTGATCACTTTTATTCCTATTACAAGGAATGTAAACATCCCTTGTAATAGGAATATGGCATGACAGGTCATCTTTACAGTGAGATATGGGGTCAATAAGACCCCGCATCTCACCTCTAAGCTGGGAAGCCTGAAATAAAAAAAATAAAAAAAGATTCTGACTTTGATCGTATTGGCGAGTCGGTAGAAGCACCGGAGGGCGGGGGGAGGGATGTCTATGGCTGGGTATTGCAGGGTATCACCGAGTATTGGCTGGGTATCACCGAGTATTGGCTGGGTATCTCCGAGTATTGGCTGGGTATCTCCGAGTATTGGCTGGGTATCTCCGAGTATTGGCTGGGTATCTCCGAGTATTGGCTGGGTATCTCCGAGTATTGGCTGGGTATCTCCGAGTATGGGCTGGGTATCTCCGAGTATGGGCTGGGTATCTCCGAGTATGGGCTGGGTATCTCCGAGTATGGGCTGGGTATCTCCGAGTATGGGCTGGGTATCTCCGAGTATGGGCTGGGTATCTCCGAGTATGGGCTGGGTATCTCCGAGTATGGGCTGGGTATCTCCGAGTATGGGCTGGGTATCTCCGAGTATGGGCTGGGTATCTCCGAGTATGGGCTGGGTATCTCCGAGTATGGGCTGGGTATCTCCGAGTATGGGCTGGGTATCTCCGAGTATGGGCTGGGTATCTCCGAGTATGGGCTGGGTATCTCCGAGTATGGGCTGGGTATCTCCGAGTATGGGCTGGGTATCTCCGAGTATGGGCTGGGTATCTCCGAGTATGGGCTGGGTATCTCCGAGTATGGGCTGGGTATCTCCGAGTATGGGCTGGGTATCTCCGAGTATGGGCTGGGTATCTCCGAGTATGGGCTGGGTATCTCCGAGTATGGGCTGGGTATCTCCGAGTATGGGCTGGGTATCTCCGAGTATGGGCTGGGTATCTCCGAGTATGGGCTGGGTATCTCCGAGTATGGGCTGGGTATCTCCGAGTATGGGCTGGGTATCTCCGAGTATGGGCTGGGTATCTCCGAGTATGGGCTGGGTATCTCCGAGTATGGGCTGGGTATTGCAGGGTATTGCACTGCAGGGTATTGCAGGGTATTGCACTGCAGGGTATTGCAGGGTATTGCACTGCAGGGTATTGCAGGGTATTGCACTGCAGGGTATTGCAGGGTATTGCACTGCAGGGTATTGCAGGGTATTGCACTGCAGGGTATTGCAGGGTATTGCACTGCAGGGTATTGCAGGGTATTGCACTGCAGGGTATTGCAGGGTATTGCACTGCAGGGTATTGCAGGGTATTGCACTGCAGGGTATTGCAGGGTATTGCACTGCAGGGTATTGCAGGGTATTGCACTGCAGGGTATTGCAGGGTATTGCACTGCAGGGTATTGCAGGGTATTGCACTGCAGGGTATTGCAGGGTATTGCACTGCAGGGTATTGGGGGGTTAAATTTCAGTGAGCAGCGCTGTGGGCACTGCAGATGAAGCCCACAGCGCTGCTGACACCGATCTCTTTCCCCTCCGCTGTGCCGATTGGTACAGAGAGGGGGAGGGAGGAACCAGCGTCATAACATGACGCCGGTTTGTTTACAAGTGATCACTCCGTCATGTGACGGAGCGATCACGTTTTAAACGGCCACGATGAGCGTCCGTGTACCGTGATCCACAGGACCCGGCGGTCATGGATGCTCTCGAGTGCGTGGCCCAGGGGCGTGCGAGATATATGACGGCCTCCCAGAGTTAAACAACCGCCCTGTAGCTGTCATTCGGCTATGGGCCGGTTAAGTGGTTAAAATCAGTAAGATGTTGTCATGCCTATGTTCCCCCACTGGGGGGCTGTATTGAGCACTCATCACCTCATGCTGGAAACAGTGCTGTGTCAGAGCTAAAATGCTTCCTCCTCCAGTTGGACAACAGGACCTCTGGTACGCTTGGGGGGGGTTTCTCCCCGCTTATCACCCCCCTGTGCTGACAGTCTCCCCCTCTTGGAAGGAGCCCTTAGAGCCGTCTGGTTTTGAACGGCCCGACTGGCTATCTAAACCAGCCTTTCTCAAGCAGTGTGCCGCGGGATTAGGGCTGTCAGGTGAGCCCTATCCCCTGCCGAAATGTACATTGGCACTGTGAGAAGCTCCGTCAGCCTCAAAAGTGAAAGTAAAGTGCAGGGGAGTGTGCTGTGCTCTCTGCTTCCCCCTACAGTGCAGTACCCGGCTGAATGAGGAAGCTGGAAAGGTAGAGTACTGTGCTAAAAGCTAGATTCGTTTTAAAAGGGCTTTATTCATGTGTCTGTATGTATGTGCGCATGTGTCTGTATGTATGTGCGCATGTGTCTGTATGTATGTGCGCATGTGTCTGTATGTATGTGCGCATGTGTCTGTATGTATGTGCGCATGTGTCTGTATGTATGTGCGCATGCGTCTGTATGTATGTGTGTGTGTGCGCGCGTGTGTCTGTATGTGTGTGCATGTGTTTGTGTATGTCTGTCTGTATGTGTGCATTTGTGTGTTACTTTTAATCTGGACACCCCCCCCCCCCCATTCCTGTACCATCAGAACTGCTTTTGTAGGGCTTGAGTGGGATAGCAGCCAGGACTGCTGCTCCTCTGAAAAGCAATCCATGCACAGATCACTTTTCAGAGGCATTTGAAAGGCAGTAAAGAGGCATTATTTTGCCACCTCACCACCTGTTTTAAGCCCGTAAATGTAGCATCACTATACCGCAACTGTGCAATCCACACAGTTGCGGGGTAGTTGCAGTGCAGGCCCGTTCACCCTGGGTATACCTCCAACTGCAGCCGCATCGGTGTTCTCTGATGCCCAAACATGAGGAGGCACGTTTTTAAACAAAGAGGCGGCATTAAAAGGTTGAGTGACACAGGCATTTCCTTTGACACATTATTTTTTTTTTTTTTTACTGCTGAATTAGGCTGGGCATTAATAGCAGCAATTGTGCTGGACTATAGCCTTAGCAGTGTATGCATTCCTTCTGCTGCTTTGTGCATCAGGCTATGGGCGGAAGGGGGACAAGGAACAACTCAAAGGGTTCTAGAGGATCTGTTATTTCACGACAACCTAAATCCATGTCTAAAGAGGCATCCTCCTCTGAGAGGAGTGTGTCCGGTCAGAGTTAACCATCAGGGGGACTGGTGTTGCAGCAGCTCTGGACACTTCAGTGTGTATATGTGTGTATATATATATATATATATATCTATCATTTTCACCCAGGAGTTTTTTTTTTCTTCTACCATCTTAAGTTTCGAACAGAAGATTGATGCTTTATTCGCTTCCCGCTGTGGCCCCAAGCATGGCAGATCCCTGTCCATTGCTTAGGATCCTCATACTGAGGAACAAGGGGAGAGAGATCATGAAGTTCTCTAAAAGGATCAGGAAGAGGCTGATGACTCCCGGAGAGACTGTTGGGTACACTCCCTTACTTAGTCAACATAGGCCCTTAACCTGAAATCCTGGCATTTGTTCATGCCAGATGGCCTTTGCATTACCATACAAGTCTATAGGAGTGCATAGTGCACTTAAGACAACAGATCAGAGGTAGGTCAAATTAACTAAATGTGTTAGACTGATGCCAATAACCTAAGTATTAACTCTCCTGAATTCAGACCAGTACCCCATTCTGGTATCTTTTGATGGGTTCCCATACATAAAATTTGCACTTATGAACTCAATTGAATAAGGCTGCCGGTAAATGCATCTACTTTCCTTATGACAAATACATCACTTTGTATCTTTTGGGCTTTGGTAAGAACTTCCCTTTTTGTATTTCTTTTTAGAGTAGAGATGAAGAAAGGGAGAGAAGAGGCTCAAGAAGAACTAATCATAGTCCCCAGCCTTCAACTACTCGTCATAGAGAAAACAGGTAACTTGATCTTAATGGCAGTGGGTACTTCTTGTGTATGCCTTGTCCAATTTTCAAAAAAATAACCTTCATTGCTACTTGGGTCTATGTGTTGTGTGTTTTTTTTTTGTCATTTTACTTCTCACTTATGCAAGGTGATTAGCTTAAAGTGGTTGTAAACCCTTACAAACCACTTTGACCTACAGGTAAGCCTAGATTAAGGCTTACCTGTAGGTCCAAGCAATATCTCCTAAACCTATATGGTTTAGGAGATGTTTGCCCGAAAACGGGCACCGCTGTTTATGGCGCATGCGCCGTAGACAGCGGCGCGCATGCGCACTGAGCGCGGCATTTCCAGGAATGGAGCTGCCGCGCGTGTCAACTCCCGTCCGCATGCGCGGGAGTGACGTCATCGCCGAATGACAGCGGCGGAGCTGCGCGACCCCACCAACAAGATGGATGCGGCGGACTACAGGGGACAGCGGCGACTTCGCTGGCTCCTGTGTCAGGTAAGTGACACATAATGGGCTACTATGCGATGCATAGTAGTCCATTATGCTTTGCCTTTGCAGGGAATGAAAGAGGAAGTATACCCATCAGGGTTTACTTCCTCTTTAAGATCCTGGCCCACTTTCCCATGCCATTACATGCACTAGCACTTTTGTTTTGAACAGCATGCTTCAGTGGGCTTGGATTCCCAGCTAATAACTTGGCTTGCAGTTTAAAGCAAATGTGGGCTGTATCCCTCATTCTTTCCGTTAATGCCATATAGGAGACGTTGTTTTTTTTTTGTTTTGTTTTTTGTAAGTTGACAGCGACCATCATGTTTGATGGATTTACAACAGGGGTATTTTTGTTGGATTTTTACTTTTTATTAATAAAGGAGATGTTTTGGTTGTCGTTTTTTAGGTTGCACCTGTGTTTTTTTGGGAGAGTGAGTAGAGCTACTAATTCACATGTGTGTTTGTGGGGGGTGCTACCTGGAGGTCTCCTTAGTCACTCTCTGACCGGCCGCTCCCTTTGAGGGCCTGTGGCCTGGTATTTTTTAGGAGGGGGGTGGAGGTGCATGCTTGTCTCTCCTCACCTGTCCAGGCCAGCTAAGCAGCATGCTTGAATTTAGGGTCCGGTATGGATTTTCTTTTCGAGGGACCACACGTTTTTACAAGGGAGGGGAATATTTAAATTGCTGGCAAATTACATCATTCATTGCCAGCTTTTTAAAAAAAACAAACACCAAAAAAATAAAAACGGACATGATATAGCCCTCCCTTAACCACTTGGGATCCGCGCTATTGCCAAATGACGGCATTAGCGCGGATCTACTTTTCCGGGACTACGTCTATTGACGTGGTCCCGGGTACGAGCGGCCTGCGCGCGCCCTGTGATCGGCGAGTCCGTGAGACTCGCCTGATCACCGATCCGTGCAAGGGGTCGATCCCGACCCCTTATCACGTGATCAGCTGTCAGCCAATGACAGCTGATCATGTGATAGAACGGAGCCGGTAATCGGCTATTATTCCTCCTCGCGCTGACAGCGCGAGGAGAGAAAAAAAAAGCCGATCACCGGCGGCCGTGATCGGGACATCAGTCCCGATCACGGCCAGCAATACAGCTGACCACCTGCCCCCTGCCAGTGCCCACCTGCCCACCGCAGTGCCATCCTGAATAAAAGTGCCACCCACAGTGCCACCCACAGTGCCACCCACAGTGCCATCCAGCAGTGCCACCAACAGTGCCACCCACAGTGCCCACAATGTGCCTCAAAGGTGCTGCCCATCAGTGCCCAGCAGTGCCGCCCATCAGTGCCCAGCAGTGCCACCTATCAGAGCCACCTATCAGTGCCACCTATCAGTGCCCATCAGTCCCATCTATCAGTGGTACCTATCAGTGCCCATCCGTGCCACTTATCCGTGCCACCCATCCATGCCATCTTATCTGTGCCCATCGGTGCCGCCTTATCTGTGCCCATCGGTGCCGCCTTATCTGTGCCTATTAGTGCTGCCTTAACTATGCCTATCAGTGCCCACCAATGCAGCCTATCAGTGCCCACCAATGCAGCCCATCAGTGCCCACCAATGCAGCCATCAGTGCCGCCTAATCAGCGCACTTCAATGAAGGAGAAAAACTATTAAAACATGATTTTTATTTTTTTTTGCATCTTTTTTTGTTTGTTTAGCAAAAAATAAAACTCCGAGCTGTAACTAAATACCACCAAAAGAAAGCTCTATTTGTGGGAAAAAAAATGATAAAAATTTAATTTGGGTACAGTGTTGTATGCCCGCGCAATTGTCATTCAAAGTGCATCAGCGCTGAAAGCTGAAAATTGGTCTGGGACTGAGGGGGGTTTAAGTGCCCAGTAAGCAAGTGGTTAATCTATTGAATAGAGATGGGCTCTGGTGCATTTGGAATCTTACCAGGAAGCCGACGCACATGGCTAATCACAGGCAGTGAGACATTTCCTGGTCCGCAGCTGCACAGATTGGGCTATTTCTCACTGCATGTGCTTAGTGGTGTACAGTGTTAGCTTCCTGGTGGGATCCCGAACACGCCTGAGCCCATTTCTACTATTGAAGATTAAAAAAATGTTTTGCCTTTACTTTAATCTGTATATTCAGAAGGGTAAGCCTAATTTCTCATTGGTATTGCTGCTGCTCAGCCCCTTGCAAATGTATCTAATGATTTTATTTTTGAAATCTTTCTATCTGTCACTTCTAAACAGAGAAAACAACCGAAGACGAAGTAATTCTGAGAGAGAGAGCAACTCTACTCAAAACTCTTTTAGGTCTGGAGGACAAGAGCCAAAACAAGATGTTGACACCACATCATCTCGTTTAGGTGGTAGCAAAATACAGAGTTCAAAAACTACAAGGTAAAAACTTTTTAGTCTGCTTGCTTTTGGAAGAGTTAAAGTGTAGCTCTTTAAAAAATGTTGTTTTGGGCAGGGTAAGGCCTCATGTACACTGCTGCTGGTAAACGGACGTTTGGGAGCAGTTGGCCATTTTTTTTTCAGCTGCCCCTGAAGTCTCCTCTTATATTATCAGTACATGTACACAGGGTCGTTAAGTCGTTTCTAGACAGTTGAGTTTAGAAGCATTTTTTGGAACACAGAAAATGCGTTTAGGACTGATGTTCAGCGGCATTTGAAATGCCAAATGCCTGTAACAGCTTGTAAACAGGGCATTTAGTTTAGACGTTTTTGTGTTTCTTTAATTGTACATCACGGGACACAAAGCCATAGTAATTACTAAGTGGGTTATAGTCCACCTTCTGGTGCTGGACACTGGCACACCCTAAACAGAAAGTGGCCTGCCTATATAACCCCTCCCATACAGGGAGCATCTCAGTTTTTTCACCAGTGTCTAAGGTGTTGGTCACGAGTGAAGATGTGCTGTGCTCCACTGGAGCAATCCTTGCTGGGGCTAGCTATGCAGCCGGATTCATTCAACGTTCAAAGTATCCGAAGAAACAAGGTTTTGCTTGTAAGCACTTCTCTTTTTAGAGAGCTGGACCCCGGGATCCAGTACTTTTGGTATTAAGGCCATAAAGTTATACTGGTGGGGTGCTATTACAGGTCCAGGATTGTGGGTTTCCGAGGGTCCCCGGGTCCTGAAGGTTTGTTAATGGAACCCAACGTGAAGGGTGAAGTTTGGGTCTGTTGGTTTTACCACCGAAAACCCTGCGGCAGGAAAGGTAAGTGGAGTTTTCTAGGAAACCTTTACATTTTCTTATGAAATGTCTCCTTTTAAAGAGGGATTCCACCAAAAAAAAAAATATTAAAAGCCAGCAGCTATAAATACTACAGCTGCTGACTTTTAATAAATGGACACTCACCTGTCCCGGGTTCCAGCGATGCCGAGATCGATCGCTCGGCTCTCGGCTGCTGTAGTCACCATTCTAGGTGAGGGAATCAGGAAGTGAAGCGAATCGGCTTCACTTCCCGGTTCCCTACTGCGCATGCGCGAGCCGCGCAATAGGAAATCTCCGCGCTGTCACTGGGACCCGTGTGTGTCCCAGCAGACAGCGCGGCAGGGCAGGAAATGGCGTAGACTCCCACGGGAGTCTATGCCCGGAAGTGGGTGAAAATACCTGTCTTTGACAGGTATCTCCACCCCCCTCCCCCCTGAAAGGTGTCAATTGTGACACCGGAGGGGGGGAGGGATCCGATCAGCGGAGGTTCCACTTTAGGGTGGAATCCCGCTTTAAAGTAAATGTTGTCATGCCTAAGTGTCACCACTGGGGGGCTGTATAGAGCACATACTTTTTCATGCTTTGCTCAGAGATCATGCTGTGTCACAGAAGCAGCAGACTTTTTTTCCTCTGGCTAGCAGGCAGACCTCCAGTAAGGTTGGGGGGTTTTGCTTCCTCCAGACACCCCTACCTGGGCTGAACTCTTCCCCTCTTCATGAGGCTAAGTATAAGGGAGAACTGAAAACAATGGGCAATAACATTTTCTTTCATTGCCCCTACTCTCAATCTTAAGATTGATGGTGCAATTTCTTGCTGAATGGTCTGCTCCCCATTTATGTACCCTTGCGGTTGTAAGTGTTTGGGTTCGCTAAAGCCTCCTCAGTATTTTCCCCCCTAAAAAGTTTTCACACTTTATCCTATGGTGGAGGAAATTCACTATGTAGGGTATACCAGCAATTAACACTGCTATATCTTCTGTGAATAATAGTTTGACTTGTCCGGGAGACCATGCTCAAATGCTTAGGGATCCAACAGATAAATAGTTGAAATTCCTATTTAAAAAAAAAAAACACTTTTTTTTTCTCCGGCAGATTGAGTGTTTTAGCCTGTAATCGTCGAGAGACTCGTTTAACCACTTCAGCCCCGGAGGATTTGGCTAGCCAAAGACCGGAGCACTTTTTGCGATTTGGCACTGTCACTTTAACTGACAATTGCATAGTCGTGCAATAGCAGCTTTCTTTTGGTGGTATTTGATCACCTCTGGTTTTTATTTTTTGTGCTATAAACAAAAAAGAGCAACGATTTTGAAAACGCATTTTTTTACTTTTTGCTACAAAAAATATGAAAAACATTTTTTTTCCCTCAGTTTAGGCTGATATGTATTCTTCTACATATTCTTGGTTAAAAAAAAATCACAAGCATTTGGTTTGCGCAAAAGTTATAGCGTCTAAAAATAGGGGCATTTTTATTTATTTTTTTGCTAGTAATGGTGGCGATCAGTGATTTTTATCATGACTGCGACATTATGGCGTACACATCGGACACTTTTGGCGCTATTTTGGGACCATTCACGTTTATACAACAATCAGTGCGATTAGAAATGCATTGATTACTGTGTAAATGTGACTGGCAGGGAAGGGGTTAACACTGGGTGGCGCTGTAGGGGTTAAGTGTGCCCTAGGGAGTAATTCTAACTGGGGGGGGGGGGGGGGGGGCTGTGATTACAGGGAGCTATGATCAGTGACAGTGTCACTAGGTAGAACGGGGAGATGCTTGTTTACATTAGCATCTCCCTGTTCTTCCTCTCTGAGGCGATCTCAGGACCCGCTTTTGGACTCGTGGTGGACGTGCCCGCTAGCCAAGCCTTTTTCGCATGGGGGCCGTGGCTAAATGGCGTCAGACGCCGGCCACACGTGGAGGAAGTAATTAAGGCTACACGGGCAGAGCTGCAGTCTGGTGGTGGAGGGACAGAGCAGAGTGGTTGCTGGTCAGGTTTGGTGACATAGGCATCTTCCTTTTGTTGACAACATTGTACTGTATAGCTAGGACTAATAGCAGCTATTGTACTGTAGCCTAGCAAGTGTTACATTCATTTGCTGGTAGTGCCTCTGCTTTGTACTGCAAGTTGAGCCGTCAGGGTAAGCTGTTATTGCAGTCGCTCAAGACGCTTCAGCCCCTGAGTATGTTACACGTGAAGTGTTGTCCTCTGCCATTGCTGGCTTAGAGAAAAGGCTTGATGCGATTCCCCCCCCCCCCTTCAGAGCAGGGTTAAACGCAGTAGATCCCCTTCAAGTGCTCAAGATCCTCTTCTGGAGGTTCAGGATGCCGGGGGTATCAGGCAGATCTTCCTAGGGATATGAAAGATACTGGCTTATCCTCTTCTGGGGATCCTAACAAGGAAGGAGTATCACCACAGGAGAGCTTGCTTGTGCACGCTCTCACTAAGTTGGTTCGTTCAACTTTTTTGCTACCTGCAGCGCAGGCTTCTGATGATCCCATCTCTAAGTTATGATCATTAAAACCTCCTCCGGCTGGGGATGCCTTTCCTATCCATTTGTGGCTAAGAAAACTTATGTACGCAGAGTGGGAACACCCGGATATGCAGTTTTATCCTCCTAAAAGATTTGCCAAACTGTATCCTATGAAAGAGAATTTCTATAAGAAATGGGGGATTCCAGCGGTTGATGCTGCAATTACCTCCGTAAATTAGAACCTCACATGTCCGGTTGATAATGCACTCCTGTTAAAGGACTCAGCGGATAAGCAGCTGGAGCACATTTCTAAGAACCAGGTGGCATTAGCAGGTTCAGCAGTGCAGCCGGTTTTGGCCGCAATGGGTGTATCCCAGGCCATTAGGGAACAATTTGAGGAGATGCTTACGTTTTTACCTGCTAAAGAGGTTCAGCGGTATGCTGATTTAGCATGAGAGATCCCTCCATTCAGATTTCACGTATGATGTTGGGACTAGCGCATTCTCGCAGAGTTCTTTGGCTTAAGAGTTGGTCAGCTGAAGCACCGTGTAAGAAGCTCCTAGCCAGTTTCCCTTTTCATGGTGAACGGCTATTCAGCGAAGATTTGGATAAATACTTACAAAAGATTTCCTATGGCAAAAGCTCTCTGTTGCCAGTAAAGAAGAAATTTTTACATTTCTCATTTAAGCAGGCCTCTTCTCCTGTATCGGCCGCAAGGTTCAAGGGGGAAACCCCAGGGACAGCACCAAGGTCAGAAAAGATCTTGGGGAAAGAAGCCCACCAAGCAGAGTACTAAAGCCTCCTTATGAAGAGGCGCCCCCCGCTCGCTCGGATGGGGGGGAAGGCTCCTGCAATTTTCAAAGATCTGGCAGGAGAAATGTCAGGACAAATGGGTGGCTTCTGCGGTGTCTCTAGGTTACAAACTAGAGTTCCGAGTTTTGCCGTCTCCCCAGTTTCTAAGTTCCCAAGGACCCAGAAAAGAAGGCTCTCCTAGCACTGGACCATCTGCTAGCCAAGGCAGTCATATCAGAGGTTCCCTTAGAGGAACAAGGCACAGGTTTTTATTCAAACCTCTTCACGGTCCCGAAACTAAACGGGGAAGTGAGACCTATTTTAGATCTCAGAGATCTAAATCAGCACTTGAGCATCCGATCCTTCAACATGGAATCAATTCGGTCTGCAGTAGCCATTCTCAGAGGAGAATTTTTGGCTTCAATCGATATCAAGGATGCCTATCTTCATGTGCCAATATTTCCCGCTCACCAGCGGTTTCTACGCTTCGAAGTAGAAAACCGTCACTTTCAGTTTGTGTCCCTGCCATTCGGTCTAGCCACAGCTCCTCGAGTATTTTGAAAGATTCTGGCTCCTGCTTTAGCCAGATTAAGGGCTCAGGACATAATGGTCCTAGCCTATTTGGACGACCTACTCTTCCTAGATCATTCAGTTTATGGGTTAGACCACAGTCTGGAGACAATGGTAAACTACCTGGAATCTCTAGGCTGGGTTCTCAACCTAGAAAAGTCCTCCTTGAGGCCATCAAGGAGAGTACAGTACCTGGGACTAATCATAGATACCAGGCAGGGAAAATGTATTTCTACCTCCAAAGAGAATCGGTTCCATTGTAGAACTAATTCATCTCCTCAAAGCAAAGAAAAAGCCTTCCATTCGCTTGTGCATGAGATTATTGGGGAAGATGGTGGCCTCCTTCAAAGTCATCCCTTACGCACGTTTCATTCAAGATTGCTACAAAGCGCAATCCTGTCAGCCTGGAACAAAAAGGTTTAGGCCTTTTGATTTTCCGATTCAGCTTGCTCCAGAAGTACGTCAGAGCCTGAATTGGTGGCTGATATCCGGCAACCTTCAAAAGGGAAGGACATTTCTACCTTCCACCTGTAACCACGGATGCCAGTCTTTTAGCCTGTGGAGCAGTCTTGGAAGAGGATTCTGTCCAGGGAAAGTGGTGCAGGTTGGGAAAGACCTTGCCTATCGCTATTTTGGAAATTCGGGCAAATCCGTCTGGCTTTAAGAGCCTGGACAGTCAGACTGAAGGGCTGTCCTGTCAGGATTCAGTCCGACAACGCCACGGCTGTGGCTTACATCAATCACCAGGGGGGCACGAGGAGTCGTGCAGCCCAGAGAGAGGTGAATCACATTTTGTCTTGGGCAGAACACAATGTCCCTTGCCTATCGGCAGTGTTCATTTCCGGGATAGAGAATTGGCCGCCAACTGTTTCCAGGAGAGTGGTCTCTTCACCCCGACATCTTTCTTGCGATATGTCAGAGATGGGGTACTCTGGACGTGAACCTGTTCGCGTCCAGATTCATCAACAAAGTTGACAACTTTGTGTCAAGGACAAGGGATCCACTAGTTTGCGGAACAGATACATTAGTCTTCCCATGGGATCAGTTTTCTCTGATCTGTGCATTTCCTCCAGTTCTGCTACTTCCGTGTCTTCTTCGCAGGAACAAAGGGAGGTGATTCTCGTGGCTACAGCGTGGCCCAGAAGGCCTTGGTTTGCCAAGATCATAAGGATGGCAGTAGGAGTTCCCTGGACTCTGCCATTACAGCCGGAACCTTCTTTCACAGGGTCCGGTATTCCATCCTACCTTACAGACGCTAAATTTGACGGTCTGACTATTGAGACCCACATCCTAAGGGGTCGTAGGTTATCTCCTTCAGTCATATCTACCTTGATTAATGCCAGGAAGCCAGCTTACAGGATCATCTACTATAGAGTCTGGAAGGCATATGTTTCCTGGTGCGGATCCAGGGGTTGGCACCCCAGGAAATATGTTATAGTTAGAATTCTTGAATTCCTACAGATGGGATTAGAGATGAATCTGGCCTTGAATACCATCAAGGGCCAGATCTTGGCTTTGTCAGTATTTTCTCAGCAGCTTTTAGCTTCTCACTCTTTAGTGCGTAGCTTTGTGCAGGGGGTAACGCGTATCAGTCCTCTGATCAAGACACCCCTGAACTTGGTCCTGTCAGCTTTACAAAAGCAGCCTTTTGAACCTTTACGTGAAATTCCCTCGGATCTGTTGGCCAGAAAGATGGTCTTTCTGGTTGCCATTTCTTCTGCCAGAAGAGTTTCTGAACTAGCAACTCTATCTTGTAAGGAGCCATATCTGATTATGCATAAGGATGAGGTGGTTTTACACCCTCATCCTGAATGCCTGCCAAAGGTAGTGACAGGTTTTCACTTAAACCAAGATATTGTTCTTCCTTCTTCCCAGAGCCTCAATCTAGGGAAGAGAGGTTGCTACATTCCCTTGATGTGGTTAGGGCGGTCAGAGTATATTTAAGAGCGACCGCTCAAGTTCGTAAGACAGATATTTTGTTTGTTCTGCCGGATGGTCCAAGGAGAGGACAGACAGCATCTAGATCCATTATTACTAAGTGGATTTGTCAGCTCGTTGTACATGCTTAAATGGTTTAAAGAGGAAGGTTCCTCCTTTTCATATTAAGGCACACTCTACCAGGGCGATTAGTACCTCCTGGGCGGTGCATCATCAGGCCTCTGCGGCTCAGATCTGTAAAGCCGCGACATGGTCTTCAGTTAATACATTTACCAGATTTTATCAAATCGATGTTAAGGGTCAGGAGGATTCTGCCTTTGGGCACAATGTACTGCAGTTGCTATGGGACATCCCACGTAGTAAGTACTATGGCTTTGTGTCCCCTGATGTAAGAAAATAAAATATGATTTTTAAAACGGCTTGCCTGTAAAATCCTTTTCTTTAATGTGCATCAGGGGACACTGAGGTCCCTCCTTTCTTCTCCTTATACACTTTGATTGCTTGGCTATAAAACTGAGGACTCCCAGTAGTGGGAGGGGTTATATGCGGGAAGTTCACACCTTAAGGGGCGTGCCAGTGTCTAGCACCCAATACGCTGATATAACCCATGTAGTAAGTACTATGGCTCTGTGTCCCCTGATGTACATCAAAGAAAAGGATTTTACAGGTAAGCTGTTTTAAAAATCCTATTTTTCAGTGTGTAACTCTGCTTTCTGGGCTAGCTACTGCACCTTGAGTGCTTACAAAGGTTCTGGCCCCTCTTCTAGCCAGATTAGGGGCCCAAGGTATAACGATTATAGTTTACCTGGATGATCTGTTCTTGATAGTCCAGTTGGTAGCCCGCTTAGACCAACGTATGGTCACCACATTCAACTACCTGTAATATCTAGGTCGGTTTCTCAGCCTAGGGGAAATCTTTAAAACCATGAAAAGGGCTAAGATACTTGGGTCTGATCATAGGTACACCCAGAAAAGGGTATTCTTGCCCCAGGCAAAGATCAGTGCCATAAAGGAACTGATTTAGGTGAATTCTTCTATTCAACTTTGCATGTGGTTGTTGGGAAAGATGGTGGCTTCATTCAAGGCTGTTCCTTGTGCTCAGATTCATTTGATACTATCGGCTTGGAACAAAGGGTTCAAGCTCTAGATTCCTAATGTATCTGACTCCAAAGCCTATAGCCACATCACCCTGAAAGTGCCCAATCTCATCTGATTTTGGAGGCTAAGCAGGGTCAGACCCGGATGGACCACCTGGAAATACCAGGTACTGTAGGCTGGAGCCTCAGTTTATGGTTAATATATAAAATTCTGCAAAGGGGAAAATCCTTACTTCAGTTACCACGGAAGTGGTCCAGATCAGAAATGACCTTGCCCATTATCATTCTAGAAATTCAGGCAGAGCACTTGGTTCTGAGGGCCTGAATGTTCAGTTTACAGTATTGTCCTGCCTGGATTCAATCCGACAGTCCACAGCAATGGCCTATATTCATCAGGGGGGCACAAGAAGTTTTGCGCCCAGAGAAAGGTGAATCATATCCTATCTTGGGCAGAAAACAATGTACTTTGCCTATTGGCAGTCTTCGTTCTAGGAATAGAAACTTGGCAGACTATTGAATCGCCAGCAGTTGTTCCCGGGAAAATGGTTCCTTCACCTCGATATCTTCCTGTCAATATGCCAAAGATGGGGGATTCCAGACATAGATCTGTTTATGTCCAGGTTCAACAAAGAAATCGCCAATTGTGTGTGAAAAACAAAGGATCCATGTGGAACAGATGCCTTTCTTATCCCCGTGAAATCGGTTCTCACTGATTTATGCATTCCCTCCTATTCTGCCTGCGTCCACAACTTCTTCGCAAGATCAAGCAGGAAGGAAAGTGGAAGTTCCGCTCATCTGATCCCTCTCCCCCTCCGGTGCCACAATTGGCACCTTTCAGGGGGGAGGGGGGTGCAGATACCTGGATAATCCAGGTATCTGCATCCACTTCCGGGACAAGCTAGCCTCAGCTAGCCGCAGATGCCCCCACCCCCCGTTGTGTTCTGGGAAACACACAGTTCCCAGGACACAGCGGGGACCAGTGGTGACATGCAGCGCGACTTGTGCATGCGCAGTAGGGAACCGGGCAGTGAAGCCGCAATGCTTCACTTCTCAATTCCATGACAGAGGATGGCGGCGGGGGCAGCGGAGAGACGAGCGATTGCTTGTCATCTGCCGCCGACATCGCTGGACCCTGGGACAGGTAAGTGTCAATTTATTAAAAGTCAGCAGCTGAAATATTTGTAGCTGCTGGCTTTTAATATTTTTTTTTAAAGGTGCAGCTCCTCTTTAAAGACAACTGCTCAGATTCGGAAAACGGATGTTTTGTTCGTATTGCCTGAAGGTCCTAAAAGAGGACAGGCAGCATGGAAATACTGTTACTACTATTCTAAATGGATTTAACAAGTAATTGTTCTAGCTTATGGTTTAAAGAGGTAGTTCATACCCTCTCAAATCAAAACGCACTCCTCTAGGGCTGTTAGTGCTTTGTGAGCAGTGCATCACCAAGCCTCCATGGCTCAAATCTGCAAAGCCGCAACTGGATCTTCAAGCCATACATTTAGCAGATTCTATCAGGTGGCTGTAAAAAGACATGAGGATATCTCCTCTGGACACAGTGTACTGCAGGCAGCAGTATAAGTCCTCTGTTCTCATGGTGCACTACTTTTTGTTGCGTCTCCCTCCTCTCAGTTGGCATTGCTCTGGGACATCCCACATAGCAATTACTATGGTTCTGTGTCCCGTGATGTACGATTAAAGAAAATAGGATTTTTATAACAGCTTACCTTTAAAATCATTTTCTGTTGAAGTAAATCACGGGACACAGAGGTCCCGCCCTCCTTTTTCTAGTATACACTTGTATTGCTTTGCTACAAAACTGAGATGCTCCCGGTATGGGAGGGGTTATATAGGGAGGCAACTTCCTGTTTACGATGTGCCAGTGTCCAGCACCTGAAGGTGGACTATAACCCACATAGTAATTACTATGGCTCTGTGTCCCGTGATGTACTTCAAAAGAAAAGGTTTTTACACGTAAGCCGTTATAAAAAAAACTAATTTTACAAATGCGGCATGTAAACGTGGCTAAACGGCCGTTTTTAAAACTCAGATCCTAGCTGTCAAGTTAAATTGTTGAGGAGAGGTTAAACAATGTCCCGTGTACATGAAGCCTGAGGCAAGGCTTGAGCTCCAGCTGAATCGGCATTTCTGTGGTAAATGTCCTTCGGTAATATCAACATGTGCAATAAATCTTTGTGTATATGTTTAGCTGTGAATTTATTTTTGGTGTTTGTTTTTTTTTTTCCTTTATTTTTTTTTTTTTTTAAGTAGTTGATTTTGTGTTGCATTACTTTGGCGGTTGGCAGAAACAAAATACATATATTTATAATTTTGCATTCAGGGGTAGAGATGACCGCAAAAAAGATGACCGTTCCCGGAAAAGGGAGTATGATCGGACTATGCCTCGTCGAGACTCATACAGGGATCGGTACAATAGAAGAAGAGGTAGAAGTCGCAGCTACAGCCGAAGTCGCAGCTGGAGTAAAGAACGACCACGTGAAAGAGATAGAAGCCGCAGCAGAACAAGGAGTAGGACTAGGAGCAGAGGTTGGCACTTTATAACCTAGAACATCAACTTCAAACACTTATTGTTCAATACTCAACAGAAATGTTTTTCATGCATTACATTTTTTTTTAAAAGAATGTAGGCAGCGCTTCTAGTACCAGGTGCTGTTTTCCGTCTTTAACACAATTTTTTAAATAATTGAGTGCTTGCACTGCTTCTGAACTTTAGTGCAGTAATATATTGGGGATCTCACCAACTTTAAAACAGATCTAAACCCAAAACCAACAATTTAATATTTTTGCACTTGACAGTTTTCAGATGTGGTGCCTGTGTTAATGCTTTCTTTGTTCTTATTTGCACCTGGTAATCCTACAAATAACAAATCCCTTAGTTATCTCCATTACATGGGATGGGGAAGTGAGCACTGTACAGAAGAAAAATAAAATTGGTTTTTGTTCTCAATTCAGCTCACAGAAAATGACAAGGACTCTGCATTTCTGGCAAGTTCAATATGTATTTTCTTTGAATGGATTCTTAGCCTGAAAAAAATAAAAAATAAAAAAAAGGCTGCAACCACCACATTTAAGGACTGTTAAGCTATATTTCATTTTTATTTTTCAGTTAAGTTATCCTTTAAATTTAAAACTGTTATTTCACGATTTGCTGCCACATACTAACCTGTACTTTACCTTGACTGCAAGGGTATAATACATTTAATAAAATTATTATTTAAAGCACAACTGTACCTTTTTTTTAGTTCCTAATTCTGTGAGTGCAACCCGCCTTGTTAACTACATAACTTCCTCACAATTCAGAGATTTTGACTGTGATGGCACAGCTTTTGGGGGAAAAAATAAATCCTCTCCATGCCCTCTACCTATAGTGTCATGTGTGTTCTCAGTTGAAATGGGTGTCGGCTAGGATGTTTTCCTTGTAAAGGCTGTGCTGCTCCATGCGCTGTGATAATGAAAGTTCAACAATGGATCCGTTGGGCATGTGAGTATGTTCATTGAGGGCTACCCTGGTAAGAAGGGAAAAGAGAGAGGTGAAGTTACTCTTTAGGTAGTGGGGAATGTTGACTACAATGCATGCATGGCTTAAGAAAAATAGCATTTAAAAGGCATTTTTCATAAAAATTGTCATTTGAGGGATAACAACAGTAATCTTTTGTTGATTCAGAGTGAACTGACTACAGATGGTAAATTTAGCCTGTGTGCCCAAGTTTTGCAGATTGGCTTATGTTGCCAGAGTGACAAATGGTATTTGTGCTTGTTTAGAAAGTATTGTGCCTTATACAAGTCTGTGCACACATTGTGTGGGGACCTGCTTTTTTTTTGGCACTAAGAAAAACACTGGTCTCCGCAATGGCACTCTGTAAAATAACACAAGGAAGCAGAGAGGTAAACACCTGTTGCAAAAATGGAAGGCACTGGCAGTTCAGAGCAGGCACCAGCTTGTTCTCCTCTGCAGGCTCTGAACTAGCCCCTAGTTCCCTCTAGCAATTTTAAAGGAAACTACAACTGGTATTGTGTGAATGTTAAATGGAGGTCAGCCCCTCACACAAAACATTTAAGTCAGCAGCTACAAATAATGCAGCTGCTGACTTTTAATAAATGGACACTTGCCTGTCTAGGGAGCCCACAATGTCAGCATCGCAGCTGGTTCCCTACTGCGCAAAGTGCAATATGCTTACTAATTGGCCCGGCGGTGGAGGAAGGAGGGGGAGGGGGGGGGGAAATTTCAGAGAGACGGCGTGGGACCTGTTAAAAACGGGTACCAAACCCCATCCCCCCCCCGAAAGGTGCCAAATGTGTCAGTGGAGGGGGGAGACAAATAAGTAGAAGTACCACTTTTGGGTGGAACTCCGCTTTAATTAACTTGTTTTGAAAATATTTTTTTTTTTTAGCTTTAATAACAAATATGCTTTTGCCAGTTGTGCCTAATGCTTTCAAAATGATTATTCCACAGATAAAGATTCAGGAAAACCAAAATTTGAGCTTGACCGAACAGAAGCATCAGACAGTAACTATCAGGCGGGCTCCTCCATTCCCCACATTGGTTCAGCTCATTATCCTGTGCCAACACTTAGTAGCACGATCACAGTTGTTGCACCATCACATCATGGGAACAGCACAGCTGAAAACTGGCCAGAATTCCATGAAGACCAAGTGGACCACAGTAGTTATGGAAGACCTCCCATTCCCAAAAAGCGCTGTAGAGACTATGATGGTATGTTTTCAGTCTTGGTAGTATGTGTCAAGCTATACATATTGAGATATGAGTTTCATTGTTTCATTACTGTATCTATTGTCTTTTTTGTTTTACAAACTGTTGCTTACACGTTTAAAATCTGAATTCCAGAAATTCAGCAATTTTTCTGAGAGTGAAGATGCACTTTGAGTTAAGTCCAAGGGGCTGCAGGTCATCTCCTGGGCTTCTCTTTATTATTTATATCAGACAGGTTTATTGCCCTGCCTGGAATTACACTCCAGACACTGGGGTACTGAGAGGGGGGGAAAGACACAGCAGATATGCCCACCCCCTCCCCTCTGCTACTTATTCAGAGAAGCCTAAGAAAGAAAATTACTTGGAGCCCCCGAACGCACGCACGCACGCACGCACGCACGCACGCACGCACGCACACACACACACACACACACAATTTTAGCAGAAAAATCTAGAGAATAAAATGATGATTGCTGCAATATTTTATGTCACACAGTATTTGTGCAGTGGTGTTTTTAAAGCAATTTTTTAGGATAATTTGAACACCATTTACATATGCGGGTGCAACTTCCATATGCGTTTTCTTTGCTGCGCAGGGATGGGGGCGCTTTAAAAAAAAAAAAATATTTTCCCTTTTTTATTTTTATATTAAGTTGTGTTTAGAAAAAAAAATAAAAAAATTCTCATTTTTATTGCTGTCACATCCCTTGTGACAGTAATAGGTGGTGACAGGTACTCTCTTGCACTTCAAATTATTCAGATCATCGTTTTCGGCGATTCTGAATACTGTATATTTTTTAGAAACCGGCGCCATTGGCAGCCAAGTAAACGGGAAGTGACGTCGCTTCCGTGTTTACAATCGGGAGGCTGGAACGAAGACGTTTCTGGCTTCGTTACAGTCTGTCCCTAGCCGCCAGAAGCTGCGGATGTTCGATCGGATCTCCCGTGCCACCGGGAGGCCCGGAAAGAGCGGTGAGAGGCGGCGCTCCCCCGGGATAACAACCGGAAGCTTTTAGCCACATTGGTTGTTATCCCTGGATAGCCGATCGCCCACTCTAAACAACGGTATCTGGATGATGCCTGCAGCTGTGGGCATCATCCCGGTATAACCCCTGAAAGCCGAGTACGCACATCTGCGTATGCTCGGCGGGAATGGGTTAAAGCTGTCGGTTAAGAAATATAGAGATATAAGCACAGATGTCATGCACCACACTGGACTTAACTCGTAGCGTGCCTTCATTTATTATAAAGGAGGTGAATTCCTGGAAATTGTCTTTAAAGCCCAGTTGAGATTTCAAACATTATTTCCCCCTGTACCCTTTAATGTTGTGATTTGGTTTTGCAGGAAATTCCTTTAAAATTGCTTTTTTTTTTTTTTTTTACTTACTGTGAAAGTTCTGCATTCAAGTTTTGCTGTATTATTTGCTGGTTGATTAACATCCACATCCCTCAGCACAAGTGTCTTTACACAGACTTGTATTGCAATGAAGGGGCAGGGGTTGGGTTCTTTATAGAGCCACATTGCTAGCAGCAGAATCCATCTATTTCTCTCCCTATTAGTCTGGAAGTTCCCTACATACATTACACATGCAGAATTAGTGTTAAGATAAGTTGGTATCTTTTTTTTCTTTTAATTTACATGGAGCGGAAAGGATGTTCATTATTAAATATACTTCTATTTTCAGAAAAAGGATTTTGTATGAGAGGGGATATGTGTCCATTTGATCATGGTAGTGATCCCGTGGTTGTTGAAGATGTCAACCTACCTGGAATACTGCCATTCCCAGCACAGCCACCTGTTGTAGAAGGACCACCTCCACCAGGACTTCCACCCCCACCAACACTTCTTACTCCTCCTCCTCCTGTAAATTTGCGACCTCCAGTTCCTCCACCTGGTCCTCTGCCACCCAGCCTTCCACCAGTGTCAGGTAATGCTTTGTGTAGATATTTGCTACATGTTGTAACTATATTTGTTCTTTTTTTTTTTTTAAAGGCATTGTACTAAAAGGAAATCTTTCCTTTCACCATAAAGTAGCAGGTCCTCCTCATAGCTGCCTTCTTATAGTAATACATGTCCTGCCACCCCTATCTGGAACACTTGGAAACTCCTAGTACTTCCCAGTACGTGGCGCATGTGACCACCTTTTCTTTCACCCACTATGCAGTGCACGTTACCCCAATGGCCAGTTTCCAGCCTGGGGCACTGGTGGAGAGTCAGGAACAAGGTTGGTTTGTAAGTAAGCTACAATACAGACAGTCAAGGAACTTGTAGAGGAATATCTTTTTAGGTGTGAGGGCAAAGCAGAAGGGGAACCTATTACTTTTCACATTTTCAGGGTCCATACAAATCTTTTCCCATGCATGTACTGGTTTTTTGGTTTGATGATTTTTTTTTTTTTCTTTGCTTTTGATAGGCCCGCCACCTCCTCTTCCGCCACTGCAACCTGCTGGCATGGATGCTCCCCCAAACTCTGCCACCAGCTCAGTTCCTACTGTTGTGACTACTGCCATTCACCACCCACCTCCCCCTGTGGTCCCACCACCTCTCTTCTCAGGTATGTGTGCTGTGTGTGTTTTTTAAGATTTCAGTTTGCTCCCTTAACAATTTAAACATTTCAGTAGATTTGTACGCAGAAAACAAGTGTGCTTACTTTAGTGGCCCTGTGTTTTGATGTATAAGATTTATGCATGACTAGGTCTTTTATAATTTGTACTTTTTTTTTTTTTTTTTTTTTTTTTATCTGCAATTTCAGGAGCACCGATACCTTTGTTCCCAGAAACATATGAAGCTGATGTTTATAATCCAGAAGCCCCAAGCATGACAAACACTTCTCGACCTGTGTACAGGCATCGTGTGCATGCACAAAGACCTAATTTAATAGGCCTAACCTCAGGAGACATGGATTTACCACCAAGGGGTACAAACTTTTTTTATTTTATTTTCTTTTGTTTTTTTAAACTCTTTGATTTTTTTTTAATGTCTCTTTCTTAAAAGCTGCCTGTGAAAGAAAAACAATACTTACCAGTCCACCTTTTTTTTTTTTTTTTTTTTTTTTTTTTTTTTATTTATTTTTTTTGGATGGTCTCTTTAAAGTGGTTGTAAACCCTTACAAACCACTTTTAGGTAAGCCTAGATTAAGGTTTACCTGTAGGTCCAAGAAATATCTCCTAAACCTATACGGTTTAGGAGATATTTACCCGAAGACATGCACCGCTGTCTACAGCGCATGCGCCGTAGACAGCGGCGCGCAGGCGCACTGGGCAAGCCGCAGAGCGCGGCGATATGCCGTGAGTGTCGGCTCCCGTGCGCATGCACGGGAGTGACATCATCGCGGCTCCCGCGAATCACAGCGCTGGAGCAGTGAGACCCACAAAGAAGATGGACGCTCGGAACTACAGGGGACAGCAGTGACTTCGCTGGCTCCTGTGTCAGGTAAGTGACACATAATGGGCTACTATGCGATGCATAGTAGTCCATTATGCTTTACCTTTGCAGGGAATCAAAGAGGAAGTAAACCCATTAGGGTTTACTTCCTCTTTAACTACTTTTGAATGGCTGCATATTTAAAAATACCTTGTTGGTACAGTTACCTCTCAGTGGGTACTGCGTGACCTTGCAGATACCCTATATCTGACTAATCTCCGAGAAGGAATCATTTTGGTTGGATTTTTTTAAGCAGATTGCTGTTGTTGCCTGGCATTTTTACCGATTTGGTTGGACCCTGACCCATTAGCCTTCAAGCGAGGCTATACTAATTCCAGCTATTTTATATAAATAAGCATTGTAATTTTTATGCCTGATAAGTTTTAAGAAATTCATGTTTATAGGTTAAATAAGCTGTTGGTTTATGCCGATAAAAATTGTGTGATTTAATATATATATATATTTTTTTTTTTAACCACAGAAAAACCTGCCAATGGTAATGTAAGGATTGTTGTTGAATCTGAATCTAGGAAAAGGAATCTTCCACCTGGAGAAGCTGCAATACCCATAAAAAAACCCTGGTTTGACAAGTATGTTTCATTCATAAATGATCTACCGTGAGAATTGTTGATAGTGTTGCATGTTTATAGCATGATGTTTTAAATGTTAAATATACAAAATGCATTGTGGGGATGTTCCTACATGGTACCTCAGCACTGAAGCTTGAGAATTGACTTTTAGCCGCCAGTTTTACCCTTCAGTTCTCACTCTGTCCCAGAAGGGCTTTACCAGGATAATCCACTTCTCCAAGCAGAACAAGCTTCTAAAGAGTTTGGAAATAGGAACACAGGGCCAGACTTTCTGTGAAGAGAATAACCAAATTCTTGAGATGGCCATAGATGGTGCAAATCTCGGCCGGTTCAGCAAGGACCAATTGAGATTCAGACCATCTATGGTCAGGCTGGTACAACCCTTGGTTGCAGGAAAGAAAATCTCACCATCTATGGTCGGCTTTATCTGCATTCCCTAGAATACATCTGCATACAAATGTACCCTATCACATACGTAAAAGACGTTTGTTTAAATTTAACACTCATGTGATTCCATCTCTCCACCCCCTCCTCTCGTTCTAATTGATCTCGCTTTGAGCTTCCTTCATTAACAAGGAGGTGAAGGCCTCAGTTTCTTCACCACAAAAAGAATGTATCATACTTTTTGTCTACAAGTCCTCTATCGCCTACAGATACCAAGGGGAACTATAAACTTCTTACATTATGCTGTAGGATCGCCCTGAAACTGAATAGGACTTATCCTGTTTCCCTTTGTGTGCAGGAGATGCCTCAAATTCAAACTTTGTCATCCCTACTTAAAGGGACTTTAGGAGTCCCACTGTCAGAATACAATAGCGCAGAAAGGGCGATTCCTTCAATCACCTCGAATGTGTGGATGGGGAAATCCACTGTGAAAGGAAAATGCTGTCAGCATTGCCTTTTAGTGACTCACTCACTGTTCAGATTTTTGGCACAGTTTTGAGAATAGAAGACGACAGAGACTGTGCAGAGCAGGATGAGAGAATGAAGTACTGGATCTTAAACCGTATAGCTACTTATTTTTTTTTATGTTTCATGTCGCCTAATAAAAGGGGCCAGCAGAAAACAATCTGTCGGAAATTAATTTTCTGACTAAAGTTCCACTTTAATTGTGATGGTTGGGTTCACTCCTTCACATCTTCCATGGCTGAGGAATACGGTCAAGCTCATGATGGATGTCTATTGGAAACGATCCTCCGCAATATCTCCTTTTATAATACAACAATTTTTTTTAAAAAGCTTGCAAACATTCTTTACTATGACATCATAACGTCTTGGTAAATAATATTATGTATTTTCCAATAAATGTATAAAACATAAAAGTATAATGGCTCAAATGTTATAAATGTATTGCTTTTAATTATGGTGTATGTAGCATGACTTGCCAGTGTGGACATGTCTTGTAATTGCATTTTGTGACATTCAATTAAAAATATAAAAGATGTAATTTCAATTGTTTCTATAGACAAAACTTCAATAGAGGAAACCCTCCCAACTTTCCAAAAAAGGCTCAATTTCCTAGCGAGAATACCAAGCTGGAGTTGAGGAGAATTCCTTCAGAGTTGAACAACATTAGCAGACTAAATGAGCATTTCAGTAAATTTGGAACACTGGTCAATTTGCAGGTATTGTTTGATTTAAGCTGCTGTTTTGATTTTTATGTTTTAGTTAATTAGGCTAATCCAGTTTGGGCAAGTGAATTGGGATGTATTTGTAGCTGTGTGCTTCACTTCATATTGGTGCTCAATATTCACGGCTGATGCTACCATTAGCTGGAAGTGAGGGGTGCAGAAATTAGTTCTTGTCCCTGAAAAACCCATCCACCTGCTCCTCTCCTCCCCCTCCTTCCTCCGATAGCCACTCCATCCTCTGCTCTCTGTCTGTCACTGTGTGCGGACAGTGCAGTTTATGGCTCAGGAAGTGTAGCTGTCCTATGTGGTCAGGATCCATTCCTCTTGCTGCTCCGTCCAACTCCACCTCCAGCATGCCTGCAGCTTCACACACACCCTTTCTCTCGCCCCTCCCTCCTGCCTCGTGTGTTCTGCCTGTGAAGGGGAGGTGGGCGAGAAGATTAAACAAGCAGCCGACAGCCATGCTGATATACTTACTGAATGAACCAGAGAGCCCCCAGGAGCACTCCAAGTGATCTCTCTGTCTCTGTTTGTGTATGTACAGAACATCTTCTAGAAAATCACCCTTTGCAGAGAGAATGAAGATGACTCTCATTTCCCCTTTTGGGTTAATTTTATGTGTTGGTCACAGCATCACATAGCTGCAATTTTATGTATTTTGATAAAATGTTATTGATCTAAAAATACTTTTAGATACTCTTTATGCACAGTAAATGTGTTGTATGTACCCATCTTTTGAGTACTTCACATTGCAACTCATTTTTTACAAAAAAAAGTGGGTTACAGAAACCACATCTTCATAAGCTTTTTTGGAAGCTTTCACAATTGTCAGGTAGATATATATAATTTTATGATAATATAACAGCACCTCACCCAAAACTATTGATAGTGTGAGCCACACTTAAAGGGGCAGCAGTTGTATGTTAACTAATTATAGTTTGGCGCCTTCTTCATTTTGATTTATTCCAGTGGCACCAGCCTGATCAAACACGGAGTTGCTACCTGGACAAGATGATCCTTGGCTTTCTGATCGTCTTCAGGGGCATCTGGCCCTTTTGTCATCAGTTGTGGCAGCAGAGCATCTGTACAAAGATGCTGGAATTGTTTGCGCTTTCCTTAACCACTTAACAACCGTCCATTGCCGATTAACGGCATCAGGGCGGTTGTTTAACTCTAAGAGGCCGTTAATTAACGGCCTCCTAGAATTCTGCTCTCGCGCGCCCCCTGGGGCGCGCACACGAGAGCATCCGTGACCGCTGGGTCCAGTGGACCCGGCGCATCACGAATCACGGTAAACGGCCGCTCATCGCGGCCGTTTACCACGTGATCGCTCCGTCAAATGACGGAGTGATCACTTGTAAACAAGCCGGCGTCATGTTATGACGCCGGTTCCTCCCTCCCCCTCTCTGTACCGATCGGTACAGCGGAGGGGGAAGAGATCGGTGTCAGCAGCGATGTGGGCTGCATCTGCAGTGCCCACATCGCTGCTCACCGAAAATTAACCCCTCAAATCCCTGCAAATACTCTGCATTACTCTGCAATTCCCTGCAAATACTCTGCATTACTCTGCAATTCCCTGCAAATACTCTGCAATTCCCTGCAAATACTCTGCATTACTCTGCAATTCCCTGCAAATACTCTGCATTACTCTGCAATTCCCTGCAAATACTCTGCATTACTCTGCAATTCCCTGCAAATACTCTGCATTACTCTGCAATTCCCTGCAAATACTCTGCATTACTCTGCAATTCCCTGCAAATACTCTGCAATTCCCTGCAAATACTCTGCAATGCCCTGCAACACTCTGCATTGCCCTGCAACACTCCGCATTGCCCTGCAACACTCCGCATTGCCCTGCAACACTCCGCAATGCCCTGCAACACTCCGCAATGCCCTGCAACACTCCGCAATGCCCTGCAACACTCCGCAATGCCCTGCAACACTCCGCAATGCCCTGCAACACTCCGCAATGCCCTGCAACACTCCGCAATGCCCTGCAACACTCCGCAATGCCCTGCAACACTCCGCAATGCCCTGCAACACTCCGCAATGCCCTGCAACACTCCGCAATGCCCTGCAACACTCCGCAATGCCCTGCAACACTCCGCAATGCCCTGCAACACTCCGCAATGCCCTGCAACACTCCGCAATGCCCTGCAACACTCCGCAACGCTCTGCAATACCCTGCAACACTCTGCAACACCCGCCAATACCCTGCAACACTCTGCAATGCTCTGCAACCCCCGCCGATACCCTGCAACACTCTGCAATGCTCTGCAACCCCCGCCGATACCCTGCAACACTCTGCAATGCTCTGCAACACCCGCCGATACCCTGCAACACTCTGCAATGCTCTGCAACACCCGCCAATACCCTGCAACACTCTGCAATGCTCTGCAACACCCGCCAATACCCTGCAATGCTCTGCAACGCAGTACTCTGCAACACCATGCTCTGAGATACCCAGCCATAGTCGGTGATACCCTGCAATACCCAGCCATAGACATCTCCCGCCGCCCTCCGGTGCTTCTACCGAATCGCTAATACGATCAAAGCCAGAATCTTTTTTTTTTTCAGGCTTCCCAGCTTAGAGGTGAGATGTGGGTCTTATTGACCCCACATCTCACTGTAAAGAGGACCTGTCATGCCATATTCCTATTACAAGGGATGTTTACATTCCTTGTAATAGGAATAAAAGTGATCAAAAAAATTATTTTTGGGGAAAAAAATGTCAAACTAAAATAAATAAAGTAAAATGAACAATAAAAAAAAATGTTTTTTTTAAAGCGCCCCTGTCCCCATGTGCTCGCATGCAGAAGCGAACGCATGCGTAAGTCCCGCCCACATATGAAAACGGTGTTCAAACCACACATGTGAGGTATCGCTGCGAACGTTAGAGCGAGAGAAATAATTCTAGCCCTAGACCTCCTCTGTATCTCAAAACATATAACCAGTAAAAAAAATGTAAATCGTCGCCTATGGGGATTTTTAAGTAGCGACGTTTGCCGCCATTCCACGAGCGTGTGCAATTTTGAAGAGTGACATATTAGGTATCTATTTACTCAGCGTAACTTCATCTTTCACATTATGCAAAAATTGGGCTAACTTTACTGTGTTTTTTTTTTTTTTTAAGCACAAAACTGTTTTTTTTCCAAAAAAAAGCATTCGAAAAATTACTGCGCAAATACCGTGCGAGATAAAAAGTTGCAAAGACCACCATTGTATTCTCCAGGGTGTTTGCTAAAAAAACATATATAATGTTTTGGAGTTCTATGTAATTTTCTAGCAAATAAATGATGATTTTTACATGTAGGAGAGAAATGTCAGAATTGTCCTGGGTGCTCCAGAACGCCTGATGGCGCTCCCTGCATGTTGGGCCTCTGTATGTGGCCACGCTGTGTAAAAGTCTCACACATGTGGTATCACCATACTCGGGAGTAATAGCAGAATGTGTTTTGGGGTGTAATTTGTGGTATGCATATGCTGTGTGTGAGAAATAACCTGATAATATGACAATTTTGTGAAAAAAAAAAAAAAAGTAAAAAGAATCTTGATTTTGCAAAGAATTGTGGGAAAAAATGACAACTTCAAAAAACTCATCATGCCTCTTACTAAATACCTTGGAATGTCTTCTTTCCAAAAAGGGGTCATTTGGGGGGTATTTGTACTTTTCTGGCATGTTAGGGTCTCAAGAATTGAAATAGGCCGTCAGTCCTTCAGGTGTGATCAATTTTCAGATATTGGCACCATAGCTTGTGGACTCTATAACTTTCACAAAGACCAAATAATATCCACCAATTTGTACTTATTTTTACCAAAGATATGTAGTAGTATAAATTTTGGCCAAAATTTATGAAGAAAAAATTTCTAATCTGCTAAATTTTCTAACAGAAACAAAGAAAAATTCGTTTTTTTACAGAATTTTCGGTATTTTTTCTTTTATAGCACAAAAAAAAAAAAACCCAGCGGTGATTAAATACCACCAAAAGAAAGCTCTATTTGTGTGAAAAAAAGGACAAAAATTTCATATAGGTCCAGTGTTGCATGACTGAGTAATTGTCATTCAAAATGCGAGAGCACCGAAAGCTGAAAATTGGTCTGGTTATTAAGGGTGTTTAAGTGCCCAGTGGTCAAGTGGTTAATGTGTTTTTCAGCCCATGTGTTTTTGCACAGCCTTTGCACAAAATATAGGGCAGCAAGGCCCAGTGTACTTTTCTCTGTAACAAATGCCTGCCCAAATTCAGTGCCATTTTTGGAGAAATATATTTCCATAGTCACCAATAAGGTTAGCAAGGCAGCCAACCACATCATTTTTCACCAAAGGATTCCCTGGACGTTTCAAAATGTACACTGGTGACCTTCAAACCTCGGCTGCAATAAGCAAATAAGTCATCTTCACCCAGCTGAGGAGCTGACGGGTAAACTGACCAACCCACAAGGAACAAAGAAACCTCTATACAGCCTTCTTTCAGAGGCAGGTTCTCCTGCACATTGACTTCATAGTAAACTTTGCCCTCAGTTACTCTGAGTGGCTCGAGAGCTTGATCACAGAGATGAGACCTTCTCAGAAAAGAGGTCTTCCTCCAAAGCCTCCCTCTCTCCCTCTTTCCCTCTCTCCTCTCTCCCGTCTCCTCTCTTCCTTGTCGGCACTGAAAATAGCTTTACCTCTGTCTGTTAAATTCCTTCCTATCATCTACCTATACATTGATGTATAACAGAATTACTTTATTCACTTAAAGTGGAAATAAAGCAAAGAAAAATATTTATTATACTGCAGCTTATCAATAATTAGATGGGTGGCTGCATTTGTTTTTGTTTTTAGGTTTTCTCTTTTATTTTCACCTGGTGATCCTGCTAGTAAGTGTTGTTTTTTCAAAAGAACACGCTTTCTTGTAGCTGCAGCAGTTAGAGGGTTGAATCAAACAAACCATTTAACACTGGAAAAGAGGGGGGGGGGGGGGGGTTTGGCAAAATTACATTTTGCCTAGGGTGTCAAAAATCCCTGCACCTTGCAGGTGTGTGTGTAGTGTAGTCTCTGCATACTAGATCTGGGGATAGTAATGTCACTTGTACTGTAACTCCTTAAGTTTAGCTTCCCTGCCCTGGGACAGTCTTGTGTTTTTGTCGTGGGTTCTGTGCCTCCCTCCCCTTGCTGCTTTTTGTTGAACAAAAGTGCTTTTTTCTTGGGAAATATTGGGTAGCACCTTCACTCATCTGAACCACTTCTCTTATATAGCCTGGAGAAAAGGTGCCTCTAGCGGCCAGGAGTCTGTTTATTTTCTGCCGATTATAATAGGTCCATGGCAGTGAAAAGGATTAAGATCAAGCAAAGCAAATTCATATTAATACTGCGTGAGAACTGCTACTGTTAATCTTTTTCCCTTTTAAAAAATATGAGCTTTTATAATTTACAGGTTGCTTATGAGGGAGATCCAGAAGCTGCTCTTATTCAGTTTGCAACACATGCAGAAGCAAAGGCAGCCATCTCAAGCACAGAAGCAGTTTTGAATAACCGGTTTATTAAGATGTATTGGCACAGAGAAGGGCCTTCTCAGCAAACACAAGCCCCAGCATCTGCAAATATATTTGCAAAGGTATAAAAAAAACTTATAGGTGTTTTCCATTGTACAATAGTAAGGTTGAAATCTGATAACAATAATACTAATTGCAGTCATTTTAGGAACAGGTTGGATGATCCTGCTCAGAATATGCTCTTCTTAAGCCAGCCATACATGGATCGAAATGTGGCCGGTTCAGTAGGTACTGCCCAAATTTTGACACTTGTATTGGCAGAGAAGTTGTACAGCAGTCTACCATTCAGCTTCTGTATGCCTGCCCTCTCTGATTTTTTTTTTTGTCCCCATCTCCTGTAAGGGCTTGGAAATCTTTGTCAAAAAACTTGGGGGGGAACTGGGGCTTTTTTTTTTTTTTTTTTCCTACAAGCTGGTTGAACAAAAGACTAATGTATGAGCTGCCTTACTGGCTGAATCAATATAATTGATAAGCTAATTCCCTGACTCTTTATTTCACATTACTTTCACAAAGGTGATTAAGCGGCTGTTTTATTTTTTTTCAGGCAGCCATTGAGTTTACTATCATCGTTGGGGACTTTAGATTCTCTGTTATCAACAATGATTGTAATAGAAAAAGGCAGTCCAAATTGCAGTTAATTATGGCAGCCGGTCATATTTTAGTTTACTGTAGTCAGATTCGTTTAAGATGGTATTTAATAGCAGTTGGTCTACTGCCTTGCTAATGTGGATGCAGAATAGGTATGATGTTGTCATTTGCAGGGTACTTCTAACTTTTAAAATGAATCACTAAGGGATGCATTGTGTGGAACTGTAATAACTGCTCTAAGTTGCCCTTGATTGGCACACATTTATTTTACTTTCCAAATGCTTGGAGATCGTGTTTGTGTTTTTGCAGATTTGCTAATGCTGCATATTATATTTCATTTGGTCTTTGTTCATTGCACTCAGTTTCTATTTTATTTATTGCAGACTGTAACCAAAGTACCAATAAAAGAAAGGCTGGGTTTTATTGCAAAGCACACAACTGCAACCACTGAAAAGGTCAGTAAATCACTTTAGAACTAAATCCATATAAGTTTGGTCAAAGTGGGGAAAAAAATAAAAGCAGAAGGGCTATTGCTTACTAATCAATTTGATGTGGCCCTTGTGTTGCTGGTTTCTGCGTCGTATGAAATCTCCATCCTCCGATCCAGGAAGATTGCAGCGGCTGGGTAATCTAGTTGAAGGAGCTGTGACCGGTACTTGAGGGGTGCCTGAATATGGCTGCCTTTTCCACCCAGTTCCTTCATTCATAGAAGTCGTAACACAGCTTTTATGAATGGAGGACTCACGGATGATTGAAAGGTCCACTCCTGCAATTCATAGACCACGTTTAATATGCTGCATTTTCACCTACAACTAAAGCACTTGAATCAATGGATTGGTATCCCCAGCTGTGCCTCTCAGAGGAAAACACAGATACTTTAAGAAACGTTTTTCCAGTGTCTGCCATGGATTAAGGTGACTTTTCCTTCAGGTTCGAGTACTGTGTCTCTAAACCTTTCCTTATGTGTCTTTGTAGCAACCACCTAGTCATCTGGCATTAGTTTTTAGATGCTTCCAAAATGTTAGGATCCTGAATTGGGGAGTTGTAGCCAACCTTTTGGAGATTAGCACTATTCTCTGTGAGAACAGAATGGAGGCCTTAAGCTTCTGTGAAAAATGTATGCAAGTGCAGTGCATGCAAGGCCACAGTTTTCTGCTTCTCCACTATTTTGTGGACAGTAGGAGGTGTGAAACCCCGCTGTATTTCAAATGCAACTTTTTTTTTCTTGTGACCTTTACAGGAGCATTTGGCAATGGCTGTATGAATGTGAGTTAGGCCCCTTTTACACAGATGATCCGTTCAGCTCCGCCTGTCAGTTTTTTAGGCGTTCCTGAATGGACACTCCATAGAGGTCCATGGAAGGATGGATGTCAGCAGTGACATGTCCACTGACATCCGACCTGCTCCGATCCGAAAAAGTGTGATGGAGGAAAAACTTTTTTTTCCATCCGTCTGCAGATCGTATCGGGCGACGACGCACTCTATGGTCAGTCATGCGATCCCCATAGGAGAGAGCGGCACTCTGACAGGTCCGTCCCTGCACAGTGTGCAGAGACAGCCCTGTTATCTTCCTGCTAGCGGGGATCGAATGGAGCTATCCCTTGTTGAGAAGAGCGGGCTCCGTACACGGACACGTCCCTGTGAAGGAGCCCTTAGGCACTTTTAGATTGTAAGCTTCTTATGGGCGGGGACTGATGTGAATGTGCAGTAAATGTGTAAAGCACTGCATAAATTGACAGCGCTGTATAAGTAAATTAAATAAATGGCCAAGCTTCTGGCCATCCAGAAAACATGTCCATACAGACGAGTGCATACTTATAAGATCCTGACATTGGGCTTCTGGATATATCAATTTGTATACTCTTAAAGGGGTATTCAGCTTTTGAATATACCTTTTTGGTGACAGGTAAAACAAGAAGCGGTATATTTTAAAACCGCTTAAGTGGACCCTGGTGCTATCCAATGCTCATTTACAGTCCCTTGACTTTTTTCTCATTTTGTCATGTTACAACCAAAAACAAATGTATTTTACTGGGATTTTACGTGATAAACACAAAGTGGCACATAATTGTGAAATGGAAGGAAAATAACTGGCTTTCAATTTTTTTTCCACTGTGTGAAAAGTGTGGCGTGCATTTGTATTCCACCCCCTTTACTCTGATTCCCCTAACAAAAATCTAGTGGAACCAATTGCCTTCAGAAGTCACATAAAAAATAGAGTCCACCTGTATGTAATTTTATCACCGTATAAATACAGCTGTTCTGTGAAGCCCCCAGAGGTTTGTTGGAGAACCTTAGTGAACAAAGAGCATAATGAAGGCCAAAGAACATGCCAGACAGGTCAGGGATAAAGTTGCGGAGAAGTTTAAAGTAGGGTTCAGTTATAAAAAATATCCCAAGTGCTAAACATCCCGCAGATTACTGTTCAATTCATCCGAAAATGGAAAGAGTATGGCACCGCTGCAAACCTACCAAGACAAGGCTGTCCACCTAAATTGACAGGCCGGGCAAGGAGAGCATTAAGCACTTTGCAGCTAAAGGACCAGGCCCCTTTTTGCGATTCGGCACTGTGTCTCTTTAACTGACAGTTGCGCGGTCGTGCAACGTGGCTCCCCACAAATAGAGCTTTCTTTAGGTGGAATTTGATCACCTCTGCGGTTTTTATTTTTGCTCTATAAACAGAAATAGAACGACAATTTTGAAAAAAATTCAATATTTTTTACTTTTTGCTATAATAAATATCTCCAAAAAATATATAAACATTTTTTTCCCCATAGTTTAGCCCGGAACGTATTCTACATATTTTTGGTAATTTCGTATTTTTATTGTGACTGCAACATTATGGCGGACAATTTTGACACATTTTTGGGACCATTGGCATTAATACAGCGATCAGTGCGATTAAAAATGCATTGATTACTGTAAAAATGTCACTGGCAGTGAAGGGTTTAACACTAGGGGGCAGTGAAGGGGTTAAGTGTGACCTAATGTGTGTTTATTACTGTAGGGGGCGTGGCTTGGTGTAACATCCCTGATCGTCGTTCCCTGTGACAGGCTCACTAGGAAGCACGGGGAGAGGTTTGTTTACACTTACCTCTTTACCTTATTCAGCTCTGTGACCTGATTGCAGGACACCGGCGCCAATTGGGTCCCACGGGCGCGGTCACGGAGCTCAGGGCTGGGCTCTTAAAGGGGCAACGTACCTGTACGTGCTTGTGCCCATCTGTGCCATTCTGCCGACGTATATCGGCGTGAGGCAGTCCTTAAGTGGTTAATTAGACAAGCAGCCAAGAGACCTATGTTAACTCTGGAGGAGCTGCAGAGATCCACAGCTCAGGTAGGAGAATCTGTCCATAGGACATCCATTAGTCGTGCGCTCCATAAATCTGGTCTTTTTTGGAAGTGTGTCAAGAAGGAAGCCATTGTAGAAAGAAAGCCATAAGAAGTCCTGTTTGCAGTTTGAGAGAAGCCATGTGGGGGACACAGCAAATATGGAAGAAGGTGCTCTGGTCAGATGGGACCAAAATGGAACTTTTTGGCCTGAAAGCAAACTGCTATGTGTGGTGGAAAACTTTGCACATCAACCTGAACCCAGCATCCCCACTGTGAAACATGATGGTGGCAGCATCATGTTGTGGGGATGCTGTTCTTTAGCAGAACCAGGGAAGCTGGTCAGAGTTGATGGGAAGATGGATGGAGACAAATACAGTCTGCAAAAGACTTGAGACTGGAGTGTAGGTTCACCTTCCAGCAGGACAATGACCCTAAACATACAGCCAGAGCTACAATGGAATGATTTAGTTCAAAGCATTTTCATGTGTTAGAATGGTCCAGTCAAAATCCAGACTTAAATCCAATTGAGAATCTGTTGCAAGACTTGAAAATTGCTGTTCACAGATTCTCTCCATCCAATCTGACAGAGCTTGAGCTATTTTGCAAAGAAGACTAGGCAAAAATGTTACTTTCTAGATGTGCAAAGCTGGTAGAGACACCCCCAAAAAGACTTGCAGCTGTAATTGCAGAGAAATGTGGTTCTACAAAATATTGAATACAAATGCACGTCACACTTTTCACTTATGTGTAAAAAAAAATTAGAAAACCATTTATCATTTTCTTTCCACTTCACAATTATGTGCCACTTTGTGTTAGTCTATCACATAAAATCCCAATAAAATACATTTACGTTTTTGGTTGTAACATGACAAAATGTGGAAAATTTCAACGGTTATGACTACTTTTCCAAGGCACTGTACCAAGCTAAGGCAAACTTTTAATGACACTGTCCATGTGTCAAGCTGGCCATCGTGGAAGAAGAGCGACAGGCAGACATAAAGGCTCACCATTTTTACAAAATACTTGCATCCTCTGAAAACTACTTCCTGTTCCTGTTCTGGGATACGTGTTCTTGGTGTAATTATCCCAGTTCTGTGGGCGCAAAACTAGGGCTGGAATTTGGACAGCCTGGAAGGAGGTGGAGAGTTTTTCCCTGCCCCCTACATTCACACAGGACTATAACAAAAAAGAAAATTGCGCTGGACAAAAGAAAAAAAAACAATGTAAATAGCAGCAACACCATGTGAGATGCACACCAATAGCAATAAATATCAAAAAAAGTTGCGCTCCTAAAGAATGATTTAAATCTAAAAATGAATCCATTCATAATGTGAATAAATATCGATTACTTTAAATCATATCATATGGAGAAAGTGTCCAAAAAGAAATAGGAATAAATCCGTCCACAATCCGTGAAGAAATCAAGTGACAACTTGTAATACTTTCCACAATATGGTGGCTTGTGCTGAATAGATCCCACCACTGAGTGAAATGCACGCTTACCAGCGGTGAAAACTTTAACGCATATGACCATAACCCGGCCAGGGCCTTTTCCTCAGAGGGTTCTCACCAAACGATCCAATCAGCACCTCTTCTGTAAAGGTCTCCCAGCCCTACTCCTTCAGCTCTCCACTGTTACCAAGTAATATGGCAAAGGGTAGATATGTTTGCTCAAAAGAAGAAAAATGGAGCAATCATAGGTAAAACCCGTAGGGTATTTTATTCAAAAAATGCTGCAGCTTTAAAAATCTGCATAAAAATTGTGGCCAGCCAGCTACAGAAAACATGCCCGTGCTGACAAACAGACGGACGTAGCACGCAGTGACATCAGCACATCGCTCCTGCCAATGCATTTCGTCACAGGGTTGACGTCATGGGCCACAATTTTTAAGCAGATTTTTAAAGCTAAATGTTATTTGTTTCTACGCTGCAGCTTTTTGGCAGATGCATTTTCTCAAACCTCACCAACTGTGTCTGGGGGCATGGGCTCTTCACTCAGTCGTTTAAGGAATTTTTTGATGGTGGGGTACCCTGGATAGGGATCTAGTGATGTCCAGGTTCAATGCGAAGCAGGGCATTTTTGTCCCCAGGACCAGGGATCTGCAAGCATTTCTGGTGGATTCTCTGGTGACTATGGGACCAGTGCTCCATCATTTATGCCTTCCTGCCATTAGTTTCTGCCTCATCTGCTTAACGGGATTTGAGTGGAAGGAATTACAGTGATTTCTGATTTGCCCCAGCCTGGCCCTGGAGAATTTGATACTCTGACACTGTGAACATGTAGGCGGTTGACCCTTAAATTCTCATGGATTGACCCAACCTTCTTTTACAAGGTCTTCCATCTGTCTTTACATCAGCTGGCTTTAAGTGCAAAAAATACGAGCAGCATTGGTCTCCCAGATCTGAATGCATATACCACAAATCCTGTCTTTGAACCGGAATGGTGGACTGGCAAATCCACAGGACTGCCAAAGACTAAATTGCCCTTTTAAAGAAAGCATCTCAGACAACTTATAAACCATCATCCCTTGGCTCAAACCGTACGACATGAATTGCCATCTACACTCCCACCAGTGGATAGGACTGACTTTACTTTGCTTCCAGGCAATGTGCAAAGGCCCCGCCTTCTCCTTTGTTCCAGGGCCAAAGACCCCTCTTTTGGCTAACCCACCAGACCTCAAACATGCCTTTAAATTGGTTATCAACTTGCAAGCATTAGGTTTTTGTTTTTCCTCCCTCCCTCAAACCTAAGTTTGATTACTTGGTCCTCCCAGGAGTGGTCCTGACACTAGAGTTCGTTCGTCATCGTTATTCGTTATCATTTGTTGCTTTCTGTTCAGCAAAATCCATAAACATTCTTAGAGGAAAAAAAGTAACTTTGATACTCTTCCTAGAGCTGGCAATTATGTTTGTAGTGGCTAGTTAGGCCTGAGATCCATCTTCATTATATTATTATTATTATTATACAGGATTTATATAGCGCCAACAGTTTGCGCAGAGCTTTACAACATGAGGGCAGACAGTACACTTAGAATACAAATCAATACAGGAGGGACTAGAGGGCCCTGCTCGTTAAAGCTTACAATCTAGAAGGGAGGGTCAAGTTGAAACAAAAGGTAATAACTGTGGGGGATGAGCTGATGGAGAAAATGAAAATACAGTTGTTAGGTGTGGGTAGGATATTATGTGTAATTATATATATATATATATATATATATATATATATATATATATATATATATATAATATATATATATATATATAATATATATATATATAATCTGTATGAAGGTAAAAAAAAAACTCAGTATGTAGCTCCCCCCAATACATGCCAAAGCCCGATCTTGATCGTGCTATGTGCATGGAGTTGAGACTCTCCTGGGTCTCTCCCGCCTCGCTGACTGAGATGCAGTTACCATTCACTCCTGCTGCTGTCAGTAACAGCCAGTGAGGAGGGAGCAAGCGTTAGGGCTGAGCTACACTCTTTGTGGCTTATGGACACAGAGCGGGCTTGGGTTGAGAGCAGGCACGAGTGCCCCCTTAGAAAGCCTCATCTGTTAGTAAAAAAAAAAAAGCACACTGTTAGACCCCTTTCACACTGGGGCATTTTTCAGGCGCTTTAGCGTTAAAAAAAAAAAATAAAAAAAAAAGCAGCACCTGAAAGAAGCCTCATCTGCAATCCCAATGTGAAAGCCCGAGTGATTGTGATGTGAAAGTCCTGCAAGCATCTTCTTTGCAGAGCTGCAAAGAAGCTGCTTGCAGGACTTTTTTTGACGCCCTGCCAGCACATCGCCTTGCCTAAGTGTGAAAGCACTTAGGCTTTCACATTGGGATTGCAGATGAAGCTTTTTTCAGGTGCTTTTTTTAAATGCTAAAGCGCCTGAAAAACATCCCAGTATGAAAGGGGTCTTCGGCACACAGTTAATGCTTCTATTTCCCCTACCTGTTAACCCCTTCCCAGCCAGTGCCATTAGTACAGGGACAGTGTAAAGTATGATCACTGTATTAGTGTCACTGGTGACGTCAGAGTCAGTTACTCAGTTCCCACCCAGAGTGTCATATTGGCTGCCGCACTATCACAGGTCATGGACAGAGCACTGTGCTGTTAGTAAACATTTGTAGGTCCCAGCCATAATTTTTTTTGGCGGGACCTGCTAACCAATTTTTGCTGTAGTGAATGACCGCACAGACAGGGCAGTGCGCGCCCGCTTCCTACCCGGAAATGCTGGATCAGGTACTTGTAGGCTTGGAAGATTAAGGATCTGTTGCGTAGGACTGTGCCAGCTTTCTCTTTGCTGAAGCGTTCCTTTGTATCAGAATACAAATGTCTAACTCTTCCCACCAATCCATCCAGTAACGGGAACTGTTTTTTGCTGCAGCACTGTTAAAATGCAAAGAAATGTATTGTGTAAAGGCCCTCCACTGTCCACATCAGATTAAGAGCAGGTGCTTTCTGTTATTCAATATGAAAGTTCCATTCTGTTTTGTTTTAATGATTTGTACCTCCTTGTTTTATTTCCAGGTCTTATCCACATCTACTGGGCTTACAAAAACTGTTTACAACCCGGAAGCTTTAAAAGCCATACAGAAATCTGTTGTCTATTCCAAGTCAGTTGACATCAGTGAAGCACAGAAAAAGAAACAGGTGATTTTGCGTCATACTAAACATTTAAATGAATGTGAATTTGTATTTTTTTTTTTACCCACAGTTAAGCCTATAATAAGGTTTACCTGTAGTTAAAATAAATATCTCCTAAACATGCACCGTATAGAAAATATTCACCCTGGATGCAGCCGGTGGCATCACCGATGCAGGCACTCTGAAGGTCCGGCATAACTTGCCAGACCCTCAAGAGTTTTGTGCCAGGAACCAAGGGCATGTGCATGGGAGTGATGTCATTGCGACCCTGGCCAATTGCCTAGCAGGAGCACACAAACCTGGAAGAAAGACTGGGAGAAAATGTCGGCGTTGACGGCGCGCCTCTGGAAGGCTTCGTTCCATGGTAAGCATTTCTAGCACATGCGATGCATACTAGCACATTATGCAATTGCCTTTCCAGATGTTTTTTTAAATTACTGCTTTAATGTATTGGTGACGCTTTTAATGGTCCTCATACTTGCAGCAGGTAGAAGTGCTGAAAATATATTTTTTCTTTTTTAAGTGACACCTATTTCTCAAAAATGTTATAGCAATAACAGAGGGACAGAGTGTCTGTGATTTCCTGATGTTAAATGAAAGAAAACGTCCCCTGCATCTCTTTTAGGCTACTTTCACACTGAGGCTCTTTACAGGCGCTATTTTTAGTAAAAAAAAAAGTCCTGCAAGCCGCATCTTTGCAGCACTGTAGGAGTGGTGAATACACCGCTCCTAACGGGCCCCTGTCCATTGAAATCTGGTGGTTTTTAATGCTTTTCTGGCCTCTAGCGAGGGTTAAAAACACCCCCTAGCTGGCAAATAGCGCAGCTAAAACAGCGGTAAAGCGCTGCTAAAGATGGCACCGATTTACTGCTGACGCCCACCCCAGTGTGAAAGTAGCCTTAAAAGTTTATTTCCTCTTCCTGTAGCACAGTAGATTTGTAGAGGATACCTGATTTAAGGCACTGCATTTTAGAAATCTGTAGATTGTTCAAAAGCAGTCACTGAGCTTGGAAATGTGCCTGCGTTTAAAAAAAGTAATGGGTAAATCGCAGCTGATATGTGTGTTTAAATTGATTTATAAGTTAAAGCTGAACTCTAGAAATTCAGCCATTTTCTAAAATGTTTTAGATTACTAGGGGTGAAGACCAAGGTAGTACTTTTACAATTTTTATTTTTAGTGAGTTCCAGAAGCATAGCCATCGGTATACCTTTGACGTTCCAGCGCTGGACCGTCTGGTCTCAGCTCCTGAAGCTGCAGAGTAATATGCAGCTGCTCTGCCCACTCCTCCTGCCAAATCAGAGTGCTTATATTATGTGAACCCAAATACTTCTGTGAAAGGGCAGCAGACTGTGTGAAAGAGCAGTGTTTCTCCTGTCAGAGTGCAGGGAGTATAGCGATAGTGTCTCACAAATGTGAGTACATCCCTCACATTTTTGTAAGTATTTTACTCTATCTTTTCATGTGACAACACTAAAGAAATGACACTTTGCTACAATGTAAAGTAGTGAGTGTACAGCACGTATAACAGTGTAAATTTGCTGTGCCCTTAAAATAACTCAACACACAGCCATTAATATCTAAACCGCTGGCAACAAAAATGAGAAAAAGGGAAAATGTCCAAATTGGGCCCAAAGTGTCAATATTTTGTGTAGCTACCATTATTTTCCAGCACTGCCTTAACCCTCTTGGGAATGGAGTTCACCAGAGCTTCACAGGTTGCCACTGGACTGGAGATCTCTTCCACTCCTCCATGACGACATCACAGAGCTGGTGGATGTTAGAGACCTTGCGCTCCTCCACCTTCCATTTGAGGATGCCCCACAGATGCTCAATAGGCAGTGGTCGTCTAATACGTGTGTTTGGGGTTGTTCTAATGTTGGAGTACTGCCCTGCGCCCCAGGGAGGTGATGCAGGGAGGGGATCATGCTCTGCTTCAGTATGTCACAGTACATATTGGCTTTCATGGTTCCCTCAGTGAACTTTAGCTCCTTATAGCCAGCAGCACTAATGTAGCCCCAGACCATGACACTCCCACCACCATTCTTGACTGTAGGCAAGACACACTTGTCTTTGTACTCCTGCTTGACACCTTCTGAACCAAATAAGTTTATCTTGGTATGGTTCCAGTAATTCATGTCCTTAGTCTACTTGTCTTCAGCAAACTGTTTGCGGGCTTTCTTTGCATCATCTTTAGAAGAGACTTAATTCTGGAATGACAGCCATGCAGACCAATGTGATGCAGCGTATGGTCTGAGCACTGACAGGCTGACCCCACACCCCTTCAACCTCTGCAGCAATGCTGGCAGCACTTATATGTCTATTTCCCAAAGACAAGCTCTGGATATGATGCACACCAAGTTCTCAAGCGCTAAAAGCTGTCAGTCAAATGTGTCAGTGCAGCTGCCTAAACCACTGGAAAAAGACTAGAGACAAACAAAAAAGCAGCGCTCTATCGGTAAAGTCATAAGTTGCATAAATTACATGTGGACTGATAAATAGATGAAAAATAGTTTATTGCACTAAGAACATGAACAAACCCTGCACAGTTCTCTGTAGGACTGTGGGATGTTTAAAATAAATGCAGAAAACAGTCATGTAGCATAAAAGCATCAAAGCGAGTGGAATGTTTAAAATGTTTAAAAAAAAAAAAAAAAAAGCAAAATGGTACCACACTGTAAACTGGGTGGGTAAGAGGCTGGTGATATACTCCAGATGGCTTGCTGTTAAGATGTGGATAGTAAAATACCTGAGCCAGTAGGACCCGTCGGTGTGGCTTCCACCTTGAACACCCACGGAGCCTGGTCTCCTATGTACTGTCATTGGGCGGTTCACATCTTCTCCCCACCAGGCTGCCACCGCTCTCCATGTGGTTCAGGTATTTTACTATCCATACCTTACCAGCAAGCCACCTAGAGTATTTCACCTTCCTCCTACCCAGTTTACAGTGTGGTACCGTTTTTTGCTTTTTAAAAAAACAAAAAAAACATTTCTCTTTCGTTCATTGATGGACACAGCACCTTTATTCTTGACCTTAGGGTTATGTTGCCACCTTCAGGAGAGGCCTAGGCAGAACACATAAAAACAGCAAAGCTGTACAGTACCACCTAGGGCAGTGATGGTGAACCTCGGCACCCCAGATGTTTTGGGACTACATTTCCCATAATGCTCATGCACTCTGCAGTGTAGTTGAGCATCATGGGAAATGTAGTTCCAAAACATCTGGAGTGCCACGGTTCACCATCACTGTCCTAGGGGGTGGTCCTACTGGCTATAACCCCTCACTCTGCTACCAGCAGCTCAGTTTTTTTTTCTGCCTAGTCTAGAAGGACCTGGCCCCCTGTGGGGACCAATGGTCCTTGGAATTTTTTTCTTTTTCTGCTGTTTTTTGATTCCTGTGATCTACAATCAACAGCCAGGCTTGGTGACAGGCTGGATAATAGATCCTGGTAGTCTCCCCGGCTTGGCCATCAAGCGTGTGCAGACCTTAGCTACGTGCTGGGTCAGCCACTACCTGCCCCGTCTGGTCCAGGGGCAGCCGGTGAGCTATATGCTCTGGGGCATACAAGACCGGGCTACTGCTGTCCTTGTCACAGTGTGCCGTTGCCAACAGCAGCCACCCCATCCAGCAGTCCCGGCAGGAGGCGCAAGTATGGTTCGACCTGTTTCGGCAGGATGGTGTAGCTGGGCATTCCGTGGGAGGCCGACTAGGTCGTCTCTCCCTGTCCCTTTCCCTGCTCCCCATGCTAAGGGGACGCTGTGTGACTGGGCATAGAGGATGCAGAGTACATACCTGGCCAGGGGTCCTCTGGGTCCTGGCAGGGGGCTGTGCTGGGTGGTTGGTGGTCCGCTTGCTTTTTCCCTATTTTAGTGCTGTCCTTGAGGTATCTGTGTGCTGCATGTGGGAACTGGGAGCCGCGGCTATTTCTCGGTGGCCGTGGCCATGTGCTTATACCATTTTTCCCGGCAGTTGTGGGTGCTTTTGCTGAGGAGGCCGGCGACCATTTTTTAGTAGCTTCAGAACTGTTATACTGTTATATAGTGCTGGGCGCTGGTTAAACCTGGGACAGCGCGAATTAGACACAGGACAACTCATGGCAGGCAGAGGGGAGAGCGGACGGCGGCAGCACAGCGCAGTACCTGGATCAGGGTGGCGAGTCCTGCGGGAGGCCCCCTCAGTCTGTGGCAGCGAGGAGAGTGGGATTTTTTGGTCACTTGCCTTAGGTCCCCAAGGGTGACAGGTGAGAGAAGCTGGCGCGTCTTCCCCAGACGTCCCTGTTATAGCAGCCGTTTCCCCTGCACCTGCAGTGCCTATGGACGCTCTGTCGGCAGTCCTGGAATCTTTTGTTGCCAGGATAGAGGCAGCGTGCGGGAACAAGGGGGGTAAAAAAAAAAGCTACCTCCCCCCGTCCTCTGGGTATAACTCTGATTCAGACTCGGGTCCCGCTGTGGCAGGTGGCCCCTGTTCTGGCGTTTCAGAGGATGCGGACCAGGACCGTGAGGATAATTCCGTGCCTGGGTCACAGCAAGAAAAAGTGCTAGTAGGAGCACTTATCACAGCGGTGCGAGATACCTTAAAGATGGAGGATACGGTGGGGGCATCTGCAAAGGTGTCTGTCCCTTTTGGGTCCCACAAGCCGGCCCGCACTGCTAAGGCATTTCTGTATTTAACTTATTTTGATACGTTTATTTACAAGGAGTGGGGAAGCCCGCAGCAGGCCTTTTCATTCCCGAGATGGATGGCAGTGCGTTACCCCTTTGAGGAGAGTTTCCTGAAAAAATGGACATCTCCTCCGGTTGTTAATCCCTTGGTATCAAGGTCAAATAAGGTTATTACGATTCCGGTGGAAGGGTCCCCCTCTTTCAAGGATCCTGCCAACAGAATAGCCGGTCCATGTTTACAGTGGTGGAGGTCAGCATCCGTCTCAGGAGCGCGGCTTCCAGCCACGTGCATGGGCTCTTGCATCACACGGCGGGTGCTCTGCCAGCGACACGCATGCCCTATACTTAAAGCACCCTCTGTACAGCTACGGCGATTCACGCAGGGGTGCCATTCTGCTGCAGTCAATCGAGGGCAGTCGGCAAGTGGTTAAGTGAGCAACTGATTCTTGTCAAATGTTCTGTGTGACATTGAGCTTGCTGGTTTGGCCAGGCTAACAGAATATTACATCTTATTTAATATGTTTTCTTTGATAAATATTTGGGTAATATCCGTCTAACCTAGCATATAGTTAAACAGACTTCTCTCTGGTAAAGCAACCAAATGGAGTATTCTGGCAAACTAACAGAACGTTTATTTTCATATAGTTCAAACATGAAAACATGCAACGTTCATCATTAACCCTTTCATGCCTAAGAGTAAAACAAATCTTGAATGCCTAACCACGATTTTGCAACTTTGACATGTGTCTGCAAAACCGTACATATCATCACAACTACTTTGTGTAGCCAGGTGGATTATACCATGGGGTTTTTTTCAGGACAAATTGGGCTTTCGTTTGGTTGTAAATGGTAATGGATATCTCCTGGTTTATTTTTTTTTTTATAAAAGCATAACTGGCCCAAAAAAACAATATTCTTTCATTTAGCTGTATGTTTCTTGCTACTACCATAACCGTCCAAATAACAACCCAAAATTATATTCTGCTCCTGACAATTGCAGCAATACCACATTTGTTTTTGTACCCGCAGTACAGCTGAGAAACAATGGTGTGCATTTTGCTTATATATATATATATATATATATATATATATATATATATAATCTATCTCCTACCTAAAACCGACGCTAACTGACACTTATACTAATTTGAAAAAAAAATCCTGTCCACAAAAAATTACTGATCTAGATACTAACCCTGGCTCTATTTTTTTTTTTTTTTTTTTTTACCCGCTTTTTTTTTTTCCTCTGTAAGGACCGAGGAAGATGCAATGTATCTCTTGCCTCCATTCACAGAGTGGGAAAACGGGGCAGCCTTCATTCACAGTGACTCATCACTGTGATAGCCTATCGGAGGCTATTACCGCGATCAGGTGACCCGGAATCGAAATTTAGGGGCCCGAAGCTCTTGGTGAGACTCCGGTTTCTGTGCTGGGGGCGCTCTGTGTACCATGTTTCCAGCACAAAGGGAGATGCACAAATATGCGTCCCCACAAAAAAAAAATCCCAGTCCAGTGGGGCTGCATATTTGCGTACACTCAGCGCCAAGAGGTTAAGGCCACTTTGTAATGCATACCTGTTATTATGTAGGGTATGAGCTGTCCTGGTGTAGAAACTATGCATCCACTTGTGAATCACATTAAAGGAAGTGCATCCACATTTTTTTCTCCTATATCCCTACAGCGACATCTGTTTAATTCGTCATATTTAGACTTTGCTATTTTAGCCATTTACTAAATTTTCCAAAATTTACAGGAAACACTGAAACTTCAGCAAGATGTAAGGAAGAAAAAGCAGGAGATTTTGGAAAAGCACATAGAGACACAGAAGGTAGGTTTTTTAACTGCGGAGTTTAGCTTTGCACCTTTTTATAGCAAAGCCCTGTATTCACTGTCATGTTTTATTTGATCACTGAAAAATCTATTCAGACGTCTTCTATAAAGTTATTAATATTTGCATTTCAACCAAGGCAGCACGTTTAACCCCTTCTTGTCTGGAATCATTTGTCACCATTTGCCATTTTCAGTACATAGATTTGACTGGTGATTGCGTTTGTTCAATTGCACAAAAAGTATAGGTTTGAAGTCAGTTTTTGCCTTTCCTTTGGCAGCATGAGTTGAAGAAAAAAAAAAATTTTTTTTTTTTTAACATTATTATTTCTTTTTTTTTTTTTTTTTTTTTTTTTTTTTTAAAACACATTTTTATTCTGAAACAATTGCATTTGACATAAAGGTGAAATATTTCTTATTATTTATTATTATTTCCACATACTGTGAAACAATACATTTGATTGGCTTGTCAGCCTGTATCAGAGAAAACTGAGCGAGGCAGCCATTTTGGGCAGATCACTAAATTCAGTTCACTGCTTTGTCACGTGTCTGTCCTGTTAGACCTGCCACTGGGATCCATCCTGGCTATGTCTCTGGAGCTGTGTCTATTAACAACCCAGTCCCAGAGATTGGAAAACGGCCACTGTGCAGGGATCCTGGCACAAATATAATAGGAAGATATAAGACTGTTGTTGGAATGCTCTGCAGATTAGGCCATAGATCATATGCATTGGTCACTAGAATTTTAAAGTGTGTTGATCAAAATTGGACTTCTATAACTGTGTCATAATCCTGTAAAATTAGTCGTATACTTACCGGTAATTAAAGCTCATATCTGCAGAACAACTTGAGAACTACCATTGCTTGTCTTTTATTTTTGAAGCTGCAAAGTCTGGGACTATCCTACTTACCTTAGCTTTATTGGTTGGTGACTTGGTATCCTTTTTTCACTTTTTTGCACTAGAAAATTTCTTAGTACCCCCAAACATATATATATATTTTTTTAAAGCGGACGCCCTAGAGTATAAATTGGTGAGTGTTGCAGCCGTTAAATGTCATGCGGTATTTGCGCAGAAATTTTTCAAATGCACTTCTTTGGGGGGAAAATATTTTTTTAAAAGATGTTATTGCTAAAAAAAAAAAAGATTTTGGTAAAATATAAAACATGTTACACTGAATAAATGGATAACCAAACGTGTTACGATTTAAAAATGTGCACGCCCATGCAGCTTAGATTTGCACAGCTGTTTGATCTTGTCTTCTCTTATCAAATACTAGCAGTCAAATATTTAATTAATGTAAATGACAGAAAAAAGTTGTAACTTGTTGAGTCTTTACAAATTCTAGTGCTAGAATTACTGCCCATAATATGACGTTTGCGGTGATACCTCACGTGTGAGACATTTGCTATTTGCACGCAGGACCAGCGTGTGTGTTCACCTTTGCACGGCAGGGATGGGGGTGCTTTAAAAAAATGTTTGTTTTTTTGTTTTGTTTTTTCATTTGCAATGTTGCTTTCATTTTCTTTTTTTTTTTTTTTATCACTTATTGCCATCATAAGGATTGTAAACATTCCTTGTGACAATAGGCAGTGCTCTTTATAAAGATATTTGGGTTCAAAAAGGTGCAAGATCCCTCCTCTGCCCTTAAAAGCAATTGATCACATCAGGATCAATGTTATCAAATGCTTTCCGTTTTTAAAAATGGCGCCTGGGAAACCAGAGGTGATGCATGCTCATCGCTCCTTGTTTCCTATATCCTAGAGGCGGACAGAGTGGTTCCAGTCTTTAAGACAAAAAACAGAACATTCCATAGCTCAACTCACCACTCTGCTGACCAACCGAATGAACCTGTCCAACAGTCTGCGTTAAAAATGGGTTTAGTTAGCACACATTTCCAAACGCATGCGTAAGCTGCAAGGCCTCTTCATGGCATCCTGTGTATGATTGCAGTCCTAACGCTACTGAATTTCTGAGAGTCTCCACAGTAGGAGCATGCACATTCTAATGGGATAGATGAGGTTGGCCTGGAGGTAGCCCAACCCCCCTTAAAGTAACAGGAGTACGCTGGACACCCAGCACATAGCACAATGGCAGCAAAGGGGTCCAGTGTGTCCCCTGACCATATTTATCCCAGTAACAAACAAATGGCCCCTGCCCCCACCTGTAGCTGATCTTCACAGCAAGGAGCACATGGAAGGGCAAACGCATGAAAGACAAAAACAGAACATTCCATAGCTCAACTTACCAACCAGTCTGGGTCTAGTCTTTTTGTCCGCTTCTATGATCACCAGTAGCGCTGACTGATCAGCAGGAGGAGGGAAGTACCCTCTTGCTACTTGTGAAAGAGATCCATCCGCTAGTTAGCCACTTGGATTGCTCTTTCAAGAAAGCTAGCCTGTGGCTCTAAACCCTGATACCTGCACGCCGCAGGGCTAAAAAAACAAACGTTTGGGACTGCATTTCCTGGGTATTGGGCTATTAGGAATTGAACATTCCTCAGAAAGGACAAGTAAGACTGTCATAGTGCAAACCAAGTCCACAATGGCAGCTCCTGTATTTCTATTCTGATGGGCTCAGTTTAACGTGGAACTTCAGTCACAAAATTACATTCTGCTACATCATTTTATGCTGGCCCCTTTTGCAGGTGTAGGTATGTAAAACATGAATAATAAGTGCCTTACTGTTTAACCAATTCCATACCACACAAATTCTGACACTTCTCTCCTACGTAAAAATCATATTTTTACCCCCAAACATTATTTACAAGCTTACATTTTTTTAGCAGACATCCTAGGCAATAAAATGGTGGCTATTACAGTATTTGCGAGGTAATTTTTCGAACGCAATTTTTTTTTGGGGGGGGAATACATTTTCATGAATAAAACAAAACCCGTAAAGTTAGCCCATTTTTTTTTTTTTGTATAATGTGACAGGTGATGTTGCGCCAAGTAAATAGATACCTTACATGTCATGCTTTAAATTTGCGCACACCTAGTGGTATGGTGCCAAACTTCGGTACTTTAAAAATCTCTATAGGCAATGGGTTAAAAAAGATTTTACTGGTCACCTGTTTAGTGTTAGAGGAGGTCTAGTGCTAGAATTATTGCTCTCCCTCTAATGTTCGTGGTGATAATCATGTGTGGTTTGGACGTTGTTTATATATGCAGGCACGACGTACACATGCGTTCGCTTCTGCGTGCTTCCTCACGGGGACAGGAGTACTTAATTTTTTATTTTTTGATCACTTTTATTCCTATTACAAGAAATGTAAACATCCCTTGTAATAGGAATGGTGTGTGACAGGTTCTCTTTATGGAGAGATGCAGGGTCTATAATCCATGCTTTTCTTACCAAGATCTTGGCTTTCTTTACTTGTGCTTTCCAGACGTGACGTCAGAACGTCGCGCTCGTGCCTCCGGGCCCATTTGTCCCTTGGACATCTCTATACCTCTCTTCTGGTGCCGGCCGATTCATTCTCTGGGTCCCGGTCGCACGGGAGAGCCCAGAGAAGCCCCGGAGAGCGGCGGAAGGGGGGGGCGCCTGAACAGCCGCTATGATCGTTCTTATTTTGCTCAGAATCGCTGGCTCTTAACGATATCTGGATGATGCCTGTAGCTGCAGGCATTATTCAGAAATCTCCACTAAAAGCAGAGGATGACATTCGGTGGTATGAAAGTGGTTAAAATTCAGTAATACTCTGTCTCGCCCTACTCTACACATGCTCAGTTTTGGCACCATGTCTAAAGTGTAGTGGCTGATCTGCTGACAGCCTGAAGAGTTACTGCTGCTCAGGGGCTCATGAAAATGACAGCCCCTGGCAAAAATGTACAACACACACTGATTTTGGCAGCATAAATGCCAATGTGCAATGTATGTAACTTGTTAAAGAACACTATTTTTTTATTACCGGTAAGTTGTTATGGGAAAAAGTTCCACTTTCTCTCTGTTAAAACTATTAACACTCATGGCAGATTTTGTGTAGAGCATGTTTAAATCTTAATGTGTCGGTATAACTTGCAGATGCTTATATCTAAACTCGAGAAAAATAAGACCATGAAGGCTGAGGACAAAGCAGCAATCTTGAAAACTCTGGAAACCTTGACTGTCACCATTACAAAATTAAGAGATGAACTAAAGGCTGTATCATCTACAGGAACAGCTCTTAAGAGTAACAAAAGTAAAGTTCAGGTATGTTTATTTATTTATTTATTTATTTTTTGTTACGTACTTGCGTGAATCTATGCACATGTTTGTAAGGGGGAAGTTTTACTGATATAAGGGCTAGTGTTTCAAACTGCCATTTTATTAGACATGCTGTCTTTGAACTGATCCAGGCCTAGAGTTGACAAAATCTGTGATAGTTGTTCTGCTACATATTATCAGATATCAACAGGTTGCTATTCTTGAGAGCCTATACATGGTCTTCCAAAACGGGGAAAAAGAGAACAGCAGGGATGTGATTAGACATATTGGGATGCAATCATGACCTATTCTGTTAAAGGACATTTCAACTTCTTCCTTTGTCTTGTGTGACTTCAATGAAAATTGTTAGACCCCTGTAAGCAAAAAAGAATTCTGGTTGGCCACACGTCCAGTAAAATCGCCACTTTTTTTTTTTTTAAGCAAGTCCATAAAATCATGTCCAAAACACAAATGGAGGAGAACGGCATCAACAGCTAATGCGTTTCACGCTCCCTTAGCGCTTAGTCATAACTCACTCATAGCTTCATTCAAAAGCTTATTTTATCAGAATTACTTCGAGATCCCTGGAAGGAGTGGGGTCTCCATGTCACACCTTATAGGAGGCTGTTTTGGGGGTACTTTTGTGCCATGGCATTCAACAAATGTGCAGACATTATTGTTGCTCATCTAGGTATTTGGTGGCTAGATGAAAGCCACAGCAATTCTGCATATGTTTGGGAAATTCCTATGCATGCGCACACAGTGTGGGTATCTACAATGTTCCTGATGCTTAAAATCTACCAGGTCTTGGGGATTTGACAGAGACCTGTAGCATATCTTGACATGAGGTATGTAAAGATAGTGCTGCAGGAGAGGCACAGCGAAAAATTAAAAAAAAATAAATACACAAAACTCTAAATAAGCCAAATTCCTCTAAAAATCTGGAGGTTATTTTTCACATACAACTTTACGGACCCCCAAAAACATTTTTTGAAAGCAAATGACCTGTAGAAGAAAAAAGTGTTACAGATTTTTTTAGGCTTCGCAATAGTTGCGTAAATGTTTATCAAATCCTTATACACAGAAAGTACACCAAAATTAGCAGAGACAAAAAGAATAAAGATTTCTACTAAATTCCCTACTAAGGTCTTGTTCACATGGGGCATACTAAAGCATACGCCCATGAAGGGTCATGTTTACCTATACACCATCCATACACAATACAGATATGGCAGCGCAAGCGTTGAATGAGGTAAAGTACGTTGACCACCCTTTTACTTTCAATGATTTTTATTGAAAATTTTTAAATAAGACAGAAAAAAAACGTTCATTAGTTATTTTGACAACTAGAGCCCTGGTATAAGCTTACATAAGTAGCAAAAAAGTAAGCATTCTTTAAATTTTCAAAGCAAAATAAAAGGAAACTGAGTATTCTCAGACCTTATCCTTCTAGAACAAGATTTGTGGGTTCAACACATAAAGAGGAGTTCCAGCCCCCCCCCCCCCAAATTTTTTTTTTTTAAACACTCCTCCGTACTTGTCTAAACACACAGCAACATTTAAAACATATCTTATGTGTGGTCCTTGTAGTTTGTTAAATTATTTGAATCCTAACCAGATCCTGGAGGCAGACAGGTTTCTCTGTCAACTGTGTGCATCTGAAGCCCTCTTCTCTTCATTTCTGGGATTCAGTGCAGCTGGCTACCCAGCATGCACCTCCCGATCTCGCACCTGCGCAGTAATGCCGGTCTGGAAAAAACAAGAGATTTAGTCACTAGGTGATTTGCATGGACTACTGGGATACATGACTCCCCTATCCCAGGAGTCCTTGCGAATCTCATAGTGACGAAACTACCTAGGTGGCTGCAGCTGGACGTGCTGCTGAAAACGCAAGCAAAAAGATATTTACGTTAAAAAAAAAAAAAAAAAAAAAAACGAATTGCCATGGCCATAAGATACATTACACATGTAAAAAATGGGTGGAACTTTGCGTTAAAGGAAGTTCTGGTTGTAGCTTTAGACAAGCTTTTTGAAGTCTATTTTCGACTTTAGAGCAACAACCAACAAGAGGGGCTTCCAGGAAGTTGCTCAAAGTTTATAGAGAATTAGTAAATGTCTACTTTATACATAGCTTTTTAGTGTAGGGTCTACAACCTGAAGTCTGAGGGGGCTATATAAAATGACTCCACACCATGGCCTGTGTTTTACACCCCACTCCTAAAATGCAGGCCACAGCAATGGGGGCTGTGGTGTCAGTTATTTTTGTATATTACTGGAGAGAAAACTATGTTTGAAGTTGAGGCTATTCACATGTTGTTAATTATTTTCAAATTTTTGTCTAATTTCATTTTTTCAAATATTGCTCAGTTTGCTTCTAACTCCCAAAAGCAAGTAGAGTGCTATGTACATTTGTAAAGTGCATTTTTTTTTCTCTTAAAGCAGCAGTATGCCTGCAGTAGGGACCATACAACTGCTTTATAACTGGGGGCATGAACATACAAATTGTTGCTGTAGAAAGTCATTACCTAATGTTGGTCAAACTGAAAAAAGGACAATTCCATCAACTTCAACGAGCTTGCTGTATCCAGATCCGTACATTGTACTTTTCAATGTAGCTTTATATAAATGTATTTTCAAATGTTTTCTTTCAGATGCAGAAAGAGCTACTTGACACTGAACTTGACTTGTACAAAAAAATTCAGGCAGGTGACGATGTTGCGGAGTTGAGGAGAAAATATATGGAGTTGCAGCTTGAGGTATGATTGTTTATCCATTTTGGGGAGTAATGTTACAGTTGATAGTGGGATCAATTTACTGTATACAGTATGTTGTACTGTGTTTGGGAAGGAAATAGTTAAGCCCTTATTACTAAAATAAAATGGGATAAAAAAAAAAAACTGAAATGCATTATTCATTTTAGCCATTGGGTGGCACTACAGCTGTGCAGATTATTTCTATCTTTCATTAGTTACAAATTTTTGCTTTCTTACTGCAGGTCTAAACTCCTCCTAAAATACCATATTTGTAATTACTGTTGCAATTGGCTATCAAATCGGTTTAACATGAAGAAAAAATAAATTATGCTAGTGTACTAATTCTAAAGATTTTTCACCAAGAATGTATTATATACACATTGAGTTGAGATTTTACTAAAACTGGAGAGTTCAAAATCTGATGCAGCTGTGCTTAGAAACCAGTCGGCTTCCAGGTGTTTGTGTTTTTTTTTTTTTTTTTTATGTAAAAGCTTAATTGAACAAGCTGAAGAACCTGATTGGCTACCCATGCACAGCTTCACCAAATTTTTCACACTCCAGTTTTAGTAAATCTGCACCACTGTATTCCTTCTTTAGTAGCCAGTGATATCATAGCCATGACGCATTATAAACGAAGATATGATGCATCATTGGGGCTAGGAAGTCCTAAGCATTTTTAGCCCTGTACCCCTTCAAGGTTCCGGATAGAGAGGCTATTTGAGGAAAGTTTCCTGTTAGGGCTTGTCCCAGTACTGCCTTGTTTATCTTCTAGATAAGGGGCAGTTGAGCTGGTTCTTAACGCTATCAGATCTGTGTTCTTCCTTTCTACTTTGATGAGAAGCTCTACCTTTACTCTGCCTAATCTTGGTATAGGCAGGCTCCATGTACCTCATCTTGCCTGTTCCTGACTTGGTGGAATTGAACCTTGGTTTTCTAAGGGGGGGGGGGGGTTCAGGGACCACACCATGGAGAGTCTGGACAAGTCTAACTTGGGAATCTTTGAGTGGTCCTTGCTGGCAGACCCCAACAGATATGGAGGCCATTTTGCACTCTGGGACCTCTATGGGTTGAAGTTCTATTTCAAAAGCTGCTTTATGCATCCATATACCTCCTTGGTACAGTGGAGTTTATTTACTAAACTGGAAAGGGCAAAATCGGGCTCGCTTATGAACAAACTGAGCTTAGAACCTGATTGGTTTCTATGCAGAAGTGAGCCTGATTTTGCACACTCCAGCTTTAGTAAATAAACCCCATTGTGACCATTATGGTCACCTGCTGATTTGCCACTATTTGCATGCAGCTTAACACTTTTTAATAAGCTACAGAAGTTGAATCCACTGCAGATTTTTGGATGTCCATGAGTGCTGAACGAATTTTTATCAAAACTATACTTCAATCATAAAATAAAAATAACTTTCATTTGCTCCCAAACAAGCTCAACCTCATCTGCAAAATTCATATTCTCTCAATTCTGTACATCCTGCAATTTCAATGTAACACACACACACACACACACACACACACACACACACACACACACACACACACACACACACACACACACACGCTATAAAAAGTCTACACACCCCTGTTAAAATGTCAGGTTTTTGTGATGTAAAAAATGAGATGAGGAAAAATAGTTTCAGAACTTTTTCCACCTTTTTAATGTGACCTATAAACTCTATAACTCAGTTGGAAAACAAACTGATATCTTTGGGGGGGGGGGGGGGGTTAAAAATAATAATGCGGTTGCAGAAGTGTGCACACCCTCTTATAACTGGGGATGTAGCTGTGTTCAGAATGAAGCAATCACATTCAAGCTCATGTTAAATAGGAGTGCGTACACACCTGCCATCATTTAAAGTGCCTCTGATTAACCCCAAATAAAGTTCAGCTGTTCTAGTAGGTCTTTCCTGACGTTTTCTTAGTCGCATCCTACAGCAAAAGCCATGGTTCACAGAGACCTTCCAAAGCATCAGAGGGATCTCATTGTTAAAAGGTATCAGTCAGCAGAAGGATATAAAAGAATTTCTAAGGCGTTAAATATACCATGGAACACAGTGAAGACAGTCAAGTGGAGAAAATATGGCACAACAGTGATATTCACATGTAAGGATGAGCTCCGGCAAAGCCTGCCAGGAAGTCTGCACCGGGCTGCGCTAATCACAGGGAATGAGACATTTTTGTCTCCCGATCTCTGTGGTGTGAACAATATGTTCTTTTTGTGCCCTTGAAAGACTGATGCACATGCTGTGAATGGGGCCTTAAAGCGGACCAGGAGTTAGAGGAAGTAAACCCTGATGGGATTACTTCCTCTTTGATTCCTGGTAAAGCATAATGGACTACTATGCATCGCATAGTAGTCCATTTTGTGTCACTTACCTGACACAGGAGCCAGCGAAGTCACCGCTGTCCCCTTGTGTACAGAGCCTCCATCTCCCCGGTGGGTCTCGCTGCTCCGACCCTGTCATTCGACGAAGCCGCAATGACGTCACTCCCGCGCATGCCCACTCGCGGCATATCGCCGTTGACAGTGGCGCTCAGTGCGCCTGCGCGCCGCTGTCTACGACCGCAGTGCCCGTGTTTTGGTAAATATCTCCTAAACCGTGTAGGTTTAGGAGTTATTTCTTGGACCTACAGGTAAGCCTTATTCTAGGCTTACCTGTAGGTCAAAGTTGTTTGTAAGGGTTTACAACCACTTTAAACGACAGATCTCCCTGCAGTGCACTTTTTTTTTTTTCTCGCGCTTGTGAGAATTAGCTGACAGAGGAGGGGTCAGGAGAGTGGAGCAGGGCTGTGGGGCGTGACTGTAAAACTGAGGATGGGAGGGGGCTGGAAGTGGGCAGAGATAGGAGACTGCAATGGTTAATATAATCTATTATAAAAAAAAATCCTATCATAATGTAAGGTAGTACCATACCTTCCTCGTGTGTGCCGTGTGTTTATCAAGAAACTTTTTATCAATCTTCCTTAGCTGCCATTGAAAGAAAAAAAGGCCTCTATTGCGCAGGGGCAGCCATGCCGAGCCCATGCCGAGCTTCCAGGCCCTAGTGTACATGTTACTAGAGTGGCCACAGCGAAGGTTCGCCGCCTCTGCTATAATAATGTGTGTACATCCGAAGAGATGCGGCAGGTTCTGCTGCGCATGCGTGGTAGGAAACACATTAGGGCATGTGCAAGATTTATTTGGAAGGTGGGGTGGAGCAGATGGCAGTAATCCAGGAAGACTGTGGCTTGGGCTTTATTTGCCCTAACAAGAAATGGCCGCTCACAGTATCTGTGAGACCTATATAAGTAAACGATTTGGACATAAAAAGGGTGAGCTGCAATTCACTACTGTTTCCAAGTTAGGATGTATAATGTTTGATCTGCATACTGATGTTTTTTATTGTGTTTTAACTATCTTGACTGAAGTTCCTCTTTAAGGATAATTTTGAGAATCTTTTTTTTCCCCTTGACTGAAATGCCTACATTTGCAAATTCTGTGAAAAGTGCCAAAATACAGTGCAAATATGTAGCTTTACAGTTGTAGTTTTTATATCCTGTTCTTTGTAGGCTGCAAAACGGGGTATCCTGTCTTCTGGGCGTGGAAGAGGGGCACATATGCGGGGAAGAGGAATGGCACGTGGAAGAGGGAGAGGAAGAGGTCGAGGCAGAGGCATTTCAGTTCATGCTGTGTTAGATCATCGTCCAAGAGCTTTAGAGATATTTGGTTTTACTGAAGGTGAAAGGGAAGATCTCCTTCCTCATTTTGCAGTAAGTTAAATTAAGTTTTCTATTGAAATTTTCTATTTTTAATAGTAACATATCCTTTTTATATCACTTTAGTATATATGTAATGTAGAACAGTGTTTTGGATACGTAAACAGTTTTGTTCATTCGATTTTTCTCCCTTGGCAAGTACATTGCTTACATTTTTTCATGCAGTACATCCTGTATTATTTAGGATCAAAAAGCTAAACAAATCATGTACCGTATGTTCTTACCTAAATCTTGCTATTTTTTTGTGTATTTTTACCACATCTGTTTAGTAGCACAGCATGAAACAACTATACTTTGCCTCTGTGTCAGTGGTCCCTGAAATAAGACTGGTTGCTGCTACTTTTTGTATAGGGTTGACTGGCCTCGTATCTGCCCCTCTAGGTTTCTGTGGGCATCCAGTAGTGGGTAGACCTACTAGGCCTCCTCCCTACAGCTCTGCTCTCTGCACAGAATACTTGCAGTACTGTTATGATGATGCTGCTACTTTTACATGGTGATAAAGGCATTTGGTACACACAAAGTGGGTTTATAACCTTTTCACTTTTCAGGGAAAAAAATGCATTCATTGTCATAAAAGATATGGGTAATAAGTGTATGTTCCTGATAAGTAACATCCCTGATAGGTTTATGTAGAAGTGCTTCCCAAGAGTCCTTGTGCAAGTTAACATGGAGAACCTTTTTTGACCAGTATCCGTATCCAAAGCTTTAGCACTTTGCGACACGTTCACCACATTTCACCCAGGTCTGGGCAGCCCCAACAGCAATGGATATGTGAGTAAGCATTTTGCTATCCCAGCCAGCATGAAATACCAGAAGGACATGACCTTAAGAGTTTTTCAAGAGCAAGCACATTACAATAGGATTTAAATAAAGCCTCCCACATCTTGTGCAAATCCTCAGGGACCAAACCAGTGTCAGTTGTGTTCCCATCAACAGTATAAGGAAGTTTGAGCACCAGTCTTTCGTTGGATAGAAGAGTATAGCTAAGAGACAAGGCTGTGGGTCAGGGGACAGGTTAGACATCTAGTCTCAAAAGCTGTCAATAGCAAGGGTTGGTCACGGTTTTTAATCAAAGATTCTAGAAAATGACAAATTTGAAGAAAAAATTTCACTTTGGATTTTCATAGGAATCGCTAAGCTATTTAAATGAACAGATTCTCTGCCTGGTAAATAGGGAACAGTCTGTCATAAGGGGCTTTTAGGTGCCACCATTGAAAGGTCTGTGGATTCTCAAAGTCCGGGGGAAGCAGAGGGCAATTAAAGAGTGGAAGATGTGGGGATATTAAGCATGCAGAATATTTCATAGGGTCCCATACAGTAAGGGCATAGGTCAACAGAATTTAGGGGGTTTGGGAGAAACGCAGGGGGATCTAAGGTATAGAAGAAAGGAGGATTGGGTGTCAAGCTTATTTCTTATAAGCTGTCTTGCACTACAACCTTCACCTACTCCCTACGCAGCTAGCATTTGAAGTGAAAAAAATCACCCAACGAAATGTGTATTTTTAATGTGCCACACTTAAATGCAAATAAATCCATACTATCTCATGCCTTAAATCATATATTACATACCCACGCACCCACTGTATATTACCAATTGCAATAATCCATAATAACGTGGATCAAACTGTGTATCACATTGGTACAAGAATCCCAAAAAAAAACAAAAAAAAAAACACAAAAACCAATCACCAAATGAGAACATAGAGAATCAATAACTTGAAGGCAGTGTATTTACAAACAAATGACAAAGAGCATAGAGTGCATATTCTTTTAACCTTGTGCAGTATGCAGTCATAAATATACGCTGGTGACAAAACGATTGTGACTTCCACCTTTCCCGGTGGGTACACACTCATCTTCTTAAACAGATCTTTTTATCAAAGGGTCATGCAGAACATGCCCCCTTTAAAGGCAGAGCAGAGCTAACTCCATAGGCAGATTCAGCTCACTCGATGCATATATGTCCATGCCTGAAGATGAACTCGCAAAGATAACCGGAAACCATTGTGCTCTCTATTACATCCAACAGGCGTATTAGGCCTTATGCACACTGGGCATTAAAGGTTGCTTTTAAGGGTGTTTGTCTATTTTTTTTCTGCCGAAATAAAAACCCAGGGCCTGCACGTTCGGGGGAGGAGCACTTCAGCTAAAAATAATAAAATAAGAAAATAAAATAAAAGCTTGATGCACCTAAACACCCGCTTGGCGTGGCCAATTAAATGAAAGCGCAATAAAAGCTTGATGTGACAAAACTCGCAAGACAATGTATATGCTTGCCTGGTAAACTTGTGGCTCAAGGTGTGGGAGAACTTTACCAAACTGACAAACAACCGAAAAAACAATTTTTTTGTTTGGGATGCACACATATCATGTGGTCTATAGTAGATACCACTAAATAAAACAAAAACCAACAAACCTATGTGTTATAGATTAAGGTGCTGCTATAGAAGTCCCCCAATTCAAAGACCGATTTATATTAGACTTAGCTCTCACCTGGTATATAGTCATGTATAAGTATTTGAGTATAAATCACACAGAGTTAAGTGGTCAAAAATTCCACTATAAGCGTGTTCAATACAATATATAAAAATAAACCACGTCAATAATCAGATATTGACCCTTTTAGATTGGGTGTATATATAATAAAAATGACAAAAGAAGATATCCAGAGAGTATATCTGAATGGTACTTGCCAATAGTACCAAGAAATGGCCCATGGATACCAGACCAAGTTATTAAATTGGTAAGTATAGAGGCGAATGGAATATCTAAAAGAGGGGGCATGGGAAACTGACTCATATGACGTCGGCCCAGAATGCCCGCTCTTGCGCCCCCGCGATCTCTGTAAAGAGCCGCAGCTCTTTAAACATGTGATTGGCTGTGTCCAGTCACAGCCAGCCATATGTAAACACGGAGATGCCGGTAATTTGCGCTACTCACCTCACACTGATAGTGTGTGGCGAGGAGAGCCAATCAGCGGCATCTCCTCACAGGGGGACATCTACACATGTAATCAGGGCACTGATTACAATATAGCGCCAAAAGTGAAAAAGCAGTGCAAGCAATCCGTGCTCATCAGTGCCCATTAGTGATACCAGTCAATGCTGTCTATCACTGTTGCCCATAAATGTGGTATATTAGTGCCTCTGCGTCGGTGCCCATAGGTGCCTCTGCGTCGGTGCCCATAGGTGCCTCTGCGTCGGTGCCCATAGGTGCCTCTGCGTCGGTGCCCATAGGTGCCTCTGCGTCGGTGCTCATAGGTGCCTCTGCGTCGCTGCCCATAGGTGCCTCTGCGTCGGTGCCCATAGGTGCCTCTGCGTCGGTGCCCATAGGTGCCTCCGTGTCAGCACTTTCCTCCCTTCCTGCCCAAGCCAATTTTCAGTTTTTAGCGCTGTCACTTTTTAAATGACAATTGCACAGTCATGCTACACTGTACCCAAACCACATTTTATCATTTTGTTCCCGCAAATATAACTTTATTTTGGTGGTATTTAATCACCTCTGCGGTTTTTATTTTTTGCTCAACAAAAGATCGAAAATTTTGAAAAAAACAAAAACATTTTTTTCTTTTTGTTTGTTATAAAATCTTGTAAATAAGTACGTTTTCTCCTTCGCTGATGGGCACTGATGAAGCTGCACTGATATGCAGGACTGATGAGCATTCATATGTGACACTGATGGGCACTAATGACACTGATGGGTAATTATGGATGGCACTGATAGTGATTTATTGATGGCACTAATTGGCATCTGGGTACTGATTGGCATATCCCTGGTGGTGCAGGGTGGCATACCTGGTGGGTGTCCTTTCTGGGCATACCTGGTGATCCCAGCAGCATCGTGGGGGGGGGGGGGGGGGGGTGGTGGTTGCGCTGAGGAAAATCTATTAAACTGCTTTTGCTGTTTACACTGGACACCGCTGATTATGTGGTAAAGAGGCTCTTTACTGAGATCAGCACACCACGGAGCTCGGGATCGTGGCTTATCCTGCTGGACGTCGTATGATGTCCTGTCAGGATAACTGAACCACCACACGGATGTCATTTTGCTATAGGTCAGGTGGGAAGTGGTTAAATACCACCAAAAGAAAGCTCTATTTGTGTGAAGAAAATGATAAAAATTTCACATAGTGCAGCATGACCATGCAATTGTCATTCAAAGTGTGACAGTGCTGAAAAATGGCCTGAGCAAGAAGGGGTAAGTGCCCTGCGTTGAGGTGGTTAATTGAACAGCTGAAGTTAGAAGCTGATTGGCTACCGTGCACAGATTTTGCACTCCAGTTTAGTGAACCTAACACAGTGTGTGGTAACCTCCAGGCAGTCCTAGGCAGCACCTCCCACATGCACAAACTTATTGTTTTGGAACAAGTATATACAGTGCCTTGCGAAAGTATTCAGCCCCCTTGAACTTTTCAACCTTTTGCCACATTTCAGGCTTCAAACATAAAGATATAACATTTTTAATTTTTTGTGAAGAATCGCCAACAAGTGGGACACAATTGTGAAGTGGAACAAAATCTATTGGATAATTTAAACTTTTTTAGCAAATAAAAAACTGAAAAGTGGTGCGTGCAAAATTATTCGGCCCCTTTACTTTCAGTGCAGCAAACTCACTCCAGAAGTTCAGCGAGGATCTCTGAATGATCCAATGTTGTCCTAAAGGACTGATGGTGATAAATAGAATCCACCTGTGTGTAATCAAGTCTCTATATAAATGCACCTGCTCTGTGATAGTCTTTCTGTTGAAAGCGCAAAGAGCATCATGAAGACCAAGGAACACACCAGGCAGGTCCGTAATACTGTTGTGGAGAAGTTTAAAGCCGGATTTGGATACAAAAAGATTTCCCAAGCTTTTAACATCTCAAGGAGCACTGTGTAAGCGATCATTTTGAAATGGAAGGAGTATCAGACCACTGCAAATCTACCAAGACCTGGCCGTCCCTCTAAACTTTCAGCTCAGACAAGGAGAAGACTGATCAGAGATGCAGCCAAGAGGCCCATGATCACTCTGGATGAACTGCAGAGAACTACAGCTGAGGTGGGAGAGTCTGTCCATAGGACAACAATCAGTCGTACACTGCACAAATCTGGCCTTTATGGAAGAGTGACAAGAAAGCCATTTCTCAAAGATATCCATAAAAAGTCTCGTCTAAAGTTTGCCACAAGCCACCTGGGAGACACACCAAACATGTGGAAGAAGGTGCTCTGGTCAGATGAAACCAAAATCGAACTTTTTGCCCACAATGCAAAACGATATGTTTGGCGTAAAAGCAACACGGCTCATCACCCTCAACACACCATCCCCACTGTCAAACGTGGTGGCAGCATCATGGTTTGGGCCTGCTTTTCTTCAGCAGGGACAGGGAAGATGGTTAAAATTGAGGGGAAGATGGATGCAGCCAAATACAGGACCATTCTGGATGAAAACCTGTTGGAGTCTGCAAAAGACTTGAAACTGGGACGGAGATTTATCTTCCAACAAGAAAATGATCCCAAACATACAGCAAAATCTACAAAGGAATGGTTCACAAATAAACGTATCCAGGTGTTAGAATGGCCAAGTCAAAGTCCAGACCTGAACCCAATCGATAATCTGTGGAAAGAGCTGAAAACTGCTGTTCACAAACGCTCTCCATCCAACCTCACTGAGCTCGAGCTGTTTTGCAAGGAAGAATGGCCAAGAATTTCAGTCTCTCGATGTGCAAAACTGATAGAGACATACCCCAAGCCACTTGCAGCTGTAATCGCAGCAAAAGGTGGCTCTACAAAGTATTAACGCAAGGGGGCCGAATAATTTTGCACGCCTCACTTTTCATTTTTTTATTAAAGTTTCAAAAATCCAATAGATTTCATTCCACTTCACAATTGTGTCCCACTTGTTGGTGATTCTTCACAAAAATAAAAATGTTATATCTTTATGTTTGAAGCCTGAAATGTGGCAAAAGGTTGAAAAGTTCAAGGGGGCCAAATACTTTCGCAAGGCACTGTATAATTGATCAATTTCATCTATGTAGTACACATTGTTATATAGTATTGCAATTGGTGATATATAGGAGGTGCATGGGTAGGTAATATTTAATGTGCTAAAGCAGAATGATTTTTTTGCTTTTAGAATGGAAAATGTTATACATATTTATTTAGTTGGCAAGCTTAGCTCGGAAGTTGGACCCCATTACTATACAGGATTTATATAGTGCTGACAGTTTACGCAGCGCTTTGCAACATAAGTGCAGATAGTGCAATTGCAATACAAATTAATGAAGCAGGAATGACACAGCCCTGGTCGTTAGAGCTTACAATCTAAGAGGGAGGGTCAAGAGATACAAAAGTTAATATCTGTGTGGGATGGGCTGATGGAGAAAATAAATGTACAGTTGTTGGGTGGGGACCGGATAGGCTTCTCTGAAGAGATGAGTTTTCAGGGATCATCTGAAATTGGACAGAGTAGGAGCTATTGTGGTAGAGAGTTCCAGAGGATTGAAGGGGTTCTGCAGATATCCTGGAGGCCAGCATGTGATGAGATGACAAGGGAGCTAAAGAGCAGTATGTCTTGGGAGGAATGAAGAGAACGATTTGGTTGGTGTTTTGTGACTAGGTTAGTGATGTAGCTGCATTAAATTATAGGTGGGTCTTGTAAAAACTAGGTGTGTAAAACTGACAGCAGGTATCTTCCAGTAGATCCCTAAAAGTGTTAAACAGGTGACGGTTAAAGCTTAGGGTGTCCTTCTATAGACCTATCCTAGTGCTCAGCTTGAGTGCAGCTTCACACTCATTTAAAAAAAAAAAATCTGTAAATTGATCAGCCAATTGAACAACATGCTTACATAATCAGTGAATTGCATGTACTTAACAGCAATGCAATAGTTTTCCATTCTGTTTTGGTTCTTTAATTCTATACATATTAAAAAGACTAATACAACATTACATTTGACACAACAGCTAAATGGGTTAGGCTATTGCTTTATGTATAGTTATGTGGGACCTTTACATGCAAAGTAAAGAAACTTAGGCCGGGTTCACACTGCTCCGACATGTTGATGGCGGCAGGGGCCTCTTCCCGACAACCGTGGGCAGTGTTTGTGTGGGTCTGAGGGCAGGTGGCTTATTGGAATCTGGAAGCCACTAGATCCCGCCCACCTTTATGTGAATGACTATTGGGGTACATTGTACCCCTACCCATTCACCAATAAAGTGTAAAGAAAAAAGTAAAAACCGTGCACAGGTTTTTAACAAAGTCCTTTATTAAAAATGAAGACTGTCCCCCGTCATAGCTCCGTGTCTTCTTTCTCCGGTCATGTCTTTTATCGCTGGTTATTCTCCCTCTGCTCCCTCTGCTGTCTTCTGCCCCTTATGCCATCACCGCCTCATCATGAGGCGATGTTATAAGGGGGCGGTGTCTCCAGGTGATATCACCACATGGCCACACCCCATGTCTTTATGTAAACTGGCAGAGAACGGAGGCGACACAACTGCGGGAGCTAGCATTCGGAGAAGAACTGGAGGAAGAAGACATCGGCAGCAGAGGGAGAAGAACCAGGGGAAGAAGGCATCCGCGGTGGAGGGTGATAACATCACCTGAGAAAGAAGACACGTTTGAGCTATGACGGGGAAAATGTTTTCATTTTTAATAAAGGACTTTGTCAAAAACCAGTGTACTATTGTGTTTTTTTTTTCTTATTTTTGACACTTTTTTTTGGTGAATGGGTAGGGGTACAATGTACCCCATACTCATTCACATGGGGGGGATCCAGGGTCCCCCTTGTTAAAGGGGGCTTCCAGATTCCGATAAGCCCCCTGCTTGCAGACTCGTACAACCACTGCCCACAGTTGTCAAAGAGGGTCTGATATCGATTTGGGGGGGGGGGGGCGCTTGGGGGGACCCCATGCCGTTTTTTTGTTTGTTTTTTTTTTTACTTGGCTTGAGGGTTCCCTTTAAAATCCATACCAGATCGGGGGGGGGGGGGGGGCTCCCCCATGCTTTTTTTATTGTTATTATTATTTTTTTATATTGGCGTGAGGTTAAAGATCATCAGAGCATAAGTCAGATCAGTTAAGACAATAATCCGACTTGGATGTGACTTGCTTTCAAATCTATTAACTGAAATCGTACCCAAGTTGGACCAAAGTAGTGCAGGAACCTTTTTCAAAGTTGGACTGAGTTGTGTTGGACCAGTTAAGACTTCTCTCATAGGGAACTGTTGATTTATACACCCCTTCCGACATGTGCTCCCAAAGTCAGAGCGTATGTCGCACCAGTGTGAACCGAGCCTTCGTCCTGACCAACACAAGGAGTTTAGGTCAGCCATGCTAAGTTAAAATAATACATTTTTGAGATTCTCGTAAAGCCTTATTCACACTGGCACTGTCATACCTGTGTTTTTATATGCATTTTGAGGAGATTATATAAATACATAATTTTTCATTGACAACGCAGTCTTTTTTTTTTTTTGTTGCGTTTTTAAAGAAAATCTAGTTTGATACTTTAAGCGCAGCTAACCTGCTTTTAACTTTGTTTATATGTCCCAGGTAACTTCCTCTGCATTTAGAAAAGCTAAACGCAAGTGTGCCAGCTTGAATGAGGCCTGTGATTTCACTGTCACTTGTGGTTATCACTTAGTTCATTAAGTTAAAGAAGGCCTTCACTCCAAAAAAGAACTTTGTTATTGTGAACCCCCTCCCCCACTCCATAAAAAAAAATATATATATTTTTAATCATTAATCCTGTCCACCCTCTTACTCAGTTCTAGCTTTGGCAAGAATGGCTCGTATACGGCTCTAGCAGCCTCCTGGGATATTCACTTCAGATATCTCAGTAGGCATTAACTTGCAGACAGCGACTTGATATGAGAGGACCTGGTAGTGGGTCATCGGGGTGCCAGCTGCAAGAACCTGAAAGAGACAACTGGCTCCCGATGACCTGTGTGAAGTTAACAGCATGGGACCATGCATGTGGCAGATTACAGCAGGACAGCGCTGGTTTCGCTGGGAATTTTTAGGGATAGGTAGGCTAAGTTCCTCTTTTAAGTTTTCAAGATCTAAAAATAACAAATACTAGATTTGTTATGAAAGGCAAAGGTAGATTTAAAGTTAACTTACACTCCCAAAAGGGAGTTTATTCCTTCCCCTTCTGCTACCTGAAACAGGTGTTTGTTTGTGTGGTTTTCTCTTTTGCTCACCCCCTGCCACCTGGCTCACCTAGGCCTGTTCCTGCAGCCCCTGGCAATATTGCGTCTAATCTTACAGGAAGTTGCAGGACCAGGGACACAGAGCGGCTAGAGGACATGCTCAGTGTGCCTCATTGGAGACAGGATGCCTGTACCTAATAGAGGTAGCCTACTCCCATCAGTGAGGAGCACCAAGATGGCCATTCAGGACTTGGGCTATTTAACCTCAACATTGGATTGCAGTGGGACAATGCTGAATTTGCTAGACAGATGCTTTGAAGCGAACCCATCACTACAGGTATAAGGGGGGGAAAAAAGGGATGTTGATTTAATCTTTGACCTATACATGTGTTTCATGTGACATAGTTTCTGTTTTCATGTTTTGTTTTGTTTTTTTTGTTTTTTGCTTGACATTGATTCCATCAATTGGTGGTTTGTATCCAGCTCTGTTTTCAAAAGCATATTTCCCTTTGTATACAGCAATGCTGTTACTCTGGCATCTAACAACATAAAATTACATCATATTCATGTTTTATGACAGCAATATGGAGAAATTGAAGACTGTCAAATAGATGAATCGTCTCGTCACGCAATAATTACTTTCAAAACCAGAGCAGAAGCAGAGGCAGTAAGTGGCAATGCTTTGTTTACATTTTTGTGATAGCCATATGTTTGTTCTTTTTAAAAATGCAAATGCTTCTGATTTCAGGCATAAATTCCTATTTTTTTTATTTTTTTTGGAAACCCTCTAATATAGGTGTGGTCCTATAGAAGAAAAAACATAGCCATAGCCCTAAGGTGAACCTATATTCAAATGTTAACAAAGCTATGTTAACAGTCTTGCTGAGATGGATAAATAACGAGTTAAGGAAGGGTTAAAATACTTTAATAAAAGCATAGGCAGGTGGTCATCATTTTGACTGACAGCTGTCGGGAGAGAAAAACAGGCTGGGGTATTCAATTACAGTTTTACTGTGCAGTAAGCGCTTGTCAGCAGTATTGCAACTGTTTTAAGCTCACAAGTTTTTGCGTGAAGAAAAGAGCGACATCTTGGTCTAGGCAATCAATGAACTGTGCTTGCAGCATTCCCTGGTCATCTGCTACTAATAACAAATTGTGCTCAGAGAGCAAACAATTATTAGCCAGTTTCCAAGCTTTTAGAAAGCGATCCACTATTTTTCTGTTTTGGAGCATTTTGCTTCATTTTGGGATGCTTCCTTAACCCTTGTTAACTGCTGATTAAATGCCATGTTTTATAAGATTGGTAACCACTCGACAAATGTAACTTATTTCTTAGTGGGCTCAGACTCGCTGATCACAGAGCGCGCCGCGTGCGCCTTTCAGGGGCCGTGCAGGACGCTTGTGCACGGGACGACGTCCATAGAAGTCCTGGCAATGCAGGTCCGCGCTGTAGCTGTCATTTGGCTATAGCGCGCATCCCTAGAGGTTAAAGATCCCTTTTGTGTCCCATTGCCAAGCCCTTCCTGCTTACATGGACATGCCAGAAACTATCGGTTTATGTGTGTGTATTTATAATATAAATTTTTATATACTGAGAGAGGAAGTCTTGGAAGCGCTAAGGCACTTATTTTTTATTTTTTTATTATGTATTCACACTTCCTATATTGTCGTTAGGTATTAGGTTTTGACAACACAAGTTTAGAGGAAATTCTTCTCCAATGAACTTTTAACATAGCAAGTAAGAACATCTGTCCAAAAAATGCCATGCCCTTGTTAGTGTTTTGATTATTAGTTGTGACTATCATTTTACTTTTCTAGGACCTCTGGTATTTGAGAGATCTAAGCCTTCATTGTATTCGGCATGTTTTTCATTCAAAAAGTAAAAAAAAAATTAATGATCTCAAAAGTCACTAAAAAAAAAAAAAAAAAATATATATATATATATATATATATATATATATATATATATATATATATATATATATATATATATATGTATGTATATATATATATATATATATATATATATATATATATATATATATATATATATATATATATATATGTATGTGTGTGTGTATATATATATATATGTGTATATATATATGTATGTGTGTGTAAATATATATATATATGTGTTGTATGTATTGTACACATACAGTGCCTTGCAAAAGTATTCACCCCTTGGCTTTTTACCTATTTTATTACATTACAGCCTTAAGTTCAATGTTTTTTTTTTTTTAATCTGAATCATATGTGATTGATCAGAACACAATAATCTAAGTTAGTGAGGTAAAATTAGAAAAATATATACATAAAACTGTTTTTCAGAGATAAAAAAAAACTGATAATTGGCATGTGCGTATGTATTCACCCCCTTTGTTATAAAGCCTTTAAAAAGCTCTGGTGTAAACAATTGCCTTCAGAAGTCACATAATTAGTGAAATGATGTCCACCTGTGTGCAATTTAAGTGTCACACGATCTGTCATTACATATACACACCTTTTTGAAAGGCCACAGAGGCTGCAACACCTAAGCAAGAGGCACCACTAATCAAAAACTGCCATGAAGACCAAGGAACTCTCCAAACAAGTAAGGGACAATGTTGTTGAGAAGTTAAAGTCAGGGTTAGGTTATAAAAAAAATATCAAAATCTTTGATGATCCCTAGGAGCACCATCAAATCTATCATAACCAAATGGAAAGAACATGGCACAACAGCAAATCTGCCACGAGATGCCCCCACACCAAAGCTAACAGACTGGGAAAGGAGGGCAATAATCGGAGAGCACAGAGACCTAAGGTAACCCTGGAGGAGCTGCAGAGTTCGGCAGCAGAGACTGGGGTATCTACCTAGGACGATAAGCCGTACGCTCCATAGAGTTGGGCTTTATGGCAGTGTGGTCAAAAGAAAGCCATTACTTTTAGCAAAAAGCAAAATGGCATGTGTTGAGTTTGCGAAAAGGCATGTGGGAGACTTCCAAAATATATGGAGGAAGGCGTTCTGGTCTGATGAGACTAAAATGTAACTTTTTGCCCATCAAAGAAAACCCTTTGGCGCAAACCCATCACATCACCCAAAGAACACCATCCGCGCAGTTAAATATGGTAGTGGCAGCATCATGCTGTAGGGATGTTTTTCAGCAGTCGGAACTGGGAAATTGGTCAGAGTTGAGGGAAAGATGGATGGTGCTAAATACAGGGATATTCTTGAGCAAAACCTGTACCACTCTGTATGTGATTTGAGACTAAGACGGAGGTTCACCTTCCAGCAGGACAATGACCCAAACACACTGCTAAAGCAACACTTGAGTGGTTTAAGGGGAAACATGTAAATGTGTTGGAATGGCTAGTTAAAGCCCAGACCTCAATCCAATAGAAAATTTGTTGTCTGACTTAAAGATTGCTGTTCACAAGTGCAAAACATCTGACTTGAAGGAGCTGGAGCAGTTTTGCAATGAGGAATGGGCTGAAATCCCATTGGTAAGATGTGGCAAGCTCATAGAGACTTATCTGAAGCGACTTGGAGCTGTGATAGCCGCAAAGGTGTCTCTACAAAGTATTGACTTTAGAGGTGTGAATAGTTATGCATATTGACTTTTTCTGTTATTTTGTCATATTTGTTTGCTTCACACTAAAAAAATAAAAATCTTCAAAGTTGTGGGCATGTTCTGTAAATTAAATGATGCAAATCCTCAAACAATCCATGTTAATTCCAGGTTGTGAGGCAACAAAACACGAAAAATGGCAAGGGGGTGAATACTTTTGTAAGGCTCTTTACATATTGTGTGTATGTACAATATTTCACAAAAGTGAGTACACCCCTCACATTTTTGTAAATATTTTAATATTTTTTATATTGTGTGACAACACGGAAGAAATGACACGTTGCTACAATGTAAAGTAGTGAGTGTACGGCTTATATAACAGTCTAAATTTGCTGTCCCATAAAAATAACTTGACACATGTCCAAATTGGGCCCAATTAGCTATTTTTCTTCAGTGTTACAAGGTCCCAGGTGTTAATGGGGAGAAGGTGTGTTAAATTTGGTTTTATCGCTCTCATACTGGTCAAGTTCAACATGGCACCTCATGGCAAAGAACTCCCTAAGGATCTGAAAAAAAAAATTGTTGTTCTACATAAAGTTGGCCTAGGCCAGTGATGGCGAACCTCGGCACCCCAGATGTTTTGGAACTACATTTCCCATGATGCTCAACTACACTGCAGAGTGCATGAGCATCATGGGAAATGTAGTTCCAAAACATCTGGGGTGCCAAGGTTCGCCATCACTGGCCTAGGCTATAAGAAGATTGCCAAGACCCTGAAAGTGAGCTGCAGCATGGTGGCCAAGACCATACATCAGGTTAACAGGATAGGTTCCACCCAGAACAGGCCTCATCATGGTCGACCAAAGAAGTTAAGTGCGCATGCTCTGGACTTATCCAGAGGTTGTCTTTGAGAAAGACATATGAGTGCTTCCAGCATTGCTGAAGGGGTGGGGGGCGTCAGCCTGCCGGTGCTCAGACCATAAAACACACACTGCATCAAATTGGTCTGCATTGCTGTCGTCCCAGAAACAAGCCTCTTCTAAAGGTGATGCAAAAGAAAGCCCGTAAACAGTTTTCTGAAGGCAAGCTGACTAAGGGCATGGATTACTGGAACCATGTCATGTGGTCTGAAGGGACCAAGATGAATTTATTTGGTTCAGATGGTGTCAAGTGTGTTTGGCAGCAACCAGATGAGGTGTACAAAGACAAGTGTCTCTTGCCTACAGTCAAGCATGGTGGTAGGAGTGTTACGTCTGGGGCCGCATGAGTGCTTCCAGCACTGGGGAGCTCCAGTTCATTGAGGGAATCGTGAATGCCAACATGTATTGGGACATACTGAAGCAGATCATGATCCCCCTCCCTTCGGAGACTGGGCCGCAGGGCAGTATGCTAACATAATGACCCCAAACACACCTCCCAGATGGCTACTGCCTTGCCAAAGAAGCTGAGGGTAAAGGTGATGGACTGGCCAAGCATGTCTCCAGACCTAAACCCTATTGAGCATCTCTGGGGCATCCTCAATCGGAAGGCGGAGGAGCACGAGTTCTCTAACATCCACCAGCTCTGTGATATCCTCATGGAGGAGTGGAAGAGGACTCCAGTGGCAACCGTGCGGAGACTGATGGAGTGAGTTGAGGGGTGGAGAAATAGATTTGTGTGTCATCAGCGTAGAAATTATATTGAAAGCCATGAGAGGCGACCAGCTGACCCAAGAAGAGGTGTACATTGAAAATAAGAGGTCCAAGAACAAAACCTTGGGGGACCCCCAATGGAGAAGGGAAGGGGAGCGGAGTAAGTTGAATTGTGAGTGACACTGAAGGTGAATTGGGATAGGTAGGAGGAGAGCCACTGAAGAGCAGAGTCACAGAGACCAGTGGAGTAAAGTTTTGTTTTTTTGTTTTTTCAGGAGGAGGGGGTGGTCGACCGTGTCAAAGGCAGTTGAAAGGTCCAGAAGTAGGAGTACAGAATAGTGTCTGTTAGTTTTTGCAGTTAGTAGGTAATGTGTGAGTTTTAAAAGAATAGTTTCTGTGGAGTGTTGAGGGCGAAATCCAGATTGAAGGGGATCAAGAAGGTAATTCTTAATGAGGTGGTCACTTGGTTGTAAATCAGGCATTCAAGGAGTTCAGAGGAAAAGGAGCAAGGAGATAGGGCATAGGCTATTAAGATTGGTAGGGTCCAAGGACTGCTTTTTAAGTATGGGGTTGACCAGTGCATGTTTTAGAGCATTGGGAAAAAATTCCAGAGGTGAGGGATAGGTTGAAGATATGAGTTAGAGAGTGTAGGATAGAGTCAGAGGGCGACCTGTAGTGTTTTAGAGGGAATAGGGTCCAGGGGGCAGGTGGTTAGTTGGGCATTAGAAAGGAGTTTAGCAACTTCGTCTGTAGTAGTAGATTTGAATAAGGGGAGTGTCAATTGTTGTAATGGGGTCTTAACTGGGGGAGATGCCTGTAGAGTGGAGATTTCATTACGGGTTGTATCAATTATATATATGTGTGTGTGTGTGTGTGTGTGTGTGTGTGTGTGTGTGAGATAGATAGATATAGATAGAGATATAGAGATAGATAGATTATGTATGTGTGTGTGTATATATATATATATATATATATATATATATATATACACACACACACACACAAATATATATATATATGTGTGTGTGTGTGTGTATGTATGTGTGTATATATATATAGAGAGAGAGATATATATCTGTATACAGTGGGGGCGGAAAGTATTCAGACCCCCTTAAATTTTTCACTCTTTGTTATATTGCAGCCATTGAGCAGTTCATTTTAATTAATGTACACACAGCACCCCTTATTGACAGAAAAACACAGAATTGTTGACATTTTTGCAGATTTATTAAAAAAGAAAAACTGAAATATCACATGGTCCTAAGTATTCAGACCCTTTGCTCAGTATTTAGTAGAAGCACCCCTGATCTAATACAGCCATGAGTCTTTTTGGGAAAGATGCAACAAGTTTTTCACACCTGGATTTGGGATCCTCTGCCATTCCTCCTTGCAGATCCTCTCCAGTTCCCTCAGGTTGGATGGTAACCATTTTTAGGTCTCTCCAGAGATGTTCAATTGGGTTTAAATCAGGGCTCTGGCTGGACCATTTAAAAACCATCACGTGGTGTTGTGAAGCCACTCCTTTGTTATTTTAGCTGTGTGCTTATGGTCATTGTCTTGTTGGAAGGTAAACCTTCGGCCCAGTCTGAGGTCCTGAGTACTCTGCAGAAGGTTTTCATCCAGGATATCCCTGTACTTGGCGCATTCATCTTTCCCTCAATTGCAACCAGTTGTCCTTCCCTGCAGCTGAAAAACGCCCCCACAGCATGATGCTGCCACCACCATGCTTCACTGTAGGGACTGTATTGGACAGGTGATGAGCAGTGCCTGGTTTTCTCCAAACATACCTCTTAGAATTAAAGCCACAGCATTCTATCTTGGTCTCATCAGACCAGAGAATCTTATTTCTCACCATATTGGAGTCCTTCAGGTATTTGTTTTTTTTAGCAAATTCCATGCAGGCATTCATGTGTCTTGCACTGAGGAGAGGCTTCCGTCGGGCCACTCTGCCATAAAGCCTCGACTGGTGGAGGGCTGCAGTGATGGCTGACTTTCTACAACTTTCTCCCGACTGCATCTCTGGAGCTCAGCCACAGTGATCTTTGGGTTCTTCTTTACCTCTGTCACCAAGGCTCTTCTCCCCTGATAGCTCAGTTTGGCCAGACGGCCAGCTCTAGGAAGGGTTCTGTCCCAAACGTCTTCCATTTAAGGATTATGGAGGCCACTGTGCTCTTAGGAACATTAAGTGCAGCAGAAATTTTTTTGTAACCTTGGCCAGATCTGTGCTTTGCCACAATTCTGTCTATGAGCTTTTCAGGCAGTTCCTTTGACCTCATGAATCTCATTTGCTCTGACATGCAATGTGAGCTGTAAGGTCTTATATAGACAGGTGTGTGGCTTTCCTAATCAAGTCCAATCAGTATAATCAAACACAGCTGGACTCAAATGAAGGTGTAGAACCATCTCAAGGATGATCAGAAGAAATGGGCAGCACCTGATTTAAATATGAGTGTCACAGCAAAGGGTCTGACTACTTAGGACCATGTGATATTTCAGTTTTTCTTTTTTAATAAATCTGCAAAAATGTCAATTCTGTGTTTTTCAGTCAATATGGGGTGCTGGGTGTACATTGAGGGGAAAAAGAAATGAACTAGCAAATGACTGCAATGTAACAAAGATTGAAAAATGTAAGGGTGTCTGAATACTATATATATATATATATATATATATATATATATATATATATATATATATATATATATATATATATATATATATATATATAATTTTCTCAACAAATTTGACTTGCGTGACATTATGATTAGACCATGATCTGAACTCATGCTGCATGCTAATGAGTTTTGAATGCTTGAAAGATATCATAAATTTATATGTTCAGATTTAAAATTTATACCCGAGGACTTCAATATCACACAATTCATGTTCAGATGTCATTGAACATGTAATTGTTTCTACACTTCACATTATTCTGTACTTGAGTATTGTACTATAAATCTTGTGTGACTCTGCCAGTTATTTGGGCATGTTGCTAACTCTGATTTATGCTGCTTCATGTTACTTTAATTTGAGCATACAATTTCCAAAGCAGCCACTTTGTGCAGCGGGCACCAGTCAAGACTCCAGTATTTTAATACTAGATCCTTTCCATTTTCAATTACTAAGGCTGTTCTTCAAAGGCTATTTGTCTTTCCAGCTACTTCACTTTCCTGATAATTCCTTCCCTGTTCCTGTCACAATAAGCATTGCAAATACTTTTTGTTCTGAATATGGAGTTTACTTATTGATTAAATCTATTTTAAATAATTAGGTATTGTTGTCACAGTAGCATTTAGACCCATTGCAAAGGTTTTAGCAGCAATTGGTTAAATAACAGAGTAAATTATAAAATACCTTCCATGGTACAGGAACTAGAATCTGTAAAATTTGGGTGTATGCATGCAAAAGTTATTTCATTAAATTAGAGCTATAGGCAGTTATAATACCTTCATAGGAAGTTATAATATCTTCAGATTAATCCATATAAATATTCATTGTCATATTTAAAAAAAAAAAAAGTTGAATATAATTTAAGCATTTATCTTAGTGTAGTTTTAAGCCAGTGTTTCAACATCCCTATATTTCAATATCCCTTTGTAGCACAATTTTTTTTCGAACTAACACCTGTTTGTAGACCTCGTCCTTATAAATTCATAATGTAATATTTTGAAGTTCACCGGTCACTAAATGGTGGCTTCAGTAGTTTTCTTTTTTTCAAGGCCTATTCACATAAAAAATTGGTGCATGAAAGGCATGTTCTGTATGCATTCTCAGCACTGCAGGGGAATTTGCCTCCCTTCAAAGGGACATGTGGGGGCCAATGCATTAATAGCACCTTAAATGCATCTTGCAAATTAAAGCACCAACCAAATGTTACTGCAGTAATTTTATTTTTTAATTTCCCAGGTGGAAGTGTGAATACTGTGCCAGTACTAATACTTGATGTATACGCTAGTTATTATGCCAGAAGTAGATCCCTTTGCGCTTTTTAGTATCTTACATACTGTGGGGAAAATAATTATTTGATCCCCTGCAGATTTTGGAAGTTTGTCCACTTGCAAAGAAAAAGGGTCTATATCATCTATCATCCTATATCTATCATAGGTGTATTTTAAATGATGGAGACAGAAGATCAACCAAAAATCCAGAAAAAAAAAGCATACAACAAATGCCATAAATTAGTTTGCAGTTCAATGCGTAAAATAAGTATTTGATCCCTAAGATGATCCTAACAGAGGGAAGATGTTTCTTATAGTTGGTGACCAGGTTTGTACATATCTTGGGATCGATTTTGGTCCACTCTTCTTTACAGATCTTCTCTAAATCCATTAAGGTTTCTTGGCTATCGCTTGGGAACTCGAAGTTTCAGCTCCCTCCATACATTTTGTATAGGATAAAGGTCTGGAGACTGGCTAGGCCACTCCATGACTTGTTCTTCTTGAGCCATTACTTTGTTGCCTTGGTGGTATGGTTTTGGGTCATTGTCATACTGGAGGACCCATCCATAACCTATCTTCAGTGTTCTGGCTGAGGGAAGAAGATTCTCATCCAAGATTTTCTAATACATAGTCCCGTCCACTGGCCCCTTAATGCGGCAAAGTTGGCCTGCACCTTTAGTAGAGAAACATCCCCAACGCATAATTTTTCCACCTCTGTGCTTGACTGTAGGGATGGTGTTCTTAGCAAGTCGAGTTAATGCTAAAGAGCTCACCCTTCTCTGAATTATTTAGATGTTCGTTGGCATAACTGTACATGTACCTTCTTGAGGGGGGGCTTGTCGTGTTTGGAAGAAGAAAAAAATGCTGACTACGACCCTAAGAACACCATCCCTACAGTCAAGCACAGAGGTGGAAACCTTATGCTTTAGGACTATTTCTCTGCTAATGGTACAAGACCAACTTTGCCTCATTGAGGGGCCAATGGATGGAGCCATGTATTGTAAAATCTTGGAAGAAAACTGCCTCCCCAGAACACTGTGGGTCATGGATGGGTCTTCCAGCATGACTATGGGGGTTATTTACAAAAGGCAAATCCACTTTGCAATGCAAATGCACTTGAAATTGCACTGAAAATGCACTTGGAAGTGCAGTCACTCTAAATCTAAGGGGTAAATCTGAAATGAGTGGAAGCTCTGCTTATTTTACCATCCAATCACGTGCAAGCTAAAATGCTGTTTTTTATTGCCCTTGGATCTACAGCGACTTTACTTCCAAGTGCACTTGCAGTGAAAAGTGGATTTGCCTTTCATAAATAACCCCCAATGACCCAAAAGATACTGTTAAGGCAACAAAGGAGTGGCTCAATAAAAAGCACACTAAGGTCATGTAGTGTCCTAGCCAGTCTCCAGACCTTAATCCTATAGAAAATGTATGGAGGGAGCTAAAAAATCGAATTGCCAAGAGATGGCCAAGGAACCTTAAGGATTTGGAGAAGATCTGTAAAGAAGAGTAGACCAAAAATCTCTCCTGAGATGTGTGCAAATCAGATCACTAACTGCGAGAAACATGTTTCTGCTGTGTTTGCCAACAAGGGTTTCACCAAGTACTAAGTCATGTTCTGCCTGGGGATCAACTACTTATATTACTCAATGAACTGCAGCTTTTTCAGGATTTTTGGTTGATGCTCTGTCTCTACCATTTAAAATACACCTATAATAAAAATGGTACAGTATTTTGACCTACTTTTTGTTCCCATCTTTGGACTGATTCGAGGGGCCAAAACACTTCCATCCCTAGCTGGTCGCAGCCGTTTACCATAGAGCTGACCCAGAAACAGTCCCTAGTTATCTCTGACCTTCAGAGGCCTGGAGTGCCGTCATTCCAGTGGCAGCAGATGTAAACACTGCTGTTTTTTTTTTTTTTTTTTTGGAAAGCCCGAGATCACTTCTTTTTTTTTTTTTGAGATCTTAGGCTTTCCATCCTAGAGGAGAGGTCTAGGAAATTATAGACCCCAGCTCTCTCTGTAAAGAGGACCTGTCATGCCCTATTCCTATTACAAGGGATGTTTACATTCCTTGTAATAGTAATAAAAATGATTACATTTTTTTTTGTAAGGGAAAGTATAAAAATAAACAATTTTAAAAGAAAAATTTAAAGCACCCTGCAGAACAGCAAACATATGTAGGTCACGCCTACATATGTAAACGAAGTTCAAACCACACATGAGGTATTGCCACGAACGTTAGAGCAAGAGCAATAGTTTTGGAGCAAGACCTCCCGTTTAACCCTAAACTAGTAACCTGTAAAAAAAAAAAAAAAAAAAAAAATTTAAAGTGTAGCCTATGGAGATTTTTAAGTACTGAAGTTTGGCACCATTCCTTGAGTGTGCGCAATTTGAAAGCAGTGACATGTTTGGTATCTTTTACTCAGTGTAACATCATCTTTCACATTATGCAAAAAAAAATAAAAAAAAAATCGGGCTAACTTGTAACAGTTTTTTTTTCCCCCCCAAAAAAAACGTGTTTGGAAAATTGCTGTACAAATACTTTGTAAAATAAAAAAATGAAACAGCTGCTATTTTATTCCCTAGTAGGGATGAGCTTGGGTGAGTTTGCATGCTCCACGTGCAGAGCCCGCCAGGAAGGCAGCGCTGCGCTAATCACAGGCACTGAGACATTGCCCGATCTCTGCAGCCACGCATCAGGGCAATGTCTCACTGCCTGTGATTAGCACAGTGCTGCACCGACTTCCTGACGGGCTCTGCACGTGGAGCATGCGAACACGCCTGAGCTAAAAAAAAAACACGCTAAACCTGCTAAAAAACATATATAATGTTTGGGGTTCTGAGTAATTTTCTAGCAAAAAAATTGTTTTTTTACACGTAGCATAGGAGTGCCAGAATTGGCTTGGTTTAGAGTATGGTTAAAGTGGAAGTCCATGCAAAAACTAAAATCCCTGCATCCACCAGCATGTTAACACTAACCTATCTATCCCTGAAAAGAAAAAAAATCAGTATACATACCTTTTCTACAAGCGATCCAATGCGATCTCCAGTGGCAGAAGCTCTGATCCCACACTGAGCTGTCAGCCGTGGCTTTGCTGTGGAGGCAGATGCAGAGGACACGTCTGTCAATGAAAGCCCCATAGTAACTCAGTGGGTGAGGTCACTTCCCATTAAATTCATATCCGTTGTCTGATGTGTACTCAGCAAAGCCACTGGAGAGCAGGTTGGATCGCCTGCAGAAAAAGTATGTATACTCATTTGATCTTTACAGTGCTAGAGAAGTTAGTGTTACAATGTTGGTGGCTATAGATGCAGGGATTTTAGTTTTTTGCATGTACTTCCACTTCAAGCAATATTCATTATTTGATGTTTGGAGGACAACGAATCCTTCTGGAAAAAGCTATACTTTTTGTTCTCCAATGCACAAGATGCTTACCAGAACAGACCATTTCCATACAAATTTTCCTACACATCCAAATGCTGTTTCCATGGATATACCATCCATAACATGTCAATAGAAACACAGAGTAGGGCATGGTAGCATGCACACACAAGTGCCCCATAGCAAGTGGCTTGCTATGAGGGAACGCTGCAGGGGGGAGAGGAGCAGAGAATGCCCGTCGGGAGCCCCAGAAGAGGAGGACCAGGGCTGCTCTGTGCAAAAACATTCCACGGAGCAAGTAAGTAGAACATGTTTTTAAAAAATGTTTTACCTTTTTTAGTATCATTTTAAAATGTTTTAAAGCCAATTTACAGAAAGGGATACTATTCAAATGAGCATTCTCTGAACTCTATAGCTGCAGTCACTATGGCAAAAGTTATTTCTAGTCTCCACCCTCCAATCTTTTCTTCCTCTGCTCAATGGGGGGTTGCTGCACAGAGGCTTTTTAAATTTCATTCATAGAATGAATCAAGGTAAAAAACCTTGAGCCTATAGAACCACTTTAAGCCTTATGGCTTAGCCAACAAATTCACACCTAGTACTTGTGGGGTACTTGATCTGAACCATTTCCCAGACACTCAGGGTCTGCCTTTGTGTTAATTTAAAGCTTGACTTATACCTGTTGCTATCTGTGTTCCTATTACCAACAGTTATGTAGTGCAAGAGCTAGCTTGGCTTGATACTAATTGATATTCTTTTTGAAAGCCCCCAAGATATATAGTTTTGGTAAATCTCCAAATGGAATTGTACAGAGATTGTAATGTGTGTATATAAAGTAACTGGCTTAAATTAAATAATTCCAGCTGTTTTTTGCATAGTTACATTGGTCTTGCTTGGACCAATGTAATTCTGCATATACCATACCCGTGGGACTCCCCTGGAAGCTGAAAATCATTGTTGTAGACATATCTACTAAAGTGTTCTTCACTAGCTTCTAGGTACTGTACTGGGTGGCTGATGTTTGTTTGGGTGCCTTTCAGTGAGCGCTTTGCATTATCTTGATGAAGGTAAAGCGTTCTCTAATTGGACAAGCTGAAGAGATGTGGCAGTGACCTCATGCCCTCCTCATCGAATCGGCAAATGCTTTGTATTTTCTTAATGAATTTACCACTCCACCTCATCCACAGAATGAGTGATGCCCATGCCGAGTGGGCAACCTCCAGTATTCATAATAAAGCAGGGCAGTTATTCAACACGGGACCCAGAAACTAGTGGAGATCATTGTAGTAGCGATGCTTTCTGCAGTGATTTCAAGCTTCCAGGGGGATCCCAGAAGTAAGGCCTTCAAAAAAAGATACATGGGTCCAAGCTGGACCAGTGTAAATATGTAAAAAAATTAAAAGAAAATTAAATATCCATGCCTGAAATAAAAAAATAAAAAAAATGCCTTTCAGACATGTCAAGTGGGAATGATATGCTTTCAAAATTTGTAATAGTTATCTATAATTGCAAATATCAATTTTACATTAAAGTGTTCCTAAAGTCTAAAGTTTTTCATTTAAAAATAAACCTCTTCTACTTACCTACTCTGTGCAGTAGTTTAGCCCAGATACTTATCTTCTCTGGTCCCTCGCCAGCTCTCCTGGCCCCTCCCTCTTGCCCCCACAGCAAGCAGCTTGCTATGGGGGAAGCAGAGCCACTGCTGTGTATCCATTCAGACATGGAGCTACGGTTCAGCCTCTCTCCCTCTCCCCCCTAATCGGCTCACTGGCTTTGACAACAGCAGGAGCCAGTGGTGCCTCTCTGCTGTGTTAGCCGATCAGGAGGGAGAGCCCCGGGCAGCCGAATCCCTCCAACAGGGCTGGATCAATATGGGTTTAGGTAAGTTTTATGAGGGGGGCTGTGCACACAGGTTTTTTATCTTCATTAAAAAAAAAAAACTGACTTTACAACCACTTTAAATACTTTACTGTACTATGCACATCTACAATGAGTAGATTGTCTGGTCCTGTACACTTTAAATCATCAGTACATCAAAATGTTTAATTTCTTAATTAAAATATGATGCATGCATGTGATAGTTTATTTTGGTTGTACCTAATTTATGATTTTCTTTAGTTAAGCTTTCAAATATTTGTTTTAGGCTGCAGTCCATGGAGCACATTTCAAAGGGCAGGACTTAAAGTTAGGATGGCATAAACCAGTACCTAATGCCTGCACCACAGAGGTGGAAGATGCAGAACAGGAGGAGGAAGAAGTGAGTGTTCACTATTATAGATTTACCTGTGTTGCTGAGTTCATATATAATTAGACTACTGATAAAAGGCATTGTTTCTTATAACGGGCAGATGTTTTTTCTGTTCTGGTCAAAACCGCTGTTCTATTTAACTTGGTGTAAAAGAGCTCTGCAGTGTTTTGGCAGGAGCTTTTTTTTTTATTGCAAGTTTCGCTGCCATCACTAACACACTTTTTGCAGTGTACTCCAAATCCCTTTCATTAACAAACTCCATGTTTTTCAATGGTATTTCTTAAGAGGCAGTAAGTAACTGTAAGAGCTGGGGTTAATTGTTCACTGGGGAAATGCAGCATTGCCTCTTTTGTTTATGCCCTTTGTATAGGAAGTTGCCACTAAGGAAATACTACTCTATCGTCTATACTACCCATCAACATTATGTTCCAGATACCTCTTGGTGTCTGAAAGAAGTGGACCCTGTGGACTTGACATACATATTTTTTTTTTCTTGGGTCAGAAGCTAAAAACTTTATTTCAATGGTGTTCCAACTGTGTCCTTCCTGCCTCTTGAGCTTCCCCTATACCCAACAACTCAGAAGCTGCTTAGAGATTGAAAAAAATATTTACTATATACTCCAACTGGATCATCATACTTGGTGTGGGTATATTAAGTAGAAAACATTGCCTTTATTTCTTCTGCTAATGAATATTATAATAACAATTTTATATATTTCAGCAGAAACTTGATTTAGCTATTTTATTTTTTGAAGAGGGATATCGTTCTTATGGCAGCAACTAGCTACCATAACCCCCGTATCCTCTTTTTCAGTGAGCGGTCTGGTTTCAGATAAGTGGTCTCCACGGCGGATTCGCTGCAAGATCACTTTTATTGTCGGCGGGAGAGGGGACCCACCGGAGCCATCAGCGGTGGAGGCGATCAGGGTCCTCTCCCTGGCTTGGTATGGAGATGAGTGGGGGCCCCTCCCGTCGCCTGTAAGAGTGATAAAGCGGTGGAACTGCCATTATGATCTTTCTTATCGTGCACAGAATTGCTGGCTTGAAAAAATTATACCCGAATGATGCCTGTAGCTGCAGGCATCATTCGGATATCCCCACTCAGTGTCAAGGACGTCATATGATGCCCTAAGGTATTGAAGTGGTTAAATGACATTTCATTTTATTTTTTAGCGTTTTAGTGTAAATATGAGATCTGAGGAATTTTTGACCCCAGATATCATATTTAAGAGGTCCTTGTCATGTTTTTTTCTATTACAAGGGATGTTAACATTTCTTTTTAATAGGAATAAAAGTGACACCATTTTTTTTTTCTTTGAAAGAACAGTATAAAAATAAAAGGTAAACTAAAAAAGTTTTAAACGCACCCCATCCCGCAGAGCTTGCGTGCTGAAGTGAACGCACATGTGAGCAGCTCCCGCACATGAAAGTGATGTTCAAACCACACATGTGAGGTATCGCCCACGATCGTTAGAGCGATCAAAACATGCAACCTGTAGAATTTTTTTTTAACCGTCTCCTGTGGAGATCTTTAAGGGTTAAGGTTTGTCGCCATTCTACGAGCGGACGCAATTTTGAAGCGTGAAATGTTTGGTATTAATTTACTCGTCGTGACATTATCTTTCAGAATATGAAAAAAAAATTGGACTAACTTTTTACTGTTTTATTTTTTAATTCAAATTTTTTTTATTCTTTTCCAAAAAAAAGTGCACTTGTTAGACTACTGTGCAAATACGGTGTGACAAAGTATTACAACAATGCCATTTTCTTCTCTAGGGCGTTAGAAAAAAATATATATAATATTTGGGGGTTCTAAGTAATTTTGCTAGCAAAAAAAATGTTTTTAACGTGTAAACACCAAATCTCAGAGGCTCGGTCCATACAGTGCATTTGGAAAGTATTCAGTGGTAAAAATACCAGGCTTCCTCTGACTGGCCAAGAAGCACTCAGCCTGACTCCATTTTGTTCCAGCAGTAGACACAAGATTTCCTCAGATGCTGCCACAACACAGTGCTACATATTTTATAAAGCTGATTATACTGTAGTACAATGCAGCGCTCATAGCAGCCACATCACTTAGTAAAGGAAATAGTTTGGGCCAGCTTGGCGAAAACAAAACCATTTCAAGTGTCAGAAAACCTAGATTTAGGCAGTGCATTTTGTTTGCTACAAAGTTTCTTGTTCATAATTTTGCATTTTCTCAGTTTCAGGAAGATTCTGTTGTGAATGACTCTTTACTGCAGGATGATGATGAAGAGGAAGATGACAATGAACCTAGATCTTGGAGAAGATGAAGGAGTTCACCTATCGCTCAGCTGTAAACATTACCTCTGACATTGAGATCACCTAATGCGCTTTTCCATAGGACATTTTCAGCATGTCTGTGAACATATATAGCGGACACTTGGTTTAGAAAGCTCATCTAAGACTTGAAAGCCTTCTGTTGTCACATTTCAGTTAATGGTTTAATGCATTATAATACACAAATGCAACATTTATTAGCATACTTTTGCTGGCTGTACAATTTTGGTTTAAGTTTTAATTTAAAAACAAACTTGTCAAGGGCAAGTTGAAAATATTCATGATAACACAATTTGCTTTAAACTCTGTGGAAGTTTGAGAAATCTAGATGAATACTAAACAAAAATCTCAGTTGTTATGTAAACATAATACATAGTGTTATGCATAGGCTTTACTATGTAGTAGCCTTTCTGTTCACTTTATTTTGTGTACGTATTTTACGTATGGGTTTTAATAACATTGTGCAATTGCTTTGCATATGTCTTTGCAACTTTAGTATGTTGAAAAAGAATTAAATGGAATGGTCAAAAAAAAAAAAAAAGGAAAAAAAAAAAGAATGACAATGTAGATTTGTTGGCAAATAAACCAAAAAAGGAAAAAAAAAGAAAAAGGAAAAAAAAAAAAGAAAAGAAAAATCGGAAAAAAAAAAAAAAAATCTAACCGTTCCAGTAGTTGTCTCATCCCAATACTTGTAAATATCTTGCTGTTATGTCAAATTAAAACTTTACCATAACAAGTACAAAATCCTGTTGTATGAAAAGTGCATTGTTTTCATATGGTGATTAAAAAAAAAGCTCTTATTTGCATACATGCTGGCGTTGGTGGGCGCTGAAGTTTCCTACCCTGCAGGCTTAAACTTAATTTGGTAAGTAAAGTGTGTGTTTTGTTTTTTCCTTGACAAGTGTATGAAGGTTTTTGTTGCACCACTGTAAAATTGCCTAGGTGCGTAATTTATGAACCACTGAAGCCCAAATCAAAATATACACAAAAATTTTATTTTCTAAGTAAATTATTCCGCATATAATGCCATTTAATGGGAAAAACTAGTGTGCTTTAAAGTGCATGCCCCACTTCCAAGAGGGAAGCAATTCAAATGTTGACAGTGTTTCTGGAAAATCTGCTTAAAGTGATAGTAAAGCTTAGTTTTAAATGTATTTTATTTTAAATAACACACGTCTTATACTTACCTGCTCTTTGCAACAGTTATCGGAGTGCCCCCATAGCAAGGCACTTGCTATAGGGGCATTCGTTCATTCTTGCTACTGAGCCACACTATGTCTCAATAAGACACACAGAACTGGGCTCGGCCCTGCCCCCCACTCCCTCCTCACTAGCTGTGATTAACAGCAGCAGGAGCCAATTGCTTTGGCTGCTGTGTCTCAGCCAATGAGGAGGCAAATGCCCAGGAGAGCAGTCACATTGGTGCACATCGGTGGATCAAGTGAGTATTAGGGGGGCTGTGGGGGGAGTTGCATACTGAAGGTAAAAAAAAAACCTTCAACCTTTTAGAACCACTTTAAGACTGAATTTTGTGAAAGTTATAATTTGTCTTAAGTCCCAATTTTGGCTTTATTCAAAGATCTATTTTTTGGGCTTATTAGAAAGCTCAATACATTCTGCACAATGTAGCACTCTTCATTAAAAGTTTTAGAAAACACATTTTATACTTTCAACAAAATACTTAGGATACCTCCAATAAATGTATTGATATATAGGGTATAATGAAAAAAATATATAGTTTACAATCTTATGGGTTTTTTTTTTTTGTTTTTTTTTGTAAAATGTTAGTTTTGCAATATTTAATATTTTTTTCCTTCAAATGGCTAAAATATTTATTTTTCTTCTGTTTTAAAGATTTTGTGCCTTAAGACCGTCATGTTATCTGACATGGTGTTAAACAGCTACTTGACAAAGGTAATGGAGTGCTGGAATTTACTTTACTTTACTTTTTTCTTTTTCTTTTTTTTTTTTTTTCTTTTTTTTTTACGGTGCAAACGGGTGGGGTGGGGTGGGGTGGAATATATGTTGGAATTCAATACTGCAGAATACATTAAAAAACAATAAGTTTGTGCTTTGAAATTATGGCTGTGTATTTACTGTTCCTTGGGGGTCTGCTGTCAGTCCATATATTTCTTGATTAGTTTTAATGTAGAAGAATCTATCAATTTCATCTGCATCATTTTCAAGTTACTTAAGTTTTTCAGATATTTTTTTAGAGCGGGTATGGTTTTCAATAAGTTGGCCAACTCGTATACTTGCTTGAGGAAAAGGAACAGTAAAGCACAACCAGTGCGTTGATTACAAAGCAGGAAGCAGAGCCCCTGCATATGTAATGTGCAAAAATATGTACATGTTCAGTATAACTACAAACTAAATATAAGGTTTTTAATAATGTGCAGTGTTATTATTTACATCATATGGGAGTATTTTGCAAGCATATATACAAAAAAATGAACACGCCTACATGTTAACGTATGTTAATATATTCGGCCTTAAAGTAATAAATTATGTTCTGAGGCAAAAATTATATTACAGGAACCACACATTTGAATTAAACATGGTTGTTTTAGAATTGCCAATTGAGAACATTGGGAATCAAACAATTCAGGAATCCAAACAAGTATGCTACTTGAAATCTTGAGCTTGTTTTATTTGAGACAATTGAGGTTGTTTTTTTAATTTTGTTGATTTACTTGTGTGTTTTTTTTTTTTTTTTGTTTGTTTTTTTGGCTTACTAATTTCAGCAACCCACTGTCACTAATGTTTGATGATTTTTTATTTTTTTTTGGTAAATGTTACTATTTGGCATAGTTCATGGTTTAAAAATCTTTTTTGCTTCTCACAATTCTTAGTATGTAAATATTGAATTTGTAGGCCAACCAGAGGTTCTGTTTTAACCCTAAGGTTCCTTCAGAGGTTGCTAGGGGTTCCTTGAACTGTGGCTCATTGACATTTCTTCAATGGTGTCTGTATAGTTCTGAGGCCAACGCCACTTGAAGAGCCAAAGATTTTTTTTAAGCCATGTGTAAGAGTAACATTCATTCCCTGACATCTGAAAATTGTTTCAGGGATGTCTCTGGAATAAAAAAGGTTGATGTGGGTTATAGTTTTCCAGATATGATACTTATGAAAAAAGATGCTTAATTTAAAATAACTTTTTTTTTTTTTTTAAACTTGCAGGTTGGCTGTGGATGTTTTTTGTGAACTCATCTGGAAATTATACCTATACTTTTTATCCATCAAAGTGCTTTATTTTAAAATTAGTACTACCTGGTACACACACAAATTTTACTTTTGTCAGATTGTAGTTCAAGTTGATCAGTGTGCTTTAAGAAAAGTGGTACATTAAATTGGCCTTTGACCTTTAACTTTAGAAACATTTGCTGTTTATGCCCCACTTTTTTTTCATATTTAGGCATTAGAAAAGAAACTTTTTGTATTGACAGAATATATTTGTTGTGCATCCATAATTACATTGTAGCCTTCGCTAAAGTTCTAATGTTAATTTTACAATAGCGTAAGCAAAATTTTTCCAGTATAGAGTCAGTGTGATAGGCTTAATACCCTGAACATAGTAAGGAAGAAAAAAAAAAACCTTAAATGGCCTGCAATGGCTAAAGTGGACTCATTAGAAAGATCGCTGCTGTTGTAGGTGAGTTCATGCGCTACATCTATAGTAAATCAGTGATATTCCAACTGATTAGAATGACATTGATTTGAATCTAGCAATCATTAATTGTACAAAAAAAATTAAGATAGCAATTTTCATTATTTATATTTTGTCTAGTGTGATTTATTAACAACTATATACATTTTCTAGGATTTGTCCTGGTTTCTTGAAGATTAGTCTTTTTGAACTCACAACTTGTTTCTGAGATAATGGGTTTCAATAAACTCTTGTTCTATTCCAGAGCCCAGTCTGAGGTATAATTTCCTTAATAGAATAGTTTGAGAGAAAAATCTTAGTGGTTTAATATCAGTTGGGTAATGGTGTGATGTCAAGTTGACCTGAACAGGTTCAAGAAACTATTCAGAGAAAATTATATAGGGAGTATCTGGTGTATAGATTCCCTTTCCCTGGATATACAAACACACACATGCACACAAACACGCACGCACAAACACACCATATTTTAAGGTTATTCAACTCTTTAAGGTTAATGCGCTTATAATCGTCTTTAGGTTCATAAGCTATACAGCAAGTCCCCTACATGCGAACGAGTTTTGTTCCCAGAGTGTGTTCATAAGTCCAATTTGTAAGTGCAACAATGTTCACCAAGGTACCCAATAGAGCTGCACGATTCTAACCAAAACGAGAATCGCGATTTTTTTTTTTTTGCTTAGAATAAAAAGATCACGATTCTTGCAATGTAAAATCTTTCACATTGTACAAAAAAAATGGGATTTTACTGGTTAGGTTTTTTTGTTTTTTCTAATTCATTAAAGTACTTAAAAAAAAAAAAAAAAATTACATTTGAAAGACCGCAGTGTAAATAAGTGTTTATACTTAAGTTCAACTGATAAAGAATGTTTTGATTCTTGACAGACTGCCCAGTTTTTCTCTTCCTTTCTTTTGAGGGCTGTGGCTTCAGAAGAGCAGAGGGGATTATTTGCATAGAATTGTGAAACACTTTAGTCGAGATCGCGATAATGATTCTTGACGATTAATTGTGCAGCTCTAGTACCCAACTAACACAACTGGCTATAAAGTAGTATACTATAGTAGGTTTAAAATGCATTACTTTTCATACAAATATACTGTACAGTGAAGTACACAAAAGCACAACCACTTGTAAAGGATGTGCACAGGTGACAGTGTATGCCAGACTCATGAACTAACTTATGTCATTGGAAATGGGAATGCACGCTTATATCTTTGAAAGTTCGCAGCTTGGAGGTTCGTATGTAGGGGACTTTCTGTACATATAAACTAAATTATTTAACTGCTAGCATCTAGCAAAATACAAGCTCAAATCCATACTTTTTGTGGAAAGTGATTATTTGGTGAGTATTTTAAATACTTTGACCAAAAAACACATTAATTCATGTAAGCTTCTGATGCTTTCTGGAATGTGAAGGTGAAAAAAATGCTGCTGAAGAAATGGAGAAAATGGTCATTTATTTTCAATGCAACTATTAGCACTGAATTGTTTTAAGAATACAATAGACATGTATAGTTTTTCTATAAATTTTTATTTTTTTTAAAAAAGATCCTAATGTTTTGGTTTTATCAGAATAGATCAGAACAATACTCAAGAACCAAACCTAGTAGAGTATTTGTCCTGGATTGTGGTTTTGAATACATTTTGTATATACTCCCTTTTTCTGGCAATTTTTTTGTAACTTTCATTAGGGATTTTCAAAGTCTTCATATTCAATTAAATAAGTGAACTTCTAATTGGAGGGCCTTGTTGAAATGCATCATTATGTACATGATTGTTCAAAAATGTTTTCATCCACAACTTAAAAAATTATACATATACCATTTAATCCAGTCATATTTGTCATTGAATGGGCCGAACGTTTTAAGGAAACCATTTTGGTGCTAAAGCAAAGGTTTTCCATGCAACTGGATGTGTTACTACTATTAAAACATTTTATTTGTTGCATATTTAACCTTTTTTCCCTAACTAAACAATAAAGGTTCTATTTTTATCTATATTGTTTTGTTTCTTTCTTGATATATGCATAAATATCAATTCCAAAGATGTATGAGAATTTATATTGAAATTAGGTTGGATTGCATTTCTTCATTTTTTTTGTGTTAACTCATTACTCAAAAGGGACATTCAGACTTGAGCTTTGTGGTAACACAATGCATTTTGTGCAGTGCAGAATTGCAGGAGTGAGCGATGCACCAGTGCTGCAGCACACAGACATGGCTTTGTAGTGTGCAGCATTAAGAATAAATTTTCCACTCTGTTGCTTTATGTTGGCAGCCTTTTCATAATGAATGGACTGCCTTAAAGCTGAACTCTGGGCAGAAATTGTATTACCTGCAAGCACTGGTGCTTTCATAGCTTTTAATATAAAATGCATGTTCTTTCTTTCCCCGATGTGTCATGTTTGATAAATCCGGGGTGCATTTTTGGAATCAGAGCTTCGTTCTCCTAACATCCATGTTGCAAGACTAACAGCTATGCTATGTATCTCCCTGGCCACCGGTCTTATCTCTACCCCTCTGTAGTTCTTTACAGCAAGCAATGGCGTACTTGTGTCCCTGCTCGCTGTAGTGGAAGGACTCTGAAGTCTGAGACTCCCCGTCTGAGCTACTCACTATGCGTATCAGGATAGTGACTGGCTGTGTAGGTGGGTCTGCGATAGTCTTCAGCACCAACTCCGCCATGTGCTCTGCCTCCTCCCCTCCACAAGTTTGCTTTACACACCTCTAGTTTCCTGCATTTCCCCTTGCATAATGGGGAAATGTAGTCCTTTTTCCCTGCTTAGATGTGAAGTGTATCGCCAGGAAGGAGTACTCTTTTCCAAGGGTCTCATGGCAAAGTAAGGGAACGTTATTTAAACTGTTAGCGGTTTAACATTGCTTAGGAAGAGGGATCTGTATTTGCAATGTTATCTAAATCCTGGAGTTCAGATTTAAAGCAACACACATTCAAATGTGATTTTTACACACTCCAGATGTGTGAATCCAGCCCAAAAAAAAATCATACATTAAACATTATGATGAATAAGCTGACATTAATTTCCATATCAACTAGGCAGGTCTAGGTCTCTTACAATCAGAAGCTGGAAGTACCAGCTCTCGATCATATGATCACAAATGGTTTGTGTAACGATAAATAAAATGGCTAGGTTGAGGTTAAGATGAAAAATGCATTCTAAGTTTGTGATGCTCCTGTAATTTGTAATTAAGCTCACCTGTATCAATTAACAGGTGCTGATAATATAGAAAGCACACCAGCAACCCGTTTTAAAATGGTGAAAAATTTACTAAGGCCCTTTCACATGGACGATCTGTTCAGGTCCACCTGTCAGTTTTTCAGGCGGACCTGAACGGATGCTACATAGAGCTCTATGGAGCGTCGGATGTCAGCGGTGACACGTCCACTGACATCCGACCCGCTCTGATCAGAAAAAGTGTGACGGAGGAAAAAGCCGTTTTTCCATCTGTCATGGGATCGGGTGACGACGGACATAGGGGAGAGCAGCGCTGTGACAGGTCCGTCCCTGCGCAGTGTGCAGAGACAAACCTGTCATCTTCTTGCTCAGCGGAGATCGCCCGGTGATCCCTGCTGAGCAAGCGGGTATCAGCATTGATCCGCCCCATGTGAAAGGACCCTTAACCCAGGGGTTGACAAATTTGCTTGGAATCTAGGAGCCAGCTAAAAAAGTTAGGAGCCAGGTCCGTGACGGCGATCTGGACCTGTCCCTGGCCTGACATGGAGACGAGTGAGGGGAAGATAGCCCCAAGCCCCTCACCTGTCTCCAAGTCATTGCCCATAGCTATTAGAGGGACATTTTATTTGTTTTATTTTTTCAAATGACGATTTTTTTTAAAATTGCATTTTAGTGTAAATATGAGATGTGAGGTCTCTCTGACCCCAGATCTCATATATGAGGACCTGTCATGCTTTTTTCTATTACAAGGGATTTTTACATTCCTTGTAATAGGAATAAAAGTGACACACATTTTTTTTTAAAAAGAACAGTGAAAAAAAATAAAAATAAAAGTTAAAATAAGAAAAAATAAAAAATGTAAATGCGCCCTGTCCCGCCAAGCTTGCGTGCAGAAGCGAACGCATATATGAAAGCGATGTTCATACCACACATGTGAGGTATCGCTGCGATCGGTAGAGTAAGAGCAATAATTCTAGCCCTAGACCTTCTCTGTAACTCAAAAAGTGCAACCTGTAGAATTTTTTAAACGTCGCCTATGGAGATTTTAAAGGGTAAAAGTTTGTCGCCTTTCCATGAGCGGGTGCAATTTTGAAGCATGACATGTTGGGTATCAATTTACTCGGCGTAACATTATCTTTCACAATATAAAAAAAAATTGGGCTAACTTTACTGTTGTCTTATTTTTTTTTATTAAATAAATTATTTTTTCCCCAAAAAAAGTGCGCTTGTAAGTATGCTGTGCAAATATGGTGTGACAGACATTATTGCAACGACCACCATTTTACGCTCTAGGGTGTTAAAATAAAAAAGAAAAGTGTGTGTGTGTGTGTGTGTGTATGTGTGTATGTATATATATATATATGTATGTGTATATATGTATGTAATGTTTAGGTGTTCTAAGTAAATGGAAGGAGATCCATTAGCATTAATGGTTGTAATTCCAACGGCCACCACAAGAGGGCGCCAGATTCCAGAAAATAGGATCACAGAAGGGAATAGCATCACAGAAGGCCTCAAAGCCGGGGGCTCAATTACCGGCCGCCGCCGGCGCGGCCCGACGCAATCACGCTGGGGGGGTCCACGGAGACAGGATACCCCAGCTGTGCTGCCCCAGGCGCCAGTCGCTAATTCTAGTCGCCAATGCGACCTGGCGCCCGGGTTTCGTCGAGCCCTGCCTTAACCTTTCTGTTGTATGTCTGTGTGCCACACGGAGCATGAAGAAGAGAAAGTGCAGCAAAGAATTGTCTGTGGATTTGAGAACAAAAATTGGAAAAGCATGGACAATCTCAAGGTTGCAAGTCCACTTTAATGTTCCTGTGTGGACGAAAGAAAAATTGATCAAAGAATTTGCCAAAACGTACCCAAGGAAGCCAAAATCCTTTTTGAGAGAATGTGTGCCATGGACAGACTAAACACAATTGCAGCTTTTTGGTAAAGCCCATAATTGTACTGTTATCAGAAAAAGTTCCTACAGTTAAATGTGGTGGAGGTTTACTGATGTATTGTGCTTGCTTTGCTGCTTCATGCACTGGATGTCTTGACTGTGTGCATGGCATTCATAAAATCTGAAGACTACCAAGAAATTCTAGAGTGCAATGTAGGGCCCAGTGTCAGAAAGTTGGGTCACCATCAGAAGTTATGGATATTATAGCAGTACAATGACCCAAACCACATGTCAAAAAGCACTCATAAAATGGTTTAAGACCTTGAGCAATTGTGGATGGATAAAGTCGCGCTACGGACTATTCCCTTATCTGTGACTAGAATAAATAAATTTTAAATTAAAAAAAATTGTGAATAGGAATATTAGTAAGGGGTTAAAGCAGCCTATGCCTCCGCCCCTTGAGTGGGGGGGGGGAGGTAAAAATGGGCTATGGCGCTAAAACCCAGTGCATGTGCAACTCTGTGCATTTGATGTAACAGTGCTGTCAAAAATTATTAATGTGTCTAATGTATGCATATAAGTGCTAGTGCTGCAGTGGCCCATGCATATGCTCTGCTTATATTATTGATATCAAATTCATGAAAATTCATAACAAACATACAAGAAATACTAATAATGATAATCAAAACAATCCAAAGTGTGCAAATTGATTAATCTCAGCAAGCATGCAAAATTCGTGCAGAATATTTAGTCCCAAAAAACGTCTTTCAGCCTAAGAACTTTTCCAAAATCGCATTCCGGAATCGCTGGAAAGTCGCATGCTGTAATATTTCAAGAAGTGGTAGCAAAGTAAGGTGACTAGTGCAAAAAAAGTGCCAGTAATCAATGTAGAGAGAAATGTAGAGAGAAACACTCTTCCCCGGTGCGCCACTTAGTATTGTAGAAATGTGATTGCTCTCACCAGATCAACGAGCTTTCACAGTATAAGCCACTGTGCTGCTAACTGAATGCTGCTGCTGGTGCGCTGGGGGAATGTTCACTCTTCACTTCAAATGTACTCCGTGGTTATATACATGGGGGAAAGAGAAGCATATCCATGGTGCAAATACGTTTTTTTAAAACGCTTTTATTTGGTTTTAAAAAGAGTTACTCACATTTGCTCGTAGAGTAATTTGCGTGTGTTCTTGTATGTTTGTTATGAATTTCCTAGGAATTTTCATGAATTTGATATCAATAATGTAAGCAGAGTATATGCATGGGCCACCGCAGCACTAGCACTTATATGCATACATTAGACACATTAATAATTTTTGATAGCACTGTTACATCAAATGCACATATACTTGTATACACAGAGTTGAACATGCACTGGGTTTTAGCACCATAGCCCATCTTTCAATTTTCTATCTTTTACCCCCCCCCCCCCCCCATTCAAGGGGTGGAGGATATAGGCATAGGCTGCTTTAACCCCTTACTAATATTCCTATTCACAATTTTTTTTAATTTAAAATTTATTTATTCTAGTCACAGATAAGGGAATAGTCCATAGCGCGACTTTATCCATCCACTTTTCTTAGTGGGGACTTTTTGTTCCCAATTCAAGTTGCAGCAATGGACATTTTTAAATATGTCAGTAGTAGAATGGTTAATTTAATGGAAGTGTTCAACCAGGAACATGTGGTTATCAGGCAGGATTTAGACAGCCTATTTAAACATCTGAAACACTGCCTTGAGAAACAATTAAGAGTATGGTGGGATGTGGCCATACTTGAGATGTATATAGCCGAAAAAATAACTCCCAGAGGGTTACGATGGGATGTCTCCCCAAATGATGCGATTAATGACAAGAATTTAATGGAAGAATGGTATAAATTCTTTAATCAAAGTGAGACCAAGCTTTTACAAAAAATAGTGATGAGACGTCAGCACAAATTAAAGAATATAGAAATGGAAGTATTACAACTTAGAGACCAACTTATACCATTCAAGGAGACAGCGGAATACATCGATAAAGAAAAAGGACTGCAGGAGGCCATAAAAAAGTGTGACAAAAGTGCAACAGAAGAAACAGAAAAAATTTAAAAGGGACGTGTTGGATTATAAGAACCAACAGGTCCATAAGTGGCAAACAGATAGTAACTATAGTGATGAAGATAATGAAATATCAGAAATGGAGGAATCAAGGGAAAATTCAATCCATGGTGAGGAGCAACAGTGGCACCAGCCCACATAAACACAGAATGGTACAACATGACCAGATATTCCCTTTTCTCCAGTATACAGGAGACCATAAAGTAGGATCCCAGTAGAACAGGACCAGAATAGATATCGAGGCAACCGTACCCCCTATACACCTAATATCCCAAGACACCCTAATAGATACTCCCCTTTGAGGGAGTACCCCCAACATACCCCTTTTAGAAATAGAAGGTATGAAAGGGATTTTTTCACGGGACAGGAATACAGACCACCGAGAACAGCAGATATACGATATGGTCCCCAGAGAGAATGGAAACCTTTCCGATACTCAGGAAGAAACTATCAACAGGGACCCCCCAGAAGAAACGGAGGATGGAACCCGAGATGGACCAGACAAGAAAACCCAAGGAGAAACTATGGGGAACACGAACGCCATTGGGATCAAAGAAGGGAGGAACCATACAGAACATCAGGTTGGAGAACAGAAAACACACACAAGGCAGGAGAGGAGGCCTCCAGAAAAAGAAGGGAACAGTAGGAGAGGGTATCTATAACCTAAGCCAGGTGAATTTCACAGAAGAAGAACTCAGAGTGTTAGATATGGGGTTGAAATTTGCCCCAGATAAGGGACTTGATAAGTTTGAAACATACATTGATCTTCAAAGATTCGTGAGAAAACTCAATATTAAAAAATTATTTGGGATAAAAAAATCTTCATGCAAAGGAAGATAACACAGTTTATAAACATTCCCAGTTAAGAAATAATTCTACTTTCAACCCCAAGGTACCACAAGATGAAAACCATAAGAGTATTCAAGAAAATGGTTGAAAATGATCTGAAGGACCTAGAAGTTAAGAAAACTAAAGGGAGAAATATATGGGAGACCATTAAACAAATAGAGAAACGTGAGGGTATAGTTATCAGACCAGCTGATAAAGGAGGGGGCTTAGTCATACTAAATAAACAAGATTATGAAAAAGAAATGGAAAATTTACTCAACATACCCAATACTTACAAGAAATTAAAGAAAAATCCATAAGCGGAATATGAAAAGAAGCTCAAGAAATATGTGGAAAAAGGAAGGAACCTGGGTATTTTGAATAAAAAAGAGGGAAGGTATCTTACACCGAAGGCAGCAAAGACCCCAATCATGGATTACATCCCCAAAATTCATAAGAATCAATCTAATCCACCAGGAAGACCAATTATAAGTGGAATTGACTCCCTGTTCTCCAGATTAGGGGCCTACATTGACAGTTTTTTACAATCATTGGTGACAAAAGGAAAATCGTATTTACGAGACAGTAAACAACTTATGGGAGAATTAAGAGGATTGACAATTAAAGAAAGCGACATATTGGTCACAATCGATGTAGAATCATTGTACACAAATATTGAACAAGAAGATGGACTCAGCAGTGTTGAGTGGGCGCTGCAACAGCAATCGGACTTGAAACAGGAACAGATTAAATATCTAATGGAGGGTTTAAGAATGGCAATGAACCATAATTACTTTTGGTACAAAGGGACTTATTACACCCAGACAAAAGGTGTAGCCATGGGGGCCAAGTATGCCCCAAGTGTAGCAAACCTGTTCCTAAACAGGTGGGAAGAGGAACAAATACATGGAGTACACAGAACCTAAAATTGTACCGTCGATACATAGATGACATCATAATAGTGTGGGGGGGGCACACCGGAACAACTGCAAGATTTTTTTGACGAAATTAACAATAACATATACAGTATAACATTTACAGGTAATTATAATGATTACAGTGTGAACTATTTGGATCTACAGATCTATAAACAAGAAAATAGTTTGGGCACACGCACCTATTTCAAGCCTACTGATCGTAATGGCTACATCCCTACAAACAGCTGCCACTACCCGAGGTGGTTAGGGAACATACCCAAGGGCCAGCTCATGCGATTACATAGGAATTGCAGTAAGAGTACAGACTTTGACCAACGGGCAGAAACAGTCATTGAAAGATTCAAGAGGAAAGGGTATGAAGAAAAGGGCTTACGCAAATTGAAGAACGAAGTCAAACGAATGGAAAGAAACAAACTATTAGAAGATAAGAAAGGAGAAGTGAAACACAATAATCTGCAAGTTGCCTTTCTCACCGGGTACAACAGACAGTACAAAGATGTAGAATACATCATTAAAAACATTGGCCCATTCTGAAGGCAGATAGTTCACTTAATGCCATTTTACCAAAAAAAACCTCGCTTTACCTATAGAAGGGCACCTACACTTCGGCACAAACTGGTCAAAAACACAGTGGACCCACCCAAACAAATAAAAATCGCGGGAAATTTAAAAGGATTCTACAAATGTGGAAAATGCCTCCCCTGCAGAGTCAGTAAGAAGACTGATAAAAAGAGAACCAATTTTAAATCATCCTCTAACGAGAGAGAATACAAAATAAACAAGCTAATTACTTGTAGTAGCTCTTATGTCACCTATGTCATTGAGTGCCCCTGACTTAAACAATATGTAGGGAGAACTACAAGGGAACTACGAGTCAGAATAGGGGAACACATTACGAACATCAAAAAGGGGTTCCATAAAAATAGTGTCTCCAAACATTTTAGGGACTTCCACAACCGTGACCCAGGGCAGATGGTGTTCTATGGAATTGACAAAATAAGAGGCCATTGGAGAGGAGAGGATAAAACAATTAAAATATCTAAAAACGAGACCAAATGGATTTTTAACCTAGACACCCTCCAACCAAGGGGAATGAATGTGGATTTGGATCTCAATTGTTTTTTGACAAATTTTTTATAAAAAATACCCCCTCTTAACTGAGGCCTCTCATTTGCCTATGCACTATGATATTTGGATCGAATGTTGTGTATTCATAATCACAACGTCCGGATCAAATGTTATGCATCTAATAAAATTAGGATAGAAACAACATTGATATATATTTTCACAGAAGTTAGGACGAAGCGTTGCACATTCGGCAATGACAACGGTTGGATCGAATGTTATGCATTCAACAGTATTAATGTGTAAGAAGAAAAAATAAACATTAACATATATCCCTCCAACCCTTATGAGTAAACATAGGCCCCAATTGGCCCCCCAGACCAAACACTAAGCAACAGGAAGCCGACAACACCGAAAAAAAACATCTTTTTCCCTTTTCCCTTTTTCCTCTTTTTCCCCTTTAGGCCTTGGGGCATCTTAGGCCATATAGAAACCAGGGTTGAAAACGACGTATTTAATACATGATGTTTTTTACATACATAACAATATGAGCACAAAAACCACACATCAACACTCTGTAGAACTACTACAACCGACATTATTAGTTCAGGCCAGATAAAGAGCCCCCCCTTTTTTTGGCCCCATGAAACAACAACAATGATTTTTTAACCCATTATAAGAAATTGGGCCTTTTTCTAATTAATTAACCATGGCAAAATAATTTGAAAAAACCTTGAATCTTTACATCTCCCTCTTCTATAAATATAACCCTTCTGATTACAGAAGGAAAATCTCCTCTTCCTGATATTTTTAATTTCAATTATAATTAATTTTTTTTCACATTTTTAGTATAACTAACAACAAGGATCTCTAGTTTCATATTTAGAATTTAATAAAAGCATAATTAGTGTTCTTCCATTAGCAAACTTGGTACTCACATATGAAACATTGGGGCTTAACAGTTTTCACATATTCATTTATTTTAATTTAATTTTAATCTGTAATGTTAACCTAACTTTTCATTTGTAAAGCTGATTCAATTTTTTCTTATATGTCATGTCTATATTTATATAAACATCTCGGGATCGTATTAATTTAGGAATTTTTATATATGTATTTTTTATATCTGGTTAGTAGCAAGCTCATCCAGCTATGAGAAGTAGGCTACAGTGCTCCACACATGCACATACAATTATCAAATGTAAGGGATACGCCATTACATATAATAAAATAGTCACACACTTCCAATGCGCAGTACACACATTGGAGGAGAAATAAGTAGATCGCAGGATAGGGAATTCCCATATCTAAAATGGCGTGGTCTGAGCCGCGCAAGCGCAGTGGAGCACTGCACCCTATTTAAACATTAAGGTGCACCAACATGGCCGCTCCAGAAGACGTCACTCTGATGAAACGCGTAGGGCGTGGCCACGTACGTGCACCTTTCCTATAGCCAGCAGCAGTAGCGGCCGGCAGAGTTTGCCTTTTTGTTTGTTTTTTACACGCAAATTACTCTACGAGCAAATGTGAGTAACTCTCTTTTTATAACCAAATAAAAGCGTTTTAAAAAACGTATTTGCACCATGGATATGCTTCTCTTTCCCCCATGTATATAACCACGGAGTACATTTGAAGTGAAGAGTGAACATTCCCCCAGCGCAGCAGCATTCAGTTAGCAGCACAGTGGCTTATACTGTGAAAGCTCGTCTAACCCCACAGGGGTAGTTGATCTGGTGAGAGCAATCACATTTCCACAATACTGAATGGCGCACCGGGGAAGAGTGTTTCTCTCTACATTGATTACTGGCACTTTTTTTGCACTAGTCACCTTACTTTGCTACCACTTCTTGAAATATTACAGCATGCGACTTTTCCAGCGATTCCGGAATGCGATTTTGGAAAAGTTCTTAGGTTGAAAGACGTTTTTTGGGACTAAATATTCTGCACGAATTTTGCATGCTTGCTGAGATTAATCAATTTGCACACTTTGGATTGTTTTGATTTTTTTGATTATCATTATTAGTATTTCTTGTATGTTTGTTATGAATTTCCTAGGAATTTTCATGAATTTGATATCAATAATATAAGCAGAGTATATGCATGGGCCACCGTAGCACTAGCACTTATATGCATACATTAGACACATTAATAATTTTTGATAGCACTGTTACATCAAATGCACATATACTTGTATGCACAGAGTTGCACATGCACTGGGTTTTAGCGCCATAGCCCATTTTTCAATTTTCAGACCTTGAGCAATTGGCAAAAAGAGTGGTCCACAATTCCAGTAAAGAGGTGTAAGAAACTCATTGTTTTCAGTTATTTTTTTCAAGGAGTGTGCTACCAAATTTTACATTGAGGATGCAAATTTTGTCAGGTCCATTTTTGGAGTTTTGCATAGAATGCATCAGATTTGGCCTTTGGTTTCTCCACTTTTTTGTGTCCTACCAATACAAACAGAAATAAACACGAATGTCTAAACATTTGTAATTGCAACAATTGGTGCATTATCTGACAAATGCAGGGGTGCCAGTATTTTTGGCCTTGACTGTGGTATTGCTGTGATTGTCAGGAGTAGGTAAATTTGTTTTGGGTTGTTTGGTGGTAGGCCATGTTAATGGTAAGAAATATACAGTTAATTGATATTAACCACTTCCCGACTGGCGCACGCCGCTGTACGTCGGCAGAATGGCACGGGCAGGCAAATGGGCGTACCTGTACGTCCCTTTAAATTTGCCGCCCTGCCATCGCGAGCATAATGTTGCAGTCACAATAAAAATAGCTGATCGCCGCCATTACTAGTAAAAAAAAAATTAATAAAAATGCCATAAAACTATCCCCTATTTTGTAAACGCTATAACTTTTGCGCAAACCAATCAATAATCGCTTATTGCGATTTTTTTTTTTACCAAAAATATGTAGAAGAATAAGTATCGGCCTAAACTGAGGGAAAAATGTTTTTTATATATATTTTTGGGGGATACTTATAACAAAAAGTAAAAAATTATGCGTTTTCTTTCAAAATTGTCGCTCTATTTTTGTTCATAGCACAAAAAATAAACACCACAGGGGTGATCAAATACCACCAAAAGAAAGCTCTATTTGTGGGGAAAAAAAGGACGTCAATTTTGTTTGGGAGCCACGTCGCACGACCGCGCAATTGTCAGTTAAAGCGACACAGTGCGAATCGCAAAAAGTGGTCTGGTCTTAAGCCAGCAAAATGGTTCGGGGCAGAAGTGGTTAAACATGCTTATTCTCGGTTTGTTGCATTAAAGCCCAGAACTCTGCATGTTTTGGGCACAAGTGTGTCCTTCAGATTTTTGGACCTTTACCCAAATTACATAAATACACCGCTCATAAAAATGAAAGGAACACTCTTAAATCCGAGTACAGCATCAAGTCAGTTCAACTCCTGGGATATTGATCTGGTCAGTTAAGTAGAAGGGGGGGGGGGGGGGGCTATTGATCAGTTTCAGCTGTTTTGGAGTTAATGAAATGAACAGGTGCACTACATGGACAATGAGACGACCTCCAAAACAGAAATGGTTTTACAGGTGGAGGACCCTGACTTTTTTTTTTTCTTTTCCCTAGTCCTTTTTTCTAACTTTCACTAGTTTTGCATTTAGCTAGGGTCAGTGTTACTAATGGTAGCATGAGGCGATACCTGGACCCTCTAGAGCAGAGATTTGCAACTAGCGGACCTACAATTGACTTTGCCTCTTGGTCTCATGCTTGTGGCTGTCGGTCTTGCTATGCCTCATGGGACTTGTAGTTCTGCAATAGCTGGAGATCTGCTAATTGCATATTCCTGCTATAGAGGTTGCACAGGCAGTATAACTCCTCCAGCATGGCACATCAATACATCCCATTGCCAGAAGGTTTGCTGTGTCTCCCAACACAGTCTCAAGAGCATGGAGGAAATTCTAGGAGAGCTGGACAGTGCTGTAGACAGTCCTTAATCCATCTGCAGGACCAGTATCTACTATTTTGTGCAAGGAGGAACAGGATGAGCATTGCCAGAGCCCTACCAAATGAACTCCAGCAGGCCACTGGGGTGAATATCTCTGACCAGACTTCATGAGGGTGGCTTGAGGGCCCCATGTCCTCTAGTGGGTCCTGTGCTCACTGCCTGGCACTGTGGCGCTCGATTGTTATTGAACACCAGAATTGGCAGGTCTGCCACTGGCACCTTGTGCTTTTCACAGATGAGAGCAGGTTAATACTGAGCACGTGAAAGGGTCTGGAGAAGCTGGGGAGAATGTTATGCTGCCTGTAAAACCCCAAACATGCTCATCCATGTCTTTATGGATCTTGCTTTGTGCACTGGTCCAAATCATTTGGTGGAGGGGAGGGGGGGTTATGGTGTGGAGTTGTCTTTTAGAGGTTGGGCTTGGCCCCTTAGTTCCAGTGAAAGGGACTTTTAAGGTGTCAACATGCAAAGACATTTTGAACAATTTCATGCTCCCAACTTAGTAGGAACAGTTTGGGGGTGGCCTCTTTCTGTTCCAACATTAATGCACACCAGCACACAAACAAGGTCCATAAAGACATGGATGAAAGAGTTTGGGGTGGAGGAACTTGACTGGCCTGTACAGAGTTCTGATCTCAACCTGATAGAAGACCTTTGGGATGAATTCTAGCGGAGCCTGCGAACCAGGCTTTCTTGTCAACATCAGTGCCTGACCTCACAAGTGTGCTTCTGGAAGTTTTCTCAGACACACTCCTAAACCTTGTGGACAGCCTTCTCAGAAGAGTTGAAGCTGTTATACAGTAGCTGCACCGTGTGGGCCAACTCAATATTGAACCCTACGGACTAAAATTGGGATTCCATTAGTGTGTGTGTATATATATATATATATATATATATATATATATATATATATATATATATATATATGAGAGAGAGAGGCAGGCGGCCTAGTGTGTGCGTATTATACACACACTCCCAGTGTCGAGATAAGGTAAGACCGGGCCACCGTGTACCTTTGACAGTTACTGTAGTGCAGCCATTCTCAACCAGAGTTTCCGACAGAGGTTGCTAGGGGTTTCTTGAGCTGTGGCTGACTGACCTATCATCTGATGATGCCTGCCTAGTACCGGGTTACCTTCATTATTTGCTTTACACTATATTAGGTGTACCCTGAGTATTCCTTTAGTGAAACTTTATTTTGAATGTTTATACAATAAAACTAATAAAATATTACATAAAAATAGTGCAAATCAAATTTCATCCAGTGAAGTGACATCCAAAGTGACAATGTATCACAGTGCACTTGACTTGCCTGTACAGAGTGCAGGTGACAATGTATTGCAGTGCACCAAGAAATGAGTGATGTTCAGAAAGAGGACTTCCACCTCTTAAAGAATGGCTGCTTAGCGACTCCCTATGATCTCCTATTACGGGAGATCACACACGCTTTCAGCTCTATACCCACCCAGGGCCTTTAATGGATCCAGGTGAACTCATACTTCACGAACTTCCACCGCCCCAATAGGGCACGATCATATAGGGACCCAAAGTGAAATAAAAGCCTCCATAGCATAAAATCTTTGTTGTATTTATTGTAAAAAGATTGTAGTTACTGGCATAAAAAAAAACAAGCCAACCAACTTAAACCGGCAGCCCGTCTCCCTGAGACCTCAGAACCTCTCTCCCCCTACATGTTTTGTCACAAAATTACATTGTCCTGGGGCATGGGCGGCATGTTGACTCACCACAATATTTACATCTCTGAAAAACAACCAGACCTTGTTCTGAGCTTTGAATAGCTCTTTCAAACAGAACTCCAAAAGGGCCCACACCTAGTACGGCAAATAGAGAATTTCAAAGTCAATTATGCTCTGTATGATATCAAAGAGCAAAGAGGTAGTATTTAAACCTACATCTAACCGATGATTTTTTTTTTTCCCCAAACATAATATGCCTCTATACAATATGAAGGTAGTAATAAAACTACCTTCTAGGTGCCCTAATTAGATCTGACTTTCATTTATGCTGGATGGTTGTAGCAAGTCAACTCTTGTCTGGATTATTAACCTTTTGGGCAAAATGTAATAAAGGTATTTAGATAAAAGCATACACCTTTCTCACAAAAAAAGGAGTTGTAAAAAAATCTCTCCCATCTGCCTTAAAAAGACTGGAAGGAGATAAAAAAGCATAATAAGGGATACCTATTAAACTGATTCAGTCCCAGAAGATTTTACCCCCTTCCTGACCAGAGCACTTTTTGCGATTCGGCACTGAGTCGCTTTAACTGACAATTGCTTGGTCGTACGAAGTTGCAGCCAAACAAAATTGACATCCTTTTTTCCCACAAATAGAGCTTTGTTTTGCTGGTATTTGATCACCTTTGCAGTTTTTTATTTTTTGTTTTGTTTTTTGCACTATAAACAAAAAAGCGTCAATTTTTTAAAAAAAAAAACACAATATTGTTTACTTTTTTACTTTTTCTTTTTGCTATAATAAATATCCCCCAAAAATATATAAAAATTTATTTTTTCCTCAGTTAAGGTTGATATATATTCTTCTACATATTTTTGGTAAAAAAATAAATAAATTACAATAAGAGTATATTGATTGGTTTGCGAAAAAGTTATAACGTCTACAAAATAGGGGATCATTTTATGGCATTTTTCTTATTTTTTTTTTACTAGTAATGGCGGCGATCTGCAATTTTGTATCAGGACTGCGACATTATGGCAGACATGTTGGGCAATTTTTACACAATTGTGGGACCATTGGCATTTAACATCGATCAGTGCTTTGAAAATGCATTGATTACTGTAAAAATGTAACTGGCAGTGAAAGGGTTAATTGTGTTCCCTATTGTGTGTTCTAACTGAAGGGGCAGGTAGGACTGTGTAGGGGAGATGACAGATCGCTGTTCATACTCTGTATGAACAGACGATCTGTCTGTTCTGCCCTCAGAGAACCGGAAACTGTGTTTACACACGCACATCCCGGTTCTTCGTGTACCCCGAGCGATCACAACCGCCAGGCACTTGCATCGACTCCATGGGCGAGCTTGGCGCACGCGCTCCTAGTAGCCGAATCTGGAAGCAATGTAACATGGTGGTGATTTGCGCAGCCGAGCCATGTTGCTGCAGTATAACTGCGGCAGCTGGTCAGCAAGTGGTTAAAGAAGCATATCGGCTTCTAGTGGAAGTAATCAAGAACATTTGATTTTACTTGATGTTGGATTGAATATGAATAAAATATTTTTAAAATGGAAAAAGATGTGTATATTAATAAAAATGAAACTAAAAGAAAAAATACATTTAAAAAAATTTGTTTTGAATAAGTTAATGAAAAACTATAATAATCGTTTTAGTTTCATTTTTATTATTATTTTTATTACTATACAGTGCCTTGCAAAAGCATTCACCCCCTTGGCTTTTTACCGATTTTGTTACATTACAGCCTTTAGTTCAATGTCTTTTTAATCTGAATTATATGTGATGGATCAGAACACAATAGTCTAAGTTAGTGAGGTAAAATTAGAAAAATAAATACATAAAACTATTTTTCAGAAATAAAAAACTGATAATTGCTATGTGCGTATGTATTCACCCCCTTTGTTATGAAGTCCATAAAAAGCTCTGGTTCAACCAATTACCTTTAGAAGTCACATAATTAGTGGAATGATGTCCATCTGTGTGCAATCTAAGTGTATGATCTGTCGTTACATATACACACCTTTTTGAAAGGCCCCAAAGGCTGCAACACCTAAGCAAGAGGCACTGCTGACCAAACACAGTACTCATGTTTCCACCTATATCTGGGATGGTGTGTGTCCCAGTGAGTGACATGGTCACACCCAGGTCTTCACACACCAATCATGTGACTGCCGTCTGGAACCGCCAATGTATGCTGTTCTCACAGCATACAGTGTTTCGGTTCACTGTATGACTGCCGTCTCCCTTGATCAACCTCTTCCGGGATCTGGCAGACTTTTTGGAACGCAGGACCTCTAGATGGCGTGCGTTCCAGTGAAAGACCCATCCATTTTCCAGGTCTGCCATGAGGTCATACAAGTCCACCCATGGACCCGCCCCATGCCCGCTCTTAACCACTTCCCACCCGGCCAATGCACATATACGGCCGGGTGGGAGCCGTCTACTCCTGATAGGACGTTCAGGAACGTCCATCAGGAGGAGCGGGATCACGCGCGCGCGTGCCCGCGCAGCGGCGCGATCCCGATGCGCCCGTGTCACCGGGACACGGCGCATCTCAGATCGGCAGGAGGGCTCTGTGATTGGCCCTCCTGATCACATGACGGCCGTCATGTGATGTAAACAAACAGCCGGTTGCTAGGCAATCGGCTCCTCCTCTCCTCACACAGAAGTCATCGCTGAGGAGAGGAGAGCAGATTGCTGCAGCCGGCTGATGATCAGTGAGTATGAGCTGTTTTTTACAGCTTTTTACTCACTGATCTTCAGTCTAGTGTAAACACACAACACACCACACAGTGTAAACACAGTCCCCACATATGTCCCCATAACACACATGTCCCCAAAACATACATGTCCCCCAAAAATAAAAACACATGTCCCTAATAATAAAAACATGTCCCCCACATATGTCCCACTAAAATCACTTGTCCCAATGATTATGTGCACACATATGTACGTGATCACCTGCACACATATGTACATGATCATTTGCGTACATATGTCCGTGATCACACAAACCAATTATTATACACTTAACGGATTTTTTTTTACCAAAAACATGTAGCAGAATACATTTTGGCTTAAATTTATGACAAAATTTGATTTTATTGGATTTCTTTTAAAATAGAAAAAAGAAAATATTGTTTTTTTTCCAAATTTCCGCTTTTTTGCGCTTATATCGCAAAAAATAAAAAACGGAGTCGTGAATAAATACCACCAAAATAAAGCTCTATTTGTGCGAACAAAATGATAAAAATTTCATTTGGGTACAGTGTAGCATGACCGCGCAATTGTCACTGAAAGCGCTAGAGCGATGAAAGCTGAAAATTGGGCTGGGAAGGAAGGGGGCGAAAGTGCCCTGTATTGTAGTGGTTAAACAAGCCTGCATGTTCTCTAACACTGCCCATGTCTCATGTGGATGGAGACAGCCATAGACCCTCTTAGGTATATGACAGGACTCTGGTGGGAGATAACATTTACTTTCCACCCCCACAGAAGCCACGGCACTCTAGATCCTAACGACGAACGCAGGCCGCAGTTCTTTTACACAGCTATGAAGACAGATCAGTTATCCTGACATCCCACGCATCTTGGGCAATCCATATTCCTCTACTGCTGATTAAGCTTACACCTGATATTCTACAGCATTTTAGGAGTTTTCTTTCTTAGGTCAATCCATCCTGTTAAAGCAAGAAAAAAAGCAAAAAATCGCGCTACAGAATAATGTGAAAAATTATACAAAATCCAATACTGCTGCAGTTCTAATATATACCAAAGGTTATATACGTGTAGATATGAAAAGAGAGAAAAAGAACCGCACTGTCCCTAAAAATTAATCTTCGGGTATACGCCCCCCGTATTGGAGACTATATATACGAAAAACAAACAGTGAGTGCAGTGCAGTGTCACCTATTGCATATGTTAAACTCATGATACACCTCCTGTATGGGAGACTATGGGAAAACAAACAATAAATATAGTGTAGTATCACATATTACATGTGTTATAAATCACAAGAATTGCAAGAATAGCACCAATACCTATAGATTATACAGAAAAAAGTGCAAAATATATTAATGCATACACTTCAAAAAGGACTATAATATAGCGTAAGCAAGCCAACTGAAAATCTAATTGTGTCCTTCTTTGATAGTCCTTAACCACTTGCCAACCGCCGCACGACGATATACGTCGACAGAATGGCACGGGCAGGCATATGGGCGTACCTGTACGTCCCTGCCTTCCCGCGGGTGGGGGGCCCGATCAGAAATGCTCCGTGACATCACTTCCTCTCCTGTAATGTAAACACAGGCAGAGGAAGTGATGTAATCTCTCCTCCGTGTCGGTATTTTTCGTTCCGGCACCGAGGAGAGAGGATCGGTGAGTTGCACCAACACGACACTACACAGTAGAACATGCCAGGCACACTCACACCCCCCCTTCACCCCCCGATCACCCCCCCAATTACCCCTGCCCCCCCAGTCACAGTGACACCAATTGCATTTTTTTTTTGCATTGGTGTCATTTGTGACTGTAATAACTGTTAGGGCAGTTAGGGTTAGCCCCCTTTAGTTCTAATGTACCCCCCTAACCCCCCCAATAAATGTTTAACCCCGTGATCACCCCCCGTCGCCAGTGTCACTAAGACTGGGTTCACATTGCAGCGGTTTATGAGAACGGATGTGATTCGCACCGCACTGCAGTGCAAATCACATCCGATCTCTGTGCGATTTGAGTTTAGCCATACAGATAGTATGGCTGAATTCGCGCCGCACCCGCCGCAAATTCGCACGGGACCCTTTTTTTGGTCTGCAACAGAATCGGATCGCATGGGTGTTCACACCATGCGATCCGAGTTTGCAGATCGCACTGCGATATGCGAACTGATCTGGGGGTGTCATTAACATTTCACTGACACTCCCAGCAGTTCGCATAGGGCAGTGTGAACTGCCGCCGGGAGGCATGCGATGCGGCAACCCGCCGCGGATTCGTGGCGTTCCCGCATCGCTCCAGTGTGAACCCAGCCTAATAAGCGATCGTTTTTCTGATCGCTGTATTAGTGTCACAGGTGACGCTAGTTAGGCAGGTAGGTATTTAGGTTCGCCGCAGCTTTTTATAGCGCCAGGGACCCCCATATACTACCGCTTAAAGCCCTCTGATTACAGGTGACGCTGGTTGGTTAGTTATTTTTTTATAGTTTCAGGGCACCCGCCATTTATTACCTAGTCTCACTAGTGTACCCCTAAATTTAGGGGTGTCTACTTTCCAAAATGGGGTCATTTGGGGGGGGTTTGTGCCATCTTGGCATTTTATGGCCTTCAAAACTGTAACGCCCTTAGAAAGCCTGAAGGCGGTGCTTGGTTTTCGGGGCCCCGTACGCGGCTAGGCTCCCAAAAAGTCCCACATATGTGGTATCCCCGTACTCAGGAGAAGCAGCAGAATTTATTTTGGGGTGTCATTTCACATATGCCCATGGCATGCGTGAGCAATATATCATTTAGTGACAACTTTGTGAAAAAAAATAAAAAAAGTTTGTAATTTTCCCGCAACTTGTTGCAAAATATAAAATATTCCATGGACTCAACATGCCTCTCAGCAAATAGCTTGGGGTGTCTACTTTCTAAAATGGGGTCATTTGTGGGGGTTTTGTGCCATCTTGGCATTTTATGGCCTTCAAAACTGTAATGGGTAGTGAGAAGTGAAATCAAAAATTTACGCCCTTAGAAAGCCTGAAGGCGGTGCTTGGTTTTCGGGGCCTCGTACGTGGCTAGGCTCCCAAAAAGTCCCACATATGTGGTATCCCCGTACTCAGGAGAAGCAGCAGAATTTATTTTGGTGTGTCATTTCACATATGCCCATAGCATGTGTGAGCAATATATAATTTAGTGACAACTTTGTGAAAAAAAAAATAAAAAATAAAAGTTTGTAATTTTCCCGCAACTTGTTGCAAAATATAAAATATTCCATGGACTCAACATGCCTCTCAGCAAATAGCTTGGGGTGTCTACTTTCTAAAATGGGGTCATTTGTGGGGGTTTTGTGCCATCTTGGCATTTTATGGCCTTCAAAACTGTAATGGGTAGTGAGAAGTGAAATCAAAAATTTACGCCCTTAGAAAGCCTGAAGGCGGTGCTTGGTTTTCGGGGCCTCGTACGCGGCTAGGCTCACAAAAAGTCCCACATATGTGGTATCCCCGTACTCAGGAGAAGCAGCAGAATTTATTTTGGGGTGTCATTTCACATATGCCCATAGCATGTGTGAGCAATATACAGTGGTGTGAAAAAGTGTTTGCCCCCTTCCTCATTTCCTGTTCTTTGCATGTTTGTCACACTTAAGTGTTTCGGAACATCAAACCAATTTAAACAATAGTCAAGGACAACACAAGTAAACACAAAATGCAATTTGTAAATGAAGGTGTTTATTATTAAAGGTGAAAAAAAATCCAAACCATCATGGCCCTGTGTGAAAAAGTGATTGCCCCCCTTGTTAAAACATACTATAACTGTGGTTGTCCACACCTGAGTTCAATTTCTTTAGCCACACCCAGGCCTGATTATTGCCACACCTGTTCACAATCAAGGCATCACTTAAATAGGAGCTGCTTGACACAGTAAGGTCCACCAGAAGATCCTTAAAAGCTACACATCATGCCGAGACCCAAAGAAATTCAGGAACAATTGAGAAAGAAAGTAATTGAGATCTATCAGTCTGGAAAGGGTTATAAAGCCATTTCCAAAGCTTTGGGAATCCAGCGAACCACAGTGAGAGCCATTATCCACAAATGGCGAAGACATGGAACAGTGGTGAACCTTCCCAGGAGTGGCCGGCCGCCCAAAATTACCCCAAGAGCGCAGCGACGACTCATCCAAGAGGTCACAAAAGACCCCACAACAACGTCCAAGGAACTGCAGGCCTCACTTGCCTCAGTTAAGGTCAGCGTTCATGCCTCCACCATCAGGAAAAGACTGGGCAAAAATGGCCTGCATGGCAGAGTTCCAAGGAGAAAACTACTGCTGAGCAAAAAGAACATCAAAGCTCGTCTCAATTTCTCCACAACACATCTTGATGATCCCCAAGACTTTTGGGACAACATTCTGTGGACCGATGAGACAAAAGTGGAACTCTTTGGAAGGTGTGTGTCCAAGTATATCTGGCGTAGAAGGAACACTGCATTTCATAAAAAGAACATTATACCAACAGTAAAATATGGTGGTGGTAGTGTGATGGTCTGGGGCTGTTTTGCTGTTTCAGGACCTGGAAGACTTGCCGTGATAAAAGGAACTATGAATTCTGCTGTCTACCAAGAGATCCTGAAGGAGAATGTCCGACCATCTGTTCGTGTACTCAAGCTGAAACAAACTTGGGTTCTGCAGCAGGACAATGATCCTAAACACACCAGCAAGTCCACCACCGAATGGCTGAAGAAAAACAAAATGAAGACTTTGGAGTGGCCTAGCCAAAGTCCTGACCTGAATCCTATTGAGATGTTGTGGTATGACCTTAAAAAGGCTGTTCATGCTCGAAAACCCTCTAATGTAACTGAATTAGGACAATTCTGCAAAGATGAGTGGGCCAAAATTCCTCCAGGACGATGTAAAAGCCTCATTGCACGTTATCGCAAACGCTTGGTTGCAGTTGTTGCTGCTAAGGGTGGCCCAACCAGTTATTAGGTTTAGGGGGCAATCACTTTTTCACACAGGGCCATGATGGTTTGGATTTTTTTTCACCTTTAATAATAAACACCTTCATTTACAAATTGCATTTTGTGTTTACTTGTGTTGTCCTTGACTATTGTTTAAATTGGTTTGATGTTCCGAAACACTTAAGTGTGACAAACATGCAAAGGAACAGGAAATGAGGAAGGGGGCAAACACTTTTTCACACCACTGTATCATTTAGTGACAACTTTGTGTAAAAAAAAAAAAAAACATTTTTTTTGGTCATTATTCAATCGCTTGAGGCAAAAAAATAAAATATTCAATGGGCTCAACATGCCTCTTATCAATTTCCTTAGGGGGTCTACTTTCCAAAATGGGGTCATTTGGGGGGGTTTTGTACTGCTCTGCCATTTTAGCACCTCAAGAAATGAGATAGGCAGTCGTAAACTAAAAGCTGCGTAAATTCCAGAAAACGTACCTTAGTTTGTAGATGTGACAACTTTTGCGCAAACCAATAAATATACAGTTATTGACTTTTTTTTTACCAAAGACGTGGCTGAATACATTTTGGCCTAAATGTATGACTAAAATTGAGTTTATTGGATTTTTCTAATAACAAAAAGTAGAAAATATCATTTTTTTCAAAATTTGCGGTCTTTTTACGTTTATATCGCAAAAAATAAAAATCGCAGAGTCAGTCAAATACCTTTAAAAGAAAGCTCTATTTGTGGGAAAAAAAGGACGCAAATTTTGTTTGGGTACAACATTGCATGACCGCGCAATTACCAGTTAAAGCAGCGCAGTGCCAAATTGTAAAAAGACCTCTGGTCATTGACCAGCAAAATGGTCCGGTCTGAAAGTGGTTAAACTGAATCCAGAAAAACAGTAAGTTGTAAAAAAACACCACGTGTCACATCTAGTAGTGTTGACTTTCTGGTTCATATTCCAAGCCACGAGGCATACTATAGTGCACCACCACTAAAAATTGAGATTGGCTCCTTACCGGACGTCCTCAAACAGTACGCTCTAAGAGACCAAGCCAGACCATACGTGTTCCTCAATCCTCCAACAAGACTCCACCCTCATCCAAGACCACAATTCAAAGGGGCTCCAATGTGTTTAAAATGAATGGTCCACCATAAGAAGGGAAAGAAAGCGCTCCAAATAGTGTAAAAACATTTATTAAAAGTATCAAATAATAAGAAATACACTTACAAGATTACTGTAAGATTAGGCATGTCACAATGGGAAGCATCGGCCGAACGCAATTCTCCAAAGGTATGTCCTTTCTCCAGCTGGTAGTTTGAGGCAAAAAATAGCGTGTCACACCGCCCTGCGCGTTTCGTGATATATCACGTCGTCTCGGGGCACGAAACGCGTAGGGCGGTGTGACACGCTATTTTTTGCCCTTTCTTCTATATAATCTATAGGTATTGGTGCTATTCTTGCAATTCTTGTGATTTATAACACATACAATATGTAATACTACACTATATTTATTGTTTGTTTTCCCATATATATTCTCCCATACAGGAGGTGTATCTTGAGTTTAACAATCCATCCTGTTGCATCGGTTTTTCCCCTTGTGTATATTCTCTCTGTAGGTACATCTGACAGACCCACGCTAAAAGAGAAATCTTTCTTATTTTACCTTAGAGGTAGGTGTGATTCAGTTTTCCCACACACACTTACCAGTCTTTCACCTTCACTCATGGTAACAAACACCTGTAAGAGTTCTCTGCATGCGTGACCTATATGTTTTATTGCACGCTAACCTGCTCACATTCAAAATGCTCTATCTTTGCCATCAGTCAACATATACTGTTGTTTTCCACCCTTCAGTTAAAAAGGGTGCTCTGGGAAGGGGCATGTACACATGCTTATGTAAATATGTGTGTGCACCCCATTTGTGATTTTGTACTACTGTTCATGTGCTGGCATGGATGCATGCACAGGTATGTGCATGTTAATTGTACTTAAATACAATGCCATTTAATGTGGTGAGATATTTGCGTGCATCCAATAGGTATATATGTATAGTATATTTTTTTCATATATTTATGTCTTCTATGGATTTCATGTGAATCCTTTTTATGAATTTATTTATTTTTTGTGCACAAGTGTGTTTGTGTGTGTGAGTAAGATCACTCCTTTTCACATGCTTCAAACACAAAACACTTTAAACAATATTATTAGTAGTAAACCATAAACCTGTTAAGGTTTTTTAATGTTTTTATGCTATAATGTTTCATTCTTTGTGAATACACTTATATTATTTAAAAATTTAAATATGTATGATTTTAATCATCATATCAATTTGAATCCATACTCCTACTATATGTCTCCAGTCTGTAGCATACATTTTCTATGTGCTCTGTACTATACATATATGTGATCTCTATTCCATTTAGAGCGCTGCAATGTGGACTGGTATAGAGCTAAGGAGAACTAATTACTCATCACATGATATGTTTCCCAACTAGCCACTCCTTTCCATGTTGTTTTATGTTGGTCTACCGTTTTACACAGACTCTTGTCCGTTTTTTTGCAGCTTTTCCTTTTAAAAATGGCACTCCTCGGCAGCTTTCGGCCGCCGAGAATGGCCGAAAGATGCCGAGAAGAGCCAAAGGTGGCCAAAAGCTGGCAAGAAGAGCCGAAGGCAGCCAAAAGCCGTCAAGAAAAGCCGAAGGCGGGCAAAAGCCGCCAAGAAGAGCCGAAAGCATCCAAAAGCCGCCGAGAAGAGCCGAAGGCGGCTCAAAGCCGCCCAGAGGCTCACAACGGCGGGGGATCGGCGTATAACACGCACCCACAATTTTCCCCTGATTTTAAGGGTAAAAAAGTGTGTTATACGCCGATAAATACGGTATGTATTCTATTATCCCTTTCATGACTAAGCTTATTTTTGGCATTTGGTGTTTACAAGTTAAAATCCATATTTTTTGCTAGAAAATTACTTGGAACCCCCAAACATTATATATATATTTTTAGAAGAGAGAATAAAACGGTGATTGTTGCAATATTTTATGCCACACGGTATTTGCACAGCGGTGTTTTAAACGCAACTTTTTGGGAAAAGGGACACTTTCATGAATTAAAAAAAAAACTGTAAAATTAGCCCAATTTTTTTGCATAATGTGAAAGATAATGTTACGCCGAGTAAATAGATACCAAACATGTCACACTTTATAATTGCACGCACTCATGGATTGACGACAAAGTACGGTACCTAAAAATCTCAATAGGCGACGCTTTAAATTTTTTTTACGGTTACCAGGTTAGCGTTACAGAGGAGGTCTAGTGCTAGAATTATTGCTCTCACTCTGACTATCGCGGCGATACCTCACATGTGTGATTTGAACACCATTTATGCGGGCACGACTTCCGTATATGTTTTCTTTGCTTCGCGGGGACGGAGGGCGTTTAAATTTTTTTTTTTTTTTTTTTATTTATTTTAAAATGAATAAATTGTTTTAAAAAAATAAAATTGATCACTTTTATTGCTGTCACAAGGAATGTAAACATCCCTTGTGACAGTAATAGGTAGTGACAGGTGCTCTTTATGGAGGGATGGGGGGTCTAAAAGACCCCCCATCCCTTCTTTACACGTCAATGTATTCAGATCGCCGAAAACGCCGATTCTGAATACTGTATATTTTTTTTAAAGCGGCGCCATTGGCAGCCGCGTAAACGGGAAGTGACGTCATGACGTCGCTTCCGTGTTTACTATTAGGATACTGGAACGAAGCTGATTGCGGCTTCGTTCCAGTTCCTCCCCAACAGCCGGAGGCATCGGATCTTGAATCGGTGCTCCCGATCGAGTGGGAGCACCGGTAACAGCGGGGACGTCCCCTCCCACTCCTCCAGCATAACAGCCGAGCAGCTTTTAGCCACTTCGGTTGTTATGGCTGGATAGCCAATCGCCCACTGGAAAAAATGGTACCGGGATGATGCCTGCCAGTATACCCCCTGGAAGCCGAGTACACAGATCTGCGTACGCTCGGCGGGAAGGGGTTATACATGAATAAACTGTATGATTTTGATGCAAGTGGTTGATCACACCGCCTTCCATCCACTCTTCCCACACACTAACCAAACACTGCCATGAAGACCAAGGAACTCTCCAAACAAGTAAGGGACAATGTTGTTGAGAAGTACAAGTCATGGTAGGGTTAGAAAAAAAAAAGCCAAATCTTTGATGATCCCTAGGTGCACCATCAAATCTATCATAACCAAATGGACAGAACGTGGCATAATAGTAAACCTGCCGTGAGACAGCCGCACACGTTTACTCACAGACTGGCAAGGAGGGCATTAATCAGAGATTCAGCTCAGAGACCTAAGATAACCCTGGAGGATATGCAGAGTTCTGCAGCAGAGACGGGAGTATCTGTACATAGGATGACAATAAGCGGTACGCTCTATAGAGTTGGGTTTTTTGGCAGAGTGGCCAGAAGAAAGCCATTACTTTAAGCAAAAAACAAAATGGCACGTTTTGAGTTTGCAAAAAGGCATGTGGGAGACTCCCAAAATGTATGGAGGAAGGTGCTCTGGTCTGTTGAGACTAAAATTGAACTTTTTGGCCATCAAAGAAAATGCTATGTCTGGCGCAAACCCAACATATCACATCACCCAACGAACACCACCCCCACAGTGAAATGTAGTGGCAGCACCATGCTGCGGGATGTTTTTCCGCAGTCAGGACTGGGAAACTGGTCAGAGTTGAGGAAAAGATGAATGGTCCTTGCTGGGTATAGAGCTGAATGCATGTGTGATCTCCTGTAATAGGAGATCACAGGGTGTCGGTAAGCGGCCATTCTTTAAGAGTCACATTGTCACTTTGGATGTCACGTCACTGGATGGACTTTATTTTATTTGCACTATTTTTATGTATTTGATTGTTTAGCGCAACTTATTTTTGAATATTTGATGCTGTGTATATCTCACTGTGTATACCTCACATGAAGTTGTGTCTTGTTCTGTTTATTCTATTACTTATAATTGGTCAATAATTTTTTGACAGCGTGGTAATATCCCCTTTTTACAATTTATACAATAAAACTATCTGGAAACCAGAAATGTGTTTGTAATGTTTTCAGTTACATTGTCAACTTTTGGAACTTGGAGCTAAAATTCAACCACTCAGAGCTTAGTGTCAGGTGGATGATCAAGTGTTACATCACACCACCGTACCATCATTCTGCTTAAAGCCCTTACAGTGTACTCAGGCGCTTCCTTTGCCAGAAGAACTTTGCTACAGAAGGATTTACACCCGGGGAGCTGTTATCTTTACAGAGGCACTATGTTCCGCAGCCTACTTTGTGAGTACCCCACAGGGGGATATCCTCACCCTTAGCTATGGCAGAGGCCAAGTGAAAGGAAGCAACGTCAAAAAATCAGGAAAACATTTGTTCTGTGACAGGCGGCATAACACACACTCACATTTACAATGCTTTCTTTATTCCACAGCAAGACCCCATTTTAACACAGGTCTCTGCATTTGATTCCAACTAAATCTCTAGCACGCAGCATGAGCATTATCTAAGACTGAATTTTCTGCAGCTATGTAACAATTCCTCAGACAACTAAGAGGATTTGTTATATTCATTACTGTCAATAGCTCAGACATACCAGTCTTCTCCTTCAGCTTCTGCTTCTACTAGGGTTGCATCCTGTCATGCCCACCCTAAAAACAGGCATACATAAAAGGAGATAAAATATGACCTGAAGCTGGTGTTAGAGGGGGTTGTGGAAAGTATCTCTCCCCCAGACTCCTATGCACCTAATGTTATGGGTCCACATAATTTGTTGGTTGATGTTGATTCGCTAATTTCTGTGGTGTACAAAGGCCTTAGCATTGTCACACTTTATCCTCTTCCGTCTTGCTACTGTATGACATTTTGGGTCCTAAGAAACCTGTTAAGTCCAAAAGTGCACTCCTCTTTCAGGAATTAATAAAAGAGGCAATTCATGATGATTAGGTCAATCCAGAAAGGATTTTTACTCCTCCAAAAATCATTGGCGAACTCTATTCAGTGGTAAAATTTTGCTAAGAAATGAACTGTCCCAGTTGCAGAGTCTGAATTTTTGGTCTTAAGCAAAGTTACACATCAGCTATAGCAGGAATATGCAATTAGCGGACCTCCAGCTGTTGCAAAACTACAAGTCCCATCATGCCTCTGCCTCTGGGTGTCATGCTTGTGGCTGTCAGAGTCTTGCTATACCTCATGGGACTTGTAGTTCTGCAACAGCTGGAGGTCATCTAATTGCATATCCCTGAGCGATAGCCTCGTACACACGGGTAGAAACTCGGGAGACAATGGCCGGCTCCAAAAGAAACGCCCGACATTCGGCCAGTGTGTGTATTGGTCTGTTCGGTCGACTTCTGTCGGACGTGCATGCTGGAAAACCGGCATCCGGCCGACTCACGATCATCGTTCTCAGCCGATGGCTGAGAGCGATAATCTGAGTGTTCTGGCGGGGCAGGGTGGCCCCCTGTCAGAACACAACAGTTCAGTGGGGGAGATTGCTGAACTAAACTGGCATGGTTAGTATAGCGATTCCGAGTTGTCAGTTTGTGTGTACCCAGCTTAAAGCCTCGTACACACAGTCTGATTGCTGGACGACCAGCGTCTGATTTTTGTCAAAAGGGCATGTATAGTCTAGCATAGTAAGTATTCACAAATTGTCGTTTGGCAAACATGAATGTCGTGATGTACTATGAGAATATAAAGAGGAAGCTAATTTCTCGAGCACCACTCTTTGGGCCCCTTCTGCTAATTTCATGTTAGTAGAAGTTTGGTAAGTGTTGATTCACGATTTTCAGAGCGTACAAAACAAATGCCTTTTAAAATATGTTTGGTATAACTACATGCATAGCACCTTCATTATTATCTTATTAAAGAAGATGAGAATTTTGACATTTCATCAATTGCTGCATCACGAATGTTAATTCTAGATTACGAACAGTAGTTTACAAAACTCTTCCCAGTTGTTCATTGGTTCTGATCATGTGCGTTTGTACTTTCAACTTTTGTGTGACGGATTTATTTACTGACCATCCAAAAATCAGATGAGTTCACATCAGACAAAAATGTAATAGCCTGCACATGCAGCTTTTGTCTGATGTAAAAGTCAAATTGTCTGTCGAATGCACCGTACTAACATTCCAAAAATCCGCAGACAGCTCTTCTTCAGACTTTTTTCCCTTCTGATTTTCGTACCGTGTGTACAAGCCTTTACTCTGAGGTCTGTTAGATCGCACGTGCACTTGCATTATGTACAACCATTATTAACTTGTTTTTTCAGGCCCTTACCTTAAAGTGTTTCAAAAGGCAAAAGGTTTTTTTTACCTCAAAGTGGAACCTTAGTAAGAAATTTAAGAATTAACAAATTGCTTCCTGCTCACCCTTTTTATATGTATGGCTATATAAAACATTTGAAATAAGTACCTATAAGTACCCCCTTCAGTCCACCCCTCTCTGCCAATCCCTGCACTGGCTTCCACTCACCCAACGAATAAAATTCAAAGTACTAACAATAATTTACAAAGCCATCCATTACTCTGCCCCTAGTTACATCACTAACCTAGTCCCAAAATACCAACCAAGCCACCCTCTTCGGTTATCCCAAGACCTCCTGCTCTCTAGCTCCCTTGTCACCTCCTCCCATGCTCGCCTCCAGGATTTCTCCAGAGCTTCTCCCATCCTTTGGAACTCCCTACCCCAATCTCTCCGACTGTCCCCTAATCTATCCATCTTTAGACGATCAGGAATAAAACCGCCTGTTCCAAGGAAGGACTGATTAAGACGAGAAAGAGCAAAGCAGGTGTGCTAACAGGACAAACTATGCTGCTGTGTCTTTGACACAAAAGCAAAGACATTTCCTGTCAATGTGGTCGAAAACAAATGTCGATTTTACCCACTAATGATTAGAAAAAGAAACAACCTTTCTTAGAACCTTTATTTGGTAAGAATATTTGTTCAAAATTCTACCCATCTATGACCAGCTTCGGGAGAGTCCTCAATAAGTAATTGACTGCTCAGGTCTCCAGCAAAATATGGCCCTTAGCAAGAAGAATCAGAAGCAATGCTGGAGGCAATTTACAGCACACAGCAGGTCTTCCCCTCTCCCTTCTCTCATAAGCTTCACAGAGCAGTGGGAGCCATTGGACCATGCTGCTGTCAGTCAAATCATGTGAAGGGAGGGGGGGGGGGCAGAGCCAAGCTGCTCTGTGACTGTCTACAGATGCACACAGCCCAGCTCTGTAGATTGTCTGCATGAGTGCCCCCCCAGCAGCCTTCTTGCTATGGGGGCACTCGGAGAAGAGAAGGAGCAGAGATCCCCAGCAGGGGAGCCTAGAAGAGGTAAGGGACCACTCTGTGCAATACCATTGAACATAGCAGGTAAGTATAACATGTTTGTTATTTTAAGAAAAGAAAACAGCCTTTAAAATCTAATTAACCACTTCAGGACCGCCGTATTGCCATTGTACGTCAGCACAATGGCACAGGCAGGCAGAATCACGTACATCTACGTGATTGCCTTCCAGCGGGTGGGGGGTCCCATCGGACCCCCTCCCGCTGGTTACGGCGGTCCGATTCGGTCCAGGAGCGCTCCGTGATGAGGGGATGGCCGTTCGTTTTCGGCCACCCCCTCTGGATCGCTCCTGGCCAATGAGAAGCTTCCTCCCCTGTGTATTGTTTACACAGGAAGGAGGAAGTGATGTCATTCTCCTCGGGGCGGTCTTTTTGACCGGACTACGAGGAGAAGAGTAAAAGTAAGTCTGCACGAACACTACACTGACATGTAGGTACACACAGGCACACAAACCCCCCCCGATCCCCCCCCCGATCGCCCCCCGATCCCCCCCCCGCCCCCCCTCCCCCCCAGTCACAGTGTCACTGATTGCATTGATCATTTCTTTACTGATCAATGCATTCAGTGTCAGTTGTGACAGTAAAAACTGTCAGGACAGTTAGTGTTAGGTCCAGGGTAGCCCCCTATCACCCCCCAATAAAGATTTAACCCCCTGATTGCCCCTAGAGTTAACCCTTTCACCCCCTTTTGCCAGTGTCACTAAGCGATCATTTTTCTGATCGCTGCATGTGTCGCTAGTGTCGCTAGGTAGCTAGTTATTTTTTTAGGTTCACCGCCAGGTTTTTATATCGCTAGGTACCCCGATATACTACCCAATAATGTTTTTAACCCCCTGATTGCCGCTAGTTAACCCTTTCACCCCCTTTTGCCAGTGTCACTAAGCGATCGTTTTTCTGATCGCTGCATTAGTGTCGCTACAGTCGCTAGGTAGCTAGTTATTTTTTTAGGTTCACCGCCAGGTTTTTATAGCGCTAGGTACCCCGATATACTACCCAATAATGGTTTTAACCCCCTGATTTCCGCTAGTTAACCCTTTCACCCCCTTTTGCCAGTGTCACTAAGCGATAATTTTTCTGATCGCTGCATGTGTCGCTAGTGTCGCTAGGTAGCTAGTTAACTAGGCTCCCAAAAAGTCCCCCACATGTGGTATCCCCGTACTCGGGAGAAGCAGCAGAATTTATTTTGGGGTGTAATTTGACTTCTGCCCATAGCATGTGTGAGCAATATATCATTTAGTGACAACTTTGTGCAAAAAAAAAAAAGTTTGTAATATTCCCGCAACTTTTGGCAAAATATAAAATATTCCATGGACTCAACATGCCTCTCAGTAAATAGCTTGGGGTGTCTACTTTCCAAAATGGGGTCATTTGGGGGGGTTTTGTGCTATTTTGGCATTTTATGGCCTTCGAAACTGTGATAGGTAGTGAGGAGTTAAATCAAAAATTTGCACCCTTAGAAATCCTGAAGGTGGTGATTGGTTTTCGGGGTGCCGTGCGCGACTAGACTCCCAAAAAGTCCCACACATGTGGTATCCCCGTACTCGGGAGAAGCAGCAGAATGTATTTTGGGGTGTCATTTCACATATAACCATGGCATGTGTGAGCAATATATCATTTAGTGACAACTTTTTGTAAAAAAAAATTTTTTTTTTTTTTTTTGTCATTATTCAATCCCTTAGGACAAAAAAAATAAATATTCAATGGGCTCAACATACCCATCAGCAATTTCCTTGGGGTGTCTACTTTCCAAAATGGGGTCATTTGGGGGGGATTTGTACTGCCCTGCCATTTTAGCACCTCAAGAAATGAGATCGGCAGTCATAAATTAAAAGCTGTGTAAATTCCAGAAAATGTACTCTAGTTTGTAGACGCTATAACTTTTGCGCAAACCAAAAAATATACGCTTATTGACATTTTTTTTACTAAAGACATGTGGCTGAATAAATTTTGCCCTCAATGTATGACTAAAATTTAGTTTATTCGATTTTTCTTATAACAAAAAGAAGAAAATATCTTTTTTTTTCAAAATTTTCGCTCTTTTTTCATTTATATCGCAAAAAAAAAAAATCGCAGAGGCAATCAAATACCATCAAAAGAAAGCTCTATTTGTGGGAAGAAAAGGACGCAAATTTCGTTTGGGTGCAATATTGCATGACCGCGCAATTACCAGTTAAAGCAGCGCAGTGCGAAATTGCAAAAAGACCTCTGGTCCTTAAGGTGTTTATTGGTCCGGAACTGAAGTGGTTAAAGGAGCAACTGCAGCAATTACCTCCTGCTACATTATGCAGTCCACTACAATTAGTCATAACACATATTTATTGAATAGATTATAGAATAGATTTGATTGATTTGATTTCCATTCACATGTGCAAAATCTTGTGGCTCAAAATCTGGTCAAAAGTGGCCTAGAAAAGATGCCTTATGCATTTTTGACAGAAGGCATTTCTTTGGTGAAGCCCTTGACAAATTTATCAAAGATTTTAAAACCTACCAAGTCTTCCGCAAAACCTTCTTCCCAATGAAGGAGCACTTTTCACTCATAAGAGTGGGGAAACGTGTTGCAATTCCAAGATCACAGACCACAGACATTCCAGAACCATTGATTCAATCAGGGGTTCAGAATAGTACAACATAATGTTCAAAACTCTGTCCCCTCACCATCTTTTTCTCTATCCTGCTCAAAAAACATTAGGAATCACAGGGCACCCTACCTAAACTATCCTTCATTCCAGGTAATAGTTGTTTTCGAATTCCTCTGGAGGACAGGTTTAAAAGATTTTATTCCAACTGGTTTTTGGGACCAAATTTAACTGCTAGCCAACCATATGCTGTATGTGTATATATATATATATATATATATATATATATATATATATATATATATATATAGCGGCTCTCCTGCAGAGGAACTCCTAGTACGTGATCCTGCAATTCCGGGTCTTGGGGTGTGCATGCGGGCCACCGGTGACCCGCTGGGATCCACCAATCATTCCGGCGTTCTGTCAGTAGGAAATTTAATGATCCTGTGTTTCTGCAAAGCAAGGACATTGATGTCTGCCTTCCCATAATGAAAAAACCTTCCCCACAGTAGCCAAGCACATTTTAGGCACACATTTACCCTTTGATCGCCCCTGACGTTAACCACTTCTCAGCCAGTGTCATTAGTACAGTGACAGATTTTTGCACTGATCACTGTAATAATGTCACTGGTCTCCAAAAAAGTGTCACTAATGCCGCGTACACACGAGCAGACTGTATGACGTACTTAGTCTGGCGTACTTTCCGCCAGACTGTCCGTCGGACTTTCCGAACGGGCTACTTGCCCACACACGGCACTTTTTGAGCGGACTAATACGGCGTACTAAGTCCGCCGTACTATCCGCCTTACTTTTGAAATGAACGGACTCGCCCACACACGGGGAGGAAAGTCCGCTCATTTCGAGCGCGTCTCCAGGTAGGTGGGGCCCGCGAAGGAGACGTCGCTTGCCCCGCCGCCTGGTATGAACTTAAAGGGGAACACCAACGCCGAAAAAAAACGGCGTGGGGGTCCCCCCAAGTCCACAACAGACCCTTGTCCGAGCACGCTACCCGGCCGGCCAGGAAAGGGGGGCGAGCGAGCGCCCCCCCCCTCCTGAGCCATACCAGGCCGCGTGCCCTCAACATGGGGGGTGCCTTGGGGAAGGGGGGGGGCCGCGCGGCCCCCCCACCCCAAAGCACCTTGTCCCCATGTTGATGAGGACAAGGGCCTCTTCCCGACAACCCTGGCCGTTGGTTGTCGGGGTCTGCGGGCGGGGGGCTTATCGGAATCCGGGAGCCCCCTTTAATAAGGGAGCCCCCGGATCCCGGCCCCCCACCCTATGAGAATGAGTATGGGGTACAATGTACCCCTACCCATTCACCTGCAAAATAAAAGTACAAAAAAAAACACAACACACGAGATAAAATACTTTATTGCACAGCTCCGGGGGTCTTCCGTCTTCGGGGGTCTTCTCGCCAGACTCCTCCGCTATCTTCTTGTAGCTCTTTTGCTAGCGGAGGAGTCCGGCTTTCTTCCTCGCCGCCGGCCTCTTCTCCCGACTTCGAGGGTCTTGTCCCCCTCTTCGGTTCTTCTGCCGCCGCCGCCGCCGCCGCCGCCGCCGCCTCCTTCCGTTCTTCTTCTTCTTCTCCTTCTTCTCCAGGAGATGTTGACTCGACGCTCTCTCCAGCCACAATGCCAGGGCCGTGCTGCGCGGCCACTTATATAGGGACAAGGGGCGGTGTCACATGGCTTTATGTCACATGGGTTGTTGTCACATGGTGACCCTGCCCCCTTACGATGTCATAGTCCCCCATGTGACATCAACCCATGTGACCAACCCATGTGACATAAAGCCATGTGACACCGCCCCTTGTCCCTATATAAGTGGCCGCGCAGCACGGCCCTGGCATTGTGGCCAGAGAGAGCGTCGAGTCAACATCTCCTGGAGAAGAAGGAGAAGAAGAAGAAGAAGAAGAACGGAAGGCGGCGGCGGCGGCGACAGAAGACCGGGCCACCGCCTGTAAAAGAGCTAGAAGAAGGCGCGGTGGCCTGGCAGAAGAACTGAAGAGGGGGACAAGACCCCCGAAGTCGGGAGAAGAGGCCGGCGGCGAGGAAGAAAGCCGGACTCCTCCGCTAGCAAAAGAGCTACAAGAAGATAGCGGAGGAGTCCGGCGAGAAGACCCCCGAAGACGGAAGACCCCCAGAGCTGTGCAATAAAGTATTTTATCTCGTGTGTTGTGTTTTTTTTTGTACTTTTATTTTACAGGTGAATGGGTAGGGGTACATTGTACCCCATACTCATTCACATAGGGTGGGGGGCCGGTATCCGGGGGCCCCCTTATTAAAGGGGGCTCCCGGATTCCGATAAGCCCCCCGCCCGCAGACCCCGACAACCAACGGCCAGGGTTGTCGGGAAGAGGCCCTTGTCCTCATCAACATGGGGACAAGGTGCTTTGGGGTGGGGGGGCCGCGCGGCCCCCCCTTCCCCAAGGCACCCCCCCATGTTGAGGGCACGCGGCCTGGTACGGCTCAGGAGGGGGGGCGCTCGCTCGCCCCCCTTTCCTGGCTGGCCGGGTAGCGTGCTCGGACAAGGGTCTGTTGTGGACTTGGGGGGGACCCCCACGCCGATTTTTTTCGGCGTTGGGGTTCCCCTTTAAGTCCATACCAGGCGGCGGGGCCCCGCCTACCTGGAGACCCGCTCGAAATGAGCGGACTTTTCTCCGGGCGGGAAAAGTCCGCTCATTTCAAAAGTACGGCGGACTGGCATACACACGGCCGGATTGTCCGCCGAAATGCGAGTACGACGGACAGAATTTCGAAAAATCCGAAATTCTTAGTACGCCGGACTGCACGCTGAAAAAGTCCGCTGAAGCCCACACACGAGCGGACTGTCCGCTGAAATGTGTTTCGACGGACTAAGTAGGCCATACAGTCCGCCCGTGTGTACGCAGCATTAGTGCCCAATTTGTCTGCTGCAATATTGCAGTCCCACTATAAGTCGATGATCGATGCAATTACTAGTAAAAAAATATATTTATAAATTCAAATTTCATAAATATATCCCATAGTTTGTAGATGCTATAACTTTTGAGCAAAACAATCAATATACGCTTATTGGGATTTTTTTTAACAATAATATGTAGCAGAATACATATTGGCCTAAATTCATGAAGAAATTTGATTTGATTTTTTAATTTTTTTTTTTATTGGATATGTTTTATAGCAGAAAAAAATATAGGCTTTTTTTTCAAAATTGTCAGTCTTTTTTTGTATATAGCGCAAAAAAGAAAAACCGCAGAGGTGATCAAATACCACCATAAGAAAGCTCTATATATGGAAAAAAGGACATACTTTTTTGTGTACAGCGTCGCACACCAGCGCAATTGTGAGTTAAGTAAATGCAAAAAATGGCCTGGTCATGAAGGTGGGTAAACCTTCCGGAGATAAATTGGTTTAAAGGGGTATTAGCTCTATTTTGGGCTAAGAACCCCTACAAAGCAACTACTTTCCTATTACATAATTTTGCATGAAATCTGATAGGCATTCAAACATGCCTACCTCCAGTAGATTAGTGGACATGTCAGTAGGACAGAGATTGGTGTCAGTAGAGCAGTGGAATTTGTCATTAGGGTGTCAATAGGACAGTGGATGTTCCGTAGGACAGAGGATGGTGTCAGTAGGGCAAAGATTGGTGTCAGTAGGGCAGTGAATGGTGGCAGTAGGTTTTTTATTTTAAATATTATTTATTATATATTTATTATTTATTTTTTAACATTTTTTTAGGAGCCTTGTTGGGGGGGCTTTGGTGAAATATCAGGGGTCTAAACAGACCCCTGACTGACATCACCCACTATCCTACTGACACCAGCCTCTGCCCTATTGACATTTCCACTAAGACAGGAAGAATGTTACTGATCACTAGGTGAAAATATAGAAAATAAAAGTCTGAAAAAGAACAAAAACAAATGCAGCCACAACAGGGTAAAAACTATCAGCTGATATATTCTCTGGAACAATAAAAAAGGGGTTTACTTATAATTAGGATCCGGAAAGTTGCATGTGGATGTAATAGTATAAATTGTCACCTCCAGGCCAAGACAACACTACTTTGTCCATAGTATCAAAACATCATAGGAAAATAGGTCACGTTCCCACCCCCCCAGGTAGAAGTTCAGATATGATGGCGCACAACATGTGCCCATAGCGATACCTTGTACATGGAGGAAGTAGGACTCAGTTGTAACAGTTGTAACACAAAATTGTTGAGGCCAGAGGACTTGGGGCCCCTTTCCCTTAGAAATCTAGAAATCCCTTCCAACCCATAGGTATGTGGGATGGATGAACAGAGGGCCTCAATATCGATGGCCACAATTGAGCACCCTGGGGGCACACTTATGCCATCTAAATTCTTGAGGAAGTCTGAGGTTTCCTCAATATATGAGGGTAATGTAATTGCATGTGGACGAAGGTATTCGTTCACAAACCTACTCGCTCTTTCTGTTTTGAACCCACTCCAGAGACAATGGGGCATAGAAGGCACATTGGCAAAAGAGGATGTTTAAGGTTTTTATGTGTTTTGGGGCGCAAGTAAAAAGTGGGAGTTTTAGGGAACTTGTATACCCTCAAAAATGTCCTTGGTGATGAAGCCATCGGCATAGGTGGAACAGATGGTGTCGTCATACTGTTGGTTAAACCTAGAAATGGTGCTTTCAGATATTGGTTTCTACCGAGATCTGTTCTTGAGGATATCCCAGCACATATTACTGTACTGTAACTCATCCATAACCGCCACGTTTCCGCCCTTGTCCGAGGGCTTGATCACAAAGTGAGAATTCTTGCTAAGGTTGCCAAGTGCAGTCCTATGTGCCTGACTGAGATTGTGATCAGCTGATTTTGGGAAAGAGGATAGTTCAATCTCCTTAATTGTCTGTGTAAAAATGATCCAGATATTCAAGTTAGTATGCACAGATGGAAATTGAGTAGACCTCTTTTTGACTACATTTCCTAGAGATTTAATTTAATTCTGGTATTGAGCCATTTGGACCCAAAGCCTCATCTGATTCATGGTGGTTTTCCTGTGTGGTGTTGTCCTCATTTTCTTCCAATAGAAGGACCAAATTTTTTAGTGCTCTAAAATCAGCCACTGTAAAGTCCTTCCAAATCTCTTGGTTGGAGGCATCTGTGGAGGAATGTAATGTACATACTGATAATCAGAAAATGTCCATTTGCTTAGGTGTATACATGTTTCTATGCAACTCTTTACTCATTATATAGTATACAGATTTGTTTTGCTTCGGGACTAAAATGGCGGCTATCCCCTGCTTACCACACATTAGAAGAATGCGAAAGTGAAGACAGAATCAACTTCACCCAAGCTTCAAGCATCAAGTTTCTTTATTTTGTCTTGTATTTCAACCAACGAGATGTACCTATTAGACTAACATAGCAATGACGTATCTTTGTGTATAAAACATTAGCACCGCCTTGGAATAAACCAGAAGTGTAGAGGTAACCGAGCTGAACATGTGTCAAAGTGTTTATACTAGAATGCATGCATATTCACACTTTTTAATGAGAAACAGCAGCAGATAACCTTGAGCTTGAACGAGTTATTAACCTTATCACATCAACCTGTTTATCTTGTCTATCGTTGTCAAACATAAACTTGTAAGTCAACTTCCTGGCGAATAGATAGAGATCCTTGGTAGTATCAAAACTACTTGGCAGGGAGTTGGGACAAAAAATGAGACCAAGTTGTAATAACTTGATCTCTATAGTGCTTAAGGGGTATGTAGATAGGTTGATAACCTCCAAATTGGGGCTAGCTATAGTAGAGATAAGAAAGGAGCAGGATAAGAGCTAGTACCAGAATTAGTATTCAATAATATGTTTTTTTAACACCAGGGAAGAATTGGTCAATGCGTCATCTTTTAGGGTCTTTTTTTAATAGCTCCAGCTAGAGTTGTACTTTGTGGTCGCGATAGAGCCAGAGATTGTGCGCAGTCAATAATTTGTAGTCGAATATCTGATTCAGTTTTAGACATCATCGACATTGCAGTGGTAGAAATAGAAGGAACACCCAGTGTTTGTGTGTCAGAAAATATAGACCTCCCTCTATTCACCACAGGAGTGAGCTCATTATGTAAATGGTCTATGTGATTATTGCCTGTTGGCAGAATAGGGTCCTCTATTAGTCGTTTCTTATCAGTGCCTGTCTAGTACCCACCACCAGTCTGTGGTTGTTATCTCGTGGCCTCTTTGTCATCCTCGATCTGAGGTCCATGATTTCTGTGAAACATGGGAGTTAGTAGAGGAATCTGAGTCATTAGCCTTGTCTCTAGATTTTTTGGGGTCCTGCGTATTTGCGACCACCCCATTGGCTGTTACTTTGTGACCAGTTATATGCATATTTACCTGCAAAGGCTAATTTGTCTTGTGATAGTTTGTCCTCTTTCTTTTGTAATAAATCTCTGGTAAATGTTTGAATATCAAAGGTTTGAGTATCAAAGGCTCCAAAGTCAGGATTATTTAGTGTTGAGGTATTTTCATCATAAATTTGTTTTATTTCGCAGTCCACTAACTTGAGTTTCTGCATATAATATTTTACCATTCCATAATTTTTTGGAGCATTCCTGAATATTATATTCCCACCGGACCTTAAGATCAGGATCAAGTGCCCATATGTTAGGAAACACTTGTACCCTTAGGCCTTTGGCGTTCAGATCCTCAGCAATGTATTGCTCGAAGTATCCAAAAAAGGGATAGATTTCCATTCAAAAGTTTGTAGGAGCTTCTGATATATGATTTCAATTTCTACATCTTTACCCTTGGTCACAGAACATGTTTGTTTAATACCCAACATGAAACCCTCCCAATTGTTTCCTATGAAGTTCACCATTTGCAAAAATAAGTGCTTGCAGTGGTTTAAAAATATATTAATACAGAAAAAGAGATGCGAATACAAACCACGTTTAAGACAAAAAACATATAAAGTGGATCACTAGATTGAAGCGTGGTCCACTTCAGAGTGCACAGATGGGGAAAAAGGTGTTTTCCACCCACAATTGTATATATAAGAAAGAGAGCACTCACATAGCCACATCCATAATATAGAGGGGAACAAAAAGAAAAGGGAAACTTGCTAAGTATCCCTAGGTTGGAGTTTAAAGGCATAAGAAACAATAGGAAGGTATAGAAAAATAACAATATTTATTAAAAAATTCCATAACATGAATAGAGCATTCAAAGATAAAAATCATGTAAAATAATACAAAGTATACGATGAGTCCTTGTGCATCAAGCGTTTCACCATTAGGCTTCCTCAGGACATATTCAAAGGTTTCAACTATACAAACTTGTACCTGGGGGGGCGGGAACGCGACCTATTTTCCAGTGAGGAACATGTAGATCTTCTCTCTAATGTCCTACGATGATTCAGCTACATAGATGACGTTTTGATGTTATGGACGGGACCAGTAGAAGCATGGGATCATTTTATGAGAATGTTAAGTATAAACAACTGCAATCTCAAATTTACGATGCAGTCCAGCATGAATACTATTGCATATTCCAACGTTACCATCAACATTGCTACTGATGGTATTATCAATACATCATTATATAGTAAACCCACTGCTGGGAATATGATGCTACATGCGTTGAGTGCACACCCACGTTCATTGGTCTAAAGTATTCCCTGTGGCCAATACCTACGTCTAAGGTGAAACTGCTCCAATTATGTCTGTTTCAAGCATGAAGCTGATCTTTTGTACGAATGGTTATTGACCAGGGGTTACAGTAGAACTTGTTTAAAAAGGGCTTTTAATAAAGCCCAAGGAAGACCTAGAAATTTAGTTTTGTTCCCAGGACCAAAAAAGACTGATTCAAATATAGTGAGATTTATTACAACATATTCTGAGCAACATCAAAAGATACAATCTATTATCCAGAAACACTGGCACATTTTATCAGCAGATCCTATACTTACTAAATACCTAGGACCAAGACCCGAAATAACATTTTGACGTTCGGGATCCATTAGAGATTGTCTAGTACATAGCCGATATAAGAAATCTGACAATAAACAACAGGACCAACCAGGATTATTCTGTTGTGGGACCTGTGATTTTTGCAATCTGTTGATGGAGGGGACCTCTATCTCCCTTTCCAATGGCCGTATTCACTCCATATGGCATAATATCTCATGTCAGACTAAGGGCTTGAAATACATCATCTTTTGCCAATGTGGAGCCTTCTACGTTGGCAAAACGATCAGGCCATTCTGGAAGAGGATGAAGGACCAGATTTATTACCCCACAAATGGCCTTCTTAACACCACCATTGGTCACCATGTGGCCTTCAAACATAAATATTATTTTCATGTTTTCAAATTTGCTTCCCTCGATCGTATCTATGAGGATCTTTGAGGGGGCAACTTTGACCAAAGAGTCCTTCGAAGGGAGACTCAGTGGGTATACAATTTGCGGGCCATGACTTATCCAGGCTTGAATGACATGCTAAGCTTCAAGCCTTTTATATCATTTTGACCTGGCACTAATACCCTCTTATTCTCCTGTATACATAGATTCTTGCCATGCCTGGTTCCCAATATCCTTAATGCCATCTTAATATTTTTCAGTTAATTTTTCCCACTGGTTCCCTTTTGAAGTTCTTTTAATATTGTGTTATACAATATAACTCTATTGTCCACTTTCTTGCTATGATTTTGATCTAATATTAATCCGTAACTGGGTTAATAAGATGATTCATGAATAAAGTAATGTATGTTATTATTTCTTTGATTATAATAATATTAAATGCTGTATTGCTAATGACTAACTATATATCTTTGAACACTATATTGTAAATTTCTCAATTGGATGATATATTGAGCGTTCTACTTGTTTTAATTGTCCTTGTCTGTCCACGGGATTTGTTCTGGCACTATGGGTACGTTTTAGCCAAAGAAACGATCAAATGTTTTTTGCAGTTTTCCTCACCCCTTAGGATTCATCATAATTGCTGCCTGTTTGCTCTGGGTCTTTGTTCACGTGATTTTCAATCATGTGCTGCTATATGTGCATGTTTTGTATTGCTGACATTTCCCAGTGGTTTCATTGGGCTGTGGGTGTTTCTTTCCCCGCCCCTACCACATCGCTTGAAGACGTCGTTCCCTTAGGGGAAGCGTGCGCAGTTAGACACGTGGGCTGTGCTGGGTTTGACACACACACTGTATGTTGGCCTGCACGGATGATGTCACTGCTGCGACGGCATGTTGTCCGTCTTTTGGAGCCGTTTTTTATCTCGCGCCACTTTGTGACATCATCATTGGCACCCTGCTTCTCCTGTTTTGACGCAAAAACTCCCTAGGGGCTATAAATATACGTTACTGTGAGAGATTACTGTGACTAGCAAAAGGCTGTCTCCCAGGGGCTATTCGATATTTGTCCATCTGTATAGTTAGTAAACCTTGCTTTCTTCCATCTATTTCTATAAAGGTCTTTTTCTTATATCTTTTTCGTATATAACTTTGGAGTTTACAACTAAGCATCTCGTTTTTGCCTTCATTCATTACAGATCATCGTACAGGGACAACATTACCTGTCTATGCACAGGAGCTTTTGCTCTGCAGCCATCAAGGCACCTCAGCTTTAAGGCTTTAGTACCTCTCATTTTGGACTATCGGTCCTGAATTATGGCATTATCTCGCCTCGGTTTTGGAATTTACTTGGCTAATAATTTTTTTTTTCTTAGGTTTTCTTTAAATATGTAAAACCTTTAGGGGATATTAGGATGTTTATTTGACCATGTGATTCTATATTGATTGCCAGATGTGGCCATTTCCAATTAACAGCAGATAGACCGTTGGAATTAACCCTTCCTGGATGATATTTTTGGATATCCTCTTTATCTGGATACCCATACACGAGGCTTATTCTCCTGCAAGGTATTCCTTTTTTTTGTTCTTTGACCTTCTGTACCTATCTGTGCCCTGACTTCTCTTTTGGACAGACAAGTGCCTTTTAAATATATGTGTTATGACTAATAGAATTTTGAATAAATATGTTCTATTTCAGACAATGAGATCTGCTTTCTCTTTGTTATCTTTGAAAACTTGAATGTGTCCTGAGGAAGCCTAACAGTGAAAAACGTTGACGCACAAGGACTGTATACTTTGTATTAATTTACATGATTTTTATCTTTGAATGCTCTATTCATGTTATGGAATTTTCTAATAAATATGGTTATTTTTCTATACCTCGCTATTGTGAGTGCTCTCTTTCTTATATATCCTTTATATATCCTTTGTTATCATCACATCTCACAGGTGACCAGACACCAGTACAAAGCTTTTAAAAAAAAAAATCTAAATCATCAATTCTTGTTTCTTCATTACCCCAGACCTCCTTCCAAACTGCATTCTCATCTTAGGGCACTCTTAAGTTGTTTTGGCTGCTCATGATTAGGGAGGACCCCAAACAAGAAGGCGCAACATCTCCCACAGCATGCCCATGGTGCAATGACTGCCGTATGCTTGTTACAGTTTGGACAAACAGACACAAGGGATTCGCTCACACCTTATCGAAACAGAGCTAACCCTTTTTGCCACATCACCCGCAATCCACAGTCCTCCCTTTGTATATGGGTACTGCCATCTGGGGCTTAGTCCCCTCTCCAGGGCCTCCTTCCATTGAATTTGGAACATCTCTGCACTCTGTTTACACAGCTGCTTGACTGTTGCACCTTACAGCTACCACATATTGTTCACTCCTTCTTTAACTCCGCCTTCCAGCACAGCTCCATTCAGCAAGGCTGACACATCCTCCTCTGGCAGTGACGTACCCAATTCTGCCGACTACGCCAAGTGTTAGTTGGGCCTTGTTTCACCACCAGCAATAGTCATGCTAGCCAAGGGCACCTCTCACTGTTTTTCTTGCGACAGGAACGAGATGGGGCACCAACCACCTGAATTGTTAGGAATTCCACCATCTTGATTACTCAAATGTTCCTGGCCAGAAGCATACTTCTATAAATAGGAATGTCCACATAATCAACCGTTTTACCATTTGCTGAATGTGTACTGAAGCTTGCCTTCACCCATCCACTGATCCCCTCAAACTCTTCCCATATAAGATTATAAAGGGCTTCTTGTTAGAAAAAAAGATTATAAAGGACTAAGTTATGCCACGTACACACGATCAAACAATCTGGTGGGAAAGTCCGGGGACTCGAGTCCGCTGGACAATCTGCTAGTGTGTGGGCTCCGGCTAACTTTTTTTTACCCAAAAGTCCGGCGGACTTAGAAAGTAGTTTTGCACCAAAATTTGTCTTGCGAGTCCGGCGGACAATACAGCCGTATGTGTGCTAGTCCGCTGTACTTTTGAAATGAACGGACTTTCCCGTGCACGGAGAAAAGTCCGTTCATTTTGAGCGCGGCTCCAGGTAGCCGGGACTAGCGAAGGAAGCGTCACCTGGTATGGACTTAAAGGGGAATCCCTACGCCGAAAAAACGGCATGGGGGTCCCCCCAGGTCCATATCAGACCCTTATCCGAGCACGCTACACGAGCGCCCCCCCCCCCCCCTCCTGAGCCGTACCAGGCCGCGTGCCCTCAACATGGGGGGGTGCTTTGGGGAAAGGGCCGGTCTTCTATCGCCGCTGTCGCCGCTGTCTTCACCGCCTTCTGTTCTTCTCTTCTTCTCTTCTTAAGCTGTTGACTCATTGCTGTCTCTGGCCACAATGACAGGGATGTGGCATGTGGCAACTTATATAGGGACATCGCCGGGTGATGTCCCCGCCCATTATGATGTCACAGTCCCAGAGAATGCGAGACCTAGTCCCATGTGTGGGCAGGTCCACTTGTTCGGACAGTCCGGCGGACTTTACGGCTGTTTGTCTGCCAGACTAAATCCGCTGGATAGTCTGATCGTGTGTACCCACCCAGGGGAGGGGTTTCCTTAACCAGTTCCTGGCCGGCACACAACGATGTACGTCGGCCAAATGGCACGGGCAGGCAAACTGGCGTACAGGTACGTCCAGTTGAATTTGCCGCCCTGCCATCGCGTGCATGCCGCCGGCGGTGCGCGCACATGCCGATCGGGACCCCCGTAAGTCTGTCAATTTTGTTTGGGAGGCACGTGGCACGACCGCGCAATTGTCAGTTAAAGTGGTCTGGTCATTGGCCTGCAAAATGGTCCGGTCTGAAAGTGGTTAAAAGGGATACTAATCCTGCTTACATTCTGATTTGAAATCTTTAATAGCCACAGAAACTAGTAGGTAGATTGGCAGTTCTGAGCACACTATCTGCATGCTGTTTCTGGTTTTTACACTAAAAAAGTATTGAGGCCAGGTAACAAGCATTTTCAGAAGGAGGTTGACAATGCAGTCCCCATCTTTTTTTTTCAGGACAGGTTGCCTTTAATATTATTCAGTTTCTTTTTTGCATAGTTTAAATTATTGAATGCAATTTTAATGGAACGAGGATGGCAACTAAGACAGAGAATCAATTTCAGATATACCAGGCATTATTGCTCAAATAAAACTAGAGAAATCTCTATGCCTTAATGTACCCAAGAGTGAAACTTTTCATATAATGCCTAATATAGCAGCTAACTTAGCTGAGTGCTATGTTTAAACCTTTTTTTTCTTCATTCACTTTAATCATGTAATGAGGCCTCCAGGTATTTGAAATATTTACGGTAATATTATGAAGATAAATTTAAGATCTTTCCAATTGCTGTCTAAAGAGCTATATAAGGTTGAATTTTATGCTTTCAGATTGATGTCATTTACTGTAATGGAAAATGCTGCTTAGAAATGTCATTCTAAAAACTGTTTTGGTTCATAGCTAATAATTATAACAAGATCACTATAGTTAAAGTATGGACTGTGCAAATTATTTGCCTAATATGGTACACAAAATCTCGTAATGTAGGACCTGATAGATCAAGATGTCAGTTACTTCAACCATTGCCCTTGCCTGTCAGGTTCCCAAACTAACTTTCAGTTTAAATCAGCTAAATGCAATCCAGGACTATGGAAAAAATAGATGTGCAAAGCCTTGTTTATTTTCTTTAGGCCTCATGTACACTGGGCATTTATGCCTGGTGTGTAGGTGCTAGCAGAAGGCACAGGTGCACCACCCAGCCTGCAAAACTCAATTTGACATAGGGCTGAATGGTGCATTGAGTGGTAATAACCATTCAAGCAGTATGCACCCATGGATGAATGCCTGGAAAGCACCAGTATGCATTCTTAACATCGCTCCCTGGATGTATACTGTCTTACATGTTAGTGCTGCCCGGTACGAGCCCCATCCGGCTGTAGATGCTGTCAGCCTCTCATATAGTTTCATATAGTCTCATATAGTTTCACAGGCTGCTGGCAGCTGTGCTGGAATTTGTGCCTTCCACCCACACCTGATTGCATAGCGCTTAAACGCCCAGTATGCACAAGGCCATACAAAGCAGCCACAATCTCAGTAGAAAAGCCTCCCATCATGTTGTAAATAAGTCTCTCTGCAAAAGTCTGACCTATAGGTCAGCACTCAGTAAAACAAATTCTCCCTGCTGATTTGGGAGCTGTAGCTCTGACTGAGCAGGGGGCATGTGTGGACCTTTGCAGAGAGCCCTCTGCTTTCACACAGTGAGCAGTAGGGATGAACTGAACTAATAGTTCAATCTGATCCTAGGTTCAATCCAAACTTTGGCAGAACTGTTGCAGTGGGAGCCAAGCATTATATATAGTTAGGAAAGAGAGGGTAAATTGGACTTTAAATGAGGCAGTGACTGGGTAGTGTCATATGCCTCCATCCCTGGAACAATGCAAAAGAAAGGGGACATTTGGGACTTTAAATGAAGCACATGGCTATATGGTAATAAAAAGAAAATCAATGTTTATTGGTACATATACACATGTTGAGTCATATCAAAATACAGTGAGTAAATAGTATTGCTTATTAGTGACACATGGTACAAATATGGTACAAATGTGTGGTGGTGCAGCGTTATGTATGTATATATTTGTACCATGTGTCACTAATAAGCAAAACTATTTATTCACTGTATTTTGATATGACTCAACATGTGTATATGTACCAATAAACATTGATTTTCTTTTTATTACCGTATAACCATGTGCTTAATTTAAAGCATTATATATAGGAGTGGTCACTGGCCATATTTGGGCAATGATGTTACTACTATTCCCTTCCATTATAAAGCTGATGATCATTCAGAGTGCTGTAATTCAGCGAGCAGTACAGTTGGGATCAGTCGTATGTGCTGGGTCGTCAGGTTTTTTCAGCGGGTGGTAGACAGCGGGTATCATGATTGATGATGTATCTATTATGAGGAACTTTTTGAAGATTTTTAATTTTTTTCATAAAGTACTTGTCAAACGTTTGGGTGTCTATTTGTACTCTACACCCCATACTCATTCACATGTGATTGAGGCAGTATCTGGGGGCCCTCTTATTTTTAAGGCACAACCACTGGCGATGACTGTGGAGAAGAGGCCCTTATCCTTAACTTGGGGAGAAGTTGCTTTGCCAGGACCCCCTGGCAAATCCCCCCTCCCATGTTGTGGGCATGTAGCCTGGTATGGTTTGAGTGGCTCACCCCCCCCCCCCCCCCCTTCCTGGACAGCCAGGCTGTATGCTCGGATTAAAGAATGATCCCAGGCATGGTATATTTTGGTATATAGTATTATATCTAGCCAAGCCCCCTGGCAGCTGGAATCACTTTAGTAAACACGGCTACTTTCAGTAATCTTCACTTGCTTCTGGGTCCTGAGCTGAGTGGCGACCTGATGCATTGTGAATACAGGAGGTTGTAAGCAGGTTCTTCCAAAGTGTTCTAAGGGTTAACGTTTTTCTTTTCTGCTGTGTATATGCTTGGGGGTTCATCAGGTCAAATATGTTATGTGTACTACTAAATGTTACAATTTAGCTTGTTGCAACTGTTGTCCTTAGGTTGACCTGCTGAGCTAGTGGATCTGAGAAGAAATGGTTAACTCTGCTCATCAGGTTTTCCCACTCTTTTTCAGAAGGTTACCACCCCCTGCAAGTCACACCACATAAATAAGGGCTCATTATTGCATTATTGCATTAAGGGTCCTGGAGTGGGAAAGAAGTTCTAGACCTACTGTCAAGATGTGGCCATTATGCTGCTGGTTTGTCCCCTTGTGGGAACCCAGTCGGGGTTCCAAGGGGTCTGGATCTACATGGACTTATGTGAGACTCTTGTGGATTACTTATTGCCTTTGTGTATTTACTCTTGGCTTACTATAGATTACTTTCTCTAACTTTTATGATTAATTCACGTATGACCAGGGGCGGACTGACCATTGGGCCACTCGGGCACTGCCCGAGGGCCCCCATGCCACTAGGGGGCCCCATCAGGGTTGCCAGCCTCAGTAAAACCAGGGGCAGTATGTAAAAATTTGTGTTTTTTTTTTTACATCTGTCTCTGAAATCTCCCTTACCGACATCCTATTGGTCTAAAAATCCTGAGATTACAGCTGCCCCACCTCTCCAGTACCTTCTAAGCCAATAGAAACATGTCTGTGTATACTGTGTGATTGTATACTCTGTGTGTGTGTGTGTGTTTGTGTATACTGTGTGGCCCCATAATCTCTGATTGCCTAGGGGCCCCATAATCTCCTATTGCCCGGGGCCCCATGAGTTGTCAGTCCGCCCCTGCGTATGACTACCTCATGGGGCACATAGAGAGTTGTGTACCGGAATGTATGCTGGGGATGTCTTTGATAACTGTTTCTGTGTTACCTGCAACTACTTCATTAAAGGATGTTAATTATTCCTCTAAATTGCCTGAATTCCATTCCAGGACTGGTCTTGCTGCACAAAGTACCTAGGAACCTAGCCTGGAGTCATGCAGATAGAGATGTGAATGGTGGCCCTGGGAAGGAGAACAAGCATAGAGTTGTTGAGTTATGGAAAAAGCAACAGTAATATATGAAACATTGTCACTGGGAGTGACAGGATGACAGAACTACAGAGTTGTTGGAGACCAGTACAAGCTCAGTGGTGCTAGCTTTAGAAGTGAGTCTAGAGTGAGAGGTGTTCTCTAACAGAAGTTGTGTCTAAAGTGCTTAGTATTTTCAGTCTAAGCCCTTGTACACACGGTCGGAGATTCCGACGGAATGTGTCCGATCGGAGCGTTTTGTCGGATATTCCGACTGTGTGTGGTCTGCATTGGACTGTTTCCATCGGAATATCCATCGGACCAAATTTTCCAACTTGCCGGAAATATTTTCCGACCAAATGCTCCGATCGGACATACTCCGATCATGTGTAGAGAATTCCAATCGAACAAAGTGCCACGCATGCTCAGATCAAATTCCTACATCAAAGCTATTGGCTACTAGCCTGAACATAGTCCCGTTGTAACGAAATAACGTCATCACGTTCTGAGCGATCGAATTTTCTGACAACTTCGTCCGACCGTGTGTATGCAACAGTTTCGAACAAGATCCGTCGGACAAAATCCGACGGACAGAATCCGACGGATTTGGTTGTCGGAATCTCCAACCGCGTGTACAAGGGCTTAGAAGTATTGCCAGGGATTACAAAGAATTAACTGTGTAAGTGTGCTGCTCGTTTCTGTAGTCCTGGAGTTTGGAGTCCTGCCTTAATTTTGATTTCACATGAACACAGCTCCTGCCTAAGGCTTAGGCATTAGTGTGTAGAGTTTCACAGTGTCCCTGCTAGGGCACCTTAAGCCCTGCCCACAGGCAACTCAGCATAACCGGACTTTCCGAAAGAGCGGACCTGCCCACACACGACCGGACTTTTCCATCCTTTTGAAATGAACGGAGAAAAGTCCATTCATTTTGAACGCGGCTCCAGGTAGACGGGACTAGCGGAGAAGTCAATTTTGCTGGCTCCGTCACCTGATATAGACTTAAAGGGGAAGCCCTAAACCGAAAAAACTGCGTGGGGGTCCCCCAAAGTCCAAATAATACCCTTATCCGAGCACGCGGCCCAGCTGGTCAGGAAAGGGGGTGGGGATGAACGAGCGCCCCTCCCCCTGAGCCGTACCAGGCTGCGCGCCCTCATCATGGGGGGGGTGTTTTGGGGAAGGGGGGCCCTGTGGCCCCCCCACCCCAAAGCACCTTGTCCCCATGTTGATGAGGACAAGGGCCTCTTCCCGACAACCCTGGCCATTGGTTGTCGGGGTCTGCGGGTGGAGGGGTTATCGGAATCCGGGAGCCCCCTTTAATAAGGGGACCCCCAGATACCGGCCCCCCACCCTATGTGAATGAGTATTGGGGTACCATGTACCCCTACCCATTCACCTGGTGAAAAAAGTGTAAAGAAAAAAACACAACACATGTTTTTAAAAAAATTTATTGCACAGCTCCGGTGGTCTTCCGTCTTGGGGGGTATTCTCGCTGGACTCCTCCGCTATCTTCTGCTAGCTCTTTTACTAGCGGAGGAGCCCAGCTTTCTTCTTCGTCGCCGCCGCCGTCCGGGGGTCTTCTTCCGACTTCGCCAGTCTAGTAGAGCTAGCAGAAGATAGCGGAGGAGTCTGGCGAGAAGACCCCCCAAGACGGAAGACCAACGGAGCTGTGCAATAAATTATTTTAAAAACATGTGTTGTGTTTTTTTCTTTATACTTTTTTTTCACCAGGTGAATGGGTAGGGGTACATGGACCCAAATACTCATTCACATAGGGTGGGGGGTCGTTATCTGGGGGCCCCCCTATTAAAGGGGATCCCGGATTCTGATTCAGCCCACAGACCCCGACAACCAACGGCCAGGGTTGTCGGGAAGAGGCCCTTGTCCTCATCAACATGGGGACAAGGTTCTTTGGGGTGGGGGGCCGCCGGGCCCCCGTTCCCCAAAGCACCCCCCATGATGAGGGCATGCGGCCTGGTACGGCTCAGGAGGGGGGCACTCGCTCGTCCCCACCCCCTTTCCTGACCGTCCGGGCTGAATGCTCGGATAAGGGTCTGATATAGACTCTAGGGGGACCCCCACGCAGTTTTTTCGGCGTAGGGCTTCCCCTTTAAGTCCATACCAGGTGACAGAGCCAGCGAGGTGTCAATCTCGCCAATGGAGACGGCGACATTGACTTCTTTGCTAGTCCCATCTACCTGGAGCCGCGTTCAAAATTAACGGACTTTTCTCCATGTGTGGGCAAGTCCGTTCATTTCAAAAGTCCAGCGGACTAGCACACAGACAGCCGGGCAGTCCGGCGGAAAATTTGGAGTCCAAACTTCTTTCTAATGCCTCGTACATACGACCGGACTTTTTGACAGCAAAGGTCCGACGGAATGAGTCCGTTGGACAATTCGATCGTGTGTGGGCTCCATCAGGCCTTTGCTTGCCAAAAATCCGGCGGACTTTAGAAATAGAACATGTTTTAAATTTTTCCGCCAGACCGAAAAATCCGTTCGTGTGTATGTTAGTCCGATGGACAAAAACTGACGCTAGGGCAGCTATTGGCTACTGGCTATGAACTTCCTTATTCTAGTCCGGTCATAAGTCATCACGTTCGAATCCATCGGACTTTGGTGTGATTGTGTGTGGCCAAGTCCGTTCATTCGGAAAGTCAGTCGGAACTTCGCCGAAAGTCAGTCGGAACCTAGTCCCTCAAAGTCCGGTCGTGTGTACGCGGCATAAGTCTGCTGGACTGATTGTCCAAGTCCGCCAGAACTGATCGTGTGTACGCAGCATGAGATGTATTTAGCTGATTTACAGGGAGAGTTCAGTTGGGCATCAAGCTGGAATTTAAGCAGTGGCTGTGAACAATTTAGACAGTAATTTAAAGCAAGACTGAGATCAGTTATCATTTCCATTCTTTATTACTTCAACAGGCATAAGAAAATGTTTGAACTGTAAGTAAATCTTGAGAGTAAAGAGTGTTCTGCACCACATTTTGTTGGCACTTTGCCTTTTTTTATTATGTGACTAAGCACTTGCTTGGTGATCAACGAACCAGTTCAAGCACTCTGATCCACAATCGTGTGCTCGGGGCACTGTAGAAACTGACAGGTACTTTCTTACTGGCAGTTATAGCATGGCAATTATTGTAGGAAAGGCACTTATATATCATACTCCTAAAATAGCCAGTGACCAAATCTTCAGGTGATTAGGAATAAAACTGATTATACTGCCGCGATGGACAACCCAATGTTGTTGCTGTCAGCAGAAAAAGTTCTGCCACTAATGGCTTGATGTGACATTGTCAGTGTTAGGAAATTGACATAATTTCCAAAAGCCACTAATTAGTCTGAAACTGTTTTAATTCTGTCTGTTGGATGTAGGGAAATACTCCTTTTCTGCATGCTGAAACCTTGGTACAACAGACCCTATGTGGCAATACATCCAGTTAGTAATATTACATTAGACTCATGGTTTAACTATGGAGTTCTTATAATATTCACCAGGTATGAACCAAAGCCCTAAAGCGGGGGTCTTCAATCTTTTTAAACAAAGAGCCGGGGTACTGTCCTTCAGACTTTAGGAGGGCCGGACTAGGGCCAGTGGAAAAATGTCCTGACATCCAGTGGGAGTAAACAATGCCCTATCTTTTGTGTCAGAGGGAGGAATAGTGCCCCATAGTTTGTGTCAGTGGGAGGAATAGTGCCTAATCATTGGTGTCAATGGAAGTAATTTTGCCCCATCATTGGTGTCAATGGAAGTCATTTTGCCCCATCATTTGTGTAAGTTGAGGGAATTCTACCTCATCGTTGGTGTCAATGGAAGGAATTCTGCCCCAACGTTGGTGTCAATGGAAGGAATTCTGCGCCATTGTTGGTGCCAGTGGAAGGAATAGTGCCCCATTGTTGGTGCCAGTGGAAAGAATTCTGCCCCATTGTTGGTGTCAATGGAAGAAACTCTGCTCCATCGTTGGTGTCAATGGAAGGAATTTTGCCCCATTGTTAGTGTCAGTGGGCAGAATAGTAACCCTTTTTTGGTGTCAATACAAAAAATTCTGCCACATTGTTGGTGTCAATGGATGGAATTCTGCCCCATCGTTGGTGTCAGTGGAAGGAATTCTGCCCTATTGTTGTTGTCAGTGGGAGGAATAGTGCCCCATTGTTGGTGTCAGTGGATGGAATAGTGCCCCAAGGGTCAGATAAAGGCAAGCAAAGGGTCGCATGCCTCCCCTGGGCTGTAGTTTGGCGACCGCTACCCCAAAGGCTTATGCCATGTACACACAACTGGTTTTCCCGTCGGAATAAACTCTAAAGGTTTTTCCGACGGAATTCCATTGAAACTGTCTTGCGTACACATGATCACACCAAAGTCTGATCGTCAAGAAAGCGGTGACATACAACGCGTACGACGGGACTAGAAAAAAGAAGTACAATACCCAGTGCGCCACCCTTTGGGCTCCTTCTGCTAATCTCGTGTTAGTAGAAGTTTGGTTAGAGATGATTTGCGCTTTTCAGACTCTTGCTTTTCAGATCATTTGAACTGCTGTTAAGTTTGTGTTTGTGGGTTTGTATCTGTTTTTCAGTGCATGCAATCAGTTTGTATCTGTTTCTCAGTGTGTTCTTGTCTGCTCATTGCTGATTTTCAGCTCGCTCTTCACAGGCCTTGCTGTTCTTCAGTGCTTTTTGTTAAGTTTGGTCTGACCAGCCGACAATTTGAAACCATGTTGCGGGTACGTACTTGTCATACAGTTCGTGCTGTGTGGGGGCTTGGTGTTGGGTTTCATACTTTGACCCAAGTCCAGTCCATGAACAGGGTGAGGAGGAGTTCATGGACCAAGAATTGGTTACTGCAGCGTGACCAATTGCCTCTTTGCTGTGTGAGATCCAGGAGAATAATCCTGATGATTTCAGGAACTTTCTCTGGGTGATGGACCCCGTTTTTCACTGTCTGTTGGCTTTACTTTCCCCTTATATTATGAAGCAGGACACCTGCATGCGTCAAGCCATCACTCAGGATCAGATGATAGTTGCCACCTTGTGGTACTTGGCGACTGGGAGAAGTCTACAGGACCTCAAGTTCTCTACAGGCATCTCCCCCCAGGCTCTGGGGATCATTATCCCAGAGACCTGTTATGCCATCATTCAGGTCCTACGGAAGGACTATATTAAGGTAAGTTTTCTCCTTTAACATCACAGTATATGCATTTAATATTTGCTAATGATCGTTGTTGCGGTGTGTTGGTCTGACACCTCGCAACACCGATCTAGGTAAAGAGTTTCTGACAGAGACTCTTTACCACGTGATCAGCCGTGTCCAATCACCGCTGATCACAATGTAAATAGGAAGAGCCAGCGATCGGCTTTTCCTCACTCACATCTGACAGACGTGAGTAGAGCCAATCGGTGGCCTACCAGTGCACATGAGTGCCGCATATAAGTGCCCATCATCAGTGCCGCCTATTCAGTGCCCATCAGTGAAAGAGAAAATTTACTTATTTACAAAATTGTATAACAGAAACAAAACCAAAACTTTTATTTTTTTAAATTTTTTCTTTTTATTATTTACTTAGCAAAATATAAAAACCACAGAGGTGATCAAATAACCCCAAAAGAAAGCTCTATTTGTGGAATTAAAATAATAAAAATGTAGTACAGTGTAGCATGACAGCGCAATTGTAATTCAAAGTGAGACAGCGCTGAAAGCTCAAAATTGTCCTGGGCAGGAAGGTGTATAAGTGCCCTGTATTGAAGTGGTTAAAGACTATAAAAAAAATTCTAAACATTATTATGGAGATCCGACTTTTAAAAATGAAAAGATTATTCATGAGATCAGGATAAATAATCAAGAAATAATTTTGTGAGAAGTTTGTGTGAATATGAGCAGCAAAACAACTTCATTATTCTAGCGTTATAAAGAAGAAAAGAATGCGCTGCATTAAAAGATCACAGAATTTGCTGCATGAGTAATGTGCTATCTCCGTTAGGAATGGTAGTTTTACCACACAGAGAGCTTCCGCCTCATACTTGCTTCAGAGCATGCGTAGTTTTTGGTACGTCAGCACAGCATACAGACGAGCGGTTTTCCCGATAGGAATTGGTTCTGTCGGAAAAATTTAGAACATGTTTTCTTTCTAGGTCCGTCCAAATTTTCGACGTAAAAAGTCAGACGGGGCATACACACGATCGGAATATATCTGACTTTTTCTGTCGGACATTCCGCTCGTGTGTACACAGCATCAATCACACTATTGCAATGCAGTTTATTGCACTACTGACCATGCAAATTTTAAATGACACTCCAACACAGCTTCTATGCACATGCTTTGCAGTGCGCCCGAACACATGGTAACACACTACCATGCATTGTGTTGCCCTGCATCAGAAGAAAAATGGTTGCATGTACATTTTCTGGTCTGTGTTTGTGCATTGGCAGCCCATTCAAAATAAATAGGCAGCTGTAACCCAACAAAGTTAAGTCATGATAACGGAGCATTAATACGATGTACAAGAACGGCAGAGTATGAATGAGCATTAGGGTTTGTAGAATGACACCGCTAAGCAGCAGTTTACAGTGAATGGCATAATTCTAAAAACCTTGTTCCATCTTACACAAATTAACATTTGTCTTCACAATATTAACAATAATTCAAATATGTGGGGGCCATATATAGTTCTTGTGAATAGGGATCCTTCTGTTTTTTTAGATTATCAGTGTCTCATATTTCAGTTTTTGGGTGAAAATGTACTTTAACCACTTTCAGACCGGACCATTTTGCTGGTCAATGACCAGAGGTCTTTTTACAATTTGGCACTGCGCTGCTTTAACTGGTAGAAAAAAAGGGGGAAACAAACTGCGCTAAGGTGAAAGATTGTGAAGTGTGTGAAATAATTGTGAATTTCTTAAATAATGAAAAGTATCAAAGGTGTTCAGCTGCGGCTTCACTGTATCACATACAAGCAAAATAGGTAAACGAAAAAACATAAGCCGCGCTTAAACAAAGAAAAATGTGATCAGCTACTTGTACAGTAGTATTAAGATATACACTATATAGGGTACAGTAGTATTAAGATATACACTATATAGGGTACAACAACCCTTTAAAAATGTGTGCGTAATATAGAACACATATGTATTAATGTTCCAGATTCAAAACCTCACTGCTGTGATTCACTATATATAATAAGAATACATGACATAACTTATAAATACGAAAAATATATAAAACATCAACACCCAGTGTATAAACAATAAGTCCGTGTATAGAACGCCAAAATGATTGACGTAAGGCTGTAAATATAAAACCTCTAAAAATAAAACATAATGTTCATGTAATCCAAACTGAGAAAAGTCGTGTTCAATCCACCACCAACATGTGTTGAGATTTGCTGCTTACCAGACGAATATGACCCCCCACTACAGAGGGTCACACAGAGCTCTATGAAATTGTGCACCACTTCCAGCCACGGGGGAGGGGATTCCACGATGTCCTCCTGACCTTGCTGCTTCAAAAGCTCTTGGGAAGAAAAGCTCGCCAATCATTTTGGCGTTCTATACACGGACTTATTGTTTATACACTGGGTGTTGATGTTTTATATATTTTTCGTATTTATAAGTTATGTCATGTATTCTTATTATATATAGTGAATCACAGCAGTGAGGTTTTGAATCTGGAACATTAATACATATGTGTTCTATATTACGCACACATTTTTAAAGGGTTGTTGTACCCTATATAGTGTATATCTTAATACTACTGTACCCTATATAGTGTATATCTTAATACTACTGTACAAGTAGCTGATCACATTTTTCTTTGTTTAAGCGCGGCTTATGTTTTTTCGTTTACCTATTTTGCTTTAACTGGTAATTGCGCGGTCATGCAATGTTGTACCCAAACAAAATTTGCGTCCTTTTCTTCCCACAAATAGAGCTTTCTTTTGATGGTATTTGATTGCCTCTGCGATTTTTATTTTTTGTGATATAAACGTAAAAAGACCGCAAATTTTGAAAAAAAATGATATTTTCTACATTTTGTTATTAGAAAAATCCAATAAACTCAATTTTAGTCATACATTTAGGCCAAAATGTATTCAGCCACATGTCTTTGGTAAAAAAAAAGTCAATAACTGTATATTTATTGGTTTGCGCAAAAGTTGTCACATCTACAAACTAAGGTACGTTTTCTGGAATTTACGCAGCTTTTAGTTTACGACTGCCTATCTCATTTCTTGAGGTGCTAAAATGGCAGGGCAGTACAAAACCCCCCCAAATGACCCCATTTTGGAAAGTAGACCCCCTAAGGAAATTGATAAGTGGCATGTTGAGCCCATTGAATATTTAATTTTTTTACCTCAAGCGATTGAATAATGACAAAAAAATACATTTTTTTTTTTTACACAAAGTTGTCACTAAATGATATATTGCTCACACATGCTATGGGCATATGTGAAATGACACCCCAAAATAAATTCTGCTGCTTCTCCTGAGTATGGGGATACCACATATGTGGGACTTTTTGGGAGCCTAGCCGTGTACGGGGCCCCGAAAGCCAAGCACCGCCTTCAGGCTTTCTAAGGGCGTAAATTTTTGATTTCACTTCTCACTACCTATTACAGTTTTGAAGGCCATAAAATGCCAAGATGGCACAAAACCCCCACAAATGACCCCATTTTAGAAAGTAGACACCCCAAGCTATTTGCTGAGAGGCATGTTGAGTCCATGGAATATTTTATATTTTGCCACAAGTTGCGGGAAAATTACAAACTTTTTATTTTTTAATTTTTTTTCACAAAGTTGTCACTAAATGATATATTGCTCACGCATGCCATGGGCATATGTGAAATGACACCCCAAAATAAATTCTGCTGCTTCTCCTGAGTATGGGGATACCACATATGTGGGACTTTTTGGGAGCCTAGCCACGTACAGGGCCCCGAAAACCAAGCACCGCCTTCAGGCTTTCTAAGGGCGTTACAGTTTTGAAGGCCATAAAATGCCAAGATGGCACAAACCCCCCCAAATGACCCCATTTTGGAAAGTAGACACCCCTAAATTTAGGGGTACACTAGTGAGACTAGGTAATAAATGGCGGGTGCCCTGAAACTATAAAAAAATAACTAACCAACCAGCGTCACCTGTAACAGTTATATGGTGATCACTGGTGAAAGGGTTAACTAGGGGGCAATCAGGGGGCTTTATGCGGTAGTATATGGGGGTCCCTGGCGCTATAAAAAGCTGCGGCGAACCTAAATACCTACCTGCCTAACTAGCGTCACCTGTGACACTAACACAGCGATCAGAAAAACGATCGCTTATTAGGCTGGGTTCACACTGGAGCGATGCAGGAACGCCACGAATCCGCGGCGGGTTCCCGCATCGCATGCCTCCCGGCGGCAGTTCACACTGCCCTATGCGAACTGCTGGGAGTGTCAGTGAAATGTTAATGACACCCCCAGATCAGTTCGCATATCGCAGTGTGATCTGCAAACTCGGATCGCATGGTGTGAACACCCATGCGATCCGATTCTGCTGCGGACCAAAAAAAGGGTCCCGTGCGAGTTTGCGGCGGGTGCGACACGAATTCAGCCATACTATCTGTATGGCTGAACTCGAATCGCACAGAGATCGGATGTGATTTGCACTGCAGTGCGGTGCGAATCACATCCGTTCTCATAAACCGCTGCAATGTGAACCCAGCCTTAGTGACACTGGCGACGGGGGGTGATCACGCGGTTAAACCTTTATTGGGGGGGTTAGGGGGGTACCTTAGAACTAAAGGGGGCTAACCCTAACTGCCCTAACAGTTATTACAGTCACAAATGACACCCGCCGGGTGATCAGGGGGTTAAACCTTTATTAGGTAATAAATGGCGGGTGCCCTGAAACTATAAAAAAATAACTAACCAACCAGCGTCACCTGTAACAGTTATATGGTGATCACTGGTGAAAGGGTTAACTAGGGGGCAATCAGGGGGCTTTATGCGGTAGTAGAGGGGGGTCCCTGGCGCTATAAAAAGTTGCGGCGAACCTAAATACCTACCTGCCTAACTAGCATCACCTGTGACACTAATACAGCGATCAGAAAAACTATCGCTTATTAGGCTGGGTTCACACTGGAGCGATGCGGGAACGCCACGAATCCGCAGCGGGTTCCCGCATCGCATGCCTCCCGGCGGCAGTTCACACTGCCCTATGCGAACTGCTGGGGAGTGTCAGTGAAATGTTAATGACACCCCCAGATCAGTTCGCATATCGCAGTGCGATCTGCAAACTCGGATCGCATGGTGTGAACACCCATGCGATCCGATTCTGCTGCGGGCCAAAAAAAGGGTCCCGTGCGAATTTGCGGCGGGTGCGGCGGGTGCGGCCCGAATTCAGCCATACTATCTGTATGGCTGAACTCGAATCGCACAGAGATCGGATGTGATTTGCACTGCAGTGCGGTGCGAATCACATTCGTTCTCATAAACCGCTGCAATGTGAACCCAGCCTTAGTGACACTGGCGACGGGGGGTGATCACGGGGTTAAACCTTTATTGGGGGGGTTAGGGGGGTACATTAGAACTAAAGGGGGCTAACCCTAACTGCCCTAACAGTTATTACAGTCACAAATGACACCAATGCAAAAAAAAAAAAATGCAATTGGTGTCACTGTGACTGGGGGGGCAGGGGTAATTGGGGGGGTGATCGGGGGGTGAAGGGAGGGTGTGAGTGTGCCTGGCATGTTCTACTGTGTAGTGTCATGTTGGTGCAACTCACGGATCCTCTCTCCTCGGTGCCGGAACGAAAAATACCGACACGGAGGAGAGATTACATCACTTCCTCTCCTGTGTTTACATTACAGGAGAGGAAGTGATGTCACGGAGCATTTCTATTCGTCGGGAGCGATCGCGAGGGGGTGGCCATGAATGAATGGCCGCCCCCTCATCCCGGATCGCTCCCGAACGAATACCGACCGCCGCAGGCACCGGGGGGAAGGCAGGGACGTATATATACGCCCATATGCCTGCCCGTGCCATTCTGTCGACGTATATCGTCGTGCGGCGGTCGGCAAGTGGTTAAACAAGTAAAAAAAATATAACAAAAAGACCTCTGTGCTGCACCTTTCCTCTCTCACTAATAAGCAAACCAGCAGTCCAAAACACAGATATAAAACCAGATCAATCACATTGACTGCAGCACTGAACAAACCTATATATAGTACATTCACAAATACCATCAAAGACTAAAATGACCAAAATGACTAATCATCATCACATATATACTACAATATTAAAGTCTAACGGAGCATCAGCATATGCAGTAAGCAAGGAATGCTGAGCTAGGATGCCATAGTGGGTCTTAACTCACACTTTAGCTCCTCCCCAACACGATAATGTTATCTGGGCTCCGCCCTATGTGTGGCATTTGGGTTCTTTATGTGCCACCCACTGTATAGTGGAATCCAAACACAGCATCCTTGGTTATTGCATGCTGATTTCTACATACATGTGAATCATTTTATCCCTACTTTAATAAAGTGGGTATTTCGTGGAAAGCATGATGAGATCTTTTTATGCTTCTTTCAGAGCAAAAGTGTTACTTAAGGCTATTTTTTAAAATAAAATAACAAACATGTTATACCTACCTGATTTGTGCAATGGTGTTGCCCAGAGTGGCCCCGGACCTCCTCTTCTGGAGTCCCCTGCCGGCATTGTCCACTCTTCCCTGTGTCCCCATAGTAAGCACTTGCTATGGGGGTAGACGTTCGCTCCAGAGAATGGCTGTGTGTGTTTATAGACATATAGTACATAGTTCGGCTTGGACCCATCTCCCATTCCTTCCTCACTGGATTTGATTGATAGCAGTAGGAACCAATGGCTCCTGCTGCTGTCTCTGTGCCTGTAAGGAGAGAGAGATATCAGGAATGCTTCTCTCGGGCACATCGCTGGATTGGGATCAGGCTCAGGGTAAGTATTAGGGGGCTTGGGCTGGAATTAATCTTGGAAGATTTTTTCTTTAAGTAAGAGAATGCAATAGTGCAAAAAACTTTTAGCCTTGGAAGCAGAGGCGTTGCTAGATATACAAAAGATCTGGGGCTAGAGCAGCAGTCACCAACCTTTTTGCAGGCCCAGGGGAGGTGTGTGTGTGTGTGTGTGTGTGTGTGTGGGGGGGGGGGGGGTTACAGCAGTGGTAAGCAATTCTTTGCTGGCAATGGCTTGTGTTGGCGCTTCAATCATCATGACACTATTGTTGATATGGTGTCAGGGTGATTGAAGCGCATTTTTTCTATTGTTACATTCTAATATATAATGAAGTAGTTCAACTCACCATAATGCAGAATCAGTGGGAGCCCTGGGCGTGTCACTTGCCACGTCTCCTGCCACCAGACGCAGCGTGTCACCTGCCACTGTCACCTGTCACCAGCTGCAGTGTGTCACTTGCCACTGTTGTCTGCCACCAGATGCAGCGTGTCACTTGCCACCAGATGCAGCATCCTATAAAGAATAAGTTCACTTAAAAAAAAAAAATCTCCCAGATAACACCACTTAAAAGTGAGAGAGAATTCTCCCTCCCAAAGGCTTAAGCACTTTAGGCCTGTAAGGTTTACCCCAGGCCATTTTTAGCAGTGCGGCACTGCGTCGCTTTAACTGAAAATTGCGCGGTCATGAGACGTTGCACCCAAACAGAATTGACGTCCTTTTTTCCCACAAAAAGAGCTTTCTTTTGGTGATATTTGATCACCCCTGCGTTTTATATTTTTTATGCGCTATAAACAAAAAGGCAGACAATTTGAAAAAAAAAAAAACGAATTTTCATTTTGTGCTACAAAAAACACATCCATTAAAGAAAAGGTAACAAATAAAATATCTTCATCAATTTAGGTCATGTATTCTGCTACATTTTTTTTTAAAATCCCAATAAGTGTGTATTGATTTGTTTGGGCAAAAGTTATTGTGTTTAGAAATGATGGGAAGTCACGTGATCAATGACGATACGCGTAGGATTGGCCTAGGAGGATACCGGAAGTGACGTCCGGGGTACGAACGAGGAAGCCGTTCGTTGTTTTAGCTGTAAACGTTTGAATTTTATTACTTAAATGTGAGTACCCAGGACTTGGTCCTTTTTATAATAAAGAATTTGTGTGACTTACTTCACTATTGGAGCCCCTTTCTCTCTTTCTCGGGTCTGGCTTGTGATCCTTTGCGGAGTACCTGGAGGAAAATATTTGGGGCGCTTGCACTACACTTAGGATACACACCGCAAATCATTGGAGTATATTGCTGTACCTATACCAACTGAGGACACACATCCCAATCGAGGATATACCTTATATATTGGAGCATATTGCTGTCTAACTGACAGCAGTGAGGTAAGGTACCCACTGCACTCAGTGTGTGAGCACCCACGTTTGAGGAGCTGTAAGATCACCGGTGGAACTATCCCGTGTTCATTCACAGGATTAACCCTTCACACAGCACAGCGTGGATTCACTCTATTTTTGCATGAACTGATATGGATTACTAGTCCTTTATGTTAATTAAGAGACACTTTAAGGAACCCCTTTTGAATTGTTGTCTTTTTACCTTTTGATATATTTTTCACATATCTTTATATATATTTTTTATTGTGTATCTATTTGTTGGTTTTTACCCTTACACAATTTTCTGTATACACGATTGGCACTTGGATGCACTTTTATGGACTGAGACACACTTGTTTGATTTCACGATTCTCTGAATTGATATTATCAGGATTTGCGTTTTCATCTGTATTACTTCACTTGCACTTTATTACGATTGTATAGATCATTTATATTTCTCTATTATGAATAACACTAGGATTAAGTGTATATCCTGAACACCCCATTAATCACTTTGTATAAATTTTAGCACATAGGTTGTAGATATAATTTAAAGTAATTTTAATCGCATAGGTGCGTCTTAGATTTTATATGCGATTATTTATTAATTTTGTTACTAGATTTAATTAATTTTGTGTGGAGCGCAACACCATTCTTTGTTTATCTAATGTTTGGTGATGAACGATTTACTAGCAGGACTGCGTCATTCCGGTGGACAAATTGGACAGTAACTGAGACTTTTCATACTTTTTGGGGACCAGTGACATGACAATGATCAGTGTTAAAAAAAAATGGATGTAGAATGTTAAACACAGAGTACATAGGATGAGGACATCAGATCTATAATGGATCTGACATCTATGGACCCTTGGCTAGCAAGGTACAATACTGCTGAGGGGAGAGAGAGAGAGAGAGAGAGAGAGAGAGAGAGAGAGAGACTGCCTCTTCTACACTTTGTTCTTTGCAGTGAGAGATTCTAGTACTTTTTGGGCATGTGTCCTTGCTCACCTCGATCACTAATGCATCTTCTTCCATAGGAGCTTCATGCCACTGCCAGTAACAGAGCACCCACTGGCTAGGAGTCTAGGACACTGTGGCCTCCTGTTAATTCCTCAGCCAGTAGCTGGCTGAAGTTTTCGGTTACATCCCTCCCTCTTCCTCCGCCAATTCTTCTGTTCTCCCACTGCACTCTGACATAACAGACTAGGGAGCATCGCCGTGCCAGCTAGTCTGCAGCTCCCCTCAGGAATATCACTTTGCATGACAGTGCAGTGGGTGGAGCCGTGCCTGACGGATCACACACAAGGTATAATGCGGCTGCCACCCCTAATCACCATCCTTTTTTACTCAGAACGCTGCACCAGTTCACCCACTAAAACACTTGGGGCTATGGACCCCAGATTCGGGGCTGTAGCCCCAATAGCCACGCCCTAGTGACGCCTCTGGTGGGAAGTTTTCTGGAGGGGATCAGAGATTACATGTATAAAGGAATGGAGATTCAACTGTGAACTGTTTTACACAGACTAGTTTTTCAGTATTTCACATTTTGCGTAATCATTATATATCAGCACTATGACTGCACCTATGCTCTGTAGTTTGTAGTATATTATGTGATAATTAGTCACTTTGCAACTTTTTGTGCTTGATGGTATTGCACATTTTTAAAATAGAAGTATAGTCAAAGCTTTTTTGACCATACTTCTCTACTGGGTCACAGGAGTGCGCTTACTTTTGCACTTTTGCCCAGAGTCAGCCGGCAGTAGGCTAATGCCCCCTATCAGTTGACATGACAGAGCAGCTCAATGCTCTGGAAGGATCCTGACCATATTGTCTGGATCCCTGCAACTGCCTGATTGACAGCTGGATCTGTCTCTCAGTAAACAGCTCAGAGTGGAAGCCAGCTGCCAGCCAGCTCGGCACTCCAGTGAGTGCTGGATAAGCAGAGCAGAGAGCAGTGACTGACAGTCACTACTCTCTGCTCAGAGCTGACTGAGAACTGAGTGATCAAATGTTCTCAGGCTTAGAGTCAACGGGGGACAGCTGCAGCATCAGACTGATGCTGCAGCATGGAGGTGAGTATGTATGTTTGTTTGTTTCTTTGGAACCCCAAACTTCTCCTATTATCTATACAGGCATACCCCGCTTTTAAGTACACAATGGGGTTTATTTACTAAAACTGCAAAATCAGGCTCACTTCTGCATAGAACCCAATCAGCTTCTAACCCCAGCTTGTTCAATTACATTTTGGTAATAGAACCCTGGAAGCTCATTGGTTTCTATGCAGAAGTGAGCCTGATTTTGCACTTTTCAGCTTTAGTAAATAAACCCCATTGTGTACTTAAAAGTGGGGTATGCCTGTACACATCTATAGGGTTTGTTAACTGCTGTTGTCAGTCTGATTGATCTGGTTTTAAACAGCAGTACAGTGAGGATATCTCAAATATTCTAATAGTCATACCTGAGAACATTTGGAAATTGGGATTCCTGAGAATTTTGAGGGGAAGGGGGCGATCGGGCATGGGCATGATGTGCTTTACATGCCACATTTAATTTTAGGTGAAAACAAATTGCGCAAAATGTGTGAGGGGACTAAATGATAACGTCTAAAGTCTACAGTACAATACAAATCAATCTACAAGAGCAAAGTATTGTTTTATAGCTTACAACAACCCTCTCCTAGTAAGAACATATGTAAATATGAACCAAAAATAACAAAATTGGAAAATATAGGCATAAGCTAGAACCGTCTCCCTCTAGAAATCATTTATTTATTATTTATTATTATTTGTATTTCAAGGGAGATAATTATTTAACCACTTAAGCCCCGGACCATTTGGCTGGCCAAAGACAAGAGCACTTTTTGCGATATGGCACTGCGTCGCTTTAACTGAGAATTGCGTGGTCGTGCGACGTGGCTGCCAAACAAAATTGACATCCTTTTTTCCCCACAAATAGAGATTTCTTTTGGTGTCATTCTGCTCTCTCTTCCTGTCAGCATGTTCCTCATTAGAACATAAGCACAATTGACCTGCTTTGTGCTGCTTCTCCCTCTCCTAGTCTAAGCTCTGCTGTACATAAAATTGCAGGAGGCTGATACCAATTCAAATTCAGGTACTTATACTGCTTACATTTAAAACAACTGATGTATTAATTAATATAGAGCTGCATTATTTATGACCTTTATACATACCTGGAATTTAGCTTTATGTATTTAGTTTCTGTTCACTATACACCCAAGATGGATGGGCCTGTTTGTGGACTTCTGTTTTTAAAACAAATAAAAGTAGTATGTTGTACTGGTTCTCTTGACCTGATTTCTACCAATAGATGATGGATTAGTGGACTTGTTCTTCAGCTGCATTTATAAATGGCAATGGAGAAAACGCCCTGGGACAGCTATCTCTCCCACATCTGATTTCCAGCCTGCCTCTGTATGTGACATGTATTAGCCCTTCACCTCCCTGGTCCTACATATCTGTACATTACCCCTTCATCTCCACTGTATGGTCAAACAAAAAAGGTCAGCAACATAATGTCCAATGCTCATAAATCTTCTTCATCGTAAATCCATCAGAAGTAAAACAAATCAATACACAGAAAAAATGTTGACGCGTTTCATCCCTGGTAGGCCTTAGTCATAACCATGACTAATCTATGACCAGGGCTGAAACCTGTCAACAATCTTCTGTGTATTGGATTATTTTACTCCTGATGAATTTACAATAAAGAAGTTTTAATGAGCATTGGACACCATGTTGCGGACCTTTTCATTTGGATGTTCTGTTTGGCACTTTGTATGGCTGGTTTGGGCATAGGTGCTGCTCTTTTATTCTTATTACAAGTTTGAGGGGTTGCAGCATCTCATTTTTGTATTGTAAACATTTCGCACTGTATGTTACATGTACTTTCACTCCATCATATCCTCATCCCCCTGTTTATAACCAGTACAATAATGTATCTAGTGCACCATGTTTTACCTCCTAAATACCAGAATGTTTCTTCTTTTCCAAAAAATTGAATCACTTAAAAGAGATTTCTTTGAAGTGTCTACTTTCTAGAAAGAAGTCATTTTGGAGGTGGCATTTTTATTTTAACAGAAAGTTAACAGATTTTCGGCAAACTTTTTGGTGTTTATTTCCTTTTTTTTAAGTAAAGTAAAAAAACAAAAAAAAAGTGGCTATTAAATATAGTGAAAAGTAAACTTTATCTGCCTCAATAGAGAGTTTAAAGTGATCAATTCCCAAATAAATTAGTCAGCACCAATGTCTCTTTGTGATAAATGGGGAATGTATGGGGCTTTCTGGGTGCTATTCATATACTCATCAACAACAATTGTAATTAAAAAAATATTTTATTTTTGCACATTCACATGAAAAAACTAAGGTACACAATGATACATTTCTTACATACAAAAACACCACACTTTTTTTCTACATGTTTCGCCTTACAGCTTCTTCAGGAATATGTGTGGATATATTATTATCTAATGAATAAATATACACAGATTATATATACATGTTTTAATACTCTCAGAACAAAACATTTTCAAAGGATTTTTTCAAATCTTACTAGACAACATCCTTTGAATGTATGTAACTCTGAATTCACTTGTGAAATGATCAGAGTGCATTCAGAGTGAAGTGATGTCAGAGCAACTCATCGGGCACAAAGTACATACCCCCAGCATTCACCTCCGAACCTCTTTATCTGTCTCAAATCAATGAAATAAAATTGATTTGGGTACAAAGCTGCATAGCCGAGTAATTGTCAGTCAAACTGTCAATTCGCACTGAAACTTATTGCAATGAAAGTGTATTACAGGGTGGTTACAGAGTACTATTAAAAACATGAGAACACTCACAGTGGTTTTTTTTTTTGTTTTAGTTTTTTTGTATGGAGTTTTCTATTAACTTTCTAGTACACAACTGGAAAAAAAATGGAATATGTTAACTGCAAGGCAGAACCATAACAGGATAATGTACCTAAATTCTGAATTTTATACCCCACATGCTAAAAAATGATGTTAGGAAACTGTTGTAGTTTTCTTTATGCAGTAATATTGCACACAGTAGATTTTATAAGAGGAAGCAAGGAAATTAAAACATAAAATGTTACGGAACAAATTGTAACATCTATGAATAATATCATCCTATGTTTTGGACGCTCAAGATATTTATATACATATATATTTTTATATGTGTACATATATCCCAAACTGATGAAACGTCTCAGCACAGAATTGCTGTAGTGCTCCGGAGACCACGTATTCTCTTACTGATTGATAACGCTGAAGTAAGAGACATTCTTCATAAGGCAAATGGGATTTCTCTTAAGCACTTTAGTTTACAAGAGAACAGAAAACCATTTTACGGCTTCTGTTCAAGAGTCCTGGCTTGCATTGCAACATCACAATCAAAACAAGCTGCGGATATGAAGCCAGGCCTAAAAAGCCCTTGTTACAGTGCCAGCTTGCATGTCCAGATGCTCAGCCTTCAAATGTATTATCCACAACCCTCAAACAGTGTAGTCAGTGAATCGTTTTTGATTTGTAGTCTTATGAAATTGGCATTTAAATTGGAATCATGTCAGGGTTGTAGACTTAAAAGGGTAAGTTTCTTTACATTGTTCTTTAAGAACTAAATTGGTGCTTTCAAGTTAAATTTAAAGTGGTAAATCAAATACTGTATGTAATATACTGCAGCCTACCAATCCCTTTGGTAAGCTGCAATATGTTTTCTTTTTTAGGCTTTTTCTTGCATTTTCACCTGGTGATCCAGCCAATAACACACTTCCTGTTTTAGGGTGTCTCCACTGTAGATGAAGGAGCAACGGGGACACAAACACATTGTCATTTTGTGGAGAGGGCATTGCTCTAGCACAGGGATATGAAATTAGCAGACCTCTAGCTGTTGCAAAACTACAAATCCCATCATGCCTCTGCCTCTGGGTGTCATGCTTGTGGCTCTCAGAGTCTTGCTATGCCTCGTGGGAATTGTAGTTCTACAACAGCTGGAGGTCCGCTAATTGCATATCCCTGCTCTAGCAGATTGGACTGGACTAGAAAATTAAAGGAGGAATATGGCCAAAGATATTTTGGCCCTACTTTGCTTATGACCTGTTTTTAGCCCACAGTGAGCTAAAGTCCGCTATCGGCTGATGTCACATAGCTAGCCCAAGCTCTGGATTGATCCGGACCCAGATACCTGGACCAACAGCTGGCTTAACCTCTTAATGAGCCCCTGGGAGACTGAGCCAGCTGCTCCAGCCCCCTCCACAGCCCAGCACTCCAGTGAGCACTGGAAGGGCAGAGCAGAGAGCCAGCGACTGGCAATCACTGCTCTCTGTTCAGAGTGAAGAGGAGAACAGAGCGATAAGCAGTCTTTGAGTGCTCAGTTTTCAGTACAGAGCTGAGTGGGGCTGATGCTGCATCCACTTAGGTGTGTATAAATGTTTTTTTTCCCCCAACCCTATACTTCTCTTTTAAAATGTAACTCCAGCTAACATTTTATAAGCAGTTAGGTCCCATGTACACTGCTGCTGCTAAACAGACATTCAGAGGCAGTTGGACACTTTTTTCAACGGCCCCTGAACTCATTTAAAGTTATCTTATGTGTAAATGTACACAGGTTCGTTTATTGTCGTTTTTAGGCAGTTGTGTTTATAGGCCTTTTTTGAAGGCAAAAAAAATGTTTCAAGCGTGAAAGTTTCCAACGCCAAACGTGGTAACCCGTGTTTAGCGGTGTTTCATTTATAGGCGGTTTTTGTTTTTGGCCATTTAAAAAAAAAATTTTTTATTTTTTTTAGAAACGCTTCTGAATGCAAACGCGGAATGTAAACTGATGTTTTAAACGTAAGTTACTATCCGTCAAGTTAAATCATTCAGGAGAGGTTGTAGAAACGTCCTGTGTACAGGACGTTTCTACAGCAACGTTTTTTTTTTTTTATGTTCCTTTTGGAATTAGGGATTTACATAAATAAATAAAAACTGAATCATTGTAAGCACCTCTATCAGTGTTAACTAGTTTATCTCAACCCTCAACTGCCACTTTGTCTGGACAGCTAGGTCTGTTAAAGGAAGTTAAAAAATAACAGGCTTACTGGCAGAATCAATAGGTAAAAGTTAAGGAAAAATATAAAAAAAAAAGAAACAAATGCAATCACCACATCTAAGAACTGGTAAGTGGCAATACAATACAATTTTGTTTTTGAATTTAATACCACATTAATTTCTACCTAACATTACCACTCAGGGCCAGGATGAGGAGGCATTCAAACAACCAGTGGCACGGTATCAAAGCTTGTGTAATGCTGCAGATACCCTTGCATTCAGTGAAAAATAGGGTCTGGGTCTGGGCAGCCATTGCCTAGGGAAGTATTGGTTCAAGCAGCACAGCTCAGATTAAGTACAAGCAGGCCAGCAGGAAACTGTGGTTATTAAAGTAGGGCTCCAACCATAAGAGGAAGCTCCGCTTATTTGCCTCCTCTGCCCCCCCCACTGCCACATTTGTCACCTTTCGGGGGAGAGGAGGAAGCATGTACATGGTTTTGACAGGCACCCACTCTCACTTCCGGCTGAATACCATGAGTCAGTTTTTTTGTGTCAAATTGTCAATAAAAGATTTTTAAACTCTTGGACTGTTCTCATTAGACTTTGTAGACTGTGAGACAGATCGATGTAGCAGAGCTGTGTGAATCTCAGAAATGGATGGACATAAAATAAAAATCCTTTGGCAGGTCAAAAAGCTCCCTAATATGCATAATATGTTTTAGCTGTTTACCTGGAGTTGAGCACTAGTGTTATTTAAACCAAAAAAAAACAACACATTCAGATACTTAGGCTCCATGCACACTGAAGCTCATAAATGGGCATTTTTGGAAGTTTGGGCATTTTTTTTAACAGCCCATCAACTCCCTTTTATGTTATCATATATTTCCATGCACACATGGATGTTTTTGGATGTTTATCAGCAGGGACATTTATGGGTTGTTGTCTGAATGCCCTAAAATCGCATTCAAGAGCAGTCTTGAAAATGCCAGATTCCAGCAAAAGCTGTTAAATGTGGTTTAACGCTGAATACAGAGCATGATCATGATGATCCGACTTGCGGTGAGACTTGTGTGCTGACGATGAAGGGGAACCTCCTGCCAAAAAAAAAAAAAAATTGGCGTGAGGTTCCCCTTCAGACAATACTGGACCCTTCGGACTGGGGTGGATTTTAAGGGGAACCCCCACATCAAACAAAATGGTACGGGTCCCCCCAAATCCATACCAAACCCATATCCGAGCAGGCAGGCAGGTCAGGATGGTAGCGGACGAGTAAGCGCCCCCCCCCCCCCCCAGACCATACCAGGCCACATGCCCTCAACATGGGAGGTGGGTGCTTTGGGGCAGGGGGTACAATGTACTCCATACTCATTCACATAGGGTGGGGGGCCAGGATCTTGGGGCCCTCTTGTTAAAGGGTCTGGTATCGTCCAAGGGGGGAAACCCATGCCAATTTTTTTTTTTCATTTTTGGCGGGTGTTCCCCTTCATCCTCAGCACACAAGTTGTACTGCAAGTGGGATCATCATGATCTGACTTCTGGTGCGACTTCTATTCAAATCAATGGGCTGCCATAGGGAACCACTGATTTTGAACAGCAGCAGAGAAATGCGGCTAAAATCCAGCGCGGCTAAACGCCAATGCAAAACGCTGATAAAATCTCGTTTCTAAAGCAGCGTTTTCCTGCCAGCAATCCGACGTCCAGAGCGACTTTTTTGAGCGTTCTGTGTGCATGGAGCCTTAGGGGTTGTGCCAGTGCAGTTGCTCCAGAGATTAGTAAATGAGGTAAAGCGTCACTTTGCAGAGTACCAAGGAAAATAAAAAAAAATGCATTTTTTTTCTTGCACATGATTGGATAATAGAAGTCAGCAGAGCTTCTGCTTATTTGCTAAGCTTTGGAGCAATTGCACAATCTATTTTCCTTTAATAAATCAACCCCTATATGTACTTTAATCGCAGATTCTTGAACGCCTACTGTAAAAATGAATTTAGAACTTAAGTGCAGGCATTTCTGCAGCTTAATACAGGGAAAAAGGACACACCATATGTGCGTTTGCTGGTAGTTTTTATCTTGCTTGAAATTCTCCTTTAAGGGTTTGGTCAAAAACATAATTGCATTCTCCAGGCCCTCCCTGTGAAGTCTGAAATCAGTTTATGAGGCTTTGAGTGCTGTTCATGTCATTTATCCATCAGCGCTCAGTCCATTTAATCCGGGCCTCTCAGCTGTACAGACCACAGCCCCTGTTGTGAGTGATCGGCCTGCTTGAGTGCTCCCAGCTTCTCCTGTCACATCACATTTGCATAAAAGAGGACGGATAACCAAATTTGAGCACACAAATGAAAATGTTAAGCGCTGAGTCTGTCACAGTTGTTGTTCAACTAATTGTGAAAAATTTGATTTGCTTGCTCTTCACTGTTTATCATGTAGACCCTTTTTCAAATTTGCCTTGGTTTATGCTTCTGAACATGTAGCTTTTAAACTCTATGCCTTAGCATCCTACCCTTGGGATTACTTACCTCACCTACCAGCTTTTAATGTTGGCTCGTCTAGTTGACTAAATTAGGCCACCATGGCAAACAAACACATAATTAAAACCAGAAAAAAAAGGCAAGTGTACTTGCACAGCCGAAACTGATTTTTCTGTTTTCCCTCATATGCTGTCATATTTTACAATTCGACAATCTAACATTCACATGAACCATCTGTGTGAGCTGGAGAGCACACAATAAAATTGTCATTTCTGTATTGCGTTATGTTGCACAAATTAGACCTTTCAGAGGTGCACTAAAGTCTAAGTTCAAAGCACAGCACAATGGAGTTTTGCAGTGTTCAATTTGAACAATAATGAGGTACATAGATTACATATACTTTGTCTTTTTTTTTCTATGTGGTGGTTTTAGGAGTCACACCATATTGCAGGCTTTTTAAATATTTATGGCTTCTAATATTAAGCTGTAGATTCAAAGGTTTACATTGTTTAGATGATTATGGTTAATTGATCCTTGATTATGTTTTTATGTCTTTTGTATTGATGGCCTATGGAAGAGCTACAGATATGTACAGTCTGATATGGTTTACTTGCTAATTTTCCTACTTCATCAGACCGGAAACAGCACAAAGGTTCTAGTTAAAATTAAATACAGAATTGGCTTCTTAGAACAAAGGGTATTATTATTATTAGAAACATAGAAACAAAGAAACTTGTAAAAGAGTGACAACAAAAAGAAAAGTCAAGTTGACCACGGAGTCTGCACCTTTTAGAATTTTTGCTTATTAAACTTTTTTTATTAAATATAAATTTATGTTTGTCTCAAGCATGTTTAAAATCACTTACTGTTACCTGACTCACTACCTTTACTGGAAGAATGTTTCAAACATAAACTACTCTTTCAGTAAAATAACATCTAAGATTATTTTCAGATTTTCCTTTTGCTAATTTGAGGTCATGCTCACATGTTTTTGAGTTTAGATTTATATTTAAAATATTTCCTTGCTGAACTATTTTACGCACTTAAAGCCAAACTCCGGCTTTCTGCCACTGTAAAATTGTTAATATGCCTTCACTAAAAGATGTGCCCGCTGGGAGCACTGTATAAACTGTATGTAGCATAAGCTATATGTAGTCATATAGTATACAGCAGTGGTTCTCAACCCTGTCCTCAGGTACCCACAAAAGGCCATGTTTGCAGGTTTTCCTTTATGTTGCACAGGTGCTTTAAATCAGAGTCAATGGCTTGGTATTTTGGACATCTATTTTGTCTAAGAGAAATTCCCAAAACATGGCCTGTTGAGGGTACTTAAAGAGGAAGAAAACCCTGTCAAAAAAAAAAAAACACCCTGTAGGACAAAGGCAAAATGAGCTAGTGTAGCATAATTACCTGAGATCGAAGCCCCCGAAGCTACTCTCGTTCACATCCTCTGTTGCTGCCATGATACCCAGAGTGACTTCCGGGTATAGCTGCTCCAGCGCTGTGACTGGCCGGGGCAGCGATGATGTCACTCCAGCGTATGCACTTGGGAGCCATCAGTGACGGCATGATCGTCTTCACTAACGGCACGCTCAGTGCGCCTGCGCCATTGTCGGTGCCGTAGACATCGGGGCCCGTTTTTAGGAAAATATCTCCTTAACCGTGTAGGTTTAGGAGATATTTCTTGCACCTAAAGGTAAGCCTTAATCTAGGCTTACCTGTAGGTTAACATGGTCTGTAAGGGTTTACAACCACTTTAAGGACAGTGTTGAGAACCACTGGTGTATAGCAAGTCAGCAAAACAGAGAATTACAGTCCTGTTCTTGGAACAAAATTGAGTTATGCTGAACGCTCCTCAGCCATTCTCAGGGGGCTTTGTGTTTTCTGAAATACAAGCTTCCTCTGATTGGCGGATGTGGAGATCATGATGTCATCCTCTTGCCTTCTCCACCGTGTCAGTCAGAGAAAGCCTTGTATGCATTCAGAAAATACAAAGCTTCCTGTGAATAGCTCAGCCCAACTCAACTTTGTTCTGGGAGCGAGGTGAGACGTACCCATCTCGCTGCCAGAACACAGAACTCTATATTGTATATAGCTGATTCTACATGCATTTTGTACAGTGCAGACAGGAGGTTAGTGAAGATAATAATTTGTTTGGCCCAGTTTGTTCCAAACAAGCTATTTTAAAGCAACAGAAAGCTGAAGGGTGCATGCGCCGTAGACAGCGGTGGCTGTCTTCGGGTAAATATCTCCTAAACCGTATAGGTTTAGAAGATATTTCTTGGACCTACAGGTAAGCCTTAATCTAGGCTTACCTGTAGGTCAAAGTTGGTTGTAAGGGTTTACAACCACTTTAAAGTGAATAACTCAACACCAAGTTAACTATATGGAACACTTATGTATTTGCACATGTTCACTCTTAATACAAGAAATGACTTTGCTTGCTTTTAAACCGCAGCTTGGCATTGCATGCTATTATTGAGCTTGTGATCTACCAAAACCCCCAGACCCTTCTCCACCACTGATTCCCCCAGCTGTACTGCCCCTAGTATGTATAATGAATGCATTGCGTTCTTTCCAGAACACTGCGTATACTTAGTTCCTGCAGTCTATCCTGGTATGTTTAATCCTTTTTTGCTTCTGGACTTGTTATATCTGATCACTTAACTTTTTGTAAATGAGGTCTCAAGAATTGGACGATAGTATTTCTAAACAGGTCTAACTAAATATCTATATAGGGAAATCAGGACTTTCTTCTGCCTACTGGTCTTTCTTCTAGTGATGCACTCCAGAATTATATTCCCTCTTCCCTGGGCCAGGCCACACCGTTTGCTTTTTTTGCAATCATTTGAAACAGGCACCTCAGAGTTTTCCCTCTGTAATTCTAGCCAACACGGAGCCCCCAAGATTTTTTTGGGCATAAGTGCATTATTTTGCATTTAGTAATGTTGAAATCATGGCCCTTGTTACCAAAATCTCCTGGAATATTACCCCTACTTCACTCATGGGATGTCATTTTGTGTAACTGTATCAAATGCTTTGCAGAAATCAAGATACAGCCATGGCCAAAAGTTTTGAGAATAAAACAAAGATTAATTTACACAAAGTCTGCTGCTTCAGTGTTTTTAGATCTTTGGGTCAGATGTTACTATGGTATACTGAAGTATAATTACAAGCATTTTATAAGTGTCAAAGGCTTTTATTGACAATTACATTAAGTTTATGCAAAGAGTCAATATTTGCAGCTTTGACCCTTCTTTTTCAAAACCTCTGCAATTCCCCCTGGCATGCTGTCAATAATTTTCTGGGCCACATCCTGACTGATGGCAGCCCATTCTTGCATATTGAATGCAGTTTGTCAGAATTTTGGGTTTTTTGTTTTTTTGTTCACCCGCCTCTTGAGCATTGACCACAAGTTCTCAATGGGATTAAGGTCTGGGGAGTTTCCTGGCCCCAAAATGTAGATGTTTTGTTCCCCAAGCCACTTAGTTATCACCTTTGCCTTATGGCAAGGTGCTTCACCATGCTGGAAAAAGCATTGTTCATCACCAAACTGTTCTTGGATGATTGAGAGATGTTGCTCCTGGAGGATGTTTTTGTACTATTCTTTATTCATGGCTGTGTTCTTCGGGAAAATTGTGAGTGAGCTCACTCCCTTGGCTGAGAAGCAACCCCGCACATGAATGGTATCAGGATGCTTTACTGTTGGCATGACACAGAACTGATGGTAGCGCTCACCTATTCTTCTCCAGACAAGGTTTATTTCTGGATGCCCCAAACAATCAGAAAGGGGATTTACCAGAGAGAACGACTTTACCCCAGTCTTCAACAGTCAGTCCCCTGTACCTTTGTAAAATATCAGTTGGTCCCTGATGTTTTTTCTGGAGAGAAATTGCTTCTTTGCTGCCCTTCTTGATATCAGGCCATCCTCCAAAAGCCTTCGCCTCACTGTGCATGCAGATGCACTCACACCTGCCTACTGCCATTCCTGAGGAATCTCTGCACTGGTTGTGCCCCGATCCCACAGCTGAATCAACTGTTGGAGACGGTCCTGGTGCTTTCTGGACTTTCTTGGGTGCTCTGAAGCCTTCTTCACAAATGCAGTGAAAATGTTTTTTTGTGAGATTACGTTAATTTTTATGGCAAAGAGGGACTTTGCAATTAATTGCAATTCATCTGTTCACTCTTCTTAAGATTATGGAGCATATGCAAATTGCTATCATAAAAACCGAGGCAGCAGACTTTGTGAAAATTATGATTTGTGTCATTCTGAAAACTTTTGTCCATGGCTGACAGCCACACCTGAATTTCCGGGAGGAATGTCCTTCCCTTTGCACGCACCCCCTGCAGGGCACTGACAGCATGAGGAGAAAAAAAGCCGATCACTGGCTTATGTGTAAGGGACATCAGTCCTGAAGAGGAAGGGGCAATTCTGCCTCATCTGTGCCACCTGCCAGTGCTACCTCCCATTGCCACCTGCCAGTGCCCACATGTGCCACCTATCAATGCCCATGTGTGCCACCTATCAATGCCCACAAGTGCCACCTATCAATGCTCACCAGTGGTACCAATCAGTGCCACCTAGCAGTGCTGCCTATCAGTGTAACCACCAGTGCCATTAGTGCTACAACCCTTGAAGCTTGTTTTGTTTTTTATATGTTCATGGCAGGTGAGGCTCTGTCTCTCCTGACTGCATGTCCCTGCTGGGTATGACCCCCCCATTGTGATCCGTCAATGACATGTATTGCAACCTGTCAGTGATCTGCATTGTGACCTTTCAGGGACCTGCAATGTGATCTGTAAGTAACCCCCACTGTGAACTGTAAGTGACCCTCACTGTGACTTGTCAGTGACCCACAAGAACAGAATAAGCATAGATTTGAATTGAACTCAAATAAAAAATAGTAGTAGACCTTGACTCAAATAGACAATGCAGTGGACGATTTGAATGCAGTTTTGGAATACTCAGGGGTTCTCACCCATGAAGGGTTTAGGGTTCTAGTTGGAAAGAGGTAAACTGACTTACAGTTTTCCAAAGATTGGCAAGTCCTTATATGGAACCCGGAATTCAGAGACCCAGAGAGACTATGGGTGGGAAAGAGCCTCCATCTCTAATTACAGGGACTTTGGTCCTGAAAAGGTTAGCCCACCAAGGGAGGCTTCTAAAAGAAAGAGGAAACAGCCAACAGGTATTTGTGAGGTGAAGTCTGAGTCAGGACACACTTTGGAAACAGAGTGGTGGATTGTTGTCACTGAGGCCCTGCTAAGCAACAGGTGACCTGGCTTTTTGAACCATTGAGGCAGATGAGGTTGTAACCCTGTTAAGGGACAAATTTTACAGAAGCTGAGCTGAAAGTTTGATTTTTGTACCAGGAGTTTGGACTGTTTTGTTTATTTGGAAACACTAAGGACCAGTTTTACTTTTGCCAAAATCTGGTTGGTGATCCCGGGCCCTCCATATTACAAATTGTGGTTAGATGTGGGCAATCCAGCCATAAAAGCCATTTGAAATGGATACTGACATTTAAAGGGACAGTGCCCATTTTTGCATGCCATGGATCAGAGCAGCACAGGTGCTGAAAATCTCAAAGGTGGCATGGAGGAGGTGGACAAAGCTCTAGTTCAGAGCATTGTGGCCCATCAGGGGGCCACCAGATGCAAATACAGGCTGAGCAGCAAGCTTCCATGGAAATGCAGGCAAACCATGAGGAGGCTATGGCTTAACAGTGACAAGCCCTTGCACAGGCAATTGCAACACAGCAGGAAAATACCCACTTGCTGGCCACCTAGTTTTTAGCCAAGCAAGAAACCACTGAAGCCCAAATGGCTAGCTTGAAGGAATCAAGGCATCTGTGTCTCTCTCAGGGTCTGTAGTTGTTGCCCCTAGCAACCAGTTAGTTGTGAGTTATGATAATGTTGCACTGGTGGTAGATGTACTGCAAAAAGAAAAAGGACTCGGTTAGGAAAAAACTCCTCCTATGCAGGTCATGGTTGGGGAGAATGTAGAGGAAACTTCCCACTACAAGTTGTGACTGAGAAGGACAAGGGAGAAGGTCCCTCTAATCCTGCACTGTTTGACCTGGAAGTGTCACGGGGTGCATTTGGTGCTGCCACACATTCACAAATGCCAGAGAACAGGTTACAGTGGTTAATAGGTTATTGTAAGTGCCTGAGGCTAGAAAAAGGTTTCCACACTTTGCGGTCAATAGTGATTAGCTATATCGAGTCACCAAAATCCCGTGTGAGGTGGTTGACCAGTTATTGTTCCTCCAGCCTTTTAGACATATGGTACTTGACTTTGCTCACAATGTGCATTGGGGGTCACCTGGGGGCTTATAAAACAGAGGCATGCATAACAGGTCGGTTCAACTGGCCAGGAGTTACTGCAGAGGTGAAAAGGTATTATGGTTGATGTCTGCCTTTTTAACTAACTGCTCCAGTATCTTATTTTAGGAACCCCTGGGAGTCTTTGCCTATTACTGAAGAACCATTTAAGCGTATTGCGGTGGCTCTGGTTTGACCCCTTGGTGAAGTCAAACCGGGGACACCAATACATCCTAATTGTACTAGATTATGCAATGTGGTATCCAGAGTAGGTCCCTCTAAGGACAACCTCCTCCAAAGTGGATGCTTGAGAGATAATAGGTTCTTAAGGACTGGGTTCCCTAAAGAGATGTTGATGAATCAAGGCACGCTGTTCATGTCAAAGGTGATAGCAGACCTATACAAGTTGTTTCAAATAAAAAAATTGTGTACCTTGGCTGGTCGAAAGGTTCAATAAAACTCTAAAATCTATGCTCAAGAAGGAGGTACAAAATTATGGAAAAGTTTGGAACTGCTTACTCCCAGTGCTCATATTTGCCATCAGAGAGGTACCTCGAGAATCCACTGGGTTTTCCCAATTTGAGTTGGTGTACAGGCAGACAACCTTGTGGGTTGTTTCCCAACATAAAACAATGGTAGAATATATCACCCAAATTGGAGTGAGAATTGCTAAGGTGTCTGGTAAAGACGCAAGGAGCACAGATAAGGGTGTACAACGAGCCACCAAACTTTAGACAGTTCCAGGCTGGGGACCAAGTGGCTGTGCTTATACCCATAGTGGAGAGTTAGTTCCTGGCTAAGTGGCAGGGGCCATATAAGATGGTAGAAAAGATCAGTGAAGTAAATTCTAAAGTAAACCATCCTGGGAAGCAAAAGCCTTACCAAATATTCCCCATGAACCTGTTAAAACACTAAAAAAAAACAACAGCAGGTAGCTGCCCTGACTGAGGTAAAACCAAAGACCTCTGTAAGGGTGGACCTAGTTCCAGGGTTTACCAGAGTAATTGGTTTCTGAGTAAAACCCTATTGCATTTCTGAAGCACATAGGAAAGCAGTATCAGGGGAAGTTAAAAAATGCTTGAACTCCATATCACTGAGGAATCACAGCAAGTGGTTGCACCCAATTGTGTTGATACTAGACCTCAATGGAAGCCTCCATAATGGCTTCAGAAACATCAATGAGAAATTGAAGTTCAATGCATATCTGATGCCCCAAGTAGATGGACTGATAGAGAGCTTGGTAACAGCCCGGTATATTACTAGCTTAGACTTCACCAAAGGCTACTGGCAGATACCTTTAACTAATGAAGCCAGAGAAAAGACCACATTTTCCACTCCAGAGGGTTACTTCCAATATAAAAGAATGCCTTTTGGATTACATTCTGCCCCAGCTACTTTTTAGAGGGCGATGGATAAAACACACGTGCTTGCATCAGAAATAGGGATGGCCGAACTGTTCGCCCAGCGGTCGTTTCGCTGGGAATTTCGGCTGTTCGCTGTCCGCCCGATCGGCGGACTATTGCCGCCGTTCGCCTGGCGGACTTCCGTGTTTACTGTGTAAAAGAACTTTGACCTATGATGACACATCCATCATGGGGTACAGGACAGCCAATTGAGACATTACAGCACATGGACACTTGGACATTCCCCCTAACTTATAAATAGACCCGATCCGGCGGCCATTTTACATTCTTTCTTCTGTCACTATAGGGAGAGGTTGCTGTGTGGAGCAGGGAGAGACTGCAGTGACCCAAATCGCTAGCTATTAGGTCCACAAAAGGACTGGTATCATGGTATAGGTGTTAGGTGTAGTTCAGGATATAGGTTTGAGGCACTGCTGTGCTAGTGATTGTTGCAGCAGCCTGTCTTTTGTCAGTGTAGAGAGAGGGACAGGACGCTGTGTGCAGCAGGGACAGTCAGTTTAATCATTAGCTGTTACTATTAGGTCCACAAAAGTCCTTTTCAGGACTGGTATGGTAAAGTAGTACAGGATATAGTTTTGAGTGCTATTCAAGTTATTGTTCCAGCAGCCTGCGTTTTGTCAGTTTAAATAGGGACAGGCAGGAAGCTGTGTGTGGCAGTGAGGGACAGTCAGTTTAATCAGTAGCAGTTACTATTAGGTCCACAAAGGTTCTTTTCAGGACTGGTATAGTAATAGGCTTGTACACGTATAATATTCTTTCTTCCAAATATAGAAATAATATTATACTTGACTGCTGCCCTTCTGCTGCAGTAGTCCTTTATGAGTATAGGGACTGAGGTACAGTCTGCTAATCATTCACAACCTACTAGTTCCACAAAGGTCCTTATAAGGACTGGTAAGGTATAGGGTACTACAGTACATAGGGTTGAGTGAGGTACAGTCTGCTATTCCTTAAGGACTGGTATAGGTCCACAATATATAGGGTTGAGGTGCACTACTGCTGACTGCTGCCCTATACTGCAGCAGTCCTTTATCAGTATAGGGACTGAGGTACAGTCTGCGAATCATTCACAACCTACTAGTTCCACAAAGGTCATTATAAGGACTGGTAAGGTATAGGGTACTACAGTACATAGGGTTGAGTGAGGTAGTCTGCTATTCCTTAAGGACTGGTATAGGTCCACAATATATAGGGTTGAGGTGCACTACTGCTGACTGCTGCCCTATACTGCAGCAGTCCTTTATCAGTATAGGGACTGAGGTACAGTCTGCTAATCATTCACAACCTACTAGTTCCACAAAGGTCCTTATAAGGACTGGTAAGGTATAGGGTACTACAGTACATAGGGTTGAGTGAGGTACAGTCTGCTATTCCTTAAGGACTGGTATAGGTCCACCATATATAGGGTTGAGGTGCACTACTGCTGACTGCTGCCCTATACTGCAGCAGTCCTTTATCAGTATAGGGACTGAGGTACAGTCTGCAAATCATTCACAACCTACTAGTTCCACAAAGGTCCTTATAAGGACTGGTAAGGTATAGGGTACTACAGTACATAGGGTTGAGTGAGGTACAGTCTGCTATTCCTTAAGGACTGGTATAGGTCCACAATATATAGGTTTGAGATGCACTACTGCTGACTGCTGCCCTATACTGCAGCAGTCCTTTATCAGTATAGGGACTGAGGTACAGTCTGCGAATCATTCACAACCTACTAGTTCCACAAAGGTCCTTATAAGGACTGGTAAGGTATAGGGTACTACAGTACATAGGGTTGAGTGAGGTAGTCTGCTATTCCTTAAGGACTGGTATAGGTCCACAATATATAGGGTTGAGGTGCACTACTGCTGACTGCTGCCCTATACTGCAGCAGTCCTTTATCAGTATAGGGACTGAGGTACAGTCTGCTAGTTCAGAGGGAGATATGGACCGGCAGATAGGGAGGAGAAGCAGGAATAACTTACATTGCACAGGAGGGACAAAGCAGACTGCTAATGTATCAGGAGCGAGTCATCGACCATGTACGGTCACATCTGGCGCTCCCAGGACGCCGGCACATAGCTCCGCAGTGTGGGCTTTTTTTAACGTGTCCGCTGCTGACAATAGTGTTGCCATCTGCAATCTTTGCAGTCAACGCATTAGTCGCGGTAAGCCCAACACTCACCTAGGGAATACCGCCTTTAGAAGGCACATGAGCAGCCATCACTGAGCCCAGTGGGAGCAACGGAACACACAAAGCCACACTCCAGGCTCTCACTGTCCAGCTTCGTCTTCTACTTCTTCTCCTCTCTCCTCACAATTGTCCTCCACTCCACCTTCCATTACGCCAAGCTCACGTTTTTTCTGCAAAAAGGCAGGATTCCGTGGGCCTAATGTTCGAGCGTAAAAAAATGATGACGCCAGATAACCCTCTTGCCCAACGGTTGACGGCTGGCTTGTCAGAACTGATAGCACACCAACTACTGCCATATAAACTGGTAGACTCGGAGGCCTTTCGAAAATTTGTGGCCATTGGAACACCACAATAGAAGGTCCCAGGAAGGAAGTATTTCTCAGAGAAGGGCATCCCAGAGCTATATGGCCATGTTCAGTGGCAATTGAATGTATCTCTGGCACACAGTGTCGGTGCCAAGATACATCTGACCACAGACACGTGGTCTAGCAAACACGGGCAGGGAAGGTATATCACTTTTACTGCCCACTGGGTGAACCTTCTGACGGCCATCAAGCATGTAACCCGTGGCACCCGTATAGATTTGGTTTTACCGCCACGGATTGCATGCAGGTCTGGCTCTTCTTCTCCTCCTCCTACTCCATCCTCCTCCCTCTCCTCCTTGGCTGACTCCTCCTTTTCCGCTGCTAGCGTCTCTTCCGCTGCGCCGCCCAAGCTCCCCAGAACCTATTCGACATGCCAGGTGAGACGTTGCCATGCCGTACTGCGTCTGTTGTGCCTGGAAGCCAAGAGCCACACTGGCCCAGCACTCCTTTCAGCTTTGCGTTCACAGGCAGATCAGTGGCTAACACCGCTCAATTTGACAGTTGGTAAAGTGGTGTGTGACAATGGTGCCAATCTGCTTAGCGCATTGAAACAGGGCAAAATTACGCACGTGCCATGCATGGCACACGTCTTAAACTTGGTCGTGCAGCGATTCGTTGTCAAATACCCTGGGATCCAGGACATCTTGTGGCAGGCAAGGAAAATCTCGGCCCATTTCAGAAGATCTTACACGGCCATGGCTCGCCTTGCTGACATTCAGCGGCGACACAATCTGCCGGTCAGACGTCTTATTTGCGATTGCCTGACGTGATGGAACTCAACCTTCTATATGCTTGATAGGCTGCTCCAGCAGAAACGTGCAGTTAACGTCTACCTGTATGAACTCTGCGGCAGAACAGGTTCTGGGAGCTGTTTTTTTTTCACCGCGCCAGAGGCTGCTCATGCGCGACGCATGAAGACTTCTGCGGCCATTTGAGGAGATCACCAAACTGGTCAGTCGCAGCCATGGCGCCATCAGTGACATGGTACCTTGTGCCTTCTTTATGGAGCGTGCATTGCGTCGTGTCATTGATCAAGCTGTGGAGGAGCAGGAAGATGAGGAAGTCACAATGCTGGATGAATTCCCAGGGGGGCTACTCTATCTGAGACAAGTGAACAACAGGAGTCTGAAGAGGAGTCAGAGGAGGATGGTGCCGGGGCGGATGAGGAGGAGCAAGAAGAGCATGCTTTAAACCTTTCTGGGATCCCTGTTGTTGTGCGAGGATGGGGAGAGGAGAATGAAGAGGACGACATTATCCTGGATGATGAGCAGGAGCCAGGCCACCACACCGCTTCCAGTTTAGTGCAAATGGGGGCCTTCATGCTCCAGTGTTTTAATAGGGACCCAGGTATAAAAAGCATAAGGGTCAAGGACCAGTACTGGGTGGCAACGTACTTAGACCCCGGTACAAACACAAAATGGCGGAAATGTTACCGCCGTCACAGAGGGCTGTCAGAATGGAGCACTTCCAGGTCTTGCTTTGAGAAATGCTGCATTCTGCTTTTGCGTGCGTTGGCAGAAGAGCAATTCCCACTCCCAGAGAAGGAGTTGCGGGTACCAATCCAACAGCGTCTGCATGAAGAGGCCGATTTGAAGATGTGTTGGTGACTTCGGATATGAGGTCATTCTTTCAGCCGACCCATCGACAGGTGTCATCCGGATCCAGCATCAGGGAATGCCTAGACCATCAGGTGTCCAACTACATCGGGTTAACGGCCGATGTGGACGCTCTGAGGAGTGATGAACCCCTGGACTAATGGGTGGGCAGGCTTGACCTCTGGCCAGAGCTTGCCCAATTTGCAATCAATCTGTTGGCTTGCCCCTCGTCAAGTGTCCTGTCCGAAAGGACGTTCAGTGCAGCAGGGGGGATCGTGACCGATAAGCGTACTCGCCTAGCTCACGACAGTGTTAACTATCTCACATTTCTAAAAATGAATGAGGCATGGATCTCGGAGGAATTCAACACATGTGACCAGTAGACCATGTATATGTCTATAAACGATTTTTTTAATCGAGCACACAGACCTTCTTTCTTCATTTGGCTCACTTCCTTGTCCAAAAAAAGCACACCGTACTATATGCCCGTACCCTCCTGTTTTAAGAGGTTGAGCAGTGTCATATTTCTACTGGGGCTGCTTATTATGAGGGGCTCCCACCATCCCTGTGCTGTGCTGACTTCCTCCTGGGGCTGTACCTCTGCTGTGCATATTATGAGGGGCTCCCACCATCCCTGTGCTATGCTCATCCATCCCTGTGCTATGCTCATTATGAGGGGCTCCCACCATCCCTGTGCTATGCTGACTTCATCCTGGGGCTGCTTACGGTGCAGGTGTCAGTGCTGTATATCACGGTGCTGGTGTCAGTGCGGTATATCACGGTGCTGGTGTCAGTGCTTTATGTCACGCTGCTGATGTCAGTGCTCTCTATCACGGTGCTGGTGTCATTGCTTTATGTCACGCTGCTGATGTCAGTGCTCTCTATCACGGTGCTGCTGTCAGTGCTGTATATCACGGTGCTGGTGTCAGTGTTTTATGTCACGCTGCTGATGTCAGTGCTCTCTATCACGGTGCTGGTGTCAGTGCTTTATGTCACGCTGCTGATGTCAGTGCTCTCTATCACGGTGCTGGTGTCAGATCACTCTATCACGGTGCAGGTGTCATTGCTTTATGTCACGCTGCTGATGTCAGTGCTCTCTATCACACAGCTGGTGTCAGATCACTCTATCACGGTGCAGGTGTCATTGCTGTATGTCACGCTGCTGATGTCAGTGCTGTATATCACGGTGCTGGTGTCAGTGCTGTATATCACGGTGCTAGTGTCTTTGCTGTATGTCACGCTGCTGGTGATCATCTCCTGCACCCTCTTCTTTGCCTACCCTGACCTTCCCTCTCCTCCATTGCCTTCATGCGCTCCACAGTCCTGAATTGTCAGAATTTCACATATAAAAAAAGAATGCTTGTAGTTGTCGATCCCAGATTCACCTCATACATGTGTTATTTCATTGGCCATGTGGTGGGACTATGTTTGCACAGCTAGTAATTATTTTGTGGCTGCAAATTTGACCTGTAGGTTTGCAAAGTTTGCCTCCCATTGAATTCAATGGGGCCCGCCACGAACGTTATGGTTCGCAAACTATTGGCCGCGTTCGAGGTCCGCGTTCGTGAAACGTCCCATCGGAAGTTCGTCCATCACTAGTCAGAAATACATCTTGGTGTATTTGGATGACATTGTCATCTTTAGTACAGACTGGGAGTCCCATCTTCCCTGAGTGCTGTGGACTATCTAAAGAAGGAAAGGTTTACCATTTACCAACATTCAGCCTTGGCTCCACCCTGTCTCTAAGAAACAGGTTCAAGCTTTTTTGGGCACCATTGGGTACTACTGTTTGTTTGTCCCCAATGTTGCCACTATTGCTGTGCCACTAACTGACTTGACAAAAGGTAAGAAGTCAGTTATGGTCAAGTTGAATGACAAGGCTGAGAAGGCTTTCCTAGAGCCCTATACCAGTATCCAGTACTGGTTGCTCCAGATTTTTTTTAAAGAGTTTAATGTCCAAACAGATGCCTCCAGGGAAGGGACACCTTGTATCACAGACTAGTAAAATAATTTCAAAAGCTTAGAGTGGACCTTCAGTAATTTTTTCATCTTTCCATCTATTAAATCTTCTGCCCTTGTTTTTTTAACTTAGGATAGTAAAATATTTATTTTCTGCCAGTAAATACCTTATCTAGTTCCCGACCGGTGTACGCCGATGTATGTCGGCAGAATGGCATGGGCAGGCATATTGGCGTACAGGTACATGCATTTTTAAATGCCACCCTGCCATCGTGAGCATGCCGGCGGCGGTGCGCTCGCGTGCCAGTCGGGACCCCCGTGAGTCCGGTCGCAGGTCCCCCGGACTCGATCACTGCGGGCATACCCACGATCATCTCACGGGGCGGCTGAACGAGGAGATGCTGTTGTAGACAGCATTTCCCCATTCTGCCTAGCAACAAGTGACACTGATCTCTGCTCCATGTGATTGGAGTAGAGATCAATGTTCACTAAAACAAAGCCCAGCCCCCCACAGTTAGTAACACGCCCCTAGGAACACTTAACCCCTACACTGCCACCCCCCCTGGTTAACCCCTTCACTGCCAGTGTCATTTACACAGGAATCACTGCATTTGTATAGCAGTGATAGCTGTATAAATGACAATGGTCCCAAAAATGTGTAAAAAATGTCCGATGCGTCCGCCATAATGTCGCAGTCACAATAAAAATCCCTGATCGCCGCCATTACTAGTAAAAAAAAAAATTATTAGTAAAAATGCCATAAAACTATCCCCTATTTTGTAAACACTATAACTTTTGCGCAAACCAATCAATAATCGCTTATTGTGATTTTTTTACCAAAAATATATAGAAGAATATATATCGGCCTAAACTGAGGGAAAAATTTCAAAATTGTCGCTCTATTTTTGTTTATAGCGCAAAAAATAAAAACCGCAGGGGTGATCAAATACCACCAAAAGAAAGCTCTATTTGTAGGAAAAAAAGGACGTCAATTTTGTTTGGGAGCCATGTCGCATGACCGAGCAATTGTCAGTTAAAGCGACGCAGTGCCGAAATGCAAAAAGTGGTCTGGTCTTAAGCCAGCAAAATGGTCCGGTCTGAAAGTGGTTATACAGCCCACTTCCTTGTTCTTGCCTAAGCTTATGACATCATGCACAGCTCTCCCTCTCACTCTCCTAAGGCTGCTTTCACACTGAGGCAGCGGTGGTGGTGGTAAAGCACTGCTATTTTTAGAGGTTTTCAACCACTAGTGGGGCGCTTTTAACCTCCACTAGCAGCCGAAAAAAGGGTTAACACGACCCACAAAGCGCCACTGCAGTAGCGCTTTGCCAGCGGTTTGGCGGCGCTGCCCATTCATTTCAATGGGCAGGGGCGCTTTAGGAGTGGTATATACACCGCTCCTTCATCACTCCAAAGATGCTGCTTGCAGGAGTTTTTTTTTAAATCCTGCAAGCGCAACACCTATGTGTGAAAGCACTCGGGCTTTCACACTGAGACTGCAGGGGAGCCGTTTTTCAGGGGCTTTACATGCACTATTATTAGCCCAAAAGGGGCCCATTGCCTTCTACTGCTTTCAATTAAATCTTGTGATGGGGAGTGGGGGGGGGGGGGGTATGTATTTGGGTTGGGTCAGGGTCAAGCCATGCTGTCTGTGTCCAGGGGCATTGGCCAGGTATAGTATATGAAGCCAGGGTCAATTTGGTTTGTTGCAGATTGGCTGGTAGGTGGCCTGGGAATTTTTGTTGGTGGTATATGCATAGTTACATTTTTTCAAGCTAGCATAATGTAACTATGTGTAGGGATTTGCTGCCCTCTATTGTCTGTATTTGTAAATAGCTGTTTTTTGTTATTTACCAGAGTTAGTTGTTTATAGACAGGTACTTCCTGTTCCTTCTAGGTCAGAAACATGGACTGGAGAGCTGTGATATATACAGTATACTGGGGAGTTTCCAGGAAGTAGACACAGAACGCAGCCACCTGACCTCAAACACACTGGGGTTGCTGCTGCTGTATTTTTACCTAGACCAGAAGCAGAGACTATTAGGAAAGTATTCCCACCTTCTAATAGTTTACCTGCAGATGGCAATAGATTCTTGAGTATGTACCTGAATCTATGTGTACCTGAATCAGTGACAGATGTATATTTGTCTTCTTGTTTTTATCTTATTATCATGCACAGTGCCGGATAGCTAGGTCTATCTGCCTGTATTTGTATAGTGGTCACCTTTCAGTATGTTAGCAGGTGAACCTGTTTATTGCAATAGAGTTTATATGCAGCATCTGTTATTTTAGTTAACCCTGTCCCTTCTAATCTCGTGTTCTATAGCTAGTTTTAGCTCAGAGATCAATAACCAGCCTAGGCTAGAGCCAGGTTAGACATCTGACAGCCATTTGATAGTTATAGGGCCAGTTGCATGTCAGATTTGAAGCTACCAGGGACTAAGATGCAGAGTAGATAGGTTGACTTTGAATTCCAGTGCCACCACACTGCTTCTGCCGGTTATACAACAGCTGGAGAATCTCCCCATCACTGCTGATCTTGTCTTCAGGTCTCCAACACCAGGACAGATGCTGCATCACAATCATCCTCAGGGGCATGTGCTTCAACATTCATCTAAAGGTATCTTTATTAAAGATATTTACTCGGGTATGTGTGCACGATTCCACCAGGACTCTTGTTGAGCCTTTTTTCTGATAACACCTGATTGTAAATTCGATGTATTTACTATTAGTAATCTCTTCTCATTTCAGGCTTGTATTGTTTCCATAATGGTGTGTATCTATATACTTATGGTTAAAGTGGTTCTAAAGGCATAAGGTTTTTTTACCATAATATATTCTATGCATTAAGGGGAAGTCCAGCCCCCCACAAACAAATCCTGTAGCTGCTGCCTTCTAATATTAGGACCCTTACCTGTCCTGGAATCTAGCGATGTCGGCACCACAGTCAATGTTTCCATCGGCTCTCGAATTCTGCCCCCACCATTGCCTGTAAGGGACACCGGCAGTGAAGCCTTGTGGCTTCACCACCCCACCAGTTCCCTACTGCACTATGCTTTGTGAATGGCCTGGCAGCGGGGGAAAAAAGGAGTTGGGCCTGCACTTCCGGGGGACCTAGCCGCATCTCACCACAGCCAAGTCTCCTGGAAGGTGCCAAGTGTGGCACCAGAGCAGTGGGGGTGGGGGAGGGAGAAAGCAGATAAGCTTTTGGGTGAAATTCTGCTTTATTGTCACAATTTTATGTTATAAAATGTATTAGAAAGTGGTGCTGCCCTGTTCCCAGCAGAATAGGAAAATATGCTGCTACGGATAGCAGTACAAATATAAATTCAATGAGTCAATAATGGTCATAAAGTGCAAGGAATTTTGCTAATACCACGTTACACTGCTACAGGTAGTAATACAATATATAAAGATAAAATGATAAATATTCATTCAAGTGCAAAGTGCAAAATATTACTAATAACACCTTTAAAATTCCAAATAAATCGTGACATCAAAATTCTAGATGGTGATAACAAAGTGTAAAAAAACCGGTTGTGCAAATAAACAGTATGGTGCAAAATCAGCAATAAAGTGCAAAATCAGCAGTATAGTGCAAAATCAACAATAGGCAAAAATAATGCAAAAATACTGCACAATCAGCAATATAGTGCACAAAAAAACTTCCTATGCTGAGTGCAACTAGCCTATGCAAAATGCAATCCAAAGTGCAAAATATATAACACAATAAATAGTGTTGGCTATCAGCTAGAGCTGCCCCATACAAATCCACATATGCAATTGCAAATAGTGAGTAGAGTCTATTGAAATCATTTCTTCTTTATGTGAATGTGCATTCCAATGTGAAAGTATCAGAATGAAGTGCTGGAAGAATAGGATATCTCCTCTTCGTGTAAGCACACACTAGTAAGAAGTGGCCTCTTACCTTGCGGTAATGAGGTAACCGCATATAAATAAACACTGGAAATGACTGCTTCTTCTCCCTTGTATCCCTGGACCAAAGTGGGTAGTTTTCTATCTGCCTTTGTCTCTCAGCAGATGCAGGAGCAGTAATAGAAAAGAGGGGGTACCGGATAGTGTAGTATTTTCAACAGTATTCATATTTATTAAATTAACAATGAAGGTACTCACATAAAATAAATGACAAAAACACTTATCTCCACGAGCGTAGGGGTGAAGTCACGTGGTTGTGACATCACGCGTAGGGACGGGATAGGCACCTTTTACTGACGTAGGCAAACAAGCTCCTCGCTCGTGGAGATAAGTGTTTTTGTCAGTTGTTTTATGTGAGTACCCTCATTGTTACTTTAATAAATACGAATACTGTTGAAAATACTACACTATCTGGTGTATTTGAACCGGCTCCATAGAGGGATGGACAAAATCTCCTGCTATTGTGAACTGGATGCAGGGAATTGGCATCCCGGCATCCCTTTGAGCACTAGAGTAGTCTAGTGTTCTTTAGTATGTCTAGTTTGTTATATCTCTTGGACTTTCTGTGTTATTGGTATTTGAGGGTTTTCCAAGAATATTTTGCTTATCCTACTTCTCCCATGAACCTATTTGGTGGTTTACCACTTTACCAAAATTTGAAATATCGAAATATTTTGGGACAGACTGACCCTTTAGAAGCAGGGGGGCCTATTTTGATAAGGGGGCCTGAAGCTGTACTACCATTAGATAACTTATAAAAGCATCCCTGGATCTATATAATTGATGTTTCATGTAAGAGTCATCTTAAATTATTCACACTAAGTAGATGTGAGGCTAAAGTACATTGGCTGCATTTACTAACAAGCTGAGGTGCCATAATGTGTCTTCTTTTGGGATTGAATTTTAAATGTGGGACCTATTTCCACTGTTATTTTTACATTATTTTCTCCCTGGCGATGAAAGCTACATCCAGAACAAATGTTCTAATGCCATATTGAAGTGTATACATCTAACACTGGATTGTAGGACAGTTCTTTTATCCAGACTCACATGATGCAAAACAATACAGCACAAGTGTATTTTAAAGAGCTACAAATCTATTTTAAAATGGATAATTTGAAGTATTTATTTATTTACTATGTTTTCAAAGGCTGCGGAAGGGATCCAGAGACATTGTACAATATTGTACGCAACAATATCTTGAGCTGCAATTGTGTGTAGTTTAGAATTGGTATTTTATTGATAGACTTCTTTTAGCACAATACAAAATTAGATTTTTTTTTTCTATATTTGAAAAGAAAGCTAAACTCCCACCCATCCCCCTCCCTTTAGCACAAAAAAAAAATCGTTTTTAAAGGGTAGACTTACATGTTGAATTGTTATTAAAAATACCTTTGTGAGCATAGATCTTTATGGAATTTACATGCAGAGATTGTATATTTATTCTCAATCAGAAAAAGCTATAATAGTACTCTTACACCTTTATTTATTAAATATCATTAGTTTAATTAGCACAATAAATACTATTTCACAAAAATATCCACATACTTAGAAATTTAAGGTGATATGATCAAAGGGGTGTCCTCTGAAAACACCTCTGAAGTCGAAGGGGTTGAAAAAATGGAAGACGTTTTTTTTTTTATCTTAATGCATTCTATGCATTAAGATAAACAGCCTTCTGTGTGCAGCAGCCCCCCTGAATCCCTTGATATTTACCCGAGCTCCAACTCCAGTGATGTCCACGAGTCTCTCGGCCATCCGGGGCTCTCCCTCCTGATTGACTGAGGCACAGCAGCGGTGCCATTGGCTCCCGCGGCTGTCAATCAAAGCCAGTTAGCCAGTCAGGCGAGAGAGGGGTTGGATTCGAATGGCAGCTCCGAGTCTGAATGGACACACGGAGCTGCAGCTCAGCTTGGGTGCCCCCATAGCAAGCTGCTTGCTGTGGGGGCACTCAACAGGAGGGAGGGGCCAGGAGCGCCAAAGAGGGAGCCGGGAAGATGAGGATACAGACTGCCCTGTGCAAAACCCTTGCACAGAGCAGGAGTTTGTTATTTAAAAAAAACTTTACAATCACTTTAAGGTTTAACCCAGGGGTCCTCAGCCTGGGTCTTTCAGCCTAGTCATGTCTGTGATTGAGAAAAAAGGGGAAAACACTGCGCTACTCCAATTGAATCAGCAGCTAAGGCCGCGTACACACGCGCGGACTGTTTGCCCAACCTTGTTCGTCAAACAGTTTCGGCAAACAGTCCGCTCAAAATTTGCATGAGCGGACTTGCCCACACACGAGCGGACTGTTTGACGAACAAGGTTGGGCAAACAGTTCGCTCAACTTTTGAAATGAACGGACTCGCCCACGTAAGGAGGAGGCAAATCCGCCCATTTCGAGCGCGTGTACAGGTAGGCGGGGCCCGCGAAGGATACTTCGCGGGCTCCGCCGCCTGGAATGGGCTTAAAGGGGAACCCCAACGCCGAAAAAAATCGGCGTGGGGGTTCCCCCAAAGTCCACACCAGACCCTTGTCCGAGCACGCTACCCGGCCGGCCAGGAAAGGGGGGCGAGCGAGCGCGCCCCCCCTCCTGAGCCGTACCAGGCCGCGTGCCCTCAACATGGGGGGGTGCCTTGGGGAAGGGGGGGCCGCGCGGCCCCCCCACCCCAAAGCACCTTGTCCCCATGTTGATGAGGACAAGGGCCTCTTCCCGACAACCCTGGCCGTTGGTTGTCGGGGTCTGCGGGCGGGGGGCTTATCGGAATCCGGGAGCCCCCTTTAAGAAGGGGGCCCCCGGATACCGGCCCCCCACCCTATGTGAATGAGTATGGGGTACAATGTACCCCTACCCATTCACCTGTGAAATAAAGTACAAAAAAAAACACAACACAGGGAAAAAATATTTTATTGCACAGCTCCGGGGGTCTTCCGTCTTCGGGGGTCTTCTCGCCGGACTCCTCCGCTATGTGTGTGTAGCTCTTTTACTAGCGGAGGAGTCCGGCTTTCTTCCTCCCCGCCGCCGGCCTCTTCTACCGACTTCGGGGGTCTTGTCCCCCTCTTCGGTTCTTCTGCCGGGCCACCGCGCCTGGTCCGGTGGCCCGGTCTTCTGTCGCCGTCTTCCGTTCTTCTGTCGCCGCCTTCGGTTCTTCTGCCGGGCCACCGCGCCTTCTTGTAGCTCTTTTACAGGCGGTGGCCCGGTCTTCTGTCGCCGCTGTCGTCGTCGCCGCCGCCGCCGCCGCCTTCCGTTCTTGTTCTTCTTCTTGTTCTTCTTCTTCTTCTCCTGGAGATGTTGACTCGACGAGCTCTCCGGCCGGAATGCCAGGGACACGCTCCGCTGCCACTTATATAGTGACAATGGGGCGGTGTCACATGGTATATGTCACATGGGTTGGTCACATGGGTTGATGTCACATGGGGACTATGACATCGTAAGGGGGCGGGGTCACCATGTGACCAACCCATGTGACATATACCATGTGACACCGCCCCATTGTCACTATATAAGTGGCAGCGGAGCGTGTCCCTGGCATTCCGGCCGGAGAGCTCGTCGAGTCAACATCTCCAGGAGAAGAAGAAGAAGAACAAGAAGAAGAACAAGAACGGAAGGCGGCGGCGGCGGCGGCGACGACGACAGCGGCGACAGAAGACCGGGCCACCGCCTGTAAAAGAGCTACAAGAAGGCGCGGTGGCCCGGCAGAAGAACCGAAGGCGGCGACAGAAGAACGGAAGACGGCGACAGAAGACCGGGCCACCGGACCAGGCGCGGTGGCCCGGCAGAAGAACCGAAGAGGGGGACAAGACCCCCGAAGTCGGTAGAAGAGGCCGGCGGCGGGGAGGAAGAAAGCCGGACTCCTCCGCTAGTAAAAGAGCTACACACACATAGCGGAGGAGTCCGGCGAGAAGACCCCCGAAGACGGAAGACCCCCGGAGCTGTGCAATAAAATATTTTTTCCCTGTGTTGTGTTTTTTTTTGTACTTTATTTCACAGGTGAATGGGTAGGGGTACATTGTACCCCATACTCATTCACATAGGGTGGGGGGCCGGTATCCGGGGGCCCCCTTCTTAAAGGGGGCTCCCGGATTCCGATAAGCCCCCCGCCCGCAGACCCCGACAACCAACGGCCAGGGTTGTCGGGAAGAGGCCCTTGTCCTCATCAACATGGGGACAAGGTGCTTTGGGGTGGGGGGGCCGCGCGGCCCCCCCTTCCCCAAGGCACCCCCCCATGTTGAGGGCACGCGGCCTGGTACGGCTCAGGAGGGGGGGCGCGCTCGCTCGCCCCCCTTTCCTGGCCGGCCGGGTAGCGTGCTCGGACAAGGGTCTGGTGTGGACTTTGGGGGAACCCCCACGCCGATTTTTTTCGGCGTTGGGGTTCCCCTTTAAGCCCATTCCAGGCGGCGGAGCCCGCGAAGTATCCTTCGCGGGCCCCGCCTACCTGTACACGCGCTCGAAATGGGCGGACTTTCCGAGCGGGAACAGTCCGCTCATTTCGAAAGTACAGCGGACAGGCCCACACACGGGCGGACTGTTCGCTCAAACACAGTTTCAGCGGACAGTTTTTCGGAATTTCCGAAAGACTTTGTCCGTCCAACTGTCCGCTGAAACTGTCCGCTGAAAGCCCACACACGAGCGGACTGTCCGCCCAAACACTGTTCAGCGGACAAGGTTGGGCGAACAGTCCGCCCGTGTGTACGCGGCCTAACACTCTAACAAACAAAGTTAAAACAAATGTGGAATAAATAATGTAGCACTAAGATTGTGAAAACAATGATATGTAAAAAAAAAAACTAATAAATATAAACAATACGTGCTGGGGAAGAGATCTCACACTTATTGTGAAATAAAGTGCAAATAAAATTACATATAATAAACGATTATTGTGCAATACAGTGCAAACAAAGCTGTATTTCATGAATAATTGTTGTGCAATATAGTGCAAATGGGGCTGCATGTCATGAATACTGAAAAAATAAACTGTTGTCAGTTCATCAATCTGTAAGAATGCCCTCTTATCATGCGAGACAAAAAAGCCCAATCTTCTCATCCAAAGTATAGACCGAGGAGGGAGGGAAACTGGCAGCAACAACCTGTTTGTCTGAAGTAGTGTTTGTATACACAACCTTCTATGGACACAAGATGGGTACTCTTACCGATAATGTTGGACCCACCTGTCATACGACAGTGGGTCCAAAGGGCTTGTAATCACAGAGGATTGTACTCCGGCCTTCAGTAAGATGGATCCCGGTATGTAGTCCTCGTGTAACCGTCCTGGGTCACAGATAGAGGTAAGTATTCCCGATAACCACTGTCCAATAGTCTCCAAATTCCAGGAAAGATGGTATTTCAGGAACCAGGCATATCCAAACTCGAATTGCAAGTAAGAGCTCGTATGAATGACATATGGAAAATGAAAAAGCAAAAAAGGCTCCGGATAGTGCAGATCAAAAAAAAACTATTATTATGGTTTATTAAAAAATGATGTACAAATTAATGATTGTCAGAGTTTTACAATGCCTCATAGGACTTGTAGCGCTGCAGTAGCTGGAGGTCCGTAGTTAGAAGATCCCTGGTTTAACCTTATACTATACCTTATAGTATAATTATTTCAGTTAAACAAAATATTATTACAAAAATTATATCAGTAGGGCATGGATTTCCCGATAGGGATGCATGTGTTGAGGCCTACCAAAACCTTTAAAACAACAGTTAAATATTGCAGATGACCAATCCTATGTACATTAAGTGTAGCTGTCTCCAATTTTTGGGCAAGGATAGGTATAAACTGAGTTCCTACTGATCTTTGCAGGTCTCTAGGGACCTGATGGGGTCTCATCCTTTTTACAGTGATGACTGATTGGATTTTTTACTTTCAGTGAAGTATGCTGAAGTTTATTCTATGGATAGACCATGAGACAAAATATCAATGCTGTATTATTCACATGTTAGTGGATTTATTGTGGTGACATAGATTGAGATCACATCAAAAAAGTAAGATGTGCATTGTAGCCTCCACATACACGAATATACAATATGTGTAGTAGGTCTGAAAATGAAAGAAATTTTTTATTTCCATAGTATTGTCAGGGCTGGGCTCAGCCCTTCCTTCTCAGAGCTCTGTGCTCAGCTGTCGGTTAATTGCCAGCACTATTCATTCCACAGTGACTCACCTGGTCTTCATTTCCTGCTCGTCAGCTTGCTTTGCTAGCTATTTAAACTGCATGGATCAGATCTTCTGTGTCTTCGCCTTGGTCAACATATCCTGACTCTCTCTGCTGTATTTTGCTGTGAAAGACTTTTGCTTGGCTGACTTCCCTTCTGGTTCCTGATCCTGTTTTCTGCACCCAGCTTCGCTGATCTCTGGACTCCTGTTTCTCTGGCTTGTTCTGACTACCCATCCTGGTTACCAAACTCTGGCAATGTTTGCTCTGTTTATACAATTTTACCTTGTTATTAAATAGTGTGACTTTTACTGCACTTCTGTCTCAGTCTGATTCACGGTTCCTGTCAGTAGGCGAAGGCCATGAATTCAGAAGTTGCAGGCAATCCACTTATTGGTAACATTTTTGTCCAGATTGGATGAGCAGGATCACTGCATGCATCAGCTTGCCATAGCGTTATGGACACTCCTGAGTCACTCTGCTCACCTGGCTTCTCCCACTGAGGTTGTTCCGGTACAACTGGTGTTGCGACCGTCCCTGCTGATACCTCGAATATTACCTCTATGGTAAGAGGCAAGAGGTATGCCTTTTTCTGCTCCACTTCCACAGCAATTTGGGGGTGATCTAGTTCAATGCAGAGGGTTTCTCAACCAGTTTGGGATATACTTTGAGATGCTGCCCCAGGCATTTTCAATGGATAGAAGCAAAGTAGGCTTCATTATTTCTTTGCTTTCTGAGAGAGCCTTGGCCTGGGCAGACCCTCTATGGGAGATGCAAAACCCAGTCATCCTGAGTTCACCTATGTTTGTGGCTGAGTTTGATGTTCTTGCACGCTCTACCTCTGCTGCCAAGAGCCTCATGTCCATCAAACAGAGTGCGAGAACTGTTGCCGATTACGCCATTGAATTATGTGCTCTGGCAGCAGAGGTTGCTTGGGACAATGAGGCCCTCGTGGCTGCATTATTCTCATTGTCTCTCAGATACCATCAAAGATGAGACAGCAGCCCGAGACATACTCACTGAGCTGGAGAAGTTGATCACGCTGGCCGGTTTCATTGACTCCAGACTCCTAGAGAGACCTTCCTTTAAGGAGTGCTTGAGGAAGCCCTGTGTATATGTTTTTCTCTGAGCTTTGCAGTCCCATCTGTGCCTTCCCTCACCTCCCATACCTCCTGGTACCGAGTGTGCCAATAAGTTTGAACCCATGCAATTGGGCTTCACACGTCTCTCTGCAGAGGAAAGGGCCTTTAGGAAGAGGGAGAGATTGTGCCTTTATTGTGGCCAGGCAGGTCACTTCCTGAAGTCTTGTCCTACCCATCCAGGAGAACGCCTGTACCTGGGGTCCTGTAGGGGACAGAACTTTCTTGGTCTGAATTGTCCATCAAGATACAGGCTCTAATCAACTTTGGGGCTGCAGGCCTGTTCATTGATGGTACCTTTGTGTCTAAGCACGCGATTCCGCTGCAGCTTCGTGCCACTCCACTGAGGTTATTGATGGGAGACCTCTACAGCCTGCCCATGTGACTCATGAGTCTGTTCCATTGACCATGGACACACCGCACAAATGCAGTGTGAAATGGTGTGTCATGGTTCTGAATCATGATTCCTGTCAAGTATCCATATCATCAGTGGCTCTATCCATATCATCAGTGGCTCTGGTAAAGACCTGACACATCAGGGGTTGTGGCTAGGTGAGATTCCTGCACATCTGCTTGTTGAAACAGTGGGGAGGATTTACTAGAACTTGAGCACTCAGAATCTGCTGCAGCTGTGCATGGTAGCCAATCAGCTTCTCACTCCAGCTTGTTCAATTAAGCTTCAACAATAAAACCTGGAAAATGATTGGTTTCTGTGCACAGCTGCACCAGATTTTGCACTCTCCAGTTTTAGTAAATCAACCCCAGTTAGTGCACTGAACCCCATGATAATGACTTTTCATTGTTCTGATAGTTAATTAAGGTTAAAATAGTATTAAACCCAAAAGAAAATATTTATTATATTGCAGCTAACCAATTCTTAGATGTGATGGCTGCATTCGTTTTCTTTTTTAAGACTTCTTTTTTTCTATTTTTATCTGGTGATCTGGGCAGTATGTGTTTTTCAAAAGAACAAGCTGTCTTGCAGTTACAGGGACTAGACAAATGATCTACCACTGACAGGGGTGCTTACAACGATCAGCTGTTTTTTAATTTATCCCTTTATCTCAAAAGAAAAAAAAATGTTTGTAACGCCTTTTAAAGTATTAGCTGGAGTTTGGCTTAAATCTTTTGTGTATCTACCCCATGCAGTACATTTTAAGTCTGTGTGACGACCTCTATGGGTTGACGATTCTTCCTCATAATGGTTACCTATACATGTTGAGACATATGTCAGTCTGCAGAACACTAGAGCATCAGGCAAAAATACATTTGTGATACCGTTGTGATCTTAATTTGTTATTAAAACTACCAATACTGTAAAGTGGAACCTGAGGAAGCCCTCCAATCGGGCGAAACGGGTTAATACAATATCTACTGTGCTATTTACTGATGTACAGAATGGATATGTCTTAATGTCAATACATGATTTTTGTTTTTTATAGATGTACTTTTAAATTTGTATTAATAGAGAATCTGCGATACATTTTAAATGTTTTTACATATACATTAATTGCAGGCACCTTCAAAATCCCTTTTTCTCATCGCTTCTCATTCTGAAGAATAATGGAGACCTTTTCTCTCTAATATAAGAGACATCCATAGAAAGGATGGTGCAAGGAGTTTTTTTTTTTATATAAGGCCCCCCAACCCATCACCCTATATCTAACACTGCCCTCCTCAAAAACAGACAATGCTGCTGTCCGAATGTGCACCCTGTGCTCATTTTTCCAGAGTGGGGGGCGCTCTAATACAGGAGGTGTGTTACTGGCCAGAGAACCAGGTGAAAACAGAGGGGAAAAAAAGCCCCAAAAAAATAAAAAATCTAATGCTGCCACCACATCTGGTGATTGGTAATCTGCGATATATTACATTTTTAGTTTTAGGTTTAATATTGCTTTAAATCTGATTTATTGCTGCATATTACAGAATACCATTTGTTTTTGCCACTTCCTTGCATTTACACATTTATGTATTTTACAAAAATGTAAAAAGGCAGACTACACAGTTCTTAATGCATTTCATATGCCTTTCTACGTTTTTTAATTACACAGTCACTATATGGTTATATTTTAATTTATTTTTAATCACATTAGCTGGGCTGTGAAGAGTAGTACCAAATTAATATTTCACACATAGTACAATGCAGTTCAATATTGGCCCTGATCCCCCATTGTCTTCTTAGGGTCCAGTCAATTGCAGAAGAACATTTAGACCAGCAGCACTTACCAAAATGGATATGGGATTTTTATCAAAGGTTACATGCAGCCAAACTTTATTCTAGGAAATATTCTATGAGGCACTAACACAGTAATTGTTCAAGTCTATCCATTAGGGGCATCTTTTATTGTTTTAATTAACTGGAATTTCCTGATTCTCAATGACTAATATAAAGTAATAACCTAATATAGATCTATTCACTCAAGTGAATAGAAGTGAAGATGCCAATTAGCCAATTTTTCTTGGACGTTCCCATCCCAGAGACACATTCTGTACAGCATGCTGCTGTTGACATATTATTTTAATTTATCCCTCTATTTTGATTCCAGCGGACGGAGGTTAGCAAGTGTAATAATGCTTTCCAGTTTCTTTATCGTGTAAGACACATAATTTTAGGCATTTAATAAGGTAGATTTATTCTAGGCACTTTGGTTTGCACGTTCATTCAAATGGGCCTCCCCAAAGACAACATTAAAAATGTGATTAGTTAGCTGCCATCAATAACACAAAATAAGAAAACACTCTCTGAAGGGACAGCTTTGTAGAGGACACAGCACAGTGTGTAGTAAAAATATATGGCCTAATAAGTTTACATTTGCAGGCTCATTTGTTAAAACTCTTGAATTTCTAATTTGTGTCGGAAAGATGAATGGACGGGGCCTCGCTATAGTGTGAGATTAATACTGATGGATGGAGATAGCGCTTTTTGCTTGCCTCTTTACTTCAGTGTAACACAGTAGGCAGTTTATGTGCAAACCAAATGTAAGTAAAAAGGAAGACATTATTTACTTTGGTCAAGGCCAATTACCAGCTATATTGCTCTTTTAAACTATACACATTACATGTAAATCAAGCCTATCTAATTATTGTTTAATGCTTTTTAGCAATTAAATCTTAGAATGTGTAATTGGATGCCAAAATAATGGTTATCAAATGTTGTGTATTAAATGTTAGATAAATTAAAACTACTGACAGCATACAGGTCAATGGTACAGGTAATAGACTTGTTTACTATGCTTTGCTCTATGTATCTGCTCTATTTTTTATTCATTATATTAGTTTTATTTTTTTTATAATGGAGCTTACAGATGTAACTACGTGTTGAGGAAAATATTCTGTTCTGTTCCCGTTGTATTTTTTTTTCCTATGCTCAACTAATGCCAACATATACTATATTACTAAAAGTATTTGGACACCTGCCTTTACACGTACATGAACTTTAATGGCATCCCAGTCTTAATCCGTAGGGTTCAATATTGAGTTTGCCCACCCTTTGAAGCTATAACAGCTTTAACTCTTCTGGGAAGGCTGTCCACAAGGTTTAGGAATGTGTCTATGGGAATGTTTGACCATTCTTCCAGAAGTGCATTTTTGAGGTCAGGCGCTGATGTGGACAAGAAGGCTTGGCTCACAGTCTCCATTCTAATTCATCCCAAAGATGTTCTATCGGCCTGAGGTCAGGACTTTGTGCAGGACAGTCAAGGTAATCCACCCTAAACTCGCTGATCCATGTCTTTATGGACCTTGCTTTATGCACTGGTGTGCAGTCATGTTGGAACAGGAAGGGACATCCGAAAACTATTAACACAAAGTTGGGAGTATGAAATTGTCCAAAATGTCTTGGTATGCTGAAGTCTTAAGAGTTCCCTTCACTGGAACTAATGCAGTGTACACACGGGGCGGACTTTTCGACAACAAAGGTCCGACAGAACAAAACCGTCGGACAATTCGACCGTGTTTGGGCTTCATCAGACCTTTGCTGTCGAAAAATCATACGGACTTTAGATTTAGAACATGTTTCAAATCTTTCCGACGGACTCGAGTCTGGTCGAAAAATCTGTTCGTCTGTATGCTAGTCTGACGGACAAAAAACGACGCTAGGCAGCTATTAGCTACTGGGTATGAACTTCCTTATTCTAGTCCAGTCGTACATCATCACGATCAAATCCGTCGGACTTTGGTGTGATTGTGTGTAGACAGTCAGTTTCGGCAGAACTCTGACTGATCTCCGTCGAAAAGTCCTTTTGAGTTCAGTCCGACGAAAAGTCTGGCCGTGTGTACACGGCATAAGGGGCCAAGTTCAACCCCTGGAAAACAACCCCACACTATAATCCCTCCTCCACCAAATGATTTTGACCAGTGCACAAACAAGGTCCATAAAGACATGGATGCGCAAGTTTGCGGTGATGGTAGAATATCTTTGGGATGAATTAGAGCGGAGACTGGGAGCCAGGCCTTCTTGTCCAACATCAATGCCTGACCTCAGCAGCAATATGTACAATGAATACAAGAGTTGTAGATATAATAGAGACCTATTTTGAGGCCGCCATTGCTGTCCCCTTCTTTTGAAAATGTTACATAGTAGGTGAGGATGAAAAAAGACACAAGTCCATCAAGTCCAACCTATGTGTGTGATTATATGTCAGCATTACATTGTATATCCCTGTACGTTGTGGTCGTTCAGGTGCTTATCTAATAGTTTCTTGAAACTATTGATGCCCCCCGCTGAGATCACTGCCTGTGGAAGGGAATTTTAATGAGTGACCACGAGTCTTGTTAAACTCCCTTCCGCAAAAAAGTTGTATCCCTATTTTGGGGTCTCCAGTATGGTATTTGTATATTGAAATCATATCCCCTCTCAAGCGTCTCTTCTCCAGAGAGAATAAGTTCAGTGCTCGCAACCTTTCCCCATAACTAATATTCTCCAGACCCTTTATTAGCTTTGTTGCCCTTCTTTGTACTCGCTCCATTTTCAGTACATTCTTCCTAAGGACTGGTGCCCAGAACTGGACAGTATATCAGAGTCTTGTAGAGCGGGAGAATTATAATTTTATCGCTAGAATTAATCCCCTTTTTAATGCATGCCAATATTTTGTTTGCTTTGCTTGCAGCAGCTTGGCATTGCATGCCATTGCTGAGCCTATCATCTACTAGGGCCCCCAGGTACTTTTCCATCCTAGATTCTCCCAGAGGTTCTGGGGGAAGTGAGTAGATTTCATTCATAAGTCTGCCACCCAAATGCATTATTTTACATTTTTCTACATTAAACCTAATTTTCCATGTAGTTGCCCACCCCATTAATTTGTGCAGATCTTCTTGCAGTTTTCTACATCCTGTGGAGAAGTTATTGCGCTGCTTAGTATCATCCGCAAACACAGAGATTAAGCTGTTTATCCCATCCTCCAGGTCATTTATGAATAAATTAAATAGGATTGGTCCCAGGACAGAACACTGGGGGACCCCACTTTCCACCCCGGACCATTCCAAGTACTCCCCATTTATCACTACTATCTAAACTCACCCCTGCAGCCAGTTTTCAATCCATGTACTCACCCTATGGTCCATGCCAACGGGCCTTACTTTGTACAGTAAATGTTTATGGGGAACTGTATCAAATGCTTTTCAAAATCCAGATACACCACATCTACAGGCCTTCCTTTATCTAGATGGCAGCTCATCTCCTCATAGAAGGTTCATAGATTGTTTTGGCAAGAACAATCCTTCATGAATCCATGCTGATTACTGCTAATGATACTGTTTTCATTACTAAAATCTTGTATATAGTACCTGTTCTTGTATATAGTCCCTCTAATGCATATCTTATGATTTATGTTCCTTCCTTAACCACTTGCTTACTGGGCACTTAAACCCCCCTCAGTCCCAGACCAATTTTCAGCTTTCAGCGCTGATGCACTTTGAATGACAATTGCGCGGGCATACAACACTGTACCCAAATGAAATTTTTATCATTTTTTTCCCCACAAATAGAGCTTTCTTTTGGTGGTATTTAGTTACAGCTCGGAGTTTTATTTTTTGCTAAACAAACAAAAAAAGATGCAAAAAAAAAAAAAAAAAAATCATGTTTTAATAGTTTGTTATAAAATTTTGCAAACGGGTCATTTTTCTCCTTCATTGAAGTGCGCTGATTAGGCGGCACTGATAGGCTGCATTGGTGGGCACTGATGGGCTGCATTGGTGGGCACTGATAGGCTGCATTGGTGGGCACTGATAGGCTGCACTGGTGGGCACTGATAGGCATAGTTAAGGCGGCACTAATAGGCACAGATAAGGCGGCACCGATGGGCACAGATAAGGCGGCACTGATGGGCAAAGATGGGCACAGATAAGATGGCACGGATGGGTGGCACGGATAAGTGGCATGGATGGGTGGCACGGGTGGGCACTGATAGGTACCACTGATAGATGGGACTGATGGGCACTGATAGGTGGCACTGATAGGTGGCTCTGATAGGTGGCACTGCTGGGCACTGATGGGCGGCACTGCTGGGCACTGATGGGCGGCACTGCTGGGCACTGATGGGCGGCACTGGGGTGCAGCACCTTTGAGGCAGATTGTGGGCACTGTGGGTGGCACTGTTGGTGGCACTGCTGGATGGCACTGTGGGTGGCATTGTGGGTGGCACTGTGGGTGGCACTGTGGGCACTATGGGCACTGCTGGGTGGCACTGATGGGGGCACTTACTTTTATTCAGGATGGCACTGCGGTGGGCAGGTGGGCACTGGCAGGGGGCAGGTGGTCGCTTGTATTGCTGGCCGTGATCGGGGCTGATGTCCCGATCATGGCCGCCGGTGATCGGCTTTTTTTTTTTCTCCTCGCGCTGACAGGAATAATAGCCGATTACCGGCTCCGTTCTATCACATGATCAGCTGTCATTGGCTGACAGCTGATCACGTGATAAGGGGTCGGGATCGACCCCTTGCACAGATCGGTGATCAGGCGAGTCTCATGGACTCGCCGATCACAGAGCGCGCCGCGCGCGCCCCTCAGGGGGCGCGCAGGACGCTCGTACACGGGACGACGTCAATAGACGTAGTCCCGAAAAAGTAGATCCGCGCTAATGCCGTCATTTGGCAATAGCGCGGATCCCAAGTGGTTAAACAAATATAAAGAACAGGTCTTTTGACTTCACTTCGACTGCATTTGCTGCATACTTGGTCTAAGTTGGTAAGGTCAAAGAGAGCTAGGAAGCTAGAATTCTCAGAATGAGTTAAGCAGTGGCAGCTACCATGTTTTTTTGTATCATTGGGATTTCTGTTACCTGCCTGTTGTTTGTATGTATAGTGAGTTGCAGTTTTTTGGGCCAGTTCATCTTCCTATGTTGAAACCTATTTAAAGATTTGGATAGTGAGGAAGGTTAAGTATGCCTCTCTAGTTTTTGTCGTTACAGTGACAACCTTCAAAGCTATTAAAAAAAAGATTTTGGCTGAGTTGGACTTTCGGTTGCCAAGATTCATGTTGCCACCCCCCTCACCAAAGTCATCAAACCTGAACATTTGATTATTTCAGGACAATTAGCTACATTATCCAGATGCGATGTGGCCACTGGTAGCAGTGCCCATCCACATTATGATGCCATAGAGAGGAGGACTGAACCATTGTCGGACCATGGAATAAGGTCAGTGTTACTATGTGCCAATCCCTTAGACAAACAAGACAAGCAATAGATTCTTCATCGGAGGGAAGGATTGGGGGGGATCTTATTTTTTCTAATGTGGTCAGAGTTAGGCTTTAGGTATTTCATTTGATATAGTAACTCAGTGATGTTTATAGGATCTTATTTTGTGGACCGCAGGTTACCAGTGGACATAATGCAGAGTGAATTGCTCTTTGCATTCTGGGGAGGTGATCGGGATTTTTTTTCATTATAATTGCCTATTACAGTGATAATATGATCACTGTTAAAAGAAATTGTTTTTGTGAATGCCATCCATGCCATCCATGCATGTGCAATTGTATACTACAGCTATCACATGAAACAGCTATGAATGAAAGTCGTTGTGTACTATTGGCATGTAATTGGTCACAGCGATCACACAGTACCAGGGTGCAGCCCAGTACAATGATCAGTCTTTCACTGTGTGTGGTGGACACGGCAGGTCACAGATAGCACAGCTGCACACCCCCTAGGGCATGCATGAGGCATGCAAATGGGAGGATGTCATATGATGGGGCTATAATATTGTTGATATTCAGAGGGGGATTTTTATTTTTACACCTACCGAACTCCAGCAGAGGGGGATTTTTATTTTTACTCCCACTGAACACCACTGAAGTAGGATTTTTAATTTTGCTTCCACTAATCACCAATGACTGAACCTCAATGAAGAGGGATTTTTTTTTAGTTGCTACTGAATACCAATGAAGAGGGACCCTTATTTTTTCCCAACAAACACCATTTATTGAACACCAAAGTTAAGAGCACCTTTATTTTTGTTCCTCCTGAACTCCAAATGAAATGTGTCATGTTTCTGTCCTTTTCATTATGTAGATTTTGTTGAGAGAGTTGTCATACCCGTTTTTATCTTCTCAGATATTTGTCATGTCTGACATTCATCGTGGACCTTTCTTCTCCTTGAACCTTAGTGTCAAGGGTGTTTTGTTTAAACCTCAGGCTGCTCACAGGTAATCATTTTGTTTGGGCATACTTTGTTTATCCAGCTATCCTGTAGATGAAGTTAAGGGTTAAGGGTGTTTTCAGTCATGCCTTTGGTTGATACCCATTTGGTCTTTTCATTTGGTTATACCTTGTTGGTCCTAGTTTTTCCTTGTACTAATTTACACATTTGTTGGATATTTAAGTGGCTGTTGCCCAACCCTCAGCTAAACTACTCTTGGATGTCCCAGATGTCTAATGCCTTGTACACACGGTCGGAAATTCTGACGGAAAAGGTCCAATCAGATTATATTGTCAGAAAATCCGATCGTGTGAGGGCTCTATAAGACTTTTTCCGACGGAAAAAATTTGAGAGCAGGATCTCAAATTTTCAGACAAAAAAATCAGAACAGACTTTTTCCGATCATTTGTAGAGAATTTCCGATCGGACAAAGTGCCACGCATGTGCAAATCAAATTACGAGACCAAAGCTATTGGCTACTAGCCTCAACGTAGTCCCGTCGTAATGAACGAACATCATCATGTTCCGAACGATCCATTTTTCCGACAGCTTTGTCCGACTATGTGTAGGCAACACCAAAAAAATCAGACGGATTTTGTTGTCGGAATGTCTACCGTGTGTACAGGGCATAAGAATTACTATACTCATGTGCCCTTCAATAGAGGATAAAATAAATTAGATTTTTGTACTAGCTGTAAAATATTTTTCTTGAAGGTAATTGAGTGAGTACAGGTCTTTCCCCACTGTGTTATGGCATTATGTACAATATCTCACAAAAGTGAGTACACCCCTCACATGTTTGTAAATATTTTATTCTATCTTTTCATTTGAAAAGACTGAACAAATGAAACTTTGCTACAATGTAAAGTAGTGAGTGTATAGCTTGTATAACAGTGTAAATTTGTTGTCCTCTCAAAATAAATCAACACACAACCATTAATATTTAAACCCCTGGCAACAAAAGTGAATAGACCCCTAAGTGAAAATGTCCAAATTGGGCCCAATTTGCCATTTCCCTCCTCGTTGTCATGTGACTCGTTAGTGTTACAAGGTCTCAGGTGTGAATGGGGAGCAGGTGTGTTAAATTTGGTGTTATCGCTCTCACTCTCATACTGGTCACTGAAAGTTCAGCATTGCACCTCATGGCAAAGAATTCTCTGAGGATCTGAAAAAGAGAATTGTTGTTCTACATAAAGATGGCCTAGGCTATAAGAAGATTGCCAAGACCCTGAAACTGAGCTGCAGCAAGGTGGCCAAGACCATACAGCGGTGTAACAGGACAGGTTCCACTCAGAAAAGGACCCGCCATGCTCAACCAATGAAGTTGAGTGCACGTGCTCAGCGTCATATCCAGAGGTTGTCTTTGGGAAATAGACGTATAAGTGCTGCTAGCATTGCTGCAGAGGTTGAAGGGGTGGACGATCTAAAGAAGCTGCGGGTAAAGGTGATGGACTGGCCAAGCATGTCTCCAAACCTAAACCCTATTGAGCATCTGTGGGGCAACATCAAATGGAAGGTGGAGGAGCGCAAGGTCTCTCACATCCACCAGCTCTGCGATATGGTCATGGAGGAATGGAAGAGGACTCCAGTGGAAACCTGCGAAGCTCTGGTGAACTCCATGCCCAAGAGGGTTAAGGCCCCTTTCACACGGGGTGGATCAATAATGATCCGCCCCGTGATGATCCGCTCGCTCAGCGGGGATCGCTCCGTTGTCCCCGCTGAGCCGGCGGCGGATAGGGCGGACTCCGCACACTGTGCAGGGACCGCCCTGTCAGCTCTCCGCTCTCCTCTATGTGGATCGGATGAGCACGGACCGTCTGTCCGTGTTCATCCGATCCGCTCTGCAGACGGATTGAAAAATAGGATTTTCCTCCGTCTGCAGAATTGGACCATAGCGGAGGCGGACAATAGCGGGTGTCTGTGGATGTGCATCCGCAGACAATAGCGGGTGTCTGCCGATGTGCATCCGCAGACACCCGCTATCCCATAGGAATGCATGTATGTCCATATTTCATCCGCAAACGGATGGATGAAATACGGACATACTGTCCGCATGTGTAAAAGGGGCCTAAGGCAGTGCTGTGGCCACACAAAATATTGACACTTTGTACCCAATTTGGACATTTTCACTTAGGGGTGTACTCACTTTTGCTGCCAGCGTTTTAGACATTAATGGCTGTGTGTTGAGTTACAGCAAATTTACACTGTTATACAAGCTGTACACTCACTACTTTACCTTTGTAACAAAGTATATTTTCTTCAGTGTTGTGACATGAAAAGATATGATAAAATATTTACAAAAATGTGAGGGGTGTACTCACCTTTGTGAGATACTGTACTTCTTGTTTGCAAAACTGAGGCATGACAGTTGGAGGCTGGGTTATATTGTGGCTGGGGTAATACTTTTTGAATTTTTTTTGAGGTATGGAAGTGTGTAAAATATAAAATTCAGGGTCCTTGCTATGCCAGCTATTCAGACCTAAGTGAGTGAAGTTCAGGTTAACCCTAAACTTTCTGCCTGCAGCCACAGACTGGAGCTCACTGCTTATTTACAGTGGCACAGAGGTATTTTTGTCAACCAAAAAGAACCATGTGATAAATAGGGATGCTTTACTTTGGTATTAAAACCCTGAAACAAACATCACAATATGGTTGGTTAACAAACAACAACACTCAGCTTAACTAAAATGAATACCGCATTAAAGCCCAATTGTAGTTTCCAAAGAGTTTATACAGAGAAAAGCCAGGGTGCATAGGATGTATTAAATAAGTAGATCTATTTATTTTTAGATAGATTAGGGGAGGGTTATCAGTTTGTCCCTAGATGTGTCTCAATATGAAGTTTTCACTTCCTGCCCTGTTGACTTAACAGGAAGTGAGAGGATATGTTTCTAATGTGAGGAATATCTCTTCTGAGACAGATGTGATGGGAACAAGTGTCCCTATTGAAATAATTCTCCTCTATTCTTATTGTAGTGGCAACCCAAAATTTTGGCTTTACCCTCACTTTTATTGCCAGTGAAATTGGTGATCAGGACAATTAGAAAGAGAGTCAATCTCTTTAATGGGGACACAGAAAAACCTGATGGGTTCTAACCTTTCCCTACTTAATCCAGATATTGAAAAAAATGTTTTGCTTTTTGTAATGCGTTATTGTTTTTTATCCTAGCTTCAGCAAAAAAGTTGTGCCCTACAGGAGGCTGTAGATTAAGACTTTTGCCCTCTGTGGGAATTCATCTTTCTGAAGAGGTCTGATGTGCCCCCTGCCTAGTCAAAAGTACAGCTGTGCAGTGAATATCTATTGTCAGTGTTGATGATTGCAGAGCTGTAGTTGTGACAAGGCAGGGAGCATGTAAAACCACTGCAGAGACCACTGTTCTCACACTAGAGCTGGGAGCGCCTTAGGAAGTAACAAGAGTAAGATATTTATTACCACTTTGATGCACCCTGCCTTTATTTCTATACTTTTTTGAAAATTACAATTTGGTCTAGAGGTGAAGCTGAAGTGACCCATCTGATCTAATGCCCCATACACATGGTCGAACATTTTGACCACAAAATCCATCTGATTTTTTCCGACCGATTTTGGTCGAAATTTGTCATGCATACACACGGTCGCACAAAGTTGTCAGAAAATCCGATCGTTCAGAACGAGGTGACATAAACCACGTAAGACGGGACTATAAAGAGGCCAGTAGCCAATAGCTTTCATCTCCACATTTTTTCTGAGCATCTCCAAACTTTTTCTGCGCATGCGTGGCACTTTGTGCATCGAAATTCACTACACACAATTGGAAAAAGTCAGATCAGATTTTATTGTCGGAAAATTTTAGATCCAGCTCTCAAACTTTTTCCATCGGAAATTCCAACAGAAAAAGTCTGATAGAGCCCACACATGATCGGATTTTCCGATAACATAATCCGATAGGACTTTTTCCATCGGAATTTTACGACCGTGTGTATGGGGCATTATGCCCCATACACACGGTCGGACATTCCGACCACAAAATCCGTCTGATTTTTTCTGACGGATTTTGGGCCAAACTTGTCTTGCATACACATGGTCGTTGTCGGAATTTCTGATCGATCTGAATGAGGTGACGTCAAACACGTACGTTGGGATTATAACCGGCCAGTAGCCAATAGCTTTCATCTCTTAGTTTATTCTGAGCATGCGTGGCATTTTGTTCGTCGGAATTGTCTACACATGATCGGAATTTATGCTGTCGGATTTTGTTGTAGGAAAATTTTAGATCCTACTCTCAAACTTTGTGCGTCGGAAAATCCGATGGAAAAAGTCTGATGGAACCCACACATGGTTGAATTTTCCAACAACATGATCTGATCGCACATTTTCCGTTGGAAAATCCAACCATGTGTATGGGGCATTAGACTTAATCAAGTTACTAAAGCTGGCCATGCATAGTTTTTTTTTGTTCAATCAGCAGGTTAAATGTAAAAAATATAAAAAACATATTTAATGTGGATGTGGGAATCTTTCCTGCTTGCTCATTATATTCTGAGAGTGGGGAGACTTCACAATGATCATATAATTTACTGTAATTTACTTGAACAAAAAAAATTACATCTAAAAATCCCAGTCTAATATTATATATACATTAATCTAATAACTTCAGGCCAATAACTTTTCTAGCAATTTGATTCTTGAGAACTAGCACATATGTAAAATTTCAAAATATATACATTTATAAAATGGCCTGTTTTGTATGTGAATTTTATCATGTGTGGCATAATAAACTATGCAATAAACTATTTTAACCCTTGTGCGGTGTGTTTTTTTTTTAAATTTTTTTCACAGGTGAATGGGTAGGGGTACATTGTACCCCATACTCATTCACATAGGGTGGGGGGGCCGGGATCCGGGGGCCCCCTTATTAAAGGGGGCTCACGGATTCCGATAAGTCCCCCGCCCGCAAACCCTGACAACCAACGGCCAGGGTTGTCGGGAAGAGGCCCTTGTCCTCATCAACATGGGACAAGGTGCTTTGGGGTGGGAGGGACGCGTGGCCCCCCTTCCCCAAGGCACCCCCCATGTTGAGGGCACGCAGCCTGGTACGGCTCAGGGGGAGGGGGGCGCTCGCTCGTCCCCACCCCCTTTCCTGGCCGGCCGGGTAGCGTGCTCGGATAAGGGTCTGGTAGGAATCTGGGGGGGCCCCCACGCCAGTTTTTCAGCGTAGGGGGTTCCCCTTAAAATCCATACCAGACCTAAGGGCCTGGTATGCCCCTGGAGGGGGAACCCACACCGTTTTTTTTTTATTTGGTGCGGAGTTCCCCCTTGAGGCCACGGCAAAAGTCGCCTGGCCTGGGGCGACTTAAAGTCATGTTGTAAGTCGCCCAAAGTCGTGTTGATAAGTCATGCCCAAGTTGCCTCCAAAAGTCGTGTTGAAAGTTGTGTTGCCCCTGTGTGAACCGGCTCTTATTGTCAAATCTTAATTGGACAAGCTGAAGTTAGAAGCTGATTGGCTACCATGTGCAGCTGTACCAGATTTTGTACTCTCCTGTTTTAGTAAATCAATCCCCTAGTGTCAGGGATACTGAATGTAGGCATCCAGCAGCAGGAATGACCAGATCTATGTAGCTACATTCAGGAAACTGAAAACAGACTACCGTATATACTCGAGTATAGGCCGACCCGAATATAAGCCGAGGCCCCCAATTTACCCCCAAAAAAACTGGCAAACTTATTGACTCGTGTATAAGCCGAGGGTAAGACATGCCTGTCCATCCCTGTGTGTGTGTCCGTCCATCCCTGTGTGTCCGTCCATCCCTGTGTGTCCGTCCATCCCTGTGTGTCCGTCCATCCATCCCTGTGTGTGTGTGTCTCCATCCATCCATCCATCCCTGTGTGTGTGTGTATCCGTGTGTGTGTGTGTGTGTGTGTGTGTGTGTGTGTGTGTGTGTGTGTGTGTGTGTGTGTGTGTGTGTGTGTGTGTGTGTGTGTGTGTCCAGCCTACCTGTGTCCTGAGCCTTTGTCCCGTGCCGAGCCTCCTTGCCTCCGTGCCTCGCCGCCGTGCCTCGCCGCCGTGCCTCGCCGCCGTGCCTCGCCGCCATGCCTTGCCTCCGGTCCCGTCCCGTCCCGTCCCGTGCCGTGCCGTCCTGTGCCTTGCCTCCGTCCCGTGCCCTCTTCGTTCGTCGGCGGCCATTGTAAAATTCAAAAGCTGCGCCGCCGCCTTCGCCTGTGATAGGCGGAACACTGAATTTCCCAGCAGCCTGTGTTCCGCCTATCACAGACGTCGTATCATCCTCGTCCGTAGTACGAGCATGATACGAAGTCCGTGATAGGCGGAACACAGGCTGCTGGGAAATTCAGTGTTCCGCCTATCACAGGCGAAGGGGGAGCCGGAGGCGCGGCTTTTGAATCAGAATGGCCGCTGTCTGTCTGCTCGACACGCTGATCGAGCGGGCAGACAGCGATGACTCGAGTATAAGCCGAGGGGGGCACTTTCAGCCTCAAAAAAGAGGCTGAAAATCTCGGCTTATACTCGAGTATATACGGTATGTATGATTAAAGTAAGTTTATTACCAGTGAAACAAAACTGTCCAGCAGCAGGAATAGAAAGGAAGCAGATCCAATTACGGGGCTGCCAGTGCCTTCAAGGCTTTAACACAGGTGTGCTTTGGGGGTGTCTGAACAGATTACATTGCACTGTGCCTGTCTCTCTGGCATAATGGATGGAATCAGAACTCACAGGCAGCGGGGTGCACTTATTGGTCAGAAGTTCACAAAATCAGCACCCAGCAGCCATGTTATGTGACACACTGTGACAGAGCCAGCCAGAACCATGATAGAGTGCCCCCTGCCTGTGAGTTATCATAATGCTGATGATCTTAACCAGATTCCGATTGCCTGATAGCTGATTTACTGCTACAGGGTTGCTGCACTGCGCATGATCACTTATATACGTAATCCTGCATTTCTGGGTATCAGAGCCAATCAGCGGATCCGGCAGACTCACCTAGTGGTCTGTAAACAAGGCAGTTTGCCATTCTGTCAGTGTGGAAGACATTGATCCTGTGTTCCTGCAAAGCAAGTACAGAGATCTATGTCTTCCCTTAGTAAAAGCACCTCCCCCACAGTGAGAAAACACTTGTTAGGCACACATTTAACCCATTGATTGCCCTAGATGTTATCCCCTTCCCAGCCAGTGTCATTAGTACAGTGACAGTACATATTTTTAGCACTGATCACTGTATTAGTGTCACTGGTTCCCACAAAGTGTCAAAAGTGTCACTAATGCTGCGTACACATAAGCGGAATGTCTGACAGAAAAAGTCAGACGGAATCTTTACATCAGATATTCCAATAGTGTGTGGGCTTCATCTGACTTTTTTTCCAAAAATTCTGACGGACCTAGAAATAGAACATGTTCTAAATATTTCCGACTGAATCAATTCCTATCGGGAAAACCACTCGTCTGTATGTTGTTCCGATGGACCAAAAACATGCTCTGAAGAAAGTACGTGACGGCAGCTATTGGCCACTGGCTATTGAAAGGGAGAGCATGGTTTAACAGGGTAAAACTGGAGGTGTATAAAACAGTCGGGAAGGGAAACTAGGACTAGGAATTATGAACAAGGGGATCAATTAGCAGAGTACAAGGTTCAGATACAAGGGCAGGGGCAGGATCAAGATCTAGATTCAGGATAAGCCAACAAGCATAATCTGGTTATCAGATAAAACACCGAAAGCAAGAGGGAAATGTAGGGGGCTAAATACCCTCCAGCAGCCAGGATCAGGTGGGGACTGATTACTGGGATCTGCTGACTGCTGGGAGACACCTACTGGTGGACACAAGAACCACAGTGCCACCAGCAGGTAATCCAGGTCCTGACACCTAGCTAGTATAAGCACCTGGATTTGCCTTTAACCACTTGCTTACTGAGCACTTAAACCCCCTTCCTGCCCAGATGAATTTTCAGCTTTTAGCCTTGTCACTCTTGGAATAACAATTACGCTGTCATGCAACACTGTACCCAAATAAAATTTTTATAATTTTTCCCCCACAAATAGAGCTTTTATTTGTTGGTATTTGATCACCACTGGATTTTTATTTTATTTTTTTTAAATGAAAAAGACAAAAATTTTGAAAAGAAAAACAAAACAGTTCTGCAAACAGGTGATTTTTCTCCTTCACTGATGTACGCTGATGAGGCTGCACTGATGGGCACTGATAAGGTGGCACTGGTGGGCACTCATGAGGCGGCACTGATAGGTGGCACTGAGAGGTGGCCCTGATGGGTGGCACTGATGGGCATTGCTAGTTGGCATTGAAGAACATTGATAGGCTGCAATGAAGGGCACTGATAGGTGGCACTGATGGGCACTAATGGGTGGCAGTGATGGGCATTGATAGGCACTGGTAGGTGACACTGATAGGCAGCACTGCTAGGTGGCACTGATGAGACACTGATTGGCACCACTGGTGGGCATTAATAGGTGACACTGGTGGGCATTGATAGTTGGCAATAATTGGTGGCATTGATATGCACTGGTTGGCACTGGTAGGTGGCACTGATATACACTGGTGGGCACAGGTGACATGGCTGTGCCTCTTCCTCTTCAGGACTGATGTCCCTTTCACAGAAGCCAGTGATCCACATTTTTTCTCCTCACGCCGACATGCGATTACGATCTTCTGTTTACCTCACGTGATCAGCTGTTATTGGCTGACAGCTGATTACATGGTAAGGGGTCGGGATCATCCCCTTATTCTGATCTGTGATCACCCGAGTCTCATTGACTTGGTGATCACAGAGCACGCCACATGCGCCCCACAGCAATGTAGGTCCACACTGTAGCCGTAATTAGTTTATAGCACAGATGGGAAGGGGTTAGAATATGGACCTGTATGGCCCAGTAACTTTGCTTACATATTGTGCTTGGCTCTACAATATTTTTGGATAATTTCTGTTAAATAATACACTCTAATTTTAAGCTTGCTTACTGGGCACTTAAACCCCCTTCCTGCTCAGATCAATTTTCAGCTTTTAGTGCTGTCACTCTTTGAATGACATTTGTGTTCACGCAACACTGTACCCAAATTACATTTTTATAATTTTTTCCCACAAATAGAGCTTTCTCTTGGTGGTATTTGATCACCACTGGGTGTTTTTTTTTTTTTTTTTTTTTAATGAAAAAAGGCCGAAAATTTTGAAAAGAAACCAAAACAGTTTTATATTTTGTTATAAAATTTTACAAACAGGAAATTTTTCTCCTTCATTGATGTACGCTGATGAGGCTGCACTGATAGGCACTGATAGGCTGCATTGATGGGCACTGATAAGGTGGCATTGGTGGGCACTGATGAGGTAGCACTGGTGGGCACTGATGAGGCAGCACTGAGAGGTGGCACAAATGGGTATTGATAGTTGGCACTGAAGGGCATTGATAGGTGGCACTGAAGCGCACTGATAGCTGGTGCTGATAGCTGGCACTGATGGACACTAATGGGAGGCAGTGATGGGAACTGATAGGCACTGGTAGTTGACACTGATAGGCAGCACTACTAGGTGGCACTGATTGGCACCACTGGTGGGCATTGATAAGTGGCACTTGTGGACATTGATAGTTGGCAATAATTGGTGGCACTGATATGCACTGGTTGGTCTGGCAGGTGTCACTGATATGCACTGGTGGGCACAGGTGAGGTGGTTGCGCCTCTTCCTCTTCAGGACCTATGTCCCTTTCAAAGAAGCCAGTGATCTGCATTTTTTCTCCTCACGCTGTTGGTGATCTTCTGTTTATATCACGTGATCAGCTGTCATTGGCTGACAGCTGATTAGGTGGTAAGGGGCCGGGATCATCCCCTTACTCCAGTCTGTGATCACCTGAGTCTCATTGACTCAGTGATCACAGAGTACGCCGGGTGTGCCCCACAGCAATGTAGGTCTGCTCTGCAGCCATAATTCGTCTATAGATGGAAAAGGGTTCAAATATTGACCTGTATGTCCCAGTAACTTTGCTTATATATTGTGCTTGACTCTACAAGATTTTTTGATATTTTCAGTGAAATAATACAATTTTAAGCCTGCTCACTTCTTCCTAACTTGAAGCTTAGTAAAGCTGCTTAACTAGAGTGCATCAACTGTAAAATATTTCTGGCTATTGTTTGGAAAAAAATGCATTTTTATTGTTTTATTAAAATTCACCAATTTCTCTCTTTTATATTACTGCTTGCATACTGTGCATTTAAAATGTACAATATTTATGTGTATTTTCTGTGAAATAATACACTCTAATTTTTAGTTCTTGATAAAGTCTTCCTCATCTCTTTAAATTGTTGTCTAATAAAGCTGCTTACATGCTATACATCAGCTGTACAATATTTCCTGCTACTGTTTGTGAAATTTTATTATATCTATAAAACTTTCCTCATCTCTCTCTTTTAACCACTTCTCGACCAGCGCATGCCGATGTACTTTGGCAGAATGGCACGGACAGGCAAATGGGCATACCTGTTAGTCCCTTTAAATTTGCCGCCGTGCCATCTCGTGAGCACCGCCGGCGACGCTCGCCGGTCGGGACCTCCGTGAGTCGGATCGCGGGTCCCACGGACTCGATTGCTGCGGGGATACCCGCAATCGTCTCAAGGCGAGGAAGAACGGGGAGATGCTATTGTAAACAAGCATCTCCCTGCTCTGCCTAGTGCCAGTGTCACTGATCTCTGCTCCCTGTCATCGGGAGCAGAGATCAGTGACATGTCACACACAGCCACGCCCCCCACAGTTAGAAACATGCTCCTTGACACACTTAACCTCTACACTGCCCCTAGTGGTTAACCCCTTCACTGCCAATGTCATTTACACAGGAATCAGTGCAGTTGTTTAGTACTGATTGCTGTATAAATGACAATGGTCCCAAAAATGTGTCAAAAATGTCCAATGTGTCCGCCATAATGTCGCAGTCAGCGAAAAATCGCTGATCGCCACCATTACTAGTAAAAAAAAAATATTAATAAAAATGCCATAACTATACCCTTTTTTGTAAACGCTATAACTTTTGCGCAAACCAATCAATAAACGCTTATTGCGATTTTTTACCAAAACTATGTAGAAGAAAACGTATTGACCTAAACTGTAAATTTTTTTTTTTTTTAGATATTTTTGGGGGATATTTATTATAGCACAATGTAAAAAATAATGCATTTTTTTCAAAATTGTCGCTCTTTTTTTGTTTATAGCACAAAAAATAAAAACCGCAGGGGTGATCAAATACCACCAAAAGAAAGCTCTATTTGTGGGGAAAAAAGCTTGTCAATTTGTTAATTGACTGTACATCAGCTGTACAATATTTCCTATTGTTTGTGAAATTATACACTCTAATTTTTTTTATATCTATAAAACCTTCCTCATCTCTCCCTTTTAAAATGCGGACTAATAAAGTTGATCATATACTGTTAATCAACTGTACAATAGTTTTAGCTATTTTCTTATAATGCACTGTAATTTTTCTAATATGTGATCAGAATTTAAACCTTTATTCAAAAGTATAGGAATGAATTAAAACTAAATAAAACAGATTAATTAGAAATTGAAATATTACAAACTATGTGATGTAATTTTCTATATGTACAGGGTATACTACTAACTAACCTTATTTTATATGTCATTGTAATAACTGTACCTCAATTCTCTTTTTAGATGTATTTTTAATAAAATAAGAAAAATATTATTACTTCTTTAGTTCTTTTTACTTGGTGCCTATAAAGTCCACTTTTTGTGATATTTCAATTTCTAATTAAACTATTTTCAGGATGATGGCACTCTAATACTAGTACTTTCATAGTGTCACCCTATGCTAAAGTACTTTTTTGAGAATTAAATTATATTTAGTAATTTATTTAATAAAATAAAAAGATCACTAGTCACTTATTTATCATTTAGCACCACTATTTATTCCTATACTTCTCAATAGAGGTTTAAATTCTGATCACTAATAAAGCAACTTACTTATTGTGCATTTACTGAACAATATTTCTAGATATTTTCTATGAAATAATACAATCATATTTTTATTTCTTGATTAAACTTACTCCCTCTTATAATGCAAAGTAGTAAAACTGTTGGAATTCAATACTTTAATATTTCTGGCTATTGTTTATGAAATATTACATTTTTATTTCTTAACAAAACCTGCCTCGTCGCCCCCTCCTAAATTGCAGCCTAATAAAGTGTCTTATTTATTGTGCATTAGCTATACAATATTTTCTATTTTCTGTGAATTAGGCTACTCTAAATTGTATTTCTTGATTGAACTATTCCTTGTCTATCCTTCTTGAATGGCAGCCAAATAAAGCTGCTTACATAAAGTCTATTGCTTGTACAAAGCATTTTTTTTTTTTTTACAAAATTATGCACTTGCCTCTTAAATTGTGATGTAATAAAGTTGTTCATGTACTGTGCATCCACTGTTAAAAATATTTGGCTATTGTTCATGAAATAGGGCACTCTATTTTATTTCAGGATAAAAGCTGCCTTATTTCTGGAATGTGGGGTTGTGATTTTCCAGTGTTTTATGCACTCTGTTTTGACGTATTATTCTACTTTTAAGATAATATAGTGGGATACTGTCAAAGAAGAAGTTCAATTGGTTTAAAGTTGAGGGCTTTACACGTTCCTATAGCTTTTAGATCTCGCTGTTACTTCCACTGGCCAATTCTGACCTTTTACTGCTGGATAAAAAAAAATAAGAGCACTTGGCATTTTATACTGCGCAACTGAAAATTTGAAGCTGCACTGGAAGATTATGAAACCTATGAACTTTATAAGGATTTATGAATTTGTTCTGGACTTTAATTAGTTATGGCTATATATGGATTATTGTTATTTACATACATTTATTGCACTGTGGTAATAATGTGTTAGCATTCAGCATTGGGTAGCACTCTTAAATTTTGATTTCCAAATAAAAATTTGCTTCATAGCCAAAACTAATGAAAATCGTTTTTCCCAGTAAAAATTAATCAGATTGGGGTGTTGTTGTTGCTGTGTTTAAATGAATTAAAAATAACAAATGTATTACACATGCAAAATATGTGATGTCAAAATACGGTGTCATTGGCGCTTTTCGTAAGAACCGTACTGATCTGTAACACCTACAGCTTAAAGACATCTCTCAAAGCATGTAGTCCGAAATTGCTTAAAAAGGAAGACTCTCTACCCACTGAACGATATTTAATAAAAAAAAAAAATGCATTAGTACATTTACCCCATGTCAGTGCCCAGCTACCTATTCTATTTTTCAGTTCCCTGGAGCTTAGCATGGAACATGGCCAGAGTTAATTTTCAAGATTTGCCACCCCTCTGTAGGCATGAATAAGGCTTTAGATTTTAACATGCAATTTTCAGACTTTATGACAGGTTCGATTAACTCCCCGCAAATCGAACGAAGACACATTCGCTCATTCCTACACATCTCCCCTCCAGTGAATTTTTGTTCTTTATTTGAACTGTTCACTTTATATAGAAGAGTTGACTGTGGAAGGCAGCTCTACCCAGTGGCACTAGCTACATATTATACTTTATATAAGAATATTTTCTTCTCAGCTGTGTGAGGAACTGTGATGATTTTTTTGCACATTGAAAGTGCCGTGTGATGCTTTCTACTTTGAAACCTCCTACCTTCTCCTCTGTTACTTTTAAATATTTTATTTAGAACTCTGAGTTTTCAGAAGAATTGAAAATTCCACAGAGATCATTATTAATTTAAAACTAGCATTTTTACCCTATACGGTATGGCTGTCCAGCCTTTCTTAGGCGTTTGTGTGCCTCACCCAGGACGATGTGTATAAAAGTTATATCTAAGGGTTGAATAGACAATGTGAGACATTCATTTACATTATATAAAAAATATCTCTTAAATTCATTTACATTAATTTGCACTGTGAGCATAGTCAATAAATTGCAAGGCTTCTCTGTCAAGCAGGATAAAGGATCTGTCATGGTATATCTATCTATATCTATGAACTACACAGCATATATGGTAAATGAAATATTATTACAAATGTGTGGTAAAACATTTATCTTTATCCACCTTTTTTGTTGTGTATCATTATAGTCATAAGTCTTATTTGAGCAATTGCTCTGTCTGACTCTCTTTCTGCCCCTGGGGACAGGGACATGAACAAAAGTCAAATCCTATGTTATATCATTGTTCAATGGCTGTCCATAAATTATTACATACAGTTCAAATTTATTACTAATCTTTCTCACATAGTATACAATTAAAGAAAACCATGAACATAAGTGAATCTACAGTATTTATAGTTTTTTTTTTAAACATTTTTGTTGTATGCTAATCCAGCTTCTTATATATGTCCAATAAGTAAAATAAATACCCTTTGATTCTGCCAGAAATCAAGTGAGCGTATAACTTACCGTACATTCTCCCTCTTCTGACAATTATTGGTTAGCACTGTTAACGTCTCTATCTGTGGACTACAGAACACCTCCCTGGTATATGTTTTTAGATTAGGATTGTTCTAAGGTGAAAGTCTTGGTTTTCTATAAATTCAGTAAAGTAAGGGAGTGCTACTCTAGGACAGGATGCGTGTTACTGGCAATATTACCAAAAAAATTAATAAAATAAAATAAACAAATTCAACCACAACACCTAAAGACAGATGGACTGCAATATAATAAATTATGTTTTTTAGGCATAGATATATGTTTAACCTAATTTTCTATGCTCTTAGAACATCTGTTTTTATTTGTAAACGATCTAAATACCTATGCTGATGGTTATTATTTTCCTTTGTAAATAAATTTGATAGAGAAAGGCTGTATTTTGTGTAAACCAAATGACACCGGTCACTTGTTTTTAAACCAGGCATTGATAAGTATTTATTGGAATTGAATAATCATTTGTGTGCCAATCTATGTAAATATGCACCTCCAGACCTGGCTTGAACTTCGGGCCTCATCTAAAACAGATTTGTCCATTATATCATCACAATCTGATGGATCTAAACATGTAGTACCTGAATCATAATGACTGATTTTGCGGGGTACTATAAAATCAGTTTTTTGCTTGAGTGCACAGGCAATATACAATTGTCCTGAACATTTGATGTCTGTCATAAAGGGGAGCTTTCTATACATGATTTTCCCAACAATAACCTTAAAAAGTTGTATTTAAAAGAGAAGTACAGGTTTATTTTTTTTTAAGAATCATACTTACCTATCTGTATCGGTATCGGTCCGTTGTCCCCCGGCGGCTCCAACACTGAGAACCGATCAAATACAGCCGATCGTTTGGTTCTCACAAATCCCTGAGCAGAGAGCCGGTGTCAGTCACTGGCTCTCTTCTCTGCCCCCCCTCGTTTATTGGAGTGCTGGGCTGTGGAGGGGGCGGGAGCGCCAGCTTAGGCTCTCAGCGGCTCGCTGAGAGGCTGAGCCAGGTGCTGGTCCAGGCATGTGGGCAGATTTTGACCATATCATCGCAATCTCGCCTGAGCTTGGACTGGCTCTGTGACGTCAGCCAACAGCAGCCACTCTATTCACAGGAGTGCAGCACAAACTGCACTACTGTGATCCACAGGACAAGTACAGCCAAAGAAGCTTTGGATGTACTTCTAATTGTTGTTGATAATAAATTATTAAATATTTTGAATATTTATAATAATACATTTTTGTAAGCAAATATTTCAGATATTTGTTTTTGGATAGTGAAGACAAAGGAAACTACAAATACATATTTTTTTCATCAGTGTATGTTAAAGTGGTTGCAAACCTCAGACATGAAATATGAACAAAGCATATCCCTCTATAGTGTGCACTTGTCCCAATTATGAGTGCTAAGGGGGAGATTTACTAAAACTGGTGCACACAGAATTTGGTCATTCCAACAGGGAGCCAAGCGCAGAAAGTAAACCAAGGAGCCAAAGTAATTATAAAAGTCACACTGGACTGCTACTGCCACACTCAAATGACCAAATAAGAAACAGACAAAAACAACAGATTTGGGAATGCGCAGATCTAGGAGGTGGCAAAGAATCAATTAGAGATGGAATCCATGTGAAATTGAAAACAGTTTATTGCTGATAAAACAGGAATCAAAACATGGTACAAATGGGAAAAATCATCAGAATGGTCAAACCCACTGTGATAGTGCCAGCAATGCAGCCAAAAGGTGGTGGTGAAATGGCTGTCCCCCTTCCATGAGGGTTATGGACAGAGTGGGCTGCAGACCATAAATAGGAAGCCTGAAAACACTTTCCAACAACTGGGGGTGGTGACCATAACCAAAGCCTATATCAGGGAGGGGGAAGGCTGGGTCCAGATCCAGGAAGCACGATCATGACCAGAGTGGAAAATGACAGAACCACTGCAGTGGCAGGTGAGACCAGAGATGGATGCTGGAGGGGCAGCAGGTACGACGTTGAGCTGCAAGTTGTCCGGCCAGACACAACAGGACTCCTCCCCGGACACATCACACATTCTGACCGCAGGCAGACATCAGCAAAGCCTGATGGATCAAATGGATCGGAGCAGGAGATGTGATGAGATGTGATGAGTATCAAAGCAGGTGCCAGAGCTTAAGTGATATATGATTACATGTTTTGGGGTTAACCCCTTCCTCAGATAACACGCTTAAGATCCAGCATAGAACAGGGATTTTATAGTCACGAGGCAGGACAACCAATCGATCCACCACCAATCATCCAATACCTGGATATTGTAACGAATATCATGGAAAAACATTTAAAAACAAAAATAAATATTAATGTTAATTCATTAGCATACAAGGGATTAAAAACACTGTTTATCAAATGAATAGTAACAAAATAAAAAAATAAATTAAAAAAAGGAAAATTATATATCGAAATCAATATACACATATACATATACATACATAGTAGGTGAGGTTAAAAAATGACACAAGTCCATCAAGTCCAACCTATACATACAGTATACATACATACACACATATACCGTATATACTCGAGTATAGGCCGACCCGAATATAAGCCGAGGCCCCCAATTTAACCCCAAAAAAACTGGCAAACTTATTGACTCGTGTATAAGCCGAGGGTGAGACATGCCTGTCCATCCCTGTGTGTGTGTCCGTCCATCCCTGTGTGTCCGTCCATCCCTGTGTGTCCGTCCATCCCTGTGTGTCCGTCCATCCATCCCTGTGTGTGTGTGTGTCCATCCATCCATCCATCCATCCCTGTGTGTGTGTGTGTCCATCCATCCATCCATCCCTGTGTGTGTGTGTGTCCATCCATCCATCCATCCCTGTGTGTGTGTGTCTCCATCCATCCATCCATCCCTGTGTGTGTGTGTCTCCATCCATCCATCCCTGTGTGTGTGTGTCTCCATCCATCCATCCCTGTGTGTGTGTGTATCCATCCATCCCTGTGTGTGTGTGTCTCCATCCATCCATCCCTGTGTGTGTGTGTCCATGTGTGTGTGTGTGTGTGTGTGTGTGTGTGTGTGTGTGTGTGTGTGTGTGTCCGTGTGTGTGTGTGTGTGTGTCCATGTGTGTGTGTGTGTGTGTGTGTGTGTGTGTGTGTGTGTGTGTGTGTGTGTGTCCAGCCTACCTGTGTCCCGAGCCTGTGTCCCGAGCCTCCGTCCCGTGCCTTGCCTCCTTGCCTCCGTCCCGTGCCGTGCCTTGCCTCCGTCCCGTGCCTTGCCTTGCCTCCGTCCCGTGTCGTGCCTTGCCTCCGTCCCGTCCCATGCCGTGCCTTGCCTTGCCTCCGTCCCGTGCCTTGCCAGGATCGCCGCTCTTCGTCGGCGCCTCGGCGGCCATTCTAAAATTCAAAAGCCGCGCCTCCGCCTTCGCCTGTGATAGGCGGAACACTGAATTTCCCAGCAGCCTGTGTTCCGCCTATCACGGACATCGTCTCATCCTCGTCCGTAGTACGAGGGTGAGCGGATGTCCGTGATAGGCGGAACACTGACTGCTGGGAAATTGAGTGTTCCGCCTATCACAGGCGGAGGCGGAGGCGGAGGCGCGGCTTTCGAATTGTAGTATGTCCGCCGTCTGTCTGCTCGATACGCTGATCGAGCAGTCAGACGGCGATGACTCGAGTATAAGCCGAGGGGGGCACTTTCAGCCTCAAAAAAGAGGCTGAAAATCTCGGCTTATACTCGAGTATATACGGTACAAATCCATTAAGTATTGAAAAAAGTGATTGGACACATATACTCAAACAGAACTCATAAACCCCCATCAATGTTTTAAAAAAAAATGATACAATTCTCAAAAACAGAAAATTATGCAAACAGGGGACCAGCAGGTTGATAATAACATATTAATTATGAATCAATGAGGTTATTAGTATACATCCTCATTTAACCCATGGGGCGAGAGAGAATTTAATTTATTTATCCACATGGTTTTCCTTATGCATAACAAGAATCTGTCGTTATCTGTAAGGGACCCCTTGGAGATATGTTCAATGGCTAGAATGGACATGGCCTTGAAATCTCTCGTAGGATGTTGAGAGAAATGGCACACTATGATGGACCAGGCCTTTCTATATAAATCTGCGATGTTCGCCTACTCTAGTGCACAACGTGTGTATGGTCCGGCCTACATATAACAGATTACATGAACATTTGAGCACGTAGACTACAAACTGAGCTGAACAAGTGATAAACTGTCTAATCTTATAATCTTTGCCCGCCCAATCTGTAATGGAAGCGAGGCCATGGGGGATGGACTGGCATGTTAGACACCCTCTCTTTTTACATTGGAAAATACCAACACGACTGTCGAAATAATCTCTAATATCAGTCGGTTTGTCACACCGAGATTTGGAGAGGCTCGGAGCAACATGTTTTTCAAAGTACGGGTCCTTCTAAAACAACTTTGGGTACCTCTGGGAGAAGAGGACCTAAATTTGGGTCAGCTTGGAGAATAGGCTAATGTTTGTTCATGACCTTAGTGATGTTTCTATAGTTGCTATTAAATCCTGTGATAAAACTTGCACTCTGTTGGGATGGAGTGTTATTGTGTTTACGTTTGGGACAACCATCCACACAGGATGTAAAAGCCTCTGAAAGAAGATCATGAGGATACCCTTAATTTTTTTAGTCAGGGTTTTGCTCAGGGATGTGTAGTCCTCAGGTTTAGAGCAATTTCTCTTAAATCTGAGAAATTGGCCCTTAGGTATGTTCCTTTTCCAGGCCGGGTGGTGGCAACTCTCAAAATGAAGGTAAGAGTTGCCTGCCACCGGCTTGTAATGTTTCTTAGTATGTATCGTGCCAGCATCATGGAACAATTCTAGGTCCAGAAAAATCGAACGGTCTGGGTTGACAACATATGGGACGCTGAAACCCAGAGCGTTACAATGCTTCACAAAGGACAGAAAAAAAATCTTTAGTACTATCCCAAATCAGAAGCACATCATCAATATATTGACCATAGAAGACAATGTGCTCTGAGAAGGGATTGTTATGCCAAATAGGGATGAGCTTCGTGTTCGAGTCGAACGTACGTTCGACTCGAACATTGGCTGTTCGTGCGTTCGGCGAATTCCGAACGTTTTGGCCGTTCGCGTCAAAATTCGAGTGACGCGCGCGCGGACCACAATGCACTGCGTTGGCGCAGTGCATTGCTGCCCGATGATTGGCCAAGCATGCACTGTGACCCCGCATGCTTGGCCAATCGCAGCGCCGGCAGCGAGGAGAGCCATGATTGGCCACAGGCATCCTGCCTGTGGCCAATCATAGCTTAGGCTGTGTAGTGCACGCCCCACACTATATAAGGCCGCCTTTAAGGCGGCCTCCTGTAGTGTGTTACTTTGCATCTGAAGCAGTGGGTGTTCTGTGTACCTTCAACACAGTACACACCAATCGTTTTTGGCTGATTTCCTATCTTGCTGCTGTGTAGTGGTTGTTGTCTGTGCCCTGACTGCAGTATACACCACTATATTCACCTCACCTATATAGCTAGTGATCTAGCTTTAACCACTTAACAAATGCCCATTGCCGATTAACGGCTTCAGGGCGGTTGTTTAACTCAGAGAGGCCGTTAATTAACGGCCTCCCAGAATTCTGCTCTCGCGTGCCCCGAGGTGTGCGCACTCGAGAGCATCCGTGACCGCCGGGTCCATAGCGGCCGTTTACCACGTGATTGCTCCGTCAAATGACGGAGTGATCACTTGGAAACAAACCGGCGTTATGTTATGACGCCTGTTCCTCCCTCCCTTTCTGTACCGATCGGTACAGCGGAGGGGAAAGAGATCGGTGTCAGCAGTGATGTGGGCTGCATCTGCAGTGCCCACATCGCTGCTCACCGAATTTAACCCCTCAATTCCCTGCCAATACTCTGCAATACCAGTGCATACTCTGCAGTACCCTGCCATTACTCTGCAGTACCCCACCATTACTCTGCAGTACCCCGCCATTACTCTGCAGTGCAGTACCCCGCCATTACTCTGCAGTGCAGTACCCTGCCATTACTCTGCAGTACCCCGCCATTACTCTGCAGTACCCCGCCATTACTCTGCAGTGCAGTACCCCGCCATTACTCTGCAGTGCAGTACCCCGCCATTACTCTGCAGTGCAGTACCCTGCCATTACTCTGCAGTACCCCGCCATTACTCTGCAGTGCAGTACCCTGCCATTACTCTGCAGTGCAGTACCCTGCCATTACTCTGCAGTACCCTGCCATTACTCTGCAGTACCCCGCCATTACTCTGCAGTACCCCCCATTACTCTGCAGTAACCCCCATTACTCTGCAGTACCCCCCAATACTCTGCAGTACCCGCCATTACTCTGCAGTACCCCCAATACTCTGCAGTACCCTGCTATTACTCTGTAGTACCCCGCCAATACCCGGCCAATACTCTGTAATACCCTGCCATAAATTGCCATACCCAGCCATACTCAGAGATACCCAGCCATACTCGGTGATACCCTGAAATACCCAGCCATAGACGCCCCCCACCCCTCACCGCCCTCCGGTGCTTCTACCAACTCGCCAGTACAATCAAAGCCAGAATCTTTTTTTTATTTTTTATTTCAGGCTTCCCAGCCTAGAGGTGAGATGTGGGGTCATATTGACCCCCCAGATTTCACTGTAAAGAGGACCTGTCACCCCATATTCCTATTACAAGGGATGTTTACATTTCTTGTAATAGGAATAAAAGTGATCAAAAATATATTTTTGGGAAAAAAAATGTCAAACTAAAATAAATAAAGTAAAATGAACAATAAAAAAATAAAATAAAAATTAAAGCGCCCATGTCCCCATGTGCTCGCATGTGCCACACATGTGAGGTATCCCCCCGAGAATGTTAGAGCGAGAGCAATAATTCTAGTCCTAGACCTCCTCTGCAACTCAAAACATGTAACCAGTAAAAAAAAAATAAAGCGTCGCCTATGGGGATTTTTTAAGTAGCGACGTTTGGCGCCATTCCACGGGCATGTGCAATTTTGAAGAGTGACATGTTTGATATCTATTTACTCAGCATAACTTCATCTTTCACTTTATGCAAACATTGGGCTAACAAGTGGTTAATAATAGAGCTTGCAGTCAGTAGTGTTAGGAGATAGTGTGTGCTGTCTGCGTGCTCTGTACCCAGTACATACCGCTATAATATAGGGCAGGCCCCTACTTTCAAACATCCAACTTACAAACATCTCCTACTTGCAAACGCAAGGAGACAGCAGCAAGTGAGATGAAAAAAGATGGACGACAAAACAAATTATACAGGGGTGATAACCCTTCCCTATGTTTTCCAAAAAGCTTAAAGATATTTTTTTTGACTGGAGCTACACTTTAAAAATGTACCGGTTGAAAATGACAAACAGATTCAACTTAACACAACAAACCTACACAGTCCCTGTCTTGTTTGCACCGCCTGTATACTGCTGTTCTGAGTATATAGGGCCTGGGGGCCACACGCATTTCCTTTTTTTAATATGGGTACGGGGTTCCCCTTAATATGTGTACAAGACCCAAATAGGCTGGTAATGGGCAGGGAGGGCTACCCATGCCATTTTTCTGAATGATTTTCAACCATATTGCAGGAACCAGATATAACATTAAAACCGCAAGCAGTTTTAAATGGTGTTATTTCCATTTAATGTCATTTTGTGCAGGGACTGTTCTAAACACGGGAAACACGTGGCACTTCACAGGCATACTATAGACACCCCCCAGGCACCATATTTAAAGGAATATTTCACTTTTTTTTTTTCACTTTAATCGTCATTAAAATCAGTGCTCCCGCCAAAACGGTAGTTTTTAAAACTTTTTTTTGCAGTGACCCATGTCCCCTGAGGCAGGAGGCAGGTCGCCAAACCCTTTTTAGGACACTATCTTGCATATTAGCCGTTAAAATTAGCACTTTCCAATTCGAACGTTCGAAACCCCATAGACTTCAATGGGGTTCTAACGTTCGTACCGAACGCGGGGGTCGTTCGCAAGTTCTGGTGCGAACCGAACCGGGGGGTGTTCGGCTCATCCCTAATGCCAAACAAAAAGTTGTTCCCACCACCCCATTGTTATATTGGCGTAACACGGAGTGAAGCTGGCTCCCATTGCTGTGCCCCTGGTTTGAAGATAAAATGTATCCTGGAAAACAAAATAATTATGCTCTAAGCAAAATTTGGTACTGTCTACCTGGAATTCAGCCTGTCGTGAGTTCATTGGTGGCTCAGTACATAGTAAGTGGCTAAGTGCCCTTATTCCAACTCCATGTCGAATTGAGGTGTACAAGGAGCACATGTCAAGGGACGCCCATAGGTATTGATTCTCCCACCTATACTCATGTAAGATTTCAATAATGTGTCCAGAGTCCCTAATGTATGAAGGTAATTGATGAACAATGAATGAATGAATGAATGAAATACTTATATAGCGCACAATGCAAACTGAATCGCCTCTAGGCGCTGTGGCGAGCTTTGATCATCTGCTAAAAGAGGAAGGTCTTGAGTTTTTTCCTAAAAGCCAGGTGATTTTCTTCCAGGCGGATGTTGATTGGTAGAGCATTCCATAGCAGAGGCCCTTGGACAGCGAATCTCCGATCACCCTTGGATTTATACTGGGCTTTGGGCACGAGGAGGAGGTTTTTGTTGGCTGATCGAAGACTGCGGTTTGGTGTGTAATGATTTATTTTCTCCATTAGGTATTGCGGAGCTTCTCTATGCACGCATTTGTGGGTGAGGCAAAGGGTCTTGAACGTGATCCGATTTTTTACGGTTAGCCAATGTAAGCTCCTCAGTGAAGGAGAAATGGATTCCCAGGGTTTTTTTCCTGTTATCAGCCTTGCCGCCGTGTTTTGGATCAGTTGTAATCGCGCAAGTTGATATTGTGGTAATCCTATGTAAAGCGAGTTTGCGTAGTCCAGTCGTGAATTAATGATTGTTCCAACTACCACTGCTTTGTCATTCTTTGAGATAAAAGGGATGAGTCTGCGAAGCATGCGCAGTAGATGGTGAGATCGACTGACTACAGATCCTATTTGCGCATCCATTGACATTTGTGCGTCTAAAATAACCCTGAGACTCTTCGCTTTGGTCTTTGGGGAGATAGTCTACCCAAAGACGGTTGGTGGAGACCAGGAGGTTTTGGTTGCGGGCTTATGATTTGGGTGTAAGATAAGAAGCTCTGTCTTTGATTGGTTCAGCTGGAGGGAGTTGGTGGTCATCCAGTCCTCTATTGATTTGAGGCAGTTTTCAAGTTGTTGTTGGTGATCTTTTTTTCCATTGATCCGGAAATAAAGTTGCATGTCGTCAGCGTAAGAGTGGAAGCAGAGATCTGAGCATCTGATGATTTGAAGGAGTGGGCGAATGTAAATGTTGAAGAGAACGGGTGACAATGGAGAGCCTTGAGGGACTCCGCAGGTGACTGCCCAAGTTTCGGAGAGGAATTTTCCTAGTTTCACTGTCTGTGACCGATTTCCTAGGAAGGACGCGAACCAATGGAGATCTATGTCTTGGACTCCAGCTACTTCTGTGAGGCGGACGAGTAGAGTATTGTGATCTACTGTATCAAACGCTGCACTTAGGTCTAGCAGTACGAGGAGACACGGCTCTCCGTCATCTGCTGCTTCGAGGGCGTCATCCCAAATCTTGAGGAGAGCTGTTTCTGTTCCATGACCCAGGCGGAAGCCTGATTGCAGCGGGTCCAGGAGTTTGTGAGTATCCAGGTGAAGTTGTAGCTGATGTACTACAGCTTTCTCCATGATCTTAGAAATGGTGTTGAGGCTTGTAATCGGCCTACGGTTGTTTGGATCCTGAGGGTCCAGGTTTGGTTTCTTGAGTAGAGGTTTGACAATGCCTTGTTTGAGGATGCTGGGAACAATCCCTTCGTGGAATGATCGGTTTATGAGGTGGGTTATGGTTGGAGCCACGATGTCGGAGCATTCTTTCAGTAGTTTTGTGGGGATGATGTCAATAGGTGAGGTACTGTCACGCAGTTTATTAATGATGTTTTTTGCGGTGTCTACGGTAATTGGGGATAGTGAAAATTTTGGCGGTTGCGGTATGTTGGTGCGGACATCCTCTTTATGTATTTGCTGGCTGAGGTTGGATGTTTTCTTCTGACAAATTGTTTCCCTGATGGTTTTGACTTTATCGATGAAAAAATCCGACAGTTTGTCACAGTAATCCTGGGATTCGCTTTCTGGGGGTTCTAGGCACACCGGATTCATTGATTGATTAACCAGTTTAAACAGTTCCCGTGGTTGGTTTGCAGCCGTTGAGATTGTATATGAGAAGTGGTCCTTTTTGGCTTTGAAGATTGCTTTTCGATAATTCTCTGTCAGACCTTTGTAGTTAAATAGGTTTTCCTCGGTGGGATTTCTTCTCCATGTTCTTTCCGCTCTTCTGCGTTCTTGCTTTAGTACGGAGAGGGAGCTATCAATCGGCTGCAAAAAACTATAAATGTATTGGCACAATCTGGAAGTAAAACTGTTAGTGCCAGCCACGATTGGTCTTCCCGGGGGATTCGATAAAGATTTGTGAACTTTCGGCAAATGATAGAAGTAGGGAGTACTACATAGTGTCGTTAGAAGGAAAAGTCGTTCCCTCTTTGTTAGTGGCCTTTGTGGCCTCATCAAATAAGTCTCTCAGGTCAAGCTGGAATTCAGGAAGGGAATCTCTAGGCAGTATCTTGTAGGTATTGGTATCAGCAAGTAGCTGAAAGGATTCATCTAAATAGTCCTTAGGGTTTTGTACAACCAAGCTTGTCAGCTTGTTTGATAGTGGCACTCAAATCATTCTCTAAGGAGCGTAATGCCTGGCGTAATGCCTGAGCGAGGTTTTGTGTAGGGTGTGACTGCTCATTACACATCTGTATCAGATCCCTATAGACTACTTGATAGCATGCATCAATGTATGGTCCATTGGATTGTGAAGGGTAAAATGTAGAGATGGGGCAAAAAATAAGTATGTTCCATAGGAGGATCAAAAAATGCTTCTAAAGGATGGCTATCAGTATGGCCCTTGATTTCCCAAAGGTTCTGGAGGGTTAGGGCATCTTCGGAAGGAGACCCTATAATAGGGTTCAAAACAGGATCTATTTGACTCTCTTGAGGCACAACAATGGTTGGAGTATTTTTGGCATAATGGTGCTTCACTGTCAAGTTTCTAATGAAATGATTGAGATTGAGGATGTGAGAGGACAGATTGTTAATTTTAATAGTACTTAGAGGGGAATCTGATCTTACCTTTCTTTTTTTATTAGTCTGTCGTCGTTTTCCCCCACATCTACCTCTATGAGTTTTCTTTTTTCTTCCAGGGGGTAGTGGGGGATGGTACTAAAAAAGAAGAAGAGTCTTCATTGAGAATATTGGAATCTCGAACAAATGTGGAGGAAGACTCCGTTGCCTTGAAAAGGATTGGAGAAGTGCCTGGCTCTAAATCCTCAGAAATATTGGTGAGAGAACTAAACCTATTGGGAATGGGAAAAGGGACGGATACAATATTGATGTGATCAATAACTGGGCCAGGGCAAGATGGCCCTGAGGTGTCTACAACACTAGTTGGAAAAGGAACAGTGATGGGTGAGACTAAATCATTGAAAACGGGCAAAGTTGTAGGCCCAGAGGATATGGGCAAACTGAGTGTTACTATTCATTTGATAAACAGTGTTTTTAATCCCTTGTACAATAATGAATTAACATTAATATTTAAATATTGTTTTTAAATGTTTTGCCATGATATTCGTTACAATATCCAGGTATTGGATGATTGGTGGTGGATCGATTGGTTGTCCTGCCTCGTGACTATAAAAACCCTGTTCTATGCTGGATCTTAAGCGTGTTATCTGAGGAAGGGGTTAACTCCCAAAACATGTAATTGTATATCGCTTAAGCTCTGGCACCTGCTTTGATACTCATCACATCTCCTGCTCTGATCTATTTGATGCATCAGGCTTTGCCGATGTCTGCCTGGGGTCGGAGCGCATGACCTGTCCGGGAAGGAGTCCTCCAACATCCATCTCTGGTTTCACTTGCTGTTGCTGTGGCTGGAAAATTTTCCACTTTGGTCATACAGTGATCGTGCTTCCTGGATCTGGACCCAGCCTTTCCTGTCCCTGATTTAGCTCGGCTTTGGTTATAGTCACCGCTTCCAGCTGTTGGAAAGCGTTTTCAGGCTTTCCATTTTTTGTCTGAAACCCCCTCTGTCCACAGCCCTCAACAATGTGGGACAGCCATTTCTCCACCACCTTTTGGCTCCATTGCTTGCACTATCACAGTGAGTTTGGCCATTCTGACGATTTTTCCCATTTGTACTGTGTATTGGTTACATGTTTTATCAGCAATAAACTGTTTTAAATTTCACATGGATTCCATCTCCAATTGATTCCTTACCACCTCCTGGATCTGCACTTTCCAACACAGAATCTGGTGCAGCTGTACATAGTAACCAATCAGCTTTCAGGTTTTATTGTCAAAGCTTAATTCAACAAGCTGAAGTTGGTTGGTTACTATGCACAGATGCACCAGTTTTAGTAGATCTCCCCCTAAGTGTCATTTCTGTCTACTGCTTTGTTCCTCTGCTATCAGTCAATTTTGACAGATTTTCCTGACACCAAAAGAAAATGGATGACAGGGGAGGGAGTTTCAGCTGATTGACATCTTCAGCTATGTTCCTGTGTGCTGTATGAAGGGGCCGTGTCCCTTCCTTCCAATAAGTTCTTAGAGCTCTCCTCACTGAGCTCTGTAGAGTCTGACTTCAGCTCTCCGACTCTTTTTTCTGAACTGTCAGAGAAGCTTTATAATAATAATAATATCAGACTAATTAACAAACAGTTAGGGCAGCTTGCGACAATGCCCACTGCTCGCTCATATCCTATATCATATTATATCTCCATACCTGTATATTAAACAGTGCAGCTATTGAATGGAAGCTATTTTGGAATCAACATTTGCTTATTGTCCATTTCTCAGAGTAGCATACTTGTCAATCTCATTCATCATCTGTACCACGTGAGTGTGAAAGTAAGCTAATGCTGAAAATTTTAAAACATGGAAACATAACATAGATGAGTGATGGCAGACAAGGCCAAGTGGTCCATTGAGTCTGCCTCATTAATTGTATTTATTTATTTATGTATTTTTTTTTTTTTTTTTTACATTTTTTGTCTGATTATAGATCTATGCTTATCCCAAGCAAGTTTGAATCCACTTATTGTTGACCACTGCCTTTGCTGGAAGTGTATTCCAAGCATAAACTTCTCTTTCGATAAAATAATACTTTCTAAGATTAGTTTTGAACCTCCTGTTAGTTTGATGTCATGTCCGCATGTTCTTGATCTCCTGAACCTCATTCATCCCCTCATACCCTGTACATATTAAGTTCCTGAGGTCTCTCCTTAAATGTTTTAACCCCCAGACCTTTCATCATTTTTGTTTGCTATCTTTGAACTTTTTTTTATCAATATCTTTTTGTAAGGTCTCCTGAACTGGATACAGTTATTCTAAATGAGGTCTAACTAAAGATCTTTATAGGGGAATCAGGACCTTCTTCTTCCTGTTGGTGATCCCTCTGTTGATACACTCTAGAATTCTATACACTTTGCCCACACTTTTCAATTAGCAATCAGCCAAAATATGTACTCCAAAATCTTTGTCATCTGTAATTCGTGCCAACCATGTGCCCCGTACCCTAGGTTCATTATATTACATTTAGAAACATTGAACTGTAGTTTCAATTGCCTTGACCAATCTTCCAGGTATGTCAAATTATGTTCTACGTTACAGATGCCTGCAGGAATTTCAACCCTGTTGCACACCTTTGCATCATCAAAAAAGACATACATCCCCCATAAATCTTTCACCCTACAAATAGAATAAATAGAATAGGACATAGTAAAGAGCCTTGTGGTACACAACTAGAGACTGGTTTCTGGTTCAATGAACCCCATTTACAGCCACACACTGTCATCAATCATTCAGCCAACTGCATATCCACTGAAGCACCCAAGAGTTAAATCTGAACTCTGGGCATAAGCTTATTTACATGCATCTTCCTGGTTCAGTCTGTAGTTTTTGAGAAATAGCAGGCACATTTTTTAAAATCACAAGGTTATTTCCCTATGATTTTCATTTTGAAAGACCAACTATGGTGCTCCCCTGGCTACTGGTCTTGTCACATTCCTGCTTTTGTACAGTGAACAGTGATTACTTACCTGCTCACTTTAGAGGGCAGACCCAGGAGGCTGAGACTCATGGTCTGAACTGCCCATGTCCTCCTCCCTTCAACCAGTAACAGTATCTATCTATCTATCTATCTATCTATCTATCTATCTATCTATCTATCTATCTATCTATCTATCTATCTAATCTATCTATCTAATCTATCTATCTATCTTTCTTTCTATCTATCTACCTATCCAGTACTAGTGTCAGTGCAGAAAAAACAAACAAAACTGATGTTAATGCAGTAAAATACCCCAAGGGTAGGTGTCAGTGCAACAAATTGGTGTCAGTGCAGCACAATAACACCAGGATTGGTGTCAGTGTAGTGTAATAATCCCAGTTGTTCAGTGTAGCAAAAACAAACAAACAAACAAAACAGGATTGGTGTTTACTGGCTTTACTTTCCTCAGTACAGGCCGTACAATGTTCCCTGTCCTATGATCAGCCACTCTTCCAGAACTTTAATGTATGTGTTGGGCAGGAGGTCACTCTACTCAATAGAGGAAACACAAGTGCAGTGAGCAGTTCTAAAATGCTTTGCTACGGATGCTCCAGGGGGTTTAGACCCCTTACCCTACACTGTATCTATGCCCTGGGTGCTACTGCCAACATGCAGGATCCTGAAGGGTGCTGCTGTGGTCAGATTAAAACTGCAGGATACCAATAGGTCCTGCATACCATCTTATAGCAATACATACACATGCCAGCTTTGGCATATGTGCTGCAGGCTGTCCTGATTTAGAATTTTTCTGTTGTACAGTAGACTACAACTTAAAAACATGATAGTCTGTGGGCTATTCTGTACGTATCCCACACCACTAGTTAAAACCACAGATGTTTTTGTAATGTTTATGTCATATCTTGAGGGCATCAGATGCAGTTAAAGCTGCTAACATTTTAATGAATTGTAAATGACCGATAATTAAAAATAGATTTGTATTCCTCAGAAATTAACAGGTAAAAATGAGTAATGTCTTAAAAATGGCAACACATATCTATGATACCTTAATTAGCTTTAGCTTATTAGCTGCACAATTATTTTAAGTTTTAATTATCCTTGCTTACCCTACAGTAAACTTTTCCTAAGAAATATGGCTGTCGTTGGTGAAATTACCTTCTGAAAATATGAATCCCTTGGTTGACCTAGTGATTTTAGTATTTTCAGTACCCCAGAGTCACTACCGCAGAATTGGAATGGGTTCTGCCTTCACTCTACGTTGGTGCATCAACTTGAGGGGACCACTGATTGGCACAGAATTCACAAACTGTGATCTGTAGGCATGGACCACAGGGTTTATACCTGGATAGAAAACTGGTTACAGGGGCGTGTCCAGAGGGTGGTGATAAATAGTGAATATTCAAATTGGTCTGGAGGGGTAAGTGGGGTACCTCAAGGCTCTGTCCTGGGACAAATTCTGTTGAATTTTTTCATAAATTATATAGAGGTTGGTATAAAAAGCTCAATCTCAGTGTTTGCTGACGACACATAGTTAAGTAGGGAAATAACTTAACAACTGAAATAGAAACTTTACAAGAAGATCTCAATAAAATAATAGGCTGGTCAACTATATGGCAAATTATTATTATTATTATACAGGTTTTATATAGCGCCAACAGTTTGTGCAGCGCTTTACAACATGAGGGCAGACCTTACAGTTACATTACAATTTGGTACAAGAGGAATCAGAGGGCCCTGCTCATTAGAGCTTACAATCTAAAAAGGAAGGGTCAATTGATACAAAGGGTAATAGCTGTGGTGGGATGAGCTGATGGAGAAAATTAGGTTTAATGTCGAAACATGTAAAGGAATGCACTCAAAGGCTAAAAATGCCAATGCAAGTTACTGTACTTGCTAGAGGGAAAACCTATGGGGAAATCCAGAATGGAGAAAGATCTGGGGGTCCTAGAAGATCACAGACTCAACAATTGCATGCAATGCCAAGCTGCAGAAAGCAAAGCTGGCAGAATATTACTATGCATAAAAAAAGGAATTTACTCCAATACTCAGGAGGGAGGTTCAGGAACTGGAGAGAGTTCAGAGAAGGGCAACAAAGTTAATAAAGGGACTGGAGGACCTCAGTTATGAGGAACGACTACAAGCACTAAATGTATTCTCTCTGGAGAAAAGACACTTGAGAGGAGATATGATAGTGATATGCAAATACCTCAATGGTGATACTTGCATAGGAAATAAAGTATTCGGTCTCAGGGAGTGGACACCGGGCCACTCAATTAAACTGGAGGGAAAGCGGTTTAACCTTAAACTGCATATAGGGTTTTTCACTGTCAGGGCGGTAAGGATGTAAAATTCACTTCCACAATCTGTGTTGTCAGCAGGAAGTATTGATCTTTTTAAAAAACTCTTGGACCTGTATCTTAGTGAGCACAGTATACAGGGATATGGGAAATGATTATGAACATGCACACCTTCACAGGTTGAACTGGATGGACTGGTGTCTTTATTCAACATTACCAACTATGTAACTACCGTAGGTAACTATGTAAGGTGAACAAAACTGCACAAGGGTTTGTTTAATGCGGCCTTAGAAGGTTTTTCTTTATTTGATGTACACTGGTTGGTTTTCTTAAAAATGTATCAGCATCCCAGACAAGCTGGATAATACCTTTTTTTTATATCACAATTATTAAACAATGGAATACAAATTCTATGCAAACGATTAACCTTTCATTCTAGTATATGTAAAGCAGGAAAGGACAGAATACATTACAATTTCTACATGTAACATGCTCATGATTTAATTTTGTTTCTTGGTCACATGCATATAATTCCAGATTTATCTTGTAATCTCCATCATCCCTGCTCTATGCAGAAATCATAAACCTGGGCAAAATTGTTAAGTATGCAGTTTAAAAAGCCCTAATACAATAGGTAATGAATCTTTGACATTTATTGTACATGGTAATTCTATACCACTACAAATGGCAAGTTGCAATGTGACCAAACAAAATTAGACCCATAAATCAGATTAGCCTTTTGCTTTTTTCTCCCTACAAACCAACCAGTTCAATAAATCACTCGATGTGACCCACACATTATTCTTAGTGCAATTGTTATGTCTACATCAGCACAACAGTATACTGTAAAATGTGATTTGATGTATGCAAAGTGAATCAATGAGGGGAGAATGAAAAATGTGTCGTTACATGAGAAGCAGGGCTCAGAGCTTTATACGTGTTGAGAGGAGTCCAGCGCCAGTCATCAGATTATTAGGAGGCGCAAAACTTATTAATGTATAGCCAAAAGTAGGTGCACTGCCCCTTTAAATGTCATTTTATGCTTGCTTGAAAAAATGTTTATTAGTTTTATATTCAAGGCCCAGTCAGCAATATTCATGTTTTTTATCACGTGACAAGAAATGTGGGGATAATCCACGTTTACATATAAAAAGAATTTATAGCACAATAACTGCCAGGCGTCTTTCCAAGCCCAATGAAACAACCCTGAATGTTACATGTATATATAAGTTATAGATATTAAACAAAGTAGATTAAAATGAAATTCAATATATTAACCTAAAAAAAAAATTTCATATAATAATTTCATTGATAGTCAATATAAAATCGAAATGTACAGTACAATAGTTGTGAAAAATAAAACAAGAGCATACTAAAAATACTTAGAGTGGACTCGGATTGTTTTTGTGATAAGTGCATTCTGGGCAATGTGTAAGTGTAACATGGATATTTACGACCTCTCATAGTACTCCCTTTGAAATTGTCTTCACCTGCTTTTCTCCCAAGGATGGATCCATTTTTGCTCAATTAATATTCTTCTAGGACTAACCATGGTTCAGAAAAGACAAATCGTGTAATGCCTGGGGTTTGTTTAGCTTTTTGGCTGTATTCACAAATGCCTGACTCAGATCAGCCCTTTCCTACATCACTCAGGTTGTGTGATTTGCTTCAAAATGACAATGTTACAGCTTGATCATCGGAGACTGAAAAATTAAAGCCCACAGCGGATTGAGTACAGTAAAGTCAATTGGTATGAGCCCAAAGACTGCATTTTAATGATATAGGTACATCCTCTTTTTAAATGACATTGCTGCTCTATAGTTTGACATTCAAGGCATTTTTTTCATGCAGACTTTTTATTTAGGAAAAACAGGAATTGGTGGCACACCACAGACGTAGTCAAAATTCTTTGAAGATGTTTATTGATCATCCAGCCAGACATATACACAAGATGCGTTGACGCGTTTCACTCAAGTCACTTGAGCTTACTCATAACCCTAATAATAATATAAAAGACTTTTTATTTAAACTTTGACAAAGACTCTGTAAATGTTATATTACATTACTACCATATGATTATATAGTTATACCCATTACAAATTATTCTATTAACAAATAAAAAAGAACACAGCACAAAACATTTCAAATATACTTTTGGAGTCAGTAGGGTTGATTTACTAAAAGAATAAAAAGTTCACTTCACTTACCCTAATATGTGCAAACTAAAACTCTATCAATTTAGCACTCCCCTGCACGTGAATGGATGATTGAACTGCACAAAGATTGCCAAGCTAAAGTAATTTCTTACTCCTTTAGGCTGGATTCACGCCTATGCATTTTTTATGCTTTTTGCATTTTGCAGATTTGCACTACAGATCACGTTCCATAGGAAACCATGTTAAATGGACTCTAGTGCAAATGTGCAAAATGCAAAAAGCACTAAAACTGCAGAGGTGTGAATCCAGCCTTAGTAAATAAAATTGGGATGAGCCCAGGTTCAATTCACGAGGTTTGGCTAATCCTGCATTAAGTCAGAAAGTTCTGCACTTAAAATCAAACCCCGTTAATGTCTATGAGGATAATCTAGATAAACAGATCTGGTAATTACCAAGGCTGACAGGCAAGGCATTATCAAAAAGGGGTAAGGGAAGCTGGCCACTAACATGGAGGACAATGTATCAATGTAAAATAAACATGAAAGTACAGCAGAGAGAGGATACCTCCTTTTATTGCAAATTCGAGGATGCTGTGGGAAAAGCATCGATCTTTTACACATTCTTCTAAATCCTGCAGCATCACCCCAATCTAATTAATTACATCCCGAATGAAAGGCTTTTGGTAGTTTGTCTATGACACCTGTTTTTTTATCGAACTGTAAAAGGCCTGCATTGAATGGTGAAAGTAGTAGCCAAAAAAAATGTAAAAGCTATAGGAGGTAAAAAAAAAAGAAAAGCTAAAGCCCTTTGTGCACGTTTGGCACAGCATACTAATAGTTTAGCTTGTTGTGAACTTTTTTTTTACAATGTCACACTGCATTGTCTTAAATATCGATTAAAATGCCAAAACAGAGTTCACAAAAGCACTTCAAAACCACAACTCAACATTCCCCAAACATTAAAATTTTCCCCGTATCCCTAATTATGCCCCCGAAATTATAAAAAATATAGACTTCAGGTCTGCTTTTGATAGAAATTGGTGAGCGCCAGGACAGTACATGAGCACTTGAATAGGCATCAAATATAAAGAGGTAAGACAGATTTTAGCTTACAAAAAAATTTGACTATTCCCCTTCCACCAAATGCTTTGGACCAGTGCACAAAGCAAGGTCCATAAAGACATAGAGGAGAGAGTTTGGGGTGGAGGAACTTGACTGGCCTGCACAGAGTCCTGACTTCAACCCGATAGAACACCTTTGGGATGAATTATAGTGGAGACTGCAAGCCAGGCCTTCTCATCCAACATTAGTGCCTGACCTCACACATGCACTTCTGGAAGAATGGTCAAACATTCCCATAGACACACTCCCAAACCATGTGGACAGCCTTCCCAGAAGAGTTGAAGTTGTTATAGCTTCAAAGCGTGGGCCAACTTAATATTGAACCCTATAGAATAAGACTGGGATGTCATCAAAGTTCATGTGCATGTAAAGGCAGACATCCAAATACTTTTGAAAATATGGTGTATATATATATATATATATATATATATATATATATATATATATATAGTGACAATATGATACCCTGCCATGGTGTGAGTTTAGAAAAGATATATGGATATGACCCAGGATTCTCAAAGTTGCAGTTTGAGAAGCTCAAGAGTATTTGTTATGAGTGGAGAAAGCTGTGGAGAAAGCTGTCTCTGTGTTTTGTAATCCCGGATCAGGCCCTGAAATTTGAAGGTTCCAAAGTGTCTTGTCTGGTACACAGCCATTATAAGCAAGGCATGGTGGAGAGAGCTGTGTGTTTCTACCAGAGACTGCATCCCTTGTTGGGTTTCTTACGAAAGGACTGGAAAAGTCGGGATAGCTATGTGTGTGTCTGGGAGACCAACAGAGGGTCTGGGAGGCCAAGAAAGCTGACACAACTAGCAAAGGGTTAGAGGGAGTCTGGGGGCTGGAGAACCCTATTTAGAGGCTAAGAGTGGGCTTATTAAGTGGGGTGTTGCCACTGAGTCTGAGTGAGCCTGAAGAGACCAGAGATAAGAATAGTAGTGCTAATGACAAGAGGGCCAGGTGGTTCAGTGTTTCCAGTGATTGTGGTTTGCTAGAGAAGAACCCTTGCAAGGGCAACATTACTGTTGGTGAACTTTTTAGTTTAATTTGTAAAACAAGTGGGCTGCCATGCCCTCAAACTGCAGATCAGCCTGACATGGATTCATTAAAAGCAACTACCCCATCTAGCTAATGATCCTCCAGATCACAATATATAGTGAACTGCAAGGTCCTGCCACCGTGAAAAAAAAAGGTAAAAATGGCACAGAGCTCTCACAAATACTGAATAAAAGGCTCCAAGTGTACGTGCTTAGTGGGGAAAGTTGGTTTCACAGTTTTCTCCAGGTTTTGTATTTCCTGGATTTGGGTCTGGAGTTAGGAGATTTCAAAGAGCTTTGGGAGGGAAGAAGCCTCTACACCTCTGTCCAGGTCTTACCAAAGACCAGCAGGGGAGCAGCCAGAGCTGTGCATATCTGCAAAGTAGCAGTGTAGTCTGTGGAAGAACAGGCAGAAGCCCTATGCCCGAGGGCCAGAGCAGCAGGGAGCTGTTAGAGAGCTGAGAGTACAAGAGACAGGGGTACAATGTTTGTACCGGAGCACAGCGTTGCTGCAAGTTAACCTGTGGTGCTAGACCAAGGGCCTAGACTTGAGGCAGTGGCTTTGCAAGATCAAGCCAAGTGGCTAAAGTAGTTTATTTTCAAGTTTGAAGTAATGGTGGAAACCGCTGCAAGGGCAACCATTTGCTTTCTGAAACTTTTACTTTCGGTTTAATAAAATTGGGCTACCAGGCCTAAAACAGGACTGACTGACTGGAATTAACTCATTGGTGAGCATTACACTGAGAAATACCCCCATGCATATGACATTATAGCATCTGTTTACAGTACATTCTAATCTCTACTGGGGGCAGCAAATGATATGTGGGACATTTACCATCAAAATCTATGTGAAGTGCTACAGAGTATGTGAGCAGTAATATATGAGCCAAGTGTACCTGATTCTGTCAAAAAAGTAACTTGCTGTGAATTAGCCCTTATATGTAACAAACATATGGACATTGTACGGTATGCTCCCTATTCCACATCCCCTCACTCTGTGCTGTACATTCTTTATTCAGCACTGCCTCATTTAGAACATTTGTAATGTACATTCACTATTCCACACCACCTTATTTTGTATGTTGTGCTATACTATCCTTATTTCATACCCCACCATTGTATACCATGTGTTTTACGTTCCCTTTTCTACTCCTCCTTATTACTGTATACTGTGCTGTACAATCCCTCTTCCACACCTCTTCAGTCTATATTCTGTGCTGTACATTCCCTATCTCACACGGCCTAATTCTGTAATTTGTTCTATACATTTCGTCTTCCAAACCCCCTTATTCAGAAAGATGAACATTCCTAATTTCACCTCATTCCTCATTCTGTATGCTGAGTTGCACAGTCACAAATTCATACCTCCTGATTCTGTACGCTGTGTTGTCCATACCCTATTCCACACCTAAACTTTCTGTACATTTCCCATTCCACATGACCTCATTCTGTACACTGTGTTGTAAAATTCCCTATTGAACTCCTCATCATCCTGTACTCGGTGCCCACACAACCTCATTCTGTGTGCTGGGCTGCACATTCTATCTCCCACAGCACCTTATTCTGTACACTGTGCTGTGCTGTACATTCCTTATTACACTCTCCCTAATTCTTTACACTGCACTGTACATTCCTTTTTGTGCAGTACCTAATTCTGTACACCAGGCTCTACATTCTCTATATTCTGTACGCAAGGCTATACATTTCTTATTCCACATTACTTCATTCTTAATTCTTCATTCTATACTTATATGCTGTGCCATTTATTTCTGACAAGGCTGAAAGTTCCCAATTGTATCCCTTATATTCCCCTCACTGACTCCAATTTTGAGACTTATATACTCACCATGATAACTATGATGGGACTTATTTTGTACCACTGACACCAAGAAAATGATGTATTTTATTCCCACTGACACCAATAATGGTCAATTTTTATTCCCTCTCTCTATAATCTACCCCAAGGCCCTGACATATATTAAACATTGCAAATTTCAAACTGCGTGCCTTAGAGTTAACAATTATTTATCTACTACTTTTGAGTTGCATAGAGCAGTGGTCATCAACCCCATCCTCAGGGCCCACTAACAGGCCAGGTTTTATGTTTTACCTTAGGGAGATGCAGACTAGAATACTGCAATCACTGAGCAGCAAATGATATCACCTGTTATGTATTTCATTTATCTTGCAAACTTGGCCTGTTAGTGGGCCCTGATGACAGGGTTGATGACCACTGGCATAGAGGAACATGACAGGGATGGCCCAAAACCCATTACTGTTTGCTCTAGCAATTGAGATGCTGGCAGTGGCTATTAGAAGGGATCCCGATATAGTTAGTTGGCTTCGGGGAGGGGGGGGGTGTAACAGAGGAAAAAGTGGCTTTATTTGCCGATGATGCCCTCCTGTTCCTGGGCAATACTTCAAATTGTATCACTAATCTGGTGACACTTATTGATAAGTGTCACCAGATTGATTGATTTGGACCCTTTTCTGGCTCCTTTTACCTTTGGATCCTTTGGGAATTCCTTTGCGTCCAATTGCACAGATCCAGGTGGTAGACACATTTCACTATTTGGAAATAAATATCCATCCAAATCTAGAAATAATGTATGTAGAGTTGAATATGAACCCTTTGTTGCACAAATGTAAGAAAAACTACTAGCTGGATAAAACTGTGATTATTGGTGGTTGAATGATGCAATTTGATAAAAAATAATTTGGAGCCCTCAAATTCTTTATGCCCTCCATAATGCCCCTGCTTGGATCCCTATCCATGTATTTAAAAAATGAAATACAAAATTTTGTGTTCTGATATGGAGGAAACAAACCCCTCGTATTAAGATCGAAATATTGCAGAAACCAAAAGATGCAGGTGGACTGACGGTACCCAATCCACACTGTTACTACATGGTGGCACAACTGCAGCACCTCACATTCTCACCCCCATTGAATCCTTGCAACCATACTATCTAACAACAATCTGATTGATTGTCTGAAAGCTGTGGAATTTGGATAACTATCTCAATACCCTACTTTAGCCTTAATAGAAAAAGTCTGGTGCAAAGCCAAACAACACTTCCACTACCAGGGTTATACCACTTTTACACACATTTTTAATAATAGTCACTACCCTGAGCTCCAAATACTACAGGGACTCATTACCTGGTCCTATTTTGGTCGTACTTACATTCCACAACTCTACCAAGGGCATCTATTGAATGACTTCAAGACACTGCGAGAAGAATATAGGTGCCAGACATTGACTGGGCAGAAGGAACCACGCATTTGGCTAAGGCTCCCCATTTCCTAAATGTCTTACAGAGCAATTTCATGGGTCAGATGGTAATTGCACCAACAAGGAACAATGCTTTACTAGACCTACTAATTACTAACAATACAGACCTGATCATGGATGTAGAAATATGGGGCAATTTAGGAAACAGCGACCACAAGTCAATTAGTTTCCGTATAAATCACACAAATAGGAAACATAATGGGATTCCAAAGACACTGAATTTCAAAAGAGCCAACTTCCATAAACTACGCTCCTTGTTAGAAGATATTAAATGGGATAAAATCCTACGAACACAGAGCATGGAGGAAAAATGGGTGTGCTTTAAGAGCATATTACACAAGGGTATTAGCCAGTGCATCCCAATGGTAAAAATACACTTAAAAGAACTAGTACAAATCCTGGGTGGCCTAACTCCATCGTAAAAATGCATATAAAAGCAAAGGAGAAGGCCTTCAAAAATACAAGGCTGAGGGATCATCATCAGCATTCCAACTTTACAATTGTGTCTTTTTTCAACCTCACCAACTATGTAACATATTTTATAAATACTTACAACTCAGGCACTCCATTTCCTTCCAATCCAGGGTATTAGTTGAGCTTACAATACTTAAACAATCGGTAACTTAATCTTCTTTCGAAAAGGACAAGTTTCATCCCTGCAAAATTCCTTCTGTCTCAAGCCTCCAAATATATGTATCATAGGTGTAGAACTTAATGGTCGTAGGACCTAGGATATATTTCAGATGAGGAATGGTCCACTGTCCTTGATAATGCACCTATGATTTCTTTATCCGCAGCCCAAAAGCTCACTCAGCTCTTCATTATACACCGCACCTATCGTACGCTTTATAAACGACATGCTTGGCATAGAAGAGATACTCCTCTGTGCCCAAGATGTACAGTATAAAATGGCACTCTCCTTCACATGTTGTAGAAGTGTCTGAAATTGGTGTAATATTTGACAAAGGTGATTGATTCTATTAATAAGATATGGAATCTTACCCTTATGCTAGATCCTGTACTGGGATGGCTAGATGAGGAACTATACACACCCCACACGTATGCAGCTATTATTAGAATTCTGTTCATTGCCTGGAAACTTATAGCACAGAAGTGGCTTTTGACCATACCTTCCACTCGTGCAGATTGAGTTAGTGCTGTTAATGTAGTTCTGCTAAGGAAAAACAAGTCTATCAGCATTGGGGTAGTCCAACAAAATTTGAACAAATATGATATGCCTGGCTAGATACTCCAGGGCTGGCCCCATTACAACTAGTCCAAAACAGGATCCTTGGTAGGAGAGTCTCCTCAGGTTCAGTGTAACATGATGATAGGTGACATAGATTGGCCTACTATGAGATATTAACCCTTAACATATTTCTCAGATTTGTGATATATTACCACCGTATAACCTGGACACGCAGAGGTTATTTTGTTTAGTTTTAGTTTTTGCTTGATATTTTATTAAAAAATGTAAAGTTTGGGAAGGAGGCTGTATTACAGTGTACTGAAGTGTACACCTGTGTACTGCAGTGTACACCTTTTTATCCCTCCCCCCTTTTTTTCCCTACAAGGTTACCAAGCCTTGGTTGGTTTGAGGAGAAAAAAAGGGGAGATAAAGAGAGACTGAGGTTCTTATACCTACCATTTATATTGCTAGAAATGTATGTTGTATCTTGACTTCTTCAGATACTTTCATTTTTGTAATCTTATATATGCAGTATGTATAATTACTTACAAACCTGTTTTTTATTCATATTTATATTGCATATGATTTTGTTGCAGTTATATTGTCTGACATATATAACTCTGTGCACAAATTTGATCTCTTGATCTCTTGCTCTGTATATTTGAAATCCTAATAAAAATAATCTGATTAAAAAAAAGTGGCAAATTAGGGGGAAAGGTGTGACACTACAAGCTATATGTTGTAAAGCCACATCCACTGTATTGGCCATATCCTCATGCACTTGGCAGGCAGTGCCCTTGTGCTCTTAATTTTTTTTCCGCCCCTCCTAATTATTTTAAAGCATATCTATGATCAAACAGTTCAATTATTTCTAGCCTACTACTATTAATCTGATCAATCTTCATGTTTGTGAAGATTGCCATATATTTACTTAATTGAACTCAGTGACAAGTATTCACTATGCCCTGTAAAAGCTGAAATCATTGACATTTCTGATTTTTTACATTATTATGCCCAGTGAACAACATCCAAGCTATATATATATGGTACACACAGTAATTAGTCAAACAAATGTGGCTAATTATGATGAGTATGACCAGAGCATAAATCATTACCCAGTCCTTAATACTTTGATATTAGTTACATAGAGTTTAACAATGTTTAGAGAAATATTGTGCTCTTCAACAGTACCCACATTTTTTTCATCTGAAATATCAATTTCTAATCCCCTTGTCATATCTTTAAAACTGCAGTTTAGATTATTATTTTTTCTCAGATACTGCAGCAGGAACCTTACCTGTAATGAAGTGTTCTCCATGTTTGGCTAGCTGTCCCATAGTGTAGAAATGTTCTCCTTACTCCCACCAATTCCTTTCCACAACCCTGATCTTCCAGCACTGATGGGGTTAATAATCAGCTGATTCAAGTGTGAAAGAATTTCACAACTAGAGGACAAATTCATTTATCTCCTCCAATCACAGAAGACTTGGCAATCTGGGAAAGAATACTTTAAGTTCTATGAATAGAGAAGGCAGGTGAAAGGGGCAGGTAAGTGATGCAACTCTTTCAGACTCACTGTGACTGATGTTAACACCTGAAAAATCAGTAGTGGGGAGTACCCAGCCGTATTAAAAATCAGTTTTTATTACTAGCTTAGTTACCTCTATTTTACTTTTTTGTGACATTTTATTGCACTATTCTTTGTTTCAAATGTGAAGATTTAGATTCAAATGAAAAAAAGTTTTTGTGGCAAACAAGCTGAATCAGGGATGACATCATAAGCAAATTATTTGCTGATATCCCTCTCTGTGTTCATTAAAGAGATTTTGTAGGAAGTGAGGAGCTAAAGGGTCTAGTTTGTTGAATTTTAGTCAGTCAGATTACTTTAGGCTTTTCTTGTTCTAAAGAAGATGGCCACACAATTCCAAGCATTTTCAGTCCAGAAGTGAGGTCATCCCCAAAAATTAGACCATTCTCATATGTCCCAAGATAGTGTGTTTTAATTTCTGATTACTGATCAGAAATGGTGACTGACCCACAAATGAATTATACCATCCTTATTGTGCCACTTTTGTTTTGTAATTTTTAGTCTGCCCAAAAAATAAAAAAATAATACCTAGTGGGGGGACCGTAATTGTTAGCTGAAATTCCTATCAATGTCATGCCTGTCTCTCTGTGCCAATTATTCCATCCCTAGGATTCCCAGCCACATCATTCCCCTCAATTCTCCCAGTGCACTGGCTTTCAGAAAATTTGTGACTTGATTGATGGATGCCAGCTGGGTGCTCACCACCATCTCTCTTTCGCTGTGCCTGCGTTCTGCATATGCATAGGGCAAAACTAGACTTTATGCCCTTGGAAAAGCAACACATTTGTAGCAACTGATAATGGTTGCATATGGTGTGCTTTAAGGATGCATAAGTTTGTAGTTGTTCTACAAAAAAGGATCTGTGTCACAAATGCCTTAGTCTACTTTCACACTGGGGCAGGTGGGCGGGCGCCGGCGGTAAAGCGGCAATATTTTAAGCGCCACCTTACCGTTGTTTTGGTGGCACTATTCGGCCGCTAATGGGGGTTAAAAACACCCCACTAGTGGCCGAATAGTGCCACTAAAACGAAAAAAGGGTTAAAACTGCCCGCAAAGCACCGCTGCAGGGGCGCTTTGCCGTGCTGCCCCATTGTTTTCAATGAGTAGGGGTGCTTTAGGAGTGGTGAATACACCACTCCTATAGCGCTGCAAAGATTTGGCTTACAGGACTTTTTTTTCGACCGTCGTGCGAGCACACCGCTCTAGTGTGAAAGCCCTCGGGCTTCCACACTGGAGACACAGGAGAGGCTCTTTACAGGTGTTATACAGGCGCTATTTATAGCGATGTAGCACCTGTAAAGCACCCCAGTGTGAAAGTAGCCTTAATTTGAAAGTAGCCTTAAGCTTTAATATAGAAGAACCTGTGTAAAAAGGATTCAGAAGATGTAGAAAGCATATCTGAAGGGGAAACAATTGATTCCAAACTTACAGATGTCAAAGGCATATCCAGATTCTGCATATGTGAAAAAAGGCACATAAAGTAACAGTTCCTACAGCTTGCCATTGAGTATTTTTGTGACCGGTACCCTCTTGTTCACCTGCAGTAAGATAAACTGGTGGGTTTCCCTAAAGTGTACGTTCCCCTTTACAGAAAAGGTGACTTAACATCAGACACCCTCCCCACCCCCCTGGTCTCAGCTGTACTTAACTCCCATGATCCTAAGCTGCTTTCTCTCCTCTCCTTCCAGTGCTGCCAGTATGGACCAGATGGATTCTGATTACTCCCATGATCCTAAGCTGCTTTCTCTCCTCTCCTTCCAGTGCTGCCAGTATGGACCAGATGGATTCTGATTTCTTCAGCACTATTCATGTGACAGTGCTGACCAATTCGAATCTGTCTGGTCTGTACTGACAGTGTTTAATGGAAAGAAAGGATCGGGGATTTCAAATCCCTTGACCACTGGAGTAGCTTTCGGGAACCTTGAGAGCTCAGGATTGTGGGAAGTAAGTACAGCGGGGACCAGGGGGGTGGGGGTCAGAAATAAATTTTCTTTAAGTCAGTTAACACCATAGAAATGTATCCCAGCTATGTTCCAGATGCTTTTCTACATGCACGTTCTTGGTGAGTTTTTGGTGCATTTTTGTTGCGTTAGTGATATATTTTTGGTGCATTTTTGATGCAGTCCAGTGCATCCCCCCTCCCCCTCTGATTTCTTAAATGTGTAATATAAAGAAGCATATTGTTTTCTGTATTGCATATTGATAGTTTTTGTGTAATGCATTGTTTATTTATAGAGGTATAAGTTGCTCATGTCCTGTTTGGCATATATGAAACTGCAGCATTCACAGATTATTTGCACTAGCACATATTTATTTAACCACTTCTGGACCGCCTTCCGGACATTTACTGTGGCAAGGCGGCCCGGCTGTGCGAAACGACATAACTGTACGTCGCTTCATGCAGTAGCCTTGCACGTGCTGATTGGACAGGGGGGAGCCAATCAGCAGGTGCGACGGACGCGATCTCCGCCGGCCACCCGCGATCGTTCCCCAGAGAGCCAAAATAAGGCAGATCACCATTCTGACAGGGGAGAAACGTGGATATCTTGTGTTCCTGCTAAGCGGGAACACAGATCTGTGTTCCCCCAGTCAGAGCAATTCTCACACAGTTAGTAAGCACTCCCTAGGGACACACTTAACCCTTTGATCACCCCTGGTGTTAACCCCTTTTTTGCCAATGTCATTAGTACAGTAACAGTGCATATTTTTAGTACTGAGCACTGTATTAGGGTCACTGGTCTCCAAAAAAGTGTCAAAAGTGTAATTTAGGTGTCCAATTTGTCCACTGCAAAGTCGCAGTCCCGCAAAAAATCTCTGATCCCTGCCATTACTAGTAAAAAACAAAAAACAAAATTCAATAAAAATATCCCATAGTTTATAGACGCTATAATCAATAAACACTTATTGGGATTTTTTTTACCAAAAGTATGTAGCAGAATATATATTGGCCTAAATTGATGAAGAAATTAGATATTTCTTTATTGCATATGTATTATAGCAAAAAGTATAAAATATTGTTTTTTTTGTTTTTTTTTTCAAAATGAACACTCTTTTTTTGTTTATGGCGCAAAAAAAAAAAACGCAGAGGTGATCAAATACCAAAAGAGATGGAGCTGCTTGCCTCGGCCCTTAGACAGGCTACCCTGGTTAGGGGCATCCGAGTTGGTACCATTCATGAAAATTTTGCCATGTATACAGACAATCTTATTCTATTTTTAAATGACCCTGGCCCTTCTCTTCATGAGACCCTGCGTATTCTCTCCAGTTTCACTGAATGCTCTGGCCTCAAGGTTAATTGGGATGAATCTCAAATATTACCAATTGATGATGCAGTTAAGTCTCTAGCAGATCCCAACCTCCCTTTACTATGGACCAACAAAATGAAATACCTTGGTATTTACATTTCATCATCCTCTTACGATTCCTATACATTAAATCTAGCCCCAGTGATACAAACTATGAAGAATAGACTAAGGGCGTGGGCTCATCTCCCCTTATCCCTGATCGGGCAAATCAATTTATTTAAGCTGAAACTTTTGCCTGTATTTCTGTATGTTCTCAGACATTCCCCGGTATGGATACCCAAAAGAGTGTTTCGCCTCAATAATACCACTTTTACCTCCTTTCTGTGGGACCAGGGTCAGCCTAGATTTAAGTTGATGGTATTGCTAAAACCCTGGGGGGAAGGAGGTCTGGCTTGTCCTGACCTTCATCAATATTTCCTGGCTGCCATGTTGTCGCACGCACATAATTGGTTAATTTCTGACAAGTCCAATTTGGCTGTGGTGCTGGAGTCAGCCTGCCTGGGTTCTTACGAGGCGTTGCGGAACCTGATCTATCGTGGGCCCTGTGCACCTTTTCCCCTGGCAATGGCTGTGAAGGCTGCTGTGAAAGCATGGCTAGTAGCTAACTCTGCTCCCTGTACCACCTGGATATATTTTCCTATATAATCCTCTTTGGTTTAATCTGAAGCTGTCAGAATTTATGTTAAAACCTGATGCAAGTCTGTGGACACTCAAAGGTATTAAATATGTGGACCAAATATGTTCTGGGGGTGAATTACAAACCTTTGATGAACTAAAACAGAAATACAACCTCCTTAACTAACATCTATTTCAGTTTCTGCAACTTAGGCATGCCTTCAATACTTAATTTGAGCATTCCCAAGTGGCTCTATATACATCGACTATAGAAGATTTGCTAAGGGATGAATCTATGTCCAAGCTCTTGTCCAGCATTTATAAAACATTACTGCCCAACGTGCACACAGGACTAGAAGCTCTAAAAATTAAATTGGTGCGGGACTTCCCTGAAATGGACACGGAAGTTTGGGAAGACCTACGGGAGTGCTCCTTCTCGCAACAGGTCTCTGGCAGGGACAGACTGGTCCAGTTTAAAATTACGCATAGAGTGTATTTTACACCCATGCGCCTACACAGAATATATACCCATCTGTTTCAGATTCCTGCTGCATGTGTGCCACGCCTGTGGCAGACTTTATACATATTTTCTGGAGCTGTTCCTAGTTCGAGAGCTTTTGGAATGAGGTTACCACATTCATTCGGACAGTCACTACGGTTCAGATTCTATTGAGGGTGGAAATATGTTTGCTGTGGCTTGTAGATCCACTGGCTCCTAGCCGAGCAGTTAGAACTCTTATGAGGATACTACTTTATTATACACCATGTGCTGCGTTATCCCCTGGATCTGCTGAACCTGCGGCAAAAACCTAAAAAACTAAATTGTTAACAAAAGGGATCTGTCTATAAAAATCTAATCCAAGGCTGAAATAATAATATATAAGTGACTAATGTCGTCATACAGCTTACATCATATAGTGTGAATATACACACATTTCATAAAATTTAAATATTGATACAAAAGTGATCCATAAATTGCTCAAGTGCAAATAAGTGCGTGATACTCTCACTTTCCCCCGATGAAGATACAATATTTCCCTTGTATTGACACACGTAGGGGAGGGGACTGGACGGCGGAGGAGGCTGCTGGTCTGTCTTATGGAGTAGGAGCAAACAATTTCATCCAAGGCTTGGCCTTATTAAGAGCAGTGCACTAACACACCAGACCCATGTGAGTACCCTATAATAGGGCTTTGTTTGCAGTAAATAAACTATGGAAGTTTCTTTTTGATATCTGTTGATGAGGAGGCTGCATCTTTGAGCAGTGTTTGGACCTTGCAACCTGACCTGCAAACCGTTTTGATGATTCAAAAGCATCTATTGACCAAGCTTAATGGCGAGGTCACACGCTCTGAGGTGAGTGGCCATTACCTTGGGGTGGGGAGCACCTGAGTGTAATCACTGTTGCAGATCACTATAGTCACAGTCATCTATCAAGTCACGTTTATTATCTCTGTATTAAGGACACTGAAAACTGATCCTGGGTGGTCAGAGAATCACAGATTTATATGCACTTGAGCACTTTATGGATCACTTTTCTATCAATATTTACATTTTATGAAATGTCTTATATTATTATTTCAGCCTTGGATTTGATTTTATAGGCACATCACTTTTGTTAACAATTTAGTTTTTTAGGTTTTTGCTGCAGGTTCAGCAGATCATTAAGCACATGATTTATCTATTTATCTTTGAATCTCACACGTTAGTATGGGGCGTTATTAGTGCTAGCAGCTGTCATCATACTATATTAAGATAGGGGAACTTTGATTTGGTAGCTTGCAAGACCTTTACTATTTTTACTTTATTATGCATGCAAGGCCATCGTCATGTGATGGAAATCCTCCTCCACACCATCAATTAACTTATGGAAATGTCTGGTCAATTCAGCCCTGCCATTATACAAAACCACCTATCTGTCTAGAGGTTGTGTCAAGAAATTTTTAAAGTGTAGAACATTTGGGTGGAATCCGCTTATACTAATGCTGATTCTTCGGATGACTAGTTAACACTTGGATAGGTAATTAACGGTATATATGGTTGTACATCTCTACATTTATGCTTCATTAGAGGCAATCTTTCCTGACACATAAGATATGGGAGAGTACGTATTTTCATAAATTCCCAAGTTAGCTCTGTAGGATGTTTGAGAGGGAGAGTATCCAAGAATCCTAATGTTTCAGCCTGCTGGAGCTGTTAGAGTGTACCAACTTTTCGATAGTTTAGAGTGCCTTGATTTTAGCTAGGTTGTTTTTATTGTGTTTTTTATTGGGCTTTTGTTTCTGTTTTTTTTTTTATTTATTAATTTTTTGCTATGCAATTGAGCCTGGGTATGCCCAATAGACTCTGTTATGTACTGTTATGCTATGTACACACGATCGGACAATCTGACAACCAAATCGTGGATTTTTTTCCCCGCCAGATGTTGACTCAAACTTGTCTTGCATACGCACGGTCACACAAATGTTGTCGGAAAATCCAAATGTCAAGAACGCGGCGATGAGCCGAGAAAAATTCAATAGCCAGTGCGTCTCTTCTGCTTGATTCCGACCATGCATGGACTTTTGTGCGAGTCGGAATTGTGTACACACGCTCAGAATTTCTGACAACAAGTCTTCGTTGGAAAATTTGAGAACCTGCTCTCAAATAGTTGTTGTCTTACAATGTCTTACAATTTAAGCATGGACATTCAGACTCATATGATACCAGTTTGTAGTTGTTTGTAATTGTTTATTGCACAAGGAAATGATCATTGAATGTTTGGCCTGTTTCTTACCATTAAACTTGAATCAGCAGTGAAATTATAATTGGCTCAATCTTATCTATTTTCCTTTCATTATTTACCAAAATGTAGTGAGCATGTTGAGTAGTGTTATAAGATGTAATATGACGAGAACACAGATATAATAATGTTTTTAGTATGTATCTATGCTGCTGTGTTCGCTGTGGTTTGTAAAGTCTCTGCAGTCCCTTCTTTGGCTATTTGTATATACTGTAATTTTAAAAGATATCTTTTAACTGTAACGACTGAGTGTCTTTGGAGAAGCATGGTTCAGCTGTATCAATAAAAAGCAATATAAACAAATCCATAATCTATTAAGCTTATTGAGCCACAGGGGTGCAATGTAAAAATAAAATCTAAAATGAGTGGAAACCTTTAATATTGACAGGAGGGAATAATTGTTGTTATGTCAGTGATCATATACAGATTCCCAATTCATTTGTCAGAAAATGGTAGGAACATGTATAAGTAATGATGTCATATGTCAGAAGTGGTTTTAGCTACATAACTGGCTGAAATGAATAATTACCTAAAGTAAACTGCATTGTAAAGGAGAGTAAATAATAATGTAACCATTATAAGAGCTCTAACTGGTTTTATCTAGGGAAAGTGACTGATATTTTGTCAGTGTCAAATGAATCAAAGCATTTCTTTGACATGCAATTTTAAATGTAAATAAAAATCAATTGTATACAGAAAAGTCAACATATGACTTATGAATTCTGCGCAGTGCTGCCAGGATTTAGAAAACACCAATACATTTATAGTCACATTTGCTTTTCGTATTGATTGACAATTTTTTTTTTTTTAAATCAAAACTGATTTAATCAACTTAACATAGTTAAAGCAGAATGAATATGTATGGACACACAAGGCAATAATTCATATGCCTGCACAACCTTAGAGCTTAATAATATTAGACGTTTAATATCAGATGTCCATTCAAAATTCTACACTTAAAACTGAACTCCAGGCAGATGTAAAGGCATCATTTAATCCACCTATGTGTTCATTTAAAATCATTAAATGTATTTAACATACAGCTAGCATATGTACATGAATCCTTCTTGGTATCGGCCTCTTGTCATGGCGGTTAAGAAGGGGCGCATTTTGGAAATGTTTCGGAGGTGAAAGTGGTAAGAGTTATGCCCCATATTCACTGTAAGAAAATCAGGGGAACATTTTCGTATAAGGAACACCTCCCCTGCAGTCCCAGTGTGAAAGCCAGAATGTTTTCACACTGGGGCGCTGCACTGGCAGTATGTTAAGTGCACTTTCACACTGCCAGTGCCCCGGCGTCGGCAGTAAAGCGGCTCTATTTTTAACAGCGATTTTTGCAGTGCTTTTCGGCCACTAGCGGGGCACTTTTAACCCCTGCTAGCGGACAAAAAAGGGTTAAAGCCACCCGCAAAGCGCTGCTACAGCAGCGCTTTGCTAGCAGTTCGGTGGCACTGCCCATTGATTTCAATGGGCAGGGGCGCTTTAGGAGCGGTGTATTCACCGCTCCTACAGTGCTGCAAAGAAGCTGGGTTTTTTTACGTCCTACCAGCGCAGAGCTGCAGCTGAAGCTTTTTTCAAGCGCTTTACAGGCATTATGTTTAGCGCTAAAGTGCCTGAAAAACACCTCCAGTGTGAAAGGGGTTTAAAAAAAAGCCCTGCAAGCAGCATCTTTGGGGAGGTGGGGGAGAGGTGTACACACTGTCTTCACTGCTCCTGCCCATTGAAATGAATGAAACTGTAAATTATGAGAACTGCCCTGACCTTGGTAAAAATATACTAGATTGAGGGATAGCCTCACTAATTGGGGCCCCACTCCCCTCCACCAACTATAACTATTTCAAACAAACTACAGTGAAAAGAACATCAATATTATAAAGTGAAATTGGACACTAATCAAAATGTCTCAAAACTGTTAAAATTTATTCTTGACCAAAATAATGAATTAAAAGTGATAATAAACATATGAAATTACTCCGGACCTGTAAATGAACAAATGTGACTAACAACACATACTAAAGTCCTTTGAAATAAAAGTCCAAATGACAATATGTACACCACTTGTGACCATAAGTGTGACAAATGAAATAAATAGATGAATAAAGGTGAATAAAAGTTCATCCAAAAAAATCTTCTATTACTGTGAGCCGTGTAGAATCCACCACCACCTATATGAGAATTAGCTTCTTACCAGAACGTTCAGACCCAAAAGGGTCAAAGATGGCTTATAAGAATTATGGCAGCTTCTCCAACCATCACATTCCTCCACAGTTACAAATGATCTCCTATATATACATCCACTGTAGCTGGCTTCCAAAAGGCTCTCCCATTAACAGTGACTCATAGGTGGGCATCCATACATAAAAAACAGAATGGCTCCAAATAGTGTAAAATCCCAATTTAATGTAATTAAAAAAAATAAAATACACACTTACAAACATGAAGAAACATCAGGCCTTAAGTGGGTTGCTCCGGCCGGACGCACACCATCACAAACCTGTCCTTCCCAGATCGCAATCACAAACCACGAGGTGACGTCAGCGTGATGCTCCGCTCTATGCGTTTCGTAATACGTTACGTTGTCTTGGGGCATGGACAGCGTGCCACGTCACCTCCTATTTATATTATTGTTCTCTGCCCAAACCTTGTTCTGTCACTTGGCCAAGCCTCGCTCTGGACCCATATAGCGGAAGTGGATGCTGGAATCCTGCTCTCGCGAGACCCACCGCGATCCACTACCCAAGCCTCATTATACCACTAAACCAGGCCTCGTTCTAAATGTACCATTAGAACGGAAGTTGATTTAAGAATATACATTAAAATCATCCCCCTTCAAAAGTTCTTCTACCGCCACAGCACCTCTGTCCAAGCGGATGGCCAAATGGCAGAGGCTAGAGATAACCAAATTCTGTATTCCCATGTGTCATAGTAACATTACAATGGGTCATTAGTTGTCTATGACCTCTAAATTAAGGGCAATCTAAACAGATCCCATAAACTTATAAATATGGTATATGAATAAAAATATAGCAAATCCTCATATGTTTGCCATGAATTCTACATGACAAAGACAAAACACAAAATATCATAACAAGATGACTTCAAATTCACGTGGTAAACCAGTATCAACGTCATATCTAAACTGAAGGGAGAAAGTCGACTCCATAATGGGCCATCTATTAGGAGTTATTAATAAAGGCGTTGACATCCGTATCCACATTCAAGCCATGTGGAATGTACGTCTTAAGTCTGTAAATCCAGGCCATCTCTAGGCAGGATATTTCCCTCACTATTGATCCCCCCCCTCAAATGCGGTTTATATTTATCAATACCCATGTATAATGTATTGGAAGGATCTATAATTTAAGGTCTGGACAGCCATTTTCGGGGGCAGCCTTGACGTTCAGAGTAGGACATATATACAGGGTAATTTTTATGCTGAATATTGTATTTGTATGTAAGTTTTAATTTAAAGTTTTTTTAACGTCATGAATGCTGCCCATATCTGTCGTCTGGCAGATGCATGGATGGGTCTCGCGAGAGTGGGATCCTATGATTAACATCCGCTCTGATAATGTATTCATATTGAGGCTTGGTTGAGCGGTGAGGTGAGGTTTGAACAGAAGACCGCGGCGGATCTCGTGAGAGCGGGATTCCGGGAACAACTTCCGTTCTAATGCTACATTTAGAACGAGGCCTGGTTTAGTGGTATAATGAGGCTTGGACAGTGGATCATGGTGGGTCTCGTGAGAGCAGGATTTATATCTGTGATATGGGTCCAGAGCGAGACTTGGCCAAGTGGCAGAACGTGGTTTGGTCAGAGAACAATAATATAAATAGGAGGTGACATGGTGCGCCGGCCATGCCCCGAGACAACATAACTTATTACAAAACGCATAGAGCGGAGCGACACGCTGACGTCACCTTGTGGTTTGTGATTACGATTTGGGGAGGACGGGTTTGTGATGGTGTGCGTCCGGCCGGAGCAATCCACTTAAGGCCTGATGTTTCTTCATGTTTGTAAGTGTGTATTTTATCTTTTTTAATTACATTAAATTGGGATTTTACACTATTTGGAGCCATTCTGTTTTTTATGTATGGATGCCCACCTATGAGTCACTTTTAATGGGAGAGCCTTTTGGAAGCCAGCTACAGTGGATGTATATATAGGAGATCATTTGTAACGGTGGAGGAATGTGATGGTTGGAGAAGCTGCCATAATTCTTATAAGCCATCTTTGACCCTTTTGGGTCTGAACGTTCTGGTGAGAAGCTAATTCTCATATAGGTGGTGGTGGATTCTACACGGCTCACAGCAATAGAATAATTTTTTGGATGAACTTTTATTCACCATTATTCATCTATTTATTTCATTTGTCACACTTATGGTCACAAGTGGTGTACATATTGTCATTTGGACTTTTATTTCAAAGGACTTTAGTATGTGTTGTTAGTCACATTTGTTCATTTACAGGTCCGGAGTAATTTCATATGTTTATTATCACTTTTAATTCATTATTTTGGTCAAGAATTAATTTTAACAGTTTTGAGACATTTTGATTAGTGTCCAATTTCACTTTATAATATTGAAGTTCTTTTCACTGTAGTTTGTTTAGAATAGTTATAGTTGGTGGAGGGGAGTGGGGCCCCAATTAGTGAGGCTAGCCCTCAATCTAGCATATTTTTACCAAGGTCAGCGCAGTTCTCATAATTTTACAGTTTGATTCAAGTTTGTATTTTTGGTACAGAATAGAACCGCAGCTTTCATTTAATTCAATCTTTCACGAGATTACTTAAAATTTATACTGTAGTGCAGTTTCTTTTTCTATTTCTTTTGCATTTAAATGAATTGGCATCTCTGCCGAACCGCCTGCAAAGCACTTCATCAGTGGCACTATAAGGGCACATTTAATCCTTTATGTGGCTGCTAGCGGGGGTTAAAAGCTCCCTGCTAGTGGCCGAACAGCACCGCTAAAACGATGGTAAAGCGCCGCTAAAACTAGCAGCGTTTTACCTTCAATGCTCGCCCCAGTGTGAAAGCAGCCTTAAAGTGGTTATAAACTCTTACAAACCACTTTGACGTACAGGTAAGCTTAGATTAAGGCTTACCTGTAGGTCCAAGAAATATCTCCTATACCTACACGGTTTAGGAGATATTTACTAAAAGACAGTCACAGCTGTGTACGGCGCATGCTCCGTAGACAGCGGCGTGCAGGCGCACTATCACTGTTAGCAGCATGCGTTAATAACAGCGATATGCCGTTAGTGGCAGCTCCCGTGTGCATGCCCAGGAGTGACGTCATCGCTGCTCCGGCACTGTGAGTGGCCAGAGCAGCGATACCCGGAAGAAGATGGACGCTCCGGACTACAGGGGACAGCGTGACATCGCTGGCTCCTGTGTCAGGTAAGTGACACATAATGGGCTACTATGCAATGCATAGTAGCCCATTATGCTTTACCTTTGCAGGGAGACAAAGAGGAAGTAACACCCATCAGGGTTTACTTCCTTTTTAAAGATTTTGAGACTGAGGGTTTGAAGTAAGGAGTAGAGCAAGGGTCAGCAACCTTTTTCCACTTAAGGGATGGATTCAATGTATGTGAATGCATGGAGAGCCATATTCACCTGCTAATAAATATGGATAATAATAAGATACCTAATATGTCATGCTTTAAAATTGTGCACACTCGTGGAATGGTGACAAACTGCGGTTTTTGAAAATCTCCATAGGAACGCTTTAAAAACATCTACAGGTTACCAGTTTAGAGTTACAGAGGAGATCTAGTACTAGAATTATTACTCTTGTGCTAACAATTGCCGCGATACCTCATATGTGTGGTTTGGACACTTACATTTGTGTTCGCTTCTGCGTGCGAGCACGGAGGGATGAGGCGATTTAAAAAATGTTTTATGTAGTGTCTGTTTGGTTTATGTGATTTTGTTTGGATAATTTGTCTTTATTATTTTAATGTTGTTTGCATATAAAAAGAAAAAGAATCCGATTAAAAAAAATAAATTATTTTTTTCTTATTTTTTTTTTATTTTTATTTTTTTACACTGTCCCTTCATTTTTTTTATGATCACTTTTATTGCTGTCACAAGGAATGTAAACAGTGCCAGGTAAATCACTCCTTTCCACTTAAAAGCATTCAAAACGCCAAGTTTGGCAGTTTTGAATGCTGTCATTTTTTAAAAAAATTTGGCACCTTTAAGTCTTCTGTAAACCGGAAATTATGTCATGACATTGCTTCTGAATTACTAGATCCGCAAACCTGAACGAAGCCGGAATCGGTTTTTGTTAGGGTCTCCGGCCAGTCAGCAGACATGCTGTGGGACAGGACGGGAGAGCCCGGGCGAGCCAGGGAAGGCGACGGGAGGGCTTCTTAGCCACATTTGTTGCTATCCCAAGAAAACCAACTGCTGGCTCTACAAAAAATGTCCGTGGGCCGGGTGTATGTGAATTCATCACATGCACTGACAGGCCGGACATTTAGTGGCAACAGGCCGTGTGCGGCCCGAGGGTCATAGGTTGCTGACCCCCGGAGTCGAGGTAGGTGTCATCGGCATAGAGATGACATTGGCAGTCATGGGAGGTTATCACCAGACCAAGGGAGGTGGTGAAGATAGAGAACAGAAAAGGTCCAAGGACAGTGCTGCGGGGGACCCCTATAGAAAGAGGAAAAGGGTAGGAGGAGACGGAGTTGTAGGTGACGCTAAATTTGCCAGTTATGCAGCTAAAAATGATGACCTCATGGTGCTGCAACACTTTGACTGTCCTGTAACAGGTTGTTGTATGTCCTACTCCAAGCTGTATTACTTAAAGGTAAAGTGCAGTGTCATTTCTTTATATGCAGATTTTGATGTGCTATTGCACTGTTTATTTTAAAGTTATTTTAAATGACTTTACAATTTTTTTGTAAAGTTTGCTTTACATATTTTTGAGTGCATTTTTTTTAAGTCACATGGCTTAATTGGGTTGAGGAAAGACAGCACACGTAGCAAATGTTCACTTCCATCAACCAATCATACACCAGAAAAAAATCAAAGGGAAAAAAAGGTTAATCTTATTTAGCAACATTAACTTTGTGACACATTTGCATTATAAAAGGAAGTGGTAAAAATACAATTGAGTGGCACCGCAAAGCACTGCAAAGCAGAAAGTAGAGCCTGTGTGTTAAATGAGAATAAACATCTGCTTAATCTACATTTATAATGACAGATTATACAGTGGTGTGAAAAAGTGTTTGCCCCCTTCCTCATTTCCTGTTCCTTTGCATGTTTGTCACACTTAAGTGTTTCGGAACATCAAACCAATTTAAACAATAGTCAAGGACAACACAAGTAAACACAAAATGCAATTTGTAAATGAAGGTGTTTATTATTAAAGGTGAAAAAAAATCCAAACCATCATGGCCCTGTGTGAAAAAGTGATTGCCCCCCTTGTTAAAACATACTATAACTGTTGTTGTCCACACCTGAGTTCAATTTCTCTAGCCACACCCAAGCCTGATTATTGCCACACCTGTTCACAATCAAGGCATCACTTAAATAGGAGCTGCTTGACACAGTAAGGTCCACCAGAAGATCCTTAAAAGCTACACATCATGCCGAGACCCAAAGAAATTCAGGAACAATTGAGAAAGAAAGTAATTGAGATCTATCATATTGGAAAGGGTTATAAAGCCATTTCCAAAGCTTTGGGAATCCAGCGAACCACAGTGAGAGCCATTATCCACAAATGGCGAAGACATGGAACAGTGGTGAACCTTCCCAGGAGTGGCTGGCCGCCCAAAATTACCCCAAGAGCGCAGCGACGACTCATCCAAGAGGTCACAAAAGACCCCACAACAACGTCCAAGGAACTGCAGGCCTCACTTGCCTCAGTTAAGGTCAGCATTCATGCCTCCACCATCAGGAAAAGACTGGGCAAAAATGGCCTGCATGGCAGAGTTCCAAGGAGAAAACCACTGCTGAGCAAAAAGAACATCAAAGCTCGTCTCAATTTCTCCACAACACATCTTGATGATCCCCAAGACTTTTGGGACAACATTCTGCGGACCGATGAGACAAAAGTGGAACTCTTTGGAAGGTGTGTGTCCAAGTATATCTGGCATAGAAGGAACACTGCATTTCATAAAAAGAACATTATACCAACAGTAAAATATGGTGGTGGTAGTGTGATGGTCTGGGGCTGTTTTGCTGCTTCAGGTCCTGGAAGACTTGCCGTGATAAAAGGAACTATGAATTCTGCTGTCTACCAAGAGATCCTGAAGGAGAATGTCCGACCATCTGTTCGTGTACTCAAGCTGAAACGAACTTGGGTTCTGCAGCAGGACAATGATCCTAAACACACCAGCAAGTCCACCACCGAATGACTGAAGAAAAACAAAATGAAGACTTTGGAGTGGCCTAGCCAAAGTCCTGACCTGAATCCTATTGAGATGTTGTGGTATGACCTTAAAAAGGCCGTTCATGCTCGAAAACCCTCTAATGTAACTGAATTAGGACAATTCTGCAAAGATGAGTGGGCCAAAATTCCTCCAGGACGCTGTAAAAGCCTCATTGCACGTTATCGCAAACGCTTGGTTGCAGTTGTTGCTGCTAAGGGTGGCCCAACCAGTTATTAGGTTTAGGGGGCAATCACTTTTTCACACAGGGCCATGATGGTTTGGATTTTTTTTCACCTTTAATAATAAACACCTTCATTTACAAATTGCATTTTGTGTTTACTTGTGTTGTCCTTGACTATTGTTTAAATTGGTTTGATGTTCCGAAACACTTAAATGTGACAAACATGCAAAGGAACAGGAAATGAGGAAGGGGGCAAACCCTTTTTCACACCACTGTACATAGAAGCATAGTTTATAAAACATTAACGCATATTGATTACATCAGATTTCTTGTACAAGTTTTCAATGGACAATGAGAAGACTACTTTCCTGTTACCTGCATTCCCTATAACTGCAGATTCCTTTGCACAGATGTTCAGGGCCAGGCTAAGCAGTGTGTCTGCAAATTCAAAATACTAATAATACCTTACAAAGCCATTCACAACCTGGTTCCCAGTCACATCGCTAACCTAGTCTCAAAATACTAACCAAATCATCTTCTTCATTCCTCCCAAGACCTCTTGATCTCTAGCTCCCTTGTCATCTCCTCCCATTCTCACCTCCAGGACTTCTCCCGAGCCTCTCCCATTGTATGGAATTCCCTACCATAATGTGTCCGACTATCTCCAACTCTATTCACTTTTAGGCGATCCCTTAAACCCTTCCTCTTCAGAGAAGCCTATTCTGCCTCCACCTAACAGCTGTACTTTTATTTTCTACATCAGCTCATTCCCCACAGTTATTACCTTTTGTATCACCTGCCCCTCCCTTTTAGATTGTAAACTCCAATGAGCAAGGCCCTCTGATATCTCCTGTATTTAATTATATTCTAACAGTACTGTCTGCCTTCATGTTGTAAAGTGCTGCACAAACTGTTGGTGCTATATAAATCCTGCATAATAATATTAATAATAAATAATAATACTTCCACTTTAACTCACTTGTAGGCAATGACCTCCTCGGAAAAACCCTTACCAGCCAATCAATTTTTTTTCAAGCAGAAGGCACTAGTTGAAGGTTTGAGACATATAAATGTTCCCCCCATCTGGAAATTTTCATTCCCTGTTGTTATATTGGGGACAATTAATAAACCAGTGGTATGGTCTAACTGCTAAAAATAGGGCATTGTGAGTCAAAAATGTGCTTTCTGCTTTGCTTGTTCTGTAACATGCAAAGCTCCATTTATTCTAATGAATGGGGAAAACCAGGGCCGCTGTTAAAAATCATGGTGCCCCGTACAGTCTACCTGGCGGGGCCCCCCACATAAGCCTGAACCTGAGCACCCCTCCCTCTAACCCGTGGACTGTGTACAATGGAGAAATGCAGGGTTTAATATACATATGCAAGAATCAGAAGTGGGTAATGTTCATGTTTTAGGGGTCAGGAGTGAGTAATGCATATAATGCAGGGGGTTGGAATATGTAACATACAGAATAAAGGGGTCAGGAGTGGGTATTGATTAGTTCAGGGGTCAGGAGTGGGTAATGCATATAATGCAGGGGGTTTGGAATATGTAACATACAGGCATACCCCACTTTTAAGTACACAATGGGGTTTATTTACTAAAGCTGTAAAGTGAAAAACCAGGCTCACTTCTGCATAGAAACCAATGAGCTTCCAGGTTTTATTACCAAAGCTTAATTGAACAAGCCGAGGTTAGAAGCGCATTGGTTTCTATGCAGAAGTGAGCCTGATTTTTCACTTTCCAGCTTTAGTAAATAAACCCCATTGTGTACTTAAAAGTGGGGTATGCCTGTACAGAATAAAGGGGTCAGGAGTGGGTATTGATTAGTTCAGGGGTCAGGATTGGGCAATACATAGAATACAGAGGATCTGGAGTATGTAGCATACAGAGTGCAGGGGTCAGGAGGGGGTAACAGGCAAAAGTAGCAAATAGGGTAGGGTCGCCACCTGTCCAGGATTCACCCGGGCAGTTCGGGTTTTGAATCATGTGTCCGGGTTTCAGTCCACTTGAAACCTGGACACAATATTAAGGCTGTAAGGCAGCGCAGAACAGTGAGGGTGAGGGGGCACTATGCAAGCCACATTACTATTCTCCTTGGAGCGCCCAAAGGTGTCCTAGGTCTTTTGCAATCCTTTACAGAATCCCCCAAAAAAAATTTCTTGCTGTGCACCACTAAAGTGTTTGGGTTTGGCTTGAAGAAAAAGTGGCAACCCTAAAATAGGGGTATACAAATGTTATCTCCCGTGTGGCATTTGATATCCCAAAATGACCCATACCATTAAAGGGGACCACTTGCAACTGTGTACAATGAATGTAGTTGCAGCCAGGTACAGGTTTTATTGGATTAAATCAGGAGGCAAATTATTGCTTCCCCACCACCTAGCAAAAACCCACTGAAAAGTTATCCACTGTGGATGACTCTTCAGTGGCCAACACAAGCATTCACTAATACACAGAAATTATGCCCCTGAGATGTGTCACTCCAGCCATGTAGTTACTGTGGCAGCATTAATACTGTATATTAACGCAATAGAAAGTACAGCAGGGAAAATACTTTCACTCTGGGCATGGTGAATACCCACAATATTTTAGATATGTGGGAGAGCAGTATGCAGTATGGCCAACTTTATGCTCAGAGCCCGGGCCCAGTCTCTACCTCCACCTAACATCCCCCGACTTCACAAGTACCTGGTCCTGCTGGCTTCTTTTATCTGGGGTCCTTATGCAGTGCTTCTCCTGGGGTGGGGGGCTTGGATCCTCTGGATCTGGGAGCGTGGGGACCGGCCAGAAGCTGAGCTCCTCTAAAACCTCTGCTCCTTCCACCTGGGCACGAAGTTGGACAGCCGGAAGCAGAAAGCAAAGTATTTAAACACTTTCGGGAGTGATCTGCAGCCGTATGTCCAGACAATTACATTACACAAGTCCCGGCCGGTGTATTGATATAGAAGAGACTGGGACTTGTGTAATGTACTGTATGTAATAGTCTGGACATACGGCTGCAGATTACTCCCAAAAGTGTTTAAATAATTTGCTTTCTGCTTCCTCCCATGCACACTACATGGGACCCTAGCTCAGGATTAGTATAGTCCCTATAATGTGGGAGTCCCCCCTCTGCCTCTGGGCCCCCCTACAGAGCAGGGCCCAGTACAGGAGGGCTGGTGGTCCCCCCCTATCAGCGGCCCTGGGGAAAACAATGTGGTGCCAGAAGGAGGAGGAGGAGGAGATCTGTCACATGACTTTTAGAGGTCACATGACATAGCATCCATACTATCCTGGAGCATTCTCTGCAGCATTATGCATTAGAGTTAGCACAGTTTAAATGTGATACCACAAAAATCGAACTTGGAAATCATTAGAATATTGTCATGTCATGTAGTGACATTTACATTATAGTCATCGGTAAAATCTTCACATTCTGACCATGTGTCACCTGAAAAAAAGGGAAAAGAAATAACAAACAAATTGCAAGTTAATAGGTATTGTTACCTACTAAAAAAAATAGTAATTTCTAATTCTCATAAAATGATAACATTGTTAGGATTTTACATCAATACATCGATAATTTCCATAAAAGTACCAATAAAAAAAAAAATATTTATAAAATATAGAAAAAAAGGTAGTAAAATAAAGAGGATAATGGATTTTTTCATGCCGAATTATTTGTAATAAATGCTGTCTATTGATCATGAGGCCATTTAGATAGAATGTACCAAACTACATGACAAAATGTAGAGGTGCGAGGAATCGTACAATAGTAAAAAATAACTGCTCAAATTTCTAATTTACCATTCCCATCTTAGGTTAGACACAGGGATTGATTTAATAAAACTCAGCATCTAACTTTGGCTTGTTCAATTACATTTTGACAAAACTGGAAGTTGATTGGTTCCTATGCAGATCTGCCCCAGATTTTGCACTCTCCAGTCTTAGTAAATTAACCATATTGTGTGCTTTGCAAGAACTGTGCCCCCCACTCCAGCAAGGAGGTAGTAATAGTAGGCCACTTTTAACCTCTACGCTGCTATCTCAAAAGTTCTAAGCCAGCTTTTGGAAGGTGGAGGAAAGAGTGGCAAGCTGGGGTTAAAGGGGTTGTAAAGGTTCATTTTTTATTTTCTAAATATGTTCCTTTAAGCTAGTGCATTGTTGGTTCACATAACTTTTCCTTCAATTTCCCTTCTAAATGTTTTTTTTCTTTGTTTTCTTTATCTGAATTTCTCACTTCCTGTTCCTCCTCAGTAAGCTGTTCAGTAAGCTGTTCTGGCTGACTAAACACCGCTCGGATGATGGTGTGAAGTTTACTGAGGAGAAACAGGAAGTGAGAAATTCAGACAAAGAAAAAAAACATTTAGAAGGGAAATTGAAGGAAAAGGTAAGTGAACCAACAATGCACTAGCTTAAAGGAACCTATTTAGAAAATAAAAAAAACAAAGCTTTACAACCCCTTTAAGTAAAGAAATTGCCCATAAACAATACAGCCAATATGTTCCTTTCAACAAAAATGATTTGTCTTTTATAGGACTTCCCAATCACCCTTTCACCTTGGTTTGTACATGTGCACGCTACCACATATTGCAAGATGCGAATTAAGGATTTCAGCAGCACTTGCATATTGTTTCCTTTTGACATGTAAGCAGAAACTCCATGTGTGTCTAAATGCTAAAGCTAAGCATTGCTAGCCTCTGATTGACAAGCCAGAGGCTGTTGGATGAGTGAAGACAATACCAATAATTACTCCCACTTAGTGTAATCACATTCTGTTGTAGTGTGATTGGGCACAGTGACTGCAAAGGTGATAATGCTGGAGTGATTTCACCAACAGAACCCTATCAAAGAAAATTCATAGGCAATAGGCATAGGCAATAGTCATTGGTGTGTGCAGCTTATTGCATTAAGACAGGGCCCTACAGCTGTTGCAAAAAGTCCCATCATGCCTCTGCCTGGGGGAGTCATGCTTGGAACTGTCAGCCTTGCAGTGCATCATGGGACTTGTAGTTTCAAAACAGTTGGAGGGCCACCAGTTTGAGACCCGGGCATTAAGGTGTGCACTCCAGAGCACAATACACACAGTGGGTAATATCAGCAGAGCAGTGGACGGTGTCAGTAGAGCAGAGATTGGTGTGAATTGTTTTTATTTTTATTATTTTTTACAGTTTAATTTTTTTAAACAATTTTTTACAATATTATTTTTTATTATTTTTTTTTTTTTTATGTTAGGAGCCTCGTTGGGGGGGGTTTGTGAAATATCAAGGATCTAAACAGACCTCTGATGTCTCACTTTTGAGACAGAGAAAGGGGCTGTGGACAGAGCTTCCCCAGTCTTTTTCTCTGCAGCCTCAGCTGCACTGGACAGTGGATGAATGGGAAGTGCTCTGTGCTGAGCAGCTTCCTATTCATTTACAAACAGAAGCATAGTAAACATAGTTTACTATGCTTCAGTTAAGAATGAACAAAGGAGTGACCAGTACAGGCCACTCACTGTGTTTATCCACAAAAGGAAAAGGCCAGTAAATGAAATATTTACTGGACCCTTCCCCCGCTCTCCATCCTGAAAGATCCCCTGCAACAGCCAGAGAGAGGAGGGAAGCTTGCAGCACTGCAGGTGGGAGACAGGGGGCGTCAGGAAACATTGGAAACTGGCACTGCACAGGGTGATTAGGGTGTGCCCAGGCACACCTGGCACACCCTGTGCGCATGCCTAAGGGAATAGTTCTGCTGGTAGGATCAACAGGTTTTTACAAGGTGATTTAGGGCGGTCAGAGGACACTGATTAGGCAGTTTTAGTTTTGTTGGTAGCCATCATAACAAAACATTTTTTCCACTTTCAGCATGGTATATATTATACCCTGAATCTCTGCATATTCTCTATAACAATTTATTGATCGTTATCAGAAGAAATGTGGTGCTATCCTACAGTTCGCTAATGATGTGGATGAGCTGTTCAATGGCATTGAGAAGGGAAAGAGATTGGATGGTTGAGCTAATAGACCAAGTTATGATGGGTCTCAAGAGAATAATGGTGCAAAAGGCCTTTAGGTAGAAAGTGAATGTGACCCAAGGTGTAATGACTTTGGATGTTCAAAGTATGGATTGTTACTGATTACTCTTATGACCTATGAATGGACAAATCTGTAATATACAGTTCTAGAAAAAAATAAAATAATCAAAAAATACACATGATATGCTTATTTTACTGTACAATGCATCAAAGTGGTTTATTAAGGAGATATCTAACATTTTTGACCGCACCAAGCATTTCTACAGTAAAAATCACACACAATAAAGCAATGTAAATTAAACTTCTCGATCACATTTAAACACAATGCACTTTGGATTGTTAACATGCCTATTTAATTCTTTATATACTTTATAATGGAAGGATAATGCAGAATTGTGTTTCGTCTTTATTGCTCACATTTCGTCAGGTTTTTGGGTATTTTCATCAATTAGTTGGCTAGTGATTCCTCTTGCTAGCTAAGCAGTTCTGGACAAACAGGGGATGGCAGAGTTCTACAATTAGATCAAAAGATCAATCGTAATGTACCATTTTCTCCTCACCCTGCTGCTGTAATAAAGTGGCTACAGGTCTCCAGGGGACAACTCAAAATCCTACTACTGATATTTCTAAATTAGCTGACTCTGTGACCTTGCTGGTAATTGCATTAGTTTATCAATGTTCAACACAATTTATTACTCTCCAATATGTACTAAAGTGTTTATCTCTCTGCTCTAACAATATTAAAACATTGAAAGGCAACTCTATCTGTCCTGTTCTAAGGAGCAAGGAATCAGGGCCGGTTGAAAGGAAACACAGTTACAGGGAATTAAAGTGTGCAGCATTTTTAATGGCAGCAGACTTATATATATATATATATATATATATATATATATATATATATATATATATATATATATATATATAATAAAGGTATGCCAAATAATTTACCACATACTGTATGTCTAATGCAAGGACCTACAAATAAGAATACCAGATTGACTCCTAATAAAAGACTATGCTAATGAGCTTTCTTAACATGGATACTTTCTCTAGTTGAAATATTTGCTGAACCAAGGTAAATGACAATTAAAGAGTACATAATAAAATAATAACACATATAAAAGTCAATTCACAAAGCTGCATAGGTTACTGCATTATTTTAGTATCTACATTTTAAATTATCAAAAAATGAAGCACCACATGAGGAATAATTATTTTGTTCCATTAACTTAATATTTCACTATTAAAAGATTCTTGAACTGATGTTTTTCTAATGCTTTTACCTCTCCACTTGAAATGTCTGCTTTCCCTGCTTAAAGTGGATGTAAACTCTGTACTACCACTTGTACCTACAGGTAAGCCTATAACAGTGATGGTGAACCTTGGTACCTCAGATGTTTTGGAACTACATTTCCCATGATGCTCATGCACTCTGTAGTGTAGTTGAGCATCATGGGAAATGTAGTTCCAAAACATCTGGGGTGCCAAGGTTCGCCATCACTGGCCTATAACAAGGCTTACCTGTAGGTTAGGGTTGCCACTTCATCCCTTTAATCCAGGACACACATTAATTACACGGGTTTTGTGGCTGATTAAGGTGGTAATTAAACTCACTTGGTGCCTTATCTGCATTAAATTAACCTGAGAACCTGTGTAATTAATATGTCCCTGGATTAAAGGGATGTTGTGGCAACCCTACTGTAGGTACTGTGAATATTTCCTAAAATTGCACAGTTTAGGAGATATCATCGGTGCATGCGCTCTGAAGGTCTGGCTTACAGTGCTGGACCTTTGGAGCCCGTGCCGGAAACGTCAGCTCCGGCACGCAGGAGCGACGTCATCGTGGCTCCGGCCAATCACGTAGCCGTAGCTCGCAAACCCTGAAGACAGACGGGGCAACACGTCGGCCCTCTCAGCGGTGACTTTACAGCACTGGAGGGCTTTGTTCCAAGGTGAGTATTTCATAATGTGCAAGTATATGATGCATACTAGCACATTATGCCATTGCCTTGTGTGTTTTTTTTTTTTTTAAATATATATGGTTTACAACTGCTTTAACTTAATAGACATCTTACAGAAACAGCGGTTAGTGACAATGAGAAATATAAAGCTGAAGCTTTCCCCTGCCACCCATCAACAAACTAATGACATTTTCAAATGAAAACGTGCACTTTTATTTTATACCTTATAGTAGACCCAGTGGTGTCATCACAGAGTTTATGTGCTTCTCTATGCAATGCGGGCAGATAATGGCTAGTGGGAGGGGCCAGCAGGGTGCTGTACATAGATATCTGAAAGCATCACGGCACTCTGTCTCAGGGTGCATTTACACAGGCGCATCAATCTGTATGCCCATGTGAAGGAGCTGTCTTTATCTGCACAGGATGCACAGCTGTTCTGTACATGTTGAAATCAATGACAGGCCACTGGCTGCATGGACCTGCATGGATCTCCACATACATTCTGGGGTCTACATCCATGTAGGTTTGAAGCACAGATCAGAATGTAGTTGGTCTGCATCTTAGTCCATGCATCAGACCCACAGTGCATATAGAGAAAAAAAAAACAGTGTTTTTAACACTTTCCCACTCTATTTAAAAATTATTTTTCTTTACATACACTTTAACACAATCTTTACATTAACTAGCCTTATAGGGAAAATTTGCTGGTCTTAAGAACTTTTAATGAATAGTTTTCTCCATTTTTTGCTGCTAGAAAAATAAACATTCAGTACAGTTGTTTGCTCAATGTGAAGTTGGCCATGCATGTTAAGATGAATTTATATGCTACCCTCTTATTGTAATTGTACAATCTATTTTAAATTTACCACAATTAGGTAATATGAGGACCGACATAAATAAACCCTTCAATTTGAACTCAGTCAAGTTCTTCCACAACATAGTTGTTTGTAGTTGTATTCAGATTACAATCAGTTGCTTTACTGAGCTCCAGAGATCATGTGTATTATTGACAATAGTGATTTAAGCAGTGATTTAAAGGGATCCTTCCTTCCTTATTATAAGCCCACTTCAGCTCATCACTGATTACCCACTGTGCACACCAGAATGCTATTATTTCCGAGGAAGACCTTATTTCTACTTCCAAAGCTGACCTTGCTTCTGCTTCCAAGACTGACCTTACTTCTACTTCCATTGGTGACCTTACTTATACTTCTAATGCCGCGTACACATGGTCGGAATTCCGGCCAGAAAAAGACAGATGAGAGCTTTTCATCGGAAAATGCGACCGTGTGTATGCTCCATCTGAATTTAGCTGTCCGAATTTCCGCCAGCCAAAAATTGATAGCATGTTCTCAATTTTCCAGACGGAAAAACTTTCTATCAGTAATTCCGATCGTGTGTATGCAATTCCGACATGCCAAAAATTACGCATGCTCAGATTCAACTACGATACAGAAGCTATTGGCTACTGACTATTGAACTTCCTTTTTCTAGTCACGTCATACGTGTTGTACGTCACCGCGTTATAAATGATCGGAATTTGATGTGACCGCGTGTAGGCAAGACAGCTTGAGCCGAATTCCGTCAGAATTCTGTTGGGAAAACCATCAGAGCTTTTTCCGACGAGAATTCCGATTGTGTGTACATTAGAATGACTATACCTTGACAAATCCAGTTGCTTCCACATAATTTCCATAGGTGACCCACTCATGTTCTACATAAAGGTTTTATTATCCTTGCTTGGTTGATCCCTCTAGTGTAGTTCATTTCCTTCACCACAATTCTGATGGCCTTTTTTTATGTGGCTTATAAGTTGAGTGTAGGCTGCAAGGTTAAAATCACAATCACTCTGTACTCTTGTCAAACAGCTTCCAAATAAACTGACTGGACATTACACTTGGGCAGTGAACACCTTCTGGAGTTTCAGATCTGAAAGTGACCATAATAGCCACTTTCTTTAAGATGCTAACCAACATTTGTTTTTATTGTCAATATCTGAATCATAATACTTGTATTTTCAAGGCTGATATCAAGCTATAACAAGTACTGCAAGGTGGGATTTTGTTTTAAGACAAGATTTTACTCTGGGAGTACTAATTATTGTGTTTTAAAACATTGAATTTCCATATGATTTTTGTCTTATGCTTTCATCTAGAATAATATAATTTTAATTAATTTAAATTATTTAGTATGTGAACAATATTAACCTAGGGTGCTTTATCCATGCTTGTGTGCTTCCAGATGTTGTACACTTGGTGGACATTATGCGGAGGTCACAGCTCTTTTTCCCTAAACGTTGGTCGAGTTTACTACTAAACCTTTGAAAAATCTTACTTTATGAGATCATGTGTGCTGCAGATTGGAATTTAGAGTGGAATAGTACAGAAGTTTGATTATATTCACTATGCAGACCACATCAAAATGACAAGAAAAAAGCTTGCTAATGCTGGCCATGCATTTTTCTTCTATAGATTTCCTTTAGATTTACCAAAACCATATAATATGAGGTCAAATCTAAACACTTTCAATTTGTGTGAAATCAGACAGGCCCTTGTACTACACAGTTGAAGGTAAATCTAAAGGCAATTGAATAAGAAAATTGTATGGTGTATGGCCAGCTTTACACTTGCAGTGCATATGTCTCGTATGGTCAGTATCTCACAGACCTTTAGGGAGAAAAATGTGACTAGCCTCCTCTGTCAATATTTTCCTTTATATACAGCAGACAAAATCAGAATATTCATCAGTAGTGATCTCTTCCTCCTGCTACACTGTGGTGTGCTTAGAGACCACAAGAGAAAGACATCTCCAAATACAGAAGTTCAGATAAAGGACCGGCATATACAAAGCTTACAATTTTAGATGACCCCCACAGACTGGTCATTCAAATAGCCAGAGTTGTACATTTTGATATTTTGCCTTGATCAGAATCAGAATACTTTAGTAATTCCAAAGGAAAATTATTGTTAAGTAATTTACTATATACAATTATACAGTATACTGGATAAATGGGTTATATTTCATCTTTATATCTTTGGATCTTTTAAATATCGATCTGAGAAAGAGGTCTTCTTTACAATTACTAACAGTTGGTAAGCTTGGACAATGTCAGTATGAAAGCTGAAATGTAATTTACTTAGAAATGATTGCTCTTAACTATGTTGGCATAATGATTCTTTAGTAATGACAGTAATTTCTGGTGAACTAATAGAATGCATTACAGAACACGTAACCAACTTGTAGAATGGAGCCAATACTGTAAATCAGCCTTTCTCAACCTTTTCAACACAGAGGAACCCTTGAAATAGTTCTCCGGTCTTGAGGAACCCCTGCTAAAAATTAGAAATTTACAACTCATGATACATTAGTGTGATGGTCAGTGGGAATAATGGTCCTTAAACTTGTGGTCATTGGGAAGAATAACCTCCTCACAGATAGCTAAAAAGATCAATGATCTCAGTGGGAACTTATCTGAGAAGCAGAAATTGCCCAATGCTGAAGGAACCCCTAGCAACCTCTGAAGGAACTCTAGGGTTCCACTGAACCCTGGTTGAGAATCACTGCTGTAAATCCTTCCATATGCCTTTAAGCTGTTCAGTTGACATGATCTTTAGAACAGGCTATTCATAAATAAGGTGATATGTTGCAGATCCAGACATTTATTACCCATGATCAACATTCATATAGTGATAGGAAAACAAGAAATGGAAGATAGCTGCATTCCCAGAACAACTACAGTGAGTACAGAAAAGATAGAGGTTCTAGTATGCTGCAATATATTACACATCTGTTCTTTAGTTTAGTTTTTTTTAACCCTTTCCCTACCACAGTCATAAGGCCTTCATCAACAGCATTGGTGGTTTTTACACACCCTCCCAGCTGCTACAGTACTCAGAATTGTGTGTGTACTTTCTCAGCTCACAGTTGTCCAATCTCTTCCACAATCTCTTCTGTGCAACCTCACCGCCATGTATCCTGGACTCCACTGTCACACCGTGAGTGTCCAATTCTCCCTCTGGTGAATAAATACAAATGCAGAGTGTATTACACTACTTCCTGGTTCGGAGCTGTCAAGCTGCTGTAGCCAGGGAAGAAGCTAATGGAGCATAATCTGTGCTCCATTGGCTTCAGTAAAATTCAAGGGGAATATTAGGAGTCTAGTAGACTACTGATCTTTCAATAAAGAGAACCTGTAATATGTTATCACATAGAGCTATTGGTTCCATATGTGACTGCAATAAAGTTAAGTGAAAAGAATTCAAAACGTTTATGTAAAGCTCCCTCACTCCCATGGATGCAGCTAAATAAGAAAGGGGCTATTGCACTACACGTCAGAGCAATACTTATAGGATCCTCATTCACTGTTAACTCTAAACTGATGACCCATAAAGGCTTTCAAAGTGTCACCTACGGACAATTTAGAGTACTAAAACTTGTTGCCAATTTACGGCATTCGCAATTTTAAGGCTTGACATGTTGGTTATCTATTTGCTTGATACAACCTCCTCTGTTATACTTTAGCAAAATTTGCCTTTTTGTGTGTATTTAATTATCTTTAGTGTATTTTTAATACAAAAAATGTTTTTGGTATATCATTTTGCTAATATCATGTGGCATAAAAAATTAAACCACTTTATTATCCAGGGTCCCTACTATTCATTGGGCCTAAAATGTGCATTTTAAGATGTGTGCAGAAAAAAAAATGGAAAAAAGGCTCTGTCAGGAAAAGTGTTAACTCAACCAGGGATATTACTGTATGTGTGAAAGTTCTTCCTTTGATTTCTTACTGTGAGTCAGCAGTACCACGCCCTTTGTAGTTGACAGCTTAAATTACCATCGCACCACTTAAGAATAGCCCACATTCCTATAACAGATAAAGACATTATTATTGTAAGGTCAAAGGTTGTACAATAATTTAATACAGACTTAATAAACCTTTTATTAAAGACCTTCAGTTTTCTGGCTAATTTGGACTGGTAATAAAAATAGACAGACAAATCCTTTATAAGAGGTCAGAACCTTAGAGCTCTCCCGAAGGAATAGTTAATGTGGTGACAGAAAGTATTGTAAGTGGACAGATTATTGTGAAGATGTGTAATGATACAAGCTCATCGAACAATAAAAGCAATTATATAACCATTGTAGTACTGCCATTTTTTTTTTTTTTCTGTGGTGATAATCTTAAACATTTACAAAAGCTGAATTACAACTTTTTGTTTTAATAAAAACTATCAGTTAAAGCCATATATAAACAGCATACAATTGTTGAAGAATTTTTTTCTACTAAGTTTTACTAAATGTATTTACCTGCAATTGTGTATTATTTAAAATTCCAATCATTTCCTGCAGACCAGCTGAAATTTAAAATCAAACAAACAGTGGCAGTGATTGCAGAGATGGTTACATTGAAATAATATAGTGTGGAAAAAGTAAAACGTGAGAAAGGCTTGGTTCACACTTAATGACGTTGCGGATTCCAGCAGGGGTCCTGTGCGTCCTGGTTCACCGTTTCAGGTCCGATTATAGCTTGAATTTTGGGCTGAATTCAAACTTGAATTGGACCAAAAAATGCACACAGTGCTCCTGTGCAAAGTCACACCGGAGCCGCATCGGAGATATGTGAACCAACTCCTTAGAGAGCCGGTCACAATCTCCTGCTATTGCGAATTCCCAATTCGCATGAGTGTGAACCCAGCCTAACACGTAGAAATTACACGTTTTGTATCATAGTTGTTCTCTGTAAATTGGGCAGTGCAGATGCAAACTTTTCCTGGGGTCCTCTCTGTGAAACAACCAGTGTCAATGTGTATTCTAATGATGTGCTCTCTAATGACAACCTAAGTGGTAAGGAAAGCAAGCATATGCAAAAAAGAGCTGCTTCTGCTGTGGCTGGGTAGTTCTATTGCTGCACACAGCTTCTATACTAGCAGTGTATACTATTATGTATGAAGTTACAGCTTGCATTCTAAAGGTGTCCATAAATATGGTATGAATATTGCCTGATCCAGAGATTTTCAGTTTGATCGGGCAATGATTTCATATTTATGAGTTTCCACAGAAATCCCTAGGTGAAGCTGCTTGAGGGATTAAGAGATCAGCCAGGTTGGAAGACTTGTCCATTTTCACTGTTTCCCTTGAGATGAACCAGGATTTGTGTCTGTGCAGAGACGTATTCATGAACATTTGGCAGATTCAGAAGTGCTATACTGCAATATGTTTGTGGTTGCCAACCATCCTGCTATGTTTGTTGCCATTTTATATAACCCATATCTGCAGAGTTCAGTGTAATTTTCTTTTGGGACATATGATATAATCAAAGAATTTAGCCAATTGTGCTTGCCTAGCTTGTCCGGAACTTCACATTTTTAAAGTGGCCATACACTAGTTTTTGGTTTTTGAATAAACTTTCGTGCAAATATTCATATCAACATTTTCAGCACATTTGATCAGTTGATGAATGTCATTGGAAAATTCTTCAAAATGTTGTTGCTTTTAACCTCCCTGGCAGTATGATTATGTCGGATTTTAGGTGCTGAAATCGCTACAATTATTTTGCATGGAAATTTGGTGTTTTATATTGTAGTCCTGTAATTCTTAGGAATAACTCGCTTAAATCTGTCTAAGCCAGAGTCTAGTAGACATCCCGGGTATGATAAAGTTTAAAAAATGAAGCCATAAATTATAATATAACAAATAACTATAAATAATGATACCAAATAATAATATAATAATAATAAAAATTATTCAATAATGTAATCAAATAAAAAACACTGACATTTGCTCAGTTGCAGAGTTGTAACTGTCATTACTTTCAGTGTTTGATGACGGATCTCCCCACAAATCTCTCTGTTCTGAGAGTGATTCTAATTTATTATCTCTGTTTTCTAGCTGGTCTAAAACCACTTTTGATGTAAAGGGACAGTTTTGGTTGCTATGGACAATCTCCAGTTTCCAGGCAGAAAGAACAGTATTTATAATATAAAACTACATGCAGGGCACTGGACAAACCACTAGGGACAAAAGGGATGTGAAATAATTTCATACAGCAATGTAATCTGTAAGTTTACAGTGTACTGTATGTATTGTGTGTGTTTCACTTTTTGAATTTAGTGCGGTTCTCCGTCCCCATGCGTCACAACGCTCGCAGGGAACGGAGCCCGGCTCTGTGATGAATCGAGTGGAGGACAAGCCGCTCACACTGCGGGGAGACATCGCAGGATCCAGGGCACAAGGTAAGTAAGCTCTTCCTGGATCCTGCGATGCAATCCCAAGTCTGGCTCGGGGTTACCGCTTTTGGTTCTGAAATTTCACCCCGAGCCAGATTCAAGAATACTGCCAAGGAGGTTAACTTTCAATTTTAGAATGAATGGACTTTCCCAAATGAAAACTAGGGATGAGCCTGATGTTCGAGTCGAACGTAAGTCCCCTGAAGCCACTCCTCTTCACTTCTTCAACAGTCACAGCTCTCTAATGCCATCATATACAATGCTGGGCCTATACTGCATTGTGCTTGAGGATGTTGAATGCCAGCACATATACCGGGAACACTGGAGAGCAGTGAAGAGCACAGTTGTTGGGAGGGTAAGGAGTAAGTAGTTCACCTTATTCATTACCACAAGACACAACATGCAGATAACCCTTGCAATGCAGTGAAAGGGGTCCCACTACAACGTCATTTTTTCAGTTAACTGGAGTTCATCTGGTGTAATAAAGCCAAAACCAAAAATGTATTATATTGCTGATTACCAATCATTAGATGTGGTGGCCTCATTAGTTTTCTTTTTTAGGCGTTTCCCCTCTGTTTCCACAGAGGAAAAACACACTTTCTGTATTAGAGTTCCCCAACTCTGAATGAAAGAGCAGAGGAGGCACATTTGGACAGCAGCATTATAAGTCTGGGGGAGGGGAGTGTTAGATACACTAGCATATTTAAATACACTAATTGATGCCAAACTCCAGCTAATACTTTATAAGCAGTTATAGTAAACAGTTTTTTTTTTTGCTCTTTAGGGATAAAGATTTTACATAAATAAATAAAAGCTGATCATTGCACGTACTCCTGCTAGTGCCAAATGGTTTGTTTCACCTCTGTGACTGCTACATTCTGCTTGTTCTTTTGAAAAACAACAGACTTACTGGGAAGATCACCAGGTGAAAATAGAAAAGTAAGAAAATGAATGCAGCCATCACATCTAAGAAATGGCAAGTTGCATTACAATAAATGTTTGCTTTTGGGTTTAATACCACTTTAAAGCCCAATGCTAGAAGTTGTAAAAACTCCACCCTTGCAGTGCTTCTTCCCCCTCTTCTCAATGCATCAAAAGGGTTATTTGCTTGTTATGGGGGATTGTAGTAAAGACTGTTTCACTAAGCCTCAGTTTAGTGAACTCGACTTAGCCGCTTGACAAGTCACGCTTCATTCATGAAGTGCAATGAACCGTTCAAACTCAAGTCGTTCCGACTTAGAAAAAGGTCCCTGTACCTTTTGGGGATGACTTCAGAGTGACATTCATTGACTTCTATTACAGAAGTCATTTGCAAGCCATGCTGAAGTCACGCTGTACGGGGCGGCTTCAGAGCCAGGTGTCACTGAAGCCACCCCAGTGTCATCCGAGACTTAACTGATTGGTGGCTTTTGTGGCGCCAGCACTCCATGGAAGATAGAGTATTCTCTATCATGGAAGAGAGTATTCTCTAGTGGAATATAATCATGTAAAATACAATGTCCAGTATGTAAAATCTGGAATACCACTTCAAAAACTGATTTAAGGTAAGTTTTATGTTAACATCACAAAATGAACACAATCAAAATTAACAATGGCTTTCCCTTAAATATATGATTTGTAGATAGCATGATTTTATGCAATGCTATGTTTCAATACTCGTTTGAAAAAAAGTCAGTGACTAGGAAATAAAACTTGAAATGTGTTTTACAGATGGGAAAATCTTGAAAACAATGTCACCATTATTTTGCGTTCTATGACATATTTGTACGCACGGCAGAGTTCTCATATTTTGTACCATGAAGAAGAAGCTGACAAGCTTCTCACATTTAAAGATTCATTGTAAAGAGGGAAAATGTAAATTAAAGACATTCTGAAATTGAGCTGATGGCAGCTTTTCATGAGCATCAGTGAAAGATGAAATGATCTCACAGTCAGTTCCAAAGCAATTAGTGGAAGTATTGTTAGATATAAAGCAAAGACTGGAATATCTTGTACCTGTTACTCAAGTGTATGTTATAATATATCACAGTAACATATAATGTCTTTTTTTTCCTTTTCTTCTCTTTCGCACTCACGCTTACACGGTTCTTTCCCAAAGCATTCAGTGAAGCAGTCAGTAAAGAATAGAACAGGCCAAACATAAGAAAAAAAGATATTATGGTTGCTCAGAGAGACATAGCAGAGAGGAAAAAAAAGAGATTATGGTTGCTCGGAGAGACGTAGCAGTCAGTGTGCCGTCTACGCTAGCTGTGATGGAGAAGGTAAAGGCTTTATGAAGTCATCATGTGAAGTGAGGTGATGTCATCATGTGTTAACATTAAACAAAAACTGCCTGTACATAAAAAGGTCCAAATGGGATCTCAAGTAAAAGCCTAAGTACAATCCTTGTTGTTTTATAAAATTTCGCAGAAGATGCAGTCTTGACACCTGGAGCCAAAATGACACTTCAAAGCTGCAGGAACAAGAGCTGTAAAAATGTGGAATGGACTCCCTCAAGAATTAGTTCTGACCAGCTCAGTAGATTGTTTTAAAAATGCTGGATCCATTCCTAAATGCACACAATATTACTGGATCTTAAGATTTATATGTAATAACACCAGAGATTGTAGATCCAAGGAATATTTATTACCTTCTTGAGGACCAGGAATGAATTTATTTACCCACTTGGGGCAAATTGGATCATGTTTTATAGGGTCTTTTTGCCTTCCTCTGGATCATCTCTGGTATTGGGCTCTGTATATGGAGGTTTTCTGTTCATATATATTTTTTTTTATTGGTTGAACTAGATGGACTTGTGTCTTTTTACAATCTGACTGACTAACTAACAAGGCAACTATGTAACAATGAAAGTGGTTCTAAAGCCTAAACATGTTTTACCTTACTGTATTCCTTGCATTAAGATAAAAAAAAGTTTAGGCATCAATTTTGGCCCCTCACCCCTCTTATACTTACCTAATGCCTCTTTTGACCCAATGCAGTGCACGTCTTCAGCTCTTCTCTCCCCTCACTTCTGTGTCTCATTGGCTTTGCTATAGCACCAATCAAAGCCAATGACAAGGAAGCGGGGGGCAGGGCTGCGTCCTGCCGTCTGTGTCAATGAACTCATCAGCGCGCCTCAGAAGCGGCTTCCCGTGGGGGCACTGGACATTGTGGAGAAGCCAAGAGCGATGGCTGAGAAGAGGAGGTTTGGGGCCATTCTGTACAATTCTGTTGCACAGAGCAGGTAAGTATAGAGATGTTTTTTCTTTTTTTTTTTCCATTGCAATCACTTGAAAGAATAGGGATGATTATTACATAACAGTCAGATATACTCAAAGTATGACACATTTTCCAGCTGACTGAACAGGGGGAACACTGAAATACATGCAGATTTTAAACAAAGGCTGTAAAAGGAGAAACATGGACATGACTTAAACTTTAATACTTTAAATCAGTGACTCAAAACATCTTTGAAGGTAACAAAATGACAGAGAGTTTGGGACTTTAAATATACCCCAGTGTGCACACTTACCATGCAAAAAGAGAAATTATCCTATATCATACAGTCTGTATAAAAATATTTTTTTTATTACATACAATATAAACACACATATTGTTATCTGTGAAATACATTACAAAGATAAGCACGCTAAATCTTCTTAGAAGGTCAAAGCGTTTTGTGGATCATCCACCAGGGTGGATGCAATATAGTGTGCTCAGTGCTTTATGGAAGGAGAAAATGGCGGTCTCAGAGACAGCCTGCTGGCTCATGGGAGGACAACCCTCACGCACATAAACATAGACCAGAGCAAGCGGAGGAGCAGATGGCAAATGAATCAGTGTCCTAGTGGGACCTCTCTAATCAAAATAAGTAGGTATGGATCAAGGTCAGGTGGAACCAGTGACATCCAACTATGGGTGAGCCAGACAATAATCTGCAATGAAGTTTGTAAAATCTACAGTACATAATGCATACAGCCAAGCTGGAGAGTATTTTTGTTTCCTTAACAAATATGGAGTTGCTTTTGAAAAAAAAAAAGTAACAAGGAGACATTTTTAGCATACTAGAACATGGTGATCAAAGCTACGTACATTTTTTTTGATGGTTCTTGTGTACCATCAAAAAGTTAGCAATTCTTGGGCTTAAATTTTTTTTAGGAATGCAAATAAATTGTATAGAAAATAAAAGAGAGAAGGCAGAAAAAGACCATATGGTACATTGATTCTGTCCCTTTTTTTATTTGTTCGTTTGTTTGTCCCAAACATGTACAGTATACTTTACTATACTGATTCACTACCTCTCCTGGAAGTCTGTTACATCAGTCACCTACTCGTTTGGTAAAATCATTTCTAATATCAGTTGTGAACGTACCTTCTGATAAATATCTCCCTGTCAAAATTCTCAATTCTTTTCCTGTCCAACTGAAAGTTTATAAAGTTGTTTTCCATATTTGCATGTCCCAGGACCACCCACTGAATTTTTTAAAATAAAAATCTAATTACAACAGGACGTCAGATAGTTCCTATGGTGGCCTTAAAGGGGTTGTAAAGCTTTGTTTTTTATTTTCTAAATAGGTTCCTTTGCATTGTTGGTTCACTTACCTTTTCCTTCGATTTCCCTTCGAAATGTTTTTTTTTGTCTGAATTTCTCACTTCCTGTTTATCCTCAGTAAACTTCACACAATCATCCGAGCTTACTGAGGAGGAACAGGAAGTGAGAAATTCAGACAAAGAAAACAAAGAAAAAAAACATTTAGAAGGGAAATCGAAGGAAAAGGTACGTGAACCAACAATGCACTAGCTTAAAGGAACCTATTTAGAAAATAAAAAATTAACCTTTACAACCCCTTTAAGCCCTTTACACACGGGCAAAATGTCGGAAGACATTTTCCGGTACAAAAAACACTGACCGACATTCTGCCCACGTGTATGTCGGTCTGTCGGATGTGCATGCTGGAAAACCAGCAGCCGACCGACTTCTGGTCAGTGCTCTCAGCCAATGGCAGAGAACGCTGATCAGATTGTTCTGGTGGGGGGGGGGGGGTTGTCCCCCATTCACAACACAACAGCTGAGTGGGGGAGATCACTGAACTAATCTGACATGGTTAGTACAGCAGCCAATGACTAGAGCTGTAGTGTGTATCTGGCTTTAAAGCCTGGAATTAAACTGTCACTTGTGCTTTGAAAGGGAGAGAATACAACTATATAACAGAACTAACAATTTTTTCAGAAAGATAAGGCTGTACAGCTATTAGAATTTAATAGTAGAGACTTAGATACAACAAATGCCCATTTTGACCAATTCTCCTTAAAGCGGGAGTCCACCGGGACTCCGCGTTTTTTTTTTTTTTAAAAGCCAGCAGCTACAAATACTGCAGCTGCTGACTTTTAAAATAGTGACACTTACCTGTCCAGCGCGCCCGCGATGACGGCACCCGAAGCCGATCTCTAGGTCGCCTGTCGGGTCCTGCCGCCGCCATCTTGGGTATGGGAATCAGGAAATGGAGCCTTTCAGCTTCATTTCCCGGTTCCCTACTGCGCATGCGCGAATCGCGCTGCGCAATAAGGACGCTCCCCGCTGCCTCTGGGATCTGTGTGTTTCCCAGCAGGCAGCGGGGCACTTGCGGGAAGGGGCAGGCACTTGCGGAAAGGTGCCGATTGTGGCACCGGAGGGGGGGAGGGTTCCGATGAGCGGAAGGTCCACTTTAGGGTGGACCTCCGCTTTAAAGTAATACTAAACAGAGAAGTGTTAATTGCCAAAATTCATTCACATAAATCATATACAGAATGTCATGCCACTGTATTTTTTTAATCCTCTAAATACCTTATTTCTGCAGCACTGTTGTGTGGTCACATGATCTTTGGGAGGGGCTTCTATTACTCTGCTGATGGATGCTATCTACAGTGTGAGTCTATGTCTAGCATGCCTAATTGGTTCTGTGCCAGTCACACGACAAAAAAAAATTGTTTCAGAAGAGCAAATTAGATTATAAACATCATTTAACTGTTTTATAGCTCCCAATAAATTCTTATTGAACATCAAATGTGTATTTTTTTGAGCATTATTATGGTGTAGGCAGATTCAGAGATGATTGACACTAGCTTTCATTTTGTTCAGATGGCATCTGCATCCAAGGCTCTTTTTTGCTTTACAGGTGTTAGCAATTGCATTTGATATAATTAATACTGATTCATATTAAAACTAAGCTTTTTTTGTGTGTTTCCTTGTGAATGTAATCAATCATCATACTATATACCACTCCCATAGTGTTTATCAATATGAGGACGTGGAGGAGGAGGGTGGAAGGGGACATCATTTAACATTGTGTCTATGCCCATAAGTGTGATTCTATAGTTATGGGGGCTGCACAGATAAGATAAAATAGGAAATGAAAAGCTTTGAAGGGAACTGAAATTGAGCCTGCTCCATGGAGGACGCCAGCTGATCTACACAATCTCAGCCTGCAGCGGGGACACAGAGAAGGTGGAAGGGTCAGCTGAAGGTAGGATCAACCAGGTATAATTCACTAAACACAAAAAGCAAATGTTTTAGTGGCTTTGTGAATATGAACACTCTGTTATAAAGCATTTATAGATACGTTTTTCATACTCTAGGTTTAATAAAACTTTAAAGAATAAGCTTAAATATTACTTTATATGACATTGTAAAAACTTCTTTTTAGGTTGATAAACAAAACAAAAAAAAAGAAGGAAAGTAATACAGTGGGTTTTAAGTTAGAGAAACACCTTTTATGCTCTAATGAGAATACCAGCAGATTTTTTTCATGTTGTACCAAATAAGGGAATGTACATATGTTTGTATATATTTTTCTGGTTTATTCATTCTGGACTAAAACCTAAAAATTTTACATTTTGTAAAAATTTTATAATTTACACTTTGCATTACAACAACTTTTCTTTCCAGAGCATCAGCACATACAATATATCACAGTGCAACACCCTTCAAACTCTTCCAGGCCAGTTGGCCATGTTCAAGGGGCGAGTCTGCTTCTTTTCACAGCAAATGCAAACATGGAAACCCATTTTTCTGATTGCAAATAACACTTTTTAATTAGGGAACAGTACCTTTGGTACCAACAAATGGGAGAGACGAGGCTCAATATGGTGGAAGAAGCATAGCCAAGTCCTATAAGAACACATAATGCACCTGCTAAACTAGATAGTGAGACAGCAGCAAACAAATTAGGTAATTCCTCTGCTCACTCTGCTCTCTCCTCGTGTCAGCAGGTTCCTTCCCAGTATATGTGCTCTGCTGCACAGTGCTTTGCTTCTTTCTCCTAGTTGGGGTGCTACTCTACAGGGAGGTTTATTTCAGGGCAATTTCAATTATTTAAATTGGTTATATTTGAAAACACATTGACTTTTTAAAATTAAAAATGCCAATCATTTGTTTTTTTTCTATTTGCTAGGAGTTTACCTTTAAAATCAATAAAAACAAAAACTTAATGGATCCTTATTTATAATTTTATTTATTTACTAACCCAGGTGAACCTGGTTAAGTCACCGCAGCAGGCGCTACTGGGATGCCCAGTTCGGGAAGTACCAGGACACATGAGGCAGCTTATAGCATTTATCTTTACAGCATCCAGATTTGCAGTAGCTAGGTCTTGGAAGTCATCCACAGTCCTCTTCGATCTGGTGAAAACCAAAGCTGTCATGGATCATGATTAATGAACGCATCTCCCGGCATAACTACTTGATAAGTGGGCCATCTTCGACAAAGTTGGGAGCCTGGGATCAAGTATCTGTCTGAAGCCTTATGAGGTACCAGTACTTAATTATGCTGGCAATGTCACCAGTGCATATCTCTCTTTACCCTACTCTTCTTTCTTTCTTTTGCTTAATTTCTCCCCTTTTTCTTATGTTTTTTTCTCTCTTCTTCTGGATTTTGATTTGAAAAACCAGTGAACTATGCTTTTTGAGCTTTTTTCATGTACATGGAGCACTGTGGTGACATTGGGGGATCCTGATTACAACTTGGATCCCTGGCTTAGCTTCCCTGTCCCCACTAGCCCCATATTACATGGGTATAGTAATACCAACCACATGGTCATGTGTGACTAGACTAAAATGTGAAAGGGACTTCAGCAAAAAAATAAAAATTGAAGGGGTGAAAATTGTTGATCTAGCGTGATAGATGTCAACCACCAGCAAGATTGAGCCATAAAGGTGCATGCATTAAATGCCAGGTAAAATGTGAAACAACGTGAAATAACAATGAGTGCTAGTAAAAAAAAAGCAAAACAGTGCGTGCTTGGAAAGCATGTAGTAATTGGCATTAATTGGCATTGTAGAGAAATGAGGAAATTCGGCGAGGAAATCTAATACACAGGGCACCTCATCCCAGAATTTGTAAAGAAAAGAATACAGGACTGGGGAGGAGGGGATTATTACGGTGCCTAATAATAATAGGATATATCAGAGTAAAAGGATGAAATAAGAAAAATCCAAAAATTACAGACAATTAAGGACAATACATAATTTAAAAGGAATGAACACTGGTTCTTTGTTTAATGAGATAGTCATAAAAATATGTATCATCATATTTATATCATATATATATCATCGAATCAGCGTCCCCGGAGAAGCTCTCTGGCTCTCCGGGGACACCGATTCGTTAAGCGTATTGAAAGAAGGGGCTTTATTATTAAGCACTACGCCCATTGCTTAGCCTTTGCTTAGGCTAGGCTTTCCTGTAGGATACCAACTATTGTTCCTGGTTACTGAACCAACATAGAACCCCCTATTTGGGTTCAGGCTGGTTGACAGCATGTCTATTCCATCCCAAACCCTTCTAAATTTTTGGTGTTCCTGCTCTATGTAGTATTCCTACATTAACTCTTTATCTGTCTTTATCTGTCACCATTGGTGATATATAGGGTTGGACGTTTTTTTCCCCCCTTGAGAGTGTTTCATCAGTTGTAGGCTTGGAGGGGAGCCAGGGTTTTTGTTCGTCTCCCCTTGGGTCAAAAAAATGGTTCCCCTGAAGAAGCCATCGTAATGGCGAAACATGTTGGGACTCTTTTGACCAGCGAAAACATTTCGACCATACTATATTGAGTAGACAACGCTTTTATCCAGTGTATCGTTGTGAATCAATTCTGATGATACATATTTTTATGACTATGTCATTAAATAAAGAACCAGTGTTCATTCCTTTTAAATTATGTATTTTACTTAATTGTCTGTCATTTTTAGATTTTTCTTATTTCATCCTTTTACTCTGATATATCCTAATTGGCATTGTAATTTTGTCTCCCCTTTTTTTCCCCTCTTTTCCCCTTTAATTGAATTATTGATTTTGTTTTGTATGTACTTAACTTTGATATATATTTTTTAGATGTATTTCCTGAAGAAGCTGAAAAGCGAAACTAGTAGAAATACTTCATATCCCACATTAGCCCTTGATTGTTTGTACTGCTAATTGTTTTAATAAATTGTTATAAATAAACTAATTGTTGTAAATAAATCATAAGGATTTTATATTTGTCTTGTACTTTTGATGCGCACCGTAATAGTCTTGTAGCTCCCCTTTCTCTGGTATTTCTGGTTGGGGACCAGACTGTCCGAATGTTCATTTTACTGTGATACCATGATAGCGCGATTTTGGGAGGGCGTCAATGCATGCCCTCCCAGAGTTATCGAGCCACACTGTAGCCGTCATTTGGTTATAGCGAGGTTGTTAAGTGGGTAAAGTGATTGTAAAGTCTCTTTTTTTTTCTTTTTAAATGACAAACATGTCATATTTACTTGCTCTATGCAGTTGGTTTTGCACAGAGCAGCCACGATCCTCCTCTTTTCATGTCCCTCTTCGCTGCTTCTGGCCCCTCCCTCCTGTCAAGTGCCTCCACAGTAAGCAGCTTGCTATGGGGGCACCTGAGCCGAGTCACAGCCCCTGTGTACAATTAGACACTGAGCCCTGAGCCTGCCCCACCCCTTTTTATATTCTGATTGGCTAACTGACTTTTATTGGGAACCAAGGGAGCTGCTCAGTCAATCAGGAGGAGAGTCCCAGATAGCTGAGACACTGGTGGACATCCCTGGACAGAGATGGGGCTCAGGTAAGTACTGTAGGGTGCCTGCTACACACAGAAGGTTTTTTTAATCTTACTGCATAGAATGCAGTAAGATAAAAAAAAAAAAAAAAACTTCTGCCTTTACAACTCCTTTAGGTTGACCTCAGGCTTCTGAAGGTAAAGTTGATTTTTAAACAGAGCTTTCACAACTATAATTTGTTTTCAGTAATCATTGCTGGCTGCTTCTTTTCCATAAAGATTCCAATATATTGTCCAGCTGGTCTCTGTAAATAGAGAACAAATGTTATACATTGCTAATACATTGTAATTGACCTAGTAAATATGCGTATTTTTAATGAATATACAATAAATAAACTTAAAAAGCAGGCCATAACTTAGAGTAGAACTTAAAGTGATTGTAGAGGCTTTTTTTTTTTTTAGATAACAAACATATACTTACCTCCACTGTTCAGCTCGTTTTGCACAGAGCAGCCCCAATCGTCCATTTCTGGGGTCCCTTGGTGGCTTTCGCGGCACTCTCCCGGGGGGTTACCTTGCAGGAGTGCTCTCGAGTCCAGCATTTGCGTCCATAGACGCAAATGCCGGACTCGGCCTCGCCCCCCGGCACCTGCATCAGTGGATTTGATTGACAGAAGCGCAAGCCAATGGCTGCACTGCTATCAATCTATCCAATCAAGAGCTGGAACTCCATGGAGAGAGGGACAGCGGTTCCTCGCCGAGAGAAATACGGGACTCATGTAAGTAAAATGGGGGACTAGGCGGCTGGTCACTGGCAGGTGTTTTTTCACCTTAATGCATCCTATGCATTAAGGTGAAAAAACAACCCCTTTAAAGTGTTACTAAACCCAGGATCCTGCATTTACTAAATCTTGTCTCCCACAGTACACAGAATACGGAAATGCTATTATTTTAGTAAATATAAACTGCTAAATACCTTTTTTATCAGCGGTATATAGCAGTCTTGTGACTTCTATCAGTGTCTGGTTAAAGTTTATAGGAGGCATTTTCATTCTACTCTGACTGTCCTATGAGGCTGCAGGACCCCTGACTCTCTGCCTGCACAGTGCTGATTGGCCCTGTGCTGATCACATGCACCCTTCCAAGAAAAAAATTCTCCCGCAATGCACACCAAAATGAGCATGTGCAGAGTGACTCCAAAGGCTCTGTCTTATCAGGGGATGGATTAGGGACAGTGGAAGAAGTGGAGGATCAGATAAGACAGGATCAAACAGCCTTTTTACACAGCGTACAGGATTAACCCCTTAGGTTCAACAGGAGTATAACAAGCATGCTTTTCTGCATATACCGAGTGATTTTACTGTTGTAGGTTTAGTAACACTTTAAGGCTGGGTTCACACTGAAGCGATGGGGGAACTCCGCAAATCCGCAGCGGTTTCCCGCATTTCACGCATGCCTCCCGCCGGAAGTTCACACTGCCCTATGCGGACTGCTGGGAGTGTCAGTGAAATGTTAATGACACCCCCAGATCAGTTTGCATATCGCAGTGCGATCTGCAAACTCGGACAGGAATCGGATCGCATGGTATGAACACCCATGCAATCCGATTCTGCTGCGGACCAAAAAAAGGGTCCCATGCGAGTTTGCGGTGGGTGCGATGCGAATTCAGCCATACTATCTGTATGGCTGAACTCGCATCGCACAGAGATCGGATGTGATTTGCACTGCAGTGCGGTGCGAATCACATCCGGTTCTCGAAGGCCGCAGCGGTGTGAACCCAGCCTAAAGCAGATATAAAAAACTAAACTGCATGCAGGTCTGTAATCATTAGCACAATAATAAATGTATTTTTATAAGCAAGCCGTGTACATATTTGAGTTTGATTTGGTATCGGACTCTTGCAATTCACTGTACAGCAGAGCTCATACAGGTGAGGCAAAAGCAGCAAGAGGAGCAATTAGTTGAGGTGCAATGTCCATGTGTCAATAAAGTACATGCTGTTAGGAGGAGAGAGCAGAGTAGCAGAGAGATGAGCTAATTAATGTGCTGTTTCTGCTTTCAATGTTCAGTCATAGGCTAGAGGGAATGACACAAGGCCCATAAGTGTTACTTAGCTGGAGCAAAGAAAAATCAGTTTTCCTGACAGACTTCATGGCAGACTACGTGTGGGTTAACCCCACCTCCTCTCCAATGCTATAGGACCCCACTCCTATAAATTTGACCTCACCACTAGAGACTGCCTTCCTTTTTTGTCCCCCTCATTGGACCTACAAGCAGAAGACATAGTACTGAGCATTCAAGGGAAGCACACTCTTACAGGCCCAGCCAAGACATCAGAAGGAATTGGAGCAGAAGACAGACATCCTTCCAGAAGCCCACTAAGAGCCAGGCGTCCAGTGGATGAGAGCCGCTTAAGCCATTTTGAGATTGGGCCCACCCAGGCTTATCGGGTGGGGGCGTGTCTGCATCTCTTCCGTCACGTCTAAGTGGCCTCAATCTCAGACTACTGGACCATCAAGATGATCTCCACAGGCCATGCATGGTCCTTTACCAGTATTCCTCCCCCTCTCCACCCTGCTTCCACAGTCAGAAGAAAAGAAACAGGTGTTACTGTCCTACGTGTAGTCACTGGTAGCACAGGAGTCCACGATGCCTGTCCCAAAAGGTGAAAAGTTCCAAGGGGTATACTCTCCAAGAGGCAAGGAGGCACTCGGAGCTCTACTGTGCTCCAAGAAGTCGAGCCCATCATGTCCTGGGCTCAGAAAAATCTGGCTAATATTTCTTCGTCTTCGCCCCCAGAGTCCAGAACATCCAAGCAGACTTCCTGTCTTGCACACAGCTGGACAACAACGAGTGGTCACTTCATGTGCAGATGTTCGAGTGGATCCTGTCCTTGGGAATTGATCCTGAAGTAGGTCTATTTGCATCCCAATGCAACTTCAAAATCAGAAAGTATTACACTTGGGCCGTTGCAGCCAGGCCTTCAGAATAGATGTCCTGACAGATCAGTGGAGCTTCAATAGGCCGTACACCTTTCCCCCACTCCCAATCCTCCTCAAGTTGTTACAGAGGCTTCAAACAGAAGTGGCGGCAGCAGCCTGGCATGTGGCTCTGGATGTCATTTGCAAAGTGACCTCGTGGACCTCCATTAATACCTTTATGTCACTATTGCATAGAACCTGCTTCTCTATCCTCTGTGAACTTTGGTTTAAGAATCCTGTCGGTTGATGGGGAAAATTCAAATTCTTTTGATCAGCATACCCACCCGTGTGGTTTGGCTAGTTATTTCCCACACGTAGCCTGCCATGGAGTCTGTCAGGAAAACTGAAAATTTATTATAAAATACTTACCGTAATTTTCCTTTCCTGTTGGACTCCATGGCAGACTGAGTTCCCACTCATTGGTCAAGAGTTGGCTAATTACAGAACATAGTCTCTAGTGGTGAGCTCAAATTTATGGGAGTGGGGTCCTATAGCATTGGAGAGGAGGCGGGGTTAACCCACACGTAGTCTGCCATGCATCTGGAAAGGAAAATTACGGTAAGTATTTGATAATACATTTTCAGTTCTCCCTGTCTCTGTGGCATAGTGATGTAAATCTCAGTACTGGATGGACAGCATCACAATTGTTTTGCCAGGCAAGACAACAGCTATATATTTACTTCAGCTTTTTGTCAGAAGTTCAGCTTTAAAATGTATGATGTACGGCCAGACAGCTTATACACAGGGTCTGCAAGAGCCTTGCATTGCACCCATGATCTTCTGATTCTGGGTGCAATGCTTTACAGGCTCCCAATAATTAACAATTTTGACCTGCAAAAAGATGTGCTGATGTGATTTATTCTTTTTTCATTGCCATGAATGCAGCACCCACCATATTGCCATGAATGCAGCACCCACCGTATTGCTATGAATGCAACATCCGCTGTATTGCCATGAATGCAGCACCCACCGTATTGCCATGAATGCAGCACCCACTCCATTGCCATGAATGCTGCATTCATGGCAATGGAGTGGGTGCTGCATTCATGGCAATCAGGTGGGTGCTGCATTTATGGCAAAACAGTGGATGTTGCATTTATGGCAAAACGGTGGATGTTGCATTCATGGTAATACGATGGATGTTGCCTTCATGGCACTATGATGGGTGCTGCATTCATGGCAATGGAGTGGGTGCTGCATTTATGGCAATGGAGTGGGTGCTGCATTTATGGCAATATGGTGGATGTTGCATTCATGGCAATAGAGTGGGTGCTGCATTTATGGAAATGGAGTGGGTGCTGCATTTATGGCAATGGAGTGGGTGCTGCCTTTATGGCAATGGAGTGGGTGCTGCATTCATGGCAATACAGTGGGTGCTGCATTTATGGCAATATGGTGGGTGCTGCATTTATGGCAATATGGTGGGTGCTGCATTCATGGCAATACGGGGGATGTTGCATTTATGGCAAAACGGTGGATGTTGCATTCATGGCAATATGATGGATGTTGCAGTCATGGCACTATGATGGGTGCTGCATTCATGGCAATGGAGTGGGTGCTGCATTTATGGCAATATGGTGGATGTTGCATTCATGGCAATACGGTGGGGGCTGCATTTATGGCAATGATTGATAAAAACATAAAAACAAACAACTGAAATTCAAACTCTTTAATGAAAAGGGGGTACCGGGGGGGGGGGGCGCATTTGTCAGGTCAGGCACTGGTGTTGAATGAGAAGGCCTGGCTCCTAGTCTCTATTCTAATTAATCTCAAAAGTTCTCTATCGAGTTGAGGCCAGGACTCTGTGAAGGCCAGTCAAGTTACTCCACTCTAAACTTGATCATCCATGTCTTTATGGACCTTGCTTTGTGCAATGGTCCAAATCATTTTGTGAAGGGGGATTATGGTGTGGGGTTGGGCTTGCTTGGCCCCTTAGTTCCAGTGAAGGTAACTCTTAAGTTGCCAGCATACCAAGACATTTTGGACAATTTCATGCTCCCAAATTTGTGAGAACAGTTTGGGGGTGTCCCCTGCCTGTTCCAACATGACTGCACCAGTGCACAAAGAAAGGCCCATAAAGACATGGATCAATGATGTCCTGCTTCAACTTGATAGAGCACCTCTGGGATAAATTAGAGTGGAGACTGTGAGCCAGGCCTTCTCATCCAGCATCAGTGACTGACCTCACAAACAAATGCGCTTCTGGAAGAATGGTCAAACATTCCCACAGACACACTACTAAACCTTGTGGACAGCCTTCCCAGAAGAGTTGAAGCTCTTATATTGAACCCTACAGACTAATGCCCTGTACACACGGTCGGACTTTCCGGCAGAAAAAGTCAGACGGAATAATTTAATCGGATATTCTGATCGTGTGTGGGCTTCATCAGACTTTTATTATCGAAAATTCTGACAGACCTAGAAATAGAACATGTTTTAAATCTTTCTGACGGAATCAATTCCTCTCGGGAAAACCGTTCGTCTGTATGCTATTTACGACGGACCAAAAATTACGCATGGGCAGCTATTGGCTACTGTCTATTAAACTTCCTTTTTCTAGTCCCATCATACGTGTTGTACGTCACCGCGTTCTAGGCGATCGGACTTTGGAGTGTTCATGTGCAGGCAAGACCGTTTCAGCGGAACTCCGTAGGAACTCTGTCAGAAAAACTGTCAAAATTCATCCTGATGGAAAAAACGGTCGTGTGTACGCTGCATTACACAGGAAAGCCATTAAAGTTCATGTGTGTGTTTAAAGGCAGTCATCCCAATAGTTTTGGTAATATAGTGTACATTGTAGTTTTAATTCAGATACATATTAAATATTGAATAGGCATATTAACTAATTACCACTTACAAACAGCAGTTGACAGCTTTCTAATGGGTCTGACCACAACCACTGTTGTTAAATAGACCTTTATATTAAGAGTTGGGACACAACCCTCACTTTTCTCTTAATGAGACAGAGCCATCTAATTGATGAGCACATGATATTATCAAACCTGCAGTGTTGGGCTTTCTACCTAGGCAGGCCATAGATGGTGTGATTTTCTTTCCTGCAACCACAGGAAAGAAAATCACTAGATTCCACCATGAACACAGTCAGTGTTGATAGGGGAAGGCCTCAGGGAGGCAATGGTGCAGGGGTAGTGCCACTCCTGTGGCGACTTCTTGGCTTTCGCGGGCACCCCCCTGCACTAGCATAGCCCCCGGCGCTGGCACTTGCTACTTTGCCTAGGCTGTATAAGGCCGTGAGAGACAGGCACGCATGCGTGATGACTTGGTGGTGGAGAAAAAAGCAAGGTAACTGGCAGAGGTGGAGCATAACCCTCCTCTGAGCCGACTGCGTGGCTGGGAAGCGGGGGTCTCTTTGACCAGTGATGTGACTCGTGACGTGAGGCGAAGAGACAAGTCACGAGTCACAAGAAAAAGAAGGGGAATCCTACCCTCTCTGCGCGGCTGGCATCATCTCCCCAGGCCAGGAGCGGGGGTCTGAGACTGTGATGTCACCACCACCAGAAAAAGAAGCGGAACCCCCAGGCAGCAACAGCCAGCAGGGATCATTAGCACTGAGTGCAGCCTAGCAGGTACCTCTTGAAGATGATTGATGATCATGTTGTGCAGTGCATGTGTGTGTGCCACTGTGCCAGGCCCAAGCAGAAGCAAGCAGCCAGTTAAATATTATAGTGCTAGATTATATAAATATGCATAGCACTAGCAGGACATTTGATAAAGGGGAAGCTTCAATTTCAGAGCTCTACAAAACATTCAAAGCAGAAAAATTGCAGGTTATTTACCCTAATATTGATATAGCAATGCATATTCATCTTTGCACTCTGGTTACTAACTGTTCAGCAGAATGATATTTTTCATGTCTGAAACAAGTAAAGAACTATTCACGATTATCTTGGGTCAAGAAAGACTGAACAGTTTAGCTTTACTTGCCATTGAGTCAGAGCTTTTAAATAATTTGTCCTACGAAGATATTATCGATGAGTTTGCAAAAAAAAAGTTAGATCTAAAAAGTTGTAGGGAGTTTCTTACTGCTATAATCTTTAAAAGGCATTTTCTGCATTACAGAGTATTTTCAGTCTGTACAATTAAAGCCAGTTATTTTCAGTAATCTCGTGTGTGGAGATTTTTCTTGTTTTGATGTTTTTAATTGATCTATTGTAGAAGTCATCGATAAAGGATGAGAATGGTGGTGTGTGTGTGTGTGTGTGTGTTTGTGGGGGGTGGGGGGAGGGGGCCGGAATTGAAGGACTCGGCCTTGGGGCGGCAAAGGGATTAAATCCGGGCCTGAATGGACTGACTAAAAAAACAGCTGATGTTAACAGCTGAATCATTTAATTTAATAATTTAAATAAATACTAAAGTGTTGATATGCTTAAAATTTTGGATAAATGATTTAAAAAAGATCCCTAAATGATTACAGCTGCAACCAATATAAAGTGCTCTCACACTATAGGTGCAATGACGAATCAGATTCCCTTGAAAAGTCACGTGACCTGTGATGTAACGAGTTGGGAGGAGGAGCCAGTGATGTCACCCTAGTGTTCGGAGACACGGAGGTGAAGTGAGGAGAAGCAAGGCTGTGTAGCCTACGAGCCTGACTGTTAACACATGCTGGTTTGAAGCTGGGTATATGTGAGCACTTGGCCTGGGAACCTCAGACAACTTCTGTCTAGGAGAAGAAGGAAACTCCAGCAAATATATATCCATCCTTCACCATATCACCTGTCATCAGTGGAGAGTCACAGGAATATTGCTGAGGCTGGGAGACCTTTACAGAAGAGGCACCAATTAGATCATTGGGGCGACCAGATCGTCCGGTGAGAACCTTCTGAGGAAAGGGCCCCGGCTGGGCATTGGCCACATGTGCTTAAATTTTTACAGCTGGTAAGCGTGCATTTCAATTGGTGGTGGGATTCATTCAGCACAAGTCACCATATTGTGGAAATCATCACAAGTCATCACTCAAATATTCACAAATTATGGACTTATATATTAATAACTCCTTTACAGGACATTTTTTATTTCTATGAATTTGTTTATGAGTTATTTTTCACTGGTATTGGAACCTATGTGAATTTTTTGGTCTATAGCAATTGATATTTATTTATTTAATTGATTCATTTCTCACTTTATTAATTGACTTATTTAATTTAATTAATTAATTTAGTTTAATTAATTTATTAATTATCTTTAGGAGGGCAACCTTTTTGATTTTTATATGTGAGTGCATATTGTGAGCTTACATACACAGTTTGATATAAGTTAGTGCTGCGCGATGAGCTTTCTTTCTTTTTTGAGATCGGCATCTTATGATGGATATTGAGGAGAGAAAGACATAGAATTCTGAGGAGTGTATTAGAGTGTATTGTGCCCTTCTTACCATCATTGTCTCCATTCATTGAAGCAAGTTGATCGGCATATGTATATGGACTTTTTATAGAGATTGCAAGTTGAGTGTGTTTTTTGGAGTGCCCATACTGTATGCAATTTATTGTAACACATACACAATTTATGTATTTTATGGATTGCACAATTTACATACCATGTTCTGGATTTATAGTGGTATAGCAATAATTTATTAAAGAAGCACTGCACATTTTAACTAAGGTTAATAATAGAGCATCAATTATCAATTATACTGCATGTAATACATTGTAACACACATGGGAAGGATGGAAAGGACTAAATCAGGCAAGGAATAATCAGCGCACCTCATCCCGGTTTTAGCAATTAAAAAGGAACGGAAAGGGGTAAATGGGACTGTTGCGGTGCTGATATTAGTGAGGAACATAGAATTTATTTAAAAGGGATATTTTATTAAATTTGCTAAAAATGGCCTAAATAAGGTCAATGAATACAAAATTAGAAAACAACAGATATTAATTTTCATACAGACAATGTACAACGTCCATCATTTAAATAACCAAATTCTTGGCGGTTCCGATGTTAAATTCCCGACATGTTTCGCCTACTATTAGGCTTCTTCAGGGGAGCCAATGGTTGATGGAAGGAGAAATATTTTATTTGTAAAAACAAGTAAGAGAATTTGCTGTAGAAAAAATATATAACAAAAGTTAATAGAGCTGGTCATGTTGAGAGAACACTTCCTAGATCCCCACCAAAGCCCTCCTGTCTCAAAAAGTTCAACCAATAAAAATAAAATTAAAATTAAAACAATACCTGTCAAACTTAAACAAATTCACCTATGCCCTGAAATGAAGACCCCACTCAGAGTTGGAAGCGAGCCCGTCCCAAAAATCGCCAAAACGAGAGGTGACTGCAGGAGATAAATTGAGCAAACATATAGGTCCAATATGTTGCAAAGTTCACAAGGAGCCAAAAGAGGCTTCCAAAGAATTTATTGTTTTAAGAAAAAAGAGATCCATATACGGCAAAAGATCATACCTGTATTGGTTGGATATGAGGTGTGTCACATAAAGATGGCTGTGAGTTTAGCAAAAAGAGAGTCCTTAAAGGTTTTTGAAACTGGTGTGGTAACCTGAATTAGAATAAGAAAAAGAAAAAGAGAAAAAAGGAGGGAGGAGGGTTCTTTGAGTTTTTTGTCCAAATAAAACTAATGGGTGATAACAAAAAAATAAAGAGATTATGCCTGAAGATAAGCTAGATAAGAGAAAAGAATTTTTTCTTTTGCTTGGCAAAATGCTCAAAAAAGTTTAACAAAAGTCATTACTAATTGCTTACCATGAAACAGAAGAGGGAAACAGACTCAGCTGTTGCTATATTAGACTAGCTGTCAGCAAGGAGACATTATGTGGCAGGATACTGCAGAGTCAAGCCAGTCACGCTATTGATAGAGCGGTTTGAGAAGATTGGTCTAGGATACGAGAAGAGAATAGAGCCAGAGCTAGTGAACAAAAGTTAATGAATGGAATAAAGAAAATTGGAAGAGCTACATGGTATGTGTGGACATGCCATGTGCTTTTCTACAAACTGACCTTCACGGCGGGATCGTCACAAACACACTCTGCAGGGCCGATACACCTGCATTGTGAGTGTGCACCTTTTATCTCCCTCAACAGCCGGCGTCATAACAGCGGCGCCGGATGTGAGCGGACTATAGATGCGGAACTGCGCATGCGCGCCGAGCAAGTGAGCCTACAACCCCCATAATGCTCTGCGGCGGCGTCTCCGTAGCCCAGGAAACCTAAACACCGCAGCAGGCAATTACGGGTATCGTAAGAAAGACAGCAAGAGGATCCAATCGAACCCTCCAGAAAAAGATGTCAATCGAAGGACACTGCAAGGTGCATGCGCTGGCATAGCAGCCCGCATGTTAACAGGTCCAACTTCCACATAGCTGGACCTGTGTGTCCATACAGACACCCAAATGGAGACAGAGAGAACAGGCTCGCCCCTCCAAAGAGGGGGGGGGGGTTTCCAACACAAGGGCGGACTTGGAAGCAGCACAAGAAAAGCCAATATGTAACAAAAACCGTTATGGACTAATCTCTAAAATCATAGCCCTGTAGGTGGCCGTTCAAGGCATGTTATATTATTTCTAGTATATAGATTAATTCCAGAGACAGGTGGGCTAAGGGAAAAGGAAAGGATAGTGCCTGTCGGCCGACTCCAACAAAAATACATAAACTTGTAGTAAGAGTAATATTATATAATAAACAAGTAATGATTGATTTAAGGACATTCATAGAGATCAAAATGGTATTACAGGGATCAACTGCATTGTTCCTATTAAAATAATGATCAGCAATGATTGAAATGCCTTATGTGAACGATAGATGGTTTTAACAAATTCTATAGGTACTTCAACAAATAAAAGTGCCATCAAATAGTTGATGTGGTTGATGGTACTTCAATTTACACTATGCAAAAATTGTACAAAAAAGTGTGGCCAGGATAGACACACTCATACATAGATGCAGTTGTTGAGACAAGCAGACGAACAGACAAACAGACAAACAGGCAGACGAACAAACACATAGGAAAGAAAAGGAGAAGAAAAAGTTGAAGAGATGAAAAGAAGAAGGAAGAAAAAATATAAGAGAAAGGGGGGGGGGGGGGGGGAAAGGGGAGGGGGAAAGGCCAAGTATGGAAACTGACAGTTTGCGAAAAGTTGATGGCCCTATTTACATAAATTGACACACGTTTACTTCAATTAGAAACCCAATGGATATATATTTTAGAAGCTACAAACCATCCAGGTCTAAACGAATATATTACATACAAGCATTTTCTGTAATTATTATTATTTAATATTTGATAAAATAATCAGCACGTGGAAGTTTTATTTTACAGAACTCTTCATAGGGAATCTGAACCATGTAAATAGGGCCATCAACTTTTCGCAAACTGTCAGTTTCCATACTTGGCCTTTCCCCCTCCCCTTCCCCCCCCCCCCCCCCTTTCTCTTATATTTTTTCTTCCTTCTTCTTTTCATCTCTTCAACTTTTTCTTCTCCTTTTCTTTCCTATGTGTTTGTTCGTCTGCCTGTTTGTCTGTTTGTCTGTTCGTCTGCTTGTCTCAACAACTGCATCTATGTATGAGTGTGTCTATCCTGGCCACACTTTTTTGTACAATTTTTGCATAGTGTAAATTGAAGTACCATCAACCACATCAACTATTTGATGGCACTTTTATTTGTTGAAGTACCTATAGAATTTGTTAAAACCATCTATCGTTCACATAAGGCATTTCAATCATTGCTGATCATTATTTTAATAGGAACAATGCAGTTGATCCCTGTAATACCATTTTGATCTCTATGAATGTCCTTAAATCAATCATTACTTGTTTATTATATAATATTACTCTTACTACAAGTTTATGTATTTTTGTTGGAGTCGGCCGACAGGCACTATCCTTTCCTTTTCCCTTAGCCCACCTGTCTCTGGAATTAATCTATATACTAGAAATAATATAACATGCCTTGAACGGCCACCTACAGGGCTATGATTTTAGAGATTAGTCCATAACGGTTTTTGTTACATATTGGCTTTTCTTGTGCTGCTTCCAAGTCCGCCCTTGTGGTGGAAACCCCCCCCCCCCCTCTTTGGAGGGGCGAGCCTGTTCTCTCTGTCTCCATTTGGGTGTCTGTATGGACACACAGGTCCAGCTATGTGGAAGTTGGACCTGTTAACATGCGGGCTGCTATGCCAGCGCATGCACCTTGCAGTGTCCTTCGATTGACATCTTTTTCTGGAGGGTTCGATTGGATCCTCTTGCTGTCTTTCTTACGATACCCGTAATTGCCTGCTGCGGTGTTTAGGTTTCCTGGGCTACGGAGACGCCGCCGCAGAGCATTATGGGGGTTGTAGGCTCACTTGCTCGGCGCGCATGCGCAGTTCCGCATCTATAGTCCGCTCACATCCGGCGCCGCTGTTATGACGCCGGCTGTTGAGGGAGATAAAAGGTGCACACTCACAATGCAGGTGTATCGGCCCTGCAGAGTGTGTTTGTGACGATCCCGCCGTGAAGGTCAGTTTGTAGAAAAGCACATGGCATGTCCACACATACCATGTAGCTCTTCCAATTTTCTTTATTCCATTCATTAACTTTTGTTCACTAGCTCTGGCTCTATTCTCTTCTCGTATCCTAGACCAATCTTCTCAAACCGCTCTATCAATAGCGTGACTGGCTTGACTCTGCAGTATCCTGCCACATAATGTCTCCTTGCTGACAGCTAGTCTAATATAGCAACAGCTGAGTCTGTTTCCCTCTTCTGTTTCATGGTAAGCAATTAGTAATGACTTTTGTTAAACTTTTTTGAGCATTTTGCCAAGCAAAAGAAAAAATTCTTTTCTCTTATCTAGCTTATCTTCAGGCATAATCTCTTTATTTTTTTGTTATCACCCATTAGTTTTATTTGGACAAAAAACTCAAAGAACCCTCCTCCCTCCTTTTTTCTCTTTTTCTTTTTCTTATTATAATTCAGGTTACCACACCAGTTTCAAAAACCTTTAAGGACTCTCTTTTTGCTAAACTCACAGCCATCTTTATGTGACACACCTCATATCCAACCAATACAGGTATGATCTTTTGCCGTATATGGATCTCTTTTTTCTTAAAACAATAAATTCTTTGGAAGCCTCTTTTGGCTCCTTGTGAACTTTGCAACATATTGGACCTATATGTTTGCTCAATTTATCTCCTGCAGTCACCTCTCGTTTTGGCGATTTTTGGGACGGGCTCGCTTCCAACTCTGAGTGGGGTCTTCATTTCAGGGCATAGGTGAATTTGTTTAAGTTTGACAGGTATTGTTTTAATTTTAATTTTATTTTTATTGGTTGAACTTTTTGAGACAGGAGGGCTTTGGTGGGGATCTAGGAAGTGTTCTCTCAACATGACCAGCTCTATTAACTTTTGTTATATATTTTTTCTACAGCAAATTCTCTTACTTGTTTTTACAAATAAAATATTTCTCCTTCCATCAACCATTGGCTCCCCTGAAGAAGCCTAATAGTAGGCGAAACATGTTGGGAATTTAACATCGGAACCGCCAAGAATTTGGTTATTTAAATGATGGACGTTGTACATTGTCTGTATGAAAATTAATATCTGTTGTTTTCTAATTTTGTATTCATTGACCTTATTTAGGCCATTTTTAGCAAATTTAATAAAATATCCCTTTTAAATAAATTCTATGTTCCTCACTAATATCAGCACCGCAACAGTCCCATTTACCCCTTTCCGTTCCTTTTTAATTGTAACACACATATATTTTATTTATTTTACGGATTGCACATATTTATACAACATTTTTAGGATTTATATTGGTATAGGAGTCAGCACTTATTTATTTAAAGGAGAACTGTGCATTTAATTAAGGTTGATAATAGCGCACCAATTGTCAACAATTAATTGTTTAATTTAATAATTAGTATTTAATTGGTCGGTTGTAAAAAAATATATTTTATATAACAAATTAAAATAGAAGAGAACATCAGTTTTAAAACTTGTAAACTTTAAAAGAAACAAGCAAAATGACACTCACTAAAAGCTTTCCCTTTAAGGTCCCACTGATATCTTAGGGGTCTTGTGACACTAAATAAATGACAAGAAGAAACGTAGAACATTACACAGCAAAATAGTTATTAAACTTAGCGCTTAATTCTCCCTGATGTTCCTTTTGCTGAGTTATGAGATTCTAGACCTAGATAGATGATATTAAAGTTCGATTTTATTTCTTTTTACTCTATGTATATTTTTAAATGCCTTGGGAGCCATTGCATGACAGCGATATATTAAATAGAAAAGTGCAAACATTGTCTTTTTATGACAATGTAATATACAAGAGAAAATAATAAAAAATGTTTTTTTTTTAACAATACGCTTTTGTTTTTATTTTGTTTTGTATTTATATTTTTATTCACATCAGGGTTACACACTTTAGATGACTTACAACAATACTTGTTCTGAATCATTGAAACTAGAATGTATATCAAAGCAAAACTAAGAAAAAAAAATATTAGTACCTTGCTTCTGTACATATATAATTTTCTATGCTTTATCGCTTTAAACATGCTGCAAATACAGAAAAATAATTGTTGGTCTGCCAGAATCATAGTCCAATCCTAACTTACTTTTAGGTATGACAACTTTTTAGAGTATTCTAGGTTCTGGAATGCAATGCTTGTGGCCCAGTGGCAGCTGGTGCTCAAATTTTTTTGGGGGGTGCAAGCAAACTGAAAAATTCTGAAAAAAAAACATCAATTGCTGCCTCAATATCCATCATACAGCCTCTGGGCCCATCATATGCAGCCTGTGCCCACCATATGCAGCCTCTGTGCCCATGATATTCAGCCCGTACCCATCATATGCAGCCTGTGCCCAACATATGCAGCCTCTGTGCCCATCATATGCAGTCTGTGCCAATCATATGCAGCTTCTGTGCCCATCTTATGCAGCCTGTGTCCAATATATGCAGCCTCTGTGCCCATCATAAGCAGCTTCTGCCCATCATATGCAGCCTGCGCTCATCTTATACAGCCTCTGTGTCCATCATATGCAGCCTGTGTTCATCATATACAGCCTATGTGCCCATCATATGCAGCCTGTGCCCATCATACAGCCTCTATGCCCATAATATGCAGCCTGTGCCCATAATTTGCAGCTTCTGTGCCCATCATATGCAGCCCGTACCCATCATATGCAGCCTGTGCCCAACATATGCAGCCTCTGTACCCATCATATGCAGCTTCTGTGCCCATCTTATGCAGCCTGTGTCCAATATATGCAGCCTCTGTGCCCAGCTTATGCCCATCATATGCAGCCTGCGCTCATCTTATACAGCCTCTGTGCCCATCATATGCAGCCTGTGTTCATCATATACAGCCTCTGTGCCCATCATATGCAGCCTGTGCCCATCATACAGCCTCTATGCCAATAATATGCAGCCTGTGCCCATAATTTGCAGCTTCTGTGCCCATCATATGCAGCCTGTGCCCATCATATGCAGCTTATGTGCCTGTCATATGCAGCCTGTGCCTGTCTTATGCAGCCTGTGTCCATCATATGCAGTCTCTGTGCCCATCATATGCAGCCTGTGCCCATCATATACAGCCTCTGTGCCCATCATATACAGCCTCTGTGCCCATCATATGCAGCCTGTACCTGTCATATGCAGCTTCTGTCAGCATGTGCCCATCATATGAAGCATGTGCCCATTATATACAGCCTCTGTGCCCATCATATGCAGCATGTGCTCATCATATACAGCTTCTGTGCCCACCATATGCAGCCTATGCAAGTCATATGCAGCTTCTGTGCCCATCATATGTAGCATGTGCCCATCATATACAGCCTCTGTGCTCACCATATGCAGCCTGTGCCCTTCATATGCAGCTTCTGTGTCCATCATATGCAGCCTGTGCCCATCTTATGCAGCTTCTGTGCCCATATTATGCTGCTTGTGCCCATCTTATGCAGCTTCTGTGCCCATATTATGCAGCATGTGCCTGTCATATGCAGCTTCTGCCCAACATATGTAGCCACTGTGACAAGCCCCCCCCCCACTAGCCCACCATCACGCTGGCACTTACCCCATCGGGGTGAGGGCAGCGAGCTGAGGGATGGGCAGGCAATGGCTCCTGCATCCCATGCGTCTCCTTCTACATTCCGGCCCCCGACTGTTGTGTCCTCGACTCCTCGTCCTCTCCTCCTGTGTCTCTTCCACCAAAGCGCCAGACATCTATTAGGATACCCGGTGCTTTGGCCAATCGGGGAACAAGTCTCACTGACCTTCCTCCTGATTGGCGGGGAGGCACTGTGGTGTAAAAACAGCAAAAATGTATTCGCTATGGTCACAAAACAGGGTGGGATCAGGGCGCACTATCTGCGCCCCAAGCCCATCCTTTTTTGAAGCCTTTTAGAGCCTCAGGCTCTAATCAGGTGCTTAAAAAAACACCCCCGCCCACGCTGCCATAGGAGTCCATGGGTTCGGCATCCTTAAAGGGGTTGGGCGCATGGATTGGGAGGTGGCAGCAGGGATTGGGGGGGGGAGGCGCCTGTGCGCCCACAATAAACGGACCACCCCTCTTGTGGCTTCAGCCCTGCCTACTTTATTTCTGATGGTCTACAAAGAACACAGACCCCTCCTCACCTCAACTTACAAGATTTTTGGCAAGAACAACAGGTATTTTTTGCATTTATTGAACAAATATAACAAAATACTTTCAGTGGTATATTTAGCAGCCAAAAAAGGAGCAGATAAAGCCCCTGCCACATGGGGCGAATCACTTTAGTGAAGTGCACCAGCTTAGCAGGAGATCGCTCTATTGATCTCCGCTGAGCCGGAGGATGACAGGTCCCTCTCTGCTCATTGAACAGTGACTTGTGAGAGCTCTGTCAGAGCCCTGCTAATTCCTATGTAGAGAGCAGATAAAAATGAACAGCATGTCCGTTTTCATCAGAGCCGATCCGCCACATGGCTGGCTGAACGTATCGCCATACGTCTGATTTTAGCAGATCAGATGGCAGACAGATGCATTGAGGTGGGCGCCGATGCTGGTGACCGGTAGTCTTGATGACCACCAGGCGGGCATGAGAGGCAGAACAGGGAACATGTGTGTGTAAACACACAAATCTCTGTTCTGTGAGGAGAGGAGAGGCAGATTGTGAGTTCCTAATAGCTATGAACCACAATCTGTCATCTCCTATAGTCAGTTCCCTCCCCCCGCAATTAGAAGACACAGTCAGATAAAACAGTTAACCCCTTGATTGCCCTGCTAGTGTTAACCCCTTCCCTGCTAGTGACATTAACACAGTAATCAGTGCATTTTTATAGCACTGATCGCTGTATAATTGTCAGTGGTTTCAAAAATGTGTCAAAAGCGTCCGATGTGTCTGCCATAATGTCACAGTCCTGATACAAATCGTAGATCGCCGCCATTACTAGTAAAAAATAAAAATAAAAATAAAAATGCAATAAATCTATCCCCTATTTTGTAGAGGCTATAACTTTTGTGCAAACCAATCAATGTACGTTCATTGCGATTTTTATTAGGAAAAATATGTAGAAGAATATATATTGGTCTCAACTGAGGAAAAAAATTAGCTATTTTTTTAAATTGGGGATATTTATTATAGCAAAAAGTACAAAATATTGTGTTTTTATCAAAAATTGTCGCTCTTTTTTTGTTTATAGCGCAAAAAATAAAAACCACAGAGATGATCAAATACCACCAAAAGAAAGCTCTATTTGTGTGAAAAAAAAGGACAATTTTGTTTGGGTACAGCGTCGCATAACCTCGCAATTGTCAGTTAATGCGACACAGTGCTGAATCGTAAAAAATGGCCTGGTCATTGAGCAGCCAAATCTTCTGGGGCTGAAGTGGTTAAGCTGTGTAGGGGGCTTTTCACTGTTAGGGCGGTAAGGATGTGGAACTCTCTTCCACAATCGGTGGTGTCTGCAGGAAGTATGGATAGTTTTAAGGGACTCTTGGACATGCATCTTAGTGAACACAATATGTGGGGATAACTCAGCATACTCATCCATCTCATCCATATTCAGCACACTCATCCATCCATCCAGCCATGCTCAGCCATCCATACTCAGCATACTCATCCATCTATCCATGCTCAGCCATCCATACTCAGCATACCCATCCATACTCAGCATACTCATCCATCCATCCATGCTCAGCCATCCATACTCAGCATACTCAGCCATCCATACTCAGCATACCCATCCATACTCAGAATACTCATCTATCCATCCATGCTCAGCCATCCATCTATCCTCAGCAATACTCATCCATCCATCCATGCTCAGCCATTCCATCCACCCCCATGTATAATTAGCCATCACCATCCATGCTCAGCCATATACAGCCATACTTAGCAATACTCAGCTGTACCCAGCCATACTCAGCTATACTTAGCCTTACTCAGTTGTAGTCAGTTGTACCCAGCCATACTCAGCCATACCCGCCATCCCATCTATACGCAGCCATACTCCGCTGTACCAATCCGTACTCAGTCGTACCTGGCCATACTCAGCCATACTCATTCATGCTCAGCCATCCCCATCCACAGCTCATCCATCCCCATTTATGCTCATCCATGCCACATCATTTCGCATCCATGCCACTACAGTGCCTCACAAAAGTGTAATAGGTAGTCAAATTAGATTTGACATTTATGTCCTTAGAACACCTGACGGGGTCCTCTGCATGTTGGTCCTCTGTATGTGGCCACGCTGTGGAAAAGTGTGGTGTTGCCATACTCAGGAGGAGTATGAGAATCTATTTTGGGGTGTAATTTTTGGCATGTACATGCTATGTGTTAGTGAAATTGTGTAAATAGACAACATTGTGTAAAAAAAAATGTGTTTTCATTTTCTTTACACATTTTCCAAAAACTTGCAGGAAAAAATTACATGTTCAAAATACTCATTATGCCTCATAGATTATACATTGGGTTGTTTTCTATCCAACGCCTGATGGGGCTCCCTGCATGTTGGTTCTCTGTATGTGGTCACAGTGTGTAACAGTCTCACACATGTGGTATTGCCATACTCAGGAGGAATAGTAGAATGTTTTTTGGGGTGTAATTTGTGCTATGCATATGCTGTGTCTGAGAAATAACCTGCTAATATAACAATTTTGTGGAAAAAAATCTTGATTTTGCAAAGAATTGTGGGAAAAAATGACAACTCCAAAAAACTCACCATGCCTCTTACTAAATACCTTGAAATGTCTACTTTCCAAAAAGGTAATTTTGGGGGTATTTGTACTTCCCTGGCTTGTTACGGTCTCAAGAAATGAGATAGGCTGTCAGTACTTCAGGTGTGATCAATTTTCAGAGATTGGCCCCATAGCTTGTGAACTCTATAACTTTCATAAAGACCAAATAATATACACGATTTGGGTTATTTTTACCAAAGATATGTAGCGGTATAAATTTTGGCCAAAATATATGAATAAAAGTTACTAATTTGCAAAATTTTATAACAGAAACAAAGAAAAATGCATTTTTTTTACAGAATTTTCGGTCATTTTTCTTTTATAGCGCAAAAAATATAAAAACCCAGCGGTGATTAAATACCACCAAAAGAAAGCTCTATTTGTGTGAAAAAAAGGGACAAAAATTTCATATAAGTACAGTGTTGCATGACTGAGTAACTGTCATTCAAATTGTGAGAGCACCGAAAGCTGAAAATTGGTCTGGCTAGTAAGGGGGTTTAAGCGCCCAGTGGGTAAATGGTTAATACAGAGAAAAAAATCACCAAGACTGCATTTCTTATTGAAAGAATGAAGTTAATTTTTACATATTACTAAGAATAAAAGACAGGCAATCAGCAATTTTAAAGGAGCAAGGATAATCCCATATTTTGAGAAGTTTATATCTAAATTTTTGAGTTTTAAGTGACCAGTTTGTATCCCCTCCAGTTGTAATATTTTTTTCTTAGTACTGTAAAGTTCATCAAGTGTCTCTAAAATATAATGTTTGTTGATGGTGTCTAATACTAACATCTCCTGCTTTCTATGCTGCTGATCACTTCTGTATTGCAGAAAAAATATTTCTTGAAGAATCTTCTGAATCTAAAGCTGCGTACACACGATCGGATTTCTCGTCGGAAAAAGATATGATGGCTTTTCCGAAGGTATTCCAATCAAGTTTGCCTTGCATTCGCAAGGTCACGCAAAAGTTCCCTGAAATTACGACTGTCAAGAACGCGGTGACGTACAAAACTACGATGAGCCCAGAAGATGATGTTCAATGCTTCCGAGCATGCGTCGAATTGTTTCCGAGCATGCATAGGAATTGCCACAGATGATCACATTTTCAGATAGGAACTTTTCCCAACTGAAAAGTTGAGAGCATGCTCTCAATCTTTTGCTGGCTGGAATTCGGCCACCAAAAGACCGATAGAGCATACACACGGTCCCATTTTCCAATGAAAAAAATCTCATCGGTCTTTCCGATTGTGTGTATGCGGCATTAGAAATCTGATACTCTCAGAAGTGTTGGATTCAGAAGATTCCTGTAGTAGCTTCTCCACAATATATGTGCGATCAGTGAAATAGACAAGAAAAGAGGTAATTACTTAACACCTTTGCAGAGGCTGCACTTTTTTACCTTTTTATTCTAGTAACAGTGTTGCTTTGAAGATAATAACATACTTTTTTTGCTAAGACAAAAAATATTGTTTCCTGCAGTTTATTAAGCTATGGATAGTACACTATTACATTTCTGTTGTGTAAATGTTTTTCCCAATGTGAAATGTAAGCATGTCATGAATGCACATTCTGAGAGCACAGTGACATTAAGAATCTTCAGAAATGAATGAGTGAACATACTAATGAAGGTAATCATCTCATTAGTGATACCCAAACTGCCTCAGGATGGTATAGGATTCCTATGAGATCAAGATCTGGCTTCTGTCAAATTATGTCCAGGGGGAAAGTTTTTTGATTATTTAAAAATATTAATAGGTGACAATTGTATTTTAATGAATTAAGACAATTTGTATTTATTTGGAAAGATTTACAGCTGGATGAACAAAAGAGACACGTTGGCATATTGAAGAGAAGCTCTTTATATTATTAGATTGTAAACAAAATACCTATTAATTAATAGTACCAATACATCTTATTTAAAAATGACTTATGTGATTTATTCATACAGTACTTACAAATTACTTAACTCAGTGTACAAAGTAGAGCTGCATGATTAATCGTTAAAAAATTGTGATCTCGATTCAACCCCCTCACGATCTCGATGCAGAATTTCCCTGATTCATTCATGTAACAAGTGTAGAGTTCTCTGCTCACTGTCAAAACAAAGAAAACGGACAGCCTGCCAAGATTTTTAACATTGTCTGCACTAGTAGATAACTATAAACCTTGTAACTTTTTGTTTTTAGATCAAAGGAATGAACTTCGGTGTATAGATGAGGGCAGTTTAACCTTTTGAAAACAAAACCTTTTTCTGACACTTGTTTCTTACAAAGTTAAAATCTTTATTCTTTGCTAGAAAAGTACATACTTGGAACCCCCACAGTACAGTACAGTACATACTTGGAACATTATGCATACATACACACACACACATATATACACATGTACAGTTTAGCAGAGATCCTAGGGAATAAAATGGCGATTGTTGCAATATTTTTATATATTATTATATTTTATGTCACACTGTATTTTCGCAGTGGTCTTTCAAATGCAATTTTTTGGGAAAAAAATATACTTCAATGAATTAAAAAGAAAAAAAAACTAAACAGTAAAGTTTGCTCAATTTTTTGTATATTGTGTAAGATGATGTTATGCCATAAGAATTGTGAGAGAATCGTGATCTTTATTCTAAGCAAAAAAATTGTGTTTCTCATTTTAGCTAGAATAGTGCAGCTCTAGTACAAAAAATAATCACATAAGTTCCAGATCAGTTCAATATCCTTCCTAGAAATGAGTAAATCTGCTGGGGTTTGATTGGACAAAAAAATCCAATTGAACTCTATTGGGGGGGGGGGGGGGGGGTCCTGTTAGTAAATTCGGGACATTTTCAAGGTGAATTGGCAAACTACTTTAAAAAAAGGGCACACGCTTTCATGGGGTACCATTGTAAAAAAAAAATTATTATACTGCACACCAGGGATAGGGCCAAAATTGAAAATACACAAATCCCTTAAATAACATTATTGGGAGATGTCTTAAAGCTATACTAAGTGTCATTTTAGTTTGAAAAAAGAGGCTTTCATTCGGTAGTTATAGCAATGTCATATTTTTTCATCAAGCGGTAATGGACTTGCTTTGACCAGTAGATACAAATTGGCACTCAGTTCACTGAGGCTGTTCCTGTCCCCACTAGTGCAAAACTGTCCCCCGCCACTGGCCAATTTCCATAAAACTCTCAAAAAGGACTGAAGATGATACAGAAGGACATTTTTAATGAAGGAGAAAATCCTGAAATGTAATAGAAACAAAGAATACCAGAGGTAGGTGTTTTACTGCAAGAATTCAGATACTGTAGTGGACACAGCAGTGTAAAATTGGCAAGCAGAGTATACTTTTACAGGCCTAACCAAATTATGCCTAACTTATTTTTACTATGGGGATTTAAAGGGCAGTGATTGTGAGTGAAATAATTATACCGTGTACACACGGCCGGACTTTTCGACAGCAAAGGTCTGACGGAACGAATCCGTCGGACAATTCAACCATGCGTGGGCTTCATCTGACCATCGCTGTCGAAAAAACAGACAGACTTTAAATTTAGAACATGTTTAAAATCTTTCCGACGGACTTGAATCCAGTCGAAAAATCTGTTCCTCGGTATGCTAGTCTGGCGGACGAAAACCGACGTTAGGGCACCTTTGGCTACTGGCAATGAACTTCCTTATTCTAGTCTTGTCGTACGTCATCACGGTCAATTGTGATTGTGTGTGGCCAAGTCCGTTCATTCGGAAAGTTCATCGGAACTCCGCTGAAAAGTCAGTCGGGAAGACCGTTGGACCTAGTCTCCCGGAAAGTCTGGTTGTATGTACACGGCATAACATTGCTTGCAATTTCCCAAGAGAAAAACATTGGAAAAAGGGTTATTACAGAGTTGCCAAAATTATTAAATCAAAAACAGGACAATGCACACCCAAATCACAGTATCTGAACAGAATTACCATAATTTAATAAGTGAGGTTGCTGGAACCATAGACCAGGTTTCCTCAAGAAGATAGACCCATGAATAATAAGCTCCAAATAAATAATTGGCAGCACTGCAGACCGCTAGCTTTTAAATTCTATATATTCATAAAGGAATATCATATAACAATAAATTGTTGTAAATGTACGAGATCTCCTCACAGTTCTTCTATCAAGGCAAAAGCAGTTTCTCAACTACAAGCTTTATATATTTATTTATTACAACAGGGAGGAGATCCAGGCTAAAAGTACAGCAATTACCAAGCATCAATACACACGGATGGATACCAGAAAGAACTTTCAGATGGCATACAGACACTCAGAATTAGGCTGAGGTGGGGTAAAATAATAGATACTGAACAGTATAAACAATATGTAAATGTAAAAAAACTCATAACAAGTAACCTGCCCGGCTTTATAATTAAAAAGTCAAAACAGTGTGACAAAATGTGAGTATGACTAGAGATATGAAAGACCTGGTGAACCTTGGGATACAACAGAGAAACAAATTCTTCAGTGCAAACAGTGTGCATGGCCAGATGCACAATTTGGCCACATTTACACTTTGAAGCACTTCAACACTTGACACTAGGGATTACCATTATATTCAATGGTTTCTGTCAACATCTGCGCACGGTGTCGATTAAAATATGTTGCTTGGAAAAGTACATGAGCTCCCTTTGGGGGAGAGTTGCATGTTTTCTTGCCTAACTTTGGCTAAAATAATTAAAAAAAAATACTCAAGGTTAAACAAAAAAATGGGCAAAAATATACCTGTACAAATGCTCATAAAAACACCCTAAAAGTTACCAAAGATGTTCAGTTGAAGTGGGAATTGGGCCTAAAGCCTGGTACATACAACCCAGTGGACTTAATGAAAAAAAAGAGCTCAGGAGGAGACCCTGTACTAACAATCCGATGTTAGTACATTGCTCTCCCCTTGCTGAGCTATTGTGTTCTGACAGGAGGACGGCTTCCCTGCCAGAACACACTGGTCAGCATTCTTTTTCAGTCATGCCCCTTTGGCAGAAGCTGGATGTTCGGCCAGCTTTTGTTGGACCAGCTGGCGTACACACAATGAATGCAACACAAAATCACACCGCTCTGAACAGAAAATCCAAATGATAAGATGGATAGTGGCGCACCTAGTCCTGGTGCCCTGGATTAGGGTGTCCCTCCCACATCCAGAAACAAACCACAAAGAGCCAGCACCACTGGAAATTCAGTCTTCAATTTTATTGTTGTCATATGACCATAAGAAAAAGAAAGCGCAGACGCATTGCGGCATGCAGGCCCTGTGCACAGCTGGCATACACACAGGCTGAATGGCAGCTAGTCTCTACTGAATTGGCAGATACTGCATGGTATTTGGCCCATGTGTATGGCCTTTAATAGGGGAAGAATGATTAACCACTTACCGACCACCGTCATCATGCAGCGGCTGTTTGAAGAGGAATACCGTTGTTCTTTAAAAAGACAGTGTAAAAATAAAAAATAAAAAGTTAAATAAATACGATTTTTTTTTTTCAAATCGCCTCATCCCGCTGGGCTTGCAAGCAGAAGCGAACGCATACCGCATCCACATATAAAAAACCACACATGTGAGGTATCACTGCGATCATTAGAGTGAGAGCAATAGTTCTAGGACTAGACCTCCTCTGTAACCCAAAACGGGTAAACTGGTAACTCCCTAGAGGAGAGACACTTTAGAGAGGATATGATTGCGATGTACAAATATCTCAATAATGATCCCAGCGTAAGTATGAAACTTTTCAGTCCCGGGGAGTGTAAGAGGACATGGGGCCACACGATGAGACTGGTCAAGAAACAGTTTAACCTTAAGCTGCGTAGGGGGTTTTTCACTGTCAGGGGGATACGGATGGGGAACTCTCTTCCACAACTGGTGGTGTCTGCAGTAAGTCTGGATAGATTTAAGGGGCTCTTGGACATGCATCTTAGCGTAAACAATTTAAAGGAATATGGGAAATGATTTTTATACACACATACACACACCTACATAGGTTGAACTGGATGGACTGTTGTCTTTATTCAACCTTACAAACTATTTTACTCTTTGGGTGGTGGGCATTCCTCAACGATGCAAAGACCGGTGCTGGTATGATATAGCATTGCCAACACTATAGTTTCCTTTTAACATGTATTGCAATGGTAATTTTAACTACACGTGTTATTTGAAAAGAGTATACCCACCCTGGCATATAATATCAACATCACTGTGCTTCTCCATGCTCATTATTTCTCAGTCCTCAGAAATCTTACTAGATAGTTTCATATGGTTCAATTTAAAGCTAAAGGAAGTTCCTCTTCTCCATCAGCAGTTAAAGTTCCAATAAGATGCAGCTAAAACAGTGCTCTTTCAGCCTATAAAGGAGACAAAAAAGGGGGCTTATCTCATACTGTCTGAACTTGATTATAGCCATTTATTTATAATTATAGGAACGTATAGCAGCTGAAAACTTTTAACAGAAGTCTTATGCCCTGTACACATAGTCGGACATTCCGACGACAAAATCCGTTGGATTTTTTCAGATGGATTTTGGCCCAAACCTGTCTTGCATACACACAGTCGCACAAAGTTGTCGGAAAATCCGATCGTTCAGAATGAGGTGACGTTCAACACGTATGACGTGACTATAAACAGGCCAGTGGCCAAAAGCTTTAGTCTCGTAATTTATTCTGAGCATGCGTGGCACTTTGTGCGTTGTAATTGTCTACACACGATCGGAATTTAATCGGAATCGGATTTGGTTGTCGGAAAATTTTAGATCCAGACCTCAAACTTCGTGTGTTGGAAATTTTCGACAGAAAAAGTCAGATGGAGCCCACACACGATCGGAATTTCCGACAACACAAAACGATCGCACATTTTCCGTTGCAAAGTCCGACCGCGTGTGCAGGGCATAAGTTCTTGAAGATATTTGAAGAATCTGCATTCCATATTAATAGATTTATATTAGTAATACTCTAATACAGTAATACCTTGGTTTGCAACCATAATTCTTTCTAGAAGCATGCTTTTAATCCAAAGCACTCTTATATCAAAACGAATTTTCCCATAAGAAATAAAGGAAGCTCAGATAGTTTATTCATATAAAAAGTATCAGGGGCGCATGCGTGACTTTCCAAGATGGCGGACGCGTAATCCGTGAGCTCCGGTCCCGTCCCGCAATCCGCGGCCCCTGACAAGCTAATGCTGACACAGATCGTTACAGGGGTAACCCTCTGAGCCTTCTTAACCCTTCCTGGCACTTCATGGAAAAAATCGGGGACCAAAAGTCAGTCTATCGAGCCCCACAGCCTCCGCGGCCCTCCTCCACTATGGACCGCTTTCTAACTAGGCCTCCATTCCCCGTCTCAATTACGCTGGGGGTTCCGGAGGACTATGCCAACACTCTTATGATGGAGGTTCCTTCACAGCAACCCCCCCATCCACACATGTCCCCCTCCTCTCAGCAGGCTCTCACTTCCGAGCTGATGGACCTTAAACTCCAGACCCTGGCCCAGTGAGTTACCAGGGACATAGCTCGGGAGATGGGGAGAATCTCCAGGGAACTCAGGGGGGAAATAGACGCCCTCGGGGAATGCACTGCAACCCTGGAAATGAAATTCGATGAGACCTTGCAATATGTGCAGGCTCTTGAAGAGGAAAATGCTACTCTTAAAAACTCTGTCTTCCAATTGCAATTGCAACAGGAGGACCTTGAGAACAGAGAAAGGCGCCAAAACCTTAGGATCCGCAGAGTATCTGAAAAGGTAGCTGATAACAACATAAGGCCATACGTCCTCAGCCTCTTCAACACCCTGGCACCTGAAATAGTGGACATAAACTGGCGTCTTGATCGTGCCCATAGATCCCTGGCCCCTAAGCCCCCAGCGGGGACCAGGCCCCGTGATATAGTGGTACGTTTCCACTTTTATGAAAGCAAGGAAGCCCTGACAAAAGCACACGCAACAGGTCCAGCATTGAATATAAGGGAGACAAAATCCAACTGTTCAGTGACCTCTCTCCTATCACGCTGGCCAAGCGCCGCTCTCTGAGGCCCATCACGGCCCACCTTCAAGAGCATAAGGTCCCTTATTATTGGGGCTTGCCCTTCCGTTTAACCACTTAAGGACCGCCGTATTGCCATTGTACGTCATCACAATGGCACAGGCAGGCACAAGCACGTAGATGTACGTGCCTGCCTTCCAGCGGGTGGGGGGTCCGATCGGACCCCCTCCCGCTGGATACGGCGGTCCGGTTCCCTCCAGGAGCGATTCGTGATGAGGGGATGGCCGTTGGTTTCTGGCCACCCCCTCTGGATCGCTCCTGGCCAATGACAAGCTTCCTCCCACTGTGTATTGTTTACACAGGAAGGAGGAAGTGATGTCATTCTCCTCGGGGCGGTCTTTTTGACCGGACTACGAGGAGAAGACTAAAAGTAAATGCACCAAAACACTACACTGACACATAGGTACACATAGGTACATTTCTTTACTGATCACTGCATTCAGTGTCAGTTGTAACAGTTAAAACTGTCAGGGCAGTTAGTGTTAGGTCCAGGGTAGCCCCCTATCACCCCCCAATAAAGATTTAACCCCCTGATTGCCCCATAGAGTTAACCCTTTCACCCCCTTTTGCCAGTGTCACTAAGCGATCATTTTTCTGATCGCTGCATCAGTGTCGCTACTGTCGCTAGGTAGCTAGTTATTTTTTTAGGTTCACCGCCAGGTTTTTATATCGCTAGGTACCCGATATACTACCCAATAATGGTTTTAACCCCCTGATTGCCCCTAGTTAACCCTTTCACCCCCTTTTGTCAGTGTCACTAAGCGATCATTTTTCTGATCGCTGCATTAGTGTCGCTACTGTCGCTAGGTAGCTAGTTATTTTTTTAGGTTCACCGCCAGGTTTTTATAGCGCTAGGTACCCCGATATACTACCCAATAATGGTTTTAACCCCCTGATTGCCCCTAGTTAACCCTTTCACCCCCTTTTGCCAGTGTCACTAAGCGATCATTTTTCTGATCGCTGCATTAGTGTCGCTACTGTCGCTAGGTAGCTAGTTATTTTTTTAGGTTCACCGCCAGGTTTTTATAGCGCTAGGTACCCGATATACTACCCAATAATGGTTTTAACCCCCTGATTGCCCCTAGTTAACCCTTTCACCCCCTTTTGCCACTGTCACTAAGCGATAATTTTTCTGATCGCTGCATTAGTGTCGCTAGTATCGCTAGGTAGCTAGTTATTTTTTTAGGTTCACCGCCAGGTTTTTATAGCGCTAGGTACCCCGATATACTACCCAATAATGGTTTTAACCCCCTGATTGCCCCTAGTTAACCCTTTCACCCCCTTTTGCCAGTTTCACTAAGCGATCGTTTTTCTGATCGCTGCATTAGTGTCACTAGTGCCGCTAGGTAGCTAGTTATTTTTTTAGGTTCACCGCCAGGTTTTTATAGCGTTAGGTACCCCCATATACTACCCAATAATGGTTTTAACCCCCTGATTGCCCCTAGTTAACCCTTTCACCAGCGATCACAGTATAAGTGTCACTGGTGACGCTGGTTAGCCAGTTAGTTATTTAGGTTCCCTGTCAGGTTTAAAAATTTGAACCCCCTGATTGCCCCTAGTTAACCCTTTCACCACTGATCACCGTATAAGTGGTACGGGTGACTCTGGTTAGTTTGCTTTTTATAGCATCAGGGCACCCACCATTTATTACCCAATAAAGGTTTAACCCCCTGATCACCCGGCGGGTGATATCAATTAGGTTTTAGGGTCAGGGTCTGCGTCGCCCCAGGCAGCGCTAGGCTAGTGCCAGTACCGCTAACACCCACACGCAAAGCATAAACCTCCTGTAGTGGTATAGAATCTGAACAGATCAATATCTGATCTGATCAGATCTATACTAGCGTCCCCAGCAGTTCAGGGTTCCAAAAAAACGCATTGTTAGCGGGATCAGCCCAGATACCTGCTAGCACCTGCGTTTTGCCCCTCTGCCCAGCCCACCCAAGTGCAGTATCGATCGATCACTGTCACTTACAAAACACTAAACACATAACTGCAGCGATCGCAGAGTCAGGCCTGATCCCTGCGATCGCTAACAGTTTTTCTGGTAGCATTTTATATTTAAATCCGGAAGGCAGTGCTTGGTTTTCGGGGTCCCGTACGTGGCTAGGCTCCCAAAAAGTCCCCCACATGTGGTATCCCCGTACTCGGGAGAAGCGGCAGAATTTATTTTGGGGTGTAATTTGACTTATGCCCATAGCATGTGTGAGCAATATATCATTTAGTGACAACTTTGTGCAAAAAAAAAAAAAGTTTGTAATATTCCCGCAACTTGTGGCAAAATATAAAATATTCCATGGACTCAACATGCCTCTCAGTAAATAGCTTGGGGTGTCTACTTTCCAAAATGGGGTCATTTTGGGGGGTTTTGTGCTATTTTGGAATTTTATGGCCTTCGAAACTGTGATAGGTAGTGAGGAGTGAAATCAAAAATTTGCACCCTTAGAAATCCTGAAGGTGGTGATTGGTTTTCGGGGTGCCGTGCGCGACTAGACTCCCAAAAAGTCCCACACATGTGGTATCCCCATACTCGGGAGAAGTAGCGGAATATATTTTGGGGTGCAATTCCACATATAACCATGGCATGTGTGAGCAATATATCATTTAGTGACAACTTTTTGTAAAAATTTTTATTTTTATTTATTTTTTTTGTCATTATTCAATCCCTTAGGACAAAAAAAATTAATATTCAATGGGCTCAACATACCCATCAGCAATTTCCTTGGGGTGTCTACTTTCCAAAATGGGGTCATTTGGGGGGGGGGGTTTGTACTGCCCTGCCATTTTAGCACCTCAAGAAATGAGATAGGCAGTCATAAATTAAAAGATGTGTAAATTCCAGAAAATGTACTCTAGTTTGTAGACGCTATAACTTTTGCGCAAACCAAAAAATATACGCTTATTGACATTTTTTTTACTAAAGACATGTGGCTGAATACATTTTGCCCTCAATGTATGACTAAAATTTAGTTTATTCGATTTTTCTTATAACAAAAAGAAGAAAATATCGTTTATTTTCAAAATTTTCGCTCTTTTTCCATTTATATCGCAAAAAATAAAAATCGCAGAGGCAATCAAATACCATCAAAAGAAAGCTCTATTTGTGGGAAGAAAAGGACGCAAATTTAGTTTGGGTGCAATATTGCATGACCGCGCAAATTACCAGTTAAAGCAGCGCAGTGCGAAATTGGAAAAAGACCTCTGGTCCTTAAGGTGTTTATTGGTCCGGGCTGTAGTGGTTAAGTGTTACCATGGAGGGGGTTCAACACACCCTGCGAGACCCCCAAGAAGGTGAGGCCTTTCTAAAACGGCTGGGCCTACCCTCACTTCCTGCAAAGTTTGACCAGGCCCCCCCAGCCACCCCAAGGCATAGTTCCTACCAGGATTTGGACTCCAGTGAGAGGAAGAGGATCAAAGGCATACTCCACTCCCAAACGATCTCAATGATCCAGACCACCCACTTGAAACCCTGTTGGGGCCCCATATGGTCTTCACCTCTCCTTTGTTTTCACCCCCAGGGAAACACAGCTTCAATGCCAACCCCCTCCCTTCCTTCTTCAGTTGTCAATCAGCAATGTTCTGCACCGCATTCTCTAAGTTCGGTAGACTTTAACTGTTTTGTGATCCACTCTAATGACGGATCCCTCCTTCCTCCACTACCCTTGACAAGGAGGCTATGAGGAGCGCCTAAAATGTCAGTCACCATCTCCACCGGATCATAGTGCCAGGACGTCATGGACCTCTCCCCATGTTGGAGACTGCTATGCTCCCCACCAAGTCCTTGGGCTGCGGCCGAGGACCCCTGAGATGTGTGGTCATCTCAGGTTTTTTTATATTGCTATTTTTTTTTTTGTTTAGGCCAAGTCGGCCTCATTGTTGTTATACTACACTCTATCCTCTGGTCCCCTTTTTGGATCACCCTAAGAACCCTTTTTTTGGAGGGTTAATTTTTTTGCTATTTTTTCATTTTGGTTTTCTACTCGCTGCTCTCATTTTTCTTTTTGTGTTTATTTTTACTTTTATTTTCTTATTATCACTACTAATTCCAGCAATGATGTTGATTGTCTTACTCATAATGTGTTGTTTGATAGGTTATGGTATATCACTTGGCTCCTATTATGCTATGCTGTAGCTGGACCTCCGTCCACTGATTTAAATATCCACTGGCCTGACTGTCCTGATATAACATGGCTTTGAAATGAATGTCATATAATGTGAAGGGCCTGAATTCTATAAAGAAAAGATGGTTGGCCCTATGAGAGTTCAGGACCTCCGGTGCGGATGTAATCCTGGTTCAGGAGAAGCACTTCCGAGCCAGGGGATCCTTGAAATTCGCATTTAAACAATTCCTGTTGTCCTATATGGCATCTGACCCCTCTGGAAAAGCTGGTGTAGCAATATTAATAAGACGCTCATGTCCTATCCAGATTGGGTCAACCCCTTTGGACCCTCATGGTCGTTACATAATTTTGCAGGGCTCTTACTTGTCTAATCCTATAACAATCATGAACATTTATGCCCCCAATTCGGGTCAGGTTAAATTTCTTACTGATTTCGCACTGATGAAGTCACGTGATATGATGTCACGCGTAGGGACGGGAAGGAAGCTGACTGTGGATGCACTTTCTGCTGATTACTAGAAAAAGGCTTTTTTCTATCTATTAATGTGTGAGTACTCTGTGTATGAAAATTTTTAATAAATGCTATTTGTGAAATACTACACTATGGTATTCCCTCTCTATTAATCTATTGGGTCCTATGGAGCAATAAGAATAAAATTTAAAGGAGAAGGTGACCGAATTTACCAGGAGAGAAGACATATAAAGAAATCTATATACCTCTATGCGAATCCCTCCTTGCTATAGGTAAGGGGCCACTGCCCACTAACGTGTGATCACAGCGGGATTAAGCACTGGGAGATCCACACCTCAGTTGAATTTGCACAAGTTTGCACAAAGCACTTGCACTTAAAGGAGACTGTTGTTTATTTATGGACTTGAATATTTATATTTTTTTATTGTTTTTCTTTTTGATGGATTTCAATATGTATATTTAATCTATAGAGGCCGCATTCATTCTGATATAACGTATGTTACAGCCGGCTCTGTAGTGCGTTTACTACTATATATATTTTTTGTTTAATTCTAAAGTTTATTTCCATGTGATCAGGAGAGGGTACCCTCTTTTTGGTCTAGGTATGCTCTCTTATTTTCTTGTATATCATTTGTTTATTATTAGGGTGGTTCACTTATATCACCTCTGGAGAGTGTTTACTTATTTGCACATTTATAAGACGCACTTGGCACTTTATGATCAATTCACTGTTTTTTGGCTTTGCACTCAATTGAAGCAGTTGTGTTTCCGTGGAGGTTTTCAATTGACTCTGTAGTGCATTTACTTTTTTTTTTTAAAGAGATACTTACCTTTGTTCACTTGATTTTCATTTATTTGGATTCTATCACCTCTGTGGTAAGTTTATTTTATTTAATGTAGCACTTTGCACTTTTTGATATTATTCAGTAGACTTTTATATATATATTTTTATATTACACTATTGATTTATGTAACTAGGCATTATACTTATCACCCTCGGAGGGTTATTTAATATAGGGGCAGCGCAATACCAACATATCTTAAATTAGAACTCCTACAGAGATTCTCCCACCACTTTATGGTGATAGGAGGTGACTTTATTGCTGTGCTCTCTCCCACCCGAGACAGGAAATCTCTATTCAACACCACACCACATCAACCTCCACCTCGCACTCCCTGGCCACCTCCTTCCGAAAACTGATCCAAACTCATCTTATGTTTAACGCATGGCACATCAAACACCCCCCTTAGGTAAGCAATTTTCATTTTATTCCCCCCTCACAAGATGTTCTCTAGACTGGACTACTTCCTGGTTACTGCCCCCTTGCTATCACACATGGTGGCGCACGACCTGGGTACAATTACCTGGTTGGACCACAATCCCATAACCTTAGACTTAAACCTTTCAGCAGCTTTCTCCAGGACATGTCATTGGAGACTCAATGAATCCCTGCTTAAGCACCCTGAAACTAATAATAAACTCTAGGCGGCCCTAAATGAATATTTCCTCCTGAACAAAGGCTCCGTGCCCAGCCCGTCCACACTTTGGGAGGCTCACAAGGCGTACTTCTGAGGGCAGTGTATTGCTGTCAGCTCCCAAAGAAAGAAGAACGCAGGCTTCTTGAAATCCTCTCTATTGTCTGAGCTTCAAGCTGCAGAAAGAGCTTTGCTTCGCCCACAGTGGGCCGGCTGCCCAAGTAAAGACACCAAGTAAAATCCCTAGACATGTCTACCATAGATAAATCGCTCCTGTGGGCTAAACAAAAATCCTATGAGTTTTCGAACAAGCCTCACAGAATGCTGGTCTCTAGACTCAACCCAGGGCCCTTTCACTCTTTCCACATCAAACACCCCGATGGGACTCCCACTTTTTGCTAACAGACCATGACCTGGGTATTTGGTGAATTCTATAACAAACTCTATAACTGTCTCTCCCCCAGTCATCATCCTCCATTTTACACAGCAGCCTTTGAGGAGTTTATGTCAGACTTGAAACTACTCAAGCTATCAGACTCAGAAGTGCAAACAGTAAATGCACCATCTCAGCAGAAGAATAAATTAGCACCGTCAAGTCTCTTCCATCCCACAAAGCCCCTGGTCCAGACGGTCTCCCCTATTCCTACTATAAGAACTTCCTCTCAATTCTGTCACCACATCTAGTGACATTGTACAACTCTCTTCTCCAAGGCACACCCCCCCACCAACAATTTCTCCATTCCTACATCACGTTCATACCAAAACCGGACAAGGACCCGACCCTCCCAGACAACTATAGACCTATAGCACTTTTAAACTCAGACTATAAGTTATTTACAAAACTCCTAGCCAACCGCCTATCCCAATTCCTGACGAAGCTAATAGACAGAAACCAGGTAGGCTTTGTCCCTACCAGAAACGCAGGAGATAACACTCGGCGAACTATAGACCTCATTGACATGCTGAACAGAGACCGGCACCCCGCCCTGATTCTTAGCCTAGATGCCCAAAAGGCATTTGACAGATTAAGCTGGTCCTACATGTTCGCAAACCCTCACTAAATTTGGGATCCAGGGTCCCTTTCTCTCGGCCCTGAAATCCCTCTATTCTAACCCCTCTTCTCAGGTCCGATTAGCTTCTTTCACTTCCCAAACATTTCCCATGTCAAATGGAACTAGGAAAGGTTTCCTCTCTCCCCACTCCTCTTTATACTGTGCCTTGAACCCCTGGCAGATCCCATCCCGATATAAAAGGGATTCCCATGCGTCAAAGGGAGTATAAGTTATCCTTATTTGCGGACGATGTCCTCCTCACCCTAACCAAACCTCATACTTCTCTCCCATCATTGCATGTTCTATTATCTCAATTTAGCTCCCTATTGGGTTATAAGGTTAACATTGCAAAAACTGAAGCCCTACCCCTTCACCTACCTCTGGAGGAACTCCTGAAATTAAAAAGTACTTACCCCTATCACTGGTGCACATCATCCCTCAAATATCCTGGGGTTCAACTCACAACATCTTACCTTTCCCTTTACTTGACCAATTACCTTCAACTGTTCAGGTCTATCAATACTATGTTGTCTCAATGGAATCTTCTCCCTTTGTCCTGGATTGGTAGGATTAATGTGCTGAAGATGTCAATCATGCCGAAATTATTCGATTTTTTCTAAACACTCCCGGTCCCCATCCCAATGGCTCAGATAAAAATACTTAAGAGGTGGTTCCTCAACTTTATTTGGAGGGGCGGGGCCCATAGACTGGCCAGCTCGATTATCTTTTCTCTTAAAGGTCAAGGTGCTATGGGGGCTCCAGACGTCTACAAATATTTTCTGGCCTCCCACCTGCATCATGTTCTAGTCTGAGACCCCCGAACCACTAGATAGATAGAGATGGGCTCCCTTTTCCCAGCCCATCCTTGCTCCCTAGTATGGTCCCCCGAAGCAACGTCGGATCCCAGGTTTCAAGACCTCTGCCTGGGTCCCATATTGTTCACACTCAGGCTGTGGCGTTCCTGCCTCTCCAAATTTGCTCTGCTGTCCCCTTGCCCCCCCATCCAATGTACTTTTCAACCCCTTAATCCCTGACAGTCTTTCGCATGTCCGTATGTTCCCTTGGGCAAAAGAGGGACTTTTTCAACTCTGCCACTTTGTCCATCCAGCCACATGTAATATTAGACCCTTTCCGGCCCTTCAATCTAAAAGTCAAATCCCAGACCATCTGAGGTACTCATATCTCCAAATAACCCATTATTTCTTGAAACTTTATCCCACCCTTACCCTCCCCAAGCCGACGCCCTTTAAACTTATCTGTTCTCAAGGTCCCTATCAGGCGCAACTCTTCTCTAGCATTTACCAAATACTCCAGGAGCAGACATCTCTCACAGCTCACTCTCACTCCTACATGCATAAATGGTCACAGCTCACATAACAACAAATTACAGCCCCGCAGTGGTCCAAAATGTGGTCCTCCACTTCTAAAATGGATAGATGTGTGGCACAGAGATAGACAGCATATAAAGTCTTAATGTTTTGGTACAACACCCCTGAGGTCATTCATCGATATGACCCTACTCTTTCTCCTATGAGCTGGAGGTGTGGGAAAACCAGAGGGTCACACTACCACATCTTCTGGCAATGTGATTTGATCACTCCATTCTGGTCCATGGTATCACTAATGCTTCAACAGATTTTTACCACCCCTATCCCAATGGATCCGATTCATCTTCTCCTAGGTCTTCCTATTCCGGGCCTGGGAAAGACCGCAAACAAACTTGCCTCCTTGCAGGCAAAAGAGCAATACCTTCTAACTGGTTATCTACTCAACCCCCAACTCAAACTCAATTGATACAAAGTATCAAGGACATTCTCAGAATGGAGCACATGACGGCTATGGTGGAAGATGGCATTGACAGGTTTGATCACTTTGGGATTTGGGCACTTTGGGACACCTCGGCTTACGGGCAAACTTCTTAGATAACTAGGCCCCTTGCCATCCTGTCATTAACATACCCCTAACCTCCTCTGCGATACCTTTCCCCCACTGCATTTAGCTTTAATTATATACCTTACCATCTTCCTTGCCTGGTAGATATCCAGCTTACACCTTATCTCCTGAGAAAAGATCTACATGTACGAGGTTCCTATTCTGTCAGACAATCAAATTGTTATTAACAACTTTTGGTCAAAGCCCACATTTTTGCACGGTGTATTCATATTATATACCTGATTTAATTTTTCCTTATGATTTCAATTCCAACTTGTATTTAATTTTTTTTTTCTTTTTTACTTCTTATCTCTTATTCATTTGTTACTGAAATTTGTTTCAGACAATCATCTCTTGATGCCAGAAATGTTTGTACATGTTTATTGTGAAAATTTTTCCTCAATAAAAATACAATTTATAAAAAAAAAAAAAAGTATCAAAATATGACCAAAAGCTCATATTAATTCTGTACAGTACTGTGGTAGGAATACTGTACTGTACAGTAAAAAAAGAAGAATCACAGTTTTAATAAAAAAAATAAAAAAGGTATTACACTAACAATGTTAATGAGTCTGGAGCTCATCCATGTAAAGACGATGTGTATATTACAGTAGAGCCGCTGATGTACAGTATACACTCAACACTCTAGAACTGTTGACATCACTTCCGGGTGCTCCTAACGCACGTTATGCCTGCCCCACCCAGCTGGGAGTATCTCTGTGTGTCTCCGACAGCTTTACTGTACATGTGGTTTTACATGGATGAACACCAGTTCCTTAACATTGTGAGTGTAATTCTTTTGTTTTTACAGTAAAACTACCGCTCGTATATCAAGACAGCACTTGTATATCAAGGCAAAAAAAATTATGTTGCTCATCTTTCAAACACTTGTATACTGAGTTACTCGTAAACCAAGGTATTACTGTATATATTTATTTATTTACATAAATTGAGAACAGGCTTACCTGGAGTATACCGTAACCCAGTCCTTCCTATGGTGTATACATGTGAAAACTTCAGACTTGTAAAAGATGGCCGACAAGTTCCCACTGTGCATCCAGCAAATACAAAAAAAGGCTACTGCTAAATATAATACTATCATGAGAAGGAAAATCCCCTAACACTTAGCCCTTCAAGCCTTTGAATATGATACATGTATCCAGCTTCTACTTGAAGAACAATAACAAAAGTGTCAATTGCATACACTTACAATGATATGTGGAAGTGGCACGTAGTATCAATGTGCTTCTAAATCATTGTGTCATGCTATTTCACAGTATATATATATATATATATATATATATATATATATATACACAAATAGAATCTCCCAAAAGTGAGTACACCCCTCACATTTTTGTAAATATTTTATCATATCTTTTCATGTGACAACACTAAAGAAATTACACTTTGCTACAATGTAAAGTATTGAGTGTACAGCTTGTTTAACAGTGTAAATTGGCTGTCCCCTCAAAATAACTCAACACACAGCCATTAATGTCTAAAACGCTGACAACAAAAGTGAGTACACCCCTACGTGAAAATGTCATGTGACTCGTTAGTGTTACAAGGTCTCAGGTGTGAATGGGGAGCAGGTATGTTAAACTTGGTGTTTTCGCTTTCACTCTCTCATATTGGTCACTCGAAGTTCAACATGACCCCTCATGGCAAAGAACTCTCTGAGGATCTGAAAAAAAGAATTTTTGTTTTACATGAAGATGACCTAGGCTATAAGAAGATTGCCAAGACCCTGAAACTGAGCTGCAGCACAGTGACCAAGACAATACATCAGTTTAACAGGACATGGTCGAACCAAGGAAGTTGAGTGCACATGCTAAACGTAATATCCAGAGGTTGTCTTTGAGAAATAGACGTATGAGAGCTGCAAGCATTGCTGCAGAGGTTGAATGGGTGGGGGGGGGGGGGTTAGCCTGTCAGTGCTCATACCGCACACTGTATTCATTCGGTCTGCATGGCCGGTTTCCCAGAAGGAAGCCTCTTCTAAAGATGTTGCACAAGAAAGCTTGCAAACAGCTTGTGGAAGACAAGCAGACTAAGGATATGAATACTGGAACCATGCCCTGTGGTCTGATGAGACTAAGATAAACTCATTTGGTTCAGATAGTCTCCAACATGTGTGGTGGCAACCAGGTGAGGAGTACAAAGACAAGTGTGTCTGGCTTACAGTCAAGCATGCTGGTGGGAGTGTAATGGTCTGGGGCTGCACTGGGGAGCTACAGTTCATTGAGGGAACCATGAATGCCAACATGTACTGTGACATACCGAAGCAGAGCATGATCCCCTCCCTTCAGTATTTCAACATGATAACAACTCCAAACACACTTCCAAGATGACTACTGCCTTACTAAAGAAGCTGAGGGTAAAGGTGATGGACTGGCCAAGCATGTGTCCAAACTGGCTATAGAACTGGCTACTGGCTATAGAACTTCCTTGTTTAGTCCCCTTTATGTCATCACATTCAAAAAGAACGGACTTTTGAACAGACTTAGTCTGCCCGTGTGTGGCCAAGTTAGTTTCGTTCAGAAAGTCTGTCGAACCTCCACCGAAAGTCCATCGGGAAGACCGTCGGACCTAGTCTGACGAAAAGTACGGTCTCGTGTACGCGGCATTAGAGGGACAAATTTATATTTTTTCATTCATTTTTCATTTATTTGATTATTTATTATTTTGTGTTGAAATAGCCCATTGTAGTCTTTAAACAGTATGTTTCTCTCCATTTTTTGTTTGTAACCACTGTGACAGAGCGAGGCTCTGTCCCTATGAAATTGGAGGAAAACGAGACGCAGACACAGAGTTTGCATATCTCCAGCCCTGTGTCTGGGTCTTGATGTTAACGAGCAGGGTGTGTGCCCAGCTGCATATAAGCCATATAAATGAAGGGCTGTTGGTGTGGAAGGTGGAGGAGTGTGAACAGCTTGCTGCTGGCTGAAGAGTGGTTTGCCCTGTGGGAGACTGTAGTCCGTGTAAGGGACTGGGAAAGGCTGACAACCTTGAGAGTCAGGAAGACTAAGGAAGTCGGTGAGTCCAGGGGGCTGGAAAGAGTTGACAAATCTGTTGGGAGCAAGCAGAGGAACTGTTGACAATTGAGAGCCAGGTGGCTTGGTATGTTCATTTGTGTGCTGAATGAATTTAAACCCCTGCGTGGGATTACTGGATGAACTAAATATTTTTGTTTTCTTATAATAAACGTGGGCTACCAGGCCCTTAACCATAAAACGCCTGCCTGATGTAGACTAAAACGTGCATCTACCAATTGAGCTTAATCACCCCAATATCACAAGTGGTGCGAGAATGCGGGCATGTAGACGGTGGAATCCGGGTCCTTGCTCCATGGTGAGTCGCATCAGGAACTACTGCTAGCTGTGTGTGGCAGCCAGGCGAACAGCATTGCGTATACGTTTATTTGATGGACTGTGTTGCATGCAGGTTGTGTACCTGTGAAGGAAGAATTAAACATCAGATTTTTTTTTTTTCCCTTTCTCTGCTGAGAACTGTTACAAGCTGCTGTGTGCATGTGATTGCAAGGATGAGGCAGTCAAAAAGCAAGAAGTTCATGTTTAATCAAGTTAAAGAGGATGTTGTTCCTGGCAGCCTGAGCCCAAAGGTGCCACAGCATGACGCAAGGAGGCCTCTGCGCTGCATCCGTTGTAGTGAGTGGGGACATGCTGTTGCCCATTGCCCCTTGTCACAGGAATGTTTGTGGAATAACCAAGCTGGATGGGAGGTTGATGAATTCTGGAGCTCATCTACTAATGATTGTGATCAGCTGTGTCCTCAGAAGTGGTATCCAATGGCAACGAGTGAGAGCCAGTCATGGAGGAGATGCCAAGAAGTGAGCTCAGCATGGTCTGAGAAGATGTCTCCACCTTGTAGGACCAGTAAAAAGGGGCCAGTGACATGTGAGACAGCGAATGAATGGTTCAAGCGGAATCGCAAAGAGTCGGGTGCACTGCAAGGGGCTGAGATCTTGGCCTCTGACTATATGCAACCCATGCTGCCTACAGAGGAGGTGGGAGACTTCCTTGTAAGATTTGAAAAAGTTGCTGTAAAGAGAAAATGGCCTAGGGACCGGTGGCCAAAACTGCTGCAAACCTTATTGCGGATAGAGTTCCGGTCGGTTTACCATTTGATGGATGGGGGCCAGGATGACTATCGCAAGTTTAAAGAGGAAATCCTTCTTAGAGGAGAGTTCCATCGTATCATGGGCCGCCAGCAATGCTCCAGGATGGGAGAAGTGTCGCCGGAAGTCCTAGGAATTGGAAATCCAGAGAAACGTAAGGTTTTCTGTCATGGCCACTTAGGCAAAGGGGTCAGTCCAGAAAGGAGAGTATATCAGCCTGAATCCTGCATGAGGTATAGCCAACCAGCTTTGGAGCGCAAGTCTGCAGTTACCCCTAGCAACAAGGATCTTGTGTTACCTACAGGGGGCGTCAGTGGGTCCAGAAAGGCTGCAGTTTTGCTCCCTGGCCACATGGGGGAGTCAGCCTGTGGAGACACCACACCAGTGAGACAACGCACTCAAGTGAAGGCTATGACATCAGCTGCAGGAACTGGTAAGACTGTTTCAGTTTATGATGCTGAATCCAGTGAAGTGGGAGTATGTCCAGTGGGGAGATCCGCAGTACAAATGGACATAGACTTTCTGCATTGTGCTACCCAGAGCAGTGGGGAGGCGCAGCGTAAAGCCCAACTAGACGCAGGGCTAAAGACTGAAAAGGACATGGGGACTCTGCATATGCCTGCTATGATCCAGCAGATGGCTGGGAAAATGGAGCTAGGGGTAACCAAAACAGTGCTGGTACCATGTTCCCTAGTGACAGCTGCTGCAGGGTTGCCCAGGGAAACTTCCAAGGAGCTTGCAGTGTTGGAGCAGAGAGTTTCCCAGGTCAGCTATGGAGCTGCCCAAATAGGCAAAAGCGCCCCTTTACAGAGAGCAGGTGCTGTGAAGAGTCGCTCAGAGGTTATGGTGGCTCATAAACAAACCACAAAAACAGCAGTTGTGTCTACATGTAATGAGAATGCTAATGATCGTACTAACAAAAGTGATACTATTGCTAAACGTGATGAGTGTAATGACATTGAAACATGTATTTCTTGTAATGTCATATCTGAGAGTGAGGTTGGTAATGTGTTCACTACCAGTGATGAGAGTAGGAGATCTCCCATGACAGGCAGAGGCACAGGATTTTCCATGGAAGTCTCATGGGGTCTCCATGTGTTGGAGTCAGAGGCTGCCCAGGATGGCTCTGGTGCTATGCTGGTGGAACAAGGGGGGACTAATTCACACAGTGAGAGCGTATGGGCGCAGCCCCACAACCCTACGTGTAGCCCAGTGGGCAAGGGGTTAATTCAGCCTGCAAAAGCTGAGTGTACAAAGCTGAATGTGTCTGTAGTGCCACCAGAAAAAGGTGTTCAAAATGGTGTGCTGCACCAAGCTTTAGGTGATGAAGCATCACCCCAATACAACGTTGCTAAAAGTATGGTGTTACAAAATGATATATATAGAAATGACGAATGTACAGTTGAAGCTAATGAATCCCAGGTTTCTGTGCAGCTTTCTACAGCAGGTGATGCAACGCTGTGGAACGCCCATGGTGGAACCACAATGGACTGGGACAGCTGGGCCAAACAATTGTTAGCCATGCTGGATAAGGCTAGCTTAAGTAACAAGGGTGTGGACACAACTGCTATGCCAGACAGGGGGATCGCAGAGCTGCCGGTGGTTGAGGGCGTCTTGGTCCCTGCAAAGGTTGCTGCCCTCCACTCTGAAGAAACAGTTCAGGGCACTGGCATCGCAGATGTGTTGTCCACAGCCCCACAGCTAAATGATATTGAGTATCAACGTGATAGTGTGACTTGTAATGACCTGCAGAGGCTCACCAACACTGGTGCAGAAGGGATAAGTGTGAGACATGTGTCTGACAGCTCTCCAGGGGAGCAACAGGCCGTGATGATGAGTACCTCCAAGGAGGATGAGGTCTCTTCAAATGTCTCACCTTCTCAACCTGCAGTCGCTGAGCCCCTCCATGTCTTGGACAGGGTAGAAGACCCTAGAAAGTTCTGGTGTTTAGACATGGGATGTTTAGAGATGACCGAAACCTTACTGGAAATGCTAGAGTTGGTAAAAATGAACTTGCTGTATACTTGGGTATCTCCACCGCAGTTGGACCAGGTGGTGCTGCGTAGCACCAATGGGTGGAGCCAAGTGGTACAGGCAGTGCTGGGAAACCTTGACCAACAGTGGAATTGGTGGGACCAATGGTTACCCATTTGGCACAGGATCTCCAGATTCTCTGTGAGCGTACTTCTAGTTATTGATTGGTATGGAAGGCACGCAAGAGAACTGCTTGAGATATCAGAGGTCTCTCCGTCTGATGCGGTGACTAGAAACATCTCTGCTGGTGTGGTCCGAGGTGTGGCGGAGCAGTTGTCAGTAGAGGGCGCAGATACTGCCTTACCCGCTAGGCCTCATGAGAAAGAACGGCCCAGAATGGACTCGGCAGTAGCAGAGATGCTTTCTGTCACTGGCCCAGAGGTACAAGTTAAGGTGCCTGGAGACACTGTGGAAGAAAGTGTTAATATTGGTTGCCATAACAATGTAATGTGTATACCTGAAAAAAATGGTTTATGCTTAGGTCAGGGTAGTTTGTTAGAACAGGTACCCATGGAGTGTTGGACAACGGGTGAGATGGAGCTGTGCTATGGTCCCGTCGGATGTAGTCCCTCCTCAGGTCTTCTTCTAACAAACACTGAATTGGAAAGCTGTGATCTGTTAAGAGTTCGTTCTGTAAACAATGATTTGGTTGCAGTGGGTACCAAGAGAAACTGTTTTAAACCTGAAATACCGATGGTGAAGGGTAAAATGGGTATTTGTAAGGTGAAAGGAGGGCTCAAGGAAGGCAGAGTTCCCCCAAGAAAAGTGAATAAGCCCAGGGACCCCAAAAGAAGAGGAAGGCTGAGTATAGGAAAATATAGGAACCTGTTAAGATCCAGGGGGGAATGTTCCTGGAAGCGCACCCGGAAAAAAGGTTGGGCCTACGTGGCTGACAGCCAGCACAGAGGTGTCCCAACCATCATGATGGGTGCTGGTGTTCCTCCCTCCGGATCGAAACAAAGGGGGGGGATATGTGACAGAGCGAGGCTCTGTCCCTATGAAATTGGAGGAAAACGAGACGCAGACACAGAGTTTGCATATCTCCAGCCCTGTGTCTGGGTCTTGATGTTAACGAGCAGGGTGTGTGCCCAGCTGCATATAAGCCATATAAATGAAGGGCTGTTGGTGTGGAAGGTGGAGGAGTGTGAACAGCTTGCTGCTGGCTGAAGAGTGGTTTGCCCTGTGGGAGACTGTAGTCCGTGTAAGGGACTGGGAAAGGCTGACAACCTTGAGAGTCAGGAAGACTAAGGAAGTCGGTGAGTCCAGGGGGCTGGAAAGAGTTGACAAATCTGTTGGGAGCAAGCAGAGGAACTGTTGACAATTGAGAGCCAGGTGGCTTGGTATGTTCATTTGTGTGCTGAATGAATTTAAACCCCTGCGTGGGATTACTGGATGAACTAAATATTTTTGTTTTCTTATAATAAACGTGGGCTACCAGGCCCTTAACCATAAAACGCCTGCCTGATGTAGACTAAAACGTGCATCTACCAATTGAGCTTAATCACCCCAATATCACACCACATATAATCCAGCACTGTAAGGAGTAAGAAAGATAACCAAAGAACTGCAGCCCCCAATGCTGGCCTCCAGGCTAACTCGGACAGAAATTAACCACTTCACGCAAATCGTCATACCCGTACGTCAGTACTTTGATGCTAAATACCAGGGTCATGGAAACAGCTAGCTGCCATAACCCCAGTATTTTCGGGAACGTAGTGCATTTTTCTTTAGGATAAAAGTGGATTCGCTGCAAGATCACTTTTATTGGCGGCGGGCAAGGTGCCCACTCCCCTCACGCCGTGCTACGGTCGTCTCCACCGCTTACCGGACCCACCGGTAGTGGCGGAGACAATTGCGTCCTCTCCTGTGAATACCTGGCTGCCGACTGAGGGGAAGATGGCCCCTGCTCGACTCCATGGCATGGAAGGGTGGAAGCGATGTCAAATGTCACTTCCGCCCATAGCTCTTAAAGTGGTTGTAAACCCCCCTGCCCAACTTTACTGCATGTAAAGCTATTTGCAATCATTTACTTGTAGGTGGCTTTAAAAATGTCACAAACTGTGCTGTTTACGAGATATTGCAGATATCTGTTTCAATGATGTCACTCACGCATGCTCCTTTTGTCCCTTGTTTAGGGCACACTCAGCAAGATGTCAGTCTATTCCTCTATGTGCCGTGCCTCTGATAGCAGAGCTGCACGGCATCACAATCCCATGAGATCCTGGTGTTTTTGAAACACCCCATGTGACCAGCTACATCACAGGGGGTGTGAACAAGGACATTCATGTTTAAAGGGGTTGTAAAGAAGAATACATAGAATGCATTAAGGTGAAAAAACATCTCACACTGCCGGCGCCCCCAGTCCCCCCGTTTTACTTACCTGACCCCTCGAAAATCCCACGCTTGCAGCCATTGGCTCGCGCTGCTGTCAATTACATCCAATGACGCAGCGCCCTGGGGGGCGGGGCCATGTGATACAGCGAGCGACTATAGCCGCCGGCTGTATCACGGAAGCGCGCCCGCAGGTGCTTCTCACCATGCGAGGGAGAGCGCATGAATGTGAGAAGTACCTGCAAGAGGCAGGAGAGACAGTCACCAAGGGACCCCAGAAGAGCAGGTTCAAGGCCACTCTGTGCAAAACGAGCTGCACAGTGGAGGTAAGTATAACATGTTTGTTATTCAAAAAAAATAAAAACATTTACTTAACCACCCTTTAACACTGGGAGGAAATTTGCATGTGTGCTCTTATTGGCTTGCTGGGTCATTGCCATGGTAACGGTATACTAAAACGAGGCTTGGTTACTCTTTACTGAGCATGCCCGAGATTCTGGCTTGTTAAGGGAGAAAAGGACGGAAGTACAGATGAGGCTGGAGGCTACAAACATGGCGCTGGCTTAGGCAGAACAGAGAAAAAAGAAACAAAGCTGCAGAAACAGTAAGAAAGATCCTAGAACACTAATTCTTATCCTGCTGAGTTTATAAATGCTATACTTAGTGGCCATATGATTACTGGGAATATTTCTTCTGGGTTTACTTCCTCTTTAACCACTTAAGCCCCGGACCAATTTGCAGCCAAAGGACCAAGCCCCTTTTTACGATTCGGCACTGCGTCGCTTTAACTGACAATTGCACGGTCGTGCGACGTGGCTCCCAAACAAAATTGGCGTTCTTTTTTCCCACAAATAGAGCTTTCTTTTGGTGGTATTTGATCACCTCTGCGGGTTTTTATTTTTTGCGCTATAAACAAAAATAGAGCGACAATTTTGAAAAAAATACAATGTTTTTTACTTTTTGGTATAATAAATATCCCTAAAAAAATATATAACATTTTTTTTCCCTCAGTTTAGGCCGATACGTATTCTTTTACATATTTTTGGTAAAAAAATCGCAATTAGCGATTATTGATTGGTTTGTGCAAAAGTTATAGCGTTTACAAAATAGGGGATAGTTTTATAGCATTTTTATTAATATTTTTTTTTTGCTAGTAATGGCAGTGATCAGCGATTTTTATTTTGACTGCAACATTATGGCGGACACATCGTACATTTTTTACACATTTTCGGAACCATTGTCATTTATACAGCAATCAGTGCTATTTAAATGCACTGATTCCTGTGTAAATTACACTGGCAGTAAAGGAGTTAACCACTAGGGGGCAGTGTAGTGTTATGTATGACGTTATGTGTTTTTTTTACTGTAGGGGGACGTGGCCTGGCATGCGATGTCACTGATTGTCCTTCCCTATAAAAGGGAAGAGACGATCGGTGACAGCCACACAGGGAAGCACAGGGAGAGGTTTGTTTACACAGACCTCTCCTTGTTCTTCAGCTCTGTGACCCGATTGCAGGACACCAGCGGCGGCCGGCTTCCGCTGGTCCCGCGGCCATCGTCACGGAGCACAGGACCGGGTCGGGAGCGCACCGCCGGAGGCGTGCTCACGACCCACAGCTGGGCACTTAAAAAGCAACGTACAGGTAGGTGCTTGAGCCCAGCTGTGCCATTCTGCCGACGTATATTGGCGTGAGGCGGTTCTTAAGTGGTTAAAAGAGTTATTTTTATTGCATTTTAGTGTAAATATGAGATCTGAGGTCTTTTTGACACCGGATCTCATATATAAGAGGTCCTGGCATGCTTTTTTTCTGTTACAAGGGAAATTTACATTCCTTGTAATAGGTATAAAAGTGACTCAATAATTTTTTTTTTAAAACTGTATCAAAATAAAAAATAAAAAGTCAAATAAAATTATTTTAAAGCGTCCGTCCCAACGAGCTTGTGCGCAGAATTGAACACATACGCGAGTGGCGCCCGCATATGAAAAGTTGCACCTCTAGTACTGTGATGTACCCCATTCAATACAACATGTGCAACCATGGATGTTGCATTAGTGAAACAGAACATAAATTACAAAAAAACAATAAAATTATTTAGACACAGCATAAAATAATAAAATTACAGGATTAAAGCACACCTGTAAGACATTATTTCTACAAGCAGACCACTGTTTGGAAGACATGAATGTTTTGGCTCTTAAAGGAAATTTAGTGTATACTCAGGAAAGAAAAACCTCCAAGAATAACAATTTTGCTTGACATAAGAAATAATTGGACTTAATATAGACCTCAGTTTTCTAAATCACTACTAAATATTTTTATGACCACTCTCACCTTTGTGACTCTTCTCCTTCACATTCCACAGCCCCCAATCTACCACTTATTTGATTGACTTTTTTTTTAAATATATTTTTATCAACCCCCCATGTGTGTGCATGTGTGTTTCCCTTTTCTCAGAGATTGTTGTCTGTACAGATTTCTTGTTAACATCTTGTTAAACCTTTTGTGTATCGGTAATGTTTGGACCTCAGAAGGGAGAGCGCTCAATTGTTTTTTTTTTTCTTTACTTTTTTTTTCTTTTTTCTTTAAATAATATTATTTAACACCAATTTGCATTTACACATAAAAAAGATGCAGAATCCTCAAAGATTGCCCTACTAGAAATTGCAAAGTGTAGTTCTATCAATTTCAAATTACAATGATGTTCAGAAAATAAATACTACTTAAAATAAAAGCAATAGTTTAGGACTTTTTGCATCAGAAAAAAAGATTTTTTTCTATGTGGTTCAAGCCCTAATGCTGTGTACCTCTGACCTGAAGGGAGGGGGACAAACAATCCATAAATAGGTGGGAAGAGTCCCTCATGATCTGGGGGCCATGTTCCCACAGCCGTTATACTAAATATGAATGATGGTAGGCAAACTGCTAATGATAATCTTTTGAGTAACCTTTACCACCTGCTGCAGTACCTGTTTATCTGAGGCAAATGGTAATGCAAGAAGTAAGTATGATATCACCACAAACCTATGAACCTAGGTGAGGACTGACATATCAAGACCAGCACACCTGGAATGGCTCTATATGGTCCCCTCCTCTATTTGTACATACTTGATACAACGTGAGTCACATCAAAACAAAATAAAAAAATCCACAGCAAAAGAATAACAGGGTACAGGAACAACTGACGCATTTCGCACTGAAATCAGTGCTTACTCATAGCTGATGCTACGAGTAAGCACCGATTACAGTGTGAAACGCGTCAGTTTCCTGCACCCTGTTATTCTTTTGCTGTGGATTTTTTGATTTTGTTTTGATGTGATCTATGTTGTTTTAATTAAAGATGGGATGTCAAGTCTTTTTCCAGTGTGCGGCTATCCAGAGTTTTGTCCTGCTTGTTTGCTCACCCCTGTGAACTCCCTTAGAAAAAAAAACGCAGCTGCCTTCATACTGTTAGATACTCTACTTCCTCAGAACAGTGATTACCAGTCAGGGAACAGTTTGTGTACCAACCTTTGTTAATGTTAATACAATGTCCTCCTCTTTGAGTTCTCCCTGACAGATGATTCCAAGCTACTCAAAAAAGTAGCATCCCATCAAGTTGAAAAGTTGGCATGTTGTTAGGCTTTCTATTAGGAAAAGTACAGAACAGTTCCTCATCTCCTGACAAACATTTAGTCACGTCAGATTATTTATTTATTACAGGTACTTATATAACACTGTGAATTTACACAGCGCTTTATATATAAATATTACTATTTCACATCAGTCTCCGCCCTCAAGGAGCTTACAATCTAAAGTCCTTATCTCAATTTTCTTTTAATAAAGTAAAGAACAAAAGAGGTACTTGGGACCAAGGGACTTGAAAAGGGGGATAAAGGAGGAAGTATAATGGAAAAGGGAAGAAAGCAGCTGAGGGGGAAAGGGGGAAAAGGGAATAATTGGTAAAGGGAAAACAAGAGGACAACAGAGAGGGAGTACCTAGGGATAAGATGGCAATGAAGTATTATCTATAAACATAAGAAAAATAGAGTCAAAGGGGGGCTGGACACAGCTCTAGACAGAGGCAATTTACTTTGCATATGTATCACTATACAAGTTATTCATTTATTCATAGCTATGCACTGGGGATTATTTACTAAAGGAAAATCCACTTTGCACTGCAAGCGCACTTGGAAAAAAAGTCACTGTAGATCCGAGGGGGACATGCAAGGAAAATAAAAAACAGCATTTTAGCTTGCACATGATTGGATGCTAAAATCAGCAGAGCTTCCATTCATTTCAGATCTACCCCTTAGATTGAGAGCGACTGCACTTCCAAGTGCACTTGCAGTGCAAAGTGGATTTGTCTTTCGTAAATAACCCCCACTATGTGCATCAATGTATATACGTATATATGTATATACTCATATGCCTGTTATTACATCCTTAGCCACTTAAGCCCCGGACCATTTGGCTGGCCAAAGACCAGATCGTTTTTTGGGATTCTGCACTGCGTTGCTTTAACTGACAATTGCGCGGTCGTGCAATGTGGCTTCCAAACAAAATTGACGTCCTTTTTTGCCCACAAATAGTGCTTTCTTTTGATGGCATTTGATCACCTCTGAGGTTTTTATTTTTTGCGCTATAAACTAAGAAAGAGCGACAATTTTGAAAAAAATTCATTATTTTTAACTTTTTGCTATAATAAATATCCCCAAAAATATATAAAAACATTTTTTTACCTCAGTTTAGGCCGATATGTATTCTTCTACTTTTTTTTTTTTTTTTTGGTAAAAAAAAAAATTGCAGTAAGCGTATATTGATTGGTTTGCGCAAAAGTTATAGCGTCTACAAAATAGGGGATAGTTTTATGGCATTTTTATTAATAATTTTTTTTTCTACTAGTTATGGGGGCGATCTGCGATTTGTATCATAACTGCGACATTATGACGGACACGTTGGACAATTTTGACACATTTTTGGGGCCATTGGTATTAATACAGTGATCATTGTGATTAAAATTGCATTGATTACTGTAAAAATTTCACTGGCAGTGAAAAGGTTAACACTAGGGGCAGTGCAGGGGTTAATATGTATCCTAGGGAGTGTTCTAACTGAAGGGGGGATGGGACTGTGCAGGGAAACTAACAGATCGCTGTTCATACTCTGTATAAACAGACGATCTGTCAGTTCACTGCTCAGAGAACCAGAAACTGTGTGTTTACACACACAGCTCCTGGTTCTCCGTGTGCTCCGAGCGATCACGGGAGCCAGGCGGTGATCAAGACTGCCGGGCACTCGCATCGGCTCAGAGGGTGTGCGTGCCCCCAGTGGCCCCCTAGTGGCCGTAAAACTGTGGCGGCTGGTCGGCTAGCGGTTAGACCATTTTACCATACTCCTATTCACCCCTGAAGAGGGAATTTTCTTATATTTTGAAATAGTGAACAATGTGTTTGGTCCAGTCTTTTGAAACCATGAGACCAATCCTTAGTTCCAAGTTTTGAGCCATATAGTATTGGTTTTACAAATATGTGCTTTTTGCTGTGTTTTTTTGTGTTTTTTACCTTTGTAGTTGTACATTACTGTGATCACTATAACATTTGATTCTGTTAAAATAAAATGTATTGATTTTATATGCTGTATCTTTACTCCACATGTGAATACTGAAATACTGAAATATTTTGTTTCGGAATTTTGGTTTTGTCCCAAAAAATACATTTATATAGTTACTCCCGAAATTAGTTTTTATTTATTTTGTTTAGTTAAAAAAACATTGGTCTGAAAATCTGAATGAAATAATGTTGCATCTGTCAATTGTAGGCATCTGTCGGATGTTCTAAGAAGATTCAACAAAGCAGCTAAACTGTACAACGCCGTGATCGTACATTTCCAGTCAAATGCTCCACACACAAGCTATAGTAGAATTCTAATGTTGTTTGACTAGTAATAATAATAATTATTAATTATTATTACTAATCAAACAACATTAGAATTCTTCTATAGCCCATGGGTGGAGCATTTGACTGTAAATGTCCGCTCGCAGCGATCATATGTTTTTAGCTGCTTCGTCGAATCTTCATGTCTCTATAACACTGAATCTTTTCTCTCTAAGTCGAATAATCTTGGACTAATAGAGTTAGGTTAGGCACATTTAACCACAGGTTTGATAGACACAGATCGCTATTGTCACCGTCATGTTGACTCTTCTATCTATCTATATCAAACTGTTGTCGCAACGATACAAAAATGTATTTGGATACAAAAATAATTTTTTTTTATATTATTTCAGATCTTTCGGATTTCGGATTCTGCGTGTTTGCTACCTGAGGGGCGCGCGCGGCGCGCTCTGTGATCGGCGAGTCTACGAGACTCGCCTGATCACCGATCCGTGCAAGGGGTCGATCCCGACCCCTTATCACGTGATCAGCTGTCAGCCAATGATATTTTATCTAATGACATGATATTCAGTGGGATGGATACAGTAGAAAAGTATTAAAACTCCCTATCAGTTTTTAGTGCTAATAAAGAGGTAAAATGGTTTAACCACTTGAGACCCGCGCTATAGCCAAATGATGGCTACAGCGCGGACCTCCTTTGCCGGGACTATGTCTATTGACGTCGTCCCGTGCACGAGCGGCCTGCGCGCCCCCTGAGGGGCGCGCGCGGCGCGCTCTGTGATCGGCGAGTCTACGAGACTCGCCTGATCACCAATCCGTGCAAGGGGTCGATCCCGACAGCTTATCACGTGATCAGCTGTCAGCCAATGACAGCTGATCATGTGATATAACGGAGCCGGTAATCGGCTATTATTCCTATAGAAAAAATATGCCGATTACAGGCGGCCGTGATCGGGACATCAGTCCCGATCACGGCCAGCCCTGCCAGTGCCCACCTGCCCCTTGCCAGTGCCCACCTGCCCCCTGCTTTGCCTGCCTGAATAAAAAATGTGTCCCCCCTGTCAGTGCCACCCAGCAGTGCCCATAGTGCCACCCGCAGTGCCCACAGTGCCACCCAGCAGTGCCCACAGTGCCACCCAGCAGTGCCACCCAGCAGTGCCCACAGTGCCATCCAGCAGTGCCCACAGTCTGCCTCAACAAAGGTGCTGCACCCCAGTGCCACAGCAGTGCCGCCCATCAGTGCCCAGCAGTGCCGCCCATCAGTGCCCATCAGTGCCCATCTATCAGTGGTACCTATCAGTGCCCCTTAGTGCCACCCATCTGTGCCACGCATCCGTGCCATCTTATCTGTGCCCATCTTTGCCCATCAGTGCCGCCTTATCTGTGCCCATCGGTGCCGCCTTATCTGTGCCTATTAGTGCCGCCTTAACTATGCCTATCAGTGCCCACCAGTGCAGCCTATCAGTGCCCACCAATGCAGCCTATCAGTGCCCACCAGTGCAGCCTATCAGCGCCCACTAGTGCAGCCTATCAGTGCCGCCTCATCAGCGCACTTCAATGAAGGAGAAAAATGACCTGTTTGCAAAATTTTATAACAAACTATTAAACATGATTTTTTTTTTTGATTTTTTTTGCATCTTTTTTTGTTTGTTTAGCAAAAAATAAAACTCCCAGCTGTGATTAAATACCACCAAAAGAAAGCTCTATTTGTGGGGAAAAAATGATAAAAATTTCATTTGGGTACAGTGTTGTATGCCCGCGCAATTGTCATTCAAAGTGCATCAGTGCTGAAAGCTGAAAATTGGTCTGGGACTGAGGGGGGTTTAAGTGCCCAGTAAGCAAGTGGTTAAAACAAACATGAATATCCCTAAAATTCGTACGAAAATGTATTCAGACGAAAACGAATGCACATGTCTAATCTTTACTACCTCCACTACCAACTGCCTTAAAAGTCCAGTTGGGGTTACTTCTTTTGTTTTATATTATATTTAGTGATGTGGAAAATATTCTTTTGACTCCCACAACCCTAAACTATTCTTTTTATGTACTTAATAAAGTAAAGGAACATTGGTCAAAAAGAGCAATGAAAAACTTGGCCTGGTCATGTTAACTCTAAGCTTGGCAAACAAACCAGCCCGCTTTCCCCTCCCCCATTTTCTTGCACACCACTTTCTCTTGTCTCTAAGCTCTTGCCATCTGCTATGCCACTTTGCTGCCGATGGGCCTTGTGTCTACAGAAGCTGCAGTCTGCTGAGCGCCACTCTAAGCTTTGATGGAAATGAGGCAGAAGTTCGGTTACCAGGAAAGCTGTTGAACTGCTGTGTGCTGCCATGATGACTAACTAATGATACTAAAATGATGATTCTGGTACAAAGTTATTTACAAATGAACTAAAGGCCCTTTTTCCCCATTTTTTGTGCTACGTAACACAATAACAACCAGAGTAAATTAATTGTAAAAAGTTTAACTATTAATGATGTAAAGATAGAAATAACAATAAAAAAAATCAGCAGTAAATTAATCAAGAGTGAAGGGGAAGAAGAAGTACGGTTAATAGGGTGTTAAAGAGGAAGACATTTATTTTTTAAAAATGCTTTACTCTCAGGATTGCTCCTGATTCAAGGTACAATGAGATTTCCTGGCAGTGGCAGCTTCTGAGAAACAGTGGGGGAAGAGGAGCAGGACATATGAGGAACTTTGTTTTTCATATTTTTCCAGGTGCATTTTTCTTCAGGTCTTCAAGTGGATAAAGTCCAAGCACAATATTATAAAATGTTCACTACATTTTTATTTTGCTGTTTTATTCTGGCTGTGCACACTTTAACATTTTGTTAGCTGCCAGGAATGATCTGTACACATTTACTGTATACAAGGTTACATACATAGTAGTTAAAAAAGAAAGATAAAATTAAGCACCAGCCTAAATAAAATATATCAGCAATAAGTATGTGATTTTTGTTTTACATTTTTGGAGCACAAAATAAAACTTATACTGTAATAACGTGAAAAGCAAAAAGAAAAACAGTGGTAAACAATAACCTATGCCAGCCAATTAGCATTTAGCAGTTTGTTGTTACCATTCACAGATAATTTCTGACTGTTTACTATAGTTTATTGCACATTGATATTTAAAGTATTTAAAATGACAATATATTTTGCTTGTGTGGTGCATTCTTTAATATTTCCTATTGCACTTTTGACTGTGTCTTTTTTTTTTCTAGGCAATTTTATAACATATCATTAAAATGTATTCCAATTTTCATGGTTTTCCTTTTTCAGTCCTTGAGCACATTGATAGTAATTATATACTTTGCTCTCTATTATGCATGTATTTAAATTTTCCATAATATCAGTTTTCCGTCTAAGCAATAACTTCTCCACCTGCATTGCTAGTTTGTGAAATTACATTTATGGAGATAACAATGAATAATTATTAGGCCATTGTGTTTATTGTTCTAATGATTTCCTGTGACACAGATCTGTATTAGCTAAAAGAGATTCATTAGTTGGATTTTTTTAAATCCCGGCAGCTTTTTATTATGTCTTTGTGCATTGCTCGACTTCCTTCTTTTAGATAAAAACATGCATATCAGCTTTGCAGTTTGATTGCCTTATGGGCATAAAGCTTTGCATATTTACTGCCCATGAATCACACCAGTATGTGAAATCGAGTGAAGATTCAATTTTTCCTGCTAGATGCACCTCTACCCGTTTAATTAAAATATGTATTATTAATAAAACCATATTTAAGTCATATTTTTCATAGATATGACTGAAACATTAAGTGCAAATTGTTTCATACATTCATAGTAATTTGCTCTTAACATTTTGAGCCTTAATCATGGGGATGCTATCAGCAACACAGTGCTACAAGGTGATGTAAACCCTGTATGGGCAGAGGACCAGGATAGAGATTTAGCTGGGGTTAATGTGATATAAAAAGTAACTAGTGAAGAATCATTTTGCTCAAGTGTCAAATATTGCGTCTTTATTGTGTGACTGCACTGCTATAATATTTAGATCCAACCAAATGGAAAACTATTTGAAATAAATCAAAAAATATGTACACATTTATCAAAAGTACAAATTAAGATTTCCTCTCCTCATTCTGTATTTTTTAGCTTTTGGTAGAGTGATGGTTGTTCTTTCTGAAAATGGAGAGTGAGGTATGGAGCTCTGGATCATTTTTGGTGCAATAGGTGTTTCCAATTAGGATTGAATGTAGGAGAAGCAGTAAGTTATTGAGCAGCGCTTATAGGGAAAATGTCCATTGGTTGGCTCATATTGAGGATCATCTTAACCTTAGAGCTTATATCTCATTCTGTGAAAAAAATGGCATGTTTATTGGGTTTAGTTAGTCACCCATCATCATGCCTGTAAAGAAATACCATGAGCAAAATATAATCAACTTATAATGCTAGCTTGAAATCTGCGGTCAGTCAGTGTGATAAAAAAATGTATTAACTAAAAAATGTATATACACCATTAATGATAAATATTGTCAAAAGAGATATAAATTGTTCAGTTAACATGTGTTCATAAAAAAATAAATCTAAATCAGTATAAAAAGGGAGATAGTCTGGATCTAGGATATATTTCAATTAAAAAAAAGAATAAAAGTAATTACAAGTGAAAGAAATAAAGCATGGCCAGTGCTTAGAGCTTTCAAAACACCTAACCCCTTACCAAATTGTATATTTACATTTGTTTAGTACAGGCATACCCCATTGTGTACTTAAAAGTGGGGTATGCCTGTAAATATATTATAAGCATTAGGTATATAACCATTGAATATCTTATGAGGAATAGGATAGTTGCAAGCATTGTGATAACTGGCTAATTGGACTTGGCCTGGTGGAGGGAGTGTACATCTTAGAAAAATTGTTTCTAAGCCCTTGTACACACGGTCGGACATTCCGACAACAAAATCCGTCAGATTTTTTCAGACGGATTTTGTCCGAAACTGGTGTTGCATACACACGGTCGAACAAAGTTGTGGGAAAATCCAATCGTTCGGAACGTGATGACTTTCGTTCTTTACGATGGGACTACGTTCAGGCTAGTAGCCAATAGCTTTGGTCTCGTAATTTGATCTGAGCATACGTGGCACTTTGTCCGATTTGAATTCTCTACAAACTATCCGACATTCTGATGGAGCCCACACATGGTCAGATTATCCGACAACGCGGCCCGATCGGACATTTTACGTCTGAATTTCCGACCATGTGTACAAGAGCTAAAAGGTTTTAAAAGGCCCACATGAAAGACAAGATACTGTAGACCTTCATTGAAGGAGGTAATTTGAATTTGTACATCACATGGTAATTTGGGCCATTACTTCAAAAGGACCTAGGAACATAGAGGCAAGTTATGGAGATGGTATATTAGGCTGTGAATATTTTGAAGATAAGAAAACTAGGCCTTATCATCTATTAAATAAGAAGGAATGGATCCTCTGTGCCTAGCTACCATTTTCTTATAGGATTCTCAAGCTTCATGGTATTTCTTTATTAGTAATTCTTGTTTTTTTTTGTTGTAAAGTAGACAATGTTACATTTTTAGTTGGCTGAGACAAATCTACTGGAAACTTAGGAATAAAACATGCATGAAGTCCATAACTGGCATAAAATGTGCTCTGGGAAATAGAACTATGGCTGAAAATTTAGTATGCAATGCATGTTTTCCAGTGGGTTTTTTTCATAGGCTTCTTAGATTTTAGTGAATAGCTTTGCAGGTTACATTAGTCCCAGAAAGTGTTTTTCTTGTAGAATGGCGCAAACTGATTCTATGTCTGTAGAAGGGTCAGCTGCAATTCACGACGAGGCATCTGCTATTCCATTCTTACATCCTGGTCTGTAAAAAATTAGAAAGTTAAACCTTGAAAAAATGCATCCATCTAGCCTGCCTTGCAGAGAAACTTTTTGTTGATTTATAAAATCAATGTTTTTATGGTCAGTGAGGACAGTTACTGGGTGCAAAGCGCCCTCCAGATGTTGCAATTCAGTAAAAGCTCCTTTAATTACTAAATGTTCTTTGTTTAAGGATCATAATTTTGCTCTGTTGGTGTCATTTGACTTGAGAAGTATGCAAATGAATGCAATAATATTTTATCATTAGTTAGAGAGAGTCATCCACATCTACCATAAAAGGAGGATTCTGGGTTTGGATGAACCAGCACAGGTCCAGTAGTGAATAAGGTTTTCAAGTGGAAGAAGGTTGTTTCTGCCTTAGTTTACCATTTCTTTGATAGCAGTTTAGTAATAGGGGCCCAAAAAAACTATTTGATCAAAGCTTGCAAATCCTAGAAATCTTTGCACAACTTTTGTATTTTGGGGGGTAGGCTGATTAGGAAATCATATTCAGCCTTTCCAATGAGATAATTTAACCTCCCTGGTGGTTTTTCTAAGTGTGGCTCAGGGTTAAATTTCAGCACCATCATCGGTAACCCCGAGCCACACTCGGGATTGCATTGCAGGATCCTGCTTACCTTACCTATACTTACCTTGTCCCCAGGATCCTGCGATGTCTCCCCGCTGTGTCCATGGGCTCTGTCCTCTGCCCAATGCCTCTCTGTGCTGGGCCCCATTCCCTGCAAGCATTGCAGCACACGGGGGCAGAGCCCGGCGGCAAATTTAAAAAAGTGAAAAATCATAATACATACAGTACACTGTAATCTAACAGATTACATTACGGTATGAAATTATTTCACATCCCCTTTGTCCCCAGAGCTTTGTCCAATGTCCTGCATGCAGTTGTATGATATATACTGTTCTTTCTGCCTGGAAACTGGAGATTGTCCATAGCAACCAAAAAGTGTCTCTTTATAGAGATGAGCCGAACACCCCCCAGTTCGGTTCGCACCAGAACCTTCGAATGGACCTAAAATTCGTACGAACTTTAGAACCCTATTAAAGTCTATGGGACTCGAACGTTCGAAATCAAAAGTGCTCATTTTAAAGGCTAATATGCAAGATATGCAACAGACAACACCAGCAATAAGGGCTATCTTCAGGTGTATACTGTGCTGGAGGCACACAACACCCACTTTAACTCCTGCAGATGCCTGTATTAGAGAACACCAGCAATAAAGGGTAGATACAGGTGTATACTGTGCTGTGCTGGAGGCACACAACACCCACTAACTCCTGCAGATGCCTGTATTAGAGTACACCAGCAATAAAGGGTAGATACAGGTGTATACTGTGCTGTGCTGGAGGCACACAACACCCACTAACTCCTGCAGATGGCTGTATTGGAGAACACCAGTAATAAAGGGTAGATACAGGTGTATATTGTGCTGGAGGCACACAACACCCACTAACTCCTGCAGATGCCTTAATTAGAGAAAAACAGCAATAAAGGGTAGATACAGGTGTATACTGTGCTGGAGGCACACAACACCACTTTAACTTTAAGATGCCTGAGAAAAGAACACACTGTCCCTGCCTATCTAGCTCTTTCCCTGCTCGCCGGAACACACTACACAAGGCTGCCGCGCTGGCAGCCTTATATAGTGTGGGGCGTGTACTAACCCCCCTGAGCTATAATTGGCCACAGGCATCCCGCCTGTGGCCAATTAGGGCTCTCCTCGCTGCCGGCACTGTGATTGGCCAAGCATGTGGGGTCACAGTGCATGCTTGGCCAATCATAAGCCAGCAATGCACTGCGCTGGCGTAGTGCATTGTGGGCTGTTTGTGCCACACTAATTTGGTGCGAATGGTCCACAAAATTCTGAGTTCGCTGAACAGACGAACGGCTGATGTTCGAGTCAAACATGCGTTCGAGTCGAACACCGAGCTCATCCCTATCCCTTTACGTCAAAAGTGGTTTTAGACCAGCTAGAAAACAGTGATAGTAAATTAGAACACTTGCAGAATTGAGTGATAGTGAATCATGGGGAAATTCATTTTATTATTATTATATTATTATTTTTTATAATTATTTATATTTATTTATTATATTATAATTTATGATTTTGTGTTTCAAACTTCATCATACCCAGGATATCTACAGGCATACCCCACCTTTAAGTACACAATGGAGGTTATTTACTAAAGCTGGTAAGTGCAAAATCAGGCTCATTTCTGCATAGAAACCAATGAGCTTCTAACCCCAGCTTATTCAATTAAGCTTTGATAATAAAACCTGGAAGTTTATTGGTTTCTATGCAGAAGTGAGCCTGATTTTGCACTTTCCAGAATTAGTATATAACCCCCATTGTGTACTTAAAAGTGGGGTATGCCTGTATTAAACTCTTGTTTGGACAGATTTAAGTATGTTATTGCTAAGAATTACAGGCCTACAATATAAAAGCAAAATTTCTATGCAAAGTAATTGTACCGCTTTGAGATGCAAAAATCTGACATAATCATACCGCAAGGGAGGCTACCTCAAAACTATATACAATTCTGTTCAAATTCACATTTCTTCAATTCAATGCACATTGGTGTTGTTGTAACTGCTCTAGCATCATGTGAACATTGTCCCAGTGCTCCTGTAAATTATTTGAAAAGATAAGTATGTTGTTGTGATAAGCCATGACAAATTGGTGTAAAAAATCCCTGCAAACATAATTTATGAAAGGTAGCAGGCGCATTACAAAAACCAAAAGGCTTTACTATGGATTTATAGTGGTTACTATACTAAAGGCAAATAGATTGTGCACTCGACCAGTGCAGTTGTGCTCATTTTCTCGAGAGCTTAGTAAATGTTGTAAAGCATCCATTTGTAAAGAATACCCAATTAGGTGCAAGGAAAATATAAAAAAAACTGCATTTTTGGTCACAGTATGTAAAAAAAACATTTTTAAAAATATATATTATTTTTGTTTTTTTACATACACTGTTCTCAGTCAGTGTCCTTGATCATCACCACACCAGTCATATGTAAAACAAATCATGAAAACAAAAAATTACATTTTCCAAAAAATTGTGACAAAAAAAACTTACCATGTCTCTTACTAAATACCTTTGACTGCCTATTTTCCAAAAAGGGGCCATTAGGGGGGTATTTTCACTGTCCTGGCATTTTTGGTCCTCAAGAAATGAGATTATCAGTCCATGACTGTCCAGGGACTGTGTGTGCACGTGGGCTGCAAACGCACGTGGACTGCGAGTACACGTGGACATCGAGTTCACATGGACCACAAGTACATGTGGGCTTTAAGTGCACGTGGGCTGCGAGTGCACGTGGCCTGTGAGTACACGTGGGCTGCAAGTGTACATGGACTGCGAGTGCACGTGGGCTGTAAGTGCACGTGGGCTGTAAGTGCACATGGGCTGTAAGTGCACGTGGGCTGTAAGTGCACATGGGCTGTAAGTGCACATGGGCTGTAAGTGCACATGGGCTGTAAGTGCGCATGGGCTGTGAGTACCTGAGTTTTGTGTTGTTGAGTACCTGTGTATTGTTGAGTATTAGTGTTAGGAAGCTAGTTGTTAGTTAATTTGGACAGGGCATAATCCCCAATCTTCATTAACCACTTCCCATCACGTGTATAGACATATGATGTCCGCAAGGTGGCTCTCTCATCCTGGTCGGCCATCATCTGACGTCCTCTGCGGGAGCCAATACGTGTGCCCAGATAGCCGAGATGTCCGCCAGGTGGCCACAGTTGCTTGTCACAGAGCAGGGACGTGGATCTTTGTGTGTGTAAACATACAGATGCACGTCCTGTCAGGGGAGAGGAGATAGATCGTGTGTCCCTTGTATATAGGTACACCAATCGGTCACCTCACCCCACAGTTAGAATCACTCCGTAGGTAATACATTTAATCCCTTGATTTTGTAGGCACTATAATTTCTGTGCAAACCAATCAATATACGCTTATTGCAATTTTTTTTTACCAAAAATATGTAGAAGAATACATATCAGCCTAAACTGATGAAGAAATTTGTTTTTGTTTTTTAAAAATGGGATATTTATTTTAGCAAATGTAAAAAATATTGAGTTTTTTTCTAAATTTACGCTTTTTTTAATTTATGCGCAACAAAAAAAAAGCACGCAAAGGTGATCAAATACCACCAAAAGAAAGCTCTATTTGTGGGGAAAAAAATTATTAAAATTTCATATGGGTACATTGTTGCATGACCGCGCAATTGCCATTCAAAATGTTACAGCTCTGAAAGCTGAAAATTTGTCTGGGTAGGAAGGGGGTGAAAATGCCCTATATTCAAGTGGTTAAATTAGTAGGTACAATGCCCGGCGGGCGTGGAGATGTGACTCGGTGTACATCTTGCGGTATGTATGCGTTCCCTGACCATCTGATCAAGGATGAATACTGTTGTGCAAAATGGGAACACATTGTTTCCGTGGAATCACGGGTTCTGAATCTAGGGAAGCAACTGTCAGCCACGAGAAGAGCCTCCATACTAAAGGAGAGCCAGGAACGTACCTGGTAGGTGCTGGCAGGGGCCAGCACAGAGGCAGGTGGGGACAAAGAGGTGCAGGTACTAGAAAAGAGTGCCAGGGAGGCCGATCCTGGGCTGGAACATCCCAATAAGTATGCCCCATTGAGTGACATTGGTGAAACCAGTCAGGGATCAGCACTGCAGGAGCTGAGGGACATCCCTAGCTGCCAGGGGAAGAACTCCTCCAGTGAGAATGGGGTGAAGCGAAGGGAAAGGAAAGACAGACTCTGGTGGTAGGAAACTCAATTCTTAGAAGGACAGAGAGGGCAATCTGTGACAAAGATCTGAAGTGCTGAACTGTATGTCTACCAGGTGCTTGGGTTCGGCACATCACAGATCTGGTGGACAGATTACTGGGAGGGGCTGGGGAAGGCCCGGCTGACATGGTGCAGGTTGGCACCAATGACAAAGTCAGAGATAGATGGAGTGTCCTAAAGAATGATTTTAGGGACTTAGGAGCTAAATTGAGGGAAAGGACCTCCAAGGTTGTATTCTTAGAAATACTACTGGAACCTCGAGAACATCAGAAAGGCAGAGGGAGATTAGGTAAATGAACAAGTGACTGAGGAGCTGGTGTAGTAAGGAGGGGTTTGGGTTCCTGGAGAACTGGGCCGACTTCTTAGTCGGTCACCAGTTCTATAGAAGGGACGAACTGCACCTAAATGAGGAGGGTGAGGATCGGCTGGGAGTGAAGATGGCCAAAAAGTTAGAGGGTCTTTTAAACTAGGCGACCGAGGGAGAGTACAGAGATAGGGATAGTCAGCGCAGAACATATTCCCGAGGGTAATATTGAGGGCATTAGCGGAAGATTGACTAAAGCACATAAACCCAAGGTAAGTATAGTAACAAGTCCTATTTGCAATCTCGGAATACCCAATAAGAGGACAGTATGTGACCGGTCTAAACTACGTGGCGTGTTCACCAATGCCAGGAGCCTGGCAGACAAGATGGGAGAGCTAGAGATACTATTGTATGAGGAGGATGAGGATTTAGATTTTGTGGGAATTTCGGAGACTTGGTTCAACAGCTCTCATGATTGGCTGGCAATCTGTCAGGGCTGGCTTAGCCCTTCCTTCTCTGGGCTGGTTGCTCAGCTGTTGGCTAATTGCCGGCTCTCATCTCTCTCCACAGTTATCAGCTGTTCCTAATCATGCTTGTCTGACCTGCCTACTTAAAGCTGTCCAGCTCACTTCACCTCTGCCTTCGCCTTGGTCACATCACAAGAAACTATCTCCTGTGGTTCTGTTCAAAGACTGGATTGCTGTCATCCCTTCTGGCTCCTTATCCTGCTTGCTGTTGCATTACTTGGATACCTGACTTCTGGCCTGGCTGATTACCCGATCTGGTTATTGAACTCTGCACTGGCTGACTACTCGATGCGGTTACTGGACTCTGGCTATGCTTTGACTACGCTTTCTCTATTTACCTTTTTATTTTTATTTAATAAACAAGTGTGATTTAATTGTACTTCTGTCTCGGCCTGATTCATGGTTTCTGACACAATCATTCTAGGGTATTCCCTTTATCGCATGGATAGAGAGGGTAAAAAAGGGGAGGGGTATGTCTGTATATCAAGAATAATGAACAAGTGATTATAAGAGATGACATCACTAAGGGAGCTAGGGCGGAGGTGGAATTCTTATGGGTAGAGCTCCAAAGGGATGAAATTAAGGGGAAAATACTACGGGGAGTATGCTATAGGCCCCTAACCTGATAGGAGGAGGGGGATAGACACCTATTGTGATAGGAGGTCTGTCTCCCCCCCAATCTGAGAGAGGAGGGGGAGATGGACCTCCTATCCCATTTTGGATTAGCAGCAAGGGTGGGAAATGTCATCATAATGGGGGATTTTAATTATCCAGACATAGACTGGGCAGAAGGAACCACGCATTCGTCTAAGGCTCGCCAGTTCCTAAATGTCTTGCAAGGCAATTTCATGGGTCAGATAGTAGACGTACCAACTAGAAACAAGGTGTTACTAAACCTACTGATTATCAACAATACAGACTTGATCACGGATGTGGATACAAGGGGCAATTTAGGAAAAAGGGATCACAGGTCAATTAGCTTCAGTATAAATTACACAAATAGGAAACATAAGGGGAATACAAAGACACTGAATTTCAAAAGAGCCAACTTCCCTAAACTACAAACCTTGCTAGAAGATATAAATTGTGATAAAATCTTAGGAGAAAAGAACACGGAGGAAAGATGGGTTTGCTATAAGAGCATATTAAATAAGGGCATTAGCCAGTACATCCCATATTCAAATTCAAAAGAGTGAATAAAAGGCCTGGATGGTTTAACTTCAATGTAAAAATGCATATAAAAGCAAAGGGGAAGGCCTTCAAAAAATACAAGGCTGAGGGATCATCATCAGCATTCAGACTTTACAAAGAATGCAATAAGAAATGTAAGGGTGCAATTAGGGCGGCTAAGATAAAACACGAAAGACACATAGCAGAGAGCAAACAAAAATCCCAAGAAATTCTTTAATAATATAAACAGTAAAAAAGGGAGGACAGACCATATTGGCCCCATAAAGAATGAGGAAGGAAATCTGGTTACAAAGGTTGGGGAGATGGCAAAGGTATTGAATTTATTCTTCTCCTCTGTCTTCACGAGGAAATGGGGGGGGGGCTTCATTAACCAAAACTGCAGTGTTTATCCTCATGACACATCCCAGGAAGCACCCTCATGGCTAACAGTGGACAGAATTAGAAATAGACTTGGAAAACATAACATTAATAAATCACCGGGGCCAGATGGCTTGCAACTGAGAGTACTAAGGAAACTCAGTCAAGTAATTGCCAGACCATTGTTTCTAATTTGTACTGACAGTCTACTGACTGGAATAGTACCAGCTGATTGGAGAAAAGCCAATGTAGCACCATTATTTAAAAAAGGGCCAAAATACATCCTTGGGAATTACAGACCAGTTAGCCTAACATCAATAGTATGCAAGCTCTTGGAGGGGACGATAAGGGACTATATACAAGACTTTAGTAATGAAAATGGTATTGTTAGCAGTAATCGGCATGGATTCATGAAGAATCATTCTTGCCAAACCAATCTATTAACATTCTATGAGGAGGTGAGCTGCGATTTAGATAAAGGAGCCCATAGATGTGGTGTATCTGGATTTTGCAAAAGCTTTTGACACAGTTCCTCATAAATGTTTACTGTACAAAGTAAGGTCTGTTGGCATGGACCATGGGTGAGTACATGGATTGAAAACTAGCTACAAGGGCGAGTTCAGAGGGTGGTGATAAATGGGGAGTACTCGGAATAGTCAGGGGTGGAAAGTTGGGTTCCCCAGGGTTCTGTGCTGGGACCAATCCTATTTAATTTGTTCATAAATGCCCCGGAGGATGGGGTAAACAGTTCAATCTCTGTATCTGTCCACGATACTAAGGTAAGCAGGGCAATAACTATGCAAGAGGTGCAAGAGGTGGAAACCTTGCAAGAAGATCTAAACAAATTAATGGGGTGGGCAACTACATGGCAAATCAGATTTAATGTAGAAAAATTTTAAATTATGAATTTGGGTGGCAAAAATATGAATGCAATCCACTCACTATGGGGAGAAGCTCTGAGGGAATCAAGGATGGAGAAGGACCTGGGGGTCCTAGTAAATGATAAGCTCAGCAATGGCCCACCAAGCTACTGCTAACAAAGCAAACAGAATATTGGCATGCATTAAAAAGGGGATTAATTCAAGAGATAAAGCGATAATTCTTCCCCTCTACAAGACTCTGGTCCGGCCTCACCTGGAATATGCTGTTCAATTCTGGGCACCAGTCCTCAGGAAGGATGTACTGGAAATGGAGTGACAGGGTGCCCAGAGAAGGGCAACAAAGCTAATAAAGGGACTGGAGGATATTAGTTATGAAGAAAGGTTATGAGTACTGAACTTATTCTCTCTGGAGAAGAGATGCTTGAGAGGTTATATGATTTCAATTTACAAATACCATACTGGTGACCCCACAATAGGGATAAAACTTTTCAGCGGAAGGGAGTTTAATAAGACACATGGCCACTCATTAAGATTAGAAGAAATTAGGTTTAATCTTAGACTGCGTAGAGGGTTCTTTACTGTAAGAGCGGCAAGCATGTGGAATTCCCTTCCACAGGCAGTGGTTTCAGCAGGGAGCATGGATAGTTTCAAAAAATGACTAGATAAGCACCTGAACGACCACCACATACAGGGATATACAATGTAATACTGACATACAATCACACACATAGGTTGGACTTGATGGACTTGTGTCTTTTTTCAACCTCACCTACTATGTAACTATGTTACATAGTTACATATTTAGTCAGGTTGAAGAAAGACACAAGTCCATCCAGTTCAACCACAAAAAAAACAACAAAAAAAAATTACATATTTTATATATAAATATATCATACCAGCCCATATACCCAATTCTATACCCACAGTTGATCCAGAGGAAGGCAGAAAACTCCAGCAGAGCATGCTAAAGCAGGGGAAAAAATTCCTTCCTGATCCCCTGAGAGGCAATCGGATTTTCCCCGGATCAACTTTCCCTATAAATGTCAGTACCCATTTATATTATGTACACTTAGGAAATAATCCAGGCCTTTCTTAAAGCAATCCACTGAGCTGGCCATAACCACCTCTGCTGGGAGTCTATTCCACATTTTCACAGCTCTTACTGTGAAGAAACCTTTCCGTATTTGGAGATGAAATCTCTTTTCCTCTAGACGTAAAGAGTGCCCCCTTGTCCTCTTTGTTGACTGTAAAGTGAATAACTCGACACCAAGTTCACTATATGGACCCCTTATATATTTGTACATGTTGATCATATCCCCCTTAATCTCCTCCTCTCAAGAGTGAATAAATTCAGTTCCTCTAATCTTTCCTCATAGCTGAGTTCCTCCATGCCTCTTATCAGTTTGGTTGCCCTTCTCTGCACTTTCTCCAGTTCCCCCATATCCTTTTTGAGAACTGTTCCCCAAAACTGAACTGCATATTCCAGATGAGGTCTTACTAATGATTTGAACAGGGGCAAAATGATATCTCTCTCTCTGGAGTACATACCTCTCTTAATACAGGAAAGGACTTTGCTCGCTTTGGAAACCGCAGCTTGGCATTGCATGCTATTATTGAGCTTATGATCTACCAAAACCCCCAGATCCTTCTCCACTATGGATTCTCCCAGTTGTACTCCCCCTAGCATGTATGATGCATGCATATTCTTAGCCCCCAAGTGCATAACTTTACATTCCTCAACATTAAACCTCATCTGTCACATAGTCGCCCAATTAGACAGAGCATTGAGGCTGGCTTGTAAATTGGAGACATCCTGTAAGGACGTTATTCCACTGCATAGCTTGGTGTCATCTGCAAAGACGGAAATGTTACTTTTGATCCCAGACCTAATATCATTTATAAAGATATTAAAAAGTAAGGGTCCCAGCACTGAACCTTGGGGTACACCACTGATAACCTTAGACCATTCAGAGTAAGAATCATTAACCATTACTCTCTGAATTCTGTCTTTTAGCCAGTTTTCTATCCATTTACAAACTGATATTTCCAAACCTGTAGACTTTACCTTACACATGAGCCGTGTGTGTGGGGAACTGTATCGAACGCTTTTGCAAAATCCAAGTATATCACGTCCACCGCCACTCCTCTGTCCAAGGTTTTACTTACCACCTCATAAAAAGAAATCAGGTTTGTCTGACAACTTCTGTATTTCATGAATCCATACTGTCTGTTGCTTAAAATATTTTTTGCTGCAAGAACTCATCTATGTGGTCTTTTATTAATCCCTCCAGTACCATCCCAACTATAGAAGTTACACTAACGGGTCTATAGTTACTTGGTAAAGACTTTCTTCCCTTTTTAAATATAGGCACCACATTGGCCCTGCGCCAATCCAGTGGTACTATTCCTGTCATTAATGAGTCCCTAAAAATGAGATACAATGGCTTTGAAATTACAGAGCTCAATTCTTTTAGGATCCGTGGGTGGATGCCATCAGGTCCAGGTGCTTTATCCACCTTTATTCTGTCCAAATATTTCTGCACCATATCACTTTTGAGCCATTGTGGATTTGGGGCTGCGTCACTACCACCCCCATTATGGACATGAGCTCCCCCATGCTCCTTTGTATACACAGAGCTGAAGAAAGCAATTAATAAGTTAGCCTTCTCTTTGTCCCCAGTCACCCACTCCAGATTATTTTGCAAAGGGCCTACATGCTCAGACTTAACCTTTTTACTATTAATATATTTGAAGAATTTTTGGGGGTTTGTCCTACTATCTTTTGCAATCTGTCTTTCATTTTGAATTTTTGCATCCTTGATTTCTTTTTTACATATTCTGTTATATTCCTTGTAACATTTAAATGACACTAGCGTTCCTTCATTTTTATATTTTTTAAAAAGCTCATTTTTTTATAGTTTATAGCTTTTTTAACTTTGGCCGTGAGCCACATCGGTTTTATTTTTAGCCTTTTAAACTTATTGCCCATGGGAATATACTTTACCGTGAGATCACAAACAGTCTTTTTGAAGAATTCCCATTTCTGTTCTGTGCCCATTGATGCCAATATTCTCTGCCATTCTAAGTCCTGGAGAGCAGCCCTCATCCTTGGAAAATTTGCTCTCTTGAAATTAAGTGTTTTTATCTTTCCCGTATGTGATTTTTGCTTACAGCTAACATCAAATGAAATCATGTTGTGGTCACTGCTACCCAGATGTTCCTTTATCTGAACATTAGTAACACGTTCTGCATGGTTTGAGACTACCAGGTCCAACAGAGCATCATTCCTGGTTGGGGCCTCAATAAACTGGACCATAAAATTGTCCTGTAATAGGTTTATAATTTTTTGCCCTTTAACTGTCCCAGCAGTGCCATTTCCCCAGTCAATTTCTGGGTAGTTAAAATCCCCCATTATTATCACTGTCCCAGCCCTTGCAGCCCTTTCTATCTGTGCAAGGAGCTGAGTCTCCACCTCCTCATTAACATTGGGTGGTCTATAACAAACTCCAATGATTAACTTTGAACTATGCACATCTGTATGCAGTTCCACCCATAATGCTTCGGACTCATCACACTCTCTGTCCACCAGGTCCTCTTTCTCACTCGCTTTGAGATCACTTCTCACATACAGACAGACCCCTCCAACTTTCCTTTTTTTTTTTCCGAAAGAGTGCATAGCCAGGAATATTAATAGCCCAGTCATGTGAGGAATGAAGCCAAGTTTCAGCAATACCGATTACATCATAGCTCTCCTGATGCACCAGAGCTTCCAACTCGCCTACTTTGCTTGGCGGACTTCTGGCATTGGTGAACAAACATTTTAATGTATTAATATATTTTGACCAGTCACATACTATCCTCTTGGGTGTTCCAAAATTACAACTAGGACTTGCTACTATATTTACCTTGGGTTTATGTGCTTTGGTTACCCCACTACTAATGCCCCTAATATTACCCTCTGGAATATGCTCCACGCTGACTATCTCTATCTCTGAACCCCCCCCCCCCCACATTGCCTAGTTTAAAAACCCCTCTAACTTTTTGGCCATCCTTAAACCCAGCTGATCTGCACCCTCCTCATTTAGGTGCAGTCTCTCCCTTCTATAGTACCGGTTATCAACTGAGAAGTCGTCCCAGTCCTCCAGGAACCCAAACCCCTCCTTACTACACCAGCTTTTGAGCCACTTTACTTCCCTAATCTCCCTCTTCCTTTCTGTAATTATGTAATATGAGTTTATCAGGCTTAATCAATTTTCAAATATATGTGCCATAGTTTGTACACTCTATAAGTTTCAAACAGACTAAATTATAACACTGAAATGTGTTATTTTTTACCAAAGAAGTGTAGCAGAATACATTTTGTCCTAAATTTATGAAGAAATATTATTTATTTGTAAAACTGTACAGTATAAAGAAAGTGAGAAAAAGGTGTTTTTTTTTTCTTTTTCAAAATTCTGTACAGTTTTTTAAAATTATATAGCAAAAAAAAATATATATATATATAAACCATTGGTAATTAACCACTTGACCACTGGGCACTTAAACACCCTTAATAACCAGACCAATTTTCAGCTTTCGGTGCTCTCACATTTTGAATGACAATTACTCAGTCATGCAACACTGGACCTATATGAAATTGTTGTCCTTTTTTTCACACAAATGGAGCTTTCTTTTGGTGGTATTTAATCACCGCTGGGTTTTTTATTTTTTTGTGCTATAAAAGAAAAAATACAGAAAATTCTGTAAAAAAATGAATTTTTCTTTGATTCTGTTATAAAATTTAGCAGATTAGTAATTTTTTCTTCATACATTTTGGCCAAAATTTATACTACTACATATCTTTGGTAAAAATAAGTACAAATTGGTGGATATTATTTGGTCTTTGTGAAAGTTATAGAGTCCACAAGCTATGGTGCCAATATCTGAAAATTGATCACACCTGAAGTACTGACGGCCTATTTGAATTCTTGAGACCCTAACATGCCAGAAAAGTACAAATACCCCCCAAATGACCCCTTTTTGGAAAGAAGACATTCAAAGGTATTTAGTAAGAGGCATGATGAGTTTTTTGAAGTTGTCATTTTTTCCCACAATTCTTTGCAAAATCAAGATTTTTTTTTCCTTTTTTTTTTTTTTTTAACAAAATTGTCATATTATCAGTTTATTTCTCACACAGCATATGCATACCACAAATTACACCCCAAAACACATTCTGCTATTACTCCCGAGTACGGCGATACCACATGTGTGAGACTTTTACACAGTGTGGCCACATACAGAGGCCCAACATGCATGGAGCGCCATCAGGCGTTCTGGAGCACCCAGGACAATTCTGACATTTCTCTCCTACATGTAAAAATCATCATTTATTTGCTAGAAAATTACATAGAATCCCAAAACATTATATATTTTTTTTTAGCAAACACCCTGGAGAATACAATGGTGGTCCTTGCAACTTTTTATCTTGCACGGTATTTGCGCAGCAATTTTTTGAATGCTTTTTTTTGGAAAAAAAACTGTTTTGTGCTTAAAAAAAAAAAAAAAAACACAGTAAAGTTAGCCCAATTTTTGCATAATGTGAAAGATGAAGTTACACCGAGTAAATCGCTACCTAACATGTCACTCTTCAAAATTTCACAGGCTCGTGGAATGGCGCCAAACGTCGCTACTTAAAAATCCCCATAGGCGACGATTTAATTTTTTTTACTGGTTATATGTTTTGAGTTACAGAGGAGGTCTAGGTCTAGAATTATTGCTCTCGCTCTAACGTTCGCAGCGATACCTCACATGTGTGGTTTGAACACCGTTTTCATATGTGGGCGGGACTTACGTATGCGTTCGCTTCTGCATGCAAGCACATGGGGACAGGGGCGCTTTAAAAAAATATGTTATTGTTCATTTTACTTTATTTATTTTAGTTTGACATTTTTTTCCCCAAAAATAAATTTTTTGATCACTTTTATTCCTATTACAAGGAATGTAAACATCCCTTGTAACAGGAATATGGCATGACAGGTTCTCTTTACAGTGAGATATGGGGTCAATAAGACCCCACATCTCACCTCTAAGCTGGGAAGCCTGGAAAAAAAAAAAAAAAAAGATTCTGGATTTGATCGTATTGGCGAGTCGGTAGAAGCACCGGAGGGTGGCGGGAGGGGGGGGGGGTGTCTATGGCTGGGTATTGCAGGGTATCACCGACTATGGCTGGGTATGGCTGGGTATCTCAGAGTATGGCTGGGTATCTCAGAGTATGGCGTTGCAGAGTATTGCGTTGCAGAGCATTGCAGGATATTGGAGGGTGTTGCAGAGCATTGCAGAGTGTTGCACGGTATTGGCGGGTGTTGCAGAGCATTGCAGAGTGTTGCAGAGCATTGCAGGGTGTTGCAGAGCATTGCAGAGTGTTGCAGGGTATTGGCGGGTGTTGCAGAGCGTTGCAGAGCATTGCAGAGTGTTGCAGGGTATTGGTGGGTGTTGCAGAGCGTTGCAGGGTATTGCAGAGTGTTGCAGGGTATTGCAGAGTGTTGCAGAGTGTTGCAGGGTATTGCAGAGTATTGCAGGGTATTGCAGAGTATTGCAGAGTAATGCAGAGTAATGCAGAGTAATGCAGAGTATTGCAGTGTATTGCAGTGTAATGCAGAGTAATGCAGAGTATTGCAGAGTATTGCAGAGTAATGCAGAGTAATGCAGAGTATTGCAGAGTGTTGCAGAGTGTTGCAGGGTATTGCAGAGTGTTGCAGGGTATTGCAGAGTAATGCAGAGTAATGCAGAGTAATGGCAGGGTATTGCAGAGTATTGGCAGGGAATTGAGGGGTTAATTTTCGGTGAGCAGCGATGTGAGCACTGCAGATGCAGCCCACATCGCTGCTGACACCGATCTCTTCCCCCTCCGCTGTTCCGATCGGTACAGAGAGGGGGAGGGAGGAACCGGCGTCATAACATGACGCCGGTTTGTTTCCAAGTGATCACTCCATCATTTGACGGAGCGATCACGTGGTAAACGGCCTCTATGAGCGGCCGTTTACCGTGATCCGTGATGCGCCGGGTCCTTTGGACCCGGCGGTCATGGATGCTCTCGAGTGCGCGCCCCAGGGGGCGCGCGAGAGTGGAATTCTGGGAGGACATCATATGACGGCCTCCCAGAGTTAAGAAACCGCCCTGTAGCCGTCATTCGGCTATAGGGCGGTTGTTAAGTGGTTAAATACCACCAAAAGAAAGCTCTATATGTGTAAACAAATGATAAAAATTTAATTTGGGTACAGTATTGCATGACTGAGAATCGCCTTGTCTAAAAGATCATATTCAGAGATCAGTTATTAATAATTTATCCTCTAAATAGTCTAGGGCTATTGGTGGTGTATCCCAAGGTTCAGTGTTGGGACCCCTACTTTTAAACCTATTTATAAATTACATAGAGTTTGCGATTAAATGTACCATTTCAATGTTTGCAGAAGACACCAAGCTATGGGGTAGAATAATGTCCTTAATGGATGTCTCCAACTTATAAGCTGACTTCTTAATTGGGCAACTGTGTGGCAAATGAGGTAAGATTGTGATAAATGTAAAGTTATGCATTTTAAAAACATACATGCATCATACATGGGACAGTACAGAGTAGCTAATAATAAATAAATGAAACTGACACACAGTATATTTGGTCATAAATGGCCACGGTGTTTATTCAAGGGGTAACCCAAATTAGCTACATTCACATTAACTAAAAAATCAGCTTTCAGCATAGAATTAAATTTCAAAATTAACAAAATGATCCAATACCAGATCTCAATCACCATGTCCTTCCAGACTTATACTGGAAGACGAACCCCCACTGAATAGCACCGTGACTAAACAATCATAAAAATAGGGAGGGGGGGTGGGAGCGCAAACTGGTCCTCTTCATGTGGCTGTGAAGCTGAGGTAGCGTCCGGCTTATATAAGCAGTCATAGGCGCGAAGAAACAGCCCGCCAAATTCCTCCAATGACGGCTTGTTGCTAAGGGATATTGCACCAATAGCCCTGCTGAGAGAAAGGAGAGAAAATGCAGAGGCAAAGATCCCTCTGCCCTGTCCCATGCAGGCCCCCGGTTAATGCCGGGGACCGAACATGGGACAGTACAGAGTAGCTAATAATAAATAAATGAAACTGACACACAGTATATTTGGTCATAAATGGCCACGGTGTTTATTCAAGGGGTAACCCAAATTAGCTACATTCACATTAACTAAAAAATCAGCTTTCAGCATAGAATTAAATTTCAAAATTAACAAAATGATCCAATACCAGATCTCAATCACCATGTCCTTCCAGACTTATACTGGAAGACGAACCCCACCGGCCGAAGCCAATTGTGAAACAAAACGCTGAGGCCCCCCCCAACACCGTGGCTTTCTCTATCATATTCTGCAAACCTACATTGAAAATGTCCAGACCTATGTCCGACAAATGTACCAAGTCTGATCTATAGAGACCTGAGATAAAACCTTCCAACTCAACGTGGCGATAGGATAAGTCATTGGAAGAAACCAAAAAATTATGAATGGTCCTATTTAAGCGTCTATGAATCTTGTCTAGATAAAACAAATTGCTAGAGGGGGACCAAAGTAACCTAGGAATCATCTCAGAAAAATCGATAATTGCGGATGGAAAAAGGACCTTAAACGAAAAGAGATCCTGTTTCATCTCACATAAAAGATTCCAAGTTTTAACTTTACCAATATCATTTGCCCCAGTGTGGATTATTAACCACTTGAGGACCGCCGTATTGCCATTGTACGTCAGCACAATGGCACAGGCAGGCATAATCACGTACATCTACGTGATTGCCTTCCAGCGGGTGGGGGGTCCGATCGGACCCCCTCCCGCTGGTTACGGCGGTCCGATTCGGTCCAGGAGCGCTCCGTGATGAGGGGATGGCCGTTGGTTTTCGGCCACCCCCTCTGGATCGCTCCTGGCCAATGAGAAGCTTCCTCCCCTGTGTATTGTTTACACAGGAAGGAGGAAGTGATGTCATTCTCCTCGGGGCGGTCTTTTTGACCGGACTACGAGGAGAACAGTAAAAGTAAGTGTGCACCAACACTACACTGACATGTAGGTACACACAGGCACACAAACCCCCCCCCCGATCCCCCCCCCGATCGCCCCCCGATCCCCCCCCCGCCCCCCCTCCCCCCCCAGTCACAGTGTCACTGATTGCATTGATCATTTCTTTACTGATCAATGCATTCAGTGTCAGTTGTGACAGTAAAAACTGTCAGGACAGTTAGTGTTAGGTCCAGGGTAGCCCCCTATCACCCCCCAATAAAGATTTAACCCCCTGATTGCCCCTAGAGTTAACCCTTTCACCCCCTTTTGCCAGTGTCACTAAGCGATCATTTTTCTGATCGCTGCATGTGTCGCTAGTGTCGCTAGGTAGCTAGTTATTTTTTTAGGTTCACCGCCAGGTTTTTATAGCGCTAGGTACCCCGATATACTACCCAATAATGTTTTTAACCCCCTGATTGCCGCTAGTTAACCCTTTCACCCCCTTTTGCCAGTGTCACTAAGCGATCGTTTTTCTGATCGCTGCATTAGTGTCGCTACAGTCGCTAGGTAGCTAGTTATTTTTTTAGGTTCACCGCCAGGTTTTTATAGCGCTAGGTACCCCGATATACTACCCAATAATGTTTTTAACCCCCTGATTGCCGCTAGTTAACCCTTTCACCCCCTTTTGCCAGTGTCACTAAGCGATCATTTTTCTGATCGCTGCATGTGTCGCTAGGTAGCTAGTTATTTTTTTAGGTTCACCGCCAGGTTTTTATATCGCTAGGTACCCCGATATACTACCCAATAATGGTTTTAACCCCCTGATTGCCGCTAGTTAACCCTTTCACCCCCTTTTGCCAGTGTCACTAAGCGATCATTTTTCTGATCGCTGCATTAGTGTCGCTACAGTCGCTAGGTAGCTAGTTATTTTTTTAGGTTCACCGCCAGGTTTTTATAGCGCTAGGTACCCCGATATACTACCCAATAATGGCTTTAACCCCCCTGATTTCCGCTAGTTAACCCTTTCACCCCCTTTTGCCAGTGTCACTAAGCGATAATTTTTCTGAACGCTGCATCAGTGTCGCTAGTGTCGCTAGGTAGCTAGTTATTTTTTTAGGTTCACCGCCAGGTTTTTATAGCGCTAGGTACCCCGATATACTACCCAATAATGGTTTTAACCCCCTGATTGCTGCTAGTTAACCCTTTCACCCCCTTTCACCAGCGATCACAGTATAAGTGTCACTGGTGACGCTGGTTAGCCAGTTAGTTATTTAGGTTCCCCGTCAGGTTTTTATATAGCGCCAGGGACCCCCATATACTACCTAATAAAAATTTGAACCCCCTGATTGCCCCTAGTTAACCCTTTCACCACTGATCACCGTATAAGTGTTACGGGTGACTCTGGTTAGTTAGTTTTTTATAGCATTTTATATTCAAATCCGGAAGGCAGTGCTTGGTTTTCGGGGTCCCGTACGTGGCTAGGCTCCCAAAAAGTCCCCCACATGTGGTATCCCCGTACTCGGGAGAAGCAGCAGAATTTATTTTGGGGTGTAATTTGACTTCTGCACATAGCATGTGTGAGCAATATATCATTTAGTGACAACTTTGTGCAAAAAAAAAAAAAGTTTGTAATATTCCCGCAACTTTTGGCAAAATATAAAATATTCCATGGACTCAACATGCCTCTCAGTAAATAGCTTGGGGTGTCTACTTTCCAAAATGGGGTCATTTGGGGGGGTTTTGTGCTATTTTGGCATTTTATGGCCTTCGAAACTGTGATAGGTAGTGAGGAGTTAAATCAAAAATTTGCACCCTTAGAAATCCTGAAGGTGGTGATTGGTTTTCGGGGTGCCGTGCGCGACTAGACTCCCAAAAAGTCCCACACATGTGGTATCCCCGTACTCAGGAGAAGCAGCAGAATGTATTTTGGGGTGTCATTTCACATATGCCCATAGCATGTGTGAGCAATATATCATTTAGTGACAACTTGGTGCAAAAAAAAAAAAGTTTGTAATATTCCCGCAACTTGTGGCAAAATATAAAATATTCCATGGACTCAACATGCCTCTCAGTAAATAGCTTGGGGTGTCTACTTTCCAAAATGGGGTCATTTTGGGGGGTTTTGTGCTATTTTGGCATTTTATGGCCTTCGAAACTGTGATAGGTAGTGAGGAGTTAAATCAAAAATTTGCACCCTTAGAAATCCTGAAGGTGGTGATTGGTTTTCGGGGTGCCCTGCGCGACTAGACTCCCAAAAAGTCCCACACACGTGGTATCGCCATACTCGGGAGAAGTAGCGGAATATATTTTGGGGTGCAATTCCACATATAACCATGGCATGTGTGAGCAATATATCATTTAGTGACAACTTTTTGTAAAAAAAAATTTTTTTTTTTTTTTTGTCATTATTCAATCCCTTAGGACAAAAAAAATAAATATTCAATGGGCTCAACATACCCATCAGCAATTTCCTTGGGGTGTCTACTTTCCAAAATGGGGTCATTTGGGGGGGATTTGTACTGCCCTGCCATTTTAGCACCTCAAGAAATGAGATCGGCAGTCATAAATTAAAAGCTGTGTAAATTCCAGAAAATGTACTCTAGTTTGTAGACGCTATAACTTTTGCGCAAACCAAAAAATATACGCTTATTGACATTTTTTTTACTAAAGACATGTGGCTAAATAAATTTTGCCCTCAATGTATGACTAAAATTTAGTTTATTCGATTTTTCTTATAACAAAAAGAAGAAAATATCTTTTTTTTTCAAAATTTTCGCTCTTTTTCCATTTATATCGCAAAAAAAAAAAATCGCAGAGGCAATCAAATACCATCAAAAGAAAGCTCTATTTGTGGGAAGAAAAGGACGCAAATTTCGTTTGGGTGCAATATTGCATGACCGCGCAATTACCAGTTAAAGCAGCGCAGTGCGAAATTGCAAAAAGACCTCTGGTCCTTAAGGTGTTTATTGGTCCGGAGCTGAAGTGGTTAATAGATCCGGGCTGGGCCAAACATTATTTAAATAAATTAATTCATTTCTTACATCTTTCCAACGTAACCCCCTAACACCATGCCAAAAGATTTGCAAAGCATGAACCTTAAAACCCAAAGTCTTTTCAAAATTCCGTGCTTCGGCTCTTTTGTAGGCCCAATGAATAAATGAATGGCCTATAATCCAGACTTTGAACCTAGGAAAATCTGAAAAGAAACTTAATTAGTAACTAACTCCGGTCGAATGTAAGACTTATATCTAACACTGTCCCAACGACCCAACCTCTGAACCTCCTCAGAAGAAAAACCCATAGAGTTAGCAGCAGTGGCAGCCCCTATTCTGAAGGAGTGAGATGAGAAATAAAAGCCTGACAAACCAAGGGTTTTTAGACAAGAAGAAAGGACAGAAGAAAATTGATAACGAGTAAGAGGAGACAGGTCATTGTGAATAAAGAATGACCCGTGAAAGAAAGGTCTAAAGGCGATAAAATTTAAATTATTTTGGACCGGGCAGATAGGAATATACCCTGCCCGACCCAACTTAATCATGCGTCCCTTCCCAACCTGATCGGTTTTTGATCTTCTGATGCATATAGTGATAGAATCTGAAGAAACAAACACATCCCTATCTAACAGGATAGCGCATGAAGACTTATTTGAGGCGGAAAACTCACCCAGCCGTAAAGCGCCAAAAAAATGCCAAAGAAAAAGCTGCGTTAAATAATAAAATTTCATAAGGGGAATAGCATACTGAAGGCAAAGTCTGAATTAATTTAACCAAAAGATCAATAGAAATGGGTCTCCTACCATCTCTAACCAAATGGGAACGCCTAAAACCTTTCAATACCTGACGTACTGTATAGAAAGAAGACAAGGCCGGAAGGTCAAAAAATTTTAGAAAGAAGGAAACACCGGCCAAAATTTTATGTATAGAAGCTGCACTAAGGTTAGAATGGATTAAAAAAGTAACAAAAGACAGAGCTGTGTAAGCATTACAACTGGCAATACTTAAATTGTATGTAGAGCAGAAACTATCCCATCTCGACCATGCTCGCAGATAGTCCTCCCATGTTCTCAGTGAAACGGAGTTCTTTAAATTGGCGGAGATTAATCCCAAATCAAGCCCCAGAGGAATTCCGGGCATTGGGAACCAATTGGGTCTGCCTCCGGAGCCAATTCGTGGAACCTGGAAAACTGAAGACGAGATAACGAGTCTGCAATGCTATTGCTTACACCTGGTAAATGTTTAGCCTTAAGCCAAATATTATATTTCATACAATGGAGAACTAAGAAACGAAGCAATTTGATTACAAAATCAGACTTAGAAGATAAACAATTAATCGCGAATAGGACACCTTTATTATCCGTGTGAATTAAAACTCTCCGATTTTTAAACAAATCACACCAAATAACTACCGCCACCACTACTGGGAATAATTCTAACAAGACTAGGTTACGCGCAATGTCAGGAATCCTCCAAGATGTGTGCCACTTTGAAGCACACCAATGACCTGCCAGGAAGGCACCAAAGCCTATAGAACCTGAAGCGTCGGTAAAAAGGCCTAGTTCAAAATCGTCTATAAATTCTTTCTGCCATACCGTTGATCCATTAAAACCTAACAAGAACTCATCCCATACCTTTAAATCATCTTTAATGGCTTTTGACATGGTAACATGAGAAAAAGGATTTTTTAAATCCTTTGTAGTCCTAGCAAAACGGCGAGAAAAAATCCTAGCTACCGGAATTACTCTTGCAGCGAAAGCAAACAAGCCTAATAGAGATTGGACATCTTTAAGCAGAACTCTCCGTCTAGATAGAAAAGAGGATATTAGCGACCTAATCTTGAAAAGCTTTGATGGAGGCAATCTGAATTCCATGGCATTTGAATCTATGACAATGCCCAAAAATTCCAGACTAGTAGATGGAAACACTGTCTTCTCCTGGGCAAGGGGAATGCCAAAATTTTCACAAATATCAAAGAAGGCTGACAAAGAATCAGAGCAAACAGAACATTCAGGTGGACCTATGAAAAGAAAATCATCTAGATAATGAATATAACCAGCACCGGGATGCACCACAGACACTACCCATTGAAGAAAAGAAGAAAAAGCCTCAAAGTAAAAACAAGATAAGGAGAAGCCCATTGGCATACATTTATCAAAATAAAAATATCCGTTAAAATGAAAACCTAGAGAACTAAAGCCTTGCGGGTGTACTGGGAGTAAACGAAATGCAGACTTAATATCCGCCTTGGCCATTAATGAATTCCTTCCAAAATGCTCAAGGAGAACCAAGGCCTCATCGAAAGAAGCATACGTAACTGAAGCATCGAAATCAGCAACCTCATCATTAAGAGACTCGCCAGCAGGGTATGACAAATGATGTATTAGGCGAAAAGAGCCTGGCTCTTTTTTGGGAACTACGCCCAAAGGAGAAATTCTGAAGTTGGAGAAAGGGGGTGAGAAGAACGGACCCGCAATCCTGCCCTCTGTTAGTTCTTTCTCAATTTTAACCCTAACAACCTCTGGGTGTGAAAAGACCGAACGCAAATTGTCCACTAACTTACAACCAGACCCAGAAAAACCAGGGACTAAAAAACCATGCTTGAAGCCGCTATAAAGCAGCTCCGCCATCCTGGTGTTTGGATACATTTCTAGCCAAGGAAGCATGTTTGACAATTTCACCGTTGTCTGTGCCTTTTGAAAACCCATCCCTGGATTGAGGCTGACCTGACATGGCAGAGGCCTTTCGATAACATCTACAAGCCGGGTGTGACCCTGTACAATATGAGCACTCGTGTTTGTATCTACAGTTGGCCAGAAATCTGCATTGTCCTTCATTGAATGCAAAGCAGAAACCTTTGCGAAATGAATTATTAGTAGAGTTGGGTGCTTTGAATTGCACCTGCGGTTTTGGAGGCAACATCAGATTTAACCAAAGGCCAACGTCTTTCACACCCCAACGTAGAGAAGGGTGTACCGCCAGCTTCTGCCTGAAATTCTCATCATAATGAAACCATGAAATACCCCCGAAATGCCTAAAGGCCTCAGCAACAATGTCTAGATGTTGAAATAGCCCAGAACATTTTTCTGGGAATTTTTCACCCATAACTGAAGCGAAAATACAGAATGCTTGAAGCCAATTCTGGAATGTTCTAGGTACTGCTCTCCTTCTATCTTCTTCTGAACGCTCCTCTGATTTCTTATCTAATTTAGAAAGAAATTCTTTAGAAGAAGGCAGGAGGGATAATAAATCAACAAATTCTCCTCTCCAAATTTTCTCCTTAACTGAGGAAGACAAATGGAAACCTAACGGGGAGATTTCGCACGGAAGCGCCTCTTTCATACAAGCTTCTGCTACTTGACAAGGTGTATTATTACAAGAACTAGGCTGTAAAAGACCACCAGTATTCACTAAAATGCTCTGAGTTCTTAAAGGGTTAAACTGTTTCTCCATAGGAATAGTAACATTACCCTGCGAACGCATAGCGTTCCAGACAGGGCCAACCTTTAAAGCATCCGCAGTGACTGACTGCTGCAACCCAGTACCATCTTGATAAGCACCAATATTTTGTGCACCTGAAGCAAGCAAAGGCTGCACATCTTCCCTTACACCAATAGGGGGAGCAGTACTGATATTCAAATGATTAACAGGATTTTGTAATATCGCTCCAGAATACTGAGCACCTGACACTGCACCAGAATACTGTGCACCTGGCTGCAAATTATAGGAAAAAGTACCAGAAGACTGTACACCTGACATAGTATTAATAGGAGCACCAGCAGGCTGTGTCTCCTGAGCTGCACCAAATAAATGTGCCCCTTGTAATGTACCAGAAGGCAGTGCCTCCTGTACAGGGATAGTTGTTTGAACTCAAACATTGTTTAATTGCTGTCTATTCTGAAAAGAACTGCCAGCGCTTGCAAACAGAGCCCTGGCAATGAGAGAGGGAGAGGGAGATCCTTGTTCCCCTTCTGACAGGCTAGTAAAAGCATTTGCTAATGAATTAAGGATAACAATTAAGTCAGGTAAAGAAGAAACAGGATTCTCACCAGGCGGAATATCTGACACAGCATTCTGTCCCAAAGGAGCTGCAGCGCTGGTTTCTGGAATGGAGGATGAGGAGGATAAAGTTGCAGCATCTTTAAGATACCTGGAACGAGAAGTAGAAGTGAAAGAATCTTCCTTAGAATAAGGAACAGCAGGGGCTGCCGACTTTTTCTGCTTCTTTCCTTTTCCTACAGGTGTGCGGGAGTTGCCAGCTGAAGGAGAATTCCTGTGTTCCTCCATAATGTTCGGCATGGGCGTCAGACAGGCAGGGAGAGAAGAAAAAGCAGGAGGGTCTTCAGCTAAGCAGTGCCTCAGCCACTCCTCACCGCCGGAGCTTTCTGCTTTTTCCAGAAGCTGACGAAGGAGAGACTCCATTCTAACTGTACACCTGAGCGCAAACTGGTCCTCTTCATGTGGCTGTGAAGCTGAGGTAGCGTCCGGCTTATATAAGCAGTCATAGGCGCGAAGAAACAGCCCGCCAAATTCCTCCAATGACGGCTTGTTGCTAAGGGATATTGCACCAATAGCCCTGCTGAGAGAAAGGAGAGAAAATGCAGAGGCAAAGAGCCCTCTGCCCTGTCCCATGCGGGCCCCCGGTTAATGCCGGGGACCGAACATTCTAGGAGAATAGCTAGGGGAGTCAATGGGGGAGAAGGATCTGTGTATTCTGGTAGATAATAGACTTAATAATAGTTAGTAGCATGCAATGCCAAGGTGCAGTTTCCAAAGCTTGTATTAAGGGGTATGGATTCCAGAGAGAGAGAGAGAGAGAGAGACATAATTCTGCCCCTGTGCAAATCATTAGTAAAACTTTATATGAAATATACTGTTCGGTTTTGGGCACCAGTTCACAAAAAGGATATTGGAGACCTGGAGAAACTGATAAGAGTTCAGCTATAAGGAGAAATTAGCTGAACTGAATTTATTCCCCCGGTGAATTTGGTGTTGAGCTATTCACTTTCCGGTCATTACAGGAAACAAGAGGTGACTCCTTATGTCTGGAAGAAAAGAAATGTAACCTCCACAAACAAAAAGGCTTCATCACAGTAAGAGCTATGAAAATGAGTAATAAACTCCTTTAAGGACTAGTTCTGACCAGCTCAGTAGATTGTTTAAAAGAAAATCTGAATGCTTTCCTAAATGTACAAAATATAACTGGATACTAACATTTACAGGTAATAACACCAGGGGTAGTTAATCCATGGAATATCTGATTGCCGCCTGGGGTTTGGGAAGGAAATGTCTATGCCTGCGGGAGCAGATTGGATCATGCTTTATTGGTCCTTTTTGCCTTCCTCTGGATCAACTGTGGGTATAGGATTCTGTATATGGAGGTTTTCTATTTGTTAGCTTTTTTCTGTTGGTTGAACTAGATGGACATGAGTGTTTTCTCAACCCAACTATATACTTATATAGCGCTGGCTCCTGACGAGCAGGCGCTATGGTTTTTTGAATAGTTAATTTGCCTGAATCCACAGTTGGGTTTCAGGACTATTTCTCTAAATTTCTGGTTTCAGTACCAGTCCAGCCGGGTTACACTGGGTTCTTCTTGACCGTAGGTGTCGCTGTCACTGCCAGCAAGAGTAGAAACGCAGTCTAGCTGGGTGCATTGAATGCCACTCGTTTCTCAGAACCAGCCCAGTGGGAGTGTTTTCCTGCTGTGCATTCTGGGAGGTGGTATTTAAGGTACTGACACCATGTGGTTCGGGGGTTCCATCTTTTATTTTCTGTCTGTTCAGTTCTGGTGGTCCTCCTGACCCAGCCCCATGGCCCTCCTGGCCTGTGGTGCGGAACCATGCATCCTGAGTCTCAGGGCCGGCTGGCCCGAGGAGACGTAACTGCAGGGACAGGCCCGAGTGAAGTTTCGGGGCCTACTGATCCAAGGGTGGTCCCATGCTGTCTCATCTGAAGGGAGAGGCCCAGCAACTGAAGAACCCCAGGGGAGGACTCTTCAGGAGAAGGCAATGCACAAGGCTGGCTTCTCTGAAGGAGCCTGGAGGCTTAGTTGAAGGATGCAGCCTGGATCAACACGCATACGGTATCGCTGGATCGGCTTAGAGAACCTGGTACCGTATGTTAGCTCTTTAAATTTAGGTCTATCCGGGGGGTTGTTAAATCCAGCTGTGAGACGGTTGCTATTCTCTGGATGTTCCTATAAAAGTTTTCCATTTTTAAAATACAAGTACCTGAACTCATTCCTAACCCTCTACCCTTTATTGAAAGACTCTGTTTCTGTTCTAAATAAATAACCCAAAAGAAGATTTATTGTCAGTTTCCACATTCTTTGGGCCATCTATCATGGGAACCCCGGACCGAGAAGCAAACAAGGAGGTAACGGTAAGCCCAAATAAAACCAGCAGCTCCTTCGGGGGTTAGTGCTACACTTATAATTTCTGGATCTAATTGCTTACCAGTACCAGAGACCATAATAGAACACCTTATACAACTTGTATATGAGAGTGACCAAAGCATTGTTAGAACAAAGTGAAATATACTGGTGGCCAAGCATGGATGCCCAAGAACTAACTTCCATGCTAATCAGAATCACAACAAAATTGCTGTCACACACACTCCACCACCCCAGCCAGTACCATGTCTTGATTCTGCATTGGAGAAGCTTGCTATTGATATTGAAGATCCTGCCTGGAGTTTACATGTTCTACCTGTGCCTGCGTGGGATTCCTCTGGGTACTCCAGTTTTCTCCCACACTCCAAAGACATGCAGGTAGGTTAATTGGCTTCTGTCCAAAAATTGGCCCTAGTATATGAATGGGGACCTTGGATTGTGGGCTCCTTGAGGATAGGGACGAATGTGAGTGTGCACTGTACAGGGATAGGGACAATTGTAGACACTCACTCAGGTTGAACTGGATGGACTGGTGTCTTTATTCAACCTATTCAACCTTACTAACTATGCAACTATGCAACCAAATCAAAATGCTCTGAGATAAAACTTTTAGTTCTTCCATCATGAGTGCTCAGCATGAAGATGGCCACTCAAAGATGTTTAACCCCTTCGTACAGGGCGGTCAAAAAACATTTTTGGAACACTGGATTGGTTCTGCTAATAGCATAAATCTCACGATGGAACTAGGATGTAAAAAATTACTCCACAGGAGACACGGATAAAAGTCTCATAGTGTAGTAATTTTTAATAAAGTAAAATAAAACAGCAGCAATAATAGCAGTTACACTCACATGTTGAAGTGCCTTGCCTGGCAATAGGTGTAATCAGCGTGTGTGAGTCAGCTAATCTCCTGGGGATGGCGTGTGAAACATGGAAAGCATGCTATCCCCAGGGGATTAGCTGACTCACATTCTATGCATTAAGGTGAAAACATTCCGTAGTGCAGCAGCCCTTCAGATTCCCCCTTTTACTTACCTGAACCTGATTGTTCCATCCAAGGGGATGAGCACAGCAGCTCCAGCCGCTGTCCCAGGTCCTCATTGGATATATTGATGGCAGCGCAGCCATTGGTTCCTGCTGCCATCAATCAAAGCCATGGACACGGGAGCCGGGGGCGTCCTGCTGTCTGTGTCAATGGACGCAGCAGCAGGACTCAGAATGTGCGTGTCCGAAGGGGCACTCGATGCGGGGAGGAGCCAGGAACATCACTGAGGGACCCCAGAAGAGGAGGCTCAGGGCCACTCTGTGCAAAACCCTTGCACACAGGAGGTAAGTATAACATGTTTGTTATTTAAAAAACGAAAACTAACCTTTACAACCCCTTTAAAAGCCTTTACAGGTTACATGTTAACCATTAATTATGGCCCTAGAACTATTGCTTTCACACCAAGTTTACAGTGATACCTCATATGCGTGGCTCTATTTATAATGAGTGTGCTTGCTGTTTGTTTGAATTGCATATGGGGGTGACAGGGTGCCTAAAAAAGTATTACTTATTATTTACTTTATATAATTTATTTGCACTTTAGATATTTAACTTAATTTCTATCACCAGTGGGCTAACAAACCCCCTATGTAATAACATTTGGCAAGTGACAGATCCTCCTTTATGGAGATATCAGGTCCTTAGTCATGGGGGGAACATCTATACCCGTATTACCTCCTGCACTCACTGTAGGAGCCATTTACCTGGGCTGCCTTGGGAACCACTGTGGATCCCAATGGCGGTGGGGGGGGGATGCACCTTCAGAGGTCCATAAAAGTGATTGGGCAGCTATAGAGCAACCTGGATCTCTGTTATGTGAAAGTCCTTCACTGGCAGTAAAAATCAATACCAAGGTGATGGTTGCTGCAGCAGCAGCAGGCATGAGCTTGCTTTAACCCCTTGTACACTGTTTATAAACTAATGTCATGGTTAAAGTAGAACTCTATGATAAGCAAATATTGTTGAAATCCAAAAGGCATTTTCCAGATCTGTGCAGTAATCCAATGTTAAACTTTTTGTTTGCTTAGAAGCTTCCTGTAATCAAGACCAGTCACTGATGCTCTGTCTCTTTGTGCTTGATGGGAGGTCTTGTATCTGGCCCCTCCTGTAGCTTTCTTCAGGAAGCTGTAGTGGACAGACCTGCTTGGTCCCTCCCACAGCTCTGCTCTCTGTAGAGGCTATGTGTAGTGCAGTGGTGATGACACTGCTACTTTTACAAGGTAATAATTCAGTTTGCAAAGGCATTTGATGCACACAAAGTGGATTTATCCGCTTTGTGCCTATTGAAGAATATATTTAAATGAAAGTTTTTGTGCTTGGAGTTCAGCTTTAAGTTAATCTATACATGTATATGCAGCTTTGTAGCCTGAATGTTCAAACATAGTGCTGTAAATTGCTCCTAGCCTTTTTAAATAACAACTGGGTCCACGGAGCATGTCAATAATATGTAATTTATTTGTTTCTACTTGTTCTGCTTTTGGGAAAGGCTGAAATCGATTTTATTGGTGTAATTTGTTGGAAATGATTTTTTTTGAATGTTAGATTTATTACTAAGGGACTCCTTCATCAGATAATTGAACTAAATTGTATTTTTAACAAGCAAAATGAAATACGTACGGAAAACAGATGTTATTTAACATTGTGTCAATCATTCAGGGAAACACATCTTGAGAGGCCAGAAAATACTAAAGGCATAGTTATTTTATAATGCAATTTGAACACATATTTCCTTCTATTTCCCATTTATGTAGTGCCAATGGCATTCTAGTTTTGAATTACTTTCATTATTGCTAATTTAAAGTGCTCTATACAAAATAGCTATTACTTATGTATAATATTTAAATACAGCATATCAGGTTTCTGCTTTTAAATTTAAACAATGCACTCATGAACCTTAAAAGACAAAGTTGCCAGATCCATCAGGATGCAGGTTTTCATTTTGCCCTTACTGGAGCCTACTTTTTCTCCATAGTGGCATAACAACAATCATAGAAGCCCACGTGGCTGCTATGGGGCTTGGGGGTACATGGGGGCTGTTGAGGCATTTTATATATAGAAAATCTGTTAAAATAATATATATCTATATCACTTATTTGTCTCCCCCACTGCCACATTTTGCACCTTTTGGGGGGAGCGGGTACCTGGTTTTCATAGGTACCTGCTCCCACTTCTGGCTGACTTAGCCATGGCGAACTCATCCGTAAGTTTGCTACCTTGCTCTTTCGCCGCCCACTCACAAAGAGCAGCGCACTTTACGCATACGCAGTAGGGAACCAGCTGTAAAGCCACAAGACTTCACTGCTAGTTTCCCTTACCCGAAATGGTGACAGCATCACCCAAAAGCTGACCGAAAAATCAGCTTGGGTGAAGACACTGGTGGACTCGTGGACAGGTACAGTAAGTGTCCTAATCTTAAAAGTTAGCAACCACAGTATTTGTAGCTGCTGAGTTGTATTTTTTTCTGAAGGAGCCTGGAGCTCCATTTTAAGGGTTGCAGAGGTTGCTGTTAACACTTACCCTGCACTCCGTGTGAAATTTCCAGTCAAGAGGAGATGACATTAGACATAGAGGAGAGGACTTCAAAATTGTTGTCCCTGATCATAGATCCCCCTTTGCAGGCTGTGCAGTAAGGAGAATTTGTTTGGCTTTAGTAGTGTACATTTATTGTGCTCAGAACTTGAGGTCGCCCCAGACAACACAGAAATGAATACCCCTCTCTGCCTAATGCAGTCTTCCTTAGGCCATATAAATCTTGGATTATCCTCTAAGCCAAAATCTAAGCAACTTGTTGTTCTGCAAAAAACTAATATGTTATAATATAAAATAATATGATGGTAATTTTTAATGCCACTGCAACGCTTGATTTTTTTTAAACTGACTACTACAAAATGTTTATCCTCATGACATGTCACAGGAAACACCTGTGCTAATAGAGGATAGAATTAGGAATAGACTTGAAAAACATAATATTAATAAGTCACTGGGACCAGATGGCTTGTACCTGAGGGTCCTTAAGGAACTCAGTCAAGTAATTGCCAGACCATTGTTCCTAATTTTTACAAACAGTCTACTGACTGGTATGGTACCAGCTGAGTGGAGATAAGCCAATGTAGCACCAATATTTAAAAAAGGACCAAGATATATCGCTGGGAACTACAGACCAGTTAGCCTAATGTCAATAGCATGCAAGTTCTTGGAGGGGATGATAAGGAATTATATACAAGATTTTAGTCATGAAAACTGTATCATTAGCAGTAATCAGCATGGATTCATGAAGAATTGTTCTTGCCAAACCAATCTATTAACCTACTATGAGGAGAAAAGCTGCCATCTAGATAAAGGAAGGCCCGTAGAAGTGGTGCATCTTGATTTTGCAAAGGCATTCGATACAGTTCCCCATAAATGTTTACTGTACAAACTAAAGTCTGTCAGCTTGAACCAAAGGGTAAGCCTGTAGATTGAAAACTGGCTACAGGGGCGAGTTCAGAGGGTGGTGATAAATGAGGAGTACTCGGGATGGTCTGGTGTGGAAAGTGAGGTCCCGCAGGGTTCTGCCCAATCCTACTTAATTTATTCATAAATGATCTAGAGGATGAGTTAAACAGCTCAATCTCAGTATTTGAAGACAATACTAAGCTAAACAGGGCAATAATTTCTCCGCAGGATGTGGAAACCTTGCAGGAAGATCTGAACAAATTAATGGGGGAAGCACCGATATGGCAAATGAGGTTTGATGTAGAAAAATGTAAAATAATGCATTTGGGTGCCAAAAATATGAATGCAATCAACTCACTAGATCCTCTGGGTGAATCTAGGATGCAAAAGGATCTGATATTCTTAGTAGATGACAGGCTCAGCAATGGCAAGCTTCTGAAAGCAAAGCCAACAGAATATTGGCATGCATTAAAAAGGGAATTAATGTCAGAAAGGTACTCACCGAGGCCGAGATGCTGAGAGCTGTTCTCTCTTGTGACTAAGCGCACTCCACCCCTAGTGATGGTACAGAAGGTGAAGAGGCACAAGCCACCAGCAGGCTGGGTAAGTCTTGCCTGAAGGTCTCCGGGAAGCTGGCAGCCATGCAGGGACTGGTAGACACTGGAACCCAATAAGGTAGATGAAAAGCAGAATGCAACAGCTGGTCGAGGGTCAAACACAGGAGACAGGTAGCAAGTCTTTTAACAGGCAGGAGACTGGTAATAAGTCCATAAGCAGGCAAGGGGTCAAACACAGGAGACTGATAGCAAAGTCGTGAGCAGGCCGAGGGTCAAATACAGGAGACTGGTAGCGAAGTCCGTAAGCCAAGCCGAGGGTCAAGCACAGGAGAAGATCAGAGCAGGTCAGGGTCAACCCGGGTCACAACAGGTAATCACAAGGCAGGATACAAAAGCAGGGGATACAGGAAGCTGAGAGATAAACCAGCAATCTAAACATGGAACTGAGCAGCCTTTTATAAGCCAGCAAAGGAACTCACGTTGTGCGTGCGCCAGTGCGCATGCGCACACACCGTTCCATTGGACTGAGCACGGGTATGCCCCGAAGCGCCACTCTGCCGCACATGCGCTCAGGAAAGCGTCTGGTTTCTTCCCTGACAATTAACTACAGAGATAAAACAATAGTTCTCCCACTCTACAAGACTGCCGCACCTGGAGTATGCTGTCTAGTTCTGGGCACCAGTCCTCAGGAAGGATACGCTGGAACTGTAGAGAGTCTAGAGAAGGGCACCAAAGCTGATAAAGGGACTGGAGGACCTTAGTTATGAGGAAATATTACAAAAATGTTACTTATTCTCTCTGGAGAAGAGACGCTTGAGAGAGGATATTATTTCATTTCAATGTACAAATACCATACTGGTGACACCACAATAGGGATAAAACTTTTCCACGCGAGGGAACATAAAAAGATACACGGTCATTCACTAAAATTAGAAGAAAAGAGGTTTAAACTTAAACTGCGTAGAGGGTTCTTTATGATGAGAGCGATAAGGATGTGAAATTCTCTTACACAAGCAGTGGTTTTAGCAGGGGGCATAGATAATTACAAAAAAACTATTAGATAGGCACCTAAACGACCACAACATACAGGGAAATACATGTAAAATTGACATAAAAGCACACACACAGGTTAGACTTGATGGACTTGTGGCTTTTTTTAACCTCACCAACTATGTAACTATGGTGGTTATTTACTAAAGGAAAATCCACTTTGCACTATAAGTGCACTTTCAAGTGCAGTTGCTGTAGATCTTAGGGGGCCACGCAAAGAAAATAAAAAACAGCATTTTAGCTTGCACATGATTGGATGATAAAATCAGCAGAGCTTCCACTCATTTCAGATCTTCCCCTCAGATCTACAGTGACTGCACTTCCAAGTGCACTTGTAGTGCAAAGTGGAGTTGCCTTTAGTAAATAACCCCCTATATGTAACACCTTTTCCAGCATTTGCTTGTTTTGGCAGAGGTTAAAACTGCCTTGCCACTGTCAAATTTTAAGGTACTTTATGATCTGCAATCTCTTAATTCTTGAATGGAAATGCCTGCCTGTGCCTTGTATCTCTAGTACATTGCAGCTTAGTCTTTCTCATTGAAACTGCCTTGCCATTGCTGGCCAATTATTACACTGCTTCATCATCTGTGCTCTCTTAATTCTTGAAGGAAAACACCTGCCTGTTCCTTGTGTGTATATATATATATATATATATATATATATATATATATATATATATATATATATATATATATATATATATATATATATATATTTATTTATTTCCCTCTATTTCCCATCAATAAAACTGCCCTTCCAATTCACTGTATCATGTACATTCTCCTAATTTCTAAGGGGGAAATATTGGCTTTAGAAAAAAACACACATCCATGCTTACCTCCATGCTACAGCATCCCATACTGGCTCTAGCACACAGAGAGAGCTGTGACACAGCTTTTCCTATGTCAGCAGCAAGTGCACACTCTGCAGCCAAGACATTTAAAAAATAGCCCTATAAAGTGAAAATAAAAAAAATACCTTCCCCAAAAAAAACGATTTGAGGTATGGCAGGCAAACTATGGTCATTGGATTTTGAACATCATTTGTGCTGCTGCCTCTTGACCCCCCCTAGCCATAGACTTTCCCCTTTCCATTTGTTGCTGCTTGACCTTTTACCCTGTGTCCATTCGTTTACCCCTTGTAGCTATGCCATCAGTGCTCTCACTAAAATGAAATACAATCTAATACAAAGCCTGCAATCACTCCAACCCTTCTCCTCCTTGTATTGTAATATAGTCAACAATCAAGTGGTTTAGGAGCTGTCTGTGAGTGCAGGTATAGCTGGAATCATTTTAAAAACTCCTTTCAGTGATCAAAAGATTGGAGGTATTTTGGTCATTAGAGGGGATCATGCTAGGTTATGGTTATGGTTATGCAGCATCTCAAAGTGGTGCATCCTTCTGTGATGGTGGCAGTCGGTCAGCCTTGTATTGTGCATCTAAGAGGGTGGCCATCCAGTAGTAGTCCTCCTCTGTTATAGCTTGAACAATTCCCAGAATTGGGAGGGGTAAAACACTCCACTGGAAGCCTGTACCATTTTTCTTCCTCACCGCCAACATCCTAAATCTTCTCCTCCTCTTTATTGCTAGCGCCCCAACCCTTCTCCCACTCCTCACACCAGCACACCATCCCTTCTCATCACTAACATGCACCCCCGCTCTCCTCCTCCTCATATTCATCCTCTGTCTCCTGCTGCCTCATTGCTTTCCACACGCTGGTCCATGTTTGGGGTGGAAAGCCTTAGGCAGTAGTAGTTTCATTCTTGCTGCTGCTTGCCTTTCCCCTAGCTGTAATCTTTTTTACTCTCCATTTCTTGCTGGCTGGCGTCCCCCTGCATTTTGGAACTGCAGTTTTTAGTTGTTTGCTGAGTGTCTGGAAGGAGAAAGATTATACTGGCAAAGTAAAGCAATTGCAGAGATGCCTGACCTCTGTTGTGCAGCCACACCACTGCATCAATGCCAAAATTACAGGAAACAATAAGAACAAATCAATTTCCAAAAAGTACAATGAGATTGGACAACCAGAGGCTTAGAACACTGGACTTGGGGGTTATAATGTAGATTTTTCTGCACTGTCCAACCATTGTACAATATTTATGACTATTGTCTCTAAAATAATACACTCACATGCTTATTTCAAAATTAAAATGTCGTACCTCTTATATTGTGGCCTAATGAAGCTGCTTACCTACTATCCAGCCACTGGATAATATTTATGCCTATTGTCTCTCAGGTAATGCACATATATTTTTATTGCAGGATTAGGGGTTCGTTCACACAGGGGCATACAGATTCTTTCAGCTGGGATCACAGGTGAATGCCAACAGCTGCAGCTGCTTAGCCTGTGCAGAGCAATAACAGGCTGACTGGAGCCATTGCTGTTCACGTGCATCAGCATATCTGCACACATGTAGTTGTCAACAGATGTCCAACCCTAGATGCATCTGTCTGCCCCTGACATTCACACTTAATACTTACAGAACTGAATGCATGTATATTTTTAGAATAAAATTATTGGCTCAGTATAAGTCCTTAAGCCCAATATTGCTACATATTGATTTTGCCAAGTGCTTTTGATACTGCTATGCAGTAGGAAGGAAGAGGAAATGGACACATTGGCAAGACTTGCAGACAAGTTCTTGCTCTGTGCCCTTGATGAGTAAACAAAGAGTAAAAGGAGGATTTACTTGAAGGCAAGTGGCTTCTCTGAAACCCTTAGGAAGGAGGTGGAAGGGGGAAGAATGAAATCGAGCTGAAGATGGATAAGGTGGTGGCAGAAGAGGAAGTGGAAGAGGGTGACTAAGAGGGCACATCAGCAATGCTTGCAACTTACTACCTCTGGATTCAGTATCTCTACCTGTCCCTTTATGTCTGTCTTTCTTAAAAAAAAATTTGATAGTACATATTTGGAGAAGGGTAAGCAACCTAAGGCAGTAGGATTCTAAGTTACATTTTTGCTGCTGTCTGCCCTTCCTCCAGCTGTAGACTATTATCCTCCATTGTCCGCTGTCTGTCCTTCCCCCTGCATTGTAGAATGGCAGCTTATGGCTGTACATTCTCTAAAGTCAGCTATGACTCCATTGCCCTGACTACAATGAAATTGTGTATATATATATATATATATATATATATATATATATATATATATATATATATATATATATATATATAGCTTCTGAGTGCTTCGGGGAAGACAGATTATGCTGGCAAAGGAGTTGCAACACAATGAGCCTGAATAAAGTGAAGCTCAGATTGCTGGACTGGGGGGGGGGGTTATGATGTAGCTTCTTTTTTTTTTAACTCCAGATGGCAGTTGATGCCTGTTGTCATCTCGAGTTGCAATGTCCAACCACTGTACAATGTGTGTGGCAATCATATCTCAAATTGTCCACTCAAATGTTTATTTTATAATTAAACCCTCTGCCTCTTTTATTGCGTTTTACCAGGCTGCCTACAGATTATCGTCTCCCAGATAATACATCTATTTTTTATTGCAGTTGTCAGGATCAGGGGGAAAACAGGCTTGTGTCAGACAGTTCTGTAAATGTACAGACTGCTTTATTTATTAGCAAACAGAAACAAGAGGCTTTGTCTTCAGATCCAGTTCAAATAAAACAGATGTAACTTCCGATTAGTGCAACACATAAAGCTTAGTGTGGTAAAATACAGACAAGCAAATCTTTTTTTGAGGGGGCGTGCATCGCGGCGATCGTTGTTGCGGGGTGTCAGTCTGACACCCTGCAACTACGATCTCGGTAAAGAGTCTCCGGCTGATCACAGTGTAAATAGGAAGGGCCGGTGATCGGCTTTTCCTCACTCGCGTCTGTCAGACACGAGTAGAGGAGAGCCGATCGGCTGCTCCTCTGATGGGGGGGGTCTGTGCTGATCGATTATCAGCGCAGCCCCCCCCCCCCCCCCCGAGGATGCCCACACTGGACCACCAGGGACGCCACCAGACCACCAGGGATGCCCAGCACAAGGTATGCCACCCTAGACCACCAGGGATTCCAGTCAGTGCCACAATGGATGCCAATCAGTGCCCACAATGGGCAGCAATAACAGGCTGACAGGAGCTGCCAGTGTTTGAATATCTAGGCCCCTGACATTCACACTTAATACTTACAGAACTGAATACATGCATATTTTTAGAGTAAAATTTTTGCTCTCTTTATATCCTTTAACCAGTTCCAGTGCTCAATTCACTAAGGAATATATCATGAGATAATTTAATCACGTGACAAATTTTCTCCAATTATCTCATGATATGCTGAAAATGTCAATTTACTATCAGTTCATTAGTTATTTACCTCACGAACCAAAAATATGAGGTAAATAACTCATTAACAGTGTTGAAGTCAATTCACTAAGGAAAAAATAAATACGATAAATGACTCCCCCCCCCCCATAGAGTGGCCAGTGACTGGCCCCACCCTTCTGTGCGCTCCTCTAAGTACGCCTGTCCCACTTGGCTCTTCATCCTGTCAGCGTGTGATGAATGAACGGCGGCTGGGGGTGATAACGGCAGTGACTGAAGGGTGGCCCCAGGTGACAGTGTATCATCCATGGACGAGCAGAGTGCCGAGCATCCCCCTCCTTCCGATGAGGTCTAGCTGGAGATGATGAAGGAGAGGAGCTTCACTGACCAGGAGGAGAAGCCTGAGGAAAGGTATGAATAAAGTGTTCCATGCCACAAATATATTAAACAAACTTTGCAGTATATTATTTTTCAATGAATATGCACTGTTTAATGAGTTTGCATTGATTTCAGCATGTACCAAGTGCTCCACGCATGCTAAAATCAATGCAAACTCATTAAACAGTGCATACTCAGTGAAAATGAATGTACTGCAAAGTGCTCAGTGCTATAATCCATACGCCATTAATTTACAACTAATAAGCTGTGATGTTGATGAGGCAGTGCACTTAAGGCACCACTGATAGAGCTGCACTGGAGACGACTAATGAGGCACTCTTGAGCTGCACTGATGAGGTCGCACTGGAGGTGACTAATGCGGCCGCATGGAGACGACTGATGAGGCCGCGCTTGTGGGGACTAATGTGGCCGCACTGGAGACAACTGATGAGGCCGCGCTTGTGGGGACTCATGAGGCTGCACTGGTGGGGACTGATGAGGCTGCACTGGTGGGGACTGATGAGGCTGCACTGGTGGGGACTGATGAGGCTGCACTGGTGGGGACTGATGAGGCTGCATTGGTGGGGACTGATGAGGCTGCACTAGTGGGGACTGATGAGGCTGCACTAGTGGGGACTGATGAGGCTGCACTAGTGGGGACTGATGGGGCTGCACTAGTGGGGACTGATGAGGCTGCACTGGTGGGGACTGATGAGGCTGCGCTGGTGGGGACTCATGAGGCTGCGCTGGTGGGGACTCATGAGGCTGCGCTGGTGGGGGCTCATGAGGCCGCGCTGGTGGGAAATCATGAGGCCGCGCTGGTGGGAAATCATGCCGCGCTGGTGGGAAATCATGAGGCCGTGCTGGTGGGGACTGATGAGGCTGCGCTGGTGGGGACTGATGAGGCCGCGCTGGCGGGGACTGATGAGGCCGCACTGGCGGGGACTGATGAGGCCGCACTGGCGGGGACTGATGAGGCCGCACTGGTGGCGACTGATGAGGCCACACTGGAGGTAACTGATGAGGCTGCACTGGTGGTGACTGATGAGGCTGCACTGGTTTTGACTGATGTGGCCTACACTGGTTGCAACTGATGAGGCCTGCACTGGTGGTGACTGATGAGGCTGCACTGGTGGTGACTGATGAGGCCTGCACTGGTGGCGACTGATGAGGCCTGCACTGGTGGCGACTGATGAGGCCTGCACTGGTGGTGACTGATGAGGCCTGCACTGGTGGTGGCTGATGAGGCCTGCACTGGTGGTGACTGATGAGGCCTGCACTGGTGGTGACTGATGAGGCCTACACTGGAGGTTACTGATGAGGCTGCATTGGTGGCGACTGATGCGGCCTGCACTGGTTTCGACTGATGTGGCCTACACTGGTGGCGACTGATGAGGCCTGCACTGGTGGTGACTGATGAGGCCTGCACTGGTGGTGACTGATGAGGCCTGCACTGGTGGTGACTGATGAGGCCTGCACTGGTGGTGACTGGTGAGGCCACAGTGGTGGTGTCTAATGGTGCCACATTGATGAGGCTGCACTGATGGGCACTGATAAGGCTGCATTGATGGGTACGGATATGCTTCATGTTAATATTGTTAAAGTTGTTGTTAAAGCAGAGTACCACCCAAAAATGTAACTTCCGCTTTAAGGGAGGTGACCCCCTGACATGCCACATTTGGCATGTCATTTTTTGTGGGGGAACCTTTTTAGAGGGTCCCAGCTCCTACTTCCTCCCGGTGCACCGCAACACCAGAAGGGAGATCACCTCTCCCCCCTCCCTCTCAGCAATCATCTGGGACATGTCACAGGTCCCAGATGATTGTCAGGCCAGTTATGGCATGCGGCATGGCTAGCGCATGTGCAGTGGGTGCCTGGCTGTGAAGCCACACCCGGGCACCCACAGTTACAATGCCAGTGCTACAGAGAGGAGAGGGAGATGAACTGGGCTTTGTTCCCCCACATCGCTGGATCCCTGGACAGGTAAATGTCCGAATATTAAAAGTCAGCAGCTGCAGTATCTGTAGCTGCAGAACTCTGCTTTAATATTTGTTTTTGGATCTTAATTCCGCATAAAACATTTAACAGTGTAATTTCATGAGATCATTTAAGATCCGACTTGGGGCAGGATAGGGTAGGGGTTGGGTGGGGCAAGTGATGGCAAGTAACTTTTAAGGCCTGGCTAGTGGCTCAGGACTTGAAATTTTGAGGCCTGCATTGTACATTCACATCATTCCCTGCCCTCAAGGAGCTTGCAAATAGGCACTTGGTACCTACTTTTAATGTACCGAGAGGAAAATGTGGAGCCTAAAGAGGAAGGAGTGGGGTTTACAGAGGATAGGGCAGAAATGGGTATGGCCTTAGCAGGAAGGGGTGGTACATATTTAAATTAAGGGGTGCACAAGTTTAGTCAGGCCTAGGGTAGCATGAAACCTAAATACACCACTGCATAAGGTATTTAAGGAATGTAAAACTACAATAGCCAAGTCTCTACCTTTTTGGATCACTTTTTCAACAGTAATGCATACAAATCTTAATATGGAAAAAACACTGAATTATTGGGGCTGATTTACTTAAAGTATAACTAAAGGCAACGTTTTTATTTTTGGATAAAGTGGAGATGGATTAGCAATTTTGTTCATTTTTATTGCTGTCTGTGCCCCGCTAGGGAGATTCCCCCTCACTATTTGTCCTGTTTACTGTTATCATTGAAAGTGAAAGAAAATCTCAAATTTTGGGTTGTCCCAAGAAAAGTTATAGAAGGGAAATTTTCCAATGGGGACACTAGTTCTGGTGACCTGGGGGTCCCCAAGGGATTCTTTTAATTTGTAAGGATTTTCTCTCACTTCCTGTTTTGGCTATGGAACAAGTGAAGGCAAATCTCCCCAATGACAACACTGTCTTTTTTATTGGTGGAAAAATGTGTGTGTGTGATTTTTAAAACTATTTTCATTTAATATTTGACATTTATAAAGATAGTTTGTATTTATGTAATTTTAATTTTAAGTGAAAACAGCTTCCTTTGACTGGTATTCTAGTCACTTTTTTTTCATTATTAATAAAATATATTATTATAGTATTAATATGTATGCTGCAGGGACCCCAGATCTCCGCTCTGACCTCCAAAGCATCTGACCAAACTGAGATTGGTTTAATCAGATGCTTTTACAAGCCAGGACCGACCAAAACCAAAAGTGACTAAATCTTTGTCACTTCCAGTTTCTGACATCATACAGTGGGGGGAGGGGGAAACAACATACTCACTATGTCCAAGGGAGTGGATGCTACTAGTTGATTAAACAGGAAAACCTCATAAAGGTTACAGCGGCACAAAGGGGGTACTCCCTTCCACCACCTGTAAAAGGGATATAGCAGCTGTATAGTTGCTCAGATCACTTTTACATTTCTGTATTGCGAGCTGAACTAGCACCATAGTCCTTAAAAAAAAACTCTTGCTTTCAAACAAAATGTCCTCCCTCACACACTTGATCTTTTTCAGACAATACCAATCTATTTCAAATGGCCCAGCACTATTGTAAATCCTTCCAGTCGCTCATCAGTCCCTTCAGAGAATGAAAGAATCTTGCAGAATGGCACTCCCAGACATAGGATCTTAATATATTGCCACCTCCCTTTCCACATTAAATTGCTGGAGACACAAGACACTTAAATGATAAGTTCACTTTTATAAAAAAATTAAAATAAATGCTAATTTTTTTGGAGAGCATTGCCCCCGCAATCAGCAGATCGTGGGTCAATGCTAGGCTCTCATTATAGCTTTCTGCCCATAACTCCTGTATGGGCTGACAGTTACTGAATTGCAGGAATTTCAATGAACTACAAGAGTGCTCATCAGTGACCTGAGAACTACAAGCCATTTGCTGCAATGGCAGATGATACTTGTAGCTCATTTATTCGCAGACAACTGTGAAAACCCTCTGTTTTCAAAATTTGCCAGCAGGTGCAGGTAGAGGATTTTATGCCCGCTGTCTCCTGAAGGGGGGTGATTGAGGGGTGAGGAGGAGGATGCTGTACCATGTTACATAGTAAACACAGGTGTAACATGTTCAGAAAGATGAACTTAGCCTTTACACAATGGGTAACACTCAAATAAGAAGAGCATCCTCTATCCCGCTAGAGGAGTTTATCTGGTCTTCCACACTCCCTGTAACATATGTGCATAAATTTACTACTATTGGGGCAACCGATAGACCTCTCCCATTGCTCTTCGATCACATGAAATAACCTCATTACCTACACCTCTGTTCTCTATCTTGAATAACCCTAACTTCTTACTTGGCCTCCAGGACCAAACATCACCACAGATGGTGTACAAAGCATTTAATATATTGCTCATTCTGGATGCTCTTTACCCAAATTGCATTGGAGCCAGTGTTTTCCTCCATGGGTACACCACAAATTCTGCAGCTTATTCACTTTTTTCACTCATTGTCGGGTCCATAAAAATGTTTGAGAGCATTAACTCAACTTAACCACTTGCTACCCAATCATGTACCTGTATGTTATTAGCTTCAAGTGTTTGTACCAGGGTGATGCCTGCAGCTGCATCCCGTTACCACTTTTTAGAGGCAACGGTTGGCTTTCTTTCTTTACTGATGTGGCTAAGCAGCCATTCGGCTGTTTTTGCAAGCAGCGGGAGGGGACGATCCATCTTTCTGCCGCCTTCTGCAGCTTGCCTGGGCTCTTCCATCCCACCAGGAGACCAGAGCCACCAGCCGGGTCTCGTATGTAGTAACCTGGAAGCGACATTGCAACATCGCATTGCAGCCCTAATAACATAAAAAGCAATATAACCACAATATAAGTGAAAAGCCCAAAATACAATTTCCTGAAACAAAATCCTATTTTCTTAAAAACTATTAATTTCTGTAAATGTAAGTGTAGACAGGACAGGACCACAGCTAAAGGTTACCTCTGACCTTAAATCAATCAAAAAAAAAAATGAAAAACAAAAAGTTCCTAATAATATAAACAAAAAGGCAACAGAGGGGTAAAAAGAGCTATCAGTCAGAATGAAAGAACAGTTTCATAACCAACCCTATGCAGTTTATCAGTTTCCCCTATGTCTACCCTATAAAAGCTTCCATTTCATGGATATTTTGTGCCTCCCATGCTTTTTTAACGAGGGGGCTAGCTTAACCAAAATCTTCCTTCTTTTGGCCCTTCTTAGCCCATTGGCCATAATTCAAATGTCATATACTGCAACAAAAAAAGAATTTGCACATAAATTTGCCGGGATCACAAATCTAAATCCTGCAACATTCACCTCATACCCATGGTAACAATCAACCCAAACTTCATCCCTACCATAAAGCTGCTGGCAACAATTTTTTTATTTACTTTGTAGATATTTGAGCCTTAAAATGGGAGAAAATTCTAGGTGTATCATTTTTTTCAGTAAGTCATTTAATTTATCTCAAAAAAGCATTGCAACACTCAAAATACTGACAAACTCTATTATTTTCACAGCTACAATAAAGCCTTTTTTTAAATAAGGGAATGATGTTTACAGGAAGACTGGCAGCCATTATCAAACACGATTAGCACAGAATCATAGATTACAGAACCAATGCCAAACACTTGTGTTTCGTAGCAGACCTGCAATGAATCTGTTTGTTGATGATACATGAATTATGACATACTGGCATCATGCTATTAACAAACGCCATCTGTACACTTTGTAATGAAAAATGGCTCACAGGCTAATACACCATACTTTAATATGGTGTGTTTTAGAATTTTTGTGTTTAAGTCATAATCTTGACCAACATTGCTTAATAAGTTAAAAAAATTCAAGGAATAAAGTTTATTTTTCAGGCTCCTCAGTATCCCCTGTAGCTCCTGGGTTTCATCAAGGTAGTGGTATGAAATTATAGTTTTCGGCACCCTCCCTCCGCTCCTGCTCGGTCAGGTCACCCGTCCAGCCCTGCACTTTCCCCATCTAAGTTCCGGGCGAGCAGCACTCCTACGGTGTAGTGGGTGGGCGTCTCCTCCACCTCTGCATCACGGCGGCTTCTGCTGTGCATTTCCTCCCTCCTCCTAGGTGTCCAATAGGGTCACCTGTCCTTTCAGCCATCAGGTGATGGGTCTCTGGACCCTATTGCTGATTGGCTGGGCACAGGAACAGTGTGAAAATACTGAATATTCATTCACTATTGCCGTACAACTGAGTGTGCTCGGAGCTCAGTGCTCTGCGTCCCAAGTCCACTCTTTCTTTAAGCCTATTAGAGCCTCTGGCTCTAATCATGTGCTTTAAGGGCCAGTTCAAAATATTGCGATGCGAGAACCCTGCGAATCAACTGCGGGTTCCTGCATCACACCCAACACGCACGGCAGTTCACACTGCCATATGCAAACTGCTGGGAAGTGTTATTATATGTTAACAACACCCCCATTTCAGTTTGCATATCGCACTGCGAACTGACAGTTCGGACATGAATCGGATTGCATATGTGTGAACACACATGCGATCCGATTCTGGTCCGAACAGAAAAAAGGGTCCTGTGTGTGTTTGCACCAAATGCGGTGCGATATCAGCTATACTATCTGCACCCGCACAGACATCGCATGTAATGTGAACAGCAGTGCGCTGTGAATTACATGCAATGTCTGCCATTGCAATAATGTGCATGTAGATTAGGGGGCCGGACACATGGATGGGGGGCGGCGCCCGTGCACCCCTAATGGATGGGCCGCCACTGGCTATACCTATTAATACATAAAGTCTTCTAAAACCCATTATAGATGATTATGTACTGAGAGTACAAAACTTCATCTCAACATTTAGTCAGTATAGTAGCAAGTTTTCAGTTTTCCTTCTAATGCCTTCTATAGTAAGACATCTGATCCAAATGTCGCCTTAGCATGGAACATTTAGTATAGCTACTGCATGGATCCAATAAGGTAAATTTTAATATAGTGTTATGAAGTAGTTTAAGACCCCTTTCACACCAGGGCGTTTTGAAGGCGCTATAGCGTTAGAAATAGCACCTGCAAAATGCCCTAAAGAAGCTGCACCATTGTATATAGTGTGAAAGCCCGAGGGCTTTCACACTACAGCGGTGCGCTGGCAGGACATCAGAAAAAAGTCCTGCCAGCAGCTTCTTTGGAGCGGTGAAGGAGCGGTGTGTTTACCGCTCCTCCACCGCTGCTCCCCATTGAAATCAATGGGGCAGCGCTGTAATACCGCCGGCAAAACGCCGCTATTGCGGCATATTGCCGGCGGTTTTAACCCTTCCGCGGCCGCTAGCGGGGGTTAAAAGCGCCCCGCTAGCGGCCTAAATCCGCCACAAATCCGGCGTTTTACCGCCCACGCTATCGGCGGTGTGGTGTGAAAGGGGTCTAAGGGTTAATTTGGGGTAAGTATTGATCTTTAGAGGTGATTTTAAGGGTTCTGGGGGGAGGTATAGGTTTAAGTGTTAAGGATTAAGGTTAAGTTTCAAAGGCTACTTTTCACTGTTAGATATTTCATTTTCAGGATGGATAAAAGGTTAGGTGCTGAGAATTAGGTTTATTATTTTATTAGATTAAATTTTGATTGCTTTCTAGGGTTAGGCTAATGTATAATGTTAGGAGGGGTATATATTTAAATATTATGGTCAAGTTAACTATTAGAGATGCATTATAAGCTAGGGACAAGCTGTCAGCACCCAAAAAGCAGGGAGATGAGATTAGAGACTGCAGTATGAGTCGTAAAAAGGGACACGCCTTTTGCCTTTGTAAAGCTGGCCATAGATGGATTCAAATTTGACCATTTCAGCAGGAACCAGATGAATTTTGATTCCTCTATGGCTGTTTCTGTTCATGAGCAGTTGATGTAATGAAGAGCGTGTTGGAAAATGTTTGTTCATTCAGTGCTGCAGTCAATCAGCTGCAGCACAGATCTTCTTTTGTGACAGCAGAGGGGTCCCTGGTGTCAGACTACAATAGGATGGGTGAATAGGGGAATCCAGTCCCACTGGCTGACAGAAGAAAACAAATCCATGTATGGCCAGCTTAAAGGCGATATGTCAGGGGAATCCCTGTAGGGTTGTCTGGGTTTGAGTTTGCTACTCTTATAGAGTACTGTGTATGTATCTCTTTGCTACATGCAATAATGACCAACCCTTCCCTTGTACCTCAAATATACAGTCCTTGTTGCAGTTGTCTTATGGTGTGGATACAAAGCATATTAGAAGATCATAGGGAACAGGAGTGGCCAATACAAATGAAATTTACCACTAAGTTAATGATCGAGCACTTGTTAATTTTAGTGCAATTCATATCCAAGATATGTGACTATTTAAAAAAAATTTAAGTGATTTTCAAGATTTACACCAAAGATGGTAGGATTTTAAGCACATACAATACTCCATAAACACAATTAAAAGGGCTATAAAGCCTTACGTTTTTTTCACCTTAATGCTGCAAAATCCCCCCCCCCCCCACCACCCCAGACCCTCTTTATACTTACCTAAGCCTGGTCTAACCCAGCAATATGTACGAGAACACTGTCTTCCTCCTCCCTGGGCAGATTGATAGCAGTGGGAGCCATTGGCTCCTGCTGCTGTCAATCAGATACTGTATGAAAAGGGGGCGGGGTAAGCGGGGCAGGGCGGCTCAGAAAAGCAGCTTTCCATGGGGGCACTTTCTGAAGAGGGGGGAGTCTGGAGCACCGGTGGAGGACCCCAAAAGAAGAGGATCAGAGCACAGAGCAGGTAAGTTTAACATGTTTGTTATTTTAATGAACTCCCTAGTGGATTGTGTCACTGCCATAATCTAACCACACACTTCTCAATACAATGCTGGAGGGAATAATAAGCTAATAACTGATAAACTCTTCTGATATATGATAAAAGTATTTCTTTATTTCTAAATCCAAGGCAGATAATGATAAAGTTGAATTTGTTGATTTCAGCACACTGGGTAGTTGTGCTTGCATGTGATTTTGGTGGCAGTCCTGGAATGTATGCATTTTATAGGGTGCCAGCAATCACATTTAGGGGTTAGGTTAATGCTAGGGTGAGGTTAGAAGTTAAAGTTCATGATTTTATTTATTTATTTTTAAAGTGGTGAAGTGTTAAAACCTTAAATTCTTTGTAGTTGTTTAAAGCGGAGGTCCACCCTAAAATGGACCTCCGCTCATCGGAATCCCCCCCCCTCCGGCGCCACAATCAGCACCTTTCAGGGGGGAGGGGGGTGCAGTTACCTGGATAATCCAGGTAACTGCACCCACTTCCGGGCTAGCTCTCTGCGGAACGGGCGTAGGTTACGCCCCCGTTCCGCAAGCGCCCGCCCCCTTCAGCAAGTGCCCCGCTGCCTGCTGGGAAACACACAGCTCCCAGAGGCAGCGGGGACCGTCCGGATTGCGCCGCGCGGCTCGCGCATGCGCAGTAGGGAACCGGGAAATGAAGCCGAAAGGCTCCATTTCCTGATTCCCATACCCAAGATGGCGGCGGGACCCGGCAGCCGAGCGAGCGATCGGCTTCGGGTGCCGACATCGCGGGCGCGCTGGACAGGTAAGTGTCACTATTTAAAAGTCAGCAGCTGCAGTATTTGTAGCTGCTGGCTTTTAAAAAAAAAAAAAAAAAACGCGGAGTCCCGGTGGACTCCCGCTTTAAGGCAGTGGTCACTAACCTTGTCCTCATGGCCCACAAACAGGCCAGGTTTTATGTATTACTTTGGGGAGATGCAGACTTGAATACTGCAATCACTGAGCAGCAAATGATATCATCTGTGATGTATTTCAGTTATCTTGCAAACCTGGCCTGTTAGTGGGCCCTGAGGACAGGATTGATGACCACTGGTTTAAGGTGTTGGAGTTTTTCACTTTTTTACAATTTTAGCTTTTTACATTTTTTACTTTTACTTTTCTTAGAATGGTTGTCACTGCCCTGATCAACCAATCATGGACATGGATGGCAAGACTGCAACTGATTGTAACTGAGTAGCCAACTTTTAATTTAACTGATCAGGCTTGGATCACAGAGAACTACCAAACACCCCCTTTTTGGGTATTTGGGGATATGGCAGGGAGTTGCAAAGCACCTGGGATGAGGTTGTGTGGCAGGGGCATACCATGAAATGAGTGGGCCCATGTACAAGATAAAAAGTGGGCCCTAGGCATTGATAAAAAAAAAAGCGGTAACGTGTGGATGAGGCTTACATTTGCCACATATTGGACATGGCTTAAAGGGGGGCTTTGACGAGATATCAGGGGTTTAAACAGACCCCTCACATCTCTCCTTTGAGACAGAGAAAGGGACTGAGGACACAGATTCCCCAGTCCCTTTTTCTGCAGCCTCAGCATTGAAGATGAATGAACAGGAGACAGAGGCTCCCATTCATTCTTAAACTGAAGCAGAGTAAACACAGTTATCACAGGATACAGGAACAATCAGTAGCGATTGCTTATTGTGTCCAATTGAGGGGCAATTTACAAATGCAGCACATTAGAAATTGTATGACAGGTTTAGTACGGGGCAGGGCTTTTTTTCAGCGAGAATGCGGGGGAATGCAGTTCCGGCACCTTTACCACTGACAGCAAGTGGTGCAGGGGTGTGTTGCAGGGTCTGTTGATACTCACTGCTATGAGATCTATTCTAGCTGGAGGGTATCTATTTTTGTATGGGGGTCTTTTGTTTCTGATGAAGTCTATTGCTGCTGGTGGAAGACCTACTGTTGCGGGGGGGGGGGGGGGGGGGTCTTATATTGCTGGGTGGTCAGTTGTTGCTGGGAGAGATCTACTGTTGAGAGAGGAGTCTATTGTTGCTGGCTGCCAGAAAATCTATTGATGCTGGCTGTGGGGAAATCTTCTGTTGCTGCTGGGCGTCTATTGCTGCTGGGGGGGGGGTTTGTTGTGGTGGGGTGGTCTATTGTTGCTGGCGGGGGCTCTATTGTTACTGGCTGCAGGGGTTCTATTTTACTGCTTTTCTTGTTATAATTACCAAATTCCTTATGGATTACTTAGCACCACAAATTGATACTTGGTTCTGCATTGTCTAAAAGGGCAGTACTGGGAGGTGGGTAGGGGATGGAACCAAGGAACGGTGCTCAGAAGTGGGCAGGGGTGGAGGAAAAGGGGTGGCTTAGAAAGGGGGAGTTCCTGCACCTATTCTCCTGGCACTGGGAAACACTTTTTGAAAGATAAATAGTTAATTTTATATACAACTATATAGATCAGACCAAAATGAGGGACAAATGTTCCAAATCAGGAACAGTCCCTCAAAATCAGGGACAGTTGGGAGCTATGCACATCCCCCCAGCAGTCAATTGGAGAGGAGGGAAGAAGCTACAAGAGGCTGTGTCATCTGTCACATGGATATGCTTAACAGGCTGATAGAGAAACCTACGTTACCCTTAGAAACCACTGTATCTTCATACTGTATGAACTCCTGTACTGTTATCTTCATACTTCAGTGTATGTACTGACTCGAACAGTGGACTATATATGCCACTTACTTGCATTACACCCCTTTAGTACCTTCAGACCAGGCAGAGGCAAAGTTGCAAAAGCATTAACATGATGACAAAGACAATCGACAATCCGAAATAAAGTGCAAACATTTCCCTAACCTCCCTAGTCCCTAACTTAGTCTTGTGAGTACCCCAGCACATCTCCATCTCTGGCAAAGTCCATTTAAGAGGGACCTCCAAAAGTAAACCCAGGAACACAATTAACTCTCAAATTCCCAGCTGGGGCAGCATCAACTATTACCTGCCTACATACTTTATCAGCAGCACTCCCTATGCTTTCCTTATAATAGCTAAAACACACTTTCAAAATCGCCTTACAGACCCTTCTAAGCCATTTGACCTAGGTTCATAGGACACAGAATACATTATGATTACTATGGCAAATTCCTGCAATTATTTCAGTAGGAGCAAGAACTGAATATCATTCCTCTGTGTATTGTTGGCTATGTCAATATACAAATACGTTTTTATGTCTTGGATTAATAAAAGTGAAATTATATTGCCTTTTACTATAAAACTACGTTTATGACCATGTCAGGTCACCTAGGCGAGGTGACATATGCCCACCGTAGGGATCAAGAGTGCACCGCAAGGTTGTGGACCCTAAGGCTGACTGCTGCGGACGGAGACAGATCCCACCGAGGTTCGAGCGTAAGATTCCCTGGGGCGTGGAGTCTAAGAGCCAGCAGGTGTTCACCAGAGCCTCTGGTGGTGAGGATGGACTTGGCTGCAACTGGCTCCAGGTCGCGACCCCCAGCTCGCACCCACAGTAGGCAACAGGAGGATAGGAATAGTGAGGGGTAAACCCAAGGTCGGGGCCACAAGCAGACGGGAATAGTCAGGGACGCGCCAATAGGTCAGGATCACAGGCAAACAGGGATAGTCAAGGACATGCCAAAGTCGGTAACGGAACAACAGAAGAGCACACGGCAGGTAACAGGAAGCTAAACACACAAAGGAATACACAATGGTTAATCAGCGGGGTTGGCCTGCAGTGCACAGGTTAATATAGAGTTCTCTGATAGGAGCTAGGGTGGAGTCATGCCAGAGGATGGATTACAAAAGCAGTCAGGTGAGGGTCGGCTGGTCTCTAGAGATGAACACATGGAAACAGGTAAACAAACTCTATTGCATAACCATGACAGACCACTTCTGCCTAAAAAGTCCAAGGGGGCTGCTCCAACCCTGCACTACATTGTAGGTGTACAAACAGCTATTTTTTTTTACAAAACTTGTGTATTTATAAAAACTCTAGCATGCTTTGTTTTGACTGTTTTTATGTTTATCATGCTGCAATAATATTAATACACAGATTACAAAACTATAATAATATAGGTAAGCCTTAAAGCATAAACAGAACACGAATTTGCAGAAAAAAGAATTAAACAAGCCTAATTATTTCCTGACTTCTTCCAATCTGCTTGGCATGATTATTGATTTCCAGAATCTATCAACTACTTGTTATGAATGACTAAGAAGGGCTGACCTTTCCCTGCAAGGTACAAATAAGTAGTACTTCAGGGGCTCTAACTGCATGACAAGATAATTCTATCCATTTAATATTGAAGTGATGTTGATGGTATCATTCTTCTCATGTCTGTAGAGGGAAAGTACAGCAGGCCTTTCTTCTGTCTTATTTCACTCGGTTGGAATGTTCATGATAGATTTTCTGACTGACTAATCGCTGTCACATTAACTTTCAGTATTTCATCCTCTAGCGCTGTCATGATAATGGTCATAATCAAAGTGGCTCATTGTAGGTAAAGGAAATTATAACAGCAAAGTAATATCATAAAACAGTGTTTAAATATGTGTAATTTCATTTGTCAGTGGTGCCCCAACACTTCATTATACATATAACCATCTCTCATCAGTAGAATTAGTGCATTATTCATTACTGTTAATTATTTTCACATAATGGCTGCCCTGATATATTTAACCTCCACATTATATCTTAGATAATAGGCCTGTAAAATTGAATTGTGTGTAGAGTGGAGTTCTGCAGCTCATTTACTCAAAGAACAAAGAATAGAAAAAGAAGTCTAAATTGTACATTTGGGCCAGCTGGCGCCAAACATTTATTTCTGTCTGATTTGCATACACTGCACGGCAAAGTAATGACAGGCTGGTATCATGTATGCTTCTTGGTTACATTAGAAACCAATTAGAATGCAGTAATAGGAATAGACCATTCCACCATTGTACATGATAATTGACAGAAATAAAATTACATGGAGAAAAAACACTGATGATACTGATATCTAATCTGCACAAAGCTAGAAACAATAAATATCACCAAACAAATGCTGCTGAATAGGCAATAGAAAAAGTAAGACCATTTTCAGTTAGTGACATTTCTGGCATGAGTTTTTCGCTAGAACAGAAGTTGAGAAATTACCAAACAAGTCAATTATTGATATAGGAGCCAAATATGTTAAACAATTTCCACTTAGTGGATTAGGATATGCGTTTACTATAATTTTTTGTTTGTTCTACATTTTCAAAGCATCCCACCTTGCAAAGTACTCTTGTCCTAATGTTGAGGGACAAGAGCCCCTTCCACACTATACAGTAGGTAACCAATATGGCAGTGCCTAATGCCATAAAAGGTATTCTAACCACAAACCTGGTAAGTGGCGACTAAGTGCAGAGTTAGAATTGAGCTAAATGCCTTTTAAAAAAAATAACAACAAGGTGGGGGTACATAACCCCTGACCAAGTATGCTGGACCCCTCAAATTGGCGAAGTTATACCCTGGGTGAAGCCACCAGGGTGAGAGTTTAGAAAACCAAAGTATGTCAGCAGTATCTGTGTTTGCTGTATCCAAAGTTTGAATAACTGATTAGACATGATCACTAGAGGAGTCCCTGGATCCCTCTAGTGACATTTATTAAATACAAATCTTAATTTTAAATCACATCCAAGGACCCCTTAGTAATATATAATGTCACTGCAATGGGAACTGCTATTATCACCTAACAATATTCAGAGCAAGGGTGACAATGGAGAAGTTATTTTAAATGAAAACCATGAGGGAACTAAAAACTTTTTAGGTAATCTTTTTAAAGTGTACCACTGGACAACAGAACCAATATTCACCCAACATAAAGACAAGAATAGAAGCAGCTTGTTTTTGCCTGCACCCATTTTATTAAGACCAAATCTGTTATGGCTATCCTGAGGTCTGCCTTTTTCCTGCTTAACCTTGTCTCTCTCATGACCACAAACTTCGATATCACATGGACTAATAGATTTATGAGAGATCAGGAAAGGAAAGGCCACAGGATTTGGGTACAGTTGCTTTTTACATAATAGAGTAACCAGGTTTTAAAGGTCTGGGGCTGTTTAAAAAAAATAAACAAGTGCAAGTGTGGTACCAGGAGGTTTACATTCAAGGGTATCATCACTAAATGGTGTTGTGGATACAAACAAATATAAGTATGCCAACATCCTAACTATATTGCAGAATTTATTCAAGAGAAGGAGACATAGACTTTAGAGGCACACCCATAGCATTGAGATACAAAATAGAAATGTTTATTTTTGTGATTAAAAATGACATTATTGGCATAACATGTTAAAAACAAAACATAGTGTTTAGTCTAAATAACGCTCACACTACCTAACACAACCGACTATTACCACAGTAAGAAAATTTGATCAAACTGATTCAAATGAGCTGATGTTAGTAGAAGGAAAACTGGTTGGTGGTAGAGGCGTGGTGAAGAAAACTCGACATGTTACGTGCCTTTAAGCTCTTCTTCAGGATTTGCAGTCTAATATACATAAAAATAAAAAATAATTAAAAACAGGAACAACCAAACAATGTATCTAACATCAGAGTAGAAATGTAACAATTATTTAATGATAGTATAAACAGTAATTGGCATGTCAAAAGTGTGTATATATCTGTTGCCTCTACCACCAACCAGTTTTTCTTCTACTAAAATCATCTCATTTGAATCAGTTTGATCAAATTTTTCTTACTCTAGTAATAGTCGGTTGTGTTGGGTGGTGTGAACGTTGTTTAGACTAAACACTATGTTTTGTTTTTAACATGTTATGCCAATAATGTCATTTTTAATCTCAAAATAAAAATTTCTATTTTGTATCTCAATGCTATGGTTGTGCCTCTAAAGTCCATGTCTCCTTCTCTTGAATAAATTCTGCACTATAGTTAGGATGTTGGCACACTTATATTTGCTTATATTCACAATGCCATCTTGTGGTGATACACTTAAATTTAAATTTAAATTAATAGGGTGGAAGCACCAAAACCTTTTGGATGGTTTATATGGCTTATTACTTTATATATCAATATTAAATAATCCAGTATTTTAGGATCTCCAATTGAGAATATTAAGATTTACAGCTACAGCTTGGCCTGGCTATATGATTGAAATTCAAACTATTTGCAATGCAAATACAGGCCAAAAAAACAGGGATTAACCAGTATATGACTAAATGAAGAGATTGCTTAAAAAGAAATCAAATTTATATTGGCATGTGGATTATTTGTAACAATATGTAAAGGAAAATATCAGTCCCTTGGCCTTACGTATACAGTTGTATCCATCTTTCCAGAATGTAACTCCTGAATTTAAGTTAATCTGGGAGAAAATATTAACACATTGTTGTTCAGACCTTATGAAACTCTTAATTACCAAATACCAGATCGAGCTTAATAGCCTTGACCAGGATATACTGTTACTAAAATCCACCAATGAACATATGAAAGACCATGCCCAGTTCATTAAACGGTGGCAAGAAGTTAAGGAATATATTACCAAAATTACCAAGGATGTTATTTTTAAAAAACAGAATAAAATGGTCAAGGACAGGACTGCATTCTCTGAAGGATATGCCTATCATTTGCAAAATCCCTTTCAAGGGAGGGGCCCTAGAAACAACTGCAAAACCCAATAAGGTTAATGAAACTGGTGTTACAGATGAGGATACAGAATCTGAGTCTTCATTTGTCTACTTTTTCTTCACAGCCCACCAAACAGGAGAGGAGGAAATACCTTAACGCACAATGAGTTGGGATCACGTAAGCGTAGCTATGGTGGAGGGTACTATACACCCTAGTCTAAAAAAATACTGGACAATATAGACAATACTACTTTTGATTATGCACAACATCTGGGTGCCCCCTCTACTAGCGGTGATGGTCACACACTAAATACATGGGTCCTACAGCTATACAAGCACTACAAATTTGAAATGCACAAACTTCTACTCATAATACATCTGTTGTGTCAAATGCACCTAATACTATGACCAACCTTCTTTCTGGTCCAAACATACTAATCTCTAATGGTAGCACATTATCACAAGTTAAGACATAGATTCCTTCACAGACACCTACATTAATACCCACGACCCAGTTACAAATGTTCACTTGACGTTCACTTGACTTACACATTAATCAGCCACCCACTCCCACTCAGGATTTTCCAATTTCCTTGGAAATTTTACCTGCCCCCAACGTAGGACTGGATATTCAAAACTTTACTCCTTACCATCTCTCGGAACATGAAATGCATATTCTGAGATATGGACTCAGCTTTTGTCACTCACAGGATTTGGATCAATATGAAGCTATCAAGGACATCTACAGGTTTTTGAGGAATTTTACATTTCAATTTCTTTTTGATCAGGATCGGTTGCGATTCAAACAGGAACATGAAATCTCTGACACTATTAAGCAATTTAAAATGGAGGATTTCGAGCCCGAGATTTAATGTTGCTTCTGAATGAGAGCGACGGCACTGAGGCTTCAGTTGCTGGCTCTCCCTCAGAAGCACTTAATGCAATAACAGTTAAAAAATTTAAACCCAAATCTAGAAATTTTCCAGATCTCACAATCAAGCCCCAAATATGGGCCTTCCTGCATAGTGTAGTTAGTGACATCAAGCGTCTTGCCATTGCCCCTAAAGAAACGAATCTTACACCAATACAATGACAGGCATTATCTAAACTACAAAATCACCCTGATATGGTAATAAAACTGGCGGATAAGGGGGGAAATATTGTTCTCATGACAAAAACTAACTACGAGAAAATGTGTCTTAAAATACTATCTAATTCGGATTGGTACTGTCGGATATCTCTCAAAAATCACTAATTTTACTGATTATCCTTGATCAAGATACATATGATTACCTGAATGTTCAGTCCCCCAGGGTGGCGACATTCTATGCACGACCCAAAGTGGATAAGGATCCGTTGTCATCCCCTAGGAGACCGACAATTTCAGGTATTAGATCTCTGGCTGAAAACGCAGAAAAGTAGATTGGTAGATTCTGTTTTAATGCCTCATGTGATTTGGCTACCTTCCTACACTAAAGATACACTAAATTTGCTCAAGCAGATTGAGGGATTGGTTGTTCCTCCCGACTGCCTGCTCATGACTTTGGATGTTGAAGCACTTTACTCCAGCATGGCATCAAGACAATTCATACCTTTCTCTAGGAGGAGGATCACCACCAGTGGAAATATAATGAGTTTATATTAGACCTTCATCTTGACCCACAATTGGTTCAGTTTCAAGGATTCCCACTACCTTCGGGTACAGGGTATGGCTATGGGCACTTGTGTCTATTAGCCCATTGATGTATACCCTCTTTTGTTTCCTTTGAGCCTTAAGACTATTGGAGATTTATAGGCCTCGTATGTATACTGTAGATAGGAAGGAAGAGGCTATGTTGGACTTTAATGGTACCGTATATCAACTGATGCTAAACAGTCAGAAGTAAAATATTTAAAGAAATGTATTACAAAAATACATACAGTGACAGATTAAAACAAATAGTGTCAATTAAGGCAAAATTCTAAAGTTGCACCAGATCGTGACAACTAGAACATAGATACATCTGTATATTGGTTTCTCTACATGTTTCGTGGGTTTACATTAGCCACTTCTTCAGGAGCTTTCTACAGTTAGATGGTGATTAAAATATGATTATCACATAACTATGAAAGTAGAGAAAATACATATTAGTCACAAAATATGGTGAACAGATATATGTACTTTATGTGTACATATAATAGCATTTTTTGTAAATAAAGCATCTGTTGTGAATCCCCCAATGTTCAATTGTCTTACCAAGAGGCGTCGCATTGCCAGGGGCCCGCGGAAATATCATTAAATAATTGCTACATTTTAAATCTGATGTTAGATACTTTCTTTGTTTCCTGTTTTTAATTATTTTTTATGTATATTAGACTGCAATTCCTGAAGAAGCGCTTGAAGGCAAGTAACATGTCGAGTTTTGTTCACCACGCCTCTACCATCAACCACTTTTCCTTCTACTAACATCACCTCATTTGAATCAGTTTAATCAAATTTTCTTACTGTGGTAATAGTCGGTTGTGTTAACTGGTATGAGCGTTGTTTAGACTAAACACCATGTTTTGTTTTTAACATGTTATGCCAATAATGGCATTTTTAATCACACAAATAAAAATGTCTATTTTGTATCGCAATGCTATGGGTGTGCCTCTAAAGTCCATGTCTCCTTCTCTTGAATAAATTCTGCAATATAGTACGAGGAGGTGCTGGTGTTATTGTCCTGGTGTTAAATCACTACAGCTTGGAACCCACGGACGCACTTTCATTTTATCTTCAAAATCGAGTTACTATAGAATATCATATAAGCAGCCAATGGGGACTTGTGGGCTTTGAACACACCATCCAGATTATCTCTGTACACATGATTCAGAGCAACAGAAACTTGACTATTCCAATACTTCAAACTTCACCAGGCTACATACACTATAATGCCGCGTACACATGAGCGGATTGTATGGCGTACTTAGTCCGTCATACAATCCGATGGACAGTCCGTCGTACTTTCCACTGAACGGACTTGACCACACACGGATACCCAAACAGTCCGACGAAAGCTTGCGCGATGACGTACAGCACGTACGACGGGACTAGAAATAGGAAGTCCAAGACACAGCAAAGCCCTGTAAATCCTTTCTGGGCATGCGTCATTCTTAGTCCGTCCAACTAGCATACTGACGACCGTATTGTCCGCTGAAACCAAAGTACGACGGACAGAATTTTGGAAAAACCGAAATTCTTAGTACTCCGGACTGCACGCTGAAAAAGTCCGCTGAAGCCCACACACGAGTGGATTGTCCGCTGAAATGTGTTTAGACGGACTAAGTACGCCATACAATCCGCTCGTGTGTACGCGGCATAACTGAAACAATTCAAATCAATACTTTAAGATTCTATGTTTTTTTTTTTGTTGTTTTTCTGCTCTTTAATGGATGGCTTAGTAGTACAATGCGTTTCTATAGAGGTGTCACTGGAACAATTTAAAAGCAAAGTTACAAAAAAAATTATTTTTTATTTTTTGTTGTTTAATTATAAGCCTTAGCAGCACTGTAGTTGCAAGTGTTGAACAGAATAGTAAAACTCACATGATTCTTTTCATGGCTGACTCTCTTGGCAGTCTTTCAGAGTTCTCTTCTCTGCTATTCAGAGACACCATTAAGCAATCCAAACTAGTAATTGTACAGACGTCTTTTTTGGACAATGCAGTATGAAATATAATCATTTCTCAGTTTTTTCCTGGCATTTGGCTTTTAAGAAAGAAGCAAATAAATTGCTTTATTGACCAATACAGTAAGCCTGAGAGATAATTCCAGAAATACTCACACTGAAATTTCACATTAAAAGCAGAACTTGTGTTGAATATACTGTTGTTCAAGCCACCCTACTTTAGTCTGTACACTACAGATTAGATGCACACAGGAGAAATTTATAAAATTAACATTTAATACATGACCTCTGCTGCATCAGAATTCCTGCACCAGCCCAGCTAACTTGTTTAAATTAACATAAGCATGTACATGTGTATTCAACCCTGGCTCTGATTCTTCTGTTTTACAGTAGGTAGGTAGGAATCCATTGGTAAATTGCCAAGGGATGCTTTCATTTGTAATTTATTTATGAACATTACATTCCTGATCATGTAAAATTAAAGTCTTTAACTTGTTTTCAGCCTAGTTACCTCTTTTGTTGTCTCCTTGGACCTTTAAGAGTCCTGTTACAAGTTCAGAATTACACATGGAAACATAACAGGAGGTGTATTCTGCTGGCTGAAGTTTTATGTTTGGCTGGCTGGGTAATTTAAATGCTGAGCTGAACAAATTACCAAGGAAGGCAAAAGTAGACACTAAACTAAAGTTATAATTACAATACTTAGAGCCCTTTCACACTGAGCCGACTGTTTCGTTAGCAGTAAACCGCAACTAGTTTTAGAGGCCCTTTATCGCCGCTATAGTGGTGCTTTATAGCCTCTAGCAGGGCACTTTTAACCTCTGCTAGCGGGCAAAGAAAGAGTTAATAGCACCTGCGTAGTGCCGCTGCTGAAGTGCTTTGCAGCCGCTTAAACAGCTGTGCACATTAATTTGTGCCCCAAAGACGCTATTTGCAGGACTTAACATTCTGCCAGCGCATTGAGAGACATTTTTCAGACACTTTACAGGTGTTCTAAGTAGGAAAAATTTGAATTTACTTATTTAAAGCTGCACTCCAGGAAAATGAAAAAAAAAAAACCTATCCTTGCAGTGCCCCCCACCCCCCCCCCCCCCCCCCCCCACACACACACACACACTGTACGGATTAAATACTTTTTGCCTAGGATACCAATAAAAAGGATATTTGATATTTTTCTTCACCTTCTTGCTTACTGAAAGGCAGAACAAAATCATTTCTAATGGTACCCTAGATAAAAGCAAACGTGCAGGTAGCCCCACTGCAAGGGTTGTTTTTTCATTTCCACAGAGTTCAGCTTTCAAAATGAACTATACTATAATGGATATTACCACATATCCATTATCATTCACAGTGCACTGACCAAATGTTGAAAGGTCACTATAACCAGAATTAAAAAATATCTCCACTCAAAATGAAAATAATTCAGTTTTTTAGCTTTTTAGTGAAAGGATAAATCACCTGCCCAGGTTTTTATATAGTTCAGGAACAATTTGACAAGACATATATGCTTACGTTGGGTCTGCACACTTCCTGATGCTATTATAAGGGCATCCACTCTGCAAGTTTGCTATTTTTTTTTATATTATGAGACTGTAGCAAAAGACACTGGAACACTGAAAGGTGGATGTGAGCATCTTAAACTTCATGTGGATAGGAGTAAATTTAGGAATAATTGCAGGATGCAGATTTGGAAACTATTTCACTGTTGGAGCATTCAAAACAGATCATATGCAAGAGGTGGATGGTTCAACCTACCAGAATACACCATTAGCTAAAATACTCCTTTTGGTTAGGCTGATCCTTTACTCCTTGGAATACCTAGCTGAATAAGTAAATCATTGGGCTTAAATTTTAGTGGAGTTGGATCCCCTTTGCACTGGTTTTATCTTTAAACAGCTCAGAGGTTAGCACTGTTGCTCTTGAGTCTTAGGTCCAACCTTTTCAGTTTTAGGTTTGAACAACTTCAAAGTTTGGGTAGAGTGGAAAGGGTTGCATATGTATATGAATATGTTGCATATTGTCCAGCAGTTTCTGGTCACAATTTTGTCTCTAGACAAAGATGGGGATACATTTCTCAAATGAGGTCTCAGACAGCAATAAAAAACATTCCACACTTTATTTAATCTGAAGCATTCTGGATGCTATTATACTCTAAGTGGCTATCCGGTGTAGTCAAAATGCCTGTCTTTCACTGTTAGGTATGGTTGAGTATACATGGGTTTGATTCCAAGAGAGTTTGGAAAATCATCTTTGAAAGCCAGCTAACCTGAACTTGACTTAATGTGTTACTAAAACCACAACAGTAAAATCAGTCTGTATATACAACAAAGCATGCTTGTTATACTCATGGTGGAACCTAAGGGGTTGATCCTCTGCATTGTGTAAAAAGGCTGTTTGATCCTGTCTTCTCTGATGCTCCCCTTCTTCCACAGTCCCCAATCCATCTCCTGGTAGTACAGGGCCTTGAGGGAACTCTGCACATGCTCAGTTTGGTGTGTATTGCTAGAGAGTTTTTTTTCCTGAGAGAGTGCATGTGATCACCACAGGGCCAATCAGCACTGTCCAGACAGAGTGTCAGGTGTTCTGCAGCCTTATATGACAATCAGAGGAGAATGAAAATGTATTATTATGCTTGTAGATCCTTCCAGCTGCCTTTTTTGCCTTAGCCCTTTCAGTTTCTTTGCATTTGAGTATGTTGCTGTGCAGGCATCTGTGGCTCTTTGGTGCCTCTGATGCTTTAGCTGGATCTTACAGGTAATTTAAATTTTGCTAGCAGACCCTCTCAACTTGCCTCATATCTGTGAGGGCTTATCTAGGTTGTAGTCCATGGTGCAGAGATGTACGCTCACCCTTGCAAATACACACAGCCCACGGTAACAAAGAGATAAGCTACATGGGCTGTGAATCTGTGCACGGGGGCTTAACGGGAATTTGCCAAAGGATTGTGCAGGTAAAGCTGTAGTCAGGGATTCCAGAAGTCAGAATAAACGATATACAAGCCAGGGTCAGAAGCCGGGGTCAGTCTTGGAACATTGTAACAGGAACACAGGAACACAGGAACACAGGAACACAGGAACACAGGAACACAGGAACACAGGAACACAGGAACACAGGAACCTTTGGACAAGAGACAATGAACTGACAAAGCCCTCAGAGTGAGGCAGTGTTTTATACCCAGCTGATTAGGTAACCTGCCACAGCTGATCCAAGAGTGACAGGTACAAACAGAATTGCCCACAGTACTTTATGCAAAACTAGGCATGGCTGGAAAGCAGACAGAATAGAACTGAGGTGTGGCTCAGAGATAAAGAAACAGGAGCAAGAACAAACAGTCATTAGTTCAATACCACCCAGAGCCACTTGGGGCACGACCAGGCCTGGCCATCTAAAAGACATGGTAGGGACTATGACAACATCACATGGATCATCTAATTTTTGAGCAGTGCTGGGGTTGTGATCAGCTGACTGTGTCTAGAAGGATGCTGTGCCACGTTTGCCTGTCAGAGGCAGTTGGAAGCTGGAACCTCATGAAGCAGACTCTGAATGACTCTATTCATGGACTGTCAAATGCGAAGTCCAGTTAGGTAGCTACATCTGTTTCTAGCCCAGAGGCAGTTGATTAGAATGTCTTTACCAAAATCTTAGGTGATGACTTTCCTTCTGTTTACCCCCTAGTCAGGACAATCAAAGAGACAATTAGTTGGCAGGAATCAGTACCCACTACCTCAGTATCACCTGTAGTCCAGTATTGTATCTTACTTTAGTAGCCAAGATAATCCACGTCTTGGCGGAGAAAATTAAAACACAATAACACTGCTGTTACCACTTCTATGTTTAATTTGGTGCAGAATTCAATAGGAGAATTCCACTGATTGGCTCCTCCCTGGTCAGCAACACGCCAAATTAGAAATATTTTAAAATCATGGGGGTGAATGCAGGATTAATCCCTCATAACAGAACCCCATCTCCAACACCAAGAAAGGAGCAGGTGTATGTAAATCTTCTAATGATATGCACTCAACCCAGTTGTCCTGGAGATGGCAGATGAAACATTACAGATATTGCTTTAATGTTTGATTTTTCCCTTCTGTTTGACCATTAGACTGGATGAAAATCAGTTCACAGTTGACATCAATCCCCAGTGTAGAACAGAACATTTCTCATGAAATTGAAGTGAACTGAACTTTTTGATCAGATATTATCTCATTTGGAAGACCAAGTTGTTTATAAATCTCTCACATTTAAATTTTTGCTGTGTCTTTGGCTGCAGTTATGCCCATAATGGGCAAACAATTAGCTATCTGTGATAGATGTTATACTACTACAAGGACAGTTGCAAAATTTCTTTGATGGTGGTAAGTCAACAGTAAAATCCATGTAAATAGACTTCCATGGGTGGGCTGGCACAAAAAGAGATTGTATTAGAGCCTAGACTAACAAGGAGGGAGCTTGGTACTTTATTTTGTGCACAGTTCTCAAATGAGAGAACATAATCCTGTACATCGTTTTGGTAAATTGGCCACCAAAAGAAATGGGCAAGGTCTCTTTTTTTCTAATCCTGGGTGGCTAGCAGATTTTCAATTAAGCTCTGTAGCAGGATGGTCCCATGCCACTGTGTAAAATGGTGGTTTACTCCAGGTTTTCTGGGTAGCTATCACACTAATGATTCAGGTGTGTGCTGCATCCATATGAGAGTCAGAGATAGAGCTCAGAGCCCCACTCCATTGAGGAGATCAGTGTGTGAAGGGAGCTGAGTGAGGTCCTGCTGTGCACCATGAGGGACAGAAGAGAAGCTAGGAAGCTGTACAGGGAAGATCCATGAGGGAAAAGAGTAGCTACAAAGCTGTAAGGAGGACTTAGAACTGAGCTGCAGCATCTGTGCATAAAAGCTGAGATATGATTCATAGTCAAGAAGACCAAAAGGTACTGATGTTCAGGAGGCACCCTGAAGAGGTACTTGGAGCAGTAAAGCTGCCGCAAAAGAGCCAGGAGGCTGAATATTATGGGAAGACATGCCTGTGTGAAGTTTTGATGTTCGTTTAAATAAAAGTGGGCAGAAAAGCCATAAAAACTATATCTGATGTGGATTAAACTCACTGTTTTGGCACTACTATTGAGCTAAGAAACCTCAACGTGTTACAGCTCCACTTATTGCACTTTAGGTAGTGCCTATCCAGGGGTATGCAGTCTTTTCCTGAAGGTCCAGTAGCCATCATAGTCATCATTGAGTTAAAATGGGTATTTTCTGGTAGGTTCATCGCAGGCTTGTTTAAAGCCCTGTATACAATGCATGGGTAAAGGGTCCCATTTTTCTTTTCAGCGAATAATAAAGGGGCACCAGTAGAGGGATGTTGAAAGGTAGATAAAGCTTTGTTCTGGAATTCCTTTTAGAAAGTTCCTTACAACCTTCAGCTCTGGCTCTAAAAGAGAGTAGATATGGCCAAATGAGGTTAGAGCCCCTGACAAAAGTTCTATTGGGCAATCATAGGCTTGACGTAGTGGTAACTGTTTTTTTTTGATCATATACAATCTTAACTACTTCCCAACCAGGCCATAGTAAAAATATGTCCTCAGTTTGAAGTGGAATATTGAGGTTATGACTGCAACCATGTGCAATAACCCCAGTATTTTTTTTTCAGAAGGTGATTCTCTAACCGCTAAAAGTGACCCGAGCAGCTTATTAGGCGCTGGATCACTTTTAGAAGTAGCGGGAGGGGTCACTCCCCTTTCCACTGCTTTCCAGTGGTTCACGGGCTCGCCTGGATGATCGTAAGTCTGGTAACCGATCCAGCGGTTGCAGTGGCTCACCACAGAAATTAGCTAACAAAATATGATCTCAGCTAAGGTCTATGGTCTAGGAGGACCAGAGCATTATAGTAAGACATTATAGTTAAAGCTTTAGATCAATGGTCTTTTCTTTTTGGTCTAATGCTTTGCATTGTAGAGGCGAGGGGCCTTTAACACCCCAGATCTCTCTATAAAGAGTACTTGTCATGCTGTATCATTATTGCAAGGGATATTTACATTTCTTCCATTAGCAATAAAAGTGATAAAACATTTTTTTAAAGGGGCGGTGTAAAAATAAAAAAGTAATAAAATAAATAATAACAAATTTAAAGTGCCCCAATCCCCTTGTGCTCGCACACAGTGGTGAATGCATACCTAGGTCATGCCCACATATGTAAACGGTGTTCACATCATATATGTGAGGAATTGTCTTGAACATTATAAGAGCAATGATTCTAGTACTAGACCTCCTCTGTAACTCTAAACTGGTAACCTGTAAAAAAAATCTAAGCGTCGCCTATGGAGATTTTTTTTTTTCAAAATAGTTTTTATTGAGTTTAGCGAACATACAACAATGTAAATACGCAGTAGGTACAAGCGGTACTACAGGAACAGTAGTTATGATAGGTACAATAGGTACAATATAATGTTCATTTTAGTACATAACAGTCTATAATATCAGCTTATAAACAGCAATGATGGAAGGGCAAGAGATATAGGGGGGGGGGAGTGGGAGGGGGGGGAGAGGAGAGGGAGCTTAAGGAAAGGAGGGGGGAAGAGAAGAGGAGGGGGGGGATAGAAGGGGAAGAAGCAAAAGAGGACGGAGAGTCATGGGGTTGTCTAGATTCAAAGAGTTAATCAAACATTGTGGTATTGGTCATACCATACCGACCAGGGATGCCAGAGAGTTTTAATGCGGTGATGATTGTGTTTCCCTCTAGAGAGAACAATTTCATATGTATAGTGCGTTTGGACTACCATGATAATTTCATCCAGTGATGGGGCTGCAGTTGTCTTCCATTTTCTTGCTATTAAGAGTTTTGTGGCTAAGAGAATGTGTGTGGTGATTAAACGTAGGTCTGATGGAATGTCGTTAATGTTAATATTGAGGATTGCCAGAGAAGGAGTTAGTGGAATGTGTAGGCGCAGAACTTCATGTAGTAGTGTTTCTACTTTGGACCAGACTAGTTTTATACGCGGGCATGACCAGAAGATATGTAGGAGTGTCCCAGGCAAGTTACATTCTCTCCAGCAAGTATGCGGTGTTTGTTTGTTAAATTTGGCGATTCTATATGGTGTCAAGTACCATCTCATTGTAATTTTTTGGGCGAGCTCCCAAAGTGCGGAGCAAGCAGTGTATGTGTAAGTGGACTTAATTGCTTGTTGCCACTGACAATCTGAGAATTGTGTTTCAAGGTCTGTCTCCCAGTCTGTAAGGGGTTTGGACTTGTAAAACATGTGTTTTCCCTGCAAGGTGGAGTATACTATTGAGATCCCCTTAGAGATATGATCGTTAAGAAAGAGGAACTTCCAAATGTTTAGTGGTAGAGAACTTTCTAAAGAAGGGTGAGCAGCGAGGCAATGTCTTATCCTGTAGTATGTTAGATAGTCCGTCATATGGGTGGCCGACTGTTGTTGCTTGAGTGTATGCGAATTGGATTTAATTAGAGAGCGAAGTTCCGATGTGTAAGTTGCCATGGCCGATATCCAGGCAGGAATGTGGAGGTCGGGAGTAAGTAGTTGTAGTGTTTCAAGGGGGATTGGAATGGGTCGTAGGGGAAGATTTGTCCAGTTAGTGTAGTGTAGTGTTCTCCAAGTTTTGACCGTGGCTTGTATGGTAGGTGAGTATAGAGATAATTGTGGAGTCTTAGTGGAGGTGCTAAACAGCCAGGTGGATAGATTAGTACCAGGTGTCACTGTGTTCTCTATAGCTCCCCACAGGGTGTTGGTGTGTGTGTTAAACCATTCTTTCGTTTGGGATATGATGGTAGCGATATAGTAATCCTTAATATCTATGTGTCCCATGCCACCTACTGATCTGTGTTTGATGAGCTTTGTGTGATTGCATCGTGGTTTCTTGCCTTGCCAGAGGAAGCGTGTTAATGCAGATTGTAGTGAATTAAGATAAGTAAGCGGTACTGGTATAGGCAGTGTACGAAAGACATATAACAGTTTAGGTAACGCCATCATCTTGAAAGCAGCTAGACGACCTGCCCAAGAAAATTCATGTTTTGATATCTTTTCCATGTCTTGAAGTAGCGTTTGTTTGATGTCAGGATAGTTAGGGGAAAAGAGTAATTTCGTAAATCTAGTAATATGTATACCCAGATAGGGTAAACCAGTGTCAGTCCAAGAGTAAGGGAACTAATTTCTAAGAAGGTTACCAGTGGTCGCATCCAAACCCATGTCTAGAATAACGGATTTATGTTCATTCACTTTATAATATGATAAATCACTAAATCATTTCAATAATGATTGTACCGAAGCCAGGGAAGAAAGGGGGTCCGTGATCATCAATATGACGTCATCAGCAAATAAATTAATTTTGTGTTCTATTTGGCCAATGGTGAATCCTTTTATGTTGCAATGTGTTCTAATGTGTTCGGCCAGGGGTTCCATTATTAAGTTAAAAACTAGTGGCGATAAGGGGCACCCCTGGCGTGTGCCATTAGTGATCTGAAAGGGTCTAGATAACATTTCAGAGGTATATACTCGGGCAGAAGGTGACGAGTATAGAGCTAAAATTGCAGAGAGTATCGTATCTTGGAATCCAAACTTAAGTAGGGTTGCTTTCATATATTCCCAATGTACTCTATCGAACGCCTTCTCTGCGTCTAAAGACAGAAGTAGAGAAGGCGTTCTAGTGAGCTCAGCATGGTGTACCACATTAATTATTCTACGGGTAGCATCAAAGGCTTGTCTCCCCTTAGTAAATCCGGATTGGTCTCTATGTATTAAATGGGGCATTAAATCTATCAGTCTGTTTGCTATAAGTTTGGCGTAGATCTTGGTGTCTACATTTAGAAGAGAGATTGGCCTAAAATTCTGTGGATGTGACGGGTCCTTCCCCGGCTTCGGCAATGTAATAATTAGAGCAGATAGCATTTCTGGAGGTAGAGAGGAGGAGGAGGCAGCGTCGTTGCATACTCTGGAAAAGTAGGGACTGAGGAGCGAGCTAAATTTTTTATAGTATTCACCAGTGAGACCATCTGGGCCTGGAGATTTGTTGGATGGCAGGGCAGAAATGGTGTTAATAATTTCCTGTGGTGTGAATGGAGCATTCAGTGACTGAAGTTGATCACTTGAGAGTCTGGGAAGTTTTATTTCTTGGAGAGGAGTCTATGTCCTGAGGAGAGGGTTGTGTGGTATTGGGGTCTGATTTTAAATTATAGAGGGATTCATAGTAGTGGCTGAATGCGTCTGCGATAGCAGAGGGATCTATTACTTTTTTGTTCGTGGTGGGGTGAAATAGAAAAGGGAATTTAGTCTTGGAGTAATGACCTTTAATTCTGGTAGCCATGGCTCGACCAGCTTTGTTACTAGTAGAATAATGTACAGCTCTAAAGTAAGTATGTGCTTTTTGGTAATTGTCAAGTAGGTGAGCTCGTAGTTCTTGTCTAAGATGATCTAGTTTAAGTTTAGTGGAGGGGTTAGGATTGGATTGATTTTGGTTTTCCAGGGTTTTGATGTCTGAAGTAAGCGTGTCTAAGTGCTGTGATCTCCTCCTCCTCTCTTTGGCTCCCAATTGTATAAGTACTCCTCTTATGTACGCTTTATGAGCGTTCCAAAGTGTGAAATTATCATTAACAGATTCTTCATTGAGGGAGAAGTACTCCTCCAGTGCTTGTTTGAGGTGGTCTGAATATTGTGGGGAGTTAAGAAGTGAGGTATTAGCTCTCCAGATCCGAGTTTTGGATGTGGTCGGAGAGTCCTCCACAGTTATCATAACCGGTGCATGGTCGGACCATGTAATGGTAGAAATCTCTGAAGTAGATATACGGGGTAAAGTCCATTTGTCCACCAAAAAGTAGTCTATGCGTGTGTAAGAATTATGGCGTGGAGAAAAGTAGGAATAGTCTCTTTCCGTAGTGTGATGACATCTCCAAACGTCATAGAGATCATTATTCCTTATGAAGGGTCCCATTTGGGAGGCAGGTCTAGTAGTGTGAGAGGAGGTATCGATGGTGATGTCCGGGACTATGTTGAAGTCCCCACAAATTATGAGTTGGCCACGTTTAAAATTATTTATTTTCTTCAGAAGCTTGGAGAGAAAGTTAATTTGCTTTTTGTTGGGAGCATATAGAGCCAAAATAGTATATCTGACGTTGTTTAAAGAGCAATCTATTGCAAGATATCTGCCATTGGGGTCAACTAGGCTATCGTGTAGTGAAAAGGAGAGTGTGTTTTTAATTGCTATTAGAACTCCGTTTCTTTTTTCAGGCCCTGAGGCTCGAAAAATATTGGGGAAGTGTCTATTGGTACATGGGGGTTCTGCATTGATTTTAAAGTGTGTCTCTTGAACGCAGAGGACATCACAGTGAGAAGATATTGCAGTTTTCCACAGAGACGACCTCATGGCTGGGTGATTAAGACCCTTAACATTGAGAGATAAGAATTTAGGCATTCTGTGCAATGGTGAAGGAGGGTCGTGAGAGGTGTAGTAGTACTCACAGTTGACTGCTTATCAGGTATTGTCGGTGTAGAAGTTGCGAAGACGGTGGATCCACTGGTCGGTTGATGGAGCAGGTGCGGAAGTCAGTAGAGGTCTGAGGGTTGTGCTCTCCAAGGAAAGAACGGGTGGGGGAAAAAGCGGACAGTTAATATACACAAGCTGAAACAACAATAAAAGGGAGATAAAAACAATGGAAGGGAGGTGCGATGGTGAGGGGAAGAAAGGTAGCGCTCGGTAGTAAGGTGGTAGGACTACCTAGCAATCTGTGGGGGTAGTGTTCGTGAACAATCTGCAACGAGCAGGCACTGGAACGGAGGTTACAGTGGATTTCTGAACAGTGATACCACTAATCTCATGTGCATTGGCTGGAGCGGATCCTAGGATCAGAAGAGCCATGGCGTTGGGTTGCAGTATGTTGCTGCTGTATTGGCATTATTGGTTCAGGGACAATGCCCCATTCACGGAGAAGCTGTATACCTTCTTCAACTGTATGGATGCTGTATTTCTTTCCATTTCTGTTGATCAGGAGTTTGGTGGGGTAACCCCATTGATATGGAATCTTGTGGTTATTTAGTGGCTTAGTAATGGTGTGTAGTTGACGCCGTTGCTGACGCGTGTACTGGGATATATCTGCAAAGAATTGCAGGTTTTGGTACGGTGGAGGAAGATGTTCCATTCTCCTGGTTTTGGCTAGAAGCATATCTTTGGTGTGGAAGAAATGTATTCTCATGAGGGTATCTCGTGGGACCTCCACAGATAAGTGATGTGGTTTCGGAAGTCGGTGAATACGATCGATGACCGTTTCAATTGGGGGTAGTTCAGGCAGAATTGAGGAAATCATTTTTCTAGCATAGGATTGTAGATCTGAGGGTAAGATTGTTTCGGGTATCCCCCTGATTTTTATATTGTTGCGCCTCGAGCGGTCTTCGAGGTCCGCCATTTTGGCGCGAACCCATTGTTGTTCTTCTCTGGTGTGGTCGTGAGCATCGACTAAATCATTAACTGTGACAGCCATTGTGCTCATCTGCTGTTCAAGAACATTTACTTTGCTGCTCACAGTGACCATTTCAGATTTGAATGCTGTGACTAGAGAGGTGATATCAGAATGTAAGGAGCTGTGTAGAGAGATCAGCATGTCTTTTAACATGGTGTCTATCACAGGCTGATTAGCAGTGGGGAAGGCCGCAATAGGGGAGGATGCTGGTGTCTGTGTGAGGAGACTGTCCAGAGTAGGCCTTACCTCCAGAGCTGGAGTAGTAGTAGTTTCTAGTCTCATTCGTGACTTAGCTGGGCTGTTGGATGCTGACTGGGGTCCCTGGGATGATGTGGAGTTCACATCTTCGTCTTGTGCCTGCGTGTTCAGGACGTCCGCATCAGGCAGATCAGTATAGGCCCGTTCGTTGTGCTGTGAGGTATTGCGGGCGTCATTTTGAGAGCTCCCGGAGGAGAAGAAATCCGTCAATTTCTTCGGATGTCGGTACTCTTTTCGTTTCCGTGATGTTCCGTTCTGGTTCCCGAACGTGTGGGGATCCGGTTGGTTCATTTTTTAGCGGTCGGATTAGCAGTATACGGCCGTTATCATCCGTTCAGTGCAGGAGCTGAGGATTCAGGCTTCCATTCAGCTCGGCAGTTGGCCACGCCCCCCCATGGAGATTTTTAAGTACTGTAGTTTGGCGCCATTCCACGAGTGAGTGCAACTTTAAAGTGTGACGTGTTGGGTATCTAATTACTCAGCATAACATCTTTCATATTTTACAAAAATTGTGTGTGTATATATATATATATATATATATATATATATATATATATATATTTTTTTTTTTTATTAATTAAAATGTATTTTTTGTTAAAAAATTGCGTTTGAAAAATTGCTGTGCAAATACCACGTGACATAAAAAACACTGAAATTTTATTCACCAGGGTCTCTGATTAAAAAAATATGTATACATTTTGGGTGTTTTAAATAATTTACTAGCAAAAAAACACAGATTTTTACATTTATGAGAGAAGTGCAGAATTGGCTTGGTAGGCAAATGGTTTTAAAATGCGGCGCATACTAGCTCATTATGCCTTTTGCCTTGCAGGTGTGAAAAAAAAAACATGTCAGCAGGTTTACTACCGCTTTAAGGCTTACCTGTAGGTCCAAGAAATATCTCCTAAACCTACATGGTAACGAGATATTTGCAAAAAGCACTGAGCATGCTTCTGCTAACGGCGATATGCCGTTAGTGTTGGCTCCTGTGCTCATGCTCGTGAGTGACATCATCGCGGCCAATCACAGTGCCGGAGCCACGATGCCCAGAAAGAAAATGGACGCTCCATGGAAGAGGGGACATCAGTGACATCGCAGGCTCCTGTGTCAGGTAAGTGACACATAATGGGCTACTATGCTACTATGCTACTACTGTGATGCATAGTAGCCCATCATGCTTTACCTTTGCAGGGAAACAAAGAGGAAGTAAACCCATCAGGGTTTACCTCCTCTTTAAATGTGGGCATTACACTGCGGAAGTATTAACATATGACCTGTTCTTTAAAGAAGTTATATTATCAATTTATAATTCCGGTATGTTTCGGAAAGGGGCTTTTCAAATCCACAAGGATGATGGCATTGTGGCAGGAAAAGATGGAGCCACTCTATCAGAGAGATTTCATTCTGATGATGGCCCATTTCTTCATTATAAATTAAAAGCATACAAAACAATAAAATAAAAGCAATTTAAGGTTGTTGACCTTTTTTTGCACACATTTTTCACCCCAATAGCAGTTCCCATGAAAGAGGAGAATAAAAAAAAAATTGATCCCTCCTTTAGAAAGAATTCATTGAAAAATGATGGCATCACTCTGGGTATGATGTTTTCTATGGTAATAACTAAGGTTAGCTTTGCACCAAACATAATATTTAGCATCAGGATGAAAAAAAATATAAAAGTTGGTCTCATCAGACCAGAGATCCCTTTCCCACGTGCACTCTATGGTTTTTATGAGACTTTTCACTAACTCCAAACAGTATTTGAGTTTTCCCAGATGCAGCTTTATTCTCATTATTCTTCCATAATTCTTGGCTTTGAAGAGTAGGCACCTCTGCAGCTCTTTCAGAGCTAATATCAGCCACTTGGTTGCTTCTGTGACTGATACCTTCCTTACCCATTTGTGGTGGATAGCCTTTTCTGGGCATCACAGTTTTGACATATTTCCCTTTTTTAATAGAGGGTTTGGTGTTTGGAATTTCTTTACATAACCCAACACTGGAGGATGTATCTACAGAACTCTTTTTCTAATATTGTTTTAATAGCAGCTTAGTATTCATGGCATTGGTTGTTTAGATATATTGTCTGAAATATTATGTGGATTGAATTAAATATTAACTGCTAAATGCATTTAGTTATGTATCAAATTTTATTTAGGGTTTTGCATAGCAATGTATGTGACGCAATAAAGCAATTTATTTAAAAATACTTTAGAATTTTATACAGTATATTTTTTACACTTTCACATGCTTTTTTTCTTTTTTTGTGTTCACTAATGACATAAAATCCTATTTAAACTCATGGCTATATACTGTAATAAATATGGACTAAATATCCATTGAATCACAGGAACTTGGTTTATAAATAGGGTTCCAAAACTTGTGGTTCATTAATTACACTGTATAAAAACTGGCAATGAGCCACTGATGCTCATTGTCATTAAATATTCCACCTTGCAATAATTTTGTAACTTTTGTTCTACGCTCTGCTTACACCAAAAATTATCATAAAAATTTTAAAAATGTCCTCTGTGTAGAATATGTCCATAAAATATTAAATATTCAATTTTCTTCTATCATGGCTTGAAAAATTCATAATTACATGATGATCCACATAATAAGTCATTCTGAAAAGTCATATATGGCACTCCCCCTGTGACTCAGTTAATAATTTACTGCTGTGTGGGATTTTCACTGCACTGTTAGTCTTGGGAACATTTATTAAGCAAGTGTTCATTTGCAAAGATCAGAATGTGAATGAAGAGGTAAGAATTTAATGAGAAGTGACAGACAGGTGAACAGTTTCTATATTGAACTTTTACTAGGGCAAGCAGATGTATTCTGCTTTTTCATGGCCACAGCAGACATATAAAATGAAATATAGAGGAATCCGGGAATAAAATGATACATTCCTGAAAGATCCCAAAGAATGAAAAATGTTAGCAACTCATGAATCAGATGGAAAGCCTTATGACATATCAAGTTTTGAAATCATTTTATAGTTTTAGAAGTTGTCAGAATTGAGCATATTTGTTGTGTGAACATTCCAAACCCAATATTAAATGCCACCTGAATATAATTAACGTAAATAAACCTCTCATAATTTTCAGAGTAGTGTTTTACATAAAAGTAAAAGTAATAAAAGTAATGTAAACGTATGTGAAAACTAAAGTGTGTAAAAAAGTCACCTTGATCAACAACTCTCATCTCTAACCTGGACCTAACACTTTAGCCTAACCCTCATTAATTCTAACCCAAAATTATATATCCATTTTTTAAATTTCTGTATGTGACATGGGAGTGGTTTCATAACCACTTCAGCTCCGGACCAATAAACACCTTAAGGACCAGAGGTCTTTTTCCAATTTCGCACTGCGCTGCTTTAACTGGTAATTGCGCGGTCATGCAATATTGCACCCAAACGAAATTTGCGTCCTTTTCTTCCCACAAATAGAGCTTTCTTTTGATGGTATTTGATTGCCTCTGCGTTTTTTTTTTTTGCGATATAAATGGAAAAAGAGCGAAAATTTTGAAAAAAAAAATGGAAAATTCCTATCAAAATACTTACCGTAATTTTCCTTTCCTGATGGACTCCATGGCAGCAACGTGTGGGTTAAGTCCCGCCTCCACTACCCATAGGACACTACTCCCATAAATCTTTGCTCCCTGCCCCTGGCTGTGTTCGGTAACTAGCCTACTCCAGCCATTTGGGAGGGAACTCCTGCTGCCATGGAGTCCATCAGGAAAGGAAAATTACGGTAAGTATTTTGATAGGAATTTTCCATTTTCCTGACAGACTCCATGGCAGCAACGTGTGGGAAATAACTCGCCAAACACACCCGGGTGGGCAAAAATGCTGAACAAAAGATTTATTTAACACTGTCGGCCGACAGGACTTTCAAACCAAAATCAACAGAGGATAAAGAAGCTGGCTCAACACAATAGTGAGACATGAAAGTATGAATAGAAGACCAGGAGGCCGCTCTGCAGATTACATCAGGTGCAACGTGGCGCAAAGCTGCCCATGAGGTTGAGAGACTTCTGGTAGAGTGAGCTGTAACCGCCTCAGGAGGAGCCAAGCCCTTCTCTCTATAAGCCCATTGAATTGCCTGAACCACCCAAGCAGCGATGGATCTAACGGAGGCCTTGGCGCCTCTACTTTTCCCGTTAAATAGTACAAAGAGGAAGTCAGATTGACGAAAAGAAGCTGTAATATCCAGATATTGTTTTAGAGTAACTCCCAAATCGAGTGGATGTGGATCTTGACTTCCAGCAGAATTGAAGGTAGGAAGAGTGATTTCCTGGTTTTCATGGAAAACAGAGGTCACCTTGGGGTTTGTCCCCAACATCGGAATTAGGACTACCCTATCTGGAAAGAAGGTGAGAAAAGGTTCCTTTGTACCTAGAGACTGAATTTCGGAGATTCTCTTCGCCGAAGTTATGGCTACCAGAAAAGATGTTTTAAGGGTTAATTCTCTGATTGAGAGTGTTCTGTCAAGTTGAGAGAAGAAATCTAGAACCAATGGAAGGTCCCATTTGGGGAATCTAGGCTTCCTTTGTGGCCTAAGCCTGACTGCTCCTTTGAAGAATTGTTGGACCAAGGGATGATTGGCCCATGCGACTCCAGAAAAAGCTGAAATTGCTGAAACCTGGACCCGGAGAGAACTAACCGAAAGGGAGATATCCAATCCTAATTGCAAGAAGCTTAAGACGTCCCGGACTGTCAGGGTATTACAGGAACTGGACCTTGAAGACAAGTGATCTGCAAACTTCGCCCAAATTCTCTCATATACCCGGTTAGTACTGCTTCTTCGAGCACTAAGAAGAGTGGGAATGACTTCTTCAGGACAGCCTAAAGCCTTCAACCGTCCCCTTTCAAAAACCAAGCCTTTAGGCGCAGGTGATCCGGGCAAGGATGTAATCTCGACCCTTGAGACAGAAGGTCTGGCCTGGATGGTAAAGGAATTGGATCCCTGACACTGAGGAGCATCAGAAGCGGAAACCAGGGTCTGTTGGGCCAATAGGGAATTATGGCTATCACTTCTGCTGTCTCTGACCTGAGTCTCCTCAGGAACTGATGAATAATAGGAGTTGGGGGAAAGGCATAGGCCTTGTGGAACCACCATTTCTCTGTCAAGACATCCACCCCGTAGGCTTGAGGATCCCTGTACCTTGAATAATACTTCTCCAGTTTTTTGTTGCAAGGGGAGGCAAACAGGTCGACTTCTGGGGAGAGCCCCATTGTCAGGATCCAGTTGAACACTTCCTCGTGGAGAGACCACTCGTTGTTGTCCAGAAGTATCCGGGAAAGAAAGTCTGCCTGAACGTTCTGAATCCCTGGGACATAAGATGCTGTCAGATCCTTCAGGTTCCTCTGAGCCCAGGTCATGATCGGTTCCACCTCCTGGAGAAGGGATAGACTTCGGGTACCCCCTTGCCTTCTTATGTACGCCACTGCTGTGGTATTGTCTAGCCTAAGTGAGACCGAGGCTCCTGAAATCAGATGCCGAAAGGCTAGCAGAGCTTAAAAGGCTGCCCTTAACTCCAGGATGTTCGACACCGTCCCTCTGGAGGGGAGAATCCAGGTGCCCTGAGCCACTTCCGCCAGACAGTGGGCGCCCCAACCCCTGTTGCTGGCATCTGTTGTTATGGTGACCCATGAGATGGGGAGAATGGAATGGCAGTTGCAGAGATTTTCCCGTTGGAGCCACCACAGAAGGGAATTCCTCATGGATAAGGTGATCCGAATCAGCTGGGTTTTGCTGCCTGACCATTGATGAAGGAAACCCTTCTGAAAGGGCCTCATCCTCCACTGTGACCACCTCACCATTGGGATTGTCGCTACCATAGTGCCTATAATTTTCAGGCACTGGAGAGCCTGGAGATGAGAGGCAGAGAGGGCTGGACGGATTCTGTCCCTGACCACTGACAACTTCTCTTCTGGTAATGAGATGGTGCCTCTGACAGTGTTGAATAGGGCCCCTAAGAACACCAGCCGCTGAGATGGGACCAGCTGGCTCTTCTCCAAGTTCAAGATCCACCCGAATTCCTGTAGGGTGGAGATGACCTGCTTTCTGTGTACCAGAAGTTGATCCTTGTCTTGAGCCAACAACAAAAGGTCGTCTAGGTAGTGATGTAGACGAATCCCTTTGGTTCTCAGAAGAGCTACCACTGCCAACAGTACTTTTGAAAATACACGAGGAGAAGTTGATAGCCCGAAGGGAAGGCAAGTAAATTGAAAATGGCTTTCGCCCACGGAGAAGCGGAGATACTGTTGGTAATTTTCTGCAACTGGGACATGAAAATAGGCGTCCTTGAGGTCTATGGAGACCATCCAGTCCCCTGCTTGGACAGATTGTTGAATTGTGGATAAAGACTCCATCTTGAATTTGTCTTTTTTGATAAAACTGTTCAAGTGGGTTAGATCTATGACCGGCCTCCAGGCCCCGCTCTTTTTCCGGACCATAAACAAAGGAGAGTAGATTCCCATGCCTCGCTGAATGACTGGAACATGGATAATGGCGCCTTGAGCCAACAAAGATTCCACGTAGGCTAGAAGAATTAGCCTTTTTTCGTCTGAAGCCGGGAGAGAGGTGGGGACCCATCTGAGTCTGGGAGATTCCTTGAAGGTCCAAACATGACCTGAGGAGACGGTCTTGATGGTCCAGAAGTCTTGGATCGAGGCCGCCCAGACATGGCGAAAGTGGAAAAGACGAGCCCCCACCTGCCCTGTCTGAGCGGGCCCAACCTCAAAAGGATTTAGTTGGTTCCCTCTCTCCCTTCAAATCACTTTTTGTAGATTTTTTAAAAGAGGATTGTCTTGATTTCCAGGACCTGGAAAATTCACGGCCTGGTCTGTAACTGCGAGCTTCCCTGGCTCGTTCCTGGTACTGTCTCTTTGGAAAAGACCTTCTCTGAGCTTGCAAACGCCGGTCCTGGGGGAGGAACCCCGACTTCCCACCAGTGGCTCGGGTAATAGCCTCATCCAACTTATTGCCGAAAAGGGAGGACCCTTCAAAGGGGATGCGGCACCATACTTGTTTTGAGGCTGGGTCTGCCAGCCAGGGGCGGAGCCAAAGAGCCCGTTTAGCCGTAACAGAAGAAAGCATCACCCGAGCCACCATGCGTATAATGTCGATAGAGGCCTCCCCAAGAAAGGCGGAGGCCAGCCTAAGCTCTTGGATAGGCGAGCTCTTAGCTGTATCTTCAGAGATATTTCTAAGTGTCTCATCTACACTATCTGTCCATATCTCCATTGCTTTGGACATAGCGGCCAGAGCTAGCGCTGGCTTACAGGCCATTCCTGCTGTGAGATACACTCTCTTCAAATCAGCATCAATTCGTCTGTCCAGAACGTCCTTAAAAGACACAGTATCCTCTAAGGGAAGAGTGACATGTTTCACCAGCCTCATGACTGCTGCGTCTACCAATGGCGCTGGCTCCAAATGCTTCACCTCTTCTTCATTGAAAGGATAGAGTTTCGAAACCTTTGATAGCATGGAATTTTTCTTCTCCACCTTGCCCCATTCATCTGTGATAATCTCACCTAGCTCAGAGATAAAAGGAAAATTAATCCGTTCCTTCTTTAATTGCTTAAAGAATTTTCTTTGTTTGGAAGGAGCAGCCACAGAATCTTCCCAGTTCAGTGTCTCTCTAACAGCTCTGACCAGAGGAGGCAGTAGAGCGAAATCAAAGCCCACACAGGGATCACTTTCATCAGAGTCACTGTCAGATATGGCAGCTGAGGGGTGGCTATGCGCAGAGGATTCCCAAGTATCCTGCAGCTGAGTCTCCCTTCCTGGAGAAAGTGGCGGCTCTGCCGGGGGAGCATAGGACTGGCCCTCAATATTTCTGAGGGACTCCTTAACAACTTTTTCCACCAGGGTTTTAAGTTGTTGATCCGCGTCACCCCTTTCATTGGAAGCCTTGGCGTAGCAAGGGTCGCATAAAGATTTTCCTGCCGGTACAAGAGCTCTGCACCCCCAACAGGCACTAGCTGAGTGACTAGATTGAGTCCTCGAGGAGTGCGATCTTTCTTCACTACGGTGTCCTGATCTTGAGGAGGAACCATAATGTTTAGAATTGGAAGAGGAGTGCCGGTGATGCGACTTGGAGGAGTCGCTCCCTCTATGAGAGCTGCGATGCTGTTCTGACCTGGAAGGGCTGAAAAAGGAACAAGACAAGAAACCACAGAGACAAGACATCAGGACAGAGCTAACAGATAAATACCCCTCCCCCACCAGACCTTCAGGAGATCATTAGAAATACCTTTTATGAGAGGGCTGGCCACAAACAGGCGGTAAGGAATCCATGTCCTCAGCGATATCCATACGCGCTGAAAAGATGACAAGGGATCAGTGCAAGGGACAGGGAAGGGATAGCCTCCCTATCCCAGAATGCCACTTACCAGTGGATGCAACACAGAGGCAGGGGGAAGTCACCGCAACAGCCCGCAAGCATTCCCAAAGCTTGCAGACTAATTCCACATTTAAATAGCCCGCCCCTGTGACGTCACCACCGTGCCTGTGCGCATGCGCGAAACAGCGGCAATTTGCCGCTATTGCGCATGCGTGAAACCAAGCCTCGATCTCAACCGCGTTCGCGCATGCGCAGTACGGCCGAAAACGCAAACCCGGAAGTAGAACGGCGGCTGGAACGCGGAAGAACCAGCCGCCATGCCTGCACATACAAACAAACAGAAACAAACGAAGACAGATAATAAAATACAAAAACTGCTGCCATAAAGAACTTTTAGAACCTCTCACCACTCCCACCACGATCGATCACTCGGCCGAAGATAAGGTAAGATGACACCGGACTTTCCAGGGGGCAAAACAGGTCACCTGCTAATACCTGGCTATCCGACCAATGCGCAGCCTGCCTGCCAGTGGCCAGGACATGGGCTTCTTCACAGCGCCTCTTCCACTGCCCACTCCATACCCTGCTAATAGCTAGGGTCTAGCGGAGTAATGCGACTTTCCAGACCCAGAGTCGCAGACCGGCCGACCTCGATCGTGGGGATGAAAAATCTTCAGGTAGAAAGACCACCTCTGGGTCCTTCGGAGGAGGACAAAAAAAGAACACGGCCAGGGGCAGGGAGCAAAGATTTATGGGAGTAGTGTCCTATGGGTAGTGGAGGCGGGACTTAACCCACACGTTGCTGCCATGGAGTCTGTCAGGAAAGATATTTTCTTCTTTTTGTTATAAGAAAAATCGAATAAACTACATTTTAGTCATACATTGAGGGCAAAATGTATTCAGCCACATGTCTTTAGTAAAAAAAATGTCAATAAGCGTATATTTTTTGGTTTGCGCAAAAGTTATAGCGTCTACAAACTAGAGTACATTTTCTGGAATTTACACAGCTTTCAATTTATGACTGCCTATCTCATTTCTTGAGGTGCTAAAATGGCAGGGCAGTACAAACCCCCCCCCCAAATGACCCCATTTTGGAAAGTAGACACCCCAAGGAAATTGCTGATGGGTATGTTGAGCCCATTGAATATTTATTTTTTTTGTCCTAAGGGATTGAATAATGACAAAAAAAAAAAAATGTTTACAAAAAGTTGTCACTAAATGATATATTGCTCACACATGCCATGGTTATATGTGGAATTGCACCCCAAAATATATTCCGCTACTTCTCCCGAGTATGGGGATACTACATGTGTGGGACTTTTTGGGAGTCTAGTCGCGCACGGCACCCCGAAAACCAATCACCACCTTCAGGATTTCTAAGGGTGCAAATTTTTGATTTAACTCCTCACTACCTATTACAGTTTCGAAGGCCATAAAATGCCAAAATAGCACAAAACCCCCCAAAATGACCCCATTTTGGAAAGAAGACACCCCAAGCTATTTACTGAGAGGCATGTTGAGTCCATGGAATATTTTATATTTTGCCACAAGTTGCGGGAATATTACAAACTTTTTTTTTTTTGCACAAAGTTGTCACTAAATGATATATTGCTCACACATGCTATGGGCATATGTGAAATGACACCCCAAAATACATTCTGCTGCTTCTCCTGAGTACGGGGATACCACATGTGTGGGACTTTTTGGGAGCCTAGCCACGTACGGGACCCCGAAATCCAAGCACCGCCTTCAGGATTTCTAAGGGCATACATTTTTTATTTTACTCCTCACTACCTATCACTACCTATCACAGTTTTGAAGGCCATAAAATGCCAATATGGCACAAAACCCCCCCTCATCAACATGGGGACAAGGTGCTTTGGGGGTTGGGGGGGCCGAGCGGCCCCCCCTTCCCCAAGGCACCCCCCATGTTAAGGGCACGCGGCCTGGTACGGCTCAGGAGGGGGGGGCGCTCGTCCCCCCCTTTCCTGGCCGGCCGGGTAGCGTGCTCAGACAAGGGTCTGATGTGGACCTGGGAGGAACCCCCACGCCGATTTTTTCGGCGTTGGGGTTCCCCTTTAAGTCCATACCAGGTGGCGGGGCCAGCGACGTCTCCTTCGCGGGCCCCGCCTACCTGGAGACCCGCTCGAAATGAGCGGACTTTTCTCCAGGCGGGAAAAGTCCATTCATTTCAAAAGTACGGCGGACTGGCATACGCACGGCCGGATTGTCCACCGAAATGCGAGTCCGGCGGGAAGATTGGAGTGCAAAACTACTTTCTAAGTCCGCCGTACTTTCGGGTCAAAAAAGTCTGCCGGAGGCTACACACGGGGGGATTGTCCAGCGGACTTGAGTTTGCCAGACTTTTCCACCCGATTGTTTGATCGTGTGTACACGGCATAAGAACGCTGCGCAAATACAGTGTGACAAAAAGTATTGCAACAACCGCCATTTAATTCTCTAGTGTGTTATATATAATGTATAAAATATATATAATGTTTGGAGTTCTAAGTAATTTTCTAGCAAAAAAAATTATTTTAACTTGTAAACAACAAGTTTGAAAAATAAGCTCGGTCCTTAAGTGGCTAAAGAAGAACTTCATTAAACCAGCAACTTTTGGGACAATAAACCCTTTAATCATGACAATGTAGTGTACAACATAATGTATGGAATGCAGGGGCCAGGAGTAGATAACATACAAAACAACATATAATGTGCAGCATCAGGACAAGCCCACCTGTTCACATCAGATTCCCCTCTTACATCAAGAATCTCTAGAGATCCCCCTCAAACAGAGTCCCCCAACATTTGGTTCCCCATTCATCAGGGTTCCCAGAGTCACCCCCCAACATTAGGGTCCCTGGAGCCCCTCTTACATCAGGGTCCCTGGGGTTTCTCCGCCTTAATTCAGGGTCCCCAGAGCCCCCCCCTTACATCAGGATCTCAGGGGTTGTTCCTCCCCCTTACATCAGGGTTCCAAGAGTCTCCCTCCTTACATCAGAGTCTCCAGAGTCCCCCCCCCCTTACATAAGGTTCCCAGAACCACCCTTTTCTTCAGGACTAAAGGTGGTCATAGATGGATCAAAATTTTACAATTTCAGCAGGGACCAGCTGAATTTTGATCCATGTGTGGCCATTAATGCTCAACAGAAGCCAATCTATTGATTGACTTCTATTCATCTGACCTGTTGAAAAAAAGCTGCTCGATCAGTGGCTGCAGACAAAATCTGTGTATTTTTACAGCAGAATCCCCCCCACCTTCACAATACAATAGTGCAGCGGGGAGGATTCCCCCATCCACCCATTGGCTGAACCAAAAAACTGAGCCATGCATGGCCAGCTTATTAACACTGATGAAGGAACAAACTAAAAACATATGTGAGTGGACACAATTGAAGTAATTTAAGCATGTAACTATTGCTGTCCAGTTCTGGGCACCAGTCCTAAGGAAAGAAATGGAGCAAGTACAAAAGAAGGGAAACAAAACTAATAAAGGGTCTGGAATATATTGGTTATGAGGAAAGGTTTGCAAGCACTGAACTTATTTTCTCTGGAGAAGAGACGCTTGAGATGGGATATGATTTCAATATACAATTACCATACTGGTGACCGCACTATAGGGATAAAACTTTTTTGCGGAAAGGATTTTACCAAGACTCGTGGCCACTCATTAAAATTAGCAGAAAAGAGGTTTAAACTACGTAGAGGGTTCTTTACTGTAAGAGTGGCAAGGATGTGGAATTCTCTTCCACAGGCGTTGGTCTCAACGAGGGGCATCGATAGTTTCAAGAAACTATTAGATAAGCACCTGAATGACTGCAACATACAGGGATATACACTGTAATACTGACATATAATCACACACATAGGTTGGACATGATGGACTTGTGTCTTTTTTGAACCTCACCTATTAACCTGTAACTATGTAAGTAATGTAAGACATAGAATTTAACTGAACTCCATCATCAAAATCAACTAACTGGAGGAGTTAATTGGTTTAGAGCAGGAAATAAATTCATAGGCATTAAAAATAATACAACAAATGTAAGAAAGACTATAAGACCATCTATGTGCATTAAAAAGTATATACAGACTATACAAAAACATACATCAATACACTAAAACATGTAATTATAAAGGTAATACAAAAGTAAAAAAGTGTACATTCTACAGACAGATAACTGTGAACGGGTGAGTACGTTTATTTTATTGCCGAAGAGACATCACATTTCTCTTCTGCAACAAGAAGCCTGTCTGCTAGCTGGACTATCTCTAGTCCGAAATGTTCTTATTTCATTTTACAGTAGGGAAGTATTCCTTGTCCTGGTGACAATATTTTAATTAGAGATACACTTTAACCAAGTGGTTCCCACTTTTTATAGTGAGGACACCATATTTATGATACATAGCATCATACATTTGATTGTTTTACATTCTTGTACTGTACAGGAGTTATGAATCTTCTGTGTTGGATCTAGGGGAAATAAACAATGGACTACAAGTGCAATGACATCATCTCCACTGATATCTGCGAGTCTCTCTTTTCGGTGACAGATGGATCTCGCAGCCTTCTTAGGGATTTGTGAATGGATGATGTATGGGCAGAGCAGTGCTGAATTCAAAAGAAAACAGGACGTTCTAAACAGAGCCATCCCCACAATAAATGAGGGGGGGGGGGGGGGGCTTTGGGTGAGAGTCTGCTACAAGCCCAAGCTCTTTTGTATTCATTTATATTTAGACCTATAGCAGTAACTGCTCTGTTGTGCTATTCTAGTATTACTGAGCTAGCACAATTGTTTTTATTTGAATTTCATTTAATTTAAATCTTTTCTTATTTTGATTTGTTTATTGGAAAAATACCACAGCTTTTCACTCTGCTGCTCTCTACAATTGTGGGAGGGGAAACACTCTTAGAGAATGATCTCATAACTGGAACCCTGGGATCTCTTATAGAAAAATACTTAGTAAGAGAATATTCTCTCTCCAGTATTTTCAGTAATAATAAGCTGCTGAACTGGTATACATAAAAGTTATATTTGTGCTTTTGTATAACGCTTACCAACACCATTATATGATTCATTAAAATTAGCAGCAAAGATGATGCTTGTGCATGAAGGTATTTGTAGAGAAGTATGAACAAAACTTTGTTCATTCCAGGGACCCAAGACTAGTTTATAATTTATAGTGAAATGTTGGTGACTACATCTTAACTGAATACAGAAATGTCACTGGCACAAACAAGTGGGTGATTACAGTCCGCAGCGGACAACAAGTGTACTGCTTGGGCTTCCACGTTGCATTGATGTGTTGAAGGAGATAAATTTGCTATGAGGTTTAACCTAGATAATCTGAGTATCCTTCCGTAGTGTTGTTTTCTAACTTCTAACCATAAGGAGCCACCCTCCCTCCCTAAAAAAATGTAATGCACAATTTTTTTTAGTTTACATTAGAAATGTTGTCTTTCCATATTAGTCTTGGTTAAGTTTTTCTAAACAGCCAAAATCCGCAAAACTTAAAACTCTAAAATGATAGAAACTGTTTACCCAGTGAAAATGTTAACTTTGAAAAGTGTATGTAGATTTTACAAAATAAATTAAAGTGAATTATGTACAATTATCCTTTTATTTGAATTTCTCTTGTATGCAATAGTGTTTTTAGTGTGGACACAGGTTCCCTATATTCATTAACATCCGCTTTTCAAATTCAATATTCACTTTTCAAAGTGAACATTCTACCCCTTTAGTATACCAAGTATACCAATACATTGTGAGAAGAGAATGTTCTGTAAATATGATTTTCTGCTTATATGGTTGAGCACCGTTTTTACCAGCAGCTTTTCTCTAATCAATACTGAGACTCATCGTGTGATTATAGCAGGTAGAATGCTTCTCTTGGCTCCCAGAAATAAGAACTGTTATGTGTGTGTCAGAATCAGCGAAGTAAGAATATGAAAGATTTCACAATGAAGACTGCTAAAATCCTTGCAATGTATACCGCAACAGGGGTAGATTGCGTATTTGTCAAAAAAGCTGAGATTTCCCTTCAAGTGAAAAATACTTTTGTGTAAAAAAAATGCCGCATTCAAGCCTCAAAAAAAAAAAAAAAAGAAGGAAGGAAGAAAGAGAAACCATCTTATTCTATTTAGAAGTCAAGCTTGAGGGGGAACATAATTGGAATCACAAGGCCTATTCATCAAAACTGCAAAGATATGCAAGAATACACCTAAACCCAAATATATGATTCTTTATAGGGAAATATTTTCAAGTTGTGACCTCTAAATAGTTAAGTTTTGTTTCCTGACCAGCTTTGGCTAATATTTTCTTTTAAATGTTTGGATTAATTTTTATTGAACAGACTGAGTTCAGATTGAGGCATATTAAAATCAGACTCTCTTTATTAAAACATTCTACTGATTTGCAGTTAGGAAGTGAATAAATTGTGTGAGTTGGCAAACTGAAAGCGAGCCCTGCATTGAATTGCTTAAGCATTATTTGGTTAAAGGGTAAATACACCTTGTACATAGTAATGAAAATTATATAGGTATGAATAAAGACACTGCAGGCAATCTCACGAATATTAATAAAATTCAATATATTTTCTAAAAGGTATCATTTATATTTGTGGAAATGAAAGTCATTCTAATAAAAATCCCTCTGTCCTTCATTCTGTTCATATAATTTTGCTATAAATCATCCTGCAAGTTTTTTTTTTCTAAATATTCATTCCAAAGAGAGCCTATTTAAATAAGCCCTTTTAGCAACACATTTCAGAATTAAAATTTCACCTAAAGCAATACTTCTTCCAATAAGCTTGCTTCTATAGAATATTCTTGTGACTAAAACAATATTTTGTTGAAATATATTATGCTAAATGGTTCAACCGAGGTGAAATTTGAACTATATTAACAAGTCTCTCTCTGCCGTTTGAATTTTAACTAGCCCCTTTTCCACATCAATTGCAATTTGTTTTATTTTTCTGTTTACCTTTTACGGAAATTGATGATGTAATTGCATATTGTTTTTAACAACATCAAGTGTCAGGATTTATATACAAAAATTCTCTTAAAATATGTTATCTTAAATAGAAGAATTAGGTAACATAAATAAAAATATTAACATGAGATAAATAGCACTATAAAAGCACTATAAAATCAATCAAAATAACATGGCTAATAATGGCTTAAAAAAAACAAAGTTTATCAAGTTCAACCAATTCTAATTTATAGACAAAAAATAAATAAATAAATAAAAGTTCATTATGAAATTCTTAGCAAGTTTAGGTATCCAGGCAATCTAGTTTATCCTACAGTATATAAGATGGAGGTTTTAGTGTTTACCAGGTAAAGTATTTTGGAAAACCACAAAGTAAAAGATGATATTTTGGAGTTTATAAAGAAACAAATAAATAAATAAATAAATATAGGAAACTGCTACATTATCCCTCTAAAATAGATCTTAACCCGATCACTAAAATCTCATATAAGCATTAACATATTAAAGCTTTAACATAACATAATTTCTGAATTTGCTTTCAATCTTTTTAAATCTTTAGCTTTCATTAAAAGAATACTTGGCCTTGATCCTGCCATGAACATCCTGACATCCGTCACCCAACTGTGCTGCTGTATTGTCAACTTGTCACATTTGCCCACTTGGACACTACTAGCAGCTGCGCTGACACACATTAAGCAGGCATGGTTCATGGTTGTCACTATCAGGAAGCGAGCCAAGAGCAATGTTTTACTTCAATGCATGTAGAAAACTAGGGCCTAAAAAAGGTTTAGAGGTTTAGGAGGATCAATAGCACACATAAGAAGGATGAAAACTGGATTTAACAAAAAAAAAATGTGGCAGTGGATATGATATATTTTACTTTAGCAAACTAAATGCAATTCAGTTAAGTTTTAGATCTGCTTTAAGGGCAATTTGAACAGATTTTTTTGTTTTGAAAAATGATCATATACGCTTAGCTACCTCTCATGCTGAATCCAAGTAGTAGCTTAAACAGCCCTGAACTTGCAAATATGAAAGCCAGTGGGGTTGATTTAATAAAGGAGCATAGGATGTTCACCTAGCAAAGTAAATATTTGCTTATTTTTGTAATTTCAAATAGATCTAAACTAAATTACTAAAATCTCCCTGTATCCTGCCACCTGTGTGAACATTTTCCTCATTGGACAACCTCCGGTGTTGTTCATCGTTGACAGTGTTCCTTCAGCGACAGTGGCTTTATTCCATTACAAGTGTGCTCTCATACCTATGCTGATGGCCAAGGCAGGGGTCCTGGTTCACACATCAATCCAGACTCCGAGTCCTTGACTGTTTTTTGTGGGGTCATCCATAACCCAACTAATATACTTAAAAACTGTCACAGAGATTTTGATCGCCTAACAGTATGTCGGACGCTCAGGTTCGGCACATCTTGGATCAGATGGACAGGCTAACTATCAAGGTACATATTGGCACCAATGACAAAGTTAGAGGCAGGATTTCAGGGACTTAGGAACTATAAGAAAACAACCTACAAGGCAGTATTTTAAGAAATACAGCCAGTATCTCAAGACTCACCAGACAGGCCATATGAGATTAGGAAACTTAACAAGTATCTGAGGAATTGGAGCAGGAAGGAGGGTTTTGGGTTCCTAGAAAACTGGGCTGACTTTTTTTGTTACCAGCTCTATAGCAGGACAGACTGCACATAAATGGGGAGAGTACATGTCAGTTCACCTGAGGCCAGGAGACAGATGTACACCGTTGGGGTCAGGAGTGCACTGCTAAGGTAGTGGACCCTACGGCTGACTGCTGCGGATGGAGCTTGGGGTGGTTCAGGAAAGCAGGTCCTCTGGAGCACCAACACGGTTCACACTGGGAGCTAGAGCATGAGATTCCCCAGGGCATGGAGTCTAAGAGCCAGCAGGTGTCCACCAGTGCCAGATGGTGGGGATGGACTTCGCTGCAACTGGCTCCAGGTCGCGGCCCCCAGGGTCTCACAGCTCACGCTCACAGTAGGCTACTGGAGCATAGAGAGGAAGCAGCAGACTGGGACAACAAGGGATAGTCAGGAGATAAGCCAAACGGTCAGGGCAATGGGCAGACAGGGATAGTCAAAGAACATGCCAAAGGTTAGGGTATGAAGCAGACAGGGATAGTCAAGAACAAGCTAAGTTCGGTAAAGAGAAAAAGACATAAAGCACATGGAAAGACACACACAGGAAGCTGCCACACACACAGTATTACTCGGGCAAGGCAGGTTTGGACAGCAGGGTGTTAAATAGTGTATCCTGTAGAGGCTAGGGTGGAGCCACGAGAAGATTACTTAACCATGCAGGTGTGAGAGTGCAGGCCCTAAGGCTGATACACAGACCAGAGGTAAGCAGACAGGCTGGGCATGAAAATATTACTGCAGATTCATGACAGTACCCCCCTTTTACGAGGCCTCCCCCGCTTGGGACCAGGCTTGGAGGGGAACTTCAAATGGAACTTCCTCAGAAGATGAGGCATGAAGATTTCAGATGCAAGAATCCAAGACTTCTCCTCAGGACCAAAACCTTTCCAATCCACAAGATATTGCAAAACACCTTTACAGAAGTGAGAATCTACAATTTTACTAATCTCGTACTCTTGGTCATCCTCAGAGACCAGGTAGGGAGAGGATGGGAGAACTTATTGAGAAATAAAGGTTTCAGAAGGGATACATGAAAGGAGTTTGAGATCCTGAGGCTTTTAGGGATCTGGAGTTAAAAAAAAAATAGGATTCGGCTTTGCAATTATATTGTAAGGACCAATGAATCTCTGGGCAAATTTCAGAGAAGGAACCCAGAGTCTGATGTTTCTGGTGGAAAGCCAGGCTTTGTCTCCTGGCTGTAGAGAAGATGGCTTACTCCTGTGATGGTCAGTAAAACCCTTGAATTTGTTGGTAGCTGTCTGGGGGGAATCATGAACGTCAACCCACATGGAATTGAATGATTCCAGAATGGTAGCCAAAGCTGGGATATCGGGAGAACAGGTCATAGGAAGAGGGAGCTGAGGATGTCTTCCATAAACTCTGACAAAAGGTGTTTTCTGAGAACTGACGTTAACATGATTATTGTGAGAGAACTCTGCCCACAGGAGTAGTGATGCGCAATCATCATGATGAGCCGAGACCAAGGTACAGAAAAAGACCTCTAACTCCTGATTAACCCTCTGTCATGGTTATGCAGTGATCTTCCTGTGTTTGCTTACCTCCCCTCATGTCTTCAGCCTAAGAGGCCAGCCACTTCCACCTGGTGGTTTTTATAACCTCTCCTCTAAGCATGGCTCCACCCTAGGCCCTATCAGGGAGCCCTATATTAACCTGTGCAATGCAGGCCATCAGGGCTGATCAACCATTGTGTATTCCTTTGTGTGTTAGCTTCCTGTTTCCTGCCGTGTGCTCTGCTACTGTTTTCCGTTACCGACTTTGGCGTGTCTTGACTATCCTTGTTTGCCTGTGATCCTGACCTTTTGGCTTGTACCCGACTATTCTTGTCTGCTTGTGGCCCCGACCTTGGCTTTATCCCTCACCATCCCTATCCTCCTGTTGCCTACTGTGGGTGTGAGCTGGGGGACCCTGGGGGTCGCGACCTGGAGCCAGTTGCAGCCAAGTCCATCCTCACCACCAGAGGCGCTGGTGAACACCTGCTGGCTCTTAGACTCCGCGCCCCAGGGAATCTTACGCACTAACCCCAGTGGGATCTGTGCCCCGTCTGCAGTAGTCAGCCGTAGGGTCCACAACCTTGCGGTGCGCTCCTGATCCTAAGGTGTGCACCTGTCACCTCGCCTCTAGGTGACCTGACAGTTTGATCAGCCATGGACCCGGCTGACGTGCCGCTTCCTGCAGATGATCCATTGCAGAGCTTAGTTCGGCGAATTGAGACCCAAGAATCGCATCAGACCCAGGTGATGCGATTCCTTCAGGATTTGGCATCCCGTTTTGAACAGGTTCAGGCCTCATTAGGACTCCCAGTTCAACAACCGCTATCTGCCGCTGCACCTATCGCATCAGTCACAGCCACACATTCATTACTACTACCAGCTCCGGTCCGTTTCTCTGGGGACTCCAAGGCAGGGGGTTCCTTAGCCAGTGCACTATTCATTTTGAACTTCAGCCCCAAAACTTCCTGTCCGATCGGGCAAAAGTCGCATATATCATATCCCTCCTTTCCGGCGAGGTGTTAGCTTGGGCCGCCCCTCTGTGGGAACTGAATGATCCAGTGGTTTCTAGCCTGTCTGATTTCTTGAAACTTTTTCGGAATATCTTCGAGGAACCGGGTTGTGTCTCCTCAGCGGCTAGCGCTCTTTTACGTCTCCGTCAAGAGTCCGCGTCTGTGGGACAGTATGCTCTTCAGTTCCGTATCCTCACAGCTGAATTGAGCTGGAATAATGAGGCCCTAGTTGCAACCTTTTTACATGGCCTCTCTGATAGAGTGAAGGATGAATTAGCAGGAAGATCCCTTCCTGCTGATCTGGACAGTGTCATCAACTTGTGTAACCAGATTGATATTCACTTTCAGGAGAGGGCCCTGGAAAAAAGACGCCTGCACTCCCCGTTCTTTAGGCAGCCTGAGTCCCCAGTCCCTTCTCTTCGATCCGAGGAGCATCCCCTTCCTACCGAGGAACCTATGCAGTTGGGCTGGACTAAGTTATCTCCCGAAGAACGCGCTAGGCGCAGAACTCTGGGCCTATGCCTCTATTGTGGGGCCAAAGGTCATTTCCGTGACACTTGTTCTCTTCGTCCGGAAAAATGCTCAGGGCTAATACATCTGGAAGGTGGCGTATTAGACCCTGAAATATCACCTTCACCTTCTCGTCTTCTCCTTTCCGTGTTGATTCATGTCGGTGCTTCCTCTCGTTCGGTCTCAGCACATCTGGATTCCGGAGCCGCTGCCAATTTCATGGATTGGGAAACTGCATCCTCCATGAGACTTACCCTTTTTCCCCTTACAACGCCATTGGTGGTCTTGGCGATTGATGGCACTGTTCTCCCAGGGGGCCCTATCCACTTCCAGACTCTTCCTGTTAAGATGTCAGTAGGGACACTCCACCAGGAGTGGATATCCTTCCTTGTCTTACCTAAGGCTTCATCTCCTATCATATTAGGTCTTCCTTGGTTACGACTCCATTCTCCACACGTTGACTGGTCTGCTGGTCAGGTCCTGGCTTGGGGTTTCTCCTGTTCCTCTTCCTGCCTACTCAAGGGTACCCCAAAGGAGAAATTTCCTGTTACCACCATCCCAGTATCTTCTGCTCTTCCCTCTGTATATAGCGATCTCTGGGATGCGTCCTGCAATAGTCGGACTAATGCACTCTCTAGGCCATGTGGTACTCTGGATGAGGGGCCCACCTATGAACCTGAGTCAATCATTCACTCCAGTTCGCATAACGATTTACCTTTGCCTGTCCCTAATTTCCCTTGGACGCACAGCTAGGCTAACTTGTCTGCAAGTTCCACAGTTGATATGCCCTGTGATGCGATTGAGATGGTCTCTACACCTGACAATACTATTCAGTCGACCCCTGCACCAGTTATTCCAGTCCAGCCCATGCCCAATGAGCTTCCTGCTTCTTGTTTAGCACCTTCGGTGACCCGGCCTCACCCTACTGCTACTATGTCCGTTCAAACCCATTTAAGAGGCTCAATCCAGCCTTTGGATAGAATACCTCATTCGGCCAGGAAGAGTTTTCAATCATTTTCTCAGGGTTCTCTGCATTCTGTTTGTGTTGCAGCTACCCAGCTTGACTCTTGTGACATGTCACTTTCTAACCAACCTGGCCTCAGGGATCCACTAACCTCTGCCCAGTCTGGTGGTCCTGTTATGGATGCCCAGCTCATCTTTAAGGGTGTGGGGGTCCCTGCTCAGACTCCTGATCTTCTCATGCCCTTACCCATTCCTAAAAAGCCTTTTGTCCTCAAGTCCTCTCATCCTCTCCCTACCTCTGTTTCGGTCTCTGAGGATAGTCTAAAATACGAGGTTAGTCAAGTTTTGGATTCCCGGCTCCGTAAGGCATTCTTCAATACCTCGTACTTTGGAAAGGGTTGGGTCCTGAGGAGAGGTCTTGGATCACTGCATCTGAGGTCTTTGCTCCCTGTCCGTTAAGGAGGTTCCATCTGGAGTTTCCCTTTAAGACTGGACCCAGGCGGGGGAGGGGGAGGCCTCGTAAGAGGGAGGGTACTGTCATGGTTATGCAGTGATCCTCCTGTGTTTGCTTACCTCCCCTCATGTCTTCAGCCTAAGAGGCCAGCCACTTCCACCTGGTGGTTTTTATAACCTCTCCTCTAAGCATGGCTCCACCCCAGGCCCTATCAGGGAGCCCTATATTAACCTGTGCACTGCAGGCCATCAGGGCTAATCAACCATTGTGTATTCCTTTGTGTGTTAGATTCCTGTTTCCTGCCGTGTGCTCTGCTACTGTTTTCCGTTACCGACTTTGGCGTGTCTTGACTATCCTTGTTTGCCTGTGATCCTGACCTTTTGGCGTGTACCCGACTATTCTTGTCTGCTTGTGGCTCCGACCTTGGCTTTGTTCCTCACCATCCCTATCCTCCTGTTGCCTACTGTGGGTGTGAGCTGAGGGACCCTGGGGGTCGCGACCTGGAGCCAGTTGCAGCCAAGTCCATCCTCACCACCAGAGGCGCTGGGGAACACCTGCTGGCTCTTAGACTCCACGCCCCAGGGAATCTTACGCTCTAACCCAAGTGGGATCTGTCCCCCGTCTGCAGCAGTCAGCCGTAGGGTCCACAACCTTGCGGTGCACTCCTGATCCTACGGTGTGCACCTGTCACCTCGCCTCTAGGTGACCTGACACCCTCTCAGCCTGATCATTGGATTGAGGATGGTAAGATGAGGTAAAATCCAAAGTAATGTTGAGGGATTTGCAAAAGGCTCTCCAAAACTGAGAAGTAAAATGAATACCCCTTCCCGAAACAACATGAGAAGGAACTCCATGGAGGCAGAAAATCTCTCAAATAAAAATGGGAACCAAGGCAGGAATAAAAGGGAGACCAGGAAGAGGAACAAAATGGGCCATCTTGGAGAATCGATCAATTACCCCCCAAATGATCATATTCTTCTCAGAAGGGGGAAGATCGGTAATGAAATCCATGGCAATGTGAGACCAGGGCTTCTTAGGAATGGGCAAAGGCATGAGAAGACCAGCAGGAGCTTGTGTGGAGGATTTAGACTGGGAATAGACATGAAAAGCCTTAACGTAGTCTTTAACATCAGAATGAAGAGTAGGCCACCAGTAGTAACGGCTGATGAGGAAGAAAGATCCGAGGGCCCCGGCATGACCTGCCACCTTGGAATCATGACCCCAATGAAGGATCTTAGTTCTTAACTTGGTTGGAATGAAGGTCTTGCCAAGAGGAATTTTTGAGTCCAGGGTAGAATGGGTTAGAACACATGAGGTAGGAATGATCGACTCCTTCTGAATGTCAAAAGACCTAGAGAGTGCATCAGCCTGACTGTTACAGGAATCAGGTTTGTACGTAATAAAAAATTGAAATGGGAAAAGAAAAGATTCCACCTGGCCTGTCTGGGATTGAGTAATTTGGCATTCTTTATCCACTTCAGCCCCGGAATCGCACTGCGCCAATTTAACTAACAATTGCGAGGTTGTACGACGTTGCACCCAAACAAAATTGACGTCTTTTTCCCCCACAAATAGAGCTTTCTTTTGGTGATATTTGATCACCCCTGCGGTTTTTATTTTTGTGCTATAAACAAAAAAAGAGCAACAGTTTTGAAAAAAAGCTATATTTTGTACTTTTTGCTATAATAAATATCCCCAAAGAATGTATTAAAAAAATTCCTTTCTCAGTTTAGGCCGATATGCATTCTACATATTTTTGGTAAAAAAAAATCGCAAGCGTATATTGATTGGTTTGCGCAAAAGTTATAGCGTCTACAAAATAGGGGATAGATTTATGACATTTTTATTATTTTATTTTTTATACTAGTAATGGCGGCGATCTGCGATTTTTATCGTGATTGCGACATTTTTGGCACTATTTTGGGACCATTCACATTTATACAGTGCTCAGTGTGATTAAAAATGCACTGATTACTGTGTAAATGACACTAGCAGGGAAGGGGTTAAACACTAGGGGGCGATAAAGGGGTTAAGTGTGTCCTAGGGAGTAATTCTAACTGTAGGGTGGGATGGGATACCACTGACATGACAGTGATCACAATATTCATACCAGACCCTAAGGGCCTGGTAATGGACTGGACCTGACAATTCATTACAGCCGCAATCAGTTTTAAATGACAATTTTTCCTTTAGAAATGTCATTTTGCTGTGGTACTGTTCTAAACAAGGGAAAAATGCTGAACTTTACAGGCATACTATAGACACCCCCCCCCCCCAAGCATAATATTTAAAGGAATATTTCATTTTTATTGTTTCACTTTAAGCATTAAAAAAATCACTGCTCTCCCAAAAACGGACGTTTAAAAAAAAAAATCATTGATACATTTCCCCTGGGCAGGACCCAGGTCCCCAAACACTTTTTAACACAATAACTTGCATATAAGCCTTTAAAATGAGCATGTTTGATTATTCATGTTCGTGTTCCATAGACTTTAACGTGTGTGTTCGTGTGTTCTGACAATTTTTTTGCCTGTTCGGTATGTTCTGGTGCGAACTGAACCGCCGGGGGGTGTTTGGTTCATCCCTAGTAGGGAGCTTGGACTGGCTAAGGAGCATGGAGTACTGAAGCCTTTTCTCTAGGGTCCTCTCCTGGAAGCGAATATTGATCTGATTGCAGAGGGAGGTGACATCATCCAGACCTAAACGAAAGGTTATTTCTGCCAACTCATCATTCACTCTGTCAGAGAGGTCTTGTAAAAAGGTTGCAACTAAGGCCTCATTATTCCAGCTCAACTCAGCAGTTAAAATGCGAAAGTGAAGGGCATACTGTCCCACCAAAGAAGACACTTGGTGGAGATGTAAAAGGGCACTGGCCACGGAAGAGACATGACCTGGTTCCTCGAAAATATTCTGGAGTTTCAGGACGTTAAACAAGCTGGAAACCACTGGATCATTCCTCTCCCACAGAGGAGCAGCCCAGGCTAAAACCTTGTTGGTCAGGAGGTAGATAATATAGGCTACTGACTTGCTCAATCAGAGGAAAAGATTGAGGAGCGAGGCTGGGGCTTAAAATGTATGGTGCACTGACTAAGAAACCCCTGCAGGCCTTGGAGTCACCAGAGAAACAAAAAGGTGCTGGTAGATGCAACAAGTTTGTGGTAGGGACCGTAAGCAGAGTAAAATTCCGCCAGCTGTGATTGAGGTTGTTGAACCTGGGATCCAAAAGAGGCCTTGCAAACCTTCAGTAATTGTGTCACTTGGGTCTGATTAGACTCCTGTGTCTCGAGTCTGTGGACTACACCCTGCAGCTAATTAATGGCAGGTAGCGGCACACCAGTCGGGTTCATGGCCCAAGCAAACTGTCAGGTCACCTGAGGCCGGGTGACAGATGCAAACCATTGGGGTCAGGAGTGTACTGCTAAGGTAGTGGACCCTACGGCTGACTGCTGCAGATGGCTTTGGGTGGTTCAAGAAAGTAGGTCCTCTAGAGCACCAACACGGATCACACTGGGAGCTATGGCATGAGATTCCCCAGGGCGCAGAGTCTAAGAGCCAGCAGGTGTTCACCAGGGCCCCTGATGGTGGGGATTGACTTTACTGCAACTGGCTCCAGGTCGCGGCCCCCATGGTCTCCCAGCTCACGCTCATGGTAGGCTACTGGAGGATAGAAAGGAAGCAGCAGACCTGGACAACAAGGGATAGTCAGGAGATATGCCAAAAGTTTGGGACAATGAGCAGTCAAGGATAGCCAAAGAACACGCTAAAGGTCAGGGTATGAAGCAGACAGGGATAGTCAAGAACAAGCCAAGTTTGGTAAAGAGAATCACACATAGAGCACATGGAAAGACACACACAGGAAGCCAAACACACACAATATTGCTTGGGCAAGGCAGGCTTGGACAGCATGGTGTTAAATAGTGTATCCTGTAGAGGATAGGGTGGAGCCATGCTGAGGAATGATTGCTTAACCATGCAGGTGTGAGAGTGCAGACCCTAAGGCTGATACACAGAACAGAGGTAAGCAGACAGACAGGGTATGAAAGTATTACTGCAGATTTATGATAGTGCAGTTCTGTTAGGTGAGAAGATGGCTAAAATGTTAGCAGAACCTTTAAACTAGACAGTGGTGGAGGGGGGGGGAATCGGAGGAAAATATTCTAGACAAGGATCAGAGGGTGCTACTGGGGTCAGTGTTGGTAGCAAAACTAGAATGCCTAGGGCCAATGCGTGTAGGCTGACATAATTCTATTGCTGCCTCAGAATACACAAGGAGAAATATGCGCAGAAGTTTGGTGAACCCAATGACCGATATGGAGTTGCATATACATGAGGAGGATTCATGGGAGTAAGAGAAAACTGGTTTGACAGGTCACATCCCTGACTTGCATCAGAGGTGCAATCCTCCTCCCTTGCTGGAACTTCAAGGAGAAAACTAAATGAGAAATGAATAGTGGGTAGATGCTACAGGGCCCCTAACCTGACGGATGAAGAGGAGACCAATGTTTCATAGTTAGAAATGGCAGTGAGGCAGGGCAATGTTGTTATCATGGGGGACTTCAATTATCCAGATATTGATTGTGCATAGGGAACTGCTCAGTCATCTAAGGCTCACATTCTTGAATATCTTGCAGGATGGGTCAGTTGGTGGAAGCCCCAACTAGAAATATGGCTCTGCTTGACCTACTAATTAAAAACAATGCAGAGCTGATTGCAGACATTGTAGTAAGGTATAACTTGGGTATCGGTGATCACAGGATAGTAACTTTCACTGTAAATCATATGAAACATATGAAACAGAGACAGGAGGGTAAGACAAGAACATTAACTACTTGGCCTTTGGAAAGTTTTTACCCTCTTCATGACCAGGCCATTTTTTTAATGTAGTATTTAAGAGCTGGTCAGATGTTGGAAACAAGGCTATAGTATTAGGAGAATTCACTATAGGCGGTAGAGACAGGGGTGGGTTGTTCACCTCCATTTGTGCTGAGTGATTCATATCATCCTCAGGGTCTGGAGATGTGTAGAAGGAGGCCAGGCTTCTGAAACATGTAGTCTTGGCAACCGTTTTTTGTTAGCTAAAGAGGAGACATCTCACTCACCTTGTCCTTTCTCTCCGGCCGCGAGTGACGTCACGCAGCGCTGGCTGGACAGTGCGTGTGCCTTACAACAGACACAGCCTGGCGAGATGAGGAAACAGAGTCTGCAGTGACTTCTCATACCATCACCACTCATTCTTGGGAGCCAACCCAGTTATACAGTCCAGGAAGGGAGACATACATCCTGCTGTACATACGATCTAAGTCCCATGTTTGTGAGTGCAATCCTCTATTGTTTGATTTTGCATTTGTATCATTAAAATGAAATTACATTAGGGCAGCTGTGCGCTCTCTTCTGCTTACATTGTTATCATGTGATGGCTAGGACCAATCATAGCCATCACATGATACCCGGTACCCAGTTACCAGTAATTGTAATCTATTGTGTCCAGTGAACACAGAGGACACAGGAGTGGTGCACTGCGCTCCCCTAACCCAGACCAGTGGACTAGAAGGAATGTGCCAGTGCTGTAGGTCAAAATGTATGACTTGTAAATATGTAAACATTTTTAGCAGAAAAGGTCAAAAATAATATATTAATGATTTCTATAATTGCTCCTCAGAATTTGTAGTATATTGTTTGTTCTGACCATATGGTCTTCTTTACATAGGCAGAGTCACTAGGTTACAATGATTTGTAGGGGACGGAGTAGATAAGCACAGTGTCCCCAGACACTTTTTGGAATACCACCACAAATCATCCATAGGCATTCAACTTTAGGTAATACAGTCTGTGCCTGGGTGTCTCCCTCTGGCAGAATGTTTCATATATGAACTACATATATGCTGTTTTTACCTGCCAAAGGATTTAGATTTTTCAAAACCAAGTCTTGTGATTTGCACAGCTTTGCCACATAGCACAGCCCCATCTCCCCCCGGGTCTGAGCTCTTTTCTAGGGGTACTTACACTGCTTGCATTAAAAAATATGAAGTATTATTGATTTCAGAGCCGCATTACCTTGTAAGATTAATAATTGAGCTAAGTGAACATTTTGATTTCTTTAATAAATTGACCCTAGTATTTCTATTGCAAGTTGAAAGTTCTCAAAGGGTCAGTAGTGAAAGGTATTTCTTAGAAAGTAGAATTAAGCCAGCAATACACTAGTAGATTATTGAACAAACATTTCCATAAATATTCATTCAAAAGTACTAAAAAAAAAATATTTTAGCAGTCAATTTTGGAGTAAATAGAATTTCCCAAACAAAAACCACATTCACTGTTAGAAATTCATGCGTTCGAGAAAATTTTCCCTTCTGGGCCTTCAAATTTTCTCCTCATTATAGTCAAAAACAAACATCAATTTGACCCTACAAATGATTAGAAATTCAAATGAACTTTCCAATGAACTTTCCTAAAACAAAAATTTTGAAACAAAATTTTGCTAGTGTATGGCCAGTGTCATTGTACAGCAGTTTTCACAGGCTATATTTCGAGATTTCTTTACTTGCTACAGCAATGCTGTGATGATATGCTGTGCAGAGCAACTGTGGGTGGCCTGGAAGTTTGTCATTACCTAAGATGGTAAATATATCACTGAGCCCAAATAGTTGTTACAATTATAATTAATATACTGTTGGAAGCATTTTGTTAAATTTGTTCGATAAGTGGATAAAAAAAAATCATCTTGTCAGAAATGCAGAACTGTCCTGAGTTCTCTGCACACTGTTATCTCAAAGAGTCCTCCTAATTCTATTCATATTTGTTATGTGTTTCCATTCACACAGCATACCTAAAGTAAATGAAAGAAAATATTTCTTACCTTTCTAATTTTCTTTGGAGCTGCTTTATACATGGGCTGCAACCTATAGTGAACAAATTGAAAGTGCAATTAGAGGGAAAAAGTGAGGGACAAACTGACGAAAAAAGTGCATTAACATACAACGTACCACCCAAGCCTTGACATCTGTAACAGTTTGTTACAGCTGTTATGCCCTGTACACACGGTCGGACATTCCGGCAACAAAATCCATCTGATTTTTTCAGACGGATTTTGGCCCGAACTTATCTTGCATACACACGGTCGCACAAAGTTGTCAGAAAATCCAATCGTTCAGAACGCGGTGACGTAGAACGCGTACGGCGGAACTATAAACAGGCCAGTAGCCAATAGCTTTTGTCTCATAATTTATTCTGAGCATTGTCTACACACAATCGGAATTTAAACAATCAAACTTTGTGTGTTGGAAATTCTGACGGAAAAATTCAGATGGAGCCAAAAACAAAATCGGATTTTCCGATAACAAGATCCGATCGCAAATTTTCCGTCGGAAAGTCCGACCGTGTGTACAGGGTATTAGTATTCAAATCGAATTCACAAATGATTAGATCTGCCAGCACAGTACAGAAGGGGTTATTAATTCCCCAGCCCCTCCATGACATTACATAGACTAGGAAAATTAGGTAGGAATTTTCTAAAGTATCATTAAACCTCCCACATTTTTATGTATGGTAATGTTAAAAATGTATTCTAATACTGCGCAGAAACTTTTAAGCAAGTTACTTTTCCTTATAAGAAAATACCTGGCTGATCCTGCTGTATACATACATGGACTTCCTAATTGTTAGTGGCAACCATAAAGCAACCGATCCTCTGGCTGCATGGTTGCAGCTCTGATTGGGTATACCCCAGAAGCAGCTCCCTGCAAAGCCCTTCATTCTCAACTTTCCACTGGAAGCCACCCTGTGTGACTCTCTTTGTCAGCTTGATGGGTGGCTCCAGAGGATTGAATGACAGTAGCCTGACACACCGCTCCTTCCCTGTCCCTCCTCAGCCCACCACTCAGTGCAAGAAAGCATAAGGAGGATGGAAGCAGCTGAGTGGTGGGCTGAGGAGGGACCAAATGCAGGGTCCACCTATTAAAGTGGTTCTAAGGTCTAAAGATATTCTTAAGTTAATGCACTCCTTGACACCTAGGATACCTTGAATGAATCCACTACGCTGGGGGTGTGCTTCTAAATAGCCACCGGATATATACTGGGCAGAGAAATTATATAATCACGGTTAGATATTTATCTGATTGCGGGTTGATCGGTAATGCCATTGATGTCTGGGAAACATAATTTTTGTGGGGTACAGTTGGGGACGTGGAACGTGATTTGGTATTGGTTGGAAGGCTGCATAAGGGTTTATGGGGGGGAGGGAGTGGGAGGGAATGAGGGGGGGGGGTGGTACATGTGTTCTGTACTGTATGTGTTGAAAAAACTGCTAATAAACAAAAATGTACAAAAAAAGTTAATGCACTCCTTGCATTAAGGTAAAAAATGTTTAGGTACAAGTATGCCCACGCACCTCCCCCATACTTACTTCATTCAAACCAGCGTTACACCCATCTGTAGCATCTCTTTGCATTCTCCCCACTCTTACAGACTTGGCTGTCAGTCAAATAAATCCTGTAAAGAGGGAGCGAGAGGGGCATGGGGCCAAGCTGCACTGCTTGTGTCATACTAAGAAGATGAGGAGCAAGGAGCACCAGTGGCTGACAAGAAAAAAAGGATCATAGAAACCTGTTTGTTATTTAAAAAAATTGAGTTTACAAACACTTTAAAGTGCTATTAATGTTTTTTTTTTTCTAAAATAGCAAACATGACCTGCTCTATGCAGCCCCAATCCTCCTTTTCTTGGGTAAGTATTAGGAGGGCTAAGGGGGGCTGCTCGCACACAGAAGGATTTTTTACCTTCGTGCATAGAATGCATGAAGGTAAAAAAACCTTGTGCCTTTTCAACCACTTTAATTGTGCCTCCCAAGTTAAAAACAGAAAGGATGAATAAAAGCCTCAAGATAACTTCAAAATACAATAAAACCTGCATCACGCAAAAACAGCATCGTATTTATTTATACAGTAGAAGAACTATTTTATTTCAAATAGTGCATCCTCTAGACTGTGACTAAACTACAGGGGGCAATATTTATTTTATTTGTATAGAAAAGGTGCAACTGCTTGGAGTATAGAAAATAGATTGATTAAATAAGGATAAAATAAATATAATCTATTTCAAAATATCCACACAATATAATTTTACCCCGCAGCTTGAAAGAAACCAATGTATCTACTTATGTGCATCAGTCGTATTTATGTAAAATTTGTATCAAAAAGAATGTTTAATTTCCTGTTTTGATGGTCGTTAAGACAAAACCCTGGGCTCTTCAATTACGAGCAGGGATCGGAACATACTGAAGTGAGGTGAAGTCAAAGGCAATAATTCCTATTTCTTTTTTACTTGCTAGATGGCAGGCTAGTGGGGATCTAGAAAATGTGACACCCTGATGTGTAGAAACAGCTAAACAGCACCAGCTAGCAGCTGTCAGAAACTGTCCTTTTATCTACGCAACAGAAACAGTTTGGACTGTAAATCTATGTTTGTACGAAGGTATTAGAATAAAAATTATATTTACTGCAAGCATTTTGTAAAATGACTGTTGAAATGCTAAGTGAGGTCTCTACCAAGCATCTGTTGGCACATAGCCTGATATTTTAAAAGTGCCTACAGACAAAATACAATGTCCGCCCTGGTCTGACTGGTTACACGTCAATTGGGCAACTATCTTCTGTCTATAAGTCATCTCCCTTAATGGCAGATGTACCCTGGCAATCAGGCAAGTACTGGGGGTGTCCCCCCCCCCCCCAAGCATGCATGGATATTGTGAATGTTTTTATAATAATCTTTTGTAACAAAGATTATTCAACAGATGGGCTGTGCATACAAGGCTAGCTGCAATCTAAAGTTTTAGGCAGCTTTCCATGCCAGTGCTTTTTTTAATAGGAAATAGAAAATTTTAATAAGAGTGTTTTCTGAAAATTGGACATAACTGTAACCTCCCACTTGTAAATTTGTGAACAATCAAGGTTTAACATAGATAGGAGGACTTTTCATCTGATCCAATAGAGATTTGAATATCATTTAAATAAATCCGCTAATTGTATTTACAAAATAAAAATATAAAACTGATTTTCTAACATGATGGAAGATCACTCTTTTTTTTTTTTTTTTTTTTTTTAACAGAAGAGCTTTTATTTGTCTCCAAAAGGAGAGAAAGTTTAAATATAAATTATCATCATCATGTGGAAAAGAACAAAAGTAATACAGGACAAGATATGGATCGAACCACAGAAATATGTTCACACATTTGGTAAAGGACATCATTAGATGAACCTGTCTAGGATGCTAATGTTTACTCACTAGCATGGCTGACTGTTAGTTGGACATTATCAGCTTACCAGTGACTCTATTTTTGGGGGGGGGGGGGTGGAAAGGGAGAAAGGAGGAGGGGAGGGGGAATGAAGAGGATCAATGAAATTACAAGAGGGGGGTGGGCCAGTGCAATACTGTATCCCCATCTGGCTTCCTTTCTGTGTGAGCTTCCTAACAAGGTGGCTGAGTTATTATTGCTTGGCCCAGGTGCCCCAGATCTTTTCAAATTTATTTGGGTATTTGTGATTCATATATGTGAGTTTATAAAGTGGCAAATGGAATCAATTAGGGCTCTCCAATTGGGAAACCCTGGGGGGTTCAGGCTGCTTCCATTTAGTTAAGATAGCCTTCTAGGCATAAAACGAGGCACAGAATACAAACAGTTTCTTATGTGTGTTAGGTGTGACATTATGACATATTCCCAGGAGCAGGGAAAGAGGGTCAATTCTTATATGCAAGTTTCGTACTGAATTGATTACAGCAACCACTTCTGACCATAATTGTTGAATGAGAGGGCAATACCAGACAACATGTAAGAATGTACCCAGCTCAGTAGTACATTTAGGACATCTATCGGTTTGAGCTGGGTAAATTCTAGAGAGTCTTTGCAGTGTGTAGTACGCTCTATGGAGGAATTTGAGTTGGATATATCTATCCCTTGCTGATATCATCAGAGGGATACATTGTTGAATCTCTTCTTCCCAATCATCAGCAAAAAGGGTTAGGTAAATCCTCCTTCCATTTATGAAACAGTTTGGTCACACCATCGGATCCTACACATGATATCCGAAGATACAGGGAGGAAAGAATGCGATCCGCACTCCTGGAAATCAGGAAATGCTCCACTACATGTACGGTAACTCCCTCAGGGAATTGAGCCTGTACCGCCTGTCATAATTGTAAGTAGCGGAAAAACATCCGTGAGGGAAGCAGAAAGCTATTTCGCAGAGTATCATGGGGAGAAGTCTGCCCTCTGGCATAATTTGCTGTACAATCTTGATCTCATATCTAGCCCATAGGACTGGATCCGGGACAGATTGGAGGTGGCATAATTTAGGATTACCCCATAGCAGCATATATGGGGAGATTGTAATAGGCTTGTTAAGTTTCGCAGACAGTTGCTCCCAGACCTGTACGGTTGTACGCATGGGAGTTGTTATTGGGGGATACGCCTTGGGACCCCTAAACACCAGATCACTCAGTGCGGAGTAGGACCTCAGAATCGCCGCCTCCAAGTTTCCTGAAGGATTGAAGTGTGACTGAACCACCAGTGCACCGTCACCATGAATGCTGCCCAGTAGTATTGCTTAAAGCAGGGAAGCACTAGACCCCCTATTGAGAGAGTAAGCTGCAGGGTAGTCCAGGTGACTCTGGGGGCCAATCCAACCCGATAAAAGTATTAACTATTTGGTCTAATTTACGGAAGAAGGAGTTAGTAATAGGGACTGTAGTATTATGAAATAAATAGAGGAACTTAGGAAGAAACGTCATTTTAAGGAGGTTAATTCTTCCCACAGGTAAAAGGGGTAGAGATTTCCATGTTTGGCACCTAGCTGTGAATTGGTGTAGGATTGGGTATACATTATGTGTCAGATAGGAGGAAGAGTCCTTCTGTATTTCGATACCTAAGTATCTAAATTTGGTGGCTAGTGCTAGTGGTATCTGGGGCTCCAGTGAGGGGAGGGTCTGGGATAGTGGAAAAAGGGTTGATTTACTCCAGTTGATCTGGATGCCTGAGAAGGATCCATGTTGGTTGATAATTTCCAAAACTGCTTCCAAAGAAGCTGACGCATCTGGGAGATGGAGGAGTGCACCATCTGTAAATATATGGAGAGCTTCTCAGTCAGCGAACTCACTGTTATCCCTTTGACCACTGAGGAAGATCCAATTAGGATAGCTAGGGATTCTATGGTGAGGGCAAATAACCCTGGGGACAGTGGGCATCTTTATAGAGGGACTGCATGGCGTCATATGTTGGTGCATCTTTATTGGTCACATAATTAGATTCCAAAAGATGAACCTTTCTTTCAGCCTCCTCCAGTGTGAGTCCCGTGTCCCTCCTAACCCTACCAATAACTGTTTGATACTGCCCCCGAGTATAAGCCTTGTAGGCATCCCAGAGCATCGGAGGGGGGCCATGCCCCTAATGTGCACCCAGTAAATTCCCATCTCTCCTGTGACCTGAGGGGCTACCCTTTCATCAGTGATTCATAGACCAGAGAGCCGCCACAGTACAGATCCGGCCGGTGAATCAGTTTGTAACTTAAATAACAGAGGTACATGATTCGAGATGCCACGGGGCAAAATCTGCACCTCCTGAACACAGGAGAGCAGGGAGTCATCAGCATAAATCAGGTCAATTCTAGAAAAGGAGGCGTCAGTTGCAGAGTGACAGGTGAACTGTTTTTTCCATGGATGTTTCAAGCTCCAGACATCATTAAATCCATAGACTTCTGCCCATTGGGATAAGGGGGAGTAACCAGGGGGGCCTGAGTTAAACCTGTCCAAAGTAGGGTTTGGAGTCATATTAAAATCCCAGGCCAGTGTCACATCAGCTTAGGGGTATTAGCTATCAGCTGGGTACGTTTACGAAGAATATCTAGGGTGGCTGGGGGGGGGAAGGTAGAATCCCACAATCAGAAGTTCCAGTTTATCGCACATTGCATGAAGGGCCACATATCTCCCCTCTGGGTCAAGATGGAGATCTAAGAAGGTAAAGTAGAGAGACATGTGGACCAGGACACTGACACCTCTAGAGTATGATGAAAAGGTTGAATGGTAGTACAATCCCACCCAGGGCTTCCTGAGGGCCAGTGTCCTGCTCCCCACTAAGTGAGTCTCCATGGGGAGTATACGTTTTCAAGTAGTTAAATACCAAAGACCATTTGATCTTGGAGTTCAAACCTCCAACGTTCCAAGATCAGTAATAATAACATATAGACAGAGAGCATCCATATAAAAAACATTGCAATAATCACTAGTATGAGAGCATGTTTAGAAAGATCTCCTATGCCATCTAGTGCAAGGAGATCAGAGCTACACAATTTGCTCCAAAAAAACATAGAGAAAAGGAACAACAAAAAAATGAAAAACCATCATGGAGTAAGAACAGTCAACAGTGCCCCCAGCCCCCCAACCCGGCACCACCCCCGAACTTCAGCGTGCTTCCCTCCCAAAAAGAAACATGGCAACTGCCAATGGGGGTCATGAACAGTGGGGCACTTAAGTGTCTCAGTACATACAAAAAGTCCTCCTGTAAAATTGAAGGATTAACGGTCCCTGCAGATTGAAAGGCTACCCGGAAAAATGCCGGGGGTACAAGACCTAAACCGGTTGCAAACTGTCCTCGAACTTGAATGTTGCCCCCCCCTTCGCCAGTGAGATATGTGAGAGCGAGGGTAGTACTCTGAGTTAGAGTCCCATACATGAAAACATCCTGGGGTTCATACAAAGTTACAGGCACCTTGTAGGCTCAGGGGGTCTATCATCCAACACATGGTAGTGGGGGGGGGGGGTGAGGTCTAGCCATGCAAACAGAGGAAAACAGGCAGGTAGAGAAACAAACATGCTATATAGCTTACAGTTAGTATCAGCCTCTACGTAGAGTCTCCAGCCATTGCGACGCATGTTCAGGGGAGGTAAAGAAGCGTACCGTCTCTCCATCCTGCACTCTCAGCCAGGCGGGAAACAGCATACTATATTTTATTTTCTTGTTGCACAGGTTAAGCTTCACATGGTCGAAGTAGCGGCGAAGCTTCTGAATGTCCACCAAGTAGTAGGGGAAGATCATGAGTTTTGCCCCCTCATGGTGCAGCACTTCTATCTTTCTTGCTTCTCACAGAACCAGATCCTGGTCTCTGAAATTCAGCCCTCTCCACCAGTGCCCTCTCCACCAGTGCCCTCTCCACCGCAAAGAAATTAGAGAATAGGGCGTGCAAGAGGAGGGTGCGCAGGAGGTGCTCCATGAACGCTGTCTGGTCAGTCACCTCTGTTCCTTCCAGCAGCCCCACGATGTGGAGATTCTTCCGCCTATTGCGGTTCTCTGTGTCCTCCGCACTAGCCTCTAGGTCTTAATCTTTGTCTGCAGTGTGCAGAGGGAGGCAGTTTAGTCTTGCAGCATGTCTTCTGCATCTCCCATGCGGCACCCTGCCTCTGTAAGATGGGAACGGAAGCAGTCCATATCCCGACGGATCAGACTGATGTCCAGCTGCATAGTTTCTATCTTACCCGTTAGGGTCGTTATGCAGGTGTTGATCACCTGCATCAGGGCATCAAAGTTGGATTGCTCCCTCAGCCCTGGGTCTGTGTCAGTGTCTTCCCTTTGGGATGCCATTTTAGTTGTGGCGATGGAAAGAGGGCCCCCTTCAGGGGGTGTTTTAGCTGCTTTTTGGGACTTGCACGTGGTCAGGGCACCTTTCCCCTTGGTCATACTGGTCACTGCCGATCGCTCGTCCGTTCTAGGCAGGATAGGATAGCCAGTCTGCAGGGAAAAAGGGCATAAAGCAGGAGGCTGGGAGAGAGCTCACTCAGTGCACGTCTGCTCCAGTGGCCATCTTGGACACGCCCCAGAAGATCACTTTTAGCAGATGTTTTTAACATGAACACGAATCACAAATTGAAGTACACTGCTTACCTCCCACATTTACACATCAGCCCCATCCAGGGTTCTACATTGTAGTTTCAAGAAAGACCACCACCACCACAGAGGACTTCAAATTCAACACTTTAACCCAGTTTTAAATGTCACTAATAATCATATAATTAATTCTCATAAGAAAGTGTATCCAAAACATATGGCACTTTGGTAGAATAGCTCTAGTAACATGTTTGTAAACTTTAAGAATGGACTTCCCGTAATTAACCCATTTTAAACAATTAAATGAACCATTCAATTCATTTTGAATTCATTACTGATAAATGCAACAAAAAACCTGTTGATCCTGCCAGCAATTTTGTGAGCTGATAACTCTTGGCAGTTATCATTGATCCCAGAAAAAGAAGAATACGAAGGGTATTCAAGGATATCAAAATCAGTATCAAAATTACACTGAATTCATAAAGACATTATTAATATACTATAGAATTTCTATAGCGCCAACAGTTTGTACAGCAACATGTATATTTTATTACAAAAAGTCATCTAAAATATAAAAAGTCATATAAATCACAGATCCAAAATGATATCACCATCTATAGATATTTTTTAGGTATAGAAATAGCAAAAGGCAATTTTCATCTATTCAAAAAGTTAACATGTTTTGGAGTCGCCGCTTCTTCACACTTTGTAATTTAAATCTAGAAACCAAAAATGCAAATATAAGTACATTGCATAGGTTGGTGTCCAGAATATATAACTATCCATCAATAATCATACTTGAAAAACATATAAACATATAGATGTTATCCAGTCTGGTAAGGGAAAGAGAGAAGAGCAAAAGAACACAAAAAAAAAATAACACAAAAAAAACAAATGTACTCACACCTAGCAACAATAACTACAACAACAACAACATTGTATAGCTGGGGAGATGCTCACAGACCCTAAGGATGTGGGGAGACAAATAAAGACAAAAAGCACCTTCCAGGATATCCAACACTCAGTCAAAAGAGTCCACAGAGGTAGCAGCATGTGTTTTGTAGCATGCAAATGGGTAGAACTATATGTAACAACAAATACATGTTAGAAAAGCAACAGCAAATATCCAGGGATAATCCTTGTATCGGAAGGACAGGAAAGGTAGAAAAAGGGGAGGAGTGTGTCTATATATCAAAAGTGATGTAAGTGTGGTAGAGAGGGGTGAAATTGTGAGTGGGACAAGGGGGAGGTGGAATCCGTGTAGGTAGAACTCCAAAGAGAAGCAGTAAGTAGTACATTAATAGTGGGGGTATGTTACAGGCCCCCCAACCTGAAGGAGGAGCTGGACCTCCTATCCCATTTAGAAATGGCAGCAAGGCAGGGAAATGTCATTATAATGGGGGACTTCAATTATCCTGATATTGACTGGGCAGAGGGGACAGCTCACTCATTAAAGGCCCTTTATTTCATGAATGTCTTACAGGACCACTTCATGTCCCAATTGGTGGAATCCCTACTAGAAAGAATGCATTTCTAGATTTATTCATTACGAACAATCCAAGTCTGATCTCAAATGTGGTAATACAGGACAACTTGGGATCAAGCGATCACCGGATGATCAGATTTAGCGTAAATCATAGGAAAAAGAAGCATGAGGGTAGCACAAGAACTCTAAATTTCAAACGGGCAAACTTTTCTGAACTGCGCTCAATACTACAAGACATAAATTGGGACCAAATCCTAGAAACATTGAAAAGGGAAGAAAAGTAGGAATGCTTTAGGAACATCTTAAACAAAGGTTTCACACAGTGCATTCCAATTGGCGATAAATATAGAAAAGCAAAGGTTAAACCAGGGTGGCTAAATCATAATGTAAAAAGTCTTATTAAAGAGAAAAAAATGGCCTTTAAAAAATATAAAGCAGAGGGGGCATTGTCAGCATTCCAACACTACAAGGGATGCAAAAAGAAGTATAAAAAATTCTATCAGGGTGGCAAAAAAGAGACCAAGAGAAACAGATAGCAGAGGAGAGTGAAAAAATCACAAGAACTTTTTTTGGATATATTACCAGTAAAAAAGCGGGATCAGAGCACATTGCCCACGTAAAAGACGATGAAGGGAGGATGGATACAGATGACACAGAGAAGTCAATTGAACTAAATGCTTTCTTCTCCTCAGTTTTTACACAGGAAAAGGGGGGGTATACCGACCATGACAGTATTGTTAATAACACGTCACAGGATGTACTTTTGTGGCTAACAGAGGCCGGAGTCAAGGAAAGATTAGATAAGCTTAACACAAATAAATCACCAGGATCAGATTGTCAGACTGGCACTTACCAAACCGGTGAGTCCGCTTGGGCAGAGGGTGGTCTCCCGTACGTGTCTGACTTACAACCCCTGATAGAGCAGACAGGTGGCTGAGAGTGCGGAGTGGTAAGAGAGCCTGTGGTATGGCTCCAGGAGCAGGAACTTGCAGGAAACTTCCAGCAGCAGGTGCGTAGGTAGGACACAGGCAAACTGGGTACGGAGCAGGAGCAGAGCAGGCAGGTCCGGGTGCACGCAGGGTATGGCAACAGGCAGGCAGCAGAGGCACAGAAGGGGCAGGCAAAAGAGAGGTCAAACAGGCCGAGGTCAGGTGCAGGCAGAGGTCAGAGGTGTCTAAGGAGAGCCGGGTCGTCAGGAGATCTGCAAACGGGAACACAGGATACGGACAACGGGACAGGAACCGAGAAGCTGTTGATCAGGCAGCACCTGAATGATCACAGCAGCAGGCCTAAATAGGCCGATTGGCGCCAAGCACCGCGCACATGCGCGCGCCGGCGCGCGCGCCGACGCGCGCGGGCGTGCACGCACATAGGCGCGCGCGCACCCGGACGCCGGCAGACACACCAGCGGCACCCGAAGTGCCCACAACAGCTCGCACCGGCGCCAGCAGGGGCATGCGAGGGCACACACCAACGCGCACCAGTGCCCACAGGAGCGTGCAACACCGCGCGCACAGGAACACGCACCCCAGCACGCACCGCAGGACATCAGCGCACACCAACACGGGCAGCACCACGACCATCCAGGTAACGACCCTGACAGTGCCCCCTCCTTAAGGGCAGACTCCGGCTGCCCAGGTGAGCCGATCTGGAAACCTGGCGGTTCTTGAAGGCCCGCAAAAGTTCTTGAGCATGCAGATTGCCCTCGGGCTCCCAGGAGTTGTCTTCAGGGCCATAACCCTTCCACTTGATAAGGTACTGGGTTACATTACCCCTCTTCCTACAATCAAGGATTGCGTCGACCTCAAACTCCTCTTCATTGTCCACTATAACAGGTTCGGTTGGGCCAGTAGTGCGGTCAGCAAAGGGATTTGGGGTAACGGGTTTCAGTAAGGTCACGTGAAAGACCGGGTGCACTCTAAAAGAGTCAGGCAGGTTAAGTTCATAGGCAACTTCATTTATCCTCCTCTTTACTGAGAAAGGGCCCATGAATTTAGGGCCTAACTTCCTGGAGGGACAGGCCATCTTAAGGTTGGCTGTAGATAACCATACTTGGCTGCCGGGCGCCAGAACGAGTTCTCCACGTCTCTTCTTGTCAAACGCCCGTTTATAGCATTCCTGGGACCGGGCCATAGTCTCCTTTAGGAGTTTGTTGTTTTTAGAAAAGAAGTCCAATGTCTCGTAAACTGCCGGAACAAGGCATTCTGGGACTGAGCTGGGTAAAAAAGCTGGGTGGAAGCCGTAGTTGGCAAAGAACGGTGTTTGGTTGATGGCGGAATGCAAGGAGTTGTTATATGCAAACTCCGCCATAGGTAGTAGCGAGACCCAGTCATCTTGCGAGAAAGAAGAAAAACAGCGGATGTACTGCTCCAGGGACTGATTGGTTCTTTCCGTTTGTCCATTTGTCTGGGGGTGATAAGCGGAGGAAAAGGCAAATTCAATTTCAAGAGACCCGCAGAGCGCTTTCCAAAACCTTGACTGAATTGGGCACCTCGATCGGAAACAATACTTGCCGGGATCCCATGCAGCCTTACAATTTCTTTGATAAAGATCTTGGCCGTCTCCATTGCCGAGGGGGTGCCCCTCATCGGGAGGAAGTGGGCCATTTTGGACAGCCTATCTACAACAACAAAGATAGTAGAGAACCCCTCGGATAGGGGAAGTTCCACGATAAAGTCCATCGAAATCATTTTCCACGGTCTCTCAGGGACAGGCAAAGGTTTCAGTAGACCCCAAGCCCGTGTCCGGCTGTTTTTACTTCGGGCACAAGTGCTACACGAGTCCACGTAGTCCTTGCAATCCTTGAGAAGTTGAGGCCACCAGAAGGTGCGCTGAACCAGTTCGGCAGTCTTCAGGGTACCAAAGTGTCCGGCCATCTTATGGTCGTGGCAGAGTTCCAACACGTTCACCTTCAAGGCTTCAGGGACCACAATCTTGCCTTTATGCCAGAACAACCCCTCACTACAGCTGACCTCAGGGCTCGGGGGCATTCCAACAGAAGCCTGTCTGATCCGGGAGATAAGGTCCCCTTGGAGGAGCAGGAAGTTCCCAGAAGGGAGAATTGTATCAGGAGGCCGAGTCTTTTCAGGGTTAGAAAACATACGTGACAGGGCATCCGGCTTGACGTTCTTAGAACCAGGTCTATAGGTGATGTGGAATTGAAACCGGGAAAAAAAAGAGCCCATCTGGCTTGCTGTGGTCTAAGTCTTTTGGCAGTTCTCAAATATTCCAGGTTTTTATGGTCGGTGTAGACCAGGATGGGATGTGCAGCACCTTCCAATAGATAACGCCATTCCTCCAGAGCCGCCTTAATGGCCAGAAGTTCTCGGTCCCCAACATCATAGTTCCTTTCGGATGACGACAGTTTGCGAGAAAAGAACGCCACCGGAAAAAGAAGGGCCTTGGCACCCTGCCGTTGGGATAACACCGCCCCCACAGCGATTTCCGAAGCATCCACTTCAAGAACGAAGGGTAAGGCTGGGTCCGGATGTTTCAGAATAGAGGCAGAAGTAAATAGCATCTTGAGTTTTTCAAAGGCCAGCTGAGCCTCAGGGGTCCAAGAGAATCGGGTACCCTGCCTGGTCAGTTCGGTGATGGGAGCAATAATTGCAGAGAAACCCCTGATAAATTTCCGGTAGAAGTTGGAAAAGCTGATGAAGCGCTGTACACCCTTCTTGTCCACAGGCGCAGGCCAGTCCAGGATGGCAGATACTTTCTGGGGATCCATCTTGATGCCCTCCACAGATATAACCAGGCCCAGGAATTGGATGGACTGGCGTTCAAACTCACACTTTTCGAGTTTTGCGTAGAGCCCGTGTGCCCTGAGACGAGCTAAAACGCTACGGACATGTCTACAATGGTCTTCCAATGATGAGGAAAAGATTAGGATATCGTCCAGGTATGCAATTACATATAGATCCAGGTAGTCGCGAAAGATGTCGTTGACAAAATGTTGAAAGGTCGCGGGTGCATTACACAACCCGAAGGGCATGACAAGGTACTCGAAGTGCCCAAAACGAGTACGGAACGCTGTCTTCCATTCGTCTCCTTCTCGGATACGGATTAAATTGTAAGCTCCGCGAAGATCCAATTTCGAAAAGATGACTGCAGACCCCAGCCTTTGGAATAACTTGGGTACTAGGGGTAAAGGGTAACGGTTTTTGACAGTTATCTTGTTCAATTCCCGATAGTCAATGCAGGGGCGTAGGGAATCGTCCTTTTTTTCGACGAAAAAAATGCCAGCACCGGCAGGGGAAGTAGAAGGTCGGATAAACCCTTTTTTCAGGTTTTCATCAATATACTCCTTCAGCGTGCCTAACTCCTGCTCCGTTAATGGAAAAATTCTCCCAAAAGGGACTTCAGTACCTGGTAACAGTTCAATAGGGCAGTCATAAGGCCTGTGGGGGGGAAGAGTGTCTGCCCCTTTCTTACTGAATACATCCAGAAAGTCCTTATAGGGTTCAGGAACGGACTGATGCAATTTCGGATCGACATCCAAACAGAGAAGTTGAGAGGAATTGTATGTTGGTTGGGCCAAGCAGTGTTGTTCACAGTACTCGGAAAGAAACTTGACTTCTCCTGTGGCCCAGTTAATGCTTGGATTGTGGGCCTGCAACCAGGGTATCCCCAGGATAATGGGAAACAAGGGGGAGGAGATGGCATCCAGACGTAGGTGCTCCTGGTGACAGGTGCCCATAGTAGCCAGCAAAGGGACAGTCTCTTGCGTGACAGGACCGGAACTAAGAGCGGAGCCATCGGCTAGATGTACAGCAAGCCCCTGAGCCTTAGGTATGAGCGAGATGTGATGGTTGGCAGCGAAAGTCAGATCGATAAAGCAGCTGCATGCTCCGGAATCAATGATGGCTGACACTGGGAAACTCCCTCCTGGAAGCTGCAAAGTGAGGAGAAGGGCAAGGTGAGAACTGGGTTTTCGTAGAACAGAGGCACACATGAAGGAAGAGGAAACACACTTACGTGTCTTGTTGGGGCAAGCCCTGACATAGTGCCCAGGTTCCCCACAGTAGAGACATAAGTTATGGGTACGTCTGCGCTGCTTTTCTTCAGGGGTCAACGAGGGCCGAAGTAAACCAAGCTGCATTGGTTCAGGAGCTTCCAGAGCGGGAGCAGAAGAGGTAGAAGAGAACTGACCAGCGGAACTGGGAACCTTGGGGAGCACCCAGGTGGGACGGAAGTGGCTGGAGGACCTCTCCGACCGGCGTTCCCTTAAACGGCGATCAATCTGAATGGAGAGGTTGACTAACTCATCCAGGGTTTGTGGTATTCCTACCCGTGCCAACTCATCCTTAAGGGGGTCAGAAAGTCCCATCCGAAATTGGTGGCGCAAGGCGGCGTCATTCCAATCCGTGTCGGAGCTCCAATGGCGGAATTCCACTGCATAGTCCTCGGCCGCTCTGCGACCTTGTTGTAGAGAGTGCAGTGCGGCTTCTGCAGTCGCAGTCAACTGGGGGTCCTCATATAGCTGAGACATGGCCAAGAAGAAGTTATCAAGGCTATCCAGGGTTCCAGATTTCTGCTCCAGCAAACGGTGGGCCCAGGTCTGAGGCTCGCCGGACAACAGGGATATTACAAAGCCCACCTTGGTTGCCTCTAGAGAGAATGTCCAGGGGTGCAGTGCGAAGTACAGTTCGCAAGAGTTGCGAAACGCACGATACTTGGTGCGATCGCCAGAAAACCTCTCGGGCGTAGGTACCCTTGGCTCTGGAGGAAGCATCACTACGGAGGGTGCAGATGAAAGACCGGTGGGAGAGGTTCCTTGAGGGTTAGATGAGGAGGACAAGGCTTGGACTTGCTCCTCCAACCTTGAGTAGCCATCCTGGAGACTCTTCACGGCTTGGGTCAGACCGGCCAAATGTCTGCATAACTCATCCATGGGGGAGGCCCCCTGCCCGGACTCAGTCATGGCTGCCTGATACTGTCAGACTGGCACTTACCAAACCGGTGAGTCCGCTTGGGCAGAGGGTGGTCTCCCGTACGTGTCCGACTTACAACCCCTGATAGAGCAGACAGGTGGCTGAGAGTGCGGAGTGATAAGAGAGCCTGTGGTATGGCTCCAGGAGCAGGAACTTGCAGGAAACTTCCAGCAGCAGGTGCGTAGGTAGGACACAGGCAAACTGGGTACGGAGCAGGAGCAGAGCAGGCAGGTCCGGGTGCAGGCAGGGTATGGCAACAGGCGGGCAGCAGAGGCACAGAAGGGGCAGGCAAAAGAGAGGTCAAACAGGCCGAGGTCAGGTGCAGGCAGAGGTCAGAGGTGTCTAAGGAGAGCCGGGTCGTCAGGAGATCTGCAAACGGGAACACAGGATACGGACAACGGGACAGGAACCGAGAAGCTGTTGATCAGGCAGCACCTGAATGATCACAGCAGCAGGCCTAAATAGGCCGATTGGCGGCAAGCACCGCGCACGTGCGCGTGCCGACGCGCGCACAGGCGCGCGCGCGCACCCGGACGCCGGCAGACACACCAGCGGCACCCGAAGTGCCCACAACAGTGCGCACCGGCGCGCTGATGCGCACCGGCGCCAGCAGGGGCACGCGAGGGCACACACCGACGCGCACCAGCACCCACAGGAGCGTGCAACACCGCGCGCACAGGAACACGCACCCCAGCACGCACCGCAGGACATCGGCGCACACCAACACGGGCAGCACCGCGACCATCCAGGTAACGACCCTGACACAGATGACTTACACCTAAGACTCCTCAAAGAACTCTGTCAGGTTATAGTCAGACCATTTTTTATAATTTTTGTGGACAGCATGCTTACAGAATTGGTACCAGCTGATTAGAGAAAAGCCAATGTGATACCAATATTTATAAAAGGGCATAGACATATTCCTGGAAACTACACGTTAGTCAACCTAACATCAACAGTAGGTAAATTATTGGAGTGGATGATAAGGGACTTGTCCAAGGAACAGTATCATTAGTAGTAACCAGCATGGGTTTACGAAAGGTCATTCTTGCCAGACCAATCTGTTATCATTCTACGAGGAAGTGAGCTGCCATCTAGATAGGGGGAGGCCCAAGGATTTGGTGTATCTGAATTTTGCAAAACCATTCGATACAGTTCCCCATCCATAGATGCTTAATCTACAAGCTGAGGTCTGTTTTCATGGACCATAATGTTTGTGGTGAGTGGGGTACCCCAAGGCTCTGTCTTGGAACCAATTCTGTTTAATTTATTAATAAATGATATAGAGGATGGGATAAATAGCTCAATCTCAGTTTTTGCAGACAATACAAAAATAAGCAGGGCAATAACTTCCCAGCAGGATCTAGGATTTTTACAAAAAGACCTGAACAAAATAATGGAGTGTGCAACTACATGGCAAATGAGGTTTAATTTGGAGAACACAAATACAAACTACTCACTAGGGGGAGAACCTCTGGGGGAATCAAGAATGGAGAAAGATCTGGGGGTCCTAGTAGAAGAAAGACTGAGCAACAGCATGCGATATCATGCTGCAACTACCAAAGCCGGCAGAATATTAGCATGCATAAAAAAGAGGATGTACACAAGAGATAAAACTATATTCGTCCCACTTTATAAAACTCTGGTTAGGCCACATCTGAAGTATTCCATCCAGTTCTGTCACCAGTCCTCAGAAGGGATGTGTTGGAGCTGGAGAGAGTCCAAAGAAGGGCAACTAAATTAATACGGGGATTGAAGGACCTCAATTATGAGGAATGACTACAAGCACTAAATTTACTCTCGCTGGAGAAGAGACGCTATAGAGGGGCTATGACAGCGATTTACAAATACCTTAACGTTGAACCCAGCATAGGAAAAAAAATGATTCAGTCTCAGTGAGGACAAGGAGCCATACAACGAGATTGGAGGAGAAGAGATTTAACCTAAAGCTGCACAGGGGTTTTTCACTGTCGGGGGAATAAGGAGGTGGAACGCTCTTCCATAATTGATGGTGTCCGCAGGAAGTGTTGACTTTTTTTAAAAGACTTCTGGACGTACATCTTAGTGAACACAATATACAGGGATATGGGAAATGATTTTCGACACTGACACACGTACACCAACACAGGTTCAACTGGATGTACTATTGTCTTTATTCAACCTTACCTACTACTGTATGTAACTATGTAGCATAACACCACCACCACCCCAGATATATACAGTATAGATGTTTGCATATGCAAACACCACAATCATAGGCAATCACAGGATGTCATCAACATTATGCATCCTTTATCCTGCAAAACATATACATTAGCACATCTAAGAACTACTAATAGGACTAAACTGGATATCTGTAATATGGATATCACACCTAACATGCTAACCGTATTAAAAAGCAGTAGGAAAAAAACTGTTAACCAGCAGATGTAAAAGGTTCTTAATAAGCACATTGATCATCAGACCTCACATCCTGCATAAGGCTTTAAGTCTATGACAAATGCAAAAGAAAAACACCATAATCCCAATCGATCATACATTTAATCTACCTGAAAAACATGAACATCCATTACTTACTGTATTAACTAAGTACAGTATTAACTTACCAGAAGAAAGAAACCGATTCAAATACACCACCACACTCTCTCCTTCATGTGATCCAAATGTATCTACCATCTGAGGGGTTTCTCCCTGCTATGGGAGTTTCTCTCATTTATGAGGAGGTAAGTAAAACTTTAGATAAAGGAGTGGCTGTGGACATTGTATACTTGTATAACTGTTTGACACAGTTCCCTACACATAGCTGTGTGTACAGGCTACAGGCTTAGAAAAATCGGTCTGTGAATAGATAAAACAATGGCTACAAGACTGTATTCCCAGAGTAGTGGTTAATGGTTTATACTCTGAATGGTCTAGTGTTGCTAGTTGTGTACCCCAAGGTTTAGTGTTGCAACCCTTACTTTTTCAAATATTTTCAAATGGTATATGGTCTGGTATAAAAAATATAATTTCTTTGTTTGTAGATGATAACAAGCTGTGGAGTGGAATAACATCCTTACAGGATGTCTCCAACTTACAAGCCAACCTCAGGGAACTGTTTAATTGGGCAACCAATTGGGAAACCATTATATGTGGCACTATATGTGGCAAATCAGGTTTAATGTTGATAAATGTAAAGTTATGCAAACGAATGTATTGTGGGCTGCCAATGTAATTATTTAGCTGGGGTTTTAAGGGACATTTATTAATTATAATAATATTTAACTTTCTTTGTGCTAAAAGGTTGAGGAAGGCTGCTTGAGTGTATGATTCCTCCAGTAGCCTATACCTGTACATGAATGAATGGGGAAATCTTTTAGCATCCATTCTGTACTGGTTGAATGGCTTGAATGAAAAAAGTCATGCATTGCTTCCTTATTTTAATATTTTTTTCTCCTAATACAGTATATTATACTAAACACGTTATTGCGCTTATCAATTAGTAGAAGTTCTGATGGTTTTTTCATTTTCAAATAATTGTTTATTAAACATTAATTTGAAGTGAACCTTTCACATATGAAACATGATCACAAAGTGGCAGTATACAGAAAATAAAGAAAAAAGTAATCTAGTTTATTGCTACCATTGCTGAGTGAACAGCGGTGGAAATCAGTCTTTGAATATTTTGATTCATTTTGTGACAGTTCTTCTGAAATCTGTGTGATGTTAATGAAACTTGACAGTATGTTGTCAATCAATGCTACAGATAATTTTAAAATTGCCCAGGGTTTAACTAGTAATATAATGTTAATGCAGATTTTTTTTAAAAATAAAATAAAATTGCAAAATCATGTCACTTTACTGGTTCAATAAACTGCCACACGACAGAGCACCATTTCACTTCATGACAAATTCCCATTCAACCATCTAAAACTTTCAGGGCTGAGGGTCAGTCTAATGTGGTTCAATAAAAAGATCTGCTTCCGATATCTTCCCATTTTAAAGGATACATAGTACTAAAACGCAGGCTTTATTCCTCAAAGAACAATACAAAGATATGCTGAAACTGTGCTACGTCTAGTATTACATTAGCAAATGGCTTTTTAACTCCCCTCTTATAATAAAATGTTATTGTTGTCCTCTTTAAAAGAAAATAACAGTCAATCACAGCAATAAAGCTGGAGACTGCTACTGCATCTATTAGACATATATTTTGTCCTTTCACATGTCTAGAACTAAAATGTCTCAGTGTTTGCCTTGCTAAATTAAATTCTCCCTGCTCCACAATGACCAAAGCAAATAATATATGACCTACAAACGAGTTATTTGCATTCTCTGAAGAGCTGCGTGTTTTTGTTCCTTGAGGTCATATTTCTTTGAACCTCTCTTCTTTGTAACAACCTTCTGTTGCTCATTAGCATGCTGATCACCATTAACGCAGCTATAATGTTGCAATTTTCCTGCTGTATACTGAGTGGGAATGTTCATCTGAATTTTGTCGAGGGACAAAATTAAGTACATAAATCTACAACATAAACCTGGATCTCATCCAACTTTGTATGAGCCGTTCCTTGTTGACGACGTCATAATCGTCTCTTTTGCTAACAGCTGGCTAAGCATCTTTTGGTCTCTCGAAAAGCAAAATTACAGAAGCAGAAATTTGTGAATGTGCCTCAAACCTTTCAATCCTTCTTCCGTTTTCGGTCCTTTACTCGCTTAAGCAGTACAGAAGTAAATTACATTTATATGCTTTAAAATTGTGTAGTGGCAAATGAGAGAGGGCATTTATTGGCCAACATGATAAAGAAACTGGTCATTTTCAGAGAGTTGTGGGGATGTAATTACATTCAAATGAATGCCACATTTTATTTAGTTTCATGGTTATTTACAAGAACTATCGTCCATATTTTATTGGCATAAAATGAATAACCATTAGTATTCTACTGCAAGCTGTAACATGTTAAAGTAATTGTAAATCTTGATTTTTTTTCCAATTAAACATGTTAGCCCTTGTACACACGGTCGGAAATTCCAATGGAAAATGTCCGATCGGACCGTGTTGTCAGATAATCCGACCGTGTGTAAGCTCCATTGGAATTTTTCCGTCGGAATGTTCGACCAACAAAGTTTGAAAGCTGGATATAAAATTTTCCGATAGGACTTTGTCCGATCGTTTGTAGAGAATTCCGATCGGACAAAGTGCCACGCATGCTCAAATCAAATTACGAGACCAACGCTATTGGCTACTAGCCTGAACGTAGCCCCGTCGTAACGTACAAACATCATCACATTTCGAACAATCGGATTTTCCGACAACTTTATCCGACCGTGTGTATGCAACAGCAGTTTCAGACAAAATCCGTTGGAAAAAATCCATCAGATTTTGTTGTCGGAATGTCCAACCGTGTGTACAAGGGCTTATCCTTACCTGCTTGGTGCAATGGTTTTGCACCGATCCTCCTTCTCTGGCATCTCCCTCCAGTGCTCCAGGCTCCTCCTCTCCGACACGCGCCCCCTAGGAAACATCTATAAACACAGACAGTGAAGCTCGGCCACCATACCCCTGCTCCCTCATCACAGATTATGATTGACAGCAGCATATGACAATAGATCTCTCTGCTATCAATCTGCCCAGTGAGGTCAGAGAGACAGCTCTGGATCGAGATCAGGCTCAGGTAGGTATAAGGTAATGGGGTTTGGGAGGATCATGGGGCACAGAAGGTTGTTTACCTTAAAGGGGTTGTAAAGGCAGAAGGTTTTTTTTGTAATGCTTTTTATGCATTAAGATAAAAAGTCTTCTTTTGCAGCAACCCCCTAATACTTACCTGAGCCCCCTCTCTATCCAGGAATGTCCACGAGTGGATTGGCAGTCCGGGACTCTCCCTTCTGGTTGGCTGAGAGGGGCTATTGGCTCCCACTGCTGTCAATCAAATTGTCAGTTAGCCAATCAGAAGAGAGAGGGGGCAGGGCCAAATGGCAGCCCTGTGTCTGAATGGACACACAAAGCTGCAGCTTGGCTCAGGTACCCCCATAGCAAGCTGCTTGCTGTGGGGGCACTTGACAGGAGGAAGGGGCCAGGAACACCAAAGAAGGACCTGAGAAGAGGAGGATCTGGGCTGCCCTGTGCAAAACCACTGCACAGAGCAGGTAAGTATAACATGTTTGTTATTTTTACAAAAACAAATGAGACTTTACAATCACTTTAATGCAGAGAATATATATATATATATATATATATATATATATATATATATATATAGAAAAGACGACGGGACAGGAGCTCCAATGCAAAAATGCATATCAAATGCTCTTCAAGGCATAAATAGGTTACATGCTACTGTACAGTTACGAGCATCACATGCCCTTCATCAGGCTTTGTGCAATAATCTAACTCTGACCACATATTTTTGCATTGAAAATCATGCCCAGTCATCTTTTCTATTGGATATTGGTGTAAAATTGGGAGGACACCTTGACACTGATTTCTACACGAAGTACCATAGGAACAGTAGAAGTAACCCACCCAAAATTTTGTTTTATATATTGTGAGGGGTTAGCTCGGCAGCGGGTGTGTGTGACCCCCTGGATGGGTTCACAACACAAAATCAGGCACAGCAGACAGCGTTGTAGGTGCAAAAAACAAAAGATGCGGTTTATTTATGCTACATGCAGTGAAACATATAACAGCCAAACAAAAATAAAACATGAAAATAAATCCTGGTCAACTTGACCTCTAATTACACACTTAGACTCCCTGTCTAACAACTGAGTGCAGCCTTGTGCTGCACCAGTCCCTGTCTCTGTTGTAGAGGTTTGCCACACAGGCGTTAACTCACCGCACAGAACAGGTGTCACACTCCCCAGTCTATACAAACACAAAACTGGTTCCAGGATGGAGCATCTCCCTAAGCATGCTGGGGTTTTTTGTAGAGGTCTTAATGAGCCCACTTATTTCAGCTGGGCTCATTAACTCTTCCCCTCTAGTTGTACAAGTCTGCATAAAGACTGAATCTAGGGCACACATATTTCCCATCCTTGATACAACCAGGTGACTTTACCTGCGTGCTGCCACATACCCCCCCCCCCCTCTTGTTTCAACCTTGGGGTTGTAACACAAGCAGTCAGACACGCATGTATCCGAGACAAAGCATCCACATTCCCCATTTTAACACCAGGGCGATGCTTAACTGTAAAGTTAAATTCCTGTAGGGCCAGGAACCACCTATTTACCCTTCTATTGGTCTTCTTGTTTTGAGCCATCCACTTTAAAGGAGAGTGATCAGTCACCAGGTCAAAGTGCCTACCTAGCAGATAGTACCGAAGGGAATCTAGAGCCCACTTCACTGCTAAACATTCCTTCTCAATCGTGGCGTAATTTACCTCATGGGACTTCAACTTCCTGCTGAGGTAAATGACTGGGTGCTCTTCCCCGTTCCAGACCTGGGATAACACTGCTCCTAACCCAACATCTGATGCATCAGTTTGTACAACAAAGTCCTTAGAGAAGTCTGGTGAGTACAACACTGGCTGGCTACATAAGGCTGTTTTTAAGGACTGAAATGCTTCTTCAGCCTCTGGGGACCATTTAACCATGACCGACTCTTTCCCTTTTGTCAGGTTGGTGAGGGGCACAGCCTGAGAAGCAAAATGGGGAATGAATCGTCGATAATAGCCAGCGATTCCCAGAAAGGCTCGTACCTGTTTCTTGCTGTTGGGACGTGGCCAACTCTGTATGGCCTCGACTTTATTGACTTGGGGTTTTATCACCCCCCTCCCAATAGTGTACCCAAGATATTTGGCCTCCTCCTGTCCAATGGTACACTTCTTTGGATTGGCCGTAAACCCAGCTTCCCGGATAGAGTCTAGGACTGCTTGTACTTTTGGCAAATGTGAGACCCAGTCTGTGCTATGGATAATCACATCATCCAGGTAAGCTGCAGCATATTTCTGATGGGGCCTCAGAATCTTATCCATTTTCCGCTGGAATGTTGCCGGTGCATTCTGTAACCCAAACGGCATTCTCTTATATTGGAATGCCCCATCTGGGGTTACAAACGCAGTTTTCTCCTTGGCCGACTCGGCCAGGGGAATTTGCCAATACCCTTTGGTGAGATCAAGAGTTGTCATATATCGGGCTGTTCCCAGCCGGTCAATCAACTCATCTATACGCGGCATGGGGTAGGTGTCAAATTTTGTAACTTTATTCAATTGTCGAAAATCGTTACAAAACCGCCAGCTCCCATCAGGTTTGGGCACTAGTACGATAGGACTGGACCAGTCACTCTGGGACTCCTCTATCACACCCAATTCCAGCATCCTTTGAACCTCCCCACGTATTGCCTCCCGTCGGGCCTCTGGTATTCTATAAGGTTTTAGTTTTACCCTTTCTCCTGGCGGGGTGATAATGTCATGCTCTACGCCAGATGTTTGTCCCGGCAGCTCAGAGAAAATCTCTTTGTTACGAAGTACAAACTCTTTAACCTCCTGTTGTTGGGCTTTCGATAAGGTGTCTGCTATTCCAACCTCAGGAACTAAGCAATCAGGCTGTGCTTGTGACAAAGTCTCTGCGACTAGGGATTCCCTATCCCTCCAGGCTTTCAGCAGATTGACGTGATAGATCTGCTCCGGCTTTCGCCTTCCTGGCTGTCTAACCCTGTAGTTCACCTCACTAATTTTTTCAATTACTTCATATGGACCTTGCCATTTGGCCAGAAATTTGCTTTCAACCGTAGGGACTAGCACCAAGACCCTATCCCCAGGGGAAAAAGTACGGGTCTTGGCCCCACGGTTGTACACTCTCTGCTGTGCTAACTGCGCTTGGGTCAAATGTTCCTTTACGATTGGCATTACCTGTGCAATTCTATCTTGCATCAGGGCGACATGCTCAATCACGCTCCTGTGAGGAGAACTCTCATTTTCCCAAGTTTCCTTGGCGATATCCAGCAGCCCTCTTGGGTGTCTCCCATAGAGCAACTCGAAGGGTGAGAAACCCGTAGAGGATTGGGGTACCTCCCTAATGGCAAACATCAGATAGGGTATTAGACAGTCCCAATTCTTTCCATCTCTATCCACCACCTTCTTTAACATTTGTTTTAGGGTTTTGTTGAATCTTTCAACCAACCCATCTGTTTGGGGGTGATACACAGATGTACGCAATTGTGTCACTTTGTACAACTTGCATAGTTCTTTCATAACCCTGGACATAAAGGGTGTACCTTGGTCCGTAAGCAGTTCCTTACAAATACCCACGCGGCTAAAAACAAGAGATAGCTCTTTGGCTATGGTTTTGGCCGAGGTATTTCGAAGAGGAATTGCTTCCGGATAACGGGTGGCATAGTCCAATATAACCAAAATGTACTGATGCCCCCTAGCAGACTTCATTATCAGACCTACCAAATCCATTGCGATCCTCTCAAAGGGGACCTCAATGATAGGAAGAGGTACCAGCGGGTTACGGAAATGTGGCATAGGTGCCGACTTCTGACACACAGGGCAGGAGGAACAATCATTTTCTGTTTCCTTCATGACCCCAGGCCAATAGAATCTCTGCAGTACCCTCTCTCTGGTTTTCTCGGTCCCCAGATGACCTCCCAGAATGTGCCCATGGGCCAATTCTAACACCAACTTCCTGTAAGGTTTGGGCACCACAAGTTGCTCAATGGTTTCTTCTGCCCTTTGAGCCACTCGATACAGCAGGTCCCTTTCCATAGTGAAGTAAGGATAAGTGCAAGTCTTACCTGGGTTCACTAACTCGCCATCTATTTTCACCACATTTTCCCGTGCCTTTATTAGGGTGGGGTCTTTTAACTGTTCTGTGGCAAAATTTTCCCTGTGAACCTCAAGATCCGAAAACTCCACAGACGGCATGTTTTCATCTGAGGATGTTGGCTCCTCCCCAGTTTCTCGAGTTTCCCCCGCCAATACCGACAAGGGAAATTCAGGAGAGTCCTCACCACTCCCAGAGGAATTCTGGTCATCTTCCTGGTCTATAGGGGCACCAGTGGGGGGCTCAGGACAATCCCAGAGTTCCCAGAATTTTGGAAAATCCCTTCCCACAATAGCATCATGTGGTAAGTGAGACACTAACCCCACCTGATGAGAGAGGTAACCTTTGGGGGTCTCAAAAAACACTGAAGTTACAGGATACTCTCGGGTGCCCCCATGCACACATATAACAGCCACCTTGTTCTTCCCAGAGAACTTTGTAGTAACTAATTCAGCTTTTTTCAATGTTACCAGGCTACCTGAATCCAGCAACACATCAACATTTCTACCATTAATACACATTTTACATAAATGTTTCTCAGGTCCCTGAATGGCAGTGCATGCAACTGTCGCAAACAGCGACTGACGTCTCTCCCTTATAAAGTCACATTGCATAGGCTCATCCACAACTGGGCAATTGGCTGCAATATGTCCCTCTTGGCGGCAGCGGTAGCAAATAATCTTTTTCGCTGCCTCCTGCAGCCTGGGATTCCCGGGCTGCTCCCGCCAGACCTTAGGTAGAACTCCCACCCTCTCACTCTCTCCACCCTCACCCCTTGGAGTCATCTTACCCGCCACTGGGGATGATCTGGTCTTAGGGTGGAAAGTCCGTGAGTCCCTGGAAGAGGTGGTCAGGTTCTCTGTAGCCAAGTACCTCTCAACCAGATCCACAAGTTTATCTGCATTTTCTGGATCTCCATGGCTTACCCATTTTTGGATGGCAGTAGGAAGAGCTCTCAGGAAACGATCCATAACAACCCGTTCCACAATGTTTGGTGCGGTCAAAGTCTCTGGCTGCAGCCACTTCCTGCTCAGGTGAATGGGATCATACATTTGAGACCTGGGGGGTTTTCCAACCTGAAAAGTCCAATTATGCACACGCTGAGCCCGGACGGCCAGGGTGACACCCAGCCATGCCAATATTTCTGTTTTTAGCACCACATAGTCTTTTGCTTGGTCAGGCTCTAGGTCAAAATAAGCTTTCTGCGATTCCCCAGTTAACAGAGGGGCCACCAGTCCAGCCCACTGCTCCTTAGGCCACTTTTCCCTTTCAGCAGTCCTTTCAAATGTGGTCAAAAACACCTCCGGATCATCCTCTCCAGTCATTTTTGTCAGTAAACGGCTCACACCAAAGGATGCGGTATTAGTGTAACCACTTGCCTCATTGGTCTGCGGACGTTTCTGTATTAATGTCTCTATTTTCTGTTGAAAACTCTGCTCTTGCTTCTGCAACAGGTCTATGAAGCGGGCTTCAGATTGCTGCTGGGCTTGTTGCTGAGCTTCCAGACTCTGCAGGTGAGCTTTCTGCTGAGCTTCCAGACTCTGCTGCAAAGTTGCATTTGTCTGCTGCTGATTTGCATTTGCCTGCTGCTGGGCTGCAAGGCTCTGTTGTTGAGCTGCAAGGCTCTTTTGTAAACTCGCATTTGTTTGCTGCTGATTTTCATTTGCTAGAGCCAGCTGTCTCAGTATCTCCTCCATGCTGGCCTTAAAAAATAAATTAAAAAAAACTGCCAAAATTCTCCACCAACTGTGAGGGGTTAGCTCGGCAGCGGGTGTGTGTGACCCCCTGGATGGGTTCACAACACAAAATCAGGCACAGCAGACAGCGTTGTAGGTGCAAAAAAACAAAAGATGCGGTTTATTTATGCTACATGCAGTGAAACATATAACAGCCAAACAAAAATAAAACATGAAAATAAATCCTGGTCAACTTGACCTCTAATTACACACTTAGATTCCCTGTCTAACAACTGAGTGCAGCCTTGTGCTGCACCAGTCCCTGTCTCTGTTGTAGAGGTTTGCCACACAGGCGTTAACTCACCGCACAGAACAGGTGTCACACTCCCCAGTCTATACAAACACAAAACTGGTTCCAGGATGGAGCATCTCCCTAAGCATGCTGGGGTTTTTTGTAGAGGTCTTAATGAGCCCACTTATTTCAGCTGGGCTCATTAACTCTTCCCCTTTAGTTGTACAAGTCTGCATAAAGCCTGAATCTAGGGCACACATATTTCCCATCCTGGATACAACCAGGTGACTTTACCTGCGTGCTGCCACAATATAAGTATATATACATATATATACAGTATCTTGCAAAAGTGAGTACACCCCTCACATTTTTGTGTGACAACACTGTAGAAATGACACTTTGCTACAATATAAAGTAGAGCGTGTACAGCTTGTATACTTGTATAACAGTGTAAATTTGCTGCCCCCTCAAAATAACTCAACACACAGCCATTCATTTCTAAACCGCTGGCAACAAAAGTGAGTATACCCCTGAGTGAAAATGTCCCAATGGGCCCAAAGTGTCAATATTTTGAGTGGCCATCATTATTTTCCAGCACAGCCTTAACCCTCTTGGGCATGGAGTTCACCAGAGCTTCACAGGTTGCCACTGGAGTCCTCTTCCATTGCTCCATGATGACATCACAGAGCTGGTGGATGTTAGAGACCTTGGGCTCCTCCACCTTCCGTTTGAGGATGCCTCATAGGGTTTAGGTCTGGAGACATGCTTGGCCAGTCCACTACCTTTACCCTCAGCTTCTTTAGCAAGGCAGTGGCCGTCTCGGAGGTGTCTTTGGGGTCATTATCATGTTGGAATAATGCCTTGCGGCTCAGTCTCCAAAGGGAGAGGATCATGCTCTGTTTCAGTATGTCACAGTACATGTTGGCATTCATGGTTCCCTCAATGAACTGTGAACTGTAGCTCTCCAGTGCCTGGCAGCACTCATGCAGCCCCAGACAATGACACTCCCACCACCATGCTTGACTGTAGGCAAGACACACTTGTCTTTGTACTCCTCACCTGGTTGCTGCCACATACGCTTGACACCATCTGAACCAAATAAGTTTATCTTGGTCTCATCAGTCCACAGGACATGGTTACAGTAATTCACACGAGGTGCGACGCACTGACGTCACCTTGCGTGCTATTGTTTGTTTCCCAGAAGGACGGGTCTGTCTGATTGTGTGCCGGCCGGCACAGCAGACTTCAGGCTTTTATTGACGCTACCATTTGTAAGTGTAATACTTTGCTTCTTTTAACAAATTTAAAAAGGTTTTACACTATTTGGAGCATTTATATTTTATATGTACTACGTGTATCCACTCATCGGTCTGAATGGTTAATGAGGCAGTCCGAAGAACTTTGAGTGTGCTCGCTGTGTATTGAAATCAAGCTGTGCTTTATACTACATGCTTTCCTGGATACTCTGTAATGGGGATCATGGTTATCTAGTAAGAAGTGATTTCTTCTAATTTTGGTGGTGGATTCAGCACCATTTTTCTAATAGCGTTTGTAGGCGCCATCGCACATACGGATGGACTTCATAGATTAAGTTTTGAACACTGGTGGATTTTATATTGATGTTTAGGGGTGTACTCACTTTTGTTGCCAGTGGTTTAGATATTAATGATTGTGTGTTGAGTTATTTTGAAGGGACAGCAAATTTACACTGTCATACAAGCTGTACACTCACTACTTTACATTGTGGCAAAGTGTCATTTCTTCAGTGTTGTCACATGAAAAGATATCATAAAATATTTACAAAAATGTGAAAATATCCACTCACCTGCTAGCATTTGGCAAGTGGAAATAAGCTAAGGTTGAGTGTGGAGCAGGGGCAGACTGAGCCAGGGGGCAGGAAGGCAATTGTCCCCTGGGCCGCTCTGATGCATTGTAAAAAAGGCTGCAGCACTTCTACCAGAAGCAATCAGCCAGGAAACTGTCAGAAGGAGAGCCGGCCAGATCACACAAATTGATTCAAAATCAATGAGCTGTCTATCATAGGACCTGGTCCAGGAGTTGGGACTTTGACAGTGGCTGGCATTTCAGATCCCGGCTGTGTCACAACAGGAGATCCTCTCTCAGTGTGATCCGGCGGGCTCACCTCCCGATTCCTTCCTGTGCACTGATGAGGCTGCACTGATGGACACTGATAGACTGCACTGATGGGCACTGATAGGCTGCATTTATGGGCACTGATAAGCACTGATGAGGCTGCCCTGATGGGCACTGATGAGGCTGCACTGATGGACACTGATAGGTTGCACTGATATGTACTGATAAGGTTAAACTGATAGTCACTGATAGGCTGGATTGATGGGCGCTGATAAGCCTGCACTGATGAGCACTAATAGGCTGCAGTGATGGGCACTGAAGAGGTGGTGCTGATGACCACTAATGAGGTGGCACTGATGGCCACTGATGAGGCTGTACTGATGGCCACTGATGAGTTGGCACTGATGGCCACTGATGAGACGGCAAAGCTGCAGTTAAAATCTTCCAAAATCTTATTTTTTCTTGATAGCCTTAGGCTTGGTCCTTGCTTTCCCTGATTTTCTAAACATTTCTAATGGTGAGGAAGGCATCCATCACAAGAAGGGAATAATATGTGACTTAAAGGAAGTGAACTAAAGTCACATTTTACAAGGTAATAATTTGCCTATGACTTCAGTTGCCTATATCCCTAGATTTCCTGATCATTTAGACATTCAGTTTTTATTGAATGCAATTCCTGGCTATGTACTTTTACATCACATGCTAAGTTGCACAAAGTTTTGACTTTTTTTGGTTAGCATGAATTTTCTTTATTTCCTAAAGCAGAAGAACCAGCAGAAGCTAACTAATGCACCCTAATCTATCCTTTGCATCATTTTTTTTGCATTCATTTTAGTTTTGAAAATAGTGTTAAAGGCTCACAAACTCATTCAGGGTTTTTCTGGTATCCAATGTCCCTTAAAAAGTCTTACATTTCTGTCTCAGATGACAATGGTTTTATCAAACAAAAATCTGCAACAGAGTCTTTATACTTCTTTAAACTTTTTGTTTATCTTTTTATCTTCATTAAAGTGTAGCAAAGGGGCAAATATACACTGCAGCATTTTTTAATCATAGCATCAAATCAATTGAAGTCCTGGGATATTGATCTGGTAGCAGAGGGGGTTGTTAATTAGTTTCAGCTGCTTTGGTGTTAATGAAATTGACAACAGGTGCACTAGATGGGCAACACTGAGATGACCTCCAAAACATGAATGGTTTTACAGGTGGAGTTCACTGACATCTTTTTTCAATACTCATCTTTTCTGACAGTTTTCCACTAGTTTTGCATTTGGCTAAGGTCACTACTGGTAGCATGAGGCGATACCTTGACCTATAGAGGTTGCACAGGCAGTCAAACACCTTCCTTATGGCGCATCAATACATGCCCTTGCCAGAAGGTTTGCTGTGTCTCCCAGCACAGTCCCAAGAGCATGGAGGAGATTCCAGGAGACAGGCAGTTACTTTAGGAGAGCTGGGCAGGGCTGTAGAAGGTCTTTAACCCATCAGCAGGACTGCTATCTGCTCCTTTGTGCAAGAAGAAACAGAATGAGCACTGCCAGACAAAATGATCACCAACAGGCCACTGGTGTGAATGTTTCTGACGAAACAATCAGAAACAGTCCCCATCAGGGTGGTCTGAGGGTCCGATGTCCTCTAGTGGGTCCTGTGCTCACTGCCCAGCACCGTGGAGCTTGATTGCCATTTGCCATTGAACACGGGAATTGGCAGCCTGGCACCCTGTGATTTTCACAGATGACAGCAGGTTCACCCTGAGGACATGTGACAGATGTGAAAAAGTCTGGAGAAGCTTTGGAGAATTTTATGCTGCCTGTAACATCATTCAGCATGTTATACAAGCTGTACACTCACTACTTTACATTGTAGCAAAGTGTAATTTCTTCAGTGTTGTCACATGAAAACATATAATAAAATATTTACAAAAATGTGAGGGGTGTACTCTCTTTTGTGAGATGCTGTATATATAATTGTAAATATCTTTCCTTTTTCTATATATAAGTGATCACATAATTTCTGTTGTCAGCTGCATAACAGGCACAGAGGGCTAGGGGTGAGGAAACCACAGTACACTGATTCCACATTGAATGGCTGTGCAGGGGGGCATGTCAGCACAAATCTTGCCCAGGACAGGCAGAAAATGAACCCCACTGGGACGAATGTGCTCCCATGCCTACCGTGATCAGTTTGAAATAGGAAAGCAGAGGGGTCTGGCAGGATCACCAGGCATTTCACATTTCACCAGGCATTTCAGACAAAGAGAAAAGGATACTTTTTAACCACGTCAGCTCTAGGAAGATTTCCCCCCTTAACCACTTGCCGCCCGCCCTATAACAGAAACACGGCGGCAAAGTGGTTTAAAAATCCCGGACGTCATATGACGTGATCAGGATTTTGAGCCGCTGCACGCCCCCGGGGGTGCGCATCGCAGCGATCGTTGTTGCGAGGTGTCAGTCTCCGACGGAGACTCTTTACCACATGATCAGCCGTGTCCAATCACGGCTTATCACAGTGTAAATAGGAAGAGCCGGTTATCGGCTTTTCCTCACTCGCGTCTGTCAGATGCGAGTAGAGGAGAGCCGATCGGCTGCTCCTCTGACAGGGGGGGTCTGTGCTGATCGATTATCAGCACAGCCCCCCCGGGGATGCCCACACTGGACCACCAGGGATGCCACCAGACCACCAAGGATGCCCAGCACAATGTATGCCACCCTAGACAACCAGGGATTCCAGTCAGTGCCCACAATGGATGCCAATCAGTGCCAACAATGGATGCCAATCAGTGCCCAAAATGGGCATCACTGATTGGCATGCATTATTGTTATGCACTGATTGGCATCCATTAGTACAGTATAATACAATACAATGCCGCCTATCAGAGCCAATCCGTGCCGCCTATCAGTGCCCATCCATGCCACCTATCAGTGCCCATCCATGCCTATCTGTGCCGCCTATCCATGCCCATCTGTACCGCCTATCCATGCCCATCCATGCCGCCTATCCATGCCAATCCATGCCAGCTATCAGTGCCAATTTGTGCCACCTATCAATGCCCATCCATGTTGCCCATCAGTGCCACCTATCAGTGCCCATCAGTGCTGCCTATCAGTGCCCATCAGTGTCGCCTATCAGTGCCACATATCAGTGTCCATCAATGCCACCTCATCAGTGCCACTTCCTTGGTGCCACCTCATCAGTGCCCATCAGTGCCGCCTTATCAGTGCCCATCAGTGTAGCCCCATCAGTGCCCATCAGTGAAGGAGAAAACGTATTTACAAAGTTTTGAAACTGAAACAAAAAAAACAAACATATTTTTTTTCAAAATTTGCGGTCTTTTTTTATTTGTTTAGCAAAAAATAAAAACCGTAGAGGTGATCAAATACCACCAAAAGAAAGCTCTATTTGTGGGGAAAAAAATGATCAAAATTTCATTTGGGTACAGTGTAGCATGACCGCGCAATTGTCATTCAAAGTGCGACAGCGCTGAAAGCTCAAAATTGGTCTGGGCAGGAAGGTGTTTAAGTGCCTGGTATTGAAGTGGTTAATGACCAGACCATTTTTCGTGATTGTCAGCGCTGGGCTCAGCTCTTCCTTCTCTGAGCTGGCCTCTCAGCTGTCAGCTATTTGCCAGCTCCTACCTCCCTACAGTGACTCACCTGTTTATAATATCCTTCTCATCACTCCTGCCTACTTAAGCTGTCCAGCCCAGAGGATCTTGCCTTGGTCAACATCACAGAGACTCCTGCATTCCTGTTAAATGTATATATTCTTCTGCATATTTTTGGTAAAAAAAATTGCAATAAGCGTATATTGATTGGTTTGTGCAAACGTTATAGCTATAGATTTAACTGTACTTCTGTCTCAGTCTGATTCATGGTTTCTGACAGTGATACGGCACTACGTCGCTTTAACTGATAATTGCACGGTCGTGCAATGTTGTACCCAAACAAAATGTATGTCCTTTTGTCCACACAAATAGAGCTTTCTTTTTGTGGTATTTGACCACCTCTGTGGTTTTTATTTTTTGCTCTATAAACAAAAAAATAGTGACAATTTTGAAAAAAAAAAACAACATTTTGTACTTTGTGCTATAATAAATATTCCAAAAATGTAAAAAACAAAAACAAATTTCTTCATTAGTTTAGGCCAATATATATTCTTTTACATATTTTGGGTAAAAAAAAATGCAATAAGAGTATATTGATTGGTTTTCGCAGCTATCAGTGCTATAAATAACCACTGGTTACTGTATAAATGTCACTGTCAGGAAGGGGTAAATACTAGGGGCTGATTAAGGGGTTAAATGTGTTCCCTATGTGTGTTCTAACTGTGGGGGAATGTGGCTGACTAGAGGAGGAGATTGATCATTGTTCCTGCTTGGTAGGAACACACAATCTGTCTCCTCTCCTCTGACAGAACTGGGATTTGTGTGTCTACACACACAGATCTCGGTTCTTGCTCTGCCACAAGCAATCGTGGTTGCCCAGTGGTCATCGCTCCTGGGCACGTACATGTGGGTCTACTACAGCGTCTTAAAGAGCCGACATACAGCTACGATGGCTCGCGCAAAGGAGCCAGCCTGCTGCAGTGTATTTGCGGCTTCTGGTTGGGAAGGGGTTAACACACATAAATGGTACAACAGATATCAGGAATATGAAATGTTGGGGTAACATATTCTTTAATGCTAGTAACAGACTACATCATTCATGTCATATTTTATGATGCTCGTGGTTCCATATTCCTCTTACAATGCTCACTGAATGCTTCAAGTGTTACAACCAAACTGTTATAAAATATGCTAAATAGCAGAAATTACACTACTCAACTGATTAAAATTGAAAAATTAGCTGTTTAGGAAACAAAAACTTGATGGATTCAATTAGGATTATTTTCATAAAATATACCAGCCAAGAATTTCTTTCTACTAGCAATGAAAAGAGACATTTTGGGCGGACAACACAGCTGGTTTTAGCATTTACCAAGAAATGCTGCAAACTGCAATTGTGTTGCAATTTTCCTAAATCACGACAGTTGCATTTGATATCTTTAATTGTCACATTAAAACAACAAACATTTTCCTAGTTTAAATTTGATAATTTGTAATTCCTGTAATGCATAATAAAATAACAAATATTTTCCTAACTTGTTAAAATGATTTAATTGTTTACTGACTAAGTTTGTAAGTTTAAATTTGTAAATCTGTAATTCCTGTAATGCAGATAGCTGAAATCCTAAAATGAACAGATGTTATCAAAAATAATTCTTTTTTATTTTGTGACATCCCTATATAATTTACATACTCATAATTTTGCCAGTAAACAATTTGCTTAGCTATTAAGACAGCACTAATAAGCCACTAGCCAATATCTTGACACAAGATGTAATTGTGCCACTTCAGCTATGGGTATTTACTTGATGATCCTGAGCTAAGAATTTATCATATATCAAATTGACTTGTTCAACTAATGTTCCAGCTTTGGCATTGTCCCCATGTTTTTTAGGTGGCCATTATTATGTGACAGCTGTCCCATTGTTTACATTAAATAAAATGTACAGTCAGCCCAAATCCCAGTAAACAGGTGCCCACAATAATTGAAGTCAACACTAGTCACACTAATGAGAACTGACTTTGGCAGCCAGAAAAAAGGTCTTTTTAAAGCTTGACTCTAGTGTATTAGCAAAGTTTGTATAATGCCCTTCAAACACATTTAGAATAACGATCCATATTTATAAAACACATTTAAAATATGTTTTATTAAAGAGGTTGTAAAACTTCATGCAGTATTTGTACCTATAAGTAAGCCTAGAATAAGGCTTACCTATAGGTACTGTATATATCTCCTAAATGTGTGCTGTTTAGGAGATATTTACTGTATACTGCCTTGATGATGTCATCGTGCCGGTTCTTCAGGAGCGAGTGCCATGACTGGGGGCTCCATGCACGCATGTGTGACGTCACGTGGTTCGGGTCAGTCACACAGCCAGAGTCCATGGCCCTGGGAGGAAGACCAAGGGAAGATGGATGCGGCCTGCAGTGGAGACGGCGCGGGCTTCATTTTCAGGTGAGTGCTCATAATGTGCTAGTATGCAATGCCTTTACTTTGTAGGTAAGGGGGAATTTTTTTTTTAAACAGTTTACTTCCTCTTTAAAGTGTATGTAAACCCTAACAATTAATTTCTCTTATTTGTTCTCTTTTTTGTCTGTTAATTATAGAGTTGAAAGGGTCTTGTTTTATCTGTTCAATAAGCATTAAAAAAAAAAACTTTGATCCAGTCAGAAAACCAGTAAACTTATAACTTAAAAGATAAGTAAAGGATTAAAAAAAATAAACACACATACTGAACTAGGTGGATGCAGCATTGGTTCAATGCAACATCTGTCCCCTGCCGCCATTAAGATCAAAGACCACTCAGTCTTTAGTGAGCAAAGAGCTGGTGACTATCAGTCAAGTGCACTCCTGTGACTCACAGGAGATGTAGGGCCAAAAGAGCTTTGGCCCTACTTCTCCTTTAATTTTCTGTCTGCCTATGCCAATGCTGTTATCATTTAGCATTGTTCCCAGCACTATTGGTGGACTACAAAACACCCCCCCCCCATGCTATGGAGATGCGGAGAAGGTGTCCTAACACACTTCCTGTCCTGGGGTAATTCTGCTCCTCCATAGACAATGTACAGTCAGTGAGTGTTGTCACCCTCAGAAAGGAAACATGCTACTGACAGGGTCAAGTGAAAATATAGGGAAAAATAATTCACAATAAAGAAAACTGATGCAGCCACAACATCTAAGGACTTTAAATTTGGGCTTCAATACATTTTAAAGGATAAGTTCAGCTTTGGGAACATGTTACATGTTCCACCCATTTTTAGGGTGAAACATGTACAGTAACATGTTGCCAATGCTGCAGCCCCTGCCCGCTACCCCCTCCATGTGGCAGCAGTACAGGAAGAAGCTTCCGGTACTAGTGATCACTTTTTAAAATCAGCGCAGCGTATACACGGCCAACTCATTTCTTCACATAGCTCTGTGTGTGAATGAACTACAAGCCCCGACATCCTTTGCCATTGATGGCTTGCAGCTCTCAATGAACTACCCATGCCACTGTGGAGTGCCATGGTAGTTCATTCATTTCTTTCTGTCAGTGTATCTGCCTGCCTGTACAGGATGGCACACAGATATACTGACAGATCTAAAGTACACCTGCATGGCACCAGCGATCGCTGGTGCAATGCTTTACATGCTTCAAAAAAAGAAATAATAAATGTTAAAAAAATGTGCATTTATTATTTTTAGGTATATAAGGATTCAGTATGCTTCTATACTCATCTGTTTGCATAGTGAAAAAAGGCCTAATTTATGATAAAACAAAACAAATAGTTTTTTGAGAATTACAATGTAATATGTTTGATTTACTTACTCATCTCTTATACAGATGTATAACACCTTCCCACCAAGCCTATAGTAAAAGTGCAACCGGGCAAGATCACTGTTGTTCTGGGACAACGTTGTATGACGTCACCCCAGAACATGCCTCTCACGTGGCTGTGGGGCCATATAGCAGTGCGATCTGTCCCTGGCTGTGTCCACCAAACACAGCCAATGACTGATCACTGCACTGGCCTGCTGCCAGTGTCATGAGATCACTGTGACCAATCACAACAGATCACATGACAGTTGTAAACAATGGATGGCTTCCTTTCACGCCATCCTTTGTATACAATTATGTTGCTAGCTCTGCTTGGTCACCGAGATCACATGGTACAGACCAATCACTGTCCAAATCCTGCCGCCTCAACCTCCGCAACATCTCCAAAATACGCCCCTTTCTAACCAATGACACAACAAAGCTCTTAATTCACTCGCTGGTCATCTACCGCCTCGACTACTGCAACGCCCTTCTCATTGGCTTACCTCTACATAGTCTATCACCTCTTCAGTCCATCATGAATGCTGCTGCCAGACTCAAGAAGATTTCCCCAGGGGTTTTTTAGCAGCAGAGAGTTGGTGTAAAAATAGTTGATGTAAAAAATAATAAATTTATTTGACAAACAGTAGTAATTCCAAATGAACAATAATACATCATCCATATAGGTAGTGCGACAAATACAAACATGGAACATCACTCATAGCAAAAAACTCTATGTACAAGCATGGTTTGCCAATTGTATTCGTAACATATGTATCCACATGAAAAACCCCGATGCATTTCGACCCTTGCGATTTCCGGTCTCTTCAGGGGGATTTATATTCTAGGGGAATGTCAAAATATCTGATTAAAGACTTTGGACAATATAGAAATATATATAGGTATAATATTTCAAATTTAAGCAAAATATGTCTCCATGCATATAGAGATATAGTTACCAATGGGTGTATGAGGACATGAGGACGTGTCGCATGAACCGGCATTGCAGGATTATAGCCATCCAATGATCCCATCGCTGCCACATGTTCCCCTCGCGCCCTCTGGGTGGGTGCATAGTCCGCTGAGCTTACAGGGGGCCATGTTATGGGACCCAGAGAGGAGGATGGGGGGTAAAACACCTGCAGGTGGACATGCAAAAAACTTTTTGTAGGTCATCATTAAATATTAGAGGGAGTATATAGAAGTGCTTGGCAGTTATAGGCTTATTACTTGGTAAATAATGAATTCATATTGTAAAAGAATTAAACTAGTTATATATAACATGGCGTAGTTTCTTCATTAGTTATATTAATTATAAGAGGAATTAGCTAACAGTGAGAAAAGGTAGGTGAGGGATAGGGTGTAAAGTGAAAATGCGTGATGCGAGGTACACTGATGACGGGGCGGGGGGGGGGTTGTGTGAAAGTGAAAACAAAACCAAACTACTAAAAGAGAAAACTGAAACAACAAGATTGGAAGCGTGAAAAAATGTGATACATGCGTGTGTGTGTGTGTATATGTGTGTAAGCAAGGAAAGAAAAAGGTGGACAATTGAATAAGATGGTGAAAGTGAGATAGATCAAGGTGCCAAACATGAGAGATATGACACTGAATGCTAGCTGCATAAAGTGAGGGAGTAGGATTATAATTATTTTGGTAAGAAATAATATTGTGTAGGTTAAGTAGTAATATTAATAAATGAATGGGTATCACATAAGTACAAGGATTACCCAGTCATAATCATTCCAAAAGCTGCACTTACCAAGCACTCCATCAGTCTTGTATTGGTGTATGACAACACTACCAGGGAACACCTCAGGATCTCCTGGGAGCTATGGGGTTTTAAAGTATCTGCATGATTTGTCCATTGTCTGCAGGTGTAGGACCCCACCCAATCCACCCTCCAACAGGTCTACAACACCAAAAGGGCGTCGTCCGCATGGCCCCCTCGGCGTTCCGGAAGGCATAAGCCCTGGCCTAAGCCATCGCCTCCGACGCAAAAGCGTGACGTCACTGACAGTCAGTGATCGCCACCGGACTGTCAGTGACGTCACGCTTTTGCGTCGGAGGCGATGGCTTAGGCCAGGGCTTATGCCTTCCGGAACGCCGAGGGGGCCATGCGGACGACGCCCTTTTGGTGTTGTAGACCTGTTGGAGGGTGATTGGGTGGGGTCCTACACCTGCAGACAATGGACAAATCATGCAGATACTTTAAAACCCCATAGCTCCCAGGAGATCCTGAGGTGTTCCCTGGTAGTGTTGTCATACACCAATACAAGACTGATGGAGTGCTTGGTAAGTGCAGCTTTTGGAATGATTATGACTGGGTAATCCTTGTACTTATGTGATACCCATTCATTTATTAATATTACTACTTAACCTACACAATATTATTTCTTACTAAAATAATTATAATCCTACTCCCTCACTTTATGCAGCTAGCATTCAGTGTCATATCTCTCATGTTTGGCACCTTGATCTATCTCACTTTCACCATCTTATCCAATTGTCCACCTTTTTCTTTCCTTGCTTACACACATATACACACACACACACACGCATGTATCACATTTTTTCACGCTTCCAATTTTGTTGTTTCAGTTTTCTCTTTTAGTAGTTTGGTTTTGTTTTCACTTTCACACAACCCCCCCCGCCCCGTCATCAGTGTACCTCGCATCACGCATTTTCACTTTACACCCTATCCCTCACCTACCTTTTCTCACTGTTAGCTAATTCCTCTTATAATTAATATAACTAATGAAGAAACTACGCCATGTTATATATAACTAGTTTAATTCTTTTACAATATGAATTCATTATTTACCAAGTAATAAGCCTATAACTGCCAAGCACTTCTATATACTCCCTCTAATATTTAATGATGACCTACAAAAAGTTTTTTGCATGTCCACCTGCAGGTGTTTTACCCCCCATCCTCCTCTCTGGGTCCCATAACATGGCCCCCTGTAAGCTCAGCGGACTATGCACCCACCCAGAGGGCGCGAGGGGAACATGTGGCAGCGATGGGATCATTGGATGGCTATAATCCTGCAATGCCGGTTCATGCGACACGTCCTCATGTCCTCATACACCCATTGGTAACTATATCTCTATATGCATGGAGACATATTTTGCTTAAATTTGAAATATTATACCTATATATATTTCTATATTGTCCAAAGTCTTTAATCAGATATTTTGACATTCCCCTAGAATATAAATCCCCCTGAAGAGACCGGAAATCGCAAGGGTCGAAATGCATCGGGGTTTTTCATGTGGATACATATGTTACGAATACAATTGGCAAACCATGCTTGTACATAGAGTTTTTTGCTATGAGTGATGTTCCATGTTTGTATTTGTCGCACTACCTATATGGATGATGTATTATTGTTCATTTGGAATTACTACTGTTTGTCAAATAAATTTATTATTTTTTACATCAACTATTTTTACACCAACTCTCTGCTGCTAAAAAACCCCTGGGGAAATCTTCTTGTGTTTTTGTTGTATACTTATGGGTTATGCAGCTTTGGGGGCTCCCTCATTGTGTTATACTTTTCCTTTTTGCTGCTGCCAGACTCATCCACCTTACCAATCGCTCTGTGTCTGCTACTCCTCTCTGTCAATCCCTCCACTGGCTTCCGCTCAGCCAAAGAATTAAATTCAAAATACTAACAACTACATACAAAGCCATCCACAACTCTGCCCCCAGCTACATCACTAGCTTAGTCTCTAAATACAAACCTGTTCTCTTCGTTCCTCTCAAGACCTCTTGCTCTCTAGCTCCCTCTAGCTCCCTCATCACCTCCTCCCATACTCACCTCCAGGACTTTTCCAAAGCCTCTCCAATTCTATGGAATGCCCTACCCCAATCTGTCCGCCTATCTCCTACTTTATTAGCTTTTAGACGATCCCTGAAAACACTTCTCTTCAGAGAAGCCTACCCCACCCACACCTAACAGTATTTTCATTTTCTTCATCAGCTCATCCCCCCCACAGTTATTACCTTTTTGTTTCAACTTGATCCTCCCTTCTAGATTGTAAGCTCTAACAAGCGGGGCCCTCGTATCCCTCCTGTATTGATTTGTATTGTAAGTGTACTGTCTGCCCTCATATTGTAAAGCGCTGCGCAAACTGTTGGCGCTATATAAATCCTGAATAATAATAATAATAATACAGGCAGTACAATAACAGCCCATCTGTATCATGTGGTTAGCTTTGACGAATCACAGCTAATTACAACAAAAATCACTGAATAAACTAGTTTCATTCAGTAAAATTGGTTGCTTATACCAATGAAATGTAAACATAATGTGTAAAAAAAAAATAAAAAAATCCTGATCACTTCTTACAAAATACTTTGTACTGTCTACTTTCCAAAAAGGGGTTATTTGGCGGTGTTAATACTGTCCTGACATTTTCGGGCCTCCAGAAATGAGATAGGGTGTCAGTACATCAGGATTGATTGCATTTCAGATATATATCATAGTTTGTGGACTCTATAACTTTCACAAAAATTTAATAATAAACCACGCAATTGTCATTCAAAGCGTGACAGCGCTGAAAGCTGAAAATTGTCCTGGGCAGGAAGGGGGTATAAGTGCTCGGTACTAAAGTGGTAAACTAAAACTTCAGTCAGAAAATTAAGTTCTGATAGATCACTTCAGGCTCGCCCCTTCCCTGTCAGAACACACAGATCAGCACTACAGCCATTGGCTGTGAGCACTGATCAAATGCTGGTTTTCCAGCAGGGCCATTCGCAGAAGCTGGTCATTAGAGAGCTGTATACACGTACTGAAATTCGATATGTGTGTACCAGGCTTAATCTTTCCCCATTCTATATAAATTCAAAAGAAAAAAAATGTGGGTATTGATACACTTTAATTAAATTAAAGTCTTGGGATGTCTGACTTCAGTAATAAAATTAAACTAAACTGAAGTGGCAAAGAAGCATTTCTGACGAACGAATGACATATTGAGAATCTGGTGTTATCAGCTGTTGTCAGGACATAACATATTTAATAATGACACGGGATTACTTAAAAGAGAAGTATGGGTTTTCTTCTTTTTTTTTTTTTTTTTATCATACTATTGATCATACTACCTAGATGGATGCAGCACCGGTCCAATGCTGCATCTGTCCCCCAGCACCTCTAATACTGAGAACCGAGTGCTCTAACATTGCAGGGCGCTCAGTTCTCGCAGCTCCACAAACAGAGAGCTTGTGACTGTCAGGCAGCAGTTATCTGCTCTGTCTCCTCCTCGCTCATTGGAGCACTGGCCTGTGGAGGGGGTGGGAGCGGCCAGCTCAGGCTCTCAGTGGCTTGCTGAGAGGCTGAGCAAGGTGCCGGACCAGGCATGTGGGCGGATCCCGTCTCCATTGTCACAATCTTGGCCGAGCCTGGATCTGCTCTGTGACATCATCAGACAGTGGACTTCAGCCTGCTGTCTGCTGAAAACAGGTCACAGAAGTGCAGAAGAAACTGAACTCCTGCGATCCACAGGAGAAGTACAGCCAAGCTTTGGCTGTACTTCTCCTTTAAGTAGATTTAAAAGACCTTGTAAATGCTAGTAAACAAATATTTGCAAAGGCCAGAATACAGGCAAACAATATTTTTGAGTAAGGCCATCTCTCTCATAAAGGGACCAATGGTGAAGTTTGGCCAGCAGAAGAGAAAAGTGAAAGTTATGTGATTATGGCAAAGACAATACTGGAGACTGTGTAAGTATGCTATAATTATCAATAAAATAATAGGTAAGTCACAAATTAAAATTCATGAGCCTTTTTTTTTTTTTTTTAATATGTTAACTAAGAAACTTTGGAGAGCATGTTCTCTTTTCCGTAAGCTACCTTTGTCTAATCATAGCTACAGGACTTTTAAAGTAGAATTTTCAAAGGAGCTAAATGTTAATAAGTTAAATTGTTGCTAACAAATGAGCATTTCCTACCTGACAAAGTATCTTCATCCAGGAATATATCTATGTCTGCTTCTACTATCTAATTTGAGACTCGAGAAAATGTGTAGTTACATATTAATGGACAGAGAAAAATGGCAAAAATGAGGAATATATATTTCATTCACTATAACAAAGATACTACTTTATTCTTCTATATAGTGTCTGCTACCCTGAAAATCTCACTTAGTCAAATGCAGCCATCTATCATAGCAGTGCCTCCAGCACTCAGTACTGTGTGCCAGTGATTACATGTCTTTTCCAACTACTGACTTCTGTGCAGATGTTTAAATCGCTAAGAAATGTAATATACTATAGAGTGGAAAAATGGGACATAATTGACATAATATTTGCAGACAAAGTTAAGAATCAAAGTTTAACCATAGTAAAGAACCCATTCAGTGGATAAATAGGATAGTTTTGTTGGTAAATGTCATATGTTTCCACTTATTGAGAGGCACAGAAGTTCACCCTCACTTTATAACTTTAGCGTTATGGTATCACATCAGAAAGGATGAGTTTCTGGTTTGCTTTGATTCGAGGCAAATCCTTCAGGTTTGGAATTTGTGATCCTGGTAAATTTATGTGACGTTTTGCCCAGGAGAAGTTTCTTAAAACCATAATGCACTCCATGGCTTTTGAACTATGGCCAGAGGGCTTAGAAGGGCCAATAAGGGGCCTTTTGGTTAAGCCCCTTTTCTCACTATGTCAGTGAATTAAAAGCTATACAAGGGAAAACAAAGTGTCTTTCAATTAATTTTGCAGCTGATTTAAGGTTAGCAAGCACTTTTATTTGCTGTCCTTTATATAGAAAACCTTTTTGTGCTGCAAGAAGATTTTGTTTCAGGAGGTGTTATTTTGGGGTTTTCATTTACTAGTGGGTGTATTTTTTTCTTTATGTTGATAGGGGCTTTATTTTAGGATAAAATGTTTTTTATAGGTGAGATTTTGTTTCAGGGGTGGTATTTTTTTTCTTATTTTTTTATTTTTATTTTAGGTTTTTTATTTTTATTTCATGTTGGTAAGGCATTTTTTGTATTTTGGGTGCTCAAAGAGGAGCATTCAATGGTTACTGACCATCTGTTTTTGGGGCCGTCTTTTGTTCACCTCACACTGCTGCATTAAATGTAATAGCACTGCATAGAAATAATACCACATACAATTAATACACATACAATAAAGCCGCGTACACACGGGCGGACTGTCTGGCCAACTTAGTCCGTCAGACATTCCGACGGACAGTCCGTCATACTTTCGAATGAACGGACTTGACCACACACACCACTTTTTGAGCGGACTAATACGGCGTACTAAGTCCGCCATACTATCCGCCCTACTTTTGAAATGAACGGACTCGCCCACACACGCGGAGGAAAGTCCGCTCATTTCGAGCGCGTCTCCAGGTAGGCGGGGCCCGCGAAGGAGACGTCGCTTACCCCGCACTGCGCGGCCACTTATATAGGGACAAGGGGCGGTGTCACATGGCTTTATGTCACATGGGTTGGTGTCACATGGTGACCCCGCCCCCTTACGATGTCATAGTCCCCATGTGACATCAACCCATGTGACCAACCCATGTGACATAAAGCCATGTGACACCGCCCCTTGTCCCTATATGAGTGGCCGCGCAGTGCGTCCCTGGCATTCCGGCCAGAGAGATCGTCGAGGCAACATCTCCTGGAGAAGAAGAAGAAGAAGAAGAAGAAGAAGAAGAAGAAGAAGAACGGAAGGCGGCGGCGACGGCAGCGACAGAAGACCGGGCCACCGCCTGTAAAAGAGCTATAAGAAGGCGCGGTGGCCCGGCAGAAGAACCGAAGAGGGGGACAAGACCCCCGAAGTCGGGAGAAGAGGCCGGCGGCGAGGAAGAAAGCCGGACTCCTCCGCTAGCAAAAGAGCTACAAGAAGATAGCGGAGGAGTCCGGCGAGAAGACCCCCGAAGACGGAAGACCCCCGGAGCTGTGCAATAAAGTATTTTATCTCGTGTGTTGTGTTTTTTTTGGTACTTTTATTTTACAGGTGAATGGGTAGGGGTACATTGTACCCCATACTCATTCACATAGGGTGGGGGGCCGGTATCCGGGGGCCCCCTTATTTAAGGGGGCTCCCGGATTCCGATAAGCCCCCCGTCCGCAGACCCCGACAACCAACGGCCAGGGTTGTCGGGAAGAGGCCCTTGTCCTCATCAACATGGGGACAAGGTGCTTTGGGGTGGGGGGGCACCCCCATGTTGAGGGCACACAGCCTGGTACGGCTCAGGAGGGGGGGCGCTCGCTCGCCCCCCTTTCCTGGCCGGCCGGGTAGCGTGCTCGGACAAGGGTCTGTTGTGGACTTGGGGGGGACCCCCACGCCGTTTTTTTTCGGCGTTGGGGTTCCCCTTTAAGTCCATACCAGGTGGCGGGGCCAGCAACGTCTCCTTCGCGGGCCCCGCCTACCTGGATACCCGCTCGAAATGAGCGGACTTTTCTCCGGGCGGGAAAAGTCCGCTCATTTCAAAAGTACGGCGGACTGGCATACACACGGGCGGATTGTCCGCCGAAATGCGAGTCCGACGGACAGTATTACGGAAATTCTGAAATACTTAGTCCGCCAGACTGCACGCTGAAAAAGTCCGCTGAAGCCCACACACGAGCGGACTGTCCGCTGAAATGTGTTTCGGCGGACTAAGTTGGCCAGAAAGTCCGCCCGTGTGTACGCGGCTTTAGGTGTCCACTGTGCATGTTATTTAAAGCATAACTCTGAAGTTGGCAGCAATCTATAGTTTTAAACCCCCCCCCCCCCCGCCCCCAGATCACACTGTAAACACACCAGTCTAAGCTACCCTTTCTCTACCTCTTACTGCTTCTGCACAAGTGGATAATACAGTACACATTATTACCTAATACAAGAAGATACTCAGCAAGTCTGGTTTTCTCATGTAAACGCAATACAGCATTCACACATAGAGTGCAACAGAAGAACTTACAGCTCACTGTTAGCCAGAGTTCTTAAGTCCAAGGACAAATTCAGTGTGCAAAAGGCTCAGGTTTGCAGTTACTCCTTCTGATGCAGATGAAACTAGCTCTATTGTAGTTGTATGCACCACATAGAATACAGCAGCTGTCATTGACACCTTCTGAAGCCCAGGCAGCATCAAAAACATTGTAAGACAGTTCAGCAGATCTTGTGGGAGACTGGGTATCTGCAGCCAGGAAGTGTGCAACATTTTGGAGGCAGAGCGGGGAGGGGAAGGGGAGAAAATGACAAAGAAACACAGTTTCCCACCAAGTACCAGAGGCAGAAGCAGATGGAACAGACAAAGATGAGAATGGAGTTCTTCTTTAAGACGGCTTTCACACCGAGCCGGCCCGGTCGTTGGCGGTAAAGTGGCGCTATTTTTAGCACCACTTTACCGTCATTTTAACGGCGCTATTCGACCGCTAGGGGGGTGATTTTCCTGCCAGTATCGAACCGCTGCCCCATTGATTTCAATGGGGAACAGCGGTGGAGAAGCGGTGGAGGAGTGGTGAGTTCACCGCTCCAAAGAACCTGCTGGCAGGACTTTTTGTGACGCCCTGCTAGCGTACCGCTCCAGTGTGAAAGCCCTTGGCTTTCACACTGGAGTCAAAGGAGCTGCTTTTTTTAGGCGCTTTACAGGCGCTATTTTTAGTGCTGTAGTGCCTGAAAAACGCTGGCAGTATGAAAGGGGTCTTAAGGATTTGTGCACTTTAAATGTTGTCATTGAAGCTGCATGAAAAGACCACTATACTTATCCTATGGTACATCATTTCTCACAATGAGACCATGCTATGGAAGACATTGGTTCTTAAAGGCAACTTTACTCAGGAAGAGAACATTTTTGAACTAATATAATAATTCTATGTGGCACAAAAGATAATGGACTAAATGTGAACCTTTATTTTCTAAATCACTTTCCAACAGTTTTATGACTTCTTTCTACCTCCCTCCCATTCTATAGTTTTCTCCCTGCCTTATCTCACCTAACTTTCCAAGTTTAAGTTTCTGTTTTTTATTCCCCCCAGATTGTCTTAATAACATCCTGCTAAACCTTTGTGTATTAGTACTGCTTGGACACAAGAATGAACAGGTCTGAATAGTCAAATAGACTGACTAAAGTCAGAGAGACTGTTGCAACTTTACAAGGGAGCATTTCCCAGAGCTTAATGAATGAAGTGAAGCTCTGCTGACTTCCAGCAGAGCTTCACTTCATTGACACTTCACTTCTGCTAACTTCCATCATCCAATCATGTTCAAGAAATGTGTTTACTTTATTTTCCTTGTGCGTGATTGAATATTATTTGTAAAGTGAAATTTCATGACATTTAGAAAGCTTTAAACCCCCCCCCCCTCCCCCCCAAAAAGGTGCCAAATGTGACACCGGGGGATTCTGAAAAGCAGAAGTTCCATCTTTGTGTGGAACTCTGCTTTAAGGGACATTCCTGTGTAAAGTGCACCTTTTCTTTTAAAGCAGGCAGGCCTAATTGCCCTTGGCAAATCAACCAAGGTATGTTGAGGGTGCTGTTCACATTGAATGGTATCATAGTGCACAAATACATGTAATGAAGCGTAATAAGTGAATCTTATGAGGTTTATTTAATGTTATGGCTTAGCAAATACAGATTATAAAATATTATATTTATAGTAGATATGTACAAGGAAAATCAGTGTTTTTTAGTAGCAATGTTTACAGTATTGCTAGAGAGAGGCATGACGAATAACAACTGAGCAGCAGTTGGAGCAAAGAATGAACACATTGGTTATGAGAATTCCCTTTTTTTCTTAGAACTTTCAGTACACCTATGAATTTATGAAAATGACACAGTTCAAAGAAAGAAAATCATATTGTTCTTTGGATTGTGGTGAAGACTGCGAATTTAAGGATATAAATGCTGTTGTTAAAGCAGATGAAGTATTACTCAGCATGTGATTAACCAAGTAAAATAATTCCATTGCTTTCCAATATAATAACTACCTACCATGTATAACCTAATATAGTACAATTGTTGCAAGGAATCTGACAACGTTGGTACCTTGGATACCTCCACTGCTTAGGTGCAGGCATCATAAAGTATATCATACCTAATGTTGCTAATTTTTTCCTGTGTATTCCTGGAATACCTCTGTTCATGTATACACAATATACAGTTGTGAGCATAAGTTTACATACCCTGGCAATATTTACTGTATGATTTCTTGGCCATTTTTCAGAGACTATGAATGATAGCACAAAAACTTTTCTTTCACTCATGGTTAGTGTTTGGCTGAAGCCATTTATTATCAATCAACTGTTTACTCTTTGTAAATCATAATCACAACAGAAACTACCCAAATTACCCGGATCAAAAGTTTACATACTCAAGTTCTTAATACCGTGTATTGCCCCCTTTAACATCAATGACAGCTTGAAGTCTTTTGTGGTATTTGTGGATGATGCTCTACCATCTCAGATGGTAAAGCTGCCCATTCCTCTTGGCAAAAAGCCACCAGTTGCTGTAAAAACATTTGCAATCTCCCCAGAGTGGCTTAATGATATTGTAGTCAGGAGACTCAGATGGCCAGAACCTTTACTTTATTCCGCTTCATCCAATGACAGGTCGACTTGGCCTTGTGTTTTGGATCATTGTCATGTTGGAATGTCAAAGTACCGTATTTATTGGGGTATAACACGCACCGGCATATAACACGCACCCCAAGTTTAGGAGAGCATTTTAAGGAAAAAAGTTTTAGGATGGAAGTTTAAGGAAAAAAATACTTACATTTAAATGCCAGTCAATGCAGCCTTATCAGTGTGCATCTGCAGCCTTGTCTATCATTGCAGAATGATCAGTGTCATTTGCAGCTTGCCCAGCGCTGTTTGCAGCTTTGCAGTGTCATTTGCAGCTTTGCAGTGTCATTTGCAGCTTGGCCAGCACCCTTTGCAGCTTTGCCCATGTTTAAATTTCCCGTCACCGAGACAGACCGAGCGAGCGCCGATGAAAAAGACCGAGCCGACTTGCTCGGCTCCGCTCGTAGTCCCGCCTCCCTGCTGTTTCTCTAGCGAGCGCTGCCGAAAAAGACTGAGCCGTCTGTACTGTGTATTCGGCTGGACTCCGCTCGCAGTCCCGCCCAGTATGGGCGGGACTGCAAGCCGAGCCGAGCCGAGTACACAGTACAGTCGGCTCGGTCTTTTTCGGCAGTGCTCGCTAGAGAAACAGCAGGGAGGCGGGACTACGAGCGGAGCCGAGCAATCGGCTCAGTATTTTTTGCCGGCGCTCAGTATTTTTCGGCCGCGCTCGGTATTTTTCGGCCGCGCTCTGTATTTTGACTCGCAGACAGTGGGGATCAGCATATAACATGCACCCACGACTTTCCCCCGATTTTAAGGGGGAAAAAGTGCGTGTTATATGCCGATAAATACGGCTTCCTGGCTGATGAATGCAAAAGTTCCTTCAGTATTTTTTGATAACATACTGCATTCATTTTGCCATCACTTTTGACCAAATTTCCTGTGCCTTTGTAGCTCACATATCCCCCAAACTTCAGTGATCCACCTCCGTGTTTCACAGTAGGAATGGTGTACCTTTCATCATAGGCCTTGCTGACTCCTCTCCAAATGTAGTGTTTATGGTTATGGCCAAAAAGCTAAATTTTGGTCTCAGCATCCCAAATGACTTTGTGCCAGAAGGTTTGAGGCTTGTCTCTGTGCTGTTTTTAGTGTATTGTAAGAAGGATACTTTGTGGCATTTGCCTAGTAATGGCTTTCTTCTGATGGCGCGACCATGCAGCCCATCTTTCTTCAAGTGCCTCCTTATTGTGCATCTTGAAATAGCCACACCACATGTTTTCAGAGAGCCCTGTATTTCACCTGAAGTTATTTGTGGGTTTATCTTTGCATCCCAAACAATTGTCCAGGCAGTTGAGGCTGAAATTTTAGTTGGTCTACCTGACCGTAGTTTGGTTTTAACAGAACCCCTCATTTTCCACTTCTTGATTAGAGTTTGAACACTACTGATTGATATTCTCAATTCCTTTGATATCTTTTTATATCCCTTTCCTGTTTTATACAATTCAACTACCTTTTCCCACAGATCCTTTGACAATTCTTTTGCTTTCCCCAAGACTCAGAATCCAGAAACGTCAGTGCAGCACTGGATGAAAGATGCAAGGGTCTGTCAGGAGTCCAGAAACGCATTGACCTTTTATACAAACACACTAATTACAAGCAAACAGATCACAGGTGAGGATGGAACTTTAATAGCCATTCAAACCCCTTTGTGTCAACTTGTGTGCATGTTATCAGGCCAAAATCACCAGGGTATGTAAACTTTTGATTGGGGTCATTTGGGTAGTTTCTGTTGTGATTATGATTTAAAAAGAGTAAACACAGCTGAGTGATAATAAATGGCTTCAGCCAAACACTAACCGTGAGTGAAAGAAATGTTTTTGTGTTATCATTCATATTCATATTCTCTGAAAAATGGCCAAAAAATCATGAATTCTGCCAGGGTATGTAAACTTAGGAGCACAATTGTATATACTTTTTATATACACAACAAATAAAGGCATTGGCTTCCCAGATGTAGAGCAATGCCAATGTTTTCTTCATGGCATCCAGAAACTAGAGAAAGCAACTATAACTACTCCTTGATGCACTCATTTTAGTTGGTAGGGAGCAGTGAGGAGCAGGAGATGATGTTGCTAGCCAACGTTAACAAGGTCTCCAGTCATTGTGCTTCCAGTATAAAAAAAATACTCCCTAATTATAAGGGAGAACATTTTTAAAAAATAAGGCTGCTTATGGGCAAGCAGAAGGTGTATTTTAGATATAATCTAAACCCTGACAGGTTCACCTCTAAATAACTCATCATCTTTTTGTTTTACACAGCTATAATTATTTTTGTATGAATATTGTTTAAAATATTGTATTTATCGGCATACAACACTCACATGCGTATAACACGCGCCTTCATATTAGAAGGGAAGTTTCAGGGAAAAAAAAATTAAATTTTAAATAAAGAACTTTGACGCAAAATAAGGGTCAGTGCCTATCAATGCAGCCTCACCATTGCCCATCTGCAGCCTCACCATTGCCCATCTGCAGCCTCACCATTGCCCATCTGCAGCTTGATCAATGCCACCTGCAGCCTCACAACTGCCCATTAATGCAGCTTAATTAATGTTCATCTGTAGCCTCACAATTGCCCATCAATGCAGCTTTATCAATGCCCATCTGTAGCCTCATAATTGCCCATCATTGCAGCTTGATCAATGCCCATCTGCAGCCTCACCATTGCCACCAATGCAGCCTGATCAATGCCCATATGCAGCCTCACCATTGCCATGAATGCAGCCTGATCATTGCCCATCTGCTGCCCCAGAGGGGACAGGGAGGGGGCAGGATCAGCGCCATCAGATTACATACAGCAAGAATCTCCTGTTTACTCAGAGGCCTCTTTAATACAAAATACAGCCTCCTGGACCGGATTCTATAATAGACAAAACAATGGTCCAATGCCGGCCCAGGAGACGGGACTTCCTATTACAGAGGCTGCTGAGTAAACGAGATTCTAGCTGTATGCAATCTGATGGCTCTCGTCCCACACCCCTCCCCATTCCTTCCTAGGCAGCCCAAATTGCAGCATTGGCGTATAGCACGCACACACTATTTGCACCCACACACTATTTGCACCCAATTTTCAGGGTGAAAAAGTTAAGACTTTTCACTCTACCCTTCCCTCGTATAGAATTAAAAGGAATTAAAGTGCAATAACATTGAAGGGCTTGAACTATGTCTTGTGCCAATAAATAAAATCTATATCTCCATCTCTACTGAATTTTAATCATATGCGGACTAGTGAGGGAGTGTTAAAAACCCCACATTTCAGGATGAAGTGGGTTTTGATAAAGGCAAGAGAATTCTTGTTGGGCAGTGTATTAGTGCTCGGACGAACACACTTAGACGGAATTTTAATGGTTCAAAGAATGTTAGACAAAATGGTTGGCCCTCAAGCATGTTCACTTCATCAAATCTGGCCCCCTTTGAAAAAAGTTTGGACACCCCCAGTCTAGTACATAAAATCCCAATAAAAACATTTAAGTATTTAAGCTAAGGGTTGTAACAGGACAAAATGTGGAGAATCTCAACTGAAGGTTTTCCAACGGATTGAAGGGGGGGGGGGGGGGGGGGAGTTATCACAACTAGAAACAGGAACTGGAGCAGCTGCGCATGGCAACCAATCAGATTGTATCATTCATGTTCAAAGTTTAACTGAACAGCTGAAGATAAAGCTGTTTGGTTTATGCACAGCTGCTGAAGATTGTGCCTGCTCCAGTTTTGATACATTTTCTTTATGATGTTCAAGGTGTAGTGAAACACTCAAAGTAAAAGGTAATGGTCTGGAATCTTTGTGTGTGTGTGGGGGTTACTAAAACTGGAGCACACAGAATCTGGTGCAACTGTGCATAGTAACCAATCAGCTTCTAGGTTTCATTGTCAATGCTTAATTGAAAAAACTGTTTTCTAATGTTTCAAATTTTGCATATAAGTATGTTTAGATGTGACCTAATAATTTCAGTGTGATGCCATGGAAAGATTTCTTGTTATGGAAATCTGTACGTGTGTATGTGTTTTTGTGTGTTGGGATCATCATGTAAAGTTGACACTTCATTTCATTAGTTAAAAATGCAAGGGCTTGTTTTGCCAGAAACAGTTAATAAACGTATTTAACTCCACAGTCTACCTTGTATCAACTTTATGCTTCAATAAACAAGACAATAATGACAAATTATCAAATCAAGCCTCAGATGTGACCCTCAATTGGGAGAGCAGCAATTTAATGAAGACAAAAGCTACGTGAAGACTGCTAATATCATTTACTGATAAACAGGTTTTCTCAAGAGGCCTCTAGCTCAGTCCCTGGAGGGCCTATAAGCCAGCATAATTCCATTTAAAATATTGTGCAATTCACTAAATTAGTCTTTGAACATCCTTACTATCCAATTACGAGGCCCCAGCAAGGACAGAATAATGACATTTTTCAAACGGTGGAAAGCATGTGGTCTGAAGCAACTTATGACAAACACAAAAATACGCTTTCAGTTCTGAAACCATTGTGACTTCTTTGCTATCCCTCAAGTCGGAGGTTACAATATTAACACAGTACAGAAACGATAAGTGGAAACTGGAAAACGATATCTTTGGCTTGCAGACAATTCTGCACACTGGTACCTTCAGGAGAAGGAAAATCATAGAGCTGAGTGATGCTTTTGCATTTGCAAGCTATTTGGGCCACTTAAAATCTAGTGAAGGCATTTCTGAATAACGGGTATGGAATACCTCTTGGACAGTTTTATCTTCAAGGCAGGCAGAAAAGCCTTGAGTTTTAGGAAGTGAGATTCATCTCTGTTAACGCACTGCAAGCCACATTATTAAAGTCGTTTGTCATGGTTTGAATATTTCTGCCTGATTCACCATTAAATCGCTGTTCTAATTACCAACTTTGTCATGAAAAGTGGTCTAGCTGCTGTATACACAGGAAAACTTAATTTTTTTAATAATGGTCTGGCTTGTGCAAGGAGCATGTGAAGCACTGGGTTTGTTGTAATTGATGAGAGCAAGCCTTGTGAAATCATAAATCAGTGAATGGAAATAATAATGACAGCCAGTGAAAACATCCTCCAGTAATATTCTAGCACAAAGGTTCTGATTATTATCGCACTGAATTATTCTACCATATAATATCAATAGATTTTGTATTAAAGGGTCGGTGAGTATAAATTACAACTTAATTTATATGCAACTACAGTTAATACACGGGCAAATATACATAACAGTTTTAAAAGCTTATTTTAACTGGGAATAGTTAAAGAAATAATCTTGAACTGGTCATAAAAGGGGACACGTTTTCCTTTATCTAGATTACTTCTTGCGCTGTAATCCATACGAGGGTCACTCCTGGCTGTCTCAAGCAAACCTATTTTAGCCTAAATGTCTCACAAGCAGGAGTGCTAGTCTGTGGTCGCACTAACAAATTTAAACCACTATCAGTGATATGCCACATTATTGCTGCCAGTTTTCTAGCATTGATAATTAATAAACAGCACAGAGGATCAGATTCTACATACCTGCACTGTTTCTAGAGTATACTGGAGGGTAATCTTTGGAATATTTTTTATTATTATTCACCTATTTGCTATAGCACGACATTTTCCTAAAGCAGATTTAAACTGGTGACGTGGACAGCCAGCTTTTTTTTTTACTTATATATTGTTGCACACTTTCCCTCTGGGTGTGTGCTCTCAGCAATGCAAGGTTCTTAGCTTTCTGCCTTCACTTCATTGCGCCACCTCCTTCTCCATTTTATTTGGGTCTGGCATATTCTTGCTTTGCTCATTGGGCAAGCAATGATGATATAACTCTGGACATGCACACTGCAATTACATTATATAGCATTAGGTTCCAATCCCAGCATGTACAGTGTTGAAAAAGTATTCATACCCCTTGAAATTCTCCACATTTTGTCATGTTAAAACCAAAAATGTAAATCAATTTTAATTGGGGTTTTATGTGATAGAGATAGACCAACACAAAGTGGCACATAATTGTGAAGGGGAAGGAAAATTATAGTTTTCAATTTTTTTTTACAAATAAAGATCTGAAAAGTGTGGCGTGCATTTGTATTCAGCACCCTTTACTCTGATAACCCTAACTAAAATCTAGTGGAACCAATTGCCTACAGAAGTCACCTAATTAGTAAATAGAGTCCACCTTCGTATAATTTAATCTCAGTATAAATATAGGTGTTCAGTGAAGCCCTCAGAGGCTTGTTAGAGAACCTTAATGAACAAATAGCATCTTGAAGGCCAAGGAAAACACCAGACAGATCAGGGATACAACTGTAGAAAAGTTTAAAGCAGTGTTAGGTTTTAAAAAAATATCCCAAACTTTGAACATCTCATGGAGCACTGTTCAAACCATCATCCAAAAATGCAAAGCGTATGGCACAACTGCTAACCTACCAAGACATGGCCATCCACTTAAACGGACAGGCCGGTCAAGGCGAGCATTAATCAGAGAAGCAGCCAAGAGGCCCATGGTAACTCTGGAGGAGCTGCAGAGATTCACAGCTCAGGTGGGAGAATCTGTCCACAGGACAACTATTAGTCATGCACTCCACAAATCTGACCTTTATGGAAGAATGGCAAGAAGAAAGCCATTGTTGAAAAAAATTCATAAGAAGTCCCATTTGCATTTTGCGATAAGCCATGTGGGGGACACAGCAAACATATGGAAGAAGGTGCTCAGGTCAGATGAGACCAAAATTTACCTTTTTAGCCTAAAACCAAAAATTATGTGTGGTGGAAAACTAACACTGCACATCACCCTGAACACACCATCCCTCCCATGAAACATGGTGGTGGCAGCATCCTGTTGCAGGGATGCTTTTCTTCAGCAGGGACAGGGAAGCCGGGCAGAGTTGATGGGAAGATGGATGGAGCCAAATACAGGGACATCTTAGAAGAAAACCTGTTAGGCCGCGTACACACGGGCGGACTGTTCGCTCAACTTTGTTCGTCAAACAGTTTGACAAACAGTCCGCTCAAAATTAGCATGAGCGGACTTGACCACACACGATGAACAAACAGTCCGCTGAAACCGTGCGCGATGACGTGAACGGCACGTACGACGGGACTAGAAAAACGACGTCCTATACACTGCAATGCAACCTTCGGCGTGTAAATTCTTTCTGAGCATGCGCGAGACTTCGTTTGACGAACAAGCCTACACACGAGCGGACTGTCCGCTCAAACCAAGTTTCAGCGGACAGTTTTACGGAAATCCCGAAAAACTTTGTTCGTCAGACTGTCCGCTGAAACTGTCCGCTGAATCCCACACACGAGCGGACTGTCCGCTGAAACACTGTTCAGCGGACAAAGTTGAGCGAACAGTCCGCCCGTGTGTACGCGGCCTTAGAGTCTGCAAAAGACTTGAGACTTGGGCAGATGTTCACCTTCCAGCAGGATAATGCCCCTAAACATACAGCCAGAGCTACAATGGAATGGTTTAGATCAAAGCATATTAATGTGTTAGAATGGTCCATCCAAAGTCCACTCCAGACCTAAATCAAGAATATGTAGCAAGACTTAAAAAAATTGCTGTTCACAGATGCTCTTCATCCAATCTAACAGAGCTTGAGCTATTTTGCAAAGAAGAATAGGCAAGATTTTCACTCTCTAGATGTGCAAAGCTGGTAGAGACATACCCAACAAAAATTTCAGCCAAAGGTGGTTCTACAAAGTATTGACTCAGGGGGGCTTACTAAAAATGCACGCCACACTTTTCACATATTTATTTGTAAAACCATTTATCCTTTTCCTTCCACTTCACAATTATGTGCCACTTTGTGTTGGTCTATCACATACAATCCCAATAAAGTACATTTAACTTTTTGGTTGTAACATGACAAAATGTGGAAAATGTCAAGATACTAGAAAACTCTGGCAGTGTATGTGGAGTGAATGCCTTTCTGTAGATCAGGGGTTTGGCCACTGAGCAATAAGGCAAAGGAAGTAGCCTTGATACTGAGAATGTTTTATTGTAAGAAGTTGCCTATAATAGGAAAAACAAAAAAAATAATTGCTCTGCAACTATCAAACATTTTAATATGTATATGTAAAATATCTGAGTATCTCTTTTATACAAAGTCAACTGTTACCTAAAGACCTTCCACACACAGTAACACACAGTAGGTCAGTGTTTTTCAACCTTCTTTCAGTAAAGGCACCCTTTAAAATCACGCACAATATTGGGGCACACCAGTCTGAGGGCTCGTTCACAACAGGAGGACATGTGCTTTTTTTGTGTTTCCACAAGGTGCGTTTTTATAATGAGCAGCTCTATGTGTTTAAAACACCCAAAAGAGTGTCAACATGATTTCTAAGATTGTGCAGCCCCAAAGCACATGGTACTCTCATACCATACGTTTTAGCAGGTGCAAAAGTATGCACATTTGATGGATACATGGGGGTGTCATTAGGAATTAATGGCAACCACGCGTGTCTAAAAAAGTCAGCACATTTTTGTGCGGGACCTGTTGCTGCACTGAACCTGGTGTGAACAAGACCTAAAATGTACTATTTGAAGTAGAGTTACAGTGGTACAGTGGTCTGTAACTTGTAAGCCCCCTCCTCTCAAAACCCCCCTCTTAGCACAAATCTCCCTGAATCCCCCCTCCTGGAACAGCCCCCCACCCAAATCCCCCTCCCAGAACAAATCCCCCCTCCTAGCACAAATCCCCCCTCCTAGCACAATGCCCCTACCGGCTCCCAAATCCCCCCACCTAGCACAACACTCCCCAAATCTCCCCTCTTAGCACACATACCCCAATCCCAACTCCTAGCACAACCCCCCCATATCCCCTTCTTCCTAGCGCAAACTCTGTTTTCCTACAGTAATGACAGAAATAAGAGAGGGGGAGAGAACCAGGAGTATGTGTGGGTTTTGCTCTGTACCCCCCCCCCCCCCCCCCCAGCTCCTTTCCTTCCTGTATATGCAGATCTGAGCAATCCTCTGTTAACTGTTAACTTCTGTGTACAGAGGAGGCAGAGAGATATACCTGCACCTTCCCCGCTCCTCCTCCTCTCTGTTCACCTGTGCATACTTGCAGGCAAGGCCCTAACAACCAATGACATCATCAGTTGGTAGAACACGGCCGGGCGGCCAGCTCTTCTTTCTGTTTTGCTGGAAAGAGTACAGAGAGAAGCAGGGAGTGGGGAGAGGTGCAGGCTCAGCTCTCTGCTTCCTCTATACACAGGAGTTAGGCAAGCAGTGCTCTCTCCCTCCTGTAGCGCAGGAGCTAAAAGAGGATTGCTCAGATCGGGCTGTTGCTGCGGCACTCCTGAAGACTCCTCACGGCTCCCTAGAGCGCCATGGCACCCTGGTTGAGAAACACTGCAGTAGATGTTAAATGGTAAAAGTGGTTGAATTAGGCAACACTACCATATCTGCATACCAACAGTACTATTGCTGATACCTTAAGTAGTTGTAAACATTTGACATAAAATGTGAACAAAACACAACCCCTTATAGTGTGTACGTGTCTCACTCCAGAGCACAAAGTGTTATTTCTGTCTGCTGTCTTGTTCCTCTGCTATCTGCATAAGTCACATCTGAAAGGTTTTCCTGACACCAAGAGGTAAAAATGTGACATGGTAAGGAGCTCCAGCACACAGCCTGTGATTGACAGCATTAGCCATGTTCCTGTGTGTTGTGTGAAGTGGGTTTGTCCTTTCTCTCCAATCAGCTCTCAGCTCTCCTCATTGAGCGTAAATTCAGCTGTAGCTCACCATCCCTTGCTTTCTGAAAGCTCAGACAAACTGTATAAATGCTGGACTTTAAATGGCTGTAGAGAAGAGAAACCTGCAGCTAAAAAGACAGCTTTTGTAAGAGGATTTGTTTAATATATGTGTATCACCTGAGACTAGTCACTTCACTGGATAGATGTAAGGGTTTAGAACCACTTTAAGGTGTGTGACCACATTTCTCCAGCCTTGCTCCAAAGTCATAAATAGGCACATTAAGCAATCTGAGCATGTGTATTTGTCCTTATTTATGTGAAGTCTGGAAAAAACTCTTCTAGCTGTCCAGCAGTTATTGTCCTCTAATGTTCACCACTAACATTCGGCTCACTGACCTGAATAGGTTACTTAACTGCATTTCTTAGAAAAACCTGGTCACCTCTTGCTGCTTTGTGTGGTAGAGTTGTGTAACTCTCAGGATTGAATATACAGAATTAATATAATTTGGCAGGTAAAGCTCCTCTTATAGATGTATGTTCATTGTATATTCATCTTTAAAGCGCAGGTACATCCACCGCTGCAAAAATTACACATATTGCTGCTGACTTAATAATTTAATAATTAATTAAATTGGTCACTTACCTGTCCTGGAGTCCAGTGATGTCAGCACTGCAGCTAATGTTTCCATCAGCTGTCGGGTTCATGCTGCCTCCATTGCGAGTAAGGGAACCCGTCAGTGTAGCCTATCGGCTTCGCGCCAGGAACCCTACTGCGTATGCCCGAGGCTCCGCTCCTCTCTCCTACTGGCCCAGCGACAGGGAGAGGAGGAGGGAGGAAGAGGGGGCCCCAGCCGTGATGTCAATATCCACGACTGAGGCTCCCAGAAGTGGGGAAAGCATACCTGTGAAAGACAAGTATGCTGCCCCCCCCCCCCCCCCAAAAAAAAGGTGCCAAATGTTGCATTGGAGGGAGGGAGGAGTACAATGAGTGGAAGTTTCACTTTTGGGTGGAACTCCACTTTAAGTACACAATCTCTGTTTACTTGCTTTATTTCAATGCCTATAAGAAATCTGTATATATGTAGACAATGCAGGGTTACACATAAACAGAAATTGTGTGTAAATATGTAATTCCGTGTGAATGTATTTTTTTTTATTTCTTTCTGTTAAGTCATCTATTATGGATCTTGCAATAAGTAATGTAAACCTCTATTGTAATAAAGGGGATTTCTGTCTAGGGGCTTCCTTTCCAAGTATCATTTCAGATAACGTATATGTTATTGGTTATTAACGCTATTAGTGTTTATCTTACTAGACTGGACTATACTGCTGGAAATTTACAGCTTGTTATTCACAGCTTATAGCAGCCTTCTTAATGTTCATTGCTTGCACTTATTGCTTTATTTCTCACTGTAAATTGAACTTTGCATATTATTGATTGATACTAACAATTACTGATTGACAAAGATGAACACATAATCAAAAATCCACTCTGCCAGTAGTTTAACCTGATCTGCAGTAGCATGTAATGTGGTGGATTTTGCTCCTAAAATACCAGACCCAAATATTAAAGAAAAGAGGGGACAAAATGTTATAACCACTATGTATATATATATATATATATATATATATATATATATATATATATTTTTTTTTTTAGCAAAGACCCTAGAGAATACAATGCCAATTTTTGCAATTTTTTATGGCACACGGTATTTGCAGAACAATTTTTCGAATGCAATTTTTTGGGAAAAATATACTTCATTGAATGAAAAAAAAAAACAACACAATATATACCACATTTTTTATGTTACACCAAGTAAATAGATAACTAACATGCCATGTTTAAAATTGTGCACACTTGTGGAGTGGCGACAGACTACAGTACTTAAAAATCTCCATAGGCGACACTTTAAACCTTTTTACAGGTTACTTGTTTAAAAATACAGAGATGGTCAAGCACTAGAATTGTTGCTCATGCTCTAACGTTCAGACCCCTTTCACACCGAACCGCCCATTTTTAGCGGCGTTTTACCGCTGGATTTGCGGCAGATTTTTAGCGCTATTTTTGGCATGGGGTTGACCCTTTGTTTAAAGAACTTATCCTATTTTGCTTGAACATTTTGTATTTCAGACATCTCCATTTAATACTGAACATGGAATTGGCGACACTGAACATCGTCTGGAATAGACTGTGTTTATAAGTCACCGTCCCTTTTTCCAGCTGTTCATGGTAATTTCTTAGCTTTTCAAACCAATCTAATTATACTACATAAACAATTTCCCTTGTTATTTTTATATTAGTTTATTGTTCATCTCATATGGCATCTTGGCTTTTAAAGCTAAGTTTTCTACCAGGATTTAATGCTTGTTTAGTCTGGGGGATATAAGGGAAAGATATTTAGCCTATTTCATGATCCTGTGGCAGTTAGTGCTACAGTGCTCTTCACTCCTTCCCCAAACTGTGGGTTAGCCCTTAATGTCATCATGTACAATGCATACTACATGATCATGTCAACAAAAAATTGCTGGAGAAGAGGAGTGCCTTCAAGCAGAGACATTTCATCGATACTGGAACTAATGTGGGAAGCCTGTGAAACTGTAGAGAAAGGTAAGTAAAGAAAGGCAAGTATTAGAACGCCACTAAACTAAACAAACATTATATACTGTATAGATGAGTGTATGAGCATCCGCAATGGAATCTGGGATTGAATCTGTATTGTTACATTTAGCACAGTGACGTCACTATGTGGTTGCGGGGGCCCGCACCCAGGTACCACCTGCCAGTGGGGTGACACCATCAAGGTGCTGTCAAGCTCCCCAATCAGTGTAGTTTAACTGGGGGCTCTTTTCCCTGCTCAGTCCAGCAGAGAACTTGGTGGCGCTGTGACAGTGGAAAGGCGAGCTGTGGGCTGTCAGAGGTTTTCCCCACTCACCCCCTTTCTCCTGTCAGGAAGAAGAGACGGCGGCTCTCACCAGGCCCCCCCCCAGCTTCCTGCCCACTGTGTTTCTTCTACATTGGCCACAACGGAGGGCCAATCAAAGGAGACTAGGAGAGGAGAGCATCATGGGACACACTGCCCAGCATCACCAGGGAGATAACCACACTGCCCAGTGCCACCAAAGAGAGAGACACTCTGCCCAGCGCCACCAGAGAGCCATGCTGCCCAGCACCACCAGGGTGAGAACCACACTGCCCAGTGCCACCAAAGAGAGCAACGCTACCCAGCGCCACCAGGGAGAGACCCACACTGCCCAGTGCCACCAAAGAGAGCCACGCTACCCAGCGCCACCAGGGAGAGAACCATGCTGCCCAGCGCCAACAGAGAGAGAGAGCCACACTGCCCAGTGCCACCAGAGAGAGAGACACACAGAGAGAGAAAGTCTGAGCCACTGCCAGCGTACAGACATGATACACCACTGACTAGAGTCACAACCCAGGGAACCAAGAGTGAGCAATCCTTCAGTCTGGCAGTGTCCGCAGTTTCTGACCATCTCTTGTATTATGTCCACAGTCTCTGACTGTCTCCTGTATCACGTCCAATGTCTCTGACCATCTCCTATACTATGTCTGCAGTCTCTGACCATCTCCTGTACTACGTCTGCAGTCTCTGACCATCTCCTGTAGTATGTGTGCAATCTCTGACCATCTCCTGTACTATATCCACAGCTTCTGACCATCTCCTGTACTATGCCCACAGTCTCTGACTGTCTCTTGTATCATGTCTGCAATCTTTGACCATCTCCTGTACCATGTCCACAGTCTCTGACGATCTCCCGGACCATGTCCACAATCTCTGACCATCTCCTATACCATGTCCACAGTCTCTGACCGTCTCTTGGACCATGTCCACAGTCTCTGACCATCTCCTGGATCATGTCCACAATCTCTTACCATCTCCTGTACCATGTCCACAGTCTCTAACCGTCTCATGGACCATGTCCACAGTCTCTGACCATCTCCTGTACCATGTCCACAGTCTCTGACCGTCTCCTGGACCATGCCTACAATCTCTGACCATCTCCTGTACCCTGTCCACAGTCTCTGACCGTCTCCTGTACCATGTCTACAGTCTCTAATCATCTCCTGTACTACGTCTGCAGTATGAGTGGGACGTTTCACTAGAGCAGTAAGTGAAAAAAAGTTGGGACGAGGAAAATAATAAAAAGCACATTCATTAGTAAATCACCAAGAAACTAAATGATGGAAAATCATCCTAACGAGTAAACAGACAGCAACACCTGGCAGAATTGCTAACAACTAAAATACAACATGCTGTTAAGTCATTCTCAAAGCTCATCTCCATTTGATCTTTCCCCCCATTTTAGTTCACATCTTATTTTAAAAAGAATTTAAACACACATACTTTCATTTTAAATGTGTTCTAGACAGAAAATGTGCTGGATCGCTCTTATTCTCTCTGACATTTCTCATTGCTGTATAGAACAGCGCTTGCTTTGTGACAGTAGAATGCTGTTCTATGCAGCATGGTACAGTAAGCCCAGGCTTCATGATGATACATCCCTTGGAGTTTTGCCATTGACAGCGTAGCATCACAGGAAGTAGTAAGTTACACTGGGCTTCATAGACCCTGGAACAGGGTTGGGGATACAGAGGGCAGTCCAGAAGCATGAAGAGTAGTGTTGTACCATATTTTGTCCACATGGTGAAAAGTATATATATATATTTAAAACTCACTTTATCATGGAAAAACAATACTTCTTTTATCAAACAAATCATACTACAAGGAAGATGTTCTTGTGTTTATTTTCATTATTCTGTTGAGGTTGATTTGCCAAAGAGTAGAGCTTATTCATTTAGCTTATCCAATCAGGTCCAAGCAAAACGCCTGCTTTTTTTAATGTAACATAAAAAAAAAGTAAGTATAAATTATCTACTGAAATATTAAATCAATACAATTGTGTAAAAATACATAAAAAAAACATAAACAAAAAAAAACAGTATGGTTTAAGTAATATACAGAGGAGGTGTTGATTTATGAGTGCTCCCAGGAGTCAATGATAGTTGTAATTTGCCTCTGCACTGCTATAAAACTGGAAAATGCTTCCAAGGTTGAATAAAACAAAACCATTCAAGCAATCATATTAAGGCAAAGAAAAAAAAACATATTCACCTCCCAGAGAGATACAGGCAGATGCGAGAATCTATAGATTAACAAAAACATTTAACTAATATCCGCTACCCACAATTCAACAGTTTATTTTTTCTTTTGCAGACTACGTGTGTAGTCTGTTTAACAAATGCTCATACACAAGCCCCTGGGATTGTTCTAGTCCATCTACTGCTTTGTCAATGTTTGTAATTAGCTGCCTAACAAATTGAAGAAAATGAGTCCTTTGTTGTTAGATCCATATAGGAAACAAAAGGGAACCCAAGCATATGACAGCCAAACAAGGCATTTGATAGAGTTTGAAGAGGTAATCTGCCGTGGTTTTAGCAGCCTGACAATCATTTAGTAGCTACAATGTAATTAAGACTTATTGCAATACTACACGATACAGATATGAACAAAATAAGAGATACACGCTTCCATCTTCATGTGCATTTGTTTATTATTAGAAAATGGGGCACCTAATGCATATAGCAATTCATTTTTTACATAAAGATCTTCAGTCCAACCATAAAATGCAATGACATATACTTTGGGAATCAGTTTCTGCTTTGGGACCTACCTATTGTGAGAAAAATAAAACTCTAACCCAGATTGTTTCTGGAACATAGCTAACAGCCTCTCAGTGACAGTAACTTAGCTTGTGACATCTTCTAGATGTTTGAGATAATATAATTTAATACAGCAATGGTCATTGCTAATTGCAAATTTGCACAGATTCTGTGTTTTATGTGCATTCAGGTACCTCTGAAAATATAATGCACATCACCTAGCATTACATAAATGTATTGCCAAAAGCTATTATCACTAGAGTTCACCATTAACCATTTGCTTACTGGTCACTTATAACCCCTTCCTGACCAGGTCAATTTTCAGCTTTCAGAGCTATCGCACTTTGAATGACAATTGTGCGGTCATGCAACACTGTACCCTTATGAAATTTGTATCTTTTTTTGAGACAGATAGAGCTTTCATTTGGTAGTATTTAGTGACCACTGGGTATTTTATTTTTTGCTAAACAAACAAAAAAAAGAAACAAAAAATCTGCAAATAAGCAATTTTTCTACTTCACTGATGTGTGCTGATGAGGTTGCACTGATGGGCACGGATAGGCTGCATTGATGAGCACTGATGGGTGACATTGATGTCGACTGACAGGTTTGTTAACCGTTATGAGCGTGGTCTGAAGTTATTCAAAGGGGTGCACGTTGGTTCTAGCGTATCTAAAGAACCAGGATCTGTAAAGCACTATGGGGCATGAAGTTACACCACTATAAAGGGTTAACTCAGAAAGTCAAGGAGGAAGAGTGTAGTTGCTAAGAGTAACAAAGCACAAGTTTGAGACACCAAGCAACCAGTTGTTAGGCATGGTACCTGGTAAGATAACAGGTCCTCCCGTAGTGAGGGGTCAGTGTTTGGCTCCCTCCCTAGTGGTTGGTATCCAATAGCAACCGGATTCTAACTTGAGTTATGGAGATCTATGGCCAGGTCATGTGGTGCGAGAAGTGAAAGGGTTAATAAGTGCACACTTGAGGTCCACGAAAGGTGCATGGCAGGACCCCATTCTCTTACTGAGAGTGGGGTGACAGAGGTACGCTGGCCTAGTGGAGTGGGTGCAGGCTCAACAAGGCCTTCCTAATGCAAAATCTACCAAGTTACAGGGTGTAGTGACAAGGGACAAGACAATTTTACTGCACACGGTTAGACTTTTCACATGACTCTAGTCTCCGCCTGGCCTCAGGTATTGATAAGCGTGTTTCACACAGGGTTAAGTCGGTTTGGCCCACACATGGCATAATGAATGGGCCCTGAAGTGTGTACAGGCTTAATTTCAGCACAGCTAGGGGCCACGTGCTCCTTACCATCTTACAGTGAAACTGTAGATTAACATGCCTGGATTATGCTGATTTATCAATTGGAGGTTTTATTTCTGCATTCCTTAAAAAGTAAGTTAAAAAAATAACAGAAATAATCGGGATCACAGGAGAGGAATGGGCAGCCTTCTGGCAATAGGGATTTTGATCATTTTTTTCATCTCTTACAGAGATTACTATGACAATGCCTGCAGCTGTTAGAAATATACAGTAGGTTTCTGCTTACAGCTGCCTGCACACTTTTACTAGTTCATTTTATATTAACAAGTATAAAATTATAAGCACAACATTACACAACATTTAGGGGTTTATTTTAAAATAAATTACACTATAAACGTCTCAGCATTTAAGCAAAAGTCACAAATAATACCCGTAATGTTTGTAATATGTGTGAAATGTCAGTTTCTACTTTTTGCTTTCCATGAATTGAATGAAACATTCCATAACATGTGATCCTAAAAATAAAATAGCCCTATAAACATTTGACCAAAAGAATTAAAGAACATTGGACCTAAAGAGACAATGGGGCTGATACAAAGGGTTTGTGCCATGAGTTGCGGCGCACGCCGACGCGCAACAGCCGTTTTCGTATTCACAAAGCATTTGCGCCTGTAACACAGCAAAATTCCCTATTTACTATTAGCAGGCCGGCGCATAGGCGGCCGCGATCTGTGCGCCGCTATAGACCTGGTGCACGCATTCTTCAACTCAGAATTAAAAGAAGCTGGAAGTGCCAATATTATGGGGGTGATGTGGGTGATGTGAGGAAGTATAGATATAGCTGTCCAAGTAACAAATATGGCCAAAATACAATGGAAAAGTAACTTTCTCTGAGCAAGCTTGCTGCGCCTGCAAATACACTTGAAACTGCGCTAGGTCAATTTATGCACTGCACATGTACAAGCCGCATTTGCGCCGCTTGAATGCTCTGGTTCACTGCGATAGCAAAATCTTAGTAAATGTCAAGCCGTGTACATTCACTTTTTTTTGTGCTGGTTCACTTCTATGGGGTTTTTTTTAAGGCTATTTGCACACAGGTCATGTTAGCATTAAGAAAAAAAAATGAAGAAAAAAAAATGCGTGGGGGTCCCTCGAAATTCCATACCAGGCCCTTCAGGTCTGATATGGATATTAAGGGCAACCCCATGCCAAAAAAAATGGCGTGGGGTCCCCCTCAAAACAAATACCAGGCACTTCAGGTCTGGCATGGATTTTAAGGGGAACCCCACACAAAAAAAAATGGCGTGGGGGTCCCCCTCATTTTTAACACTTTTGTCACTTTCTTGGTGAAATGGTAAGGGTACTTTTGTACCCCCTTACCATTTCACACAGGGGGGAGGCCAGGATCTGGGGGTCCCCTTGTTAAAGGGGGCTTCCAGATTCTGATAAGCCCCCCGCCCGCAGACCTCCACAACCACCGGCCAGGGTTGTGGGGAGGAGGCCCTTGTCCTCATCAACATGCGGACAAGGTGCTTTGGGGGGGACTCCAAAGCATACTCCCAATGTTGAGGGCATGTGGCCTGGTACAGTACAGGAGGAGGGGCGCTCTCTCCTCCCCCATCTTTTACTGTGGCCTGCCAGGTTGCATGCTCGGATAAGGGTCTAGTATGGATTTTGAGGGGGATCCCCATGCCATTTTTTTGGCACGGGGTTCCCCTTAAAATCCATGCTAGACATCTTTGTGGCCTTTGATACTGTTGACCACCAGCTCCTTCTCAATAAACTCCACGTCCTTGGCCTCCAAGATTCTGCTCTATCCTGGTTCTATAATGGAAGAAATGGCTGCACTACGTAATCGATCAAAATTCTTTTATTCAGAACATCCCAAGTGTTGACAAAAACAGAGAACTGGTAGACATTTCAGGTGCACTTAATCATTACACAGAAATAACAGCATAACCATCCTTATAACGCCCCACCTAATTGTGTGGCAGGTGACACTAATCATTGATTTGCATGCTTCCTGTTGCATGTGATTCAGGTATGACTAAAAAGAAAGAACCTATAACAAAACACATACATATCTGCCTATGTCGCATATAAACATGTATAAATAAACAAGTGAAAAGATCATGTGCTATCCTGGTTCTCCTATCACATTTCAGTGTTACCTGTAACTCTGTCTTCTCTACACTTCCTCTTTCTGTAGAGGTCCCCCAGGGCTCTGTCCTTGGACTCCTACTCTTCTCTATCTATACCTCCTCTCTTTTGTCACTTGATAATCTCCCATGGCTTCCAAAACCATCTCTAAGCTGATGACACCCAAATCTATCTGCCTACTCCTCACCCATTCAGTCTCCTCTTGCATTACTAATTTACGAAACTTACTAACTGGCATATAAATATGGATGTTGCACTACTTTCTTGAACAAAATTTTTAAAGCTGAGCTCATGAAAAAATTTAACTATCAGTCCCTCCCTTTCTGCCAGGGCATTAGGTGTAATCCTAGACTCTGAACTGTCCTTTCGGTCCCAAATACAATTGCTGTCAAAAGCTTGTTGACTTCAGCTCTGTAACATCTCTAAAATGCGCCCCTTTTTTAATGAATGAAACCCCCAAGATACTCATTCACTCCCTCGTTATCTCTCATCTTGACTATTACAATTCCTTTCTCATAGGCCTACCTCTCCACAGGCTATTCCCACTTCAGTCTATCATGAATGCTGCTGCTAGTCTCATTCACCTTACTAACCACTCATTGTCTGCCACACCTTCACATTTCATATTACAAACATTACAGGTATTATTCATGACTTTCAAACAAATGCTAAAACATTTGCACAGTATGTTTTTTACAAATAGACCCTTTAATATCTTCCATGTGTTATTTAATGCTAAATTCCTTAGAGAGTAGATATTATTACCATAGCCTAGTGAATACAGTGAAACAGTGTTCACTTAAAATATCCAATCATGTGCAAGGAAAAATATATATTTTTTAAGTCTCCTGCCCATGATTGGGCATTGACAGTCAACATAGCTTCACTTTGCTAAATTATCATTTTCTATTGGTTTAGTGAATCGACCCCAGTTTCTTTTATTTTTATTTTTTCTTTGCATAGTGAATTATCCCAAGCAGCACTCCGAATTAATATTTCTTTACTGCAAGTTAATTTTTCAAGTGTACTAAACTAAATGCATGATAAATGGAAGCAAATTAGACATATTACTTTGCACAGGAGACGTTATTGACCTATTCTAAAATGCATTATAAGCTCAGTTTAAAGGTAGAAGATTCACGGTAATTGATCAGCAGGAACACTAATGTTCTCAGCATCAATAAGTCTGTTCATTCCTTCACTGGTAATATTACAGCTTTTTAGATTATGTTCACAAAGCATTCAAAAAACACAACCTTACAAAATAAATTACATGGCTTAAAGTCAATTACATTTTCATTTAAACAAAACATATAGTATGTAATATATATAGGGAGAAAACTGCTGGACTAACCTAAATATTTTTTTTCTTGTTCCACAGTTGTCCATCTCCTCAACTCTCTGTTAGATCATCATGACAGAAAACTTCCTAAAAAAATAAATAAAGGTTCATGTTAATTAATCAGTTGAAAGAAGAACAAAACTTCCAGTAATAAGTATCTGTTTATTTCATGTCTTACTTGTACTGAAACATTTTAACCCAAAGGTCCACCCTTCCACTTTACCTTCTTCAGATACTGATAACAATACCTTGGGCTACACTTGAAAATTCACTAGCCATGACTGTTTTTCATTGCATCTTTTATACCAATAAGCAATAAAGAAACACGTTTAAACTTAAAGGACCACTCCCATTAACCCAATCAATTCAATCTACTCATATAAAAAAAAAAAATACCACATTTAAATGTTCAGTCAGCCCAGAAATACAGCACTCTGAAACTTTATGCAAACTTTTACTCTTTGAAACTTTATGCAAACTTTTACTCTTTGAAACTTTATGCAAACTCTTTCTCTAAAATTTCAACTCAGTCAAGTAATTACCAGACCATTGTTCCTAATGTTTACTGACAGTCTACTGACTGGAATGGTACCAGCTGATTAGAGAAAAGCCAATGTAGCACCAATATTTAAAAAGGGTCCAAAATACATCCCTGGGAATTACAGACCAGTTAGTGTAACATCAATAGTATACAAGCTCTTGGAGGGGATGATAAGGGAATATATAAAAGATTTTAATAATGAGAGCAGTAATCAACATGGATTCATGAAGAATCATTCTTGCTAAACCAATCTATTAACATTCTATGAGGAGGTGAGTTGCCATCTAGATAAAGGAAGGCTCATAGACGTGGTGTTTCCGGATTTGGCAAAAGCATTTGGCACGGTTCCCTATAAACGTTTACTGTACAAAATAAGGTCCATTGGACCATAGGATGAGTACATGGATTGAAAACCGGCTACAAGGGCGAGTTCAGAGGGTGATGATAAATAGGGAGTACTCAGAATGGTCAGGGGTGGGTGGTAGCGTCCCCCAGGGTAATGTGCTTGGATCAATCCTATTTATTTTGTTCATAAATGACCTGGAGGATGGGGTGAACAGTTCAAAGTCTGTATTTGTGGACAATACTAAGCTAAGCAGGGCAATAACTTCTCTGCAGGATGTGGAAACCTTGCAAAAAGATCTGAACAAATTAATGGGATGGGCAACTACATGGCAAATGAGGTTTAATGTAGAAAAATGGAAAATAACACATATGGGTGGCAAAAATATGAATGCAATCTATACACTGCGGGGAGAACCTCTGGGGGAATCTAGGATGGAAAAGGACCTGGGGTCCTAGTAGATGATAGGCTCAGCAATGCCATGCAATGCCAAGCTGCTACTTACAAAGCAAACAGAATATTGGCATGTATTAAAAAGGGGATCCACTCCAGAGATAAAATGATAATTCTCCCACTCTACAAGACTCTGGTCTGGCCGCACCTAAAGTATGCTGTCCAGTTCTGGGCACCAGTCCTCAGGAAGAATGTACTGGAAATGGAGCGAGTACAAAGAAGGGCCACAAAACTAATAAAGGGTCTGGAGGATATTAGTTATGAGCAAAGGTTGCAAGCACTGAACTTATTCTCTCTGGAGAAGAGATGCTTGAGAGGGAATATGATTTCAATTTATAAATACCATACTGGTGACCCCAAAATTGGGATTAAACTTTTTCATGGAAGGGAGTTTAACAAGACATGTGGCCACTCATTAAAATTAAAAAGAGGTTTAACCTTAAACTACGTAGAGGGTTCTTTACTGTAAGAGTGGCAAGGATGTGGAATTCCCTTCTACAGAGGTGGTGGTCTCAGCAGGGAAAATCGATAGTTTCAAAAAGCTATTAGATAAGCACCTGAATGACCACAATATACAGGGATATACAATGAAATACTGACATATAATCACACACATAGGTTGGACTTGATGGACTTGTGTCTTTTTTCAACCTCACCTACTATGTAACTATATATATAACTTATCCATATCCACTTAATTTCCCAATCCTTCATAAAGGTCATTGTGATCTCCCATTAAATGAAAATAACAATGTCAGGAGGTGGTTTTAAGCAGTGGCGGTGTGTCCATAAGGGCACATGGCACCGCCTCTTCTCTCCAACCACCCCCCATATGACCAATCGATAGATTCATGCATTGTATGAATCTATTCCTGGCTGCCATCTCCTATTCAGGCGCACGGCCCCTTTTAGGGAGCTGAGCGCCTAAATTACAGTGGTGGGGGTTGTTTTTGAAGCATCTGATTAGAGCCATAGGCTCTAATAAGTGTCAAAAAAGTTGACCTGTGAGCGCCATGCTTGGCACTTGCAGTTCACCCAGGTGTGTTAGAAAAGAAAATTAATATTTGCTTTCCTAACACTGAACCACCTCTCTGCCAATCAGGTGCTTGGGTCTGTTACCCATCACCTGATTGGCTGAAACGACAGGCGCTGTGATTGGACACCTTTCAGGTGTCCAATCATAGGAGGTGACGGGAGGAGTTTATGGGAGAAGACACCAAGGACATGTAGGATCATGGAGGACACCGCTTGCCACAGTCACTCGCTGCCCCACTGAGACAGGGTAAGTGCTGGGCAGACAGCGAGCAGGCGGGGGGCACAGTGGCAGCATTGGATGGGCACATTGGCAGAATTTGATGGCACAGTGGGAGCATTTGATGACACAGTGGCAGCATTTGATGGGCACAGTGGGAGCATTTGATGGCACAGTGGCAGCATTTGATGGGCACAGTGGCAGAATTTGATGGGCACAGTGGGAGCATGTGATGGGCACAGTGGCAGAATTTGATGGCACAGTGACAGCATTTGATGGGCACAGTGGCAGCGTTTGATGGCACAGTGGCAGCATTTGATGGGCACAGTGGCTGCATTTGATGGCACAGTGGGAGCATTTGATGGCACAGTGGCAGCATTTGATGGGCACAGTGGGAGCATTTGATGGCACAGTGGCAGCATTTGATGGGCACAGTGGCAGAATTTGATGGGCACAGTGGGAGCATGTGATGGGCACAGTGGCAGAATTTGATGGCACAGTGACAGCATTTGATGGGCACAGTGGCAGCGTTTGATGGCACAGTGGCAGCATTCGATAGGCACAGTGGCAGCATTTGATGGCACAGTGGGAGCATTTGATGGCACAGTGGGATCATTTGATTTCACAGTGGCAGCATTTGATGGGCACAGTGGGAGCATTTGATGGCACAGTGGCAGCGTTTGATGCGCACAGTGGCTGCGTTTGATGGGCACAGTGGCGGCAATTGATTGGCACAGTGGCTGCGTTTGATGGGCGTAGTGAGGCTGCAATTGATGGGGTTTTTTTCAGAATTTTACAGATTTTTTGCGCCCCCCCCCCCCCCCCCAAAAAAAAAAAAATTTTAAGCACCAGCGGCCACTGGCTGTAAGTGTGACCAAGCTTGACTTTACTAGAAAAGTCAAGATTTGCATATATCTTCAACTGCCTACATCTCTAGCATATATTTGACAAGGTTTAAAAGAAAGCAACCAATAAGTATACCAATTGAATGAATAAATGAAAAATGAAGAAAAATAAAGACAACAAGAGATGAGCGCTTCTGGAGCATTTTTCACTGGAACTTGTGTCCAATTCCACTTCAATAGACTTTTTATCCTCTGTGATCCGCTTTTCTAATGCAATGACTAATTATTTTCCAGTATTCTAACATTTTCTGACTCTGCCTCACTATCTTAATTCAGTGCTCCACTGCTTCCTTCATCTATTGGTCAGTTTTCCAGTAACTGGATTTTCAGTAATTTCTGTAAACCTATGCTCTATTTTCCCTTTGTTTCTCCTTTACATCACTTCTATTATAGTGTTGTTCATCTGTCCCTCCAGTTTTCCACTGTTTTCAAACAATACCCCTGTCACCCATGTCTTTATTCATGGTCTTGGAGGCAGCATTTGTGGGAAGCCCCTGCTTTACAGAGAGCCTCAGTGCTGAACAACTTACAGTAAGTTGGTTATTAACCAAGTGTTTAGCATAAATTCCAAGGAAGCAGAAACAAACTTTGGATGAGATATTGAGCAACAAAGGTCCAACAACAATCCAATGATGGTGTCAGCAATGGCTCACAGTTGTGTGGTTGAGCTGTATGAAGTTTCCCCTTAGATTAAAGTCATAAGGATGAGGAACCTAGAAGGCAACCATTGTTCCCAAATGGATGGACCCCTATATTATTAGACAATGGATTGTACTTTATTGTACACTTTAAACTTATGTGACTAGCTTGCATTCTCATCAACAAGGTTCTATGCCTACATCTATTCTGATATGTACTTAAAATAAAGTAAGCAAACATGACTCTTCTATAGGTGTTTTGTACTAGTGTGGTCATCCTATTATTTATTGTCACAGATTTTAGCTTGCTACGTTATTTTCTGTCTAATTGGTAAGTTAAAAAATACATAGAGTTTACCTCCAAAATCTGTATGTTAAACATACTACTAAACACAAAATACAATTTAGTTGTGGAAGTTCAAATGGGTAAATGTGGAATTACATAGTTTCCTTATGTTAGCAATAGTTTCTTTTTAGGCAGGCCCCCCTAGATTATTGCCAATTAGATTTTAAACTTATTCAAGTCCCATAATCACTTGAATCACTTGCGTTTTCATAAATTATTCTATCTATCTATCTATCTATCTATCTATCTATCTATCTATCTATCTATCTATCTAAGTTAATTTTGTTTAATTACTTAAGCATATCCATGATTAAACACAACACTTCACGTGAATCAGCAGGGCTTATGGCAACTTAACCAAATCAAATAATTATTATCAGTAACAAAAAGTACCACTAGCTTGCTATTAATGAAAATGATTTGTTAGACATTCTAGAAAACCTGGTCTGTGTTTACCAGTCATTGGAGACTGCAATGTGTGTTGTTTTCAATAAGACTGACCTTGTCTGATAGACTTGTGAGATATGAGAATCAGCACATCAAACAATTAGGCCGAGCCTGCATATATGATGGGCTGATGACTGGGTAGATAAAGCTATTTTCCTAATAACACACACCTTTTCTACCTACGCATCAGTACAGCCTTTTGCTTGAGACTATGTACACACATGTACTTGTGTATTATCTATTCCTCCACCCCTGTTTCCTAGCCTCTTTCCATCTAATGCCTTTTTTTCAAATGCTACATGCTTAGTTTACTGTTAACTTGGCTGTCATATGCATGCACACGGAGAGTGCAAATGCACATCACACCATCTGGTACCATAGAAACCTGCTCACCCTGAGGAGAGGGACCAGAGTCAAAAACGCATTATCGCAGATCACTGCACAGGATTACACTGTTCCATGGTATTCTACTAGTCAAAAGCTATTAATACAACCTTGAGTAGGGATGAGCCGAACACCCCCCAGTTCGGTTCGAACCAGAACCTGCGAACGGACCGAAAGTTTGCACGAACGTTAGAACCCTATTAATTACAATGGACGCGAACGTTCGAAATCTAAAGTGCTAATTATAATGGCCAATATGCATGTTATTGTCCTAAAAAAGGTTTGGGGACCCGGATCCTGCCCCAGCGGACATGTATCAATGCAGAAGGAAGTTTTAAAAACTGATGTTTTTTCTGGAGCAGTCATTTTAATGATGCATAAAGTGAAAAAAAAGTATAAATATAAAAAGTGAAATATTCCTTTAAATATCGTACCTGGGGGGTGTCTAAAGTATGCCCGTGAAGTGGCATGTGTTTCCCATGTTTAGAACAGTCCCTGCACAAAATTACATTTGTAAAGGCAAAAAAGCTATTTAAAACTGCTTTGCGACTTTAATGTAATGTCTTGTCCTTGCAATATGTTTGAAAATCTTTGAGAAAAATGGCATGGCTACCCCATCAGCCCCCCTACCCCAGCCCATTACCAGCCCCTTTGGGTCTTGTATGGATATTAAGGGGAACTCCGCACCCAAAATATGTTATGTTAATGTTAGGCAGATGCCTGTGTTGCACAAATGAACTACACAACACCAGCAACGAGGGGGTAGATTCAGGTGCATGCTGTGCAGGAGGCACACTACACTGACTGAATATTAGGCAGATGCCTGTGTTGCACAAATCAACTACACAACACCAGCAATGAGGGGGGGTATATTCAGGTGTATGCTGTGCAGGAGGCACATTACACCCACTGTAACAGCGCTAGATTAGGAAGAAAATCAAAGCTGACACTGTCCCTGCCTATCCCGCTCTCTCCCTGAACACTACACTCACTGTAACAGAGCTATCTAAAGAAGTAAAGCACAGCTGACCCTGTCCCTGCCTATCCTGCTCTCTCCCTGAACACTACACTCCCTGTAACAGAACTATCTAAAGAAGTAAAGCACAGCTGACACTGTCCCTGCCTATCCTTCTCTCTATGAACGCCGCAACACACTACACAAGGCCGCCGCGCTGGCAGCCTTATATAGTGTGGGCATGTACTAAACCCCCTGAGCTATAATTGGCCACAGGCATCCAACCTGTGGCCAATTATGGCTCTCCTCGCTTCCGGCGCTGTGATTGGCCAAGCATGCGGGGTCACAGTGCATGCTTGGCCAATCATCAGCCAGCAATGCACTGCGACTGGCGCAGTGCATTGTGGGCCGTTCATATCACACGAATTTGATGCGAACGGCCCACAAAGTTCTGGTTTCGATGAACGGACGAACGGCCGATGTTCGATTCGAACATGGGTTCGAATCGAACACTGGGCTCATCCCTAACCTTGAGGTAAGTGCCCAGAGAAAAAAATCACAGTTTGCCTTTGCTAGCACATGTTAAAGCTTATTAAAATTTGTATTCATTCAGTAATTCTTGAACCAATTAACTGCTAATACATTATTTGACTCTAGAAGTTGACAGATATTGAAAGCATCCTGTAGTCTATATGTCTTTTATACATATTATAGGCATTTGAAATATAAAGCTAATCTACAAGATGCTCACCAGAAATATGTGCATATATACTACTATATGTTTGTTCAGATGTAAGAACTTATACCCATATGTAGTGTTGGGCTGAACACCCCCAGTTCAGTTTGTGCCAGAAATCTCAAACATCGCAAAAGTTCGGACCCAAACTATGAACCCTAATAAATTCTAAAGTTTGGACCCAAACTTTAAAAATCAAGTGCCCATTTTGAAGGCTTATATGCAAGCTATTGGCCATAAAACGGGTATGGGTGCCCAGGTACTGCCCTGGGGGACATGTACCAATGCAAATTTTTTTTTTGAAAAGATTGTTTTTACAGGTGCAGTGATTTAAACCACTTCCAGACTGCTGCATGCCAATATACGTCCTAACTTCGAAGAGGAATATCGTTGTTATGGCAGCAGCTAGCAGCTATGGCACTGTGAGATCACTTTATCGGAACCGGGAGAGGGGCCCCCCCTCCCGTCACTCTCCGATGCCCTCCCCCACTTACCGGAGCCATCAGCAGCGGCAGAGGTGATCGGATCCTATGACGTCACTGGCATGGAGATGAGTGAGGGGAAGATGGCCCCACCCATTTCCATGCCATTGCAGGGAGGAAGCAACGTCAAAACTTCACTTCTTCCCATAGGTCTTAAAGGGCCATTTTTTTTAAATGACAAAAAAATGTAATTTTTTTTATTGCATTTTTGTGTAAATATGAGATCTGAGGTCTTTTTGACCCCAGATCTCATATTTAAAAGGTCCCGTCATGCTTTTTTTCTATTACAAGGGATGTTTACAATCCTTGTAATAGGAATAAAAGTGACACAAATTTTCTTAAAAGAACAGTGTGAAAATAAAAAATGAAAGGTAAAATAAATAAGAAAAAAAAATGTAAACGCGCCCCGTCCTGCTGAGCTTGCGTGCAGAAGTGAACACATACCTGAGTAGCGCCCGCATATGAAAACGGTGTTCAAACCACATATGTGATGTATCACCATGATTGGTAGAGTGTGATCAATAATTCTAGCCCTAGACCTCCTCTCTAACTCAAAACATGCAACCTGTAGAATTTTTAAAGCATCGCCTATGGAGATTTTTAAGGGTAAAAGTTTGTGGCCATTCCACAAGCGGGTGCAATTTTGAAGCGTGACATGTTGAGTATCAATTTACTTGGCATAACATTATCTTTCACAATATAAAAAAATGGGCCAACTTTACTGTTGCCTTATTTTTTTTTGTGAAAAATGTGTGCTTGTAAAATCACTGTGCAAATACGATGTGATAGAAAGTATTGCAACAAACGCCATTTTATTCTCTAGGGTGTTAGAAAAAACATGTATAATGTTTGGGGTTATAAGTAATTTTCTAGCAAAAAAAAACAGTTTTTAACTTGTAAACAACAAATCTCAAAAAGAGGCTCAGTCCTTAAGTGGTTAATGATTCTTAAAGTGAAATACTAAAAATAAAAAAAATATTTTAAATATAATGCCTGAGGATCCCCTTAGTCTGCCTGTAAAGTTGTGCATCTGTACCATATATAGAACCTGTTGCAGCAAAACTGACATTTATAAAGAAAAAAAAAGACAACACTAATACAAAAATGTAAAAAAAAAAAAAACAGCATGGGGTCTAATCCATACCAACCAACTATGCAGCACGCAGTGCATTGTGAAGCGCTCGGCGGGCAAACATCCCACCCAGTGTCCCGCAAATCCAGGTGTTTGCCGGACGGGCAAACAGGCAATGTTTTGGGCCAAACTTTTGCTTGGCTCAAACTGTTCTTCCAACTTTACCCATATATTTTAAGGTTATTAAACCAGTACTGAATACAGATAATCTTTGGGATTGGGCTGAAAAAGAGATTGACTAAAATGCTAGCTGTTCAAGGTTCACTGAATGGCCAAACTAAAATGCCAAATTTTGCCTGTTAGCAGGTACCAAACCTTTGGCTGCTATTGCAACTGGAAGTCATTCATTTCGTGGCAGTAACACTACCTCCACTAAAGGAATGATTTATTAGCCCACCCACTAGCTTATTTCATATAATAAACAAGCCAATGGTAACCTGGGTGATGTCATTGACCAATATAGTCATGACCATGGGGCATTCCCCACCCTGCAGATGCATACATACAAGGGACATGTTTTTTGTGGCTGCAGGCTGTCGAATATCTGGGCTGCAGATGATTGACATATAGAGGTACCCTTTAGTCATTCATGTATGTGGAAAATAAATCTGGGGGTTCCCTTATTTTAATGGGAGCTTTCAGATTCTATTGAATCTTCACCAAGCAAACTTCAATGTCCACTGGGTCAGGGATGTGAAGAAAGCACCTTGTATCAATAAACACGGGGACAATGTGATTTGCCAGTAAGGGGACCCTGGCAAGGTACAATCCTGGTCTATGTGTTTTGTTTTGCTGTTAGCTGATTCTGGGTCACAGGAGAGCACACATGACCCAAAAGTGAAGTATGATCAAAAAAGCTTTGACCATACATCCATTTTAATAAAGGACTTTGTTGTGATGTTTGTTTACTATTTTATGTTTTTTTAAGCATTTTTTGTCAATGAGTAACCAGGAGTACTATGTACTTCTTACTCATTCACCTGGGGAGGGGGATAACTTGGAGCCCCTTACAATCCATAGCATTCATCATTTAGACAATATAAAATGTATTTTTTTCATTGTAAATTTCACTTTTGCTTTAGTACATTGTACAGGTACTCCGTTTAATGTGCATGTTTAAGGCATCCCCCAAGCATATCAGCCATTGGCTGAGAGCGCTGATCAGTTGGCTTCTGTCAGACCCGCTGCCATAAACACAGGCCGAATGTCGGCAGGTCTTTATTGAACCGGCCGATTTTGGCCAGCATTTTGCCAGATGTACGGGATTTACTGTCAGCATGTGCCTTGTCAGCAACTGAACAATAATTGATTGGCTGCTTGTACTGCTCTTTCCTCCCACACTCCAGCCCTGCTGTACAGGGACTACAAGATGATGATACTAGGTTCAATTCAGACAATACAGAGGTGCATCAATCTGTATCTTTTATATCTGCCTAGAGTTCAGTATGCATTCAAAAGCCTTCACAGTCATATATGTATAATGATAAATAAACCCAAGGCATTATAAATTGTAATAACTCAAAAAGTCCTACATTAAAAGTTCCACTTACTTATTTCAAACTGCAATGAAATTGAGCTGCCCTACTATAAGCCTTACACCCCTTGGCAAATTAAAACATAAAAACATAATTAAAACATAAAACATAACAGTACACAATATCATTATAAATACAGTATTGGTTGAGGAGTTGGGTAATATATTTAGCAGATGACATATTCCTTGCAAAAGGGCAAGATAGAGCCCCTGAAATATAAGTGCGATCGCTTATACACATTTGGTTTACTTGCAAGGAATTCCTTTTTATCAATTTATACTGGAGACTCATTTTTTAACTAGAATATCTGTATGCAGCACTGCAATACTTACTATTAACCACTTCAGCCCCAGACCAATTAACAGCCTAAGAACCAGAGGTCTTTTTACAATTTCGCACTGCACTGCTTTAACTGGTAATTGCGCGGTCATGCAATGTTGTACCCAAACGAAATTTGCGTCCTTTTCTTCCCACAAATAGAGCTTTCTTTTGATGGTATTTGATTGCCTCTGCAATTTTAATTTTTTGCGATATAAATGGAAAAAGACCGAAAATTTTGAGAAAAAATGATATTTTCTACTTTTTGTTATAAGAAAAATCGAATAAACTCAATTTTAGTCATACATTTAGGGCAAAATTTATTCAGCCACATGTCTTTAGTTAAAAAAAAATGTCAATAAGCATATATTTATTGGTTTGCGCAAAAGTTATAGCGTCTACAAACTAGAGTACATTTTCTGGAATTTACAACTGCCTATCTCATTTCTTGAGGTGCTAAAATGGCAGGGCAGTACAACCCCCCCCCCCCAAATGACCCCATTTTGGAAAGTAGACACCCCAAGGAAGTTGTGGAGAGGCATGTTGAGCCCATTGAATATTTTTTTTTTTGTCCCAAGTGATTGAATAATGACACAAAAAAAAAAAAAGTTTACAAAAAGTTGTCACTAAATGATATATTGCTCACACATGCCATAGTTATATGTGGAATTGTACCCCAAAATATATTCTGCTGCTTCTCCTGAGTACAGGGATACCACATATGTGGGACTTTTTGGGAGTCTAGCCGCGTACGGCACCCCGAAAATCAATCACTGCCTTCAGGATTTCTAAGGGTGCAAATTTTTGATTTCACTCCTCACTACCTATCACAGTTTTGAAGGCCATAAAATGCCAAAATAACACAACCCCCCCCCCCCCCAAATTACCCCATTTTGGAAAGTAGACACCCCAAGGAAGTTGTGGAGAGGCATGTTGAGCCCATTGAATATTTTTTTTTTGTCCCAAGTGATTGAATAATGACACATAAAAAAAAAAAAAGTTTAAAAAAAGTTGTCACTAAATGATATATTGCTCACACATGCCATAGTTATATGTGGAATTGCACCCCAAAATATATTCTGCTGCTTCTCCTGAGTACGAGGATACCACATATGTGGGGCTTTTTGGGAGTCTAGCTGCGTACGGCACCCCGAAAACCAATCACTGCCTTCAGGGTTTCTAAGGGTGCAAATTTTTGATTTCACTCCTCACTACCTATCACAGTTTCGAAGGCCATAAATGCCAAAATAGCACAAAACCCCCCCAAATGACCCCATTTTGGAAAGTAGACACCCCAAGCTATTTACTGAGAGGCATGTTGAGTCCATGAAATATTTTATATTTTGCCACAAGTTGCAGGAATTTTACAATTTTTTTTTTTTTTGCACAAAGTTGTCACTAAATTATATATTGCTCACACATGCTATGGGCATAAGTCAAATTACACCCCAAAATAAATTCTGCTGCTTCCTCCGAGTACGGGAATACCACATGTGGGGGACTTTTTGGGAGCCTAGCCACGTACGGGACCCCGAAAACCAAGCACTGCCTTCCGGATTTAAATATAAAATGCTACCAAAAAAAACTGTTAGCGATCGCAGGGATCAGGCCTGACTCTGCGATCGCTGCAGTTATGTGTTTAGTGTTTTGTAAGTGACAGTGATCGATCGATACTGTACTTGGGTGGGCTGGGCAGAGGGAAAAAACGCAGGTGCCAGCAGGTATCTGGGCTGATCCCGCTAACAATGCGTTTTTTTGGAACCCTAAACTGCTGGGGATGCTAGTATAGATCTGATCAGATCAGATATTGATCTGTTCAGATTCTATACCACTACGGGAGGTTTATGCTTTGTGTGTGGGTGTTAGCGGTACTGGCACTAACCTAGCGCTGCCTGGGGCGATGCAGACCCTGACCCTAAAACCTAATTGATATCACCCGCCGGGTGATCAGGGGGTTAAACCTTTATTGGGTAATAAATGGTGGGTGCCCTGATGCTATAAAAAGCAAACTAACCAGAGTCACCCATAACACTTATACGGTGATCACTGGTGAAAGGGTTAACTAGGGGCAATCAGGGGGTTCAAATTTTTATTATGTAGTTAATGGGGGTCCCTGGCGCTATATAAAAACCTGACAGGGAACCTAAATAACTAACTGGTTAACCAGCGTCACCAGTGACACTTATACTGTGATCACTGGTGAAAGGGTTAACTAGAGGCAATCAGGGGGTTAAAACCATTATTGGGTAGTATATGGGGGTACCTAGCGCTATAAAAACCTGGCGGTGAACCTAAAAAAATAACTAGCTACCTAGCGACACTAGTGACACTAATGCAGCGATCAGAAAAATGATCGCTTAGTGACACTGGCAAAAGGGGGTGAAAGGGTTAACTAGGGGCAATCAGGGGGTTAAAACCATTATTGGGTAGTATATCGGGGTACCTAGCGCTATAAAAACCTGGCGGTGAACCTAAAAAAATAACTAGCTACCTAGCGGCACTAGTGACACTAATGCAGCGATCAGAAAAACGATCGCTTGGTGACACTGGCAAAAGGGGGTGAAAGGGTTACCTAGGGGCAATCAGGGGGTTAAAACCATTATTGGGTAGTTTATCGGGGTACCTAGCGCTATAAAAACCTGGCGGTGAACCTAAAAAAAAACTAGCTACCTAGCGACACTAGCGACACTAATGCAGCGATCAGAAAAATGATCGCTTAGGGACACTGGCAAAAGGGGGTGAAAGGGTTAACTAGGGGCAATCAGGGGGTTAAAACCATTATTGGGTAGTATATCGGGGTACCTAGCGCTATTAAAAACCTGGCGGTGAACCTAAAAAAATAACTAGCTACCTAGCGACACTAGCGACACTAATGCAGCGATCAGAAAAATGATTGCTTAGTGACACTGGCAAAAGGGGGTGAAAGGGTTAACTAGGGGCAATCAGGGGGTTAAAACCATTATTGGGTAGTATATCGGGGTACCTAGCGCTATAAAAACCTGGCGGTGAACCTAAAAAAATAACTAGCTACCTAGCGACACTAGCGACACTAATGCAGCGATCAGAAAAATGATCGCTTAGTGACACTGGCAAAAGGGGGTGAAAGGGTTAACTCTAGGGGCAATCAGGGGGTTAAACCTTCATTGGGGGGTGATAGGGGGCTACCCTGGACCTAACACTAACTGCCCTGACAGTTTTTACTTTTACAACTTACACTGAATACAGTGATCAGTAAATAAATGATCACTGCAATCAGTGACACTGTGACTAGGGGGGGGTGGGGGGTCAGGGGGCGATCGGGGGGGGTTTGTGTGCCTGTGTGTACCTACATGTCAGTGTAGTGTTGGTGCACACTTACTTTCTGTCTTCTCCTCGTAGTCAGGTCAAAAAGACCGCCCCGAGGAGAATGACATCACTTCCTCCTTCCTGTGTATACAATACACAGTGGGAGGAAGCTTCTCATTGGCCAGGAGCGATCGAGAGGGGATGGCCAGAAACCAACGGCCATCCCCTCATCACGGATCGTTCCTGCAGCGAACCGGACTGCCGTATCCAGCGGGAGGGGGTCCGATCGGACCCCCCACCCGCTGGAAGGCAGGCACGTACATGTACGTGCTTGTGCCTGCCTGTGCCACTGTAATGACGTACATTTTCAATACGGCGGTCCTTAAGTGGTTAAACACGCAGAGAGACAATATTGTACTATTGGAGTCTTTGTTTCTTTGCATATCTACATTTACTGATATTGAGGATATCTGATCTGATCTGATCATCATCCAGTGTTTGTGGAGGCTTCTGGTGGGAGACATTTAGGACATCTGAACATCCTTTCAGTGGATCCTTGATCCAACAAGCACTTTGTGACCCCTCTGGGTAAGGGTGGTCACAGGCTTTCTGGTAAGCCTTTTATCTCACTGTGGTGATGGGTATCACATGGTCAAGCATTTGATCCACAATCAGAAAAAAATATTATTATAGATGGCTGCGCTTAGGTTTAAAGCCGGTTGCTGCTGCCCCATAGATCTACAGCCCCCTAAAGGGCTGATGATGTGCAAATTATATATAAAAGAATAGGGTCCAAGGCGCTACCTCAAATCATGTAAACTATATCAATAGTAGAAGGATCCCTAAAAACAGCTATTCTCCAGGATCCTCTTAGCCACCAAGGGGAGAGGCTCACCAGGTAATGGGGTGACAAGATCACCCAATTTCTCCTAGAATGTTGGAAATACAAAAGACGTGCACCAGGTGGCCCCCTATGCCTCGTACACACAATCAAACAATCCGGTGGAAAAGTCTCGTGTGTGGGCTCCGGCGGACATTTTTTACCCAAAAGTCCGGCAGACTAAGAAAGTATTTTTGCACTCCAATCTGTCTGCCAGACTCGCATTTCGGCGAACAATCCGGCCGTGTGTGTGCCAGTCCACTGTACTTAAATTAACGGACTTTTCCCGCCCGGAGAAAAGTCCGCTCATTTTGAGCGCGTCTCCAGGTAGCCGGGGCCAGCGAAGGAGGCGTCGCTGGCCCCGTCACCTGGTATGGACTTAAAGGGGAACCCCTACTCCGAAAAATCGGCGTGGGGTCCCCCCCAGGTCCATATCAGACCCTTATGCAAGCACGCTACCCAGCTGGCCAGGAAAGGGGGTGGGGATGAGCAAGCGCCCCCCCCCCCCTCCTGAACCTCACCAGGCCGCGTGCCCTCAACATGGGGGGGTGCCTTGGGGAAGGGGGGCCACGCGGCCCCCCCACCCCAAAGCACCTTGTCCCCATGTTGATGATGACAAGGGCCTCTTCCCGACAACCCTGGCCGTTGGTTGTCGGGGTCTGCGGGCGGGGGCTTATCGGAATCCAGGAGCCCCCTTTAATAAGGGGGCCCCGGATACCGGCCCCCCACCCTATGTGAATGAGTATGGGGTACAATGTACCCCTACCCATTCACCTGTGAAAAAAAGTTTAAAAAAAACACAACACACAAGGGTTAAAATAGTTTATTGCACAGCTCCGGGGGTCTTCTTCCATCTTCGGGGGTCTTCTCGCCAGACTCCTCCGCTATCTTCTGCTAGCTCTTTTACTAGCGGAGGAGCCCGGCTTTCTTCTTCGCTGCCGCCCTCTTCTTTCGACTTCGGGAGTCTTGTCCCTCTCTTCGGGGGTCTTGTCCCCCCTCTTCGGTTCTTCTTGCCGAGCCACTGTGCCTTCTTCTAGCTCTTTTACAAGCGGTGGCCCGGTCTTCTGTCGCCGCTGTCTTCTGGCCTTCTGTTCTTCTCTTCTGGAGATGTTGCCTCGTCGCTCTCTCCGGTCACAATGACAGGGACGCGGCGTGCGGCCACTTATATAGGGACATCCCGGATGATGTCCCCGCCAATTATGATGTCACAGTCCCAGAGGATGCTGGGACTGTGACATCATAATGGGCGGGGACATCATCCGGTGATGTCCCTATATAAGTCGCCGCACGCCGCTTCTCTGTCATTGTGACCGGAGAGAGCGACTAGGCAACATCTCCAGAAGAGAAGAAGAGAAGAAGAGAAGGCCAGAAGACAGTGGCGACAGAAGACCGGGCCACCGCTTGTAAAATAGCTAGAAAAAGGCGCGGTGGCCCGGCAAGAAGAACCGAAGAGGGGGGACAAGACCCCCCAAAGAGGGGGACAAGACCCCTGAAGTTGGAAGAAGAGGGCGGCGGCGAAGAAGAAAGCCGGGCTCCTCCGCTAGTAAAAGAGCTAGCAGAATATAGTGGAGGAGTCCGGCGAGAAGACCCCCGAAGATGGAAGAAGACCCCCGGAGCTGTGCAATAAACTATTTTAACCCTTGTGTGTTGTGCTTTTTTTCACAGGTGAATGGGTAGGGGTACATTGTACCCCATACTCATTCACATAGGGTGGGGGCCAGTATCCGGGGGCCCCCTTATTAAAGGGGGCTCCCGGATTCCGATAAGCCCCCCGTCCGCAGACCCCGACAACCAATGGCCAGGGTTGTCGGGAAGAGGCCCTTGTCCTCATCAACATGGGGACAAGGTGCTTTGGGGTGGAGGGGCCACGTGGCCCCCCTTCCCCAAGGAACCCCCCATGTTGAGGGCACGCGGCCTGGTACAGCTCGGGGGGGGGGGGGCGCTCGCTCGTCCCTACCCCCTTTCCTGGCCGGCTGGGTAGCGTGCTCGGATAAGGGTCTGATATGGACCTGGGGGGGACCCCCACTCCGATTTTCAGCGTAGGGGTTCCCCTTTAAGTCCATACCAGGTGACGGGGCCAGCGACGCCTCCTTTGCTGGCCCCCGGCTACCTGGAGACGCGCTCAAAATGAGCGGACTTTCCTCCGCGTGTGTGGGCGAGTCCGTTCATTTCAAAAGTACGGCGGATAGTCTGGCGGACTTAGTACGCCGTATTAGTCCGATGAAAAAGTGGCATGTGTGGGCAAGTAGCTCGTTCGGAAAGTCCAGCGGAAAGTCCGCCAGACTAAGTCCGCCGGATAGTCTGTACGTTTGTACGTGGAATTAGACTAAGCATTTGATCCACGCTCCATATTTCACATGGGATCTTCTTCATTGAATTCCAGCCATTTATGAACTCTCCTCTGCTGCACTGTTTATTGTTTTCACTATTTGGCACTTTACATGCTAATGCACTTTACAGTGTGTATTAATGCATTGTGTTACTCACACATGATATTATTATTGTACATTAGTTACAGCTGGTTTTGCACATTTGCACTTTAATGTTATCACATGTTACATATACTTTTGTATGATCTTGAATCACATATTTTTTAGCGCTGCATCTAATATTTTACAGTAAGCTTTCAAGTGTCATGATTTATTGAATTTTCCAAAACACAATCAAACGTGTTATTAGGAATGGACTGGTACACTCTATTTAGACCAACTGTTTACAGCTGTAATGCCAAGTTTCCCTGTTGCTCCATAAATAATTCTTGAGTATTGTGTGCTCTGCTTCTATGGCTATTCCAGTTAAGCTGTTAATAAGGCCAAGTACATTTAACCGCAATGTTTCTGTATTGGGTACAGGCAAATAAGTTTAATCTGTTACAAGTGCTTACAGGTTAATTAACATGAAGGAGGCTCTTTGTGTTGAAACAAGACTCCCCAATGCTGCTCATGCAGGTGTTGTTAAGGTCCAATAGAGCTCCGCTGTATAATTATCAAATACCTTTGTGTTCTCAATTTGTTAACAAAGCACTGCCTGCAATTTGCCTAAACCTATAAACCATCATCTGTGATCCACAGCAGCAATTAAGTGACAAGACCCTTCTCAGTGGAGAATTGGCAACACATAAGAGACAGGATGTGCATTTTAAGAGCCAGATGGATAATTTAAAAAGTCAATTTTGACAGCCCCTTTTCAATAATACTTCAGCAAAATGAGTATACATTAATTACATTAATATCCAGTGAGAACTCATATTCCCAGATCGACAGACAGGGGCTCAACACAAACCTGCTTTGCTGGGAATGAAAGGTTAAAGTCTCATTAGAATGAGAATGTCCATCTTTTCCTTTAATTGTCTTCTTTCAGCATCTCTCGGGGGGATAACATGATTTGTAGTAAGATGGCATTTGTCCTATGGTGTGCACTGCAAATAGTCTAATTAAACAGAATATTATTCTTCTATAAAGATTACTTTTTATGTTTTATTCATTTTTTTTTTCCCCAAAATGATTCTCTCTAACTTCCAAATATACCATCATAAATTTATCAGACTATCTTAGAAGAAAATTGGTTTTATCAGGTAAGTTCTTTTTCACAGTTCACAAAGCTATACAAAGAGTGTGTGAACAGATAAACACTTGCCATAAGATTTAACTCAAAAGCACAAAGTGTTAACCTTTTGTAAACTATGCTCAAAATATTCTAACACCATAAATCAGTAGATAATATTTTCCCCAAATCAGAAGTTGAAGTTATTATCAAGAAAAGAAGCTGCATATGTTTATGTATTATTAAAATGCAATTCTTTATAGAGGTTTAAGGCATATTGTTTAACCAATATTTGTGCTCATAGTATATTCACCAATGTATACGTAGCCTATTCTTGCACAAACCATTTCTCTGTAGTGAAAATTTTTGAAACAGTTATTTGTCACTGATATTTACTGAAGTGCACATTACTTAGGTTTGCTAATTCCATTTTCCAAATGTCATATTTTACAGCATACCAATGCAAATCATTATTTATATAGAAGTAATTAAGAACAAAGTACAAACTTCAATAATGTGTACCAATAAATAAAAATAACACTAAGTCGATTCAGTTTAAATTGCGCAAAAAGAGAGATTCTAGATAGTTGTGCAAAAAATATGACAACTTTTACAGTAAAATGTTAGAATTATTTTTATTTTACAAAAACAAGTACATTTTCATAGGCAGTGATGTTATGGTGAAAAAAATTATTCAATATTTTGTGCAACTACTCCATCCAACAGTCATGGCCAAGTAAAAGGATAGTGTCATACACAAATGTATCTTTCATTATGTAGCCTACATAAATAACTGGGAAATTTGGTTAACCACTTAAGGACCGAGCCTCTTTCTGAGATTTTTTATTCTTTTTGCTAGAAAATTACTTAGAACTCACAAACATTATATTATTTTTCTAACACCCTGGGGAATAAAATGGTGGTCATTGCAATACTTTTTGTCACACTGTATTTGCTCAGCGGTCTTACAAGCGCAATTTTTTGGGGGAAAAAAAACACTTTTTTTAATTAAAAAATAAGACATCAGTAAATTTTGCCCAATTTTTTTATATTGTGAAATATAATTTTACGCTGAGTAAATTGATACCCAACATGTCAGGCTTCAAAGTTGCACCCGCTCGTGGAATGGTGACAAACTTTTACCCTTAAAAATCTCTATAAGCGATGTTTAAAAAATTCTACAGGTTGCATGTGTTGCGTCACAGAGGAGGTCTAGGGCTAGACTTATTTCTCTAGCTCTAAAAATTGTGGCAATACCTCACATACATGGTTTGAACATCGCTTTCATATGCGGGCGCTGATCAAGTATGTGTTCACTTCTACATGCAAGCTTGTCGGAACGAGGCCCATTTTAAATTTATTTTTTTCTTATTTATTTTACCTTTTATTTTTAATTTTTACACTGTTTTTAAAAAAAAAAATGGGGTCACTTTTATTCCTTTTACAAGGCATGTAAACATCCCTTATAATAGAAAAAAAGCATGACAGGACCTCTTAACCACTTCAGCCCCGGACCAATTGTCAGCCTAAGGACCAATTTCGTACTGCACTGTTTAACTGTTAATTGCGTGGTCATGCAATGTTGTACCCAAACGAAATTTGCGTCCTTTTCTTCCCACAAATAGAGCTTTCTTTTGATGGTATTTGATTGCCTCTGCGATATTTATTTTTTACGATATAAAAGGAAAAAGACTGAAATTAAAAAAAAAAAGATATTTTCTACTTTTTGTTATAAGGAAAATCGAATGAACTAAATTTTAGTCATACATTTAGGCCAAAATTTATTCAGCCACATGTCTTTAGTAAAAAAAAAATGTCAATAAGCGTATATTTATTGGTTTGCGCAAAAGTTATAGCGTCTACAAACTAGAGTGCATTTTCTCCAATTTACACAGCTTTTAATTTATGACTGCCTATCTCATTTCTTGAGGTGCTAAAATGACAGGGTAGTACAAACCCCCCCCCCCAAATGACCCTATTTTGGAAAGTAGACACCCCAAGGAAATTGCTGAGGGGCATGTTGAGCCCATTGAATATTTTTTTTTGTCCCAAGTGATTGAATAATGACACAAAATTTTTTTTTTTACAAAAAGTTGTCACTAAATGATATATTGCTCACACATGCCATGGTTATATGTAGAATTGCACCCCAAAATATATTCTGCTGCTTCTCCTGAGTACAGGGATATCACATATGTGGGACTTTTTGGGAGTCTAGCCGTGTACGGCACCCCGAAAACCAATCACTGTCTTCAGGATTTCTAAGGTTGCAAATTTTTGATTTCACTCCTCACTACCTATCACAGATTTGAAGGCCATAAAATGCCAAAATAACACAAAACTCCCCCCAAATGACCCCATTTTGGAAAGTAGACACCCCAAGGAAATTGCTGAGGGGCATGTTGAGCCCATTAAATATTTTTTTTTGTCCCAAGTGATTAAATAATGACACACAAAAAAAAGTTTACAAAAAGTTGTCACTAAATGATATATTGCTCACACATGCCATAGTTATATGTGGAATTGCACCCCAAAATATATTCTTCTGCTTCTCCTGAGTACGGGGATACCACATGTGTGGGACTTTTTGAGAGCCTAGACGCGTACGGCACCCCGAAAACCAATCACTGCCTTCAGGACTTCTAAGGGTGCAAATTTTTGATTTCACTCCTCACTACCTATCACAGTTTCGAATGCCAAAATAGCACAACCCCCCCCCCCCAAATGACCCCATTTTGGAAAGTAGACACCCCAAGCTATTTACTGAGAGGCATGTTGAGTCATGTTGAGTCATGTTGAGTCATGTTGAGAAATATTTTATATTTTGCCACAAGTTGCAGGAATATTACAATTTTTTTTTTGCACAAAGTTGTCACTAAATGATATATTGCTCACACATGCTATAGGCATAAGTGAAATTATACCCCAAAATAAATTCTGCTGCTTCTCCCGAGTACGGGGATACCACATGTGGGGGACTTTTTGGGAGCCTAGGCAAGTACGGGACCCCGAAAACCAAGCACTGCCTTCAGGATTTAAATATAAAACGCTACCAAAAAAAACTGTTAGCGATCGCAGGGATCAGGCCTGACTCTGCGAACGCTGCAGTTATGTGTTTAGTGTTTTGTAAGTGACAGTGATCGATTGATACTGCACTTGGGTGGGCTGGGTGGAGGGGCAAAATGCAGGTGCTAGCAGGTATCTGGTCTGATCCCGCTAACAATGCGTTTTTTTGGAACCCTAAACTGCTAGAGACGCTAGTATAGATCTGAATAGATCAGATATTGATCTGTTCAGATACTATACCACTACGGGAGGTGTATGCTTTACACGTGGGTGTTAGCGGTACTGGCACTAACCTAGCGCTGCCTGGGGTGACGCACACCCTGACCCTAAAACCTAATTGATATCACCCGCCGGGTGATCAGGGGGTTAAGCCTTTATTGGGTAATAAATGGTGGGTGCCCTGATGCTATGAAAAGCAAACTAACTAACCAGAGCCACCCGTAACACTTATACGGTGATTACTGGTAAAAGGGTTAACTAGGGGCAATCAGGGAGTTAAAATCTTTATAAGGTAGTATATGGGGGTCCCTGACGCTACATAAAAACCTGACGAAGAACCTAAGTAACTAACTGGCTAACCAGCGTCACCAGTGGCACTTATACGGTGATCGCTGGTGAAAGGGTTAACTAGGGGCAATCAGGGGGTTAAAACCATTATTGGACAGTATATGGGGGTACCTAGCTCTATAAAAACCTGGCGGTGAACCTAAAAAAATAACTAGCTACCTAACGGCACCAGTGACAATAATGCAGCGATCAGAAAAACGATCGCTTAGTGACACTGGCAAAAGGGAGTGAAAGGGTTAACTCTAGGGGCAATCAGGGGGTTAAAACTTTATTGGGGGGTGGTAGGGGGCTACCCTGCACCTAACACTAACTGCCCTGACAGTTTTTACTGTCACAACTGACACGAAATGCAGTGATCAGTAAATAAATGCTCTCTGCAATCAGTGACACTGTGACTGGGAGGGGGAAGGGCGGCGATCGGGGGGGGGGGGTGATGGGGATGATTTGTGTGCCTATGTGTACCTACATGTCAGTGTAGTGTTGGTGCACTTACTATTGTGTTCTCCTTGCAGTCCGGTCAAAAAGACCGCCCCGAGGAGAATGACATCACTTCCTCCCTGCCTGTGTTTACACTACACAGGCGGGGGAAGCTTCTCATTCGCCAGGAGCGACCGAGAGGGGATGGCCAGAAACCAACGGCCATCCCCTCATCCCGGATCGCTCCTGAAGCGAAACGGACTGCCGCAGCCAGCAGGAGGGGGTCCGATCGGACCCCCCACCCGCTGGAAGGCAAGCACGTACATGTACGTGCTTGTGCCTGTCGGTGCCATTCTGCCGACGTACATTGCCATGCGGCGGTCCTTAAGTGGTTAAGTATGAGATCTGGGGTCAAAAAGACCTCAGATCTTGTATTTACACTAAAATACAATAAAAAATAATGTAATTTTAAAAAAAGCTGTCCCTTTAAGAGCATTGGGCAGAAGTGATGTTTTGACGTCGCTCCTACCCTGCAATGATATGTAGATGGCTGGGGGGCATCTTCCCCTCACTCATCTCCATGTCAGGCTAGGGAGAGGATCCGGTTGCCTTCGCCGCTACCGACAGCTCAGGTAAGCGGCGGAGGGCACCGATTAAAGTGATCTTGGGGCGAATCTGCCACAGAGATCACTTTTATCTTGAAGCAGACCGCCCGCTCTTGAAGAGGATACTGGGGTTATGGTAGCTAGCTGCTACCATAACAACGGTATTTCTCTTCAAAGTAGTGGTGTAAAACAACGGTGGGCGATTTGGAAGTGGTTAAATAGTGGGTAAAGCCAGTTTGTCCCTATAAAAAAAGAAGACTAGCCTGAAAAGATAAGTATCTTCAGCAATGGCCACACGTGTGTATGCTGGATGCCTGGCACCCCTCTGTGCTCTATGGTTCCTTCTGCCAACAGTTATGGCACTACATGGTCTGTATATGTAAACAAGGCAGGGCTCCATCCTGGCAGGGGGAAGTGATGGATTTTCTTTCCCTGCAAAGCAAGGAATAAAATCCATCACATCCTTAAGTAAAAACAGCACACATAGTACACACAAACACTGGTTAAGCACACATTTAACCTTTTGATCGCCCTAGATGTTTAACCCCTTCCCAGCCAGCGTCATTAATACAGCGACAGTGCATATTTTTGTCAAAGCTTAGTTGAAAAAGCTGAATTTAGAAGCTGATTGGCTACAGTACCATGTACAAATGCACCAGATTTTGCACCCTTCAGTTTTAGTAAATAAACCCCATTGCTTCAGTCTTATTGAGGTGCTCCGACCACTGTTAAAGATGCTTAATGACTTTACCTAGTGTATTTACAATGGACATTTATATTTCATTTTTTTATTCCTATTTTTTATGCAATTCATTGGTTCGCTTTACCTTCACTTTTGCGCCAGTTTTTTTCTGCAGTTTGTCAATGCAGATGACTTTATACATTTGTCTAAACCTCCACTGCTGCTTATTTCCAATTCTTTGAAGAAGGTTTTATAATCTTTGATAACGTACAATAACATTTGGCCGTTTACTTTTGTAATATGTGATAGAGCTACATTACCAAATATTTTTTGAAACATATGTTTAGTAATCAAATACTATACTTTGAAGCTTTGAATCACAGAACATTTGAAAAACAGCACCTGTTAATATACCTCAAGGTCATCAACTGTAGGAAGCAAAAATCAACGCAGGACTAAAAAGTCAGGCAAAGCTAATGAAGAGTTCCTGGAGTCTCAGCAAACTCTCTGATAACTAGAACTGATTTGACCCTTTTCTTTGTATTTTAATGGGTGACTGTATACCTTTGCTACTTTCCACTGGATTTATGTTTTTTTCTTTCATGAATTATTTAAATGCTGCAATTTCCAATCTACAATTACTTTTCAAAGAAGCTGAGATGGGGGGGAAATAATCACAATTTAAACTACTAAAAACTGCATGACACCAGCAGAAAGCAACACTTTGGACCTGTAGTTAATTTTTCCAAATGCTTCCTTCTGTGAATAGCTCATTATTTCTTCCTTTTCTGTCTTATTAATTTGCACAGCATATACAACAGCAACATGATTTTTTTAAAGACTTTATTTAAACAATAAGTAGACAGTAGGCAATTGTTTGCAAAGTTTTTCTTATTTTACCCACATATAGCTTTTCAGACATCTCCTTTTATCGAAGATAGATACATCAAATGAAATAAAACATGTTACATTTATCAATAATGTTCAGTTGGTGTTGGCCAACAATGAGCGGGATTGGTCCATACAGTCAAGAGGTGTATTTTTGGTTGTGTAATGGATGATGGAGTGATAGGCCAAGAAAGAAAGTGATATGGTATCCAGTGGGGTAGTCATCAAGCAGGGTTAAATGTGTTAGTTGGATCTCTACATTAAGAGCACCAGATATAGCTTCTGCGTGTTTCTCTAACTATGATGGACCTTGCCACCAAGGTCCCATTGTCTGTGGATGAATTTTGCACAGATTACATTAGAAGAGGGGTAAAATGAATGGGAAAGAGCATAGGAAAGGTAAGAACAGTATTATGCATATAATTATTGGCCTGTCTCTCCATAGGCTATCCCCTCTTCAGTCTAAATGCTGCTGCCAGACTTATCCACCTTACCAACCACTCAGTGTCAGTGTCTGCCAACCCTCTCCTCCAATCCCTACACTGGCTCCCAATCACCCAGCGAATTAAATTCAAATTACTAACCACAACATACAAAGCCATTCACAACTCTACCCCGAGCTACATCACCAATCTTGTCTCCAAATATCACCCAAATTGCCCCCTCCGCTCTTCTCAAGACCTCCTACTCTCAAGCTCTCTCATCTCCTCCTCCCATGGTCGTCTCCAGGATTTCTCCAGAGCCTCTCCAATCCTCTGGAACTCGCTACCTCCACTGGTCCGGCTAGCCCCTACTCTTGCTACCTTCAGGCGATCCCTGAAAACTCATCTCTTCAGGGAAGCCTATCATGTCTCCAACTAATATCCTACCACTTCCATCAGCTCATTCCCCAGAGTTATAACCTTTTGTACAACTTGCCCCACTCTATTAGATTGTAAGCTCTTCTCAGCAGGGCCCTCTTAATCCTCCTGTATTTTATTGTATTGTAACTGTATTGTCTCCTTTTTATATTGTAAAGAGCTGCGTAAATTGCTGGCGCTATTTAAATCCTGAATAATAATAATAATAATTAAAATAAAATAGAGGCAGAATTGGACTCTGATGGCTTTACATGAATACTGGATGCTCATAGCAGTAATATAAAACTTCAAACATGTTGATCTGATTCCTCATTGGAGACGTTGACCAGTGTCTATATTTAGCATAGCTAATGAGCTTCCTTTTCCTAACCAATCTGTGTCAGGGAAAGCCAAGAGCTATCAGTGGAGAACTGTTTCTTGAAAATAACTTGGAAATTTCAGCAGCATTATGAAAACATTTCTACTCTTTCATTGAGTCACTAAAAGAAAAAAAACCTTTGCAATATACAGTATATCCACAAATGAGTAAAACATGTAGTTATTATCTGAAATTAGTATACATTATTCTGTTTAAACATCAGGAAGGAAAATGGTTGTAAACCTCAGACATAAAATATGAACAAAGCATATCCCCCTATAGTGTGCACTTGTCTCAATCTAGAGCACTAGCTGTAATTTCTCCCTGCTGCCTCCTTCTTCTGCTATCAACATGAGTCACTTTTGACAATTTTTTCTGACACCAAGAGGTAAAAAGGTGACAGGGGAGGGAGCCCCAGCACGCAGCCTATGATTGACAGCCTCAGCTCTGTTCATGTGTGCTGTGTGAAATAGGTGTGTCCCTTCCCTCCAATCAGCTCTCAGAGTTCTTCTGACTGAGATCTGCAGAGTGTAAACTCAGCTCTCCACCCCCTACTTTCTGAAATCTCAGACAAGCTGTATAAATTCTGTACTTTAAAGGGCTAGAGTTAAACAGGTACAACTTACGTAGGAGGATTTGTTTCATCTATGTGTATTAGTCAAGGCTAGTCACTTCAGTAGCATATGTAAAGGTTTACAACCACTTTGAACAAAATCACACCAATTAACACCCAACAATACTTTAGGTGTTTTGACTGATCAAATAAGAGATCAGTGGACCATTATCTCTGTTTGTGATTTTGGGTAAAGAATCACTACGCCCCACCCTAAATATTCTACATAATAGATCTCATGTCTGCACTGAAAAAGCATTTGTTTTCTACTAGCTACATATTATGATGTAATGGTTTAGATACACTAACACTAGTTTTGCATTTTGTGTGTATATTTGTTGTTACTATTGGTGCTATTGATACTCTTATTTCAAAATGTTCATAACTGGAAAAAAAGAATTTCTGATTATCTAGCACTCGGAACAATATCTTCAGTAGGTGCAACAAGGAATGTTTTCTGATGGTGTGAAAAGCAGTAATCATCAGAAAATACTGAAAACAGAAAGTGAAAGTGAAGAAGAAATCCATTGACAAATACAATTGAATAGGTTGCTGTTTTCTTGCTACTCTTATATATTCTATAGCCTTCCAAGAATCCTGAATATTTGATTATCTGTCAACCTTTGTGGTCTTGAGGGTGTCTGATTATCAGATCTTTGCTGTAAAAGTTTATAATGTGCCAGTATTTTTCTGAGCTGTTCTCTTTTTCATTTTGTAAGTCAGTATTACAAGGCATATATACTTGATGATGTAGATGTGATGGTGCAGCTGTTGCTCTGATACAAATGCCAGGAGAACACTGAAGACAGAAAGTGATGTGAAACGCGTCCTTCCTCCCTGTAATTGCTTTCCTTTACCTGCAACTCAGCATTGAAAACACCTAGCCTTTAGCGCCTTTATAGCAGTGCACATAAAAAAAAAGCTGGAGCTTCAACATGTTCTAATTACATTAAAACATTCCTAAATAGTAGTAAATAAGAAAAAGAAGTACCTATCTATTGTACCATTCTATATCTCAAATTGGAAATGAGATATTTGCTTAATTGTTGTGAATGAGTATGTGCTCTGTAGTGATTAATGTATCAACTGTTTTTTTTGTATTTGTAGTTACAGTGATATCAGCACATGATTTGAAATAATCTGTCTGCTTTTTGAAAACTGTGTTTTAGCAGTAAATAATAATAATAATTATAATTATAATAGTATTACTATTATTATTATTATTATTATTATTAATATTATTATTATTATTATTATTATTATTATTATTATATCATTATGACAGTTATAATGTTTGATCCAGTAAACCCATCACAGAATCACTAGTAAAATAGTAAAAGTAAAAATACAACTTATCCACATCTCTTAAATCAGAAATTCAACCTTGAGTACTATAAAGTGTGAAATTCAGAGAGTGTTCACAAGTCTCTTCAGTAAAATGAACGATTATTAATAATTGATCAGCCTAATCTGCTTATGTACATAAACCCGTGAACCATGAAATGGACATACACGTTTGGTTCTATTCCAAAAAATAAATAAATATCATGAGCAATAAATAAAACCATAATTATATAACAATGGTAATATTCATTTTAATAGCAAACCTAAACATTTTTTTTGCTGGAAGGAGTTTAGCTATTAGGATTAATTTAAGATAGTTAATATATATACCGTAAATATATGTGTGTGTGTGTGTTTCTTTTTGTATTATTGTATATATTGTAAATCTGTGGTATTTACAAATCAATTCATATTTATGTTGTCTGACCAGTATAATAAATGTGCATTTTTTGTTTGCTTTCCTGTTTGAGTGGACATGGGAACAAAATAGAAGCCAAATACTGAGGATAAGACCCTTCAGCAGTTTTAGTAGCAGAAATTCCTTTCCTATTACTCAAGATAAGAGGCTTCAATGTCAAGTTAAAAATTTCTAGTAGTAGTGATGGCACATTGCAGAAAGGAATTCTTATCTCTACACAGCCCCTCAGGAAAACAATGCATGGCACAAGTAACAAGTCTGTTATTTCCTTTCCAGTTTACATAGAAAAATGTGATGTCTTTAGTCTTCCAGCTATTTAGCTATGAGTTTGTGTATGGTAGCTCTGCTTTCCCGAATGCGGCCAGAAGATGGCATGCTCTCTACATTGATTGAGTTCTGTCATGCAGTATTTAATGTTTACATTTTTTTCCACTGAAGTATAAAATTGCAAAACTACATTTTTAAATAGACATGGTTATCCTGTAACTCCAGGAATTTTTCAGAGAATAATAAACAAAATATGCAACAGTAATTAAAGGACCAGCCAACCTAAAACAAAAATGCTACTATAAAGGACTTTCCTAAAATATTAATGTAGCTGAGCATGTAAGCACATACATACCTGCACAGAAAAACAGACACTTGACATTTATATAATGGGGTATTTGACATTTATTGTTTTATGTTAACTGCAAGTTAAAGAAAAAAAGAGATATGAAATTTTTGTTAAAAAACTATACAGAAAGTTAGCTATGTATTGGGAAGCATGCACTTAATACTATATTCATTCTAAACATTGTTCTGGTAAAATTCTGAGGAATTGAAATGCTATGTGAACGTTAGTAATAATTCTTTAACATAAAACGCACTGCATTGTGGGATTCATAGTTCTTTCACGGCGTGATGCCGAGTGCCTTTGCATATGTAATTTGTGTTTTTTTTTTATAAAGTTTCGCTGGGACCTTAAAACAGAGGAACATTTGTCCGTGGAGGCCGACTGCAAGATACTGCCTAACACAGTGAGGGTTCACTCACATAAGCACTGACTTCTCCACATAGTGAGTCACATTAGCTTTGGTAAGCACATTCACATGTGGGTTGAAAGGACACGTGGTGTTTTTCCTCTGCTTGGACTTCTGATTTGGGATCCGCGGATGAATTCTTGTGTTGCTATATCTTGGAATTTATCTATTATATTATTTAGTGTTGGACTTTTCTTACTTTCCTGCATGAAATTTATATTTTTTGTATTTATTCTTTATGACATTTGAACTTTTCACTTTCTATATTATTTGAATATCATTTTTTTTTTCATGTTATTTATGTTAATCACTAGTTGCACATTCATGTCTATGGTTCACTTCATTTGAGGTAGCGTGGCATCTTACAGAGAAAAAGTATATGTTATGTATGTTATCCTATACAACTTTTACTGGAGGTTATTTTTAGTTATCTTTCACCATTTGCGCCATACTTCTTTTATTGTTATTTACATACTTCTCCTTTATATTAGATTGAACAAATCACTAAAATCACACATGAGCTTTAGCACGTTAATGTACTTCCAAAAGTTATTTTCAGCTGTTCAAATCTGCAGCATTCATTAAAATTATATCTGGAGATCCTGTCATAAAGGTCCTTGTTCAGGAACTTCCTGTAATGAGGTGACAACTGACTCTCAGTCATGTCCCTAAACTTTCACCCTGTCACATGCCTCCTTGATGCATGGTGCATGGTCCATTGTAGTCACTAAGAAGTATCTCCTCCAGAGTAATAATGTGACGTAAGATGAGAAATGTCTAAAAAATGCTGAAGGACATCAGCCGCATAGAGAGAAGGATGAAAAAAATATAAAAAAAACGAATTGTATTTAAAAAAATGGTAGTTGTTTATGATACACATTGAATTAGCAAACTAAATGTTAGAGTGTACACCTACTTAAAGTGCATCTTTTATAAACATTGTGTTACCATATTTAGTCCATGTTTTTGGTGTATGCCAAGACATTCAAAAATGCCAGAAGCAAGATAATGTACTGGAAAAGTAACATCTTATACATTAACCTACACTTACAAACCTGTTTTTAAAGGCTAAAATAAAAAAAGAAAGCGTACTAACTTGATTTTAATAAGGGAAATTAGGTAATTGATTTGTATGTCTTTCAGTGGAAATTTACATATTCACTAGTTAAAATTCAATCACCACATTTTTTGCCACATAAAGATCTCAAGTCCAAAAAGGTAAAAACAAATCATAGATGCTTTCCATGTGCTTATACATTTTTTCTATAGACATGCTGTTTAATAAGGGGAAACTCCACTAGCTTTAGGTATTTTTTTTAAGGTTTTTTAAGGTTATACAGTATATGTTTAAATTACATTTAAACTTGTTTTCACAATATACATATAAAATATTTGTTTTACAGATAAACATTAAAAAAAATAATCCCAGGTCACTATAGGTTTTCTATAGAGAAAGCACAAAAGAGTTCTGTCTAATGTTTGAATGTACATTTCAGATTGATCTACTGAGCTCTGTAAACAACAGACTTCTTACAACAGAAATGAATGAGAAATTGGAAGTCATGTGAAAGGGAGCCTAAACCTCCACCTACTGGCTCAACGTGAGACTATAAAATATTATTATATGATGTATTACATTCACTTGCATACTACTGTGATTTTCATCTACCTTTTAGTGTAAAAAGTGAGAGGGTCAATGAAAAACAGAAAAGTACCATGAAAAGGGAAGAGAAGGTAAATATAGACAACCAAGTATATAAAGAATATATATCAGTCAAGGCACTGACAGAAAATGTGTGAAGAGGTTATCCTGCATTGCCATAATGTCTAGAGCTCTAACATTTAGCTCAGTCTGAGAGAGCTTGTCACATAGCTAGTTCAGACATTTAATTGTCCCAAAATAAGAACCACTGAATTCTTCGTGGTTCCTTATTTATAAGCTGATATCTTAGTTCCATTCTATTTAACACTAGTATGAAAATAAAAGCATAACTGCACACCTTGTGTTAACTAAAAGCAACAATGATTGTGTGTGTGGGACAATTGCACACAAGATAACATTTCCACATCAAGTTGTAGAGAATGTCTCCTTTTATGAGAAATCCATAGTGCGGAGCTGCTCTTAGGAGCTGTTGATCTATATCATTTTGCAGAGTAATTTCCATGTTTGACTTTTCCATTTCTAAAACTCAGACTGGTATGAAAATATGACATATTCTTTTCCTAAGGTCTAAATTACATTCCATGATTCCTTTGCAAAAGTAACAAATCAGTTCCAGTAAGCCCATTTTAAAATATAGATTTTCTTAAATGAGTAGTCCAAATCAAAATTTTCCACTGGCAAACTCTGAGTGTCCCAGTAAATAGCATATATGGTACACATATTCTTTCATTTTTCTTCCAGGGCTAGTTTACCTCAGTTCTCAAAGGTCCTGAATGCCTTGGGGTCCCACGCTTCCCAACCACCCGCCGCAGTTATACTGCAGCAAGGTGACTGGATAGAGCAAAATGCTGTAGGTGTGCGCTGGTCCGTTAATGTGATATAGAGGGCAAACTCTGCGGGAGTGCGCCTGAGTGTCCGGTGGACTCGATATCTGCCGGCAACTCGCGATTGCGGTATACAGAGGCAGGATCGAGATCTTCCTATGTGAACAAGATGGATCCCCATTCTGACAGGGGAAATTATGGAGTCATTGGGAACAGCAATCTCTGTGGTGCTCCAGGCAGCCCATCCCCCACACAGTTAGAGCACACCCAGGGAACGCAGTTAACCCCTTGATCGCCCACTTGTATTAACCCCTTTCCTTCCAGTGTCATTTATACATTAAACAGAGCATTTTTATAGCGCTGATCAATGTAATGATGTCACTGGTCCCCAAAAAGTGTAATTTGGGGTCAGATTTGTCCGCCGCAATCCCAATAAAAATCACAGATCTCTGCCATTACCAGTAAAAAACAAAAAATAAAAATAAAAGTCCCTAAATCTATCCCATAGTTTGTAGACGTGATAACTTTTGCACAAACCAATCAATACAGGGCTATTGCAATTTGTTTTACCAAAAATATGTGGAAGAACATATATCGGCCTAAACTGAATAATACTTTTTTATATTTTTTTGGATATGTATTATAGCAGAAAGTAAAAAATATATTTTTTTCAAACTTGTCACTCTTTTTTTTGTTTATAGCGCAAAAAATTAAAACCGCAGATCAAATACCACTAAAAGAAAGCTCTATTTGTGAGAGAAAAGGACGTCAATTTAGTTTGGGTACAGCGTCGCATGCACAATTGTCAGTTAAAGCAACGCAGTGCCAAATCGTGAAAAAATTACCTGGTCAGGAGATGGACAAATCCTTCTTCTGGGGCTGAAGTGGTGGTGTTCTGCCTGGGGAAAAAAATTATAGTCAGCAGCTACAAATGCTGTAGCTGCTGACTTTTAATATGTAGACACTTACCTGTCCAGGGAGCCCGCGATGTCGGCACCCCCGATGATTTTCGGCTGTCGGGTGCTGCTGCCACCATTCGTTGTAAGGGAAACCAGCAGTGACAACTTTCGGCTTCACAGCCGGTTTTCTACTGTGCATGCGCAAAGCACTATGTGTTTTCTAATTGGCCCGGCAGTAGGGAAAGGAGGGGGGGCGAACTTCTGAGGGACGGCAGTGGGGGAAGGAAAAGGACGAACTTCCAAATGTGGCACCAGAGGGGGGGAGGAAGCAGATCTGCGGAAGTTACACTTTTGGGTGGAACTCCACTTTAACCTCCCTGGCGGTACGATTATTTCGGATTTTAGGTGCTAAAAGCGGTACCATTATTTTGCATGAAAATTTGGCGTTTTATATTGTAGTCCTGTAATTCTTAGGAATAACTCACTTAAATCTGTCCAAACCAGAGTCTAGCAGACATCCCGGGTATGATAAAGTTTGAAAAATGAAATCATAAATTATAATATAATAAATAATTATAAATAATTGTGCCAAATAATAATATAACAATAATAAAAATTATTCAATAATGTAATCAAATCAAAAACACAGAAATTTGCTCAGTTGCAGAATTGTCACTGTCATTACTTTTCAGTATTTGATGACGGATCTCCCCACAAATCGCTATCGCTCAATTCTGCAAGTGATTTTAATTTATTATCGCTGTTTTCTAGCTGGTCTAAAACCATTTTTGATGTAAAAGGACAGTTTTGGTTGCTATGGACAATCTCCAGTTTCCAGGCATAAAGAACAGTTTTTATTACATAAAACTGCATGCAGGACACTGGGCAGACCACTAGGGACAACGGGGATGTGAAATATTTACATACAGCAATGTAATCTGTAAGATTACATTATACTGTATGTTTACTGTTTGTTTCACTTTTTTAATTTGGCGCCGATCTCCGTCCCCGTGCGTCGCAACGCTCGCAGGGCACGGAGATCGGCGATGTGATGCATCGAGCGAGACACGGCTCGCTCGTACAGCGGGGAGACAACGCTGGATCCGAGGGAGAAGGTGAGTAAACCTCCTCCTGGATCCAGCGATGCGGTCCCGAGTCTGGCTCGGGGATACCGCTTTTGGTATGAAAATTCCACCCCGAGCCAGACTCGGGAATACCGTCAGGGGGGTTAATACCACTAAAACATTGCTCTGATGTAGTGGAGCAGTATCACTTATCTGCTTAATTGAAATTTACCAACTGTAAACTCAATTACTTCAAGCTCTTGAGACCCAATTGCAACTGTGTCCACTACAATCATTCTGATTTCTCTACTGTGTTAAACATCATAATTGTGGCCAAAAACCTCCAGTTGAACCAACTAGTCTGGATTTGTGGAGACATTATCAAAACTATGTACGGGATGTCAACATGCTCACAGGGGTTTGCCGCCTACCTATTGTTTAGATATTTGTATTACCGGTATATTAATTTCCTAGAAAAAAAACTATTTTTTGAAACAAGTTTTTTGTGAGTCACTTGACCAGAAAATCCCATCAACATTAGAAGCAAAACAGTAAATATGGTCTATAGAGGAAATATTTGGAATCTGGCTCAACTAAATCACTATTTCTAATATTTAAAACTTTTGTTAAAACATCAATAGGCCTTAGCTATCAATGAGGAGATTTACTAACATCAGTGCACCCAGAATCTTGTGCAACTATGCATAGTATCCAATCAGCTTCTAACATCCGCTTGTTCAATTCAGCTTTGACAATAAAACCTGGAAGCTGATTGGTTTCTATTCAGAGCTTCACCAGATTTTGCAAGCTCCAGTTTTAGTAAGTCTCCTTCAATGTGTCTAATTGTGAAAAAGGTGAATATTGCACTTTAGCAGTCAGTTATATTTTATAATTAAAAAACTTATTTTATTTTAAAAAATTGAATCCGATTGGCTGCTCAAATTATTGGAAAAAGTATGTACAATGCCTAAGTAACACTAAAATTCGTTTTGGATGAAATGCAGATGTTTCAACCCCATACCAATCATTGCAGAGCTTGGTCACTTTCATAGTTTTGCTAATTTTATATTGTAATAAAAGAGAATAAATGAGTCATAAATATCAAAGTACCCCATTGTGAAGTCATAAAGACCCATTTTTCCTATATTTCTTACTGATGTTAAATTATGCCTACATTTTTATTGTGGCACAAATCAATAAGACAATGACTTCAGACTCCTTATTGTTATATCGTCTTTGTGGTAAGGTTAAAGCAGTAATGCAAAGGGTAAGCTTCAAAGTCTTAAAGAGAGGCTTGAATTAAGTAGTAGGTCGTATACATCTTCATGGAATGCACTGTATAGTAGTCTGTTATCTAAATGCCAAAACCACTCTCAAAATGTCACCATGGAAAGAACCAAGAAAAGACTGTAAATGATTCTGCATTTCAGGACAGCTAGTGTCATGTAGGTGGTAAATTATATCTATTTACATACTCCCAAAATCTCTAAAATAAAAGATATCTTAAAATAATGAACAAAAACCAACTTATGCCAGTGTAGTTACAGCCAGAAAAAAAAATGTAACAACGATAGTATAAATGATCAATTCTCAAGTCAAATTTAAACCTGGCAGGAAATCTTTTACAAAGCATTAGCGTTAATGTAAGTATTTTAGAAATGAAGCAATAAATAATTATTTGATAGAAGTATTAGAAATAAATGATTAAAACCAAAAGGAGCAACCATGTAACAGGAAATAAAATACTGTTAAAGTAAATGTTTTTAAAATGTTTTTAAAATTCCTGGCTTGTATCTGAAAATTCTAGTTGGCTGCTTCTTGTTTTAACAGACTAGTAACATTCGTATTGTAAAGACACAGACTTGGAACATTGATGTTGTAAAGACACAGACTTGGAACATTTGTGTTGTGAAGACATAGGGGATTATTTGCTAACAGAAAATCCACTTTGCACTGCAAGTGCACTTGGAAGTAAAGTCACTGTAGATCCAAGGGGGACATGCAAGGAAAATAAAAAAACAGATTTTAAGCTTGCACATGATTGGATAATAAAATCAGCAGAGCTTCCACTCATTTCAGATGTACCTTGCATGTGCATTCACTGATGTGTCCGTGGCTGTTCTGTGTATTCTTTGTTAGCGCCTGCGCACAGGTGTGTGTCTGAAAATGGCAGCTGTACTCCGCAGATGACTTCCCTGACATTGCCCCCCCTTATGGGCAGCCTCCAGATGCCCAGTTGGTTACTCTTCAGGGGGTGACTGCAGAAGAAGGCATGTACCAAGTCCATAGCATGTACATTCTGCTCTGGTTCCCAGAAGTTTTCCTCCGGCCCATAACCTCTCCATATGATTAGGTATTGCAGTTGACCCCTTCTCCTCCTGCAGTTTACAATTGCCTCTACCTCAAACTCCTCATCCCCATTGACCATCACTGGTTCAGGTGGTCTAGACTCCCGATTAGGGAACGGATCAGGCACGGTAGGCTTTAACAAAGACACATGGAACACTGGATGTATACTGAAATATTCCGGTAAAGATAGTTCGTAGGAAACATCATTAATCCTTCTCTTCACAGGAAACAGCCCTAGAAATTTAAGAGCTAGCTTCTTTGATGGACAGGCCAGTCTCAGATTGGTTGTAGCCAGCTGCCTGACAGGAATTGTTATAAGCGAACTCAGCTAGAGGTAAGAGTGATACCCAGTCATCTTGGACAAACGTCGTGAAGCAACGAATGTACTGCTCCAACGTCTGATTAGTCCGTTCGCTTTGAACGTTAGATTGCAGATGGTATGCGGATGACATGGAAAGTTTGATCTTTAAGGCTTCACATAATGCCCTCCAAAATCTTGAGATTTGGACTCCTCGGTCAAAGACAATGTCGATGGGTACCCCATGGAGTCTAACAATTTCCTTAATAAACACTCGAGTAGTCTCTACAGCAGAGGGTGTACCCTTCAAAGGTAAGAAATGGACCATCTTAGTCGGTCAACTATGATAAAGATGGCTGTACAGTCCTCAGAGTGTGGCAGTTCAACTATAAAGTCCATGGAGATCATGGTCCATGGCCTGTCGGGCACAGGCAGAGGTCTGAGCAAACCCCAAGCCTTGTTTCGGGTGCTTTTACTTCGGATGCAGGTAATGCATGTATCTATGTATTTCTTGCAGTCTTTTTCCAGATTAGGCCACCAGAATGTGCGTTGTACTAATTCTATTGTTTTGCGAATGCCGAAGTGACCTGCTAGGGGGTGGTCATGGCAGGATCCCAGAACTGGTATCCGGACTGCTTCTGGGAAGAAGACTCAGTTGCCCTTCTAAAGAAGTCCCTCTCTTGCCTGTAACGTATCTCTGATAGGATCAGGGGTAACTGCGGATGCCTGCTTCAGCTGTGACATAAGATCGGACTGTAGCAACAGAACATTTCCTGCTGGTAAGATGGTATCAGATACTGGTAAGTCCTTAGGATCCTCAAACATGCACAACAGCCAGGTCTATAGGTAATATGGAATAAGAACCTTGAAAAGAAAAGTGCCCATCAGGCCTGGCAGGGTTTCAGTCTCTTGGCAGTCCTTAAATATTCAAGGTTCTTGTGATCTGTATAGATCAATGTTGGCTGAGCTGTTCCCTCTAGCAGTAAGTACCTCCACTCCTCCAGAGTGGCCTTTATGTGAGAAGCTCCCAATCTCCAACATCATAATTCCTCTCCGCAGGAACAAGTTTCCTAGAGAAGAAAGAACTTGGATGGATTAAATTCCTTGGGACAGAACTCCCCTGACTGCACTTTCAGAAGCATCTACCTCCAGGATATAAGGTAGTGCCAGAGCTGGATGGCTTAGTACAGGGGCAGTTGTAAACAGTCCTTTAAGAGTCTCAAAGGCAGCCTGGGCTTCAGGATACCAGCAGAAACAAACACCCAGTTTAGTGAGTTGGGTAATGGGTGTGACGATAGCTGAAAAGTCCTTAATGAATCTGCAATAAAAATTAGCAAACCCCACGAACCGCAGGATCCCTTTCTTATTAGTGGGTACTGGCCAGGTCAGGATTGCTGACACCTTTTGAGGGTCCATTTCAATCCCTCCGGTGGAGATGATCAAGCCCAAGAACTGAATACTTTGCCGCTCAAACTTGCATTTCTCAGGTTTGGCATAAAGTCCATGTAAGCGGAGATGGCAGAGAACATTCTTTACATGTTCCCATTGATCTGCAAGGGAGGTGGAGAACACAAGAAGGTCGTCTAAGTAAACAATGACAAAAATGTCCAGATAGTCTTTGAAAAAGTCATTGATGAAGTGTTGAAATGTAGCTGGTGCATTACATAGGCCGAAAGGCATGACAAGATACTCGTAATGGCCAAAACGGGTATGGAAGGCAGTCTTCCACTCATCTCCCTCACGTATGCAGATGAGGTTGTAAGCTCCTCTCAGGTCTAATTTAGTAAAGATGGTAGCAGAACAAAATCTTTGGAAGAGCTGTGGGACCAAGGGGAGAGGGAAACGGTTCTTCACTGTAACCTTGTTTAGCTCACGGTAATCTACAGATCGCCATAGTGAATGGTCCTTCTTCTCTACAAAAGAATATTCCAGCCTCGGCAGGTGAAGTAGAAGGGCGGATGAACCCTTTCTGGAGGCTTTCATCAATGTACTCCCTCAGAGTTGCTAATCCTTTTTCAGACAGTGGAAAGATCCCACCAAACGGAATGGCAGCCCCAGAAAGGAACTCGATGGAGCAGTGGTAGACCCTGTATGATGGTAGGGTGTCTGCTCCCTGCTTTCTGAAAACATCCAGGAACTTGTGATAAGCCCTAGGCACCTTTTGGCAGAGTTAAGCATCAATGTCCATACACAAAAGAGTGGCGGGTGCAACAGTGGGATTGGATAGGCAGTGCTCCTGGCAGTAAGATGATTGGAACTTGATACTACTGGATCTCCAATTGACCACAGGATTATGGGCCTGTAGCCACGGAAGACCCAAAATGACAGGGAACAGCGGGGAAGAGATTGCATCTAGGCACAAAAGTTCTTTATGACCGGTAGGGTGTCACACTCAGCAGTGGAGGGGTTTCCTGGGTCACCAGTCCAGACTTTACAGAAGAGCCGTTGGCCAAGAATAAGGTAAGTCCCTGTTTCTTGGATTGAAGAGGAATACATTTTTGGGCTGCAAACGCCATAAAGCAAATGCACGCCCCGGAGTCCACAATTGCGGTTGCTGAGATGCTTCTCCTTGGGAGCTGGAAGGTAACAGGAAGCGTCAAGTGAGCAGAGGTTGCTGGCGGGACCGCCTGACTTACTGGAGAAATAGAGAGGTATCCACATCTCTTAGCAGGACAACACTGTACGTAGTGACCTGCCCCGCCACAGTAGAGGCAGAGGTTGCCTTGATGGCATCGTGAATGTTCCTCAGGAGAAAGTGATGGATGAATCAGGCCTAGTTGTGTGGGTGTTACTGTCTCGGGTGTGGAAGGAACCAACTTGACAGATGTTGGCCGGACAGGAACTGGAACCTTAGGCACCATCCATACAGACTGGGGTGGAACTACTGACCTCTCCCACCTGTGTTCTCGTAGAAGACGATCAGTCTGAATTGATCAGTCCTTGGAGCACCCACACAAGCTAACTCATCTTTCAAGTTTTCCGATAAACCCAGGCGGAATTGATGTCGCAGAGCTGCATTTTTCCAATCGGTGTCTGCACTCCAGCACTTGAAGTCCATAACATAGTCCTCAACCGCTCTGCAGCCTTGCCGGAGTCAATGGAGAGAGGATTCAGCAGTAGTGGTTAGTTGAGGGTCCTCGTATAACTTGGACATTGCCTGGAAGAATGGGGACATAGTATTCAGTTGTACGTTCTTTTTTTCCAACAGACGATGGGCCCAAGTTTGGGGCTCGGCTTGAAGCAAAGATATAATGAACCCCACCTTTGTAGCCTCTGCAGAAAAAGTCTGTGGCTGGAGTGAAAAATCTAGCTGACAGGCATTGCAGAATGCTCTGAACTTAGTCCAGTCTCCAGAAAATCTGTCAGGGCTAGACACTCGTGGCTCAGGGGATGTCATCACTCCAGCAGTAACAGCAGAAGAAGGCTGGAGTTGCACATTCTCCTTGAGTCGCACATATTTTTCCTGCAGGGACTTCACCACTTGAGTAAGGCCTGCGAGATACTGGCAGACTTCATGTAGGGGAGAGGTTCCTCTTGCAGGCTCAGTCATGGCTGCTTGGTACTATCACGTACCTGGTGGTTGTAGAGGAAGGCCTTCTGTACAGCTCTGGCTCAAGGGCCGCTGGTAGTGCTAGAGCTGGCGCTGGAGCACGGCAGTGTAAGAGTGCCTAGGATCAGTCTTGAAGTCTGTGTAGGTAGTTGCCAGGAACACAAAGGCAGTAAGCTGGACTTGGCTGGTAGCAGGCAGGAGTGTAGTCAGTTCACAGGCAGGTCTTTGGCAACAGACAGGCAGGCAGATCAGGTGCAAACAGCAGGCAGGAGCATCGTCGAGTCACGGGCAGGTTTAGACAGCAGGAAGGCTGATCAGGTACAGACAGCAGGCAGGAGCGTAGTTGGGTCACAGGCAGGTTTGGCAACAGATAGGCAGATCAGGTACAACAACAGGCCAGAGCGTAGTCAGTGAGTAAGCCCGAACGGTATCAAGAATGAAAACAGGTATCAAGATTTCAGGTAAATGCTGTAGACCAAACAGCAATTAGCCAGTACTGAAGCTGTGTTTAAAAAGGCCGCCTGGCTCTGACGTCAGGCACACTCATGCAAACGCGCATTCACATTCACTGATGTGTCCGTGGCTGTTCTGTGTATTTTTTGTTGGTGCCTGCACACAGGTGTGTGCCTGAGAACGGCAGCTGTACTGCGCAGACGACTTCCCTGACAGGTACTGTTCTAGTCACGGGAAAAATGTGCCACTTTGCAGGCATACTATAGACACCCCCCCCCCCCCCCCCCCACAATATTTAAAGGAATATTTCATTTTTATTGTTTCACTTTAAGCATTAAAAGAATCACTGCTCCCGAAAAAACTTCAGTTTTTTTAAAAAAATTGCATTGATACATATCCCCTGGAGCAAGACCCGGGTCCCCAAACACTTTTTATGACAATAACATGCATATAAGCCTTTAAAATGATTGATGATTTTTCATGTTCTTGTCCCATAGACTTTAACAGTGTTTGTGTGTTCCTCCGAATTTTTTGCCTGTTCGCAAGTTCTGGTGCGAATCGTACCGGGGGGTGTTCGGCTGATCCCTAATAGAATGCATTAACATAAAAAACCTTCTGACATGACAGCCCCTTTAATTACTTTCCTTACCCCTTACCTTCCTTATTTTATGTTTAACAATTTTTGACTGTGCTTTGTCCTTCTAACCCCACCCACTTTTTAAAATTTCAGTTGTTACACTATTTCAATGGAATGCTGACGTTGTGCCCTCTGTGGTCTCTTAATTTTTAGAGTAAAAATAATTCATACCCCTCAGCATTCATGAACTTTTGTACCACCTGACTCAGGGTTACAGGCCAACAGGCTATACTCATGGCCACCTTATCCGTGGGTGTCACTGGAACCACCAGTCGAGTCTGTCGCACGGGAGGCTCTCGGCTGGATATCTGCTGCATGGTAGGGTCCTTCAAGCTGCCTCAACTCTGAGCCCTTGTGCACACGGTCAGAGATTCCGATGGAGTGTGTCCTATCGGACCCTTTTGTCAGATAATCCGACTGTGTGTGGTCTCCATCGGACTGTTTCCGCCGGAGTATCCGACGGACCAAGTTTTCCAACTTGTCCGTAAAATTTTCTGACAAAATGCTCCGATTGGACATACTCTGATCATGTGTAGCCTACTCCAACAGACAAAGTGTCACGCATGCTCATATCAAGTTCCTAGACCAAAGCTATTGGCTACTAACCTGAACGTAGTCCCGTCGTAACGAAATAATGTCATCACGTTATGTACAATCGGATTTTCCGACAACTTTGTCCGACCGTGTGTATGCAACAGTTTCGGACAAAATCCGTCTGACAAAATCTGTCGGACAAAATCCAACGGATTTGGTTGTCAGAATGTCTGACCGTGTGTACAAGGGCTGAGACATTCAGTGTGAATGTTCCTGATTCTCTGTGCACCACTCGAGGTTTGCAAATACGCTACTTGACTTCCTAGTCAGCAGGTGAGTGCTTGGCGATATAGTGTTACAAACCACATGGCATAGCTTGAACTGCGGGCGTGATGATGCAATCACACTGATGCATTTTACGCACAGGTCACGTGAGCTTCCTTAGGGTAACGTTACACGTGCAGCACCAGCCTTTTAATCGCTCTGAAAGGCCCTTGCACTAATTGTCCAGCAGCACCATGTTATACAGATCGCAATCATATTAACCCTAGAAAGGGTCTTAGGTTAGCTATAGTTGCAGACTGATATATATCGCCACCTTGTGGCCATTATTAATAAGGCCCAACACCTCTATATTAAATACACACACACACACACACACACACACACACACACACACACACACACACACACACACACACACACACACACACACACACACACACACACACACACACACACACACACACACACACACACACACACACACACACACACACACACACACACACAGTGAAGGAGTTATAAATCTGCACAGGGCAATGGCTTTGTTCATAGCCAGAATGAGGAGCATCCTAACTTCTGCAGTTGAACAATACAGTACAGTTCATAGCCTAAGGGTTCAGGTTTAAGATACCATTTTGGTAATCCATTAAAAAAAAAAAAATGAAACATAATAATAAGCATAGAAAAACAAAATTTTTGGATTAAGGAACACTTGTAGATTCAATTCTGTGTTTAAACCTTTGGGGGCTAAAGTCCCCAACCTAAATATCTATTATTTTGCCTTTTATAGGAAGACCGTATTGAAGTCACCCTTCTAGTTTCACAATTTTATTACATAAAAGCCCTTTACCTTAAGTCCATCGGGTTGCCCTACCGTGAAAAGTTGAAAAATGTTGAGCGATTGGGTTCTTATCATCCTTACCACATATACTGACTAAATGTTCACCACCTTTATTGGGCGCTTAGTTTTTTCCACATAAAGTTTGTGACAAGGACATTCTAAGATATATATCACATGTGTAGTTCAGCAGTTTATAAAATTGCTGATATGGTACATTTTTTGATGGTCTGCAACGGTAAACACGCTTGTCCAATCCACAAACTTACATATGTGGCACCTCCCACATGGGAACATGCCCTTCAACTCAGCAGTGGCAGTGCATCCATAGAGGGCGCAGAAGCGCTGCCCCCTCTCTCCTGCACCTGTCAATCTTCAATAGATAGATTCATGCATTGCCTGAATCTATCTATTGTCGCCGCTGCTGCCCCTATACAGGTGTCCGGCCCCTTGTCAGGTGCCGGGCATTTGAATTACAGCGGCAGGGGTGCTTTCGGAAGTGCCTGATTAGAGCTGTCAGCTCTAATATGCATCTTGATTAGAGCCGTGGGCTCTAATAGGCTTCCAAATTGGTAAACAGCGGGCGCACTGCTGTGCGTTCGCCTTCTTATGTAGTGCTGTGTTAGGGAATCAAATAAATAGATTCCGTAACACAGACCCACCTCTCAGCCAATCAGGTGCACCGAGTCTGGTTACCTGTCACCTGATTGGCTGAAGCGACAGACGCTGTGATTGGATGCCTATCAGGAGTCCAATCATAGCAGAAGAGGATGGGAGAAGACATTGAGAACTCAGAGGGAGCGTGGAGGAATGCGCTGACCCGAGACAGGTAAGTGCCGAGCAGGGGGGGGGGGGGGGGGGCTACGGCAGCATTTGATGGGGCAAACGTGTGGCAATTGATGGGGCAAACTTGTAGCAACTGATGGGGTAACCTGTGGCAATTGATGGGGCACACTGGTGGCAATTGATGGGGCACACTGGTGGCAATTGATGGGGCAAACTTGCGGCAAATGATGGGGCAACCTTGCATCAATTGATGGGGTAAACTGGCAGCAATTAATGGGGCACACTGGTGGCAATTGATGGTTACAGTGGCTGTGCTTGATGGCACAGTGGTGGCAATTTGTGGGTACAGTGGCTGCATTTGATGGCACAGTGGCTGCGTTTGATGGCCACAGTGGTGGAAATTTATGGGTACAGTGGCTGCACTTGATGGCACAGTGGCTGCATTTGATGGGCACAGTGGTGGCAATTTATGGGTACAGTGTCTACGTTTGATGGCACAGTGGGTGCATTTGTTGGCACAGGGCTGAATTTGATGGGCACAGTGGTGTCAATTTATGGGTACAGTGGCTGCGTTTGATGGCACAGAGACTGCATTTGATGGGCACAGTGATGGCAATTTATGAGTACAGTGGATACGTTTGATGGCACAGTGGCTGCATTTGTTGGCACAGTGGCTGCATTTGATGGGCACGGTGGTGGCAATTTATGGGTACAGTGGTGGCAATTGATGGGGAAAACTTGCGGCAATTGATGGGGCAACCTTGCATCAATTGATGGGGTAAACTGGCAGCAATTGATGAGGCACACTGGCGGCAATTGATGGTTACAGTGGCTGCGCTTGATGGCACAGTGGTGGCAATTTGTGGGTACAGTGGCTGCATTTGATGGCACAGTGGCTGCGTTTAATGGGCACAGTGGTGGCAATTTATGGGTACAGTGGCTACGTTTGATGGCACAGTGGCTGCATTTGTTGGCACAGTGGCTGAATTTGATGGGCACAGTGGTGTTAATTTATGGGTACAGTGGCTGCGTTTGATGGCACAGTGGCTGCATTTGATGGGCACAGTGGTGGCAATTTATGGGTACATAGGCAGTGATAATCCTAACCGGGTCAAGTTAATTAATTACAGTTGGACTCTTATTGGCAGTCAGAAGTCCCCCTCTTGTTCTCTGGGATACTTTCTTTTTAAACTGTCTTAAGGTTCTATGTGGGTATTTTGTTCCCTAACCTTATATAAAACTGAGTCACCCACACCTTACAGTCACATTCTAAGGAGCAGTTCCAACGAATCCAAAGGGTGGTGGCTAGTTGCCTCAAGCAAGGTGGTCTCAGCAGTTTCTTATTTGTAGGTCTTAGAGAGGAGTCTATTGTTTTTAATACAGATCGAGAGGTCCAGGAAGGCAGCCTGCTGATGGTCATAGTTGAAAGTGAAATGAGTAAGCCTCAACATTGCCATACCAAAGCATCAGCACACTGTCTAGGCACCTTAGCTGCACACAGGGCTGGACTTACCAAAGGGCTTGACTGGGCTCAAGCCCATGGGCCCCACCCAATAGGGGGCCCTGCCGAGATACATAGTTGAGTGTACTCGGCTCCGCTCACAGTCACGCCCAATCCCACCCTATGATGGACATAACACAGGGGCTGGGCGTGACTGCGAGCCAAGCCGAGTACACTCGGCTTCTCTCGGCTCCGGGACTGCGAGAGGATCCGAGAGCTGCCGAGAGGACCTGAGAGCCACGAGAGCCGCCAAGAGGATCAAAGAGCCTCCGAGAGGACCTGAGAGCCACCGATATACACAGGACTCTGTATCTCGGCGGCGCCATTTTTAAACTTCAAGACTGAAATGACAAGGCTGCAAATGACACTGGGGAAAGGCTGCAAATGATAAGGCTACACTGACAAGGCTGAAAATGACACTGACAAGGCTGCAGATGGATGGGCAAGGCTGCAGATGGACACTGATAAGGCTGCATTGATGGGCATTTAAAAGTTTTTTCCTTAAACTTCCCTCCTAAAAGTTTTTTTCCTTAAAATTCCCTCCTAAACTTGGGGTGCGTGTTATATGCCGGCATGTGTTATCCCCCAATAAATACGGTAATGTATAGAAGGTAGGACCCGAAAGGGACTCAATCCCAGGGGTCCCTGCCACCCTAAGTCCTGCCCTGTCTACACATGGGGTCAAGGTACATATTTGAACAATAACCCACCTCCTCCTCCCACCACCCCAGATGAAGACAGGTGTATTCGCGTATATATTACCAATTTACCTTATTAAAAATGTTCCGCTGTTAGCCAGTTTTACACTGTATCATCTGTGGTCTAATAATATGTATATGTTGTCAGAGTACACTGTTCATGAGACAGTGTTTGTGAAATCGTAAGGCATCTGCCAAACATTGTAAAGTATTTGTCTATACATTTCTGTTGAAGACTTTTTTTTTTTTACATTTCTTCAGTTACTTCTTGGTTTCTTTCTTGCCTAGGCAAATTATGTCATACATCCCAGGAGTCTTCAGGATGGGAGGAGATGCTTTCTCGGCTAAGCCCCCTCCTGCTTGCATGCCTGAGCTAAGAACAGATGGCTTGCAGGAAATAAATGTCACATGAATTATCTGCCCTTACTCAAGATGGCCACAGGCAGAAATGCTGGGGGATGTTTTTCAAAGAGATTTCTCAGCAAAATAAAGCATAGAGATGTGAATGGATGGGGTAAGTTTGTTTTGAATATTAAAAATGAATTAAATAGTGTTTTTGGTTTGTGGTCTTCAGATGCAGTGCAGTTCTGCTTTAGAGTAGAGCTAATGGGAAAACTTGCAAAAACCAAAAGTGAGAGGAAATCCCTCCAAGGTGAGGGAATCCCTTGTTGTCATCAGGGTAACCGGAAATAGTGTTCCCATTGAAAGCTATCTCCTCTATTATTTTTTTGGGGACAATTTAAAAATTGGGACACTCTTTTATTTTCACTTTCCATTATAACAGTAAACATGACAAACAGAGAGGTTGAATCTCCATAATGGGGGGCACAGACAGCATTAAAAAACAGACAATTGTTCTAATCTCTCTCTACTCTGTCCAAAACTAAAAAAGATTTGCCTTTAGTTATACTTCAAGTTGTGTAGCTTGGTCCAGGATTTACCCTGGCTTATTGACTGGACATAAAAAGACGCAAAAGCCCACTGATTATGCAGCTATGTTCTTTACACTAGCAAGCACAATAGAACCCAAATTGCTCATACTGTCTCTCCCACTTATTCACAGTATAAATTCTGCTGTACATGTGATTACAGGAATTTAATTTAAAAACATAGTTCCACTACTTACAATATTACAATACATACACTAGTTGCATTTGCATGTAATGATTTTCTTTTTAATCAATACAATACAGTAATGTTAATGATTGCTTGTATAGCCTAGCCTAGAGATCATTTTTATGCCAAAGGATCAGCTTGACAACGAGGCACCTAGAATTTGCATTAGCAGGTCAACAATGGCAGCCTATGACTTTATATCATGTAGGTTTTCTTTTTTCGTCAGGTAAGTACTTTAGTTAAAAGTAAACAGATTTCCAGAGCAAGCACCGACACTCATTAACTACCTCTATGCACACTTTCACCTTGTTCCTGTCCAGGCCATTTTTAATTTTTCAGCGCTGTCAAACTTTGCATGACAGTTACTCAGTCATGCAACACATTTTTTTTTTTAGACAGATAGAGCTTTCGTTTGGTGGTATTTAATCACCACTGTTTTTTTTTCTTGTTTTTTTTGTTTTTGCAAAGTAAGAAACAGTACCGAAAATATATATAAAAAAACTTTTGTTGCAGTTTTGCAAATAAATTACTTTTCTTCATACATTTGAGCCAAAATTAATTCTGCTACATTTTATTGGTAGAAATAACCCAAATGAGTGTATATTGTTTAGTCTGAAATGGGAAATATGTTTGAAAATTGATCAGTCCAGGTCCACTGACTGCCTATCTGATTAAATTGTCAGGAAAGTACAAATACTCCCCAAATGACCCTTTTTTGGAAAGTAAAGTCCAAGGTATTTAGTAATACACATGGTTAGTTTTTTGAAGTTGTAATTTTTGTCGATTTTTTTTGGAAAATTAAGAAAATAAATATGTTTTTATTTTATTTTATTACAAACGTGTCATTTTAACAGGTTATTTCTCACATACAGCATGAACATACTCATAATTACTTTTCAAAACACATTCTGCTATATCTCCTGAGTATGGAATACCCCATGTGTGAGACTTTTTCACAGTCTAGATGTAAAGAGGGGCCCAAATATTTACCTGTAGTACATTGCAGGAATCTTGCCATCACTAATTCCAATTGGCTTAGACCTGGTATATCTTGCAAGTTTGTCCATAGTTTTTCAAGTTTAACTGGGCAATCCCATCGCTGGTAAATATAATGTTTAAGTCTAGCATTGTCACCTACATTTTTAATCCATTCCCTTTAAGAGGGTGGATCGGTGACTTTCAGTGTTGCAATATTAATTACCGGTATCAGGCCTGAAATAATGCCCTAGAAATTGCCTCTATTATGAAATTCAAAAGACTCCACTTCCTCCTGAATGCCCAGGATACATCATTTTGGGTTGAGTAGAATACTAAACTAAAGCATGTTGTTAAGCATGTCTGCCACATTCTAAAAGATGTAATTTGGGCAATGCCCCAGTAAGTTAATTAAATTCCCCATGGTCTCTTTTACATATACTGCAAAGTGGGTCTGCCAGAATCCCCATCCTTTGCAACTTAAGGCCCCTTTCAGATGGAGCAGAATCCATTAAGTGGATCTGCCTGCTCAGCACGGTATCTTTCTGCTGATCTCCGCTGGCGGATGACAGGTCCGTATAGTGGACAAGGGCACAGCCCGCTGTTTTCTATAGGGCAGTCCGATGGAAATGAACTGCCTGTCCATTTGCATACGATTGTCATCCGATCCCATCAGATAACCATCCATCTGTTTTTAGCAGAATGGATTGGATGCTACTCCATAGAGAACCGACCGTCAGACCTCATCAGTCCACTGGTGTGAAAGACCCCTTAGTGGAGTGAAATATGGATCATATCAATAGATATGAATGAATGTAAAGGAAAAGTGAAGTACATTGTGGTAAATAAATGATAAATGGTGACTAAAACATAATAAAATCCCAATCCTATTGAACAGAAACAAAATTAGTTCATAAATGAAAATCCCCTCAAATGACTGAGGTGATATGATCTGATGATATGACTGATATGATCCATATTTCACTATCACAGGGATCTACACCTAGAGGCGCTACACTTTTTTATCTTCATTTACATTGGACATTGTTCTAGTGTTAGTAGCTGTACATATTTCATTATTTTGTTTATTTTGGGCTTTAGAGCAGCAATTCTTTCACCTTTTTTCCCTTAGTGGAGTGTGATGGGTGTGCAATAGGATATATAATTGTGAGAGTTTTAGCAAAGGGAGCTAACTATTGTAGGTTTCCTTTTTATGACAGGCACATACACTTTCCTGCAAAACCATTGACCATACACCATCAAGTGATGTGTACAGAACATTACACAGGAAATTAATTTCTTATGTTTTGTGATTGGCTTGTTATTTTCCCATAAGGCTACACAAAGGCTAGTAAGGTGCTCTTATCACTTTTAGGTTTAATGCAGTTAGCCTTCCATCTTTGGTGAGGATAGTTTTTTTTCTCAATAAATGAAGCAGATGCTGTCAGAACGCAGCTTCCAAGCTTCCCTTCCCCCATTAATCACAGGGTTGCATGAGGGGTTAATAGGTATGTTCATGGAAGACTTATAACCTGAAATATAGTGGTGTTTTACTTTATATAAAATATATTCTTGCTGGTCAAACACTGGTTACTATGATAGCATATTAAGTGAATGTTGTCAAGCGAAGTTGTTAAAGCAAAATACAGCCAGTTATAAAAACTAAACACAAAAACACTGCTGAATTATAATTTTTTTTACATTATAAGGGTCCAATGAAAGCTGCAATTTTGTATTTACATCTGTGTTTAAGGAAAATATTTAGGTAGGCAAATTATTTAAATGGTTAAAGTGGTTGTAAACCTAGTTACATCACTTTTACCTACAGGTAAGCCTATAATAAGGCTTACCTGGAGGTGCCGTGAATATCTCCTAAACTTGCACAGTTTAGGAAATTTTCACTGTATACACTTGCACCAACGTCATCGGCACATGAGCACTGAAGAAACGGCTTGATCATGCCATTTCTTCAGGGCCCGTGCTGTGACTGGCGGCGGCCGCGCACATTTGCTGGAGTGCCGTAATCGCGACTCCGGCCAGTCGCAGTGCCGCGAACCCGGAAGAAGCTCCAGGAGACATGTCGCTGGTCACAGTGGTGTGTGGTGACAACAGCTTCAATCTAAGTTATGTATTTCATAATGAGCTAGTATGCGATGCATACTAGCTCATTATGCCTTTGCATAAGTTTGTTTACAACCACTTTAAAATCAAGTTTACTTGACTACAGCTATAATTAACTGATTAATGACCCCTGGTCACAAATAGGGTTAAAGATCAAAGGTTTTTGTGTTTTAAAACTTTAAAACACTAGTTTTAGTGTTCGAAAAAGCAGCTTCAAAATTAAGCTGGCCATAGATGGATGATTATTTTTGATCAGCCAGGTGTCTGATCAAAAAGAAAAAAAATAGAACTGATTTCCCCATGCACATATTCAATGTGGATGGGGTAATCCTCCCCACTGCACTAACGTATTCTGACAGTGGGGACTCCCCCACTGTAACAATACACTGATCAATGCTGCAGACAATTGAGTGCAGTTTAGACTGAAGCAAATTTTTCCAACACACGCGTTCAAGAGCAGGTGGTCTTTAAAACAACTGTTCTCAAACAGGAAAGGCCATAGATGGTTCCAAATTCAGTCAGTCCCTGCTGAACCAGAGCTTTAGAATGTATGAATTGCCAAACCTTTTTTTTCTGTTATAGATACTGGATAGTGTAGTAAAAGATTAGACCACCTGCAAAAAAAGTTGTTGTCTGTATACTCACTGGGAAGATTCACCCTCTCAGTTACACTATTGTCACTGAGACACAAACAGATGAATAAATCTAAAAATTAAAAAATGTTGACATGTCACCAGACCAAGAGGTTACAGTAAATTTTCCAATGGGACACCTGTTTTGGGGACAATCATCTAAGGCAATGTTTGTACTTGTGGTTGGGGGGGCGGGGGGGGGGGGGGTGGGCGACTGTATGCTTTTACTGCATTGCTTTTAAGATGCAAAGGCAGTAGATGAGGTGTACACATGCCACAGCTGCGATGCTTTGCATCACGACAAGTCAAAATGATCCCCATTGCATTTGGCAGGTAGTACCACCTGCTGTACAGAACCCATTCAACTCAAAAGGGCTATGCCGCCAGCCCAAAAATTATAAAAATGCAGCATGTAAATGAGCCCTAAAGGGGAATTCCCTTCACTCTGTAGAGATCAACTTGCTTCTTGTTGCATCTCGAGACACAAGGAATGGGGAAATCTCACCAAAAATATAGGTTTTAACCTTTTTATATTCAATCCAAAAACTAAAAAGAAAAGTTTTGGTTATACAAACACTTTAATACTGTCCAAATAGCATGTCTGTTATGGTTAATTCTGACCTCTTTGTCTTGCTCAGCTAGAGAATTATGTAAGTCTTGTTATATTTAACTTAAGTAGATCAATTATTCTGCTCTTGTGTCCACTAAGGGTCTGTTGTGTAGCAAGAAGCTCTTTATGTTTCTACAGTCATGTCTCATTTGAGAATTAATGTGAGAAAAAATGCTTTTTTCCAAACCTCAGTTTGTATTTTTTGTTTGTGAAAACATAAATATTATAGGCTGTAAATGGAATCCGTTGTAGAGAAAAATATGTGTTGAGTTTCTCAACATGCCTTATATTATGGGTTAACTTGGGACAGGGAAAAGGGTGATTTGCTGCTGATTTCTCATTGTTGGTTTGGATGTCTTTGGTGCGTGACAAAGTATAGGTCAACTGTCAAAAAACTCATACAATTGCTAACATTACATTTCAGTTTGACCCCTTTGCTTGTAGAACAAATCACCCATCTACAGTGGTGTGAAAAAGTGTTTGCCCCCTTCCTCATTTCCTGTTCCTTTGCATGTTTGTCACACTTAAGTGTTTCGGAACATCAAACCAATTTAAACAATAGTCAAGGACAACACAAGTAAACACAAAATGCAATTTGTAAATGAAGGTGTTTATTATTAAAGGTGAAAAAAAATCCAAACCATCATGGCCCTGTGTGAAAAAGTGATTGCCCCCTAAACCTAATAACTGGTTGGGCCACCCTTAGCAGCAACAACTGCAACCAAGCGTTTGCGATAACGTGCAATGAGGCTTTTACAGCGTCCTGGAGGAATTTTGGCCCGCTCATCTTTGCAGAATTGTCCTAATTCAGTTACATTAGAGGGTTTTCGAGCATGAACGGCCTTTTTAAGGTCATACCACAACATCTCAATAGGATTCAGGTCAGGACTTTGGCTAGGCCACTCCAAAGTCTTCATTTTGTTTTTCTTCAGCCATTCGGTGGTGGACTTGCTGGTGTGTTTAGGATCATTGTCCTGCTGCAGAACCCAAGTTCGTTTCAGCTTGAGTACACGAACAGATGGTCGGACATTCTCCTTCAGGATCTCTTGGTAGACAGCAGAATTCATAGTTCCTTTTATCACGGCAAGTCTTCCAGGTCCTGAAGCAGCAAAACAGCCCCAGACCATCACACTACCACCACCATATTTTACTGTTGGTATAATGTTCTTTTTATGAAATGCAGTGTTCCTTCTACGCCAGATATACTTGGACACACACCTTCCAAAGAGCTCCACTTTTGTCTCATCGGTCCACAGAATGTTGTCCCAAAAGTCTTGGGGATCATCAAGATGTGTTGTGGAGAAATTGAGACGAGCTTTGATGTTCTTTTTGCTCAGCAGTGGTTTTCTCCTTGGAACTCTGCCATGCAGGCCATTTTTGCCCAGTCTTTTCCTTATGGTGGAGGCATGAACGCTGACCTTAACTGAGGCAAGTGAGGCCTGCAGTTCCTTGGATGTTGTTGTGGGGTCTTTTGTGACCTCTTGGATGAGTCGTCGCTGCGCTCTTGGGGTAATTTTGGGCGGCCGGCCACTCCTGGGAAGGTTCACCACTGTTCCATGTCTTCGCCATTTGTGGATAATGGCTCTCACTGTGGTTCGCTGGATTCCCAAAGCTTTGGAAATGGCTTTATAACCCTTTCCAGACTGATAGATCTCAATTACTTTCTTTCTCAATTGTTCCTGAATTTCTTTGGGTCTCGGCATGATGTGTAGCTTTTAAGGATCTTCTGGTGCACCTTACTGTGTCAAGCAGCTCCTATTTAAGTGATGCCTTGATTGTGAACAGGTGTGGCAATAATCAGGCCTGGGTGTGGCTAGAGAAATTGAACTCAGGTGTGGACAACCACAGTTATAGTATGTTTTAACAAGGGGGGCAATCACTTTTTCACACAGGGCCATGATGGTTTGGATTTTTTTTCACCTTTAATAATAAACACCTTCATTTACAAATTGCATTTTGTGTTTACTTGTGTTGTCCTTGACTATTGTTTAAATTGGTTTGATGTTCCGAAACACTTAAGTGTGACAAACATGCAAAGGAACAGGAAATGAGGAAGGGGGCAAACACTTTTTCACACCACTGTATAGCCATTTGAATGCATTAGCATTTGGTTGTATGTATTGGTGATACCATGGCCTAAATTCTTCCTAAACTAACAAGGCCCTACTCATCCTTTGATTAGAGATGGTAAAAGGTACAAGTTGATTAAAAATAATGATACTATTAACTGATGTGGATTCCTGACAGCCTACAGTGGTTATATGTTATGGTAATGTCTTTAAGTGGGTTAATGTCAAATATCAATGTGATTTAAACATTTTACTCTCTTGTGTAACATACTAAACTAATAAAGCAAGAATGTCAGATATTCCTCTATTATTATAAAGTACACAATATCTCAATTTATTTTCTTTAGTTTTTGATGAATGTTTGCTTTTATTTTATTTACTTTCTTTTCCCTTTTGCTTCCATCTGGTTTCTCACACCACCACTGCATGTTTTTTCTTATTTTCTTCTGTAACCTACCACCTTACTATATACGTTTAGTTGCAGAAGGGGAGATGGCGAAATAACAAATCACAGAATAAATGAAGCAAAAGCAGGCAGATTCTTGCATTGCAGGTCATCGTGTACAGTTTCCTCGCAGCAGGATCTCAAAAGTACAACGTATAGTACAAAAAAAAAAAATTACAAATCAAAGACAAAAGTGCATGAGATATGCCTTAGGAGAGCTTACAATGCAGATACACAACTATGAGGCTACAGGTAAAGCAGTATCTAAGCACAGTAACATGTCAATAAGTACGCTGCTATTTTAAGGAGGACTTCAGAAATTCAAGGCAAACATAGATTTCGTTCAGGATACTGTTTAGCCACTATAAGGGAATACTTATTAAGGTTACCAAAAGATATACTAGGTTAAAGGTCTAAGATAATATGCTTAGGCGTGCATTTCACTAAGTTCAGAATTAAGATGCAAGATGTTGACATATTAGGAAGCATCTGTCTGCGGTAAGAGGTACAAAGCTAAGATAGGACTGGTTACGCAAGAATATGGTCAGTCAGCAGATGTTGAAATGACGAAATAACTATCAGAAGACTGTATTTCACCTTTGACTTAGATAATGTCATGAGTTTAAGAAAAATGTCGATGTATGTATGAATTACCTGATTGGCTAAACCACAGGGCTGTCCTTAAGCTCAAACTAAATAAAACTGCTGTGTGTGCTTCAATATACACATTCATTATTCACGTACAATCGTGTGTATGTGTGATGTTTTGTCCACCGGTGAAAGGGACCTCCGCTCTTCCATCCTAGCCTAGGCTACCAGGGGTTACTTACAGAAGACGAGCAACCTAACAGTTTTGGTACCAGCAAAGTGGGGTTCGTCTCGTCTTGCGACAGGTAAGTCACTTTACTCTTTTTACCTGATTGGTGAATGGTGTAAACACTTACTCTGTCCGGGCGGCCGCTACGAACTTAGTTTAAATTTAAAAGAAATAACTGTGCCTTCGCGACGGACTAGGTTGGTCCCTCGGGAGGTTAAAAGGGCTCGCAAGGAATTTATAGGTTTAGGGGAGTCCGACTAGGTTGGTCTGACTTAAAACTATTGGTAATAGTATTTTTAACACGGGAAGTAGTAGATTACGCCCGTGACAAAGGGATTGGTGGAGTGGACGCCCATTTGAATTTTTTTTTTTTTTTTAAAAAGTGCACTATGAATTAATAAATGTATTGCAATACGGTTATGTCATGTCTTAAAGTATATTAAGAATATGTCTGTTTCTCTCTAGGTACACGTGTAAGTATATAGAGTATAAGTTTTAATATAGAGTATAAGGAAAATAATTGTTGTTGTTTAAATAAGTGCAGAATATGAGGAGCCCTCTTGTAGTGACATAGCATCCGCCTGCCCCCATTGCACGTTAGGTCTACTCTTCCTAAGAATAGATGACAAATGGATTTTACTGACCACCAGACCAGGGGGGTTCTCTTGCAGACTTGGTGTAAGAGGGGTATATCCCGCCACCAGGAAAAATTTACCCTTTATCGTATATTAAGGGTGAATCTTCATAGTTTTATATAAGTCCATCTGCCCCAAAAAAGATCAGGGATCCTACTCCCAGACCAGAGACCGGATTGTTGGACAAACCGGGTGTTATCACCTGTGTCCTGCCACTAGACACACACTGCCCAGACTACTAGATGGGGAATTCTGCAGCAACCCAAGCCATGGCCACCCCATCACCCTATGAATTTGTCAGTAATATGATCCCTGGCCCCCAGGTAGAACCATTTTGGACACAAGTCCGAGAAAGGTGTCAGCAATTGGGGATACATGACCCAGGGCCATATGGTCCTTGTACTGAGGAAGACTGGCAGGAAGTAAGTAAAATATGCCAAATCCACAAAAATTCGTACCCTCCAGGGAAGTGGGAAAATATTCAATATATAAAAGATTGTTACCATGCATGGGATAAATGTCTACACAAATATAAAAAGAAGCATATTAATAAAACTACAAAGCTTACTTCAAACATAGGACCCAGTGCTGTGGCTGAAGCCCCTGCACCCCCCTCACCTCCCCCTCCCCCGCCTCAATGTCCACCCCCACCTTATGTTATGGTAAAAAACGAGGATGGGACGCCAGGTCCATACCTTCAATTATATCCTTCACTGGATCCTGTAGTCCTAGCCGCCATAACACACACCACAGCAACATCACAACAAGTGGCCCAATGGGAACAAATAAGTAGGGGCAGAGAGGAAGAGGGGAGACAGGAAGAAGTTACAGGAGAAGAAGAAGTGGGTAGTCCCGAAATGCAGGAATTAGAGGCAAAAATAAAAGAGTTTGAAGAGAAGAAAAAGGAGGAAGAAGAGAGAATAGGGAAAAGGAGAACTGAGTTAGAAACACTTATGGAAGGCCTAACACAAAAAGAAATAGTCCTCAATGAGGCAGAAAAGGTACAAGTGGATAGGAAAATAGAGTTAGAAATGTATCAGAAAAACTTGGAAGTAAGGGAGAAGGAATTTCAGGAGGGAAGAGAGAGAGAGGTACATAGGATGGAGGACTTACAAAAGGAACTAGAAAAGTTAAGAAAGCAATTAGGGAAGAAGGAGGAAATGTTGAAAGAAGCGCAGGATAGGATTATAGCGCTGCCCCCCACCACTACAAGAAGCCATACAAAAGAGACACCTATTCCCAAAACTGAGGAGTCAGGTCCAATTAGTAAAACAGGGACATTATCCATAGAAGAGGAAACTGAGAGAGAAGCAGTAGGGGCTTCACTCAAAGCACCTTTGATGACCATGGGGAACACCGAGGTGCATATACCATTACCTTTGGGTACACTCTCCAAAATAAAAGAACTATGTCCCAATCCCAAGAAGTATCCACGAGATGCAGGTACCTTTCTGGCAAAATATAGTGCAGGCACAGGGCTTGACAAAGATGACATAAAAAGTATTCTTAGCATTGTAGACCCAGACAGCCCAGAAGTAGCCCCTGTAGACGACCTATGGACAACCCATATTCAGACCAATAAGGATTGGATATCCTTTTGGAAAGGCATGGGAGGTCATTGGTCCAAATTATACAAAGGATCATCTGCACTCCAAGAACTGATCCTAGCCAAGCAGGGACCTAAAGAGAAATTCTATGATTACTGTAACAGAGTATACTCCCTATGGAAAGCTGTAGATGGGGCCACACCACAATTATTTACTACTACCATCATGTCGGGAGGCGATCCCAAAGTGACGCACTTGCTCAAATTCACAAACCCCAAATGGGTAGAGCAAGCACCAGATGAATTCATGAAGGATGCTAGGTCCAGAGAGACTTCAGGAGTCTTTGAACTAAAAGGGGGAATTTTCCCCTCCTTGACACAAACACAAACCCTAGTCACACCTGAAACCTCATCCTCACCACCGCACCTCATGACCATGCAGCCCTACCCACCTGACCAAGGATGTTTTAATTGTGGGGAACAGGGACATTGGAAATCACAGTGCCCATATAGACAGAGGGCGAGCTATCCAAGGGGCAGAGGAAGGGGGTACAATGCTACTAATCGCCCCCCCCTCACACTACAAGGTACCCCCAATATCCGCCACCTCCCCAAACACCATCTCAAAACCATGCGCTTGCACAGCCACCCTACACCCCAACCTCTAACAGACCTCCCCCTCGAATCCCTATGCAGTGGCCGTCTACCCGACAAACACACCCCCAATAGAGATGCCTAGAGTATGTTCCTTCCCTCAGTCTGGTGTGCCACAACCTATCATGGAAGAGTCTACCACAAGTTATATTACGCGTAGACAACCACATAGTGTGTTTCCTGCTTGATTCAGGTGCCACTTTTAGCTCATTAAATGATGAGAGGTATGACACACCACTGTGTACTGAGGGACACTCTATTGGAATAAATGGGACATCGGTCACTCATTCCGTCACCCCGCCTTTACCAGTCTCTACCCCGGATGGACTAGAGCTATGTATGCAGAGTTTCGCTGTCCTGACTTCCTGTCCAGTGTCCCTCATGGGCAGAGATTTACTATCCCAGTTGAACATTACCATTAAGTTTGACAAAGACGGCTCCCTCACTGCAAGTTCCCCTCTTTGTGACTTACACAGCCCAAAAAGACATGCACACAGGAGTTTCTTTCTGATGATACCTTCCTCCCTTGACCATCATACAATTTGGGCAGAAAACAATGGTAGTGTGGGCTTTATTAATTGCACACCATATGCACCCCAAATGCGATCAGATGCAGGGATACAATATCAAAAACAGTATCCCCTACCCCCAGAGAAAGTCAAAGGCATCTCCCCTCAAATTAATGATTACATATCAAAAGGTATCCTGAGACCAATCATCAGTCCCTGGAACATGCCCATTTACCCCGTAAAAAAGGCCAGTGGGGAGTGGAGACTTGTACAAGACCTCAGAGCAGTAAACAAACAAGTGATTCCCCTCCCACCCCTAGTCTCAGACATCACTTTTATTTTCTCATGCATACCGGCAGACTCTCTATGCTACACAGTAATTGATTTAGCGAATGCTTTCTTTAGCATTCCCATTGCAGAGGAAGCCCAACCTATGTTTGCTTTCTCCTGGGCCGGGGGCCAGTTAACCTGGACGCGTTTAGTGCAGGGGTATGTAGACAGCCCAGCCGCCTTCTCAATGGTGCTCAATGAGACTGTCAAGTCTTGGACATCTGAGCGAGGGTCGGTACTGATACAGTATGTGGACGACTTGCTCCTGTGCAGTCGAACTGCTGAAGAATGTGCGGTCGATTCAACATCACTGTTGGGACACCTAGCCCGAGCTGGACACCTCGCCTCCAGGAAGAAGGTGCAATGGTGCCAGTCCCAGGTTGAATACTTAGGTTGTATCCTTAGAGAAGGAACAAGGCTGGTGTCACCTAAACGTGCCGCAGCCCTACAAGCTCTCAGTCCGCCAAAAGACAAGGCCTCCCTACTCTCATTTTTGGGTGCAATTGTATATTGCCGCCAATGGATCCCTGACTGTTCTCACTATGATGGTATCCTACGAGAGGCTACTGGGTCAACCGCCCCTAAATTGATAGACTGGACAGAGGACAGACTAAAAGCTTTTAAAGCCTTACTACACAGTTTGTCATGTGCACCCGCCCTGGGGTTGGTAGACTATGGTAAAGCTTTTCAACTATACTGTGTAGTCTCGGGGACTTCTTTTGCTGCGGTTTTGACACAACAGCATGGAACAGGCTACCGCCCTGTCTCCTACCTATCTAAAAAACTCCCCCTTCAGGTTCAAGGCATGCCATCATGCCTTCAGAATTTAGCCGCCTGTGCTATGGCCGTACAAGATGCCAACAAGATGGTCTTGGGACACCCGATGACACTTTACACCACACATTCTGTCACCCACCTCATACAGAACATGAACACCCAACACATGACCTCCCAAAGACTCAGTGGATATGAGATTTCCCTCATGAACACAGACAATCTGTCTCTCAAATATGTTCCCGCCAACAACCCTGCCGTCCGTCTCTTGCACTCCATGTTACGCCTACCACAAGACCCAGACCAGTTTCATGACTGTATAACACGAGTGGAGTCTATCACATCACCAAGACCAGACCTCACCGACGTACCGATTACCAATGCAGACGATGTTTTTGTGGACGGTAGTTGCTCCCGTCCCTCTGATTCCACCTTCCAAACAGGATATGCAATAGTCCAGTTGCCAAACAAGGTATTAGAAGCCAAACCACTGCCCCCCTCTTCGGCTCAGGTGGCTGAACTAGAAGCCCTCACCAGGGCCTGCATTTTATTTACAGATAAGAAGGTGAACATTTACACTGACAGTAGATATGCATTTGGGGTGGTGCATGACTTCGGAGTAATATGGGCTAAAAGAGGTTTTAAAACAGCGGATAATAAACCTATTTCCAATGCTACCCAGATTGAGGCACTTCTTCGGGCTATTTTGCTCCCAAAAGAGGTGGCAATAATTAAAGTAAAAGCACATTCTTCAGATAATAGCAAACTTTCCAAAGGAAATGCTTTAGCTGACCGAGAAGCGAGAAAGGCAGCCCAGTCCTCCACCCAGGAGCCCACCCCCACGTCCATGTACTTTAAGGATCATTTCACCTGTCCTAACTTTAAATCTGTAGTGGCACAAATGCAATCATTAGCCACTGAGGAAGATGTCTTGTATTGGGTGAAGGCTGGCTTGACCAAAGACCCAGAGGGTCTGTGGTCAAAAGAGGGGAAGATATTGGGAATACCTGAGGCAAGCAGTATTCTAATTCTCTCCTACCTTCATGGTCCAGGACACATAGGTGCCGTCCCTTTAGCCACTATGTACACCAAATCTTTTTGCACAAACGCCTTGAACAAACAAGTCAAACTCCTGACCACAAGTTGCCTTACCTGTGCTCAAAACAATGTGCAGGGCAAACGGCATGGCCTACATGGTCATCTACCCCCACCAATGGGTCCCCTTACAGATTTACAAGTAGACTTCACACACATGCCAAAACAAAAGGGGAACTTAAGATACCTGTGCGTTGTCATAGATAAATTTAAGGCTGGGTTGAAGCCACTCCCTGTGCAGGTGAGACAGCCAATATAGCAGCAAAATGCTTGCTGAATAACTGGATTTGTAGGTTTGGCATACCAACATCTATTTGGTCAGATAGGGGACCTGCATTCAGCTCCTCCGTTACCCAGGCTGTGGCTAAATTGTTAGGGCTGCAATGGAAACTACACATCCCCTATCACCCTCAAAGCGCAGGGGTAGTGGAAAGAATGAATAGAAATATAAAGGATAAATTGAAAAAGGCCACAGGGGGCACAATGAAGGGATGGCTTGATCACCTCCCTTCTGTGCTATTCCAGATTAGAACGGCACCCCACGCCAGAACGAAACTTTCACCTTTTGAAATTTTGATGGGAGTCCCCGCAAACATAGAATTACCCCCATTAGACCAAGACACTGATATTGACATTTATTCCCAACAGGAAATGTACGTGAAAAACCTGGTAAGTATGCTTCATGAAATGAACGAACAAGTTTCTGTCACCTTTTCTCCTCTTTCCACAGAGCCAACACACCCCTTCATCCCAGGAGATCAAGTGCTAGTCAAGCAACTGGCCCACAAAAAGAGGATCGGACCAATCTACTCTGGACCTTGGAAGGTTGAAAAGGTGTCCAGAACTGCGGTCCTGACTGACCAAGGAAACACCTGGATCCACGCCAGCAGGCTGAAAAAGTGCCCACCGCTTCCCACAACCCCCGACCCCCCACCTATTGAAGGAGAACCCGACCCACCCGAACAGCGACCGGAACTGCAGGAGATTCAGGAAGGCATTGGACAATTAACCCTTGAAACCCTACATGATAGCGAAGAAGAAGGACAAGCATAAGAACTTGTAGAAATGTTTTTACCTTCAGTGTCAGGGAAGGCTGTATGCCTTTGGGGTAGTCTGGTACTATTTGTATTCCTGCCCACATGGTTTATAGCCAACTGTATATATCATCCAGAAGATTTAGGTCTATTAAAAGGGATATGTGGACCACCTAAGATGAATAATACCCCCGGCCAAAGACATAGTAGAAGTATTGTACCCGTTAATGAGTCACCTAAGGGACTGACTAACAAGATGTTACTACTAAAATTCAAATATAGCTATGCTCAAAAATCTGGTTTTGAGAAATGCTGGATTTGCAGCAAGCTACATCCCAGTACAGCTAGAATCCCTCTCATGGCAGTCCCCTTGAATTTTACCCCCCTCCTTAATGGAACACCCCCTATCGTCCTAACGAATGTTACTAGGACCCTTCCAAATAAAACCCTCACTTTCCAAATTATAGGTAGAAGCCACTTCCCAGACTGGTGTTTCCGACTGGGAAACACCACAGATGGAGCCGAGGTTTGCAAACAAGCAAAACTTAACATTTCAATGACATCATTTAACAGTCCTTCTTTCTTCCATACTTCAGATCCCACCCTAAATGCCACCTTTTTAGACTTTCTTAGCTCCAGTACCAAGACTACAATACACCAATTAATGTCAATTCTGGTGCTCTCTGGCCTTTCTGATACTCTTAGGAACGTGTTCCATAAACGACCCCTAGCTCTAGGAAATACCATATATATATGCTGCGGCAAACTCTGTCACCCCTGGATCCCAACCAAACCCCAGGGGTGGTGTTACCTTGCAGCCCTGGTTCCTATCATGGGGGTATTAGGGGATAACAAGGGAAGTCACCTCCTTGAAGCCAGCATGCATCCTAGATATCCCCTTAGACACCGTAATAAACGAGAATTGTTTTTAGAAAAAGATATGGCCTGGGCATGGTTCCCTTCCTGGACAGGGTGGGGAATTGACCTAATGAAAAGATTAAATAATTACACTGGCATAATTGATGAGATTCTGGAGGAAAATTCTGATGACATAACCAAACTAAATCTAGAAACTAGGGCAATTAGGAAGCAACTAGAACTACATGAGTTGGCTATAGAAAGTATGAGTGCAGCCCTTACTGGCCTCTGTGAGACTACTGAGGATTATGAGTGCTGTACCTGGATTCATAATACCAGCATTGAAGTCCCAGACTACTATGACGTTATTGCCCAACACAGGGAAGAGGTAAATAAACTACAGAAAGAGGCAAGGAACATAGGAAAAAACTGGGATCCCTTCTCGAGCAGTTTTAGTTTTGGGGGATTAATATCTTGGCTCCGAAATGCTGCCATGACAATTGTCACTGTGATTCTCTTCATTCTATTTTTATATGCCTGTTATAAGATAATCAAATGTTTATGTAAAAAGGGAAACACGGTCGCTCCGAAGGATCTGAAACTCACTTCCATTGTTAAGGATCCAACGGTATGGTATAGAAACCAAGAGCACAAGGGTTCGGAGTATGAAGCCTGTGCTATTAAATTAGAAAAGGAATGATCATTATGTAAATCACAGAATGATCAAAGGAAGGATTATAAGGGAATACTTATTAAGGTTACCAAAAGATATACTAGGTTAAAGGTCTAAGATAATATGCTTAGGCGTGCATTTCACTAAGTTCAGAATTAAGATGCAAGATGTTGACATATTAGGAAGCATCTGTCTGCGGTAAGAGGTACAAAGCTAAGATAGGACTGGTTACGCAAGAATATGGTCAGTCAGCAGATGTTGAAATGACGAAATAACTATCAGAAGACTGTATTTCACCTTTGACTTAGATAATGTCATGAGTTTAAGAAAAATGTCGATGTATGTATGAATTACCTGATTGGCTAAACCACAGGGCTGTCCTTTAGCTCAAACTAAATAAAACTGCTGTGTGTGCTTCAATATACACATTCATTATTCACGTACAATCGTGTGTATGTGTGATGTTTTGTCCACCGGTGAAAGGGACCTCCGCTCTTCCATCCTAGCCTAGGCTACCAGGGGTTACTTACAGAAGACGAGCAACCTAACAGCCACAATTAGCCTTTCTAAATGTTTCTTATAAGATGTCAAATGGCTTCACTTTTTTAAATATAAGTTTAAGATTGTAAAGCAGGGCTTTCTGAACTTTCTTGTACTGAATTATATAGTAACTGTACTATCTTCTTTTATTTTGTAAAATTATGCCCAAACTGTTGGTGCTATATAAATCTTGTATAATAATACTATTAACAACAACACCACAGGTCCACTTTTGTTTAATGTTACAGAGGTTTTTAGTACATTTTCTTGTAATTTGTGAAAGATGTGAAACACAGTGATGCTGCATATTGTATGTCAAAATGTTTATATTACACATAATCAATTAATAGAGGTTTTGATTAAATGCTTTTTGGAGTTTTTGCCTTCATGCGTTCCAAGCATTAAGGTAAAATTCTTCTCTGTGCAGCAGCCCCCCCCCCCCTCCCAGCTCGGCGAATACTTATCTGAGCCCCATCGCTATCCACCTTGGCACTCCGGTGGCTCTCCTTCCTCATTGGCCAGTTAGCCAGTGAGCCAATGAGAAGAGAGAGAAGGTAGGGCTGAGCCATGGCTCCATGTTTGAATGGACATGCAGAGCAGCGGCTCAGGAGCTGTGGAGGCACTTGGCAGGAGGGTGGAGCCAGGAGTGCTGGTGGAGGACTTGAAAAGAGAAGGATTGAGTTGCTATGTGCAAAAATACTGCACAGAGCAGGTAAGTATAGCATATTTGTTTTTTTTTAAAGGAAAGAAGAAACCCTCCCCAAAGAGAGAGCGGCTTATGTAAGGAGATTTAACCTCAAAGAGTTTCTTAGAATGTGGGAGCCTTGGTCAAGGGGAAAGCATGGTGGTATATTGAGTAATTAAAATATTTAAGGATAGCCAGTGGGGGGGGGATTTAAGAAGTAAGTAGGGTTAACAAACCTATTGTCGGAAGTCAAAAGAGGGTGGAGGGGATGACCCTTCTTCTTACGCTCCTTTCATTTAGTCAAAGACGGGATGGGTTGTAACGCCCTGGGAAGACTATCAGTGGCTGGTACGAAGGATCCGTTAAGCCGCTCTCTCGTTGGTTTTATTTTGTAATACGATTTTGTTATCTAATGGGTTTGTATGTTACTATGGCAACTTTATTATAAAAAATAAAATAAAAATAATAATAATAAAAAAATAAGGAAACAAAAAACTTGACTTTAGTATCACTTTAAATTTAGTAACTGAAATTGGATTAGGCCACAACCTCATATTTCCTAAAGTGTAACAGCAGGGTTTACTTGCAATAATGATGACAAATATGTAATGCAACAGATGTGTAGGTCATCTAGTACAAACAATATCATACAGAACTGAGAGCTGCATAAGAATCATCAGCCACTGGTTGTGCTGTAGATTATTATGAAAAAAATGTTAATTAAGTAAACATAGTTTTTAATGACATCAATTAATTGCATGGCCATGCAATAATTATGACTCGTAGTCATCCGTGTAAATCGATGTTTGTCTTCACAGTTATCACACAAGTACATCATCAATATAGTTTAATAACCTTATGACTTAGATTGGATAATGAATTGGGTAAATTAATGTGCAAATGTATGAAGAATTCATAGATCTTTAACTGCAAACACAGCTCTCTATGTGCCCAATGACTGAGAGGCGTTTCAATTAAAGTTAATTGCAACTGGATTCCAATTGATATCTATATTGCAAGCAAATGCGTGCACCTTCATGTGCAAAATCAAATAAACAGATTTGGAAAAAAGCAGAATTGCTTCTACAGATCAATCAAATTGTGTACCGTAATTAGGAAAATCAAATAATTACCACGGTTCATCAGCAATTACACCATAGCGTTTACTGTGATGGTGTTCAGTCATATGAACTGCAGTGTGCTGGCAGAAGCTGCATCTTAGTTTAATTTCTGGACATTAGTTGATGAGCGACTCAGTACTGACTCAGCGGTGCCTCGCTGCCTCTTGGGGTCCAGGTCTCCACAGCTGCTGTTGCTCTACATTTGCCTAAAGCAATGTGCCAGCTGTCTCAGACTGTATTAGAGCACAGTGATATGAACAACTGGAAGCAATAATGTGCCTCCCCATTTGCCTAACAATACCAACATGCACAATAATTCAGAAGGCTGAAGATTTGTGCTGTAATTTAATAAACCCCATGCACATTTCTACAATTGAGCATCACATCTGTGCAATGGATCCTAAATGTACAATATTCTTTTATAAGAGGCTATTAACCAATCTTAAGTTTATAGGTTTCCTTAAATCTTTTTCATCAGCTGTTAAACTACAGTAAAGACAAAATTACCTCTTATGAGGCAAGGGACGGTAAAACACAAAGACTGTGATTAAATGTCAATCAATTAAGGATTACTTCACAATAAACGCAGACTGATGATTAAAATAAAATCATGCCGAAATATACTAACAAATTTATGAATTGTTGTTGAAGCTAATAAAATATGCAATGTTTTGTTTAGATGTGAATATAGTTCATTCAGGCTCAGATAAAATGACAGAATAGTAGCACAAAAGAAGGACCCGTTGACACCAGAGCTGATGGCCATGCTTGTGTGAGATATATGGCATTGTGGTATACTAAATGAATTACCGCCAACTGCTTTTGAGCTCATGAAAGCCCACAAGAACATACACACAAACCAAATTGGTTTGGATTTAAACAAATATTATGAGATCTCAGTTATGTTTTTATATATCATTAACAGGGATTAATAGGTTATATTTTTTGTGTAAAATCAAGGTGCAGGTGTGTAACATTCACCAAACATTCACTGGTGGTCAATCCAATCCCCCGTACACATGGTTGGACATTCCGACCACAAAATCCGTCGGATTTTTTCCAACGAATTTTGTCTGAAACTGGTGTTGCATACACACGGTCGGACAAAGTTGTTGGAAAATCCGATCGTTTGGAACGTGATGACGTTCGTTCGTTACAACAGGACTACGTTGAGGCTAGTAGCCAATAGCTTTGGTCTCGTAATTTGATCTGAGCACGCGTGGCACTTTGTTCAATCGGATTCCTCTACAAACGATCAGAAAAAGTCCAATCGGATTTTGTTGTCGGAAAATTTTGAGATCCTGCTCTCAAATTTTTTCCATCTAAATTTCTGAAGGAAAAAGTCCGATAGAGCCCACACACGATTGGATTTTCTGGATTTTCAGATTTTTAGATCAGACCTTTTCCGTCGTAATTTCCGTCCGTGTGTACAGGGCATTAGAGTTGAATAAGTAATTGATTTACAACCAGTAAATATTTGGTATTAATTTATAAATATGCTCCTAAAATGTATTTACATTTTTAGGTAGAATAAAGAACCGTTGGAACCCCTTTCAGGTTATGTTTTATTGTCTGAGTCCCCCTGGGGAGATTTGTCGCGCTTTGTGCCCTGGAGAGAGAAGTTGAATGAAATTAGAGAATATATCCAACGTAAGGGGAATTTCCATTTTATGCCCCATATAGACGATCGGAAATTCCGCCAGCAAAACTCTCATGAGAGCCTTTGGTCAGAAATTCCGACCATGTGTATGCTCCATCAGACTTTTGCTGGCAGAATTCTCGCCAGCAAAAGATTGAGAGCATGTTCTCAATTTTTCGGTCGGAAAAAGTTCAGATTAGAAATTCCGATCGTCTGTACCAATTCCGACGTGCAAAATTCCTACGCATGCTCAGAAACAATTTGACACATGCTCTGAAGCATTGAACTTAATTTTCTTGGCTCATCGTAGTGTTGTACGTCACTGTGTTCTTGATGGTCGAAAGAGAGAGAGAAGGTTTGTGTGACCATGTGTATGTAAGCCAAGCTTGAGCTGAATTTGGTCAGAAAAACCATCCAAGTTTTTTTCTGAAGGAAAATCCTCTTGTGTGTACGGGGCATTATACAGTTGTCACCTAAACATTTTCCCATATTGGATCATTTATCTTCACTTGTTGATCTGATGGAAGCTCTAAAATTTTGGGTTTCCCCTCATTTTCTGTTTCAGTGACAATGATCACCAGTATATATAATGTGAATCTCCCCTGTGAGGACAAAAACAGCAAGGCAGATTCGACAGTAGGTCTAACCTATTCTATGATTAAAAAAGTATTTTTTTAATATATTTTAGGGATTGAGGGAGAGAAATTTGATTAAAGTGTAACTCCAAAGTGAATATTTTCTGTTATATGAGCTCTAAGACACTTCTGCCTCTGGGGCTTACGGCTCTCCTTACTGAAGGCCCTGACAAGAGGAAGCAAAGCCCCATCCTTATCAAGATGGCCACCTCCACACAGAGACACAGTGGAGAACAAGGCAGGGCAAGTTGGAAATAGTGAAAGATCACCTGCAGAAAGACTACAGGCAATACTGTTGACCAGGGGCGGACTGACAACTCATGGGGCCCCCCCAGGCAATAGAAGATCATGGGGCCCCCTGTGTCTCCGTCCACACTCAAGCCAAACCTACACAAAGCCCCACCTACAAATTACACTGTCCACATTTAATTGTCCAGAATTTATCTACACTATGTTTACACTACCGCTGCAAAAACACATACTGCAGCTGCTGACTTTTATATTTTAATAATTTTAATAGGACACTTACCTGTCCTTACCTGCCTGGAGTCCAGCGATGTCGACACCACATTATATGGGGAGGGGCAGCAGGGCACTTTATGGGGCACAGTAGGACACATTACATGAGTTGGCAGCAGGGCACATTATGGGGCACAGCACGGCACATTACAGGGGGGTAGTAGGGCACATTATGGAGCACAGCAGGGAATATTACATGGGGAGGGGGGAACAGGGCAAATTATGGGACAGAGCAGGCCATATTACATGGAAGGCACATTATGGGGCACATTGCAGGGCAGATCATGGGGCACAGAATAGGGCACATTAAGGGACACACAGTAGGGCACATGGCGGTAGGAGTGCACATTATGCGACATAGCAGGGCATATTACAGAGAACACAGCAGGGCTTATTATGATGTATGCAACAGGGCACATTATTGAGCACAGAATGGTGCATCACAGGGCACACAGCAGGGCACGGCGTATGGGGATTTCGTGGGGGGGGGGGGGGGGGTGACACAGGGGATGCTGTGGGGGGGAAGAGATGACACAGGGGGACGCAGTGGAAGGGAAGGTATTATACAGGGGGATGCCATGGAGGGGAAGGGATGACACAGGGGGACATTGGGGGACGCTGTGGAGGGAAAGAAAGAAGTCTTCTGTGGCAGGCGTCATCTCTTTGATTTAAGGGGTAAGAGGATTTGTGCTGCGGGGTGCTTTGGGAGGGGAGAGGACCTAAAATATCCCCACTCCCAGCAAAAATCAATTTCTCCCTCTATCATCACTCCTCCATGTGTGCTGTGCATACACAGCGACAGTCCTCAGATCATCATCCAGCTCTAGCAATGCCCCCCTCCTGTCTATGGGACCCTCAGTAGCTCTTGTTGGGACCAGGCCCTCTACATCTGTACTGGCTGCCCCCCAATGAAGTCGGCCCTGGTGTCTCACCCAATTCCTGTAATAATAAGAACTGTCTGCTGGGAGACGCCGCTCATTAAGGGGAAAGACAGAACAAAAAAAAATGCAGAGGTGATGAAATACCCTCAAAATAAAGCTCTATTTGTGGAAAAAAAGGACATACATTTTATTTGAGTATAGCGTCGCCCATCCCCTGGGCAATTGTCAGTTAAAGTATCACAAAAAATGGCCTGGTCATGAAGGGAAACCTTTCAGTTTAAAAAAATAAATAAATAAATTCATGCATACAATTATATAAAGCGCCCCCGTGCATAAATTCCTGTGCTCCTATATATTAACCTCTTTATTCCAATGGATATAAACACAGATTTTATATTCACACATAAAAGCAGAAATAAGTGAAAAATAAACAAAGCTTAAGTGTACCAGTGCCAATCACATTTCTTAAAGTCCACAAGTATATAAATTGCACAAGTACTGTATATAAATTGTTAGGTGCAATTTCAAAGCATTGGTGAATATTTATTTTACTGTGAGTTTCATGAAATGATGTAAATAAATAAGAGCAGCGCTGTAGTTTTAAAGTTAATACTGGTGACTAGTCCTTCTACCTTCTGCCCACTTTTTTGCCACAGCTTCCAGAATTCACACCACAAATACGACCTTGCAAAATACATAACTTGTACAATTATTTTGGTAAAGATACTGGGGTGAGATCTACTTTTAATACAAAATACTTATAAAGTCCAGTGGCATGCCAGATGAACAAGCTAATATCTTTATTCTTTATACCGTCCTTTGAGCTTGTTAAAAAATATCCTCACATTTAGACTGATTCACTAAGCAATTGGTGTTTATTCAGTGATTAGGGCAAAAAGCCAGACACTGCTTGCCGAGTACAATAACTTTTCTAACTACTTAGAATTCAGTTTAGTGTAGGCAGGGCCGGTGCTACCACTAGACAAACTAGGCAGCCGCCTAGGGCGCCCTGCTGCCTAGGGCGCCCGGCAACTGGTGTTATTACTCTCTTCTCTCTGCAGAAAGCAACTAAGTCTCAGCATCAGCAGGCAGCCGCCGCTCCATTCACACAAAATGTCAGAGGCGCAGCGGCGGCGGAGGACTGTCTCTGTGTCCCGACTCCTGAATGAATGGAAGCAAGCAAACATTCATTGATGGGCAATGGAAGGCTGCATTTGATGGGCACTGGTGAGGCTGCATTTGATGGGCACTGGTGAGGTTGCATTTGATGGGGGCTGGCGAGGCTGCATTTGATGGGCGCTGGTGATGCTGCATTTGATGGGTGCTGGTAAGGCTTCATTTGCTGGTTCACTGGTGAGACTGCATTTGATGGGCACTGGTGGGCTGCATTTGATGGATGCTAAATTAAAAATGTGGGGTATACATGGGCAAGGCAAAGGGATGGAGTCAGGGGTGGGTAGAAAAATTTAGGTTTCGCCTAGAGTGTCAAAAATCCTTGCACCAGCCCTGAGTGTAGGTATATATGTTTCCAAGTGAATGTCTTTTTTAAACATCTTTATGGTAGACTTTATGGTAGACCGTAGAGCAGACGAGACCTGTGTACACCACTTTTTCTCCCTCTCCCTTCTTTCACCCCCCCCCCCATTCATCCAAATAAGACTGAGGGGGTTATTTACGAAAGGCAAATCGACTTTGCACTGCAAATGCACTTGAAAGTGCACTAAAAGTGCAGTCGCTTTAAATCTAAGGGGTAGATCTGAAATGAGTGGAAGCTATGCTGATTTTATCATCCAATCATGTGCAAGCTAAAATCTTCTCCTGGGGTCCCTCCGCTGTGCTCCTGGCTCCTCCTCTTCTCAAGTGCCCCCACGGACAAGCACTTTCCATGGGGGCACTGGTGCGGGTGCGCTCCCAAGTCCTGCTGCTGCGTCCATTCACGCAAACAGCAGGACTCGGTTCCGCCCCCCGGCTCCCGTGTCACTGGATTTGATTGACAACAGTTGGAGCCAATGACTCCTGCTACTATCAATCTATCCAATGTGGACCCGAGACAGGGTTGCTGAGCTTGTTCCTGTCACTGGAAAGACCAGGTTCAGGTTAGTAAAAGGGGGGCTCTGGGGGGCTGCTGCACTACAGAAGGTTTACAACCCCCTTGTCTTCTCTTCTCTTTCTTTATTGTTTTCCTTTTTTTTTTGTAATCATGTGCAAGCTAAAATGCTGTTTTTTATTTTCCTTGCATGTCCCCCTCAGATCTACAGCGACTTTACTTCCAAGTGCACTTGTAGTACAAAGGGGATTTGCCTTTCGTAAATAACCCCAAAAGTTTCATGTTATACCCATATATGGGATGCAACAAAAATATGTTCACATTCCCCAGCCCTCCATCTTGAAACCATTCCCCACTTACCTGAATGATGGGGGGATTTTCCCCACAAGGCTCTGCCCACAAAACTGCATCATCTATACACAGATCAATTTATAGTGATCTGTGAACGAAAATATTACAAGTTCCATCTGCCACCTTGTCAGATCTCAATGTGGGACAAGTACGGTGATGACATCACTTGTAGTTTATATATTACTTCCTACAGTCCTATCAGTTCCGGGACAAGTACGGTGATGACATCACTTGTAGTTTATATATTACTTCCTACAGTCCTATAATGATAGTTAATGATACATAACAGAACCTGGGGCAGTAGAACAGTCTTCAGGATCCATGCATTACATGCTCCAATGTAAAACAAATTTACAAATGCCTTTTTTTTTTTATCAATATGGATATATTTATTAATGTTTGGCAAAAGAAAGGCTATACCTTTAAGCATGAAGGTGTAGAACAGGACAGCACAGCAGAAAATAGTTTTCTAAGAATTAAGTTCCACTGCAGTTTAATTGAGACAGAGATATGTCAGAACTACACTGTACTATACACATTTCTCTGATGATTCGCTATCTTCTGTTCCATTACTTTAACCATTGCTCTTTACTGTATGCTGCCCTACTGTGCATTTTGTCTTTGACCGTTTGGAGTAGACACACATCTGTCAATGACTGCCTTCTCAAGACAAAGTCTCATGATAATTTATCCTAGACAGGAGTGTGAAAAAACATTTCTGTTCTATCAAAGCTGATATATTGATAATTGTTGGAGAAAGAAAACCCCTCCAAAAAATGTGGGACTATTATAGGTTGTACGAAGAAATGACCACAAGAAACAAAATAAAAAAAGTATGTTTTAAATATGAATCAAAGGACAGGAAGGGAAATTAGGGATTTTTGCGGTGCTAATTAACAAAATACAATTAATTGAAGTACAAAGTCAGTAGTACAAAAATTTATTGAGTTTGAGCTTAAAATTAGTAGCAATATATGCTTGAAAGATTCAGAATAATGCAATACAGTGGTTGTTCTCGTCAAGCACACATAGTCCCGACATGTTTCGCATTAGATTGCTTCTTCAGGGGATGTGTGAAAGTTTGAACAAGATCTAAACCAAAAATACAAAGTACAAAATAATAATGAGGTATGTCACAACATTCGTAAATGCAGAAATAGAGGGGAAGGGGAAAGGGGGAGGGGAAACAACAAACACACACACATCAAACCCACCTTTAACCACTACGTTGGTGGTAAAGTAGTGGGATTGTCCACCTCGGGGGTTAACCACAGCAGTGCTGAATCGCAGGGGGCTAAAAAGCCAACCCAAGAAAACTGATAAAAAAAGGAATATATAGTATGACCAAATTTGAAATTTCGGGATGATTTAAAGTTCTTTGAGTACCTAGCTTAATTTCAAGGTTGCTAAAATAAAACAGCCTTTTGGGGGTGGAGGACCCTCTAAAGTATAAAAATTGAGAAAAAATAATACAAGGATGTATTTTGGTTTCAAATGTATTACTTACGTAGGTTGGATAATTGTAAGCAGTGGGGACGCTCGCATTTTGAGAAGAAATCTTTTTGAAAAATCAGGGAGACACACCTGCATAGAAATACCAGCTGGGTGGCCAATCAAGGAAAAAAAAAAAAAAAAAAACGAAGATAAGAAAAATTAAAATTAAAAAATAAATAAAAAAAAAAAAAAAAAAAAAGTATCTCAAAAGAGTGGTGTGTACATCATAAACTGAATGTTATACAGACACCAACCCTCAGGCATATAGATATACCCAGAGAGTTAAACATTCGCATCCCAAGGCATAGAATTCAAAGCCAGGGAGTTAATGCAAGCATATAAAAAGGGACATAGACAGTAGCCTAGGTCCAGAGGGTTGAAACACCAGCAGAGAGATACGTGAACGTTTTCAAATGAAAAAAAAAAGACCGATCGAATAAATGTTTAAGAATATAACAATAAGCTTACCGAAAAGTACAGAGTCTGAACGATCAAGCGTCACCCTTGGCTGCAACCCGCAACGGAATGACGATATTACGAAGGCTTTTTATATGCCCCGCCATCAAGCCGGCGTCTGACGTAGTCGGCCTGATGCGGACAAAAGGAGCGCTATTGCGCATGCTCACCAATGGGACGAGACTGAATAGGCCTACAAGCCCCATAATGCCTCAGGCATGTGGGCGGAGGAAAGAGGGGAACGATCGATGCCATCGTAGAAAGCGCCTTGTGTGCCATTGCCCCTTTTCAGCGCTGCGACGCTCCCCCTACATTGGTCGGAAGGATTGGCTATTTCTTCTGCCATTCTGTTCCGACCCTCTTTTCCTTCGTTTTTTGCCTCTACGCCTGACCGGGCGGTCAGATTGATGGCCGCGTTCGTTTATGCCTTCGCTTTCTACGTTGGCATCGATCGTTCCCCTCTTTCCTCCGCCCACATGCCTGAGGCATTATGGGGCTTGTAGGCCTATTCAGTCTCGTCCCATTGGTGAGCATGCGCAATAGCGCTCCTTTTGTCCGCATCAGGCCGACTACGTCAGACGCCGGCTTGATGGCGGGGCATATAAAAAGCCTTCGTAATATCGTCATTCCGTTGCGGGTTGCAGCCAAGGGTGACGCTTGATCGTTCAGACTCTGTACTTTTCGGTAAGCTTATTGTTATATTCTTAAACATTTATTCGATCGGTCTTTTTTTTTTTCATTTGAAAACGTTCACGTATCTCTCTGCTGGTGTTTCAACCCTCTGGACCTAGGCTACTGTCTATGTCCCTTTTTATATGCTTGCATTAACTCCCTGGCTTTGAATTCTATGCCTTGGGATGCGAATGTTTAACTCTCTGGGTATATCTATATGCCTGAGGGTTGGTGTCTGTATAACATTCAGTTTATGATGTACACACCACTCTTTTGAGATACTTTTTTTTTTTTTTTTTTTTATTTATTTTTTAATTTTAATTTTTCTTATCTTCGTTTTTTTTTTTTTTTTTTTTCCTTGATTGGCCACCCAGCTGGTATTTCTATGCAGGTGTGTCTCCCTGATTTTTCAAAAAGATTTCTTCTCAAAATGCGAGCGTCCCCACTGCTTACAATTATCCAACCTACGTAAGTAATACATTTGAAACCAAAATACATCCTTGTATTATTTTTTCTCAATTTTTATACTTTAGAGGGTCCTCCACCCCCAAAAGGCTGTTTTATTTTAGCAACCTTGAAATTAAGCTAGGTACTCAAAGAACTTTAAATCATCCCGAAATTTCAAATTTGGTCATACTATATATTCCTTTTTTTATCAGTTTTCTTGGGTTGGCTTTTTAGCCCCCTGCGATTCAGCACTGCTGTGGTTAACCCCCGAGGTGGACAATCCCACTACTTTACCACCAACGTAGTGGTTAAAGGTGGGTTTGATGTGTGTGTGTTTGTTGTTTCCCCTCCCCCTTTCCCCTTCCCCTCTATTTCTGCATTTACGAATGTTGTGACATACCTCATTATTATTTTGTACTTTGTATTTTTGGTTTAGATCTTGTTCAAACTTTCACACATCCCCTGAAGAAGCAATCTAATGCGAAACATGTCGGGACTATGTGTGCTTGACGAGAACAACCACTGTATTGCATTATTCTGAATCTTTCAAGCATATATTGCTACTAATTTTAAGCTCAAACTCAATAAATTTTTGTACTACTGACTTTGTACTTCAATTAATTGTATTTTGTTAATTAGCACCGCAAAAATCCCTAATTTCCCTTCCTGTCCTTTGATTCATGTTTCAAACTTTCAGGGATGAGGTGCCATCTTTGTTAGGTGTTGCTTGAGGTTGAACCATCAAAATTATCCCATGTTTTAAATATATTTTAGGGATTGAGGGAGAGAAATTTGATGAAAGTGAAAATTAACTCAAAAAGTGAATATTTTCTGTTATATGAGCTCTTAGCCCACGTACACACGGTCGGAGATTTTGCCAACCAGAAAGACTACAGGCAATACTGGTGACCAGGGGCGGACTGCCAATAGAAGATCATGGGGCCCCCTGTGTCTCCGTCCACACTGGCTCTCTCTGGATGTGGTATCATTATACACTTCCATTCAACATGAGTTTGGCCTAAGAGCAATAGAAAACTACCTGGCAGAAGCACATCTGTTCAACCCGGCCCAGGCGAAATTCATCCATGACAGCACGGAATTCACTCTAACCCATAATTATTTTATGTTTATGGATTTTTTCTATAGACAAGTAAAAGGCACCGCGATGGGGGCTAGATTTGCGCCGAGTTACGCAAATCTCTTTATGGGTTACTGGGAGCAAAAGTACATTTGGACCAACAATCCCTTTGGAAAGAATCTAGTCTTATTTGCTCGATATATAGACGATATTCTCATTATCTGGAATGGCAGTGATGACGATTTAGAAGGATTCCTGACGCATTGTGCCAATAACCCCTTCGGAATCACATTCACGCATGTGTTGGATGAGATATCCTTGGTATTCCTAGACCTAAAACTGCGAGCTGACGAAGAAGGACAGATTTATTCCAAAACTCATTTCAAACCAAGTTCTGGGAATTCATACCTTCATGCCTATAGCCACCACCACCCAAGATGGATCCGAAACGTCCCTTTTGGTCAATTCTGCAGACTCAAGCGAACTTGCACTCTCAAACAAGACTATGAGACACAGAGCCTCATCCTTAAAAACAAATTTCGAGAAAAGGGATACAAGGAGAAGTACATCGAGGAAGCCTACTCAAAGTATTTGTTATTGTACGACAAGACTGGCGAAGAAGTACAGACAACTACATCCCATAATTACAAACATCCTCAGATGAGTTTCTGTACTAGGTTCAACAATAGGGCTCCAGCAATACAGAGGATCCTTAAGAAAAACTGGAGGATACTTGAATCTGATCCTATCATAAAACTAGCCTCCCCCCATGCCCGAATCTAGTCTTCAGGAGACCAAAAGATCTAAGGAGCATTATTGCCCCAAGTAGGGTGAAGAAGACCAAAACTAGAGGCCTAAACAGTATCTGGACCACAATATTTGATCAAAAGGGCAGCTACAAATGCGGGAGCACAAATTGTGCCAATTGTACGTATATGTGCCATAGGAAAAGAGACGTAATAGGCACTGATAACAAAGTCCACAAGATTAAGCAGTTTATTAATTGTGGGACCACTTATGTCATCTATGGCATTCTGTGCCCCTGTGGCCTCCTCTATGTTTCCGTACTTCACGCCAAATGCGAACAAGAATGAACGAACATAGAAGTAGCATTCAGACAGAGAAGGATAAGTATTCCTTACCAAGACATTTTAAAGAGACTCACGCCAGTAATGTGGATGGCATGAAGGTTTTCGGGATTGAGGCTATGCCAAACGATGTGGATAACGGTAAAAAACATCAGCTACTCTGCAATAGAGAGGCCTACTGGACATTCTGTCTAGGAACTATGGCCCCCAAAGGCCTTAATGAAGAAATTGAACTGCACAACCTGCTGTAAGATGGATAGCCCTCGCTAGCTGGGTGGGGGGGGGGGGGGTAAGGCCCTATGTAGTTTAGGCAACTGTATAATTTAATACAATTTAATTAAATTTTAGTTTTAATTTCATTTTCAATTTAGTTTAATTTATTTATTTAATTGTTTTTATTCTAATCAAATTCAATTTAATCCTTTTAACCTTATCTTGGCTACATGAGGCCCATTTGATCGGATCTTGAGGGCAATACATTCCCGTTGAGGCAGCATCCATACTTTAATGATGGTAGACCCAGTTTTAGGTATAAGACCTGGTTACTCATTATGTATATGTATATATGTGTTTTATATATGGCATATCATGTATATTCACTACATTACTATATACTATATATTTATATGTATATATATTTTTTAAATATATCCTTTTTTATTATTTTTAGATATATATACATATACTTTTAATCCATCGTTTTTATTAACTATGCGATTAACTAGTTCTAATGCATTTCTCTCTTTTTTGTGTTTAATTAATTATTGATAGATTTTTTAATGCAAATTGAATGAATTTTTATGAATGAATGAAAAAATTCCTTTTTTGCAACTTTTAATTCTAACATATATATATATATATATATATATATATATATATATATATATTATTTTTTGTATTTCTTAAAAATGCCTTGTCATTTGTTCCCACTCTATAATTGTAGTACATTCACTAGGGCGTATGGCTTCTCGCTGGAGAGTAGGTGTGGCCTTTGGTAATTCCCTGTAACACCCCCCTCCCCCCCCTTTTTTTTTTCCCACTTTTACATATATTTTTTTACTATTTTTTATTACTATTTTATTATTAATATTATTAGTAATCTCCTTCGCTGTCCCAGCAAGGAGGTTAGCGCTCGCACGGGAGGTTGGATTGTGGGCGGGTTCCTCTGCGCCTGTGTTTCCGGGTCCTGGTTCCAGCTTGCGCTTCAGGGGTCTGGCTAGACGCCGAAGCGTGAGTGGACCAGGTCACGCCAATGGACGCCCGTGCTCGGACGTCCACTTTGTGCGCCTGAGTGGAAGTACTCACGCTGGGGCGCCCGGAAGTTGCGGATGGAACGCATATCCGTCCGCACTTCCTGCTACAAGAAACCAGGTGCTCTCCAGCCAGCAGATAGCGTTCCACAAGGAGGTCACCTTTGCACACATACAGGTTGTGTACAGCACTAAATGTATTTCAATAAAATAAAATAAAATGAAATTCGGTGTAGCACCTTTCCCCTCGAGTGTACCACTAAGATCATCAGTAATTTCTATGTGGCAGATATTAACAAAAAATCTCTATCGTATGTGGCGGATAGTATTATTCTATTGAACGGAGTACATATGTATATCCACACACGTGTGCATGAGCACACGCGTGCGTTTCCGCATAAGATGCAACACTTGCAGTCGCCTCTCTCCCTCCCTTTTTTTTTTTTGGGGGGGGGGGGGGGGGTGGAGCTTTCTGACCTGTCTGACCTGGGGTGGAGTTTTCTGACCTTTTCGACCTCATGGGCTTAGAGGCCTTTTTATATATATTTACTGGCAGCCTCCAGCGAGAGACCATAGCCCTCTTTGGCTCTGAAGAAAGGGGGTCACTCCCGAAACGCGTTAGCCATTTCCGTAGAGGTACTCATCAAATTCCTCGGACATCTGGTCTGGAGTCGCCAAACGTTTGGTGCGATGGATTTATTTGTATTGATTTTTCCTGTGATCAATACTCGTTTGTGAGTAGCCATTTTGCTATTTGATTCAATTTTAAATAAAGCTGTTTTATGGTAATGCACTAGGTCAGTGCGCCTTCCCCTTCTTTGTATTCTCTCTTTTTAGTATTTTAACACCCAATGTTCTAAAGGAGGGCTGCAAGACGTAGTGACTACACCATTTCAAACTGTTTATATCACATTTAAAGACCAAGAAACCAGAGCGCAGGAGAATTTGCTGCTGTTTCCGTCCACACTCAAGCCACACCTACACAAAGCCTTACCCATATATTACACTGTCCACATTACATGCATTTGTCACAGAATTTATCTAAACTATGAGGGTTATTTACGAAAGGCAAATCCACTTTGCACTACAAGTACACTGCAAGTGCACTTGGAAGTGCAGTCACTGTAAATCCGAGGGGGACATGCAAAGATTTACAGCAACTGCACTTCCAAGTGTACTTGTTATGCAAAGCAGATTTGCCTTCCGTAAATAACCCCCTATGTTTTTAAATCGCCATTACCGGTAACAGAAATGGGCATTGTAGCATTATGGCTTCACGCCGGGTCCCTACTGCGCATGCAGAAGACTCCACTGTGCTTTCCTACTGGTCCAGCGGTGGAGGAGGGTGACAAGCTCCTGTCGTAGTTTGCCACGGTTGGACTACCGGAAGTGAGGACAAGGTACCTGTCAACGACGGGTATCCGCTACCCCCTCCCTCCAAAAGGTACCAAATGTGGCACGGGGGGGGGGGACAAATGAGCAGAAGTTCCACTTTTGGATGGAACTCCGCTTTAACATAAATGTTTAATAAATAAAGAAAATAAATAAAAATAAACTTACATTAAAGTGCAACTACGATACATTTTCAGAGCACGGGGGGAAGCATAGCAAATTATAAGAGTCAGCAGGTCAGAGCACAGGGGATCAGGAGGGCACACTACATGGGGAGCAGCAGAGCACATTATGGGGCACACCAGTGCACATTACAGGGGGATGGCAAAGCAAGGCATGTTATGGGAAACACCAGGGCACAATATATGGGGGGGGGGGCAGCAGGGCACTTTTTGAGGTACAGTAGGACACATTACATGAGGGGGCAGCAGGGCACATTACAGGAGGATAGTAGGGCACATTATGGGGCACAGCAGGGAACATTACATGGGGCAAGAGGGCACATTAGTGGGCACAGCAAGGCATATTACAAGGGGGCATGGGGGCACATTATGGGGCACAGCAGAACACATTACAGGGGAGAGGGAACAGGGCAAATGATGGGGCACAGCAGGGCACATTACAGGGTGGTGGCAAACCAGGGCATGTTATGGGGAACAACAGGGCACATTATATGGGGGGCAGCAGGGCACTTTATGGGGCACAGTAGGACACATTACATAAGTTGGCAGCAGGGCACATTATGGGGCACAGCATGGCACATTGCAGTGGGAGAGTAGGGCACATTATGGGGCACAGCAGGGAACATTACATAGGGAGGGGGGAACAGTGCAAATTATGGGGCACAGCAGGGCATACTGTATTACATGGGGAAAAGGGAACATTATGAGGCACACTGCAGGGCAGATCATGAGGCATAGAGAAGGGCACATTAAGGGGCACATGGAGGTAGGAGTGCCCATTATGGGTCACATTAGGGCATATTACAGAGAACACATCAGGGCTTATTATGATGTACGCAACAGGGCACATTATTGAGCACAGAATAGGATATCACAGGGCACACAGCAGGATACATCACGGGGCATGGGGATGCCCCGGGGGTAGGACACAAGGGGACACTGTGGGGGGGGAGGGATGGCACAGGGGAAGCAGTGGAATGGAAGGTATGACACAGGGGGGTGCCGTGGAGGTAAAAGGTATGACACAGGAGATGCCGTGGAGGGGGGGACACGAGGAGACACTGTGGAGGGAGAGAAAAAGTTCCTCTGAGGCAGGCGGCATCTCTTTGATTTGGGGATAAGAGAATCTATCATCACTCCTCCATGTCTGCTTTGCATACACAGTGACAGTCCTCCCATCATCAGCCAGCTCTAGCAGTGCAATGCCCCCCTCCCATCTATGGGATCCTCAGTATCTCGGTGTGGTGTGCAGGCTGTCTTGTTGGGGCCGGGCCCCCTACATCTGTACTGACTACCCCCTACTGACGGTGGCCCTGGTGTCTCACCCAATGCCTGTAATAATAAGAACTGTTACCACACGGCACGTGCTGCTCCCCTCTGACACCTCCTCTCTACTTATCTGTCCCAGGTGATGTCATGTACAAGCACCTGGGGCGGATGGGAGGGAAGGAGAGGCCAGCGGGAAGCAGCGTGCGCCTCACAGTGACAGTACTTATTATTGCAGGCGCTTCCCGTGCTAGAGTACATGTATTGAAGAGCCTCTCATGGGGACCCCCAATGGCCCCGGGCCCTAAGGCAGTGCCCAAGTGCCCGATGGGTCAGATCGCCCCGGCTGTTGACTAATATTGTAATAATATACCCGTACCATGGAAAGTGTAGCAATCTATCTGTGTGTATCAAACATGGATTATAAATATTGGAGCTGCTGCTGTAATATAGGTTATAAAGAACCATATTATACCAACTTTTAAAACTACAGCGCTGCTCCTTTATTATCTACATAAATTCATATGCGCTTTTAACCACTTAGTTGTCACCGCACATACATTTACTGCGGCAGGGCAGCTACTCTGTATGTAGAACACGTACCTAGTACGTGATCTGACACTTCCGGGTCTGTGGCGTGCGCGTATGCCACTGATGACCCACTCCCAATCAGCGGGTCCGGCAGACTCGATGTCTGCTGGAAGACGCCGATCATTAAGGAAAAAGGCAGAACGGAGGTCTGCCTATGTAAACAAGGCTGCCCGCCATTCTGTGAGACAGGAATGCGCTGATCCTGTGTTCCTGCTAAGCAGGGACACAGATCATTACATCCCCCCAGTCTAAGCACATCCCCCACAGTTAGTAAGCACATCCAGGGAACACATTTAACCATTTGATTGGCCCTGTTGTTAACCCCTTTCATTTCAGCGTCATTAGTATAGTAACAGTGCATATCTTTAGCACTGATCACTTTATTAGTGTTACTCCATAAAGTGTCAAAAGTGTCAGTTAGTTATCCGATTTGGCCACCGCAATATCGCAGTCCCACTATAAGTTGCTGATCGCCACCATTACTAGTAAAATAAATAAATAAATAAATAAATGTATACCATAGTTTCTAGCAGCTATAAATGTTGCACAAACCAATCAATATACACTTGTTGGGATTTGTTTTACCAAATATATGTAGCAGAATACATATTGGCTAGGGATGAGTCGAACACCCCCCGGTTCGGTTCGCACCAGAACTTTCGAACGGACCCCACGTTCGTTACGAACGTTAGAACCCCATTGAAGTCTATGGGACTCGAACGTTCAAAATGGAAAGTGCTAATTTTAATGGCTAATATGCAAGATATTGTCCTAAAAAGGGTTTGGGGACCTGACTCCTGCCTCAGGGGACATGGGTCAATGCAAAAAAAAGTTTTAAAAACGGCCGTTTTGGCGGGAGCACTGATTTTAATGACGATTAAAGTGAAAAAAAAGTGAAATATTCCTTTAAATATGGTGCCTGGGGGGTGTCAGTAGTATGCCTGTGAAGTGCCACGTGTTTCCCGTGTTTAGAACAGTCCCTGCACAAAATGACATTAAACGGAAATAACACCATTTAAAACTGCTTGCGGTTTTAATGTTATATCTGGTTCCTGCAATATGGTTGAAAATCATTGAGAAAAATGGCATGGGTAGCCCTACCTGCCCATTACCAGCCTATTTGGGTCTTGTACGCATATTAAGGGGAACCCTGTACCCATATTAAAAAAAGGAAATGCGTGTGACCCCCAGGCCCTATATACTCAGAACAGCAGTATACAGGCGGTGCAAACAAGACAGGGACTGTGTAGGTTTGTTGTGTTAAGTTGAATCTGTTTGTAATTTTCAACTGGTACATTTTTAAAGTGTAGCTCCAGTCAAAAAAACTATTTTTAAGCTTTTTGGAAAACATAGGGAAGGGTTATCACCCCTGTATAATTTGTTTTGTCGTCCATCTTTTTTCATCTCACTTGCTGCTGTCTCCTTGCGTTTGCAAGTAGGAGATGTTTGTAAGTTGGATGTTTGAAAGTAGGGGCCTGCCCTATATGCTCTGCAGAAATGGCGGAACAAGGTGTTGGTTTTGCCACAACATTGTAAGCCCTCAAAGTGACTCTTGGTGGGCGCTGGAGCGCCCTGCTGTGAACAATTATATCAAGAATTGTAATTACATGCCATTGTTGAACAGTGGTAGAAAAATTGACCTTTGGTGGTTGTGGTGCTGGTGCCACAACACTATAAGTCCTCACCGTTACTCTGGGTGGGCACAGGAAGGGGCCCTCCTGTGAAATATTATATCAAGAATTGTAATTACATGTCCCTGTTAAACAGGGGCAGAAAAATTTGGCCTTAGGCACTGCTGCTGGTGCCACCACACTGCAACCTCTTCCATATACTCTAGTTTTTTTGCTGGAATTAGCCCTGCTGCAAAGCATTGCATCAAAAATTGTACTTAAACGCCTCTGTTAAACAGGGGCAGAAAAATTGGGCCTTAGGCACTGGTGCTGGTGCCACCACACTGCAACCTCTGCCATATACTCTAGTTTTATTGCAGGAATTAGCCCTGCTGCAAAGCATTGCATCAAAAATTGTACTTAAACGCCTCTGTTAAACAGGGGCAGAAAAATTGGGCCTTAGGCACTGGTGCTGGTGCCACCACACTGCAACCTCTGCCATATACTCTAGTTTTATTGCAGGAATTAGCCCTGCTGCAAAGCATTGCATCAAAAATTGTACTTAAACGCCCCTGTTAAACAGGGGCAGAAAAATTGGGCCTTAGGCACTGGTGCTGGTGCCACCACACTGCAACCTCTGCCATATACTCTAGTTTTATTGCAGAAATTAGCCCTGCTGCAAAGCATTGCATCAAAAATTGTACTTAAACGCCCCTGTTAAACAGAGGCAGAAAAATTGGGCTGCTGGCATCACCCAGAACCAAAAATGTTCTTCCAACATATCAGCGGAGGAGGAAGAGGATAGACAATCAACATAACAGGACAGTCACTCAGCATCAGCATAGGCAGTCTTGAAGGGATGTGGTATTTCAAAAAAAATTATTCGGTTACATCAGCTTCAGGTGCTTGGTAGCTGTGGGTGATCCAAGACTGATTCATCTTGATGAAGGTCAGTCGATCAACTGATTCGGTGGACAGGCGCACCCTGTGATCGGTAACAAAGCCACCAGCAGCACTGAAGGTGCGTTCTGAAAGAACGCTGGATGCAGGACAGGCCAGTAGCTCAATTGCATACTGTGCAAGCTCTGGCCAGTGATCCATCCTCAAGACCCAGTAAGCCAGAGGATTTTCGGTGGGAAAGGTGTCCAAGTCTGACCTTGCCCCTAGGTATTCCTGCACCATGTAAATTAGACGCTGGCGATCGGTGCTGGAACCAATCATACCTTGGGGCTGCGGACTAAAAAATTGTCTGAAAGCATCAGTCAGACGGCCACCATCTCCACCGCTCCTTCTGACCGATGCCTCAGCAACGCGTTGTCCAGGACCAGGAGTTTGTAACCTCCCAGTCTCTGGGAACGCGTTGCACAGAGCTTTCTGCAAGGCCTCCCCCGGAGATGTCTCATCCTCTGCTCCCTCTGCGATGGCAAGATAAGGTCGGCAACCTTACCCTTGTACCGGGGATCAAGGAGAGTGGCCAGCCAGTAATGGTCCCTCTCCTTGATCCGAAGAATACGAGGATCCTTCCGCAGGCTTTGCAGGATCAGGGAGGCCATGCAGCGTAGGTTAGCTGAGGCATTCGGTCCGGAGTCCTCTGGGTCACTAAGGACAACATGATCCGCAGCTACCTCCTCCCAGCCACGTACAAGTCCACGTGTTTCTTGGGACTGTAAATAATCCCTATAAGACTGCTGCTGCTGCTGATGCTGATGCTGAGTGCCAGCCTCCACCTCCATGCTGACACAATCATCCTCCTCCTCCTCTTCCTCCTCCTCACCCTCTTCCTGTGTGATGGGTGGCACAGCAGGAACACTGTCTGGATAAAGGGGGCCTTGAGAGGCAAGGAAGTCCTCCTCTTCCTGCCTCTGTTCTGCCTCAAGTGCCCTGTCCATTATTCCACGCAGCGTATGCTCCAAGAGGTGGACAAGAGGTACAGTGTCACTGATGCATGCACTGTCACTGCTCACCATCCTTGTGGCCTCCTCAAACGGTGACAGGACAGTGCATGCATCCCTGATCATGCCCCACTGGCGTGGTGAGAAAAAACCAAGCTCCCCTGACCCTGTCCTGGTGCCGTAGTCGCACAGGTACTCATTGATGGCCCTCTGCTGCGAGTGCAGCCGCTGCAGCATGGCCAATGTTGAGTTCCATCTGGTGGGCATGTCACATATAAGGCGGTTCTTGGGCAGGTGCAACTCCTTTTGGAGCTCAGCCAGCCAAGCACAGGCATTAAATGATCGGCGGAAATGCACACAGACTTTCCTGGCCTGCTTCAGGACATCATGTAAGCCGGGGTACCTGCCCAAGAACCGCTGCACCACCAGGTTAAGGACGTGAGCTACACAGGGCACGTGGGTCAGTTGTCCCTGTCGGAGGGCGGAGAGGAGGTTGGTGCCATTGTCGCAAACCACCATTCCTGGCTTAAGCTGGCGTGGCGTCAACCACCTCTCGGCCTGCCCCTGCAGAGCTGACAAAACATCCGCCCCAGTGTGGCTCCTGTCCCCCAAACAAACCAGCGCAAGCACGGCATGGCATCGTTTTGCCTGCGTACTTGCGTAGCCCCTGGAACGCCTACGGAGCACCACTGGTTCTGAGGACAGAGCACTGGAAGAGGTCATGGATGAAGAAGAAGAGGAGGGGTGGAGGAGAGAGGTGTGTCACAACCAATAGTAGCATTTTGGAGGCGTGGTGGCGGAACAACCTCCAACACTACTGCACCTTGTCCTGCATCCTTCCCAGCAGCCAGAAGAGTGACCCAATGGGCCGTGAAAGACAGGTAACGTCCCTGTCCATGCCTGCTGGACCATGAGTCAGCGGTAATATGCACCTTACCGCTGACCGCCCTGTCCAGCGAGGCAAGGACATTGCCTTCCACATGCCGGTAGAGAGCCGGAATCGCCTTCCGTGAGAAAAAGTGGCGTTTGGGGACCTGCCACTGAGGAACCGCACATTGTACAAACTCACGGAAGGGGGCCGAGTCTACCAATTGAAAAGGCAGCAGTTGAAGTGCTAGCAATTTAGCCAAGCTAGCATTCAACCGCTGGGCATGTGGATGGCTGGGAGTAAACTTCTTCCGCCGGTCCAGCAGCTGGGGCAGGGACATTTGCCTGCTATAATCGGACGTGGGTGTACCACTAGCAGAGTTCCCGGAAGCACTTGGCTGTGACACACCTAATTATACACCTTCATTCCTCTCAGAGCAGGTTTCAGAGAGGACTGAAGGTCTAGTGGGGTTGGAGATGCCAGCTGATGAGGAGCAAGGAGAGGTCCGCTTTGTTCTTTGGTGTGGGTCTTTGAGGTACGCTTGCCAACGAGCTGCATGGCAGGTCAACATATGTCTGGTCAAGCATGTGGTGCCCAAGCGGCTGATGTTTTGGCCACGTGAGATACGCTTGAGACATATGTTGCAAATAGCAGCGGTGCGATCTGATGCACTCGTCTCAAAAAAGGCCCACACCAAAGAACTAGAATAACGCGCAGAGGAAGCGCTCTGCGCAGGCGGAGCTCTGTGGTGTGATTCAGTCGGTGTGCTGCCCCTAAGCTGGCCCCCGGAGGGCATCCTGCCTCGTTGGACATGTGCCTCCTCCTCCTCCTCCTCCTCCTCCTCCCTCCTTCCAGGCACCCACGTGGAGTCAGTGCCCTCATCATCCCCTCCCTCTTCATCGCTGTAGCAAACCTGGCAGTATGCTGCAGCTTGTGGAACATGACTGCCAGATTGCTGTCCTTCTTGAGCATCCCCTCTCTCTGCGCTCACGCTACTGCCTTCCTCTAGCTGAGTGTCATCATCAGAGCCCACCAAACACTGGGCATCCTCCTGGAGCATGTACCCAACACTGTGCTCAAAGAGTTCAGGAGACTCCTCAGGAGGACGTGGTGGGTCTAGGGAAGGAGTCACTGATGATGACATTGAGAGGAGGGAAGACGATGCGTTGGCAGCTGCTTTGCTACTACCCTGAGACTGGGTGAGAGAGGATGAGGAGGATGAAGAGGGCTTGGTCATCCACTCTACCAAGTCGTTGGCATGTTGCGGTTCAACATGTCCAGCTGCAGAAAAGAAGGACAAGCATGTCCCATGACCACGTGCTGATGACAATGCACCGCGTCCACGACCAGCACTGTTGTCTCTAGACACAGAGCCTGCTTGCCCTCTTTTATCGCCTGGCGCCTGTCTGCCTCTCCTTGCTGGCCTTCCAGACATGGTAATGGCCTGAAGGGAGTTGGGTAAAACAGTAGTTGGGTAGTTTATATTGTGCTGGAGGCACACAACACCCACTAACTCCTGCAGATGCCTTTTTTATAGAACAGCAGAGATAAAGGGGTATATACAGATGTATACTGTGCTGTGCTGGAGGCACACACAACTTCCAATAACTCCTGCAGATGGCAATTGGGCTCAAATAGAGAACAGCTATGTAGGTGGATTATAGCGGTATGTACTGGGTACAGAGCACGCAGACAGCACGCACTATCTCCTAACACTACTGACTGCAAGCTCTATTATTAAAGCTAGATCACTAGCTATATAGGTGAGGTGAATATAGTGGTGTATACTGCGGTCAGGGCACAGACAATAACCACTACACAAGAGCAAGATAGGAAATCAGCCAAAAACGATTGGTGTGTAACTGTGTTGAAGGTACACAGAACACCCACTGCTTCAGATGCCAACACACTACACGAGGCCGCCTCAAAGGCGGCCTTATATAGTGTGGGGCGTGCACTACACAGCCTGAGCTATGATTGGCCACAGGCATCCTGCCTGTGGCCAATCATGGCTCTCCTCGCTGCTGGCGCTGCGATTGGCCAAGCATGCGGGGTCACAGTGCATGCTTGGCCAATCATGAGCCAGCAATGCACTGCGCCATCGCAGTGCATTGTGGGCCGTGCGCGCCACACGAATTTTGACGCGAACGGACCAAGAGTTCGGATTTCGCCGAACGGACGAACAGCCAATGTTCGAGTCGAACGTACGTTCGACTCGAACACGAAGCTCATCCCTAATATTGGCCTAAATTGATGAAGACATTTTATTTTTTACATTTTGGGGATGTTTTATAGCAGAAAGTAAACATAATTGTTATTTTTTTCAAAATTGTTGGTCTTTTTGTTTTATAGCGCAAAAAAACAAAACAAAAAAAAAAGAAAACGCAGAGGTGATCAAATACCACCAAAAGAAAGCTCTATTTGTGGGGGAAAAAAAGGACATACATTTTATTTGGGTATAGCGCCTGTGCTCCTATATATAAACCTCTTCATTCAAATGCATATAAACACAGATTTTATATTCACACATAAAACCAGAAATAAGTGAAATAAGTAAAAAATAAAAAAATTTTAAGTGCACCAGTGCCAATCACAGTTCTTAGTCCACAAGTATATAAAGTGCACAAGTACTGTATATAAAGTGTTAGGTGCAATTTAAAAGTATTGGTGAATATTTTTTTAACTGTGAGTTCCATGAATTTATGTAAATAATTAGGACTAGCGCTGTAGTTTTAAAGATAATACTGGTGACTAGTCCTTCTACCTTCTGCCCACTGTGATCTGCGAATGGAAATATTACAAGTTCCATCTGCCACTTTGTCAGATCTCAATGAGGGACAAGTATGGTGATGTACATGATGTATATATTACTTTCTATAGTCATATAATGATAGTTAATGGTACAGAACCTGGGGCAGTAGAACAGTCTGCATAATCCCTGCATTACATGCCCCAATGTAAAAAAAAAAAATGCATATTATTATTATTTATTTTTATCAGTATGGGTATATTTATTAATTATTGGGAAAAGACAGACTATACCTTGAAGCATGAAGGTGTAGAACAGGACAGCACAGCAGATAATAGTTCTCTATCTAAGAATTAAGTTCCACTGCAGTCCAATTAAGACAGAAATATGTCAGAACTGCACTGTACTATACACATTTCTCTGTCAATTTGCTATCTTCTGTGCCATTACTTTAACCATTGCCCTTTGCTGTATGCTGCCCTACTGTGCATTTTGTCTTTGACCGTTTGGAGTTGACACACATCTGTGGATGCCTGCCTTCTCAAGACAAAGTCTCATGATAATTTATCCTAGACAGGAGTGTGAAAAAACATTTCTGTTCTATCAAAAGCTGAGAAAGAAGAACCCTCCAAAAATGTGGAACTATTATAGGCATTACAGACAAGTGACCACAAGATACAATTATAAAAATAAAAATTGTATTAGAAATATGATAAAATCATCTTAGAAGAAAAAATGGGAATAGAGTTGAAATACATTTAAAGTGGGGTGCCCCCTAAAAAAAAAGAATTTAAAGTCAGCAGCTACAAATTCTGCAGCTGCCTTTTAATAATCGGACACTTACCTGTCCCAGGGTCCAGCGATGCAGGTGAACAAAGCCCCCCCCCTCGTTCCCCGCTCCGCTCGTGGCGCCAGCATTCTTACTTTGGGCACCCGGCTGTGGCTTCACAGCCGGGCACCCACTGCGCATGTGCTAGCAGCGCCACGCGCCGTGATACGCCACACAGTCATCTGGGACAATGACAGGTCCCAGATGACTGTGCGGCATCGAGGGGAAGTAATGTCACCAGCCCGGGCACTGAAGGAGGCAGACTACAAGGGACCCCCTAGCAACAGGCATTTAGAGATGAGTAAAAAAAAAAATTCCAATTATTTATTTTTTTTATGTATTTTAAGCAATTTTTTTTTGGTGGCAACACCACTCACTTTAAGCCATAGCAATAAATGGTCTAAAAAGATCTGGCTATGGTACATAGGGAAAGTGAAGTTAGTTTAGACACTTTATTTTTCAGAATGAAAGTATACGTTTTGTAACTATGATTCTGAATTCTATTAAATAAATGATATGCTACTGATCTTTTTAAAAATAAAACCTCCAACCAACTTTTTTCTACTTTTAAGTAGAGTGGAGAAGGGTTAGAACATCTATTATTATTGTCTGTGTCTACAGTGCCTTGAAAAAAGTTTTCATACCCCTTGAAATTTTCCACAATGTGTCATGTTACAACCAAATACATCAATGAATTTTATTGGGATTTTTTGTGATAGACCAACACAAAGTGGCACATAATTATGAAGTGGAAGGAAAATTATATCTGAAAAGTGTGGCGTGCATTTGTATTCAGCCCCCTTTACTCTGATACCCCTAACTAAAATCTAGTGGAATCAATTGCCTCCAGAAGTCACCTAATTAGTAAATAGAGTCCACCTATGTCTAATTTAATCTCTGTAGAAATACAGCTGTTCGTTGAAGCCCTCAGAGGTTTGTTAGAGAACCTTAGTGAACAAACAGCATCACGATGCCAAGGAAAACACCAGACAGGTTAAGGATAAAGTTGTGGAGAAGGTTAAAGCAGGGTTAGGTTATAAAAAATTATCCAAGCTTTGAACATCTCACAGAGCTCTGCTCAATCAATCATCCAAAAATGAAAAAGAGTATGGCACAACTGGAAACCTACCAAGACATGGCCATCCACTTACACTGACAGGCCGGGCAAGGAGAACATTAATCAGAGAAGCATCCAAGAGGCCCATGGTAACTATGGAGGAACTGCAGAGATCCACAGCTCAGGTGGGAGAATCTGTCCATAGGACAACTATTAGTCATGCACTCAAGAAATCTGACCATTATCCAAGAGTGTCAAGAATAAAGCCATTGTTTAACCACTTGCTTACTGGGCACTTAAACACCCTTCCTGCCCAGACCAATTTTCAGCTTTCGGTGCTCTCACACTTTGAATGACAATCACTCAGTCATGCAACACTGTACCCAAATGAATTTTTTGTCCTTTTTTTCCCTCAAATAGAGCTTTCTTTTGGTGGTATTTGATCACCTCTGGGGTTTTTATTTTTTGCTCTATAAATGAAAAAAGACTGACAATTTTGAAAAAAAAAACGCATATTTCTTTGTTTCTGTGACAAAATTATGCAAATTATAAATTTTTCTTCATAAATTTTGGCCACAATTTATACTGCTACATATCTTTGGTAAAAATAACCCAAATTAGTGGATATTATTTGGTCTTTGTGAAAGTTAGAGAGTCTACAAGCTGTGGTGCGAATCGCACAAAATGGATCACATCTGATGTACTGGTGGCCTATCTCACTTCTTGTGACCCGAACAAGCCAGGAAAGTACAAATAAACCCCAAATGACCCCTTTTTGGAAAGTAGACATTCCAAGGTATTTAGTAAGAGGCATGGTGAGCTTTTTAATGTTGTTATTTTTTTCCCACAATTCTTTGCAAAATTAAGATTTTTCATTTTTTTTATTTTTTTCCACAAAATTGTCATTGTAATAGGTTATTTCTCTCACATGGCATGTGTATACCACAAATGACACCCCCAAAAAAATTATGCTACTCCTCCTGAGTATTACAATACCACATGTGTGGGACTTTTTCACAGCCTGGCCACATAGAGAGGCCCAACATGCAGGGAGCGCCATCAGGTGTTCTAGGAGCATAAATTACACATCTAACTTGTTGACTACATATTACACTTTTGAAGGCCCTGGAGCACCAGGACAATGACACGTGACACTGATGACAGATGGCACTGATACGTGGCAATGATGACACTTATATGTGGCACTGATGACACGTGGCACTGATGACAGATGGCACTAATATGTGCCACTGATGACAGATGGCACTTATACGTGGCACTGATGACACGTGGCACTTATACGTGGCACTGATGACAGATGGCACTAATACGTGGCACCGATGACGCGTGACACTGATGACAGATGGCACTGATAAGTGGCATTGATGACACGTGACACTGACAACAGATGGCACGTGACACTGGCAGGTGGCACTGATGACAAATGGCACTGATACGTGGCACTGATGACAGATGGCACTAATATGTGGCACTGATGACAGATTGCACTATGTGGCACTGATGACACATGGCACTGATGACAGATGGCACTTATACGTGGCACTGATGACAGATGGAACTGGGGACAAATGGCACTGACAACAGGTGGCACTGGGGATAGATAGCACTAACAGGTGGCACTGGGGACAGATAGCACTAACAGGTGGCAATGGGGGCAGGTAGCACTGGGGTGGATGGCACTGGGGTGGATGGCACTGGGGCGGATGGCACTGGGGTGGATGGCACTGGGGCAGGATGGCACTGGGGCAGGGTGGCACTGGGGTGGATGGCACTGGGGCAGGATGGCACTGGGGGAGCATGGCACTGGGGGAGGATGGCACTGGGGCGGATGGCACTTTTTTTTATTATTTTTTTTATTTTCACACATTTTCATACGGCCGCAGCAGCCATTCATCTCTCCCCTCTCACACGCTGTCTGTGTGAGGAGGGAGAGCTGCGCTGAGAGATGATCTCATATGTTTACATATGAGATCATCTCACATTGGACACGCCGACCGTGCTGTAAACGCCCACTGTGATTGGCCGTTTACAGTGATCTGTGTTTGCCTGTCTCCGGGGGACACGGCAAACACAGAACTTCCCCGATGCGCGCCCGCGGCGTCGCGCATTTCAGAAGTAAACACCAGGACGACCAGGGACGGCCTCCCGGACAAAAGCGCCTACTCTATAGTCGTCATTCAGCTATAGGGTGGGCGGAAAGAGGTTAAAGAAAGCCTTTATCGAAGAGTGTCAATAATAAAGCCATTGTTTAAAGAATTCCATACAAAGTCCTGTTTGCAGTTTGTGAGAAGCCATGTGGGGGACACAGCAAACATGTGGAAGAAGGTGCTCAGGTCAGATGAGACCAAAATTGAACTTTTTGGCCTAAAAGCAAAACTTTATGTGTGGCGGAAAACTAACACTGCATATAACCCACAACACACCATCCCCACTGTGTAACATGGTGGTGGCAGCATCATGTTGTGGGGATGCTTTTCTTTAGCAGGAACAGGGAAGCTGGTCAGTGTTAATGGGAAGATGGGTGGAGCCAAATACAGGACAATCTTAAAAGAAAACCTGTTAGAGTCTGTATAAAGCCCCATACACACTATCAGATTTTCTGCTGAGTTTTTCCTTCAGATTTACCAAAACCATATAATATGAGGTCAAACATTAGGAGTTTCAATGTATATGCACTCAGGCAGGCCCTTGCACTACATGGTTTTGGTAAATCTGAAGGAAAAATCTGATAGTGTGTATGGGGCTTTAGACTTAAGACTGGGGTGGAGGTTTACCTTCCAGCAGGACAACTACCCTAAACATACAGCCAGAGCTACAATGGAATTGTTTAGATCAAAGCATATGCATGTGTTAGAATGGTCCAGTCAAAGTCCAGACCTAAATCCAATTGAGAATCTGTGGCTAGACTTGAAAATTGCTGTTCACAGATACCCTCCATACAATCTGACAGAGGTTGAGCTATTTTGCAAAGAGGAATGGGCAAAAAATTCACTCACTAGATGTGAACAGCTGGTAGCGATATACCCAAAAAGACATGCAGCTGTAATTACAGCAAAAGGTGGTTCTACATAGTATTGACTAAGGGGGGGCTGAATACAAATGCATGCCACTCTTTTAAGATATTTGTAAAAAATTTGGAAAAACAGTTATCATTTTTCTTCCACTTCACAATTATGTGCCACTCTGCGTTGGTCTATCACATACAATCCCAATAAAATACATTTACATTTTTGGTTGTACCATGACATAATGTGGAAAATTTCAAGGGATATGAATACTTTTTCAAGGCACTGTACATTGGAGAGATTCTCTTTTTTAGCTTTTTTGACAATAACTGTCATCATCTGAATAAAGAGTGTGGGAAAATGTTATATTTTATAATTGTTATAAACAAAATTAGCAGGGGAAGTCTTCTGCAATGAGACAACTTTACTGGTATCAGCCTGCAAAGAAAAATTTGGGAAGCTTTCCTCTCATGTTGTTTTGTGCCCCGGGGACGAGACATGTAGCAAGATGTTCCCAATGAGAATGCAAAACCCAATAAAAATCAGAGTTCCTAACCCCTATTCACGCTAACTTTCAAAGTAGAAGCAAGTTTTTGCTGGAGTTCCACATTAAAGTTCAGTGATAACCCATATGTGTTTTATAAACATTAACCCAGTCATATCCTTTAATCCATTCTGGAACCACATACACATATCCATTGTTGGTAAGTCTAGCACCTTTTGGGATGTGGGAAAGGGTAAGCTTCTAAAGTTTATATAGTTACTCTTTTGAATTAAACTGTACACTGAATTTATATACAATGGTATAATAATTAGGCATATGTTGTGGATTGGGGTTGAACATGAGTTCATGGTTCAGTGAAAAGGCAGAAATGCCCATGTTTGACCAGTTTGCCTGCCCACCAGAATCTCCAGATGTATTCAAAAGTCTGTTATTTATCACAGGTAGCACTACCACCACTAAATGACATGACAGATCCTTGGTGGTTGGTGTTTGTAAGCAAGAATCCTGGATGATGCCATTTACTAAATAAGGTGATGACTATATTTGGTTAGTGATCACAAAGGATCCCTGCCATTGTGCTTATATTCCAGCTGTGCTTGGGGGCCTGTCAATTGCAAATGGAACACTGGTGCAGGAAGTTCATCAGGTACTGCAGGTTGCCGTATCTTTGGATCAAGAACACTAGGGCCTAGCTCATCGTAATCAATGTGTTTGTACATAGCTGGAGGATGTGATTGATGTTTACATCAGGGGACATTGTTTATTTATTTATTATTTACAAAATGCTTTTTCAGTGGTGTGGATGTAGTTATTTACAGTTTCCTTTAATTTTGTAAATGGATATAAGTGGTACTATGTACCCTGTACTCAGTCAAGTGGGCTTCAGGATTCTAAGTCATACCTCTAAAGACAGGATGTGAGGAAGAGGCCCGTATCCCCATTAACATTGGGATAAGGAGCCTTGCAAGGGGGGTGCCCATGTTGAGGGCATGTGACCTGGTATATTTCAGGAGGCAGAACCACACATAACTTGCCCACCTTTCCTTGCCATCCAGGCTGCATGCTTGGCTACAGATCTTTTATACATTTTTAGGGGGATCCTATGCTGTTATTTTTCCTTAAAGGGACAGTAGACATTGATTTCAAATGTGTACTGTCCCTTTTAAAACACACACAAAATGTGTTACATTTTCCTCAAAATTCATAAAATACTCTATCCTGGCACACACCTATAACTATACTATACATTCACAAAAAAAGTAAATATTAAATAAAAACACCCACAATGTTAAAAAAGTCCTTTATTCCCATATGTCTACCAGTGCTATTTATAAACGGCTGGTTGATAAAGTGGGAATTTAAACACAGGTGGGAGTTTGTTTCGATGTTTTTAGCAAGTGGAAGCAAACTTTTAGGTGAAAGTGATTTGGATGGCTGTAAAGCTTCCCTAAGACTACCACAGTCCACCAAAGGTATCCATTTGCCCCTACCTGGATCATGGGTTCTGCTGTCAAACCCAGGACTAGTATGATGGGTGTCAGCTTGTGGAACACAGGATGACTGGATTTAGCTGTAACTTTCTTTGGCTGCTGTAGCTGGGAAAAAGCTAATGGAGCATGACCTGGAAGTCCGCTGATTCATAAGGAGTCTCATGCCGCATACACACAACCGGACTTTTTGACAGCAAAGGTCAGACGGAACGAATCCGTCGGACAATTCGATCGTGTGATGGCTCCATCGGACCTTTGCTTGCCAAAAATCTGCCGGAATTTAGAAATAGAACATGTTTTACATTTTCCCACCGGAACGCCACCGAACCCAGTTCCTAGCAGGAAACCCGTCCGTCTGTATGATGGTCCGAGAATGTTTCCAGTGTGATCCTATTGAACTGGTTCTCAGCGACAGGGTACTGTAAATCTCATGCTGGCTGCAATAGGAAAAACACATTTTCCTATCACAGCGAACGCGAGGGGGAATGCCCCTCCAGGGGCATACCAGGGCCTTAGGTCTGGTGTGAATTTTAAGGGGAAAACACCAAAAAAAGTCACGGGGGTTCCCCCAAAATCCAAACCACACCCTTATCCGAACACACAGCTCGGCCGGTCAGGAAAGAGGGTGGGGACGAGCGAGCGCCCCCCCCCCCTCCTGAGCCATACCAGGCCGCATGCCCTCAACATGGGGGGTGGGTACATGTTGATGAGGACAAGGGCCTCTTCCCGACAACCCTGGTCGTTGGTTGTCAGGGTCTGCGGGTGGGGGGGGCTTATCGGAAACCGGGAGCCCCCTTTAATAAGGGGGTCCCAAATCCTGGCCCCCCACCCTATGTGAATAAGTATGGGGTATATTGTACCCCTACCCATTCAACCTGGGGGAAAAAGTGTCAATAAAAAAAACACACTACACAGGTTTTTAAAGTAGTTTATTAGGCAGTTCCGGGGGTCTTTTTCTAACTTCTCTGCGCTTTCCGGTTCTTCTCCCAGGCTCCTCCACTATCTTCTGCTCTTTTGCATCTCTTTTGCTAGCGGTGGCCCGGCTTTCTCCTTTGTCGTAGTTGCCGACGCCGTTGTTATCGTCTTCTTCTTCTTCCTTCTTCTGTTCTTCCATTGTGACCCTGCCCCTTATGATGTCACAGTCCTGGGGCATGCTGGGACTGTGTCATCATAAGGGGCAGGGGTCACTGGGCAGCATCACCCATTGACCCCGCCCCCATATTCCTATTTAAGTTGTTGCACACCATGTCCATGACATTACAGCGGGAGAGAGCGTCATGTCAACATCGGAAGAACAGAAGAAGAAGAAGGCAACGACAATGACAACGAAGAAGAAAGCTGGGCCACCGCTAGCAAAAGAGTGGCAAAAGAGCAGAAGATAGCAGAGGAGCTGGGAGAAGAACCGGAAAGCGCAGAGAAGTCGGAAGAAGACCCCCGAAGTCGGAAGAAGACCCCAGAGCTGCCTAATAAACTACTTTAAAACCTGTGTAGTGTGTTTTTTATTGATACTTTTTCCCCAGGTGAATGGGTAGGGGTACGATGTACCGAATACTTATTCACATAGAGTGGGGGCCGAGATCTGAGGGCCCCCTTATTAAAGGGGACTCCCAGATTCCGATAAGCCTCCCGCACACCCCGACAACCAATGGCCAGGTTTGTCGGGAAGAGGCCCTTGTCCTCATAAACATGGGGACAAGGTGCTTTGGGGTGGGGGGCCTGCAGGGTGCCCCCTTCCCCAAAGCATCCACCCCCCATGTTGAAGGCATGCGGCCTGATATGGCTTAGGAGGGGGTGCTCGCTCGTCCCCACCCCCTTTCCTGACCGGCCGGGCTGCGTGCTCGGATAAGGGTGGATTTTGGGGGACCCCCATGGTGTTTTTTCGGCATAGGGGCTGCCCCTTAAAATCCATATCAGGAGACAGGGCTCACAAGGTGTCAATCTCACTGATAAAAGTGGAGAGATTGACTTGCTTTTCTAGTCCCATCGTAGCTCATCGTGTTCAAAATGAACGGACTTTAGTGCGTGTGTAGGCATGTCCATTCATTTGAAAGTCTGTCGGAACTCCGTCAGGAAGTCCAGCAGACCTAGTCTGCTGAAAAGTCTGGTCATTCTCCGCTGGGATTCTGGTCTGCTGGAAAGTCTGGTCGTGTGTACAGGGCATAAGAGAGAGCCGGTAACCGGCTAGTTTAAAAGGGGACATTTGCACTTATAATCAGGGCACTGATCATTCATGTCCTGATTATCTGTGCAGTCCCAACAGTGCCTTCAGTGCTGCCTATCAGTGCCAATCAGTGCCCATCAGTGCTGCAAATCAGTGCCCATCAGTGTTAACAATGAGGGCCTTCTCATCAGTGTCACCTATCAGTGCTGCCTACTAGTACTCTTCAGTGCCGCTTATCAATGCCTTTCAGTGCTACCTATTAGTGTCCACCAGAGCCACCTATCAGTGCCCATCATTGCCACTTTTTATGACAATAACTTGCATATTAGCCTTTAAAATTAGCACTTTTGATTTCTCCCATATACTTTTAAAGGGTGTTCCGCGGCTTTCGAATTTGCCGCGAACACCCCAAATTGTTCTCTGTTCGGCGAACAGCCAATGTTCGAGTCGAACATGAGTTTGACTTGAACAGACAGCCCATCCCTAAATAAAACCAACAAATGCAAATTACCAGCTCCCAGGATGCACTGTTAGATATCCTTAAGGTGTTTTAAGTTTTAATAGCAGCTCCCCCGACAGCCCCCTAAATACTCACCTGAGCCTGATCTCTGTCTCACGCTATGCACATCTGCAGCAGCTCTTCTTCCCTATAACGGCTCTCACAGGCTTGGCTTGCTGTCAGTCAAAATCTGTGAGCAAGGAGCGAGGCCGAGCTGGGCTGTTTGTCTTAATAGACGCAAACAGCCCCACTTAGGATTGAGCATGTACGTGTGCCCCCATAGGAACCTGCTTCCCATGAAAGTGACTCAGAAGGAAGGAGGTGTCAGGAGCACTGGCGGGGGGGGGCAGTAGAGGAGGATCAGGGCTTCTCTGTGAATTGCAAAGAGCAGGTATGACATGTTTATTATTTTTAAAATCACTTAAACTGAAATTAATATACCCATAGTAAAATTTATTATATTTAGTAATATTAGGTTTTCTCAGACACTGATGCTGTGCTTATAAAAAACATTGAACAAAACTATTGTTTTACAATCCACAAAATAGAATTTAGCTGGTTTAAAAAGCCAGGACATTGAGTGTGTACTAATCCAGTGGCTGCTTTGCTGATCCAAGCCATGTCCCTTCCAGCTATCAGTATCTCTTCTTGCTTTGATTGATAATTACTCATGCTGCATCAATGACCATCCATCACAGATGTCTCCCTGTGACCATGGCTTGCTGTATGATCCAATACTCAAAGCAATTAAGTCTAGAGTCAAGCCAGCTTCATAGGTTTATTGTCTATTCTATATGGAAATAGTAAACTCAAAGTCTATCCTGTTCTCATTAGAGGACGCAGGCAGGCACTCAATACACTGACACTTCTTTGCCCTTAAGTATACCACACAAAAGTGCTGCCTTAACACTTTTTAGATTTTTTTAGGTGTTGGCATCCTCCATATTACCAAATATTTTTTTTAAAGAATTTTTAATTGTATTTGTTATTTTAATTTACTTTACTGCAAGGCCAATAGATGTGGAATATAGTTTATCCCAGTGTCTGTTAAATTAAAAACATGCAGCTCATACTTTTAATTCTGTTTAATGGGAATAATCAAGGGGTTAAGAACATTTGTCTGTTTTCATACAGCAAAACTCATGCAATTTTCTGCAAATCCAATTCTTTCTTTATGTGACTGGTTCACATCTATGTATTGCAGTTGAGTTTGAGAGGGAAGAGAAAACTATAACAGCCTTTCCACACCTAGTCATGTGTCTTACAAAACGAGCTGCACGCACATAGAAAAATGTCAATCAAAGTTTGACTGCAAACCTTGCTGACTCTATGGCAGGCCAGTCATACATAGGCCAATCTTTTCAAACAATCAATTTGATCATCACTTAGGATGTTGTCAATGTATATTAACTCTCAAGGGATATTATGTATTCACAAGCATTGTAAATACTCATTATCACCTGCAGAGATTTTCCACCCTGTTGGAAAATCTCTTTGATTGATCAACAATTGTTGCCTTTTCTACAAAGAATTAGCTGTCTTTGCACCAAATCCTCAGGGTCAGCAAGCCCAGAGAGAAAAATTAAAGTGGATCTCAGAAGTCTTTATTATTAGTGGTGGACAGCTCTTTCAATATTTGTTGTTTTGATTGCAAATTCTTCTCATTTATGGATTGCCTTACTGAGGCTATAGTGATTGTAATGTAAACATAATGCAAAAGGGATTTTTATTATAGTAATAAAATTATGGAAATAATGTTAATTCACTGATAACAGTAAAAATCGCATGGTCACATAAAAACTATGGTAAGGACAAAAACATTTAACATTAACTACACTATATTTTTTTTACTGAAGATTAAAGCACCAGAGTATAACAATTTTCTGTTTTATACACTTGTTCACATAAACTACTTAAATTATATTCTTGGGTAATATGTAAAAGTTTAGAACCACAAATATACTGCAGTGTAAATAAGAACATTGAATGGAGGAGAATGTGCACTAGATAAACCTATAATGAACAAAAGCAAAATTGTTCTGACCCAGTAGTAGGATCCAAGTGAAAAAGCAGGGTGTGTAGAGCATTACCTCAACCTCCTTTTCTGTTGTATCATAATCATGTTTGTTCCAAAAATATGATTCTTCATCCTGACCTTAACTTCATCATCAGATTTGTCTACACTCACCGCCATGAGTACATCAGACCCTGAAAGATGCTTCTTCAAAAACAGAAACAGAACCTACTGGTATGATCATCAACACCACAGAAAACCAACATTTCTGGAGCTTTTATGCTGCCTTGAAAAAGAGATATTGCAAAATTTTGGTTTGCTGCAATGTTGATGATGGCATTTTAATAAACATCTGTTCCAGAGACAAGGTTGGTGTGCTAGTGAAAAAGTTTCTCACTTTGGCTCTAGTGGCCGTGTTTATATGGATTTTAAGGAGAATGGAAAATTAATGCATGGATTTACTTCTGAGAAGATTTTGTGCAGTTGATGCCTTGTTTGGAGAAATTATCCTTTTGGACGTTGAATGAATGAATGAATGAAATACTTGTATAGCGCACAATGCAAACTGAATCGCCTCTAGGCGTTGTGGCGAGCTTTGATCATCTGCTAAAAGAGGAAGGTCTTGAGTTTTTTCCTAAAAGCCAGGTGATTCTCTTTCAGGCGGATGTTGATTGGTAGAGCATTCCATAGCCGAGGCCCTTGGACAGCGAATCTCCGATCACCCTTGGATTTATACCGGGCTTTGGGCACGAGGAGGAGGTTTTTGTTGGCTGATCGAAGACTGCGGTTTGGTGTGTAATGATTTATTTTCTCCATTAGATATTGCAGAGCTTCTCTATGCACGCATTTGTGGGTGAGGCAAAGGGTCTTGAACGTGATCCGATTTTTTACGGTTAGCCAATGTAAGCTCCTCAGTGAAGGAGAGATGGATTCCCAGGGTTTTTTCCTGTTATCAGCCTTGCCGTTTGTCTTAATAGTGGGAACATCATGTGTGTGCTTCTCACCATTAACTACTGGCATAGGTATATTCGCTCCTTATGCTTTTGTATTTTGGTTGGTATATGCTGTGCTCATCACATCTTTCTCACTGACATAATGAAGTTCATGATTGCTATTAAATGTTTTATGGAAATGTACATTTCCTTAAGCCTAAGAAATGTAAATATTTGGTCTGGATATGAGCCTGGTACTTCTATAAAATTAAAGGTTAACAAGAAATGTCTATGTCTGGTTAAACAGGTCCACCCAAAACTATCAGGTAAGTTTGAAGAGAGACAGCGCACACAGCGGGGAACTCCCAGTCCAATTTGCAAGATCCTCTTTCAGGTTCTCAGGCTCAGTGTGTCCTCACACTACAACAGAAACGAGTAAAAGGATTGAGCCAGCAACTCTGTAGTCCATATAGCGATTATAATGGTTGGTTCCAAAAAGTGACAAGCAAAACTGCTGACCCACTTTTTGGCAACAGCCTTAGCCATATACTACGACTAAATCTGTTGTTGAAATGCATCAGCTGTTTTGCTTGTCACTTTTTGTAACCAACCATTAAAATTGCTATATGGACTTCAGAGTTGCCAGCTCAATCCTTTTACCACCAAAAACTATGGTCCATCTAAACAAACTTTGAATACATTACTTATTATTTGTATAAATATTTGAAATGTGCTATTTAGCCATTATAGATACATACTGTTTTGCACTGATACTGTAAAATATAATTAAATACAATCAGACCTCTTAACAGAAATTGTCAACTTGACTTTAAAACATAAAGCAGTTATACATCCAAGTATTGACAGATAAAACAATTTAAAAAAAATTAAAAATCTAGACAAGTGCAGTCAACAATTACTGGGTAGTGGCCTTATGTTACTTGTTCCTCAGTCACAGCCCTGATTGGCCCGCAGTTCTGGGACAATCTATTGCCCTGTACACACGGTCGGACTTTCCGACAGAAAAATGTGCGATTGGACTGTGTTGTCAGAAATTCCGATCGTGTGTGGGCTCCATCTGACTTTTTCCGTTGGAATTTCCGACACACACAAAGTTTGAGATCTCGATCTAAAATTTTCTGACAACAAAATACGATTGTTTAAATTCCAATCGTGTGTAGACAATTCCAACGCACAAAGTGCCACGCATGCTCAGAATAAATTACGAGATGAAAGCTATTGCCTACTGGCCTCTTTATAGTCCTGTCGTATGTGTTGTACGTCACCTCGCTCTGAACAATCGGATTTTCCGACAACTTTGTGCGACCGTGTGTATGCAAGACAAGTTTGGGCCAAAATCTGTTGGAAAAAATCAGACAGATTTTGTCATTGGAATGTCCAACCTTGTGTACAGGGCATAACTGTAAATCAAAATTTCAGGGCTCTGGGCTTGTAGGTGCATTATGTTCTCTTGCTTTGACTCTGGATCATTTTGATTATTGCCTGGATACAAATTATTCTTCTGATCTTCTGATTTCTGCTTGTCTGGATACTGATACTCTGGCATTGACCCTTGCCTGAATTTTGATTGTCACCTACCGTGACCCCTGCTTAGATATAGATACTCTTCTGATTGCCCCACTATGACCTTTGCCTGGATATGGACACTACTCTGATCCCTTGCCACTATAATTGACTATACTACTATCTGCTGTCAGCTAGATGTATGACCCACTATTCTTGAGTCCTGGTTATAAATGCACACAATGGGGATTATTTACTAAAGGCAAATCTACTTTGCACTGTCTGAAAGTGCACTTGGAAGTAAAGTCACTGTAGATCTGAGGGGGACATGCAAGGAGAATAACAAAAACTGCATTTTAGCTTGCACACGATTGGATGATAAAATCAGTAGAGCTTCTCCTTATTTCAGATCTATCCCTTAGATTTAGAGCGACTGCACTTCCAAGTGCACTTTCAAGTGCACTTGCAGTGCAAAGTGGATTTTCCTTTACTAAATAACCCCCTGATGTCTACCTTCAGCTTTACTATCTGACATTGGGGGAGATTTACAAAAACTGGTATGCACAGAATCTGGTGAAGCTATGCATAGTAACCAATCTGCTTAAAACCTAGAAGCTGATTGGTTTGTACGCACTGCTGCACTAGATTCTGTGTGCACTAGTTTTAGTAAATCATATCCATTGCATTATAACTGTCTCCCTGGGCTGCCGGGGAGTATCCCAAATCTGTGCTTATAGCACTGCACCTTAAATCCTAGGGGCATTTTAGTACTAGCTTTAACAAAAGGTGGCTGCTATAGGTGAAACTACACAAAATCCACACTTTTCTACAGAATAGAATGTGAACCAGTGGACTTTACAGATAAAATTTACTGCTTGCTAATTGAAATAGGTATCACTTTACAACTGCTTTGGGATCAGCAGGTTCACCTTTAATTTATTTTACCATAATACATAAAATAAACATGGACAACACCAGACTATTGTAACTACTGACCTTAAAGTGATTGTAAAGCTTTTTTTGAATAACAAACATGTCATACTTACCTCCACTGTTCAGTTCATTTTGCACAGTATGGCCCCGATTGTCCTCTTCTGGGGTCCGCTATCACCTCCTCCCCCCATCCTATAACCCCCTAGGAGAAGTGCTCTCCCAGGGGGTTATCTTGCGGGCGGGCTCCTGAGTCCAGCATTTGTGTCCATAGACGCAGAATGTAGGACTCATCCCCGCCCCTTGTCACCCACATCATTGGATTTGATTAACAGCAGCAGGAGCCAATGGATGTGCTATCAATCTATCCAAGAGCCAAGAACCCCAGGGCAGAGAGGTCCCACGGATCGCTGCTGAGGGATCGAGGGGGGTCAATTGAGTAAAACGGGGGGGGGGGGGGGCTAGGGGACGGTCACTGTCAGAAGTTTTTTCACTTTAATGCATAGGATGCATTAAGGTGAAAAAACACGAGGGTCTACAGCCTCTTTAAGTCTTTAAGATTAATATTAGAAAAAAAAAAAAAAGAACAACAACTTTGTCTTTCCAAAACACATATATTTTAAATACAGTGCAAATAATAATTGTAGACAGTGGGCAAACAAGAAAAGGTATTTTTTTCCCTTACTTCCAGGTTTAGCTGTAAAGAGAACAGCTGACAGCTTTTCAGGTCAAATCAAGCAATAATGAAGTACTTTCTGGTGACTAGAGCACAGCTCAAAGAAAAAACAAAATGAAGGAAAATGTCAAGCACATTCTTTGTAAACCCTTAAAAATCTTGCCAGAAATTCATTGTGTCTCCAAACAACTGTACATAACACTTGGCTGCAGTGGAATAGGGATGTTTAATAAAACATCAAAGGTCTTTAAAAAACACAAAGCTGAGAAAACAAATACAGTCAAGGCTATTAAGGATCAATATTATTCACATGGCAGAGAGAGAGAAAGAATGAGCATTGTTTAAAAAAGACTTTCATCAATTAAAATTCCAAGTGGTAAATTACATTGTAACAAAACGTCCACGGATGGATGCCTTTAAGTGTGGTCGACACATGCTAGGTGAATGTTTCTATTGACTTACAAGCTGGATGCGTGTGTCAAAATGCAGTCCAGTATTTTGGTAATAATAGCTAGCAGTCATAGCTGTAAATTATTTATAGGGACTATTCAATGTGAACAGGTTAGTGTACATATTGTCTTCTGCTTGACTGGCCTGATTCCTGATCACTCATACTTTCAACTCCTCCGAGACTTGCTGTTATCACTGCAATCCCTAAAAAGTAACAAAACTACCGTCACTGTGACAACTCAGGAGGGCCTCGCAATTTGTTCACTTTTTTTCAAGGTTCATTGAAAATATTCTTGTCTTATTTTTTTCTTTCAACAAACCTGTTGTTTTCTTCATAAGTTTACATGATATAAGAAATGCTGAGAGCTATTCCTATTATTGAGTTAATGTTAAAATATTACGCAATTTCCTCAGCTCTAACTGGCAGCAGATGTCATTGTTGTTGATTCTAACAGAAAGTGACAGCTTGCTAATGGTGTGTTACTTAAAACTGAGAACTAGTGAAAGGGTTCTGATGAGATTGATTGCTGTTTTCTGGATAATAATCAGATAAATATTTGAGCGTGGGGCAATATTTACATCATGTATCATCCAATGATGCAATCTGTTGTGTTAAAAAATACAATAACATATTTTCCACCTTTTGGGGCCCATTAGGCGGCATTTGTAAAATCTTAATAAATGTGAAAAGCTAACATTTTTCATGTAATAAATATGTAAGAGAGAATGTTGCAATGTAAGACTAGGCAAAAATTTGTAAAATTGGCATGTCATTTTTTTTTGGGGTGGGGGGGAGCAGAATCCCTCTTTTTTAGAGGGTTCCAGGTCCCACTTCCTCCCGGGGCTCCTAAATGCCCCGTGGCGCTGAAAGGGAGATCACCTCTCCATCCTCCCTCTCGGCAATCATCTGGAGCACATGCGCAGTGCATGCCTGGCTGTGAAGCCACAGCCGGGCGCCCTTAGTAACAATGCCTGCGCCGCAGAGAGGAGGTGGAGACAAGCGGGGCTTTGTTCCCCCGCATTGCTGGACCCTGGGACAGGTAAGTGTCTGATTATTAAAAGTCAGCAGCTGCAGTTTTTGTAGCTGCTGACTTTTATTTTTATTTTTTTATTGGAACTCCATTTTAAGGAAATTTACAGAAATTTCCCAATACTTCCAGCCAAGACAGAAACCTCTAGTGAACATACAAGAAAAAAACATATTTTAGTAAAGTGGGAGTTAGAATTTTGACTGTTTTTATTGCTCTCTGTAGATTCCTGCCCCATTATCAACTGTTCTCCTAATTTCTTGCCCTGTTGTCACAGGAAAAGAGGTAACATTTCCTTAATGAATTCAAAGACAGAAATAAAAACCTAAAAAATGTAACTCTTCTCTACTCTATTCCACAACTAAACAAATGTGACTGGAATTACGTTTTAATCTGCTCAATAAGGATTTTGCGTTTTCTCATTCCATGCTCTAAGTTTAATTACTCTAACCCACTGAGGATTAAAAACTCTAATAAAGGCACTCCATCTATAAAAATAGACACCTCGGGGTTTTAAATAGGTCGTATATTGTAAAATTGTCTCGTCTCTGTTTCTCTTTACAAATGTTAATAGAAGATGGCTCAGAAATTAAAGTGGACATTTAGCTCACAAATGGCGTCAATTTATAGGTCACTATTTTACATTCAAAGAAGGTCAGTGACAAAACATCTTCCAATAATGAAAATATCCCACATGTGTGCTTTTCCTGCTGCAAGGATATCATACATACAGTGGTGTGAAAAAGTGTTTGCCCCCTTCCTCATTTCCTGTTCCTTTGCATGTTTGTCACACTTAAGTGTTTCGGAACATCAAACCAATTTAAACAAAGTAAACACAAAATGCAATTTGTAAATGAAGGTGTTTATTATGAAAGGTGAAAAAAAATCCAAACCATCATGGCCCTGTGTGAAAAAGTGATTGCCCCCCTTGTTAAAACATACTATAACTGTGGTTGTCCACACCTGAGTTCAATTTCTCTAGCCACACCCAGGCCTGATTATTGCCACACCTGTTCACAATCAAGGCATCACTTAAATAGGAGCTGCTTGACACAGTAAGGTCCACCAGAAGATCCTTAAAAGCTACACATCATGCCGAGACCCAAAGAAATTCAGGAACAATTGAGAAAGAAAGTAATTGAGATCTATCAGTCTGGAAAGGGTTATAAAGCCATTTCCAAAGCTTTGGGAATCCAGCAAACCACAGCGAGAGCCATTATCCACAAATGGCGAAGACATGGAACAGTGGTGAACCTTCCCAGGAGTGGCCGGCCGCCCAAAATTACCCCAAGAGCGCAGCGACGACTCATCCAAGAGGTCACAAAAGACCCCACAACAACGTCCAAGGAACTGCAGGCCTCACTTGCCTCAGTTAAGGTCAGCGTTCATGCCTCCACCATCAGGAAAAGACTGGGCAAAAATGGCCTGCATGGCAGAGTTCCAAGGAGAAAACCACTGCTGAGCAAAAAGAACATCAAAGCTCGTCTCAATTTCTCCACAACACATCTTGATGATCCCCAAGACTTTTGGAACAACATTCTGTGGACCGATGAGACAAAAGTGGAACTCTTTGGAAGGTGTGTGTCCAAGTATATCTGACATAGAAGGAACACTGCATTTCATAAAAAGAACATTATACCAACAGTAAAATATGGTGGTGGTAGTGTGATGGTCTGGGGCTGTTTTGCTGCTTCAGGACCTGGAAGACTTGCCGTGATAAAAGGAACTATGAATTCTGCTGTCTACCAAGAGATCCTGAAGGAGAATGTCCGACCAAATGTTCGTGTACTCAAGCTGAAACGAACTTGGGTTCTGCAGCAGGACAATGATCCTAAACACACCAGCAAGTCCACCACCGAATGGCTGAAGAAAAACAAAATGAAGACTTTGGAGTGGCCTAGCCAAAGTCCTGACCTGAATCCTATTGAGATGTTGTGGTATGACCTTAAAAAGGCCGTTCATGCTCGAAAACCCTCTAATGTAACTGAATTAGGACAATTCTGCAAAGATGAGTGGGCCAAAATTCCTCCAGGACGCTGTAAAAGCCTCATTGCACGTTATCGCAAACGCTTGGTTGCAGTTGTTGCTGCTAAGGGTGGCCCAACCAGTTATTAGGTTTAGGGGGCAATCACTTTTTCACACAGGGCCATGATGGTTTGGATTTTTTTTCACCTTTAATAATAAACACCTTCATTTACAAATTGCATTTTGTGTTTACTTGTGTTGTCCTTGACTATTGTTTAAATTGGTTTGATGTTCCGAAACACTTAAGTGTGACAAACATGCAAAGGAACAGGAAATGAGGAAGGGGGCAAACACTTTTTCACACCACTGTATATCTAAAGTGAAAAAAATTCCCTTTCATTGGCTTTCATTGAGCATTTGCTCAAAGACAGACATATTCCCTACCACTTCTCTTCACACCCAGGCTTAGGTGGGCCACATTATGGCTCACCAAAAACAAATGTGAACAATTTGTTTATCATTTGGGACAAGAAGATGTGATTATTAGCATTTCCAGCTTCCATATTTTTGTTGTAAGGAAGCAGTGCTTGCTAAAAAAAAAATCCACTTACAGTGGTTCTAAAGTCAAAAAGGTTTTTGTTTTTTAACCTTAAAGCAGTTGTAAACACCGCTTGGTGACTTGTGCTTACAAGAAGTGATGGGCCGAACACTCCCCCGGTTTGGTTTGCACCAGAACTCTCGAACTTGAAAAAAGTTTGGACCCAAATCACAAATCCTATTAAAGTCTATGGGAACCTAAACTTGAAAACTCAAAAGTCCCCATTTTGAAGGTTTATTTGCAAGTTATTGGCTATAAAAAGGGTGTGGGGGGGGGGGGCTCAGGTAGTGCCTCTGGGGGACATGTATCAATGCAATTTTTTTTGTTTTAATTATTGTTTTTAAAGGAGCAGTGATTTTATGATGCTTAACCACTTGCCGACCGGCTCACGTCGATATACGTCAGCAGAGTGGCACCGCTGTGCAAAGCGATGTCCGCCCATGGCCAGCGATGGCGGGGAGGAGAGGCAGAACGGGGAACTGCCTATGTAAATAAGGCATTTCCCCATTCTGCCTAGTGACATTTTAGAGATCTACTGTTCCCAGTGATCGAGAACAGTGATCTCTGTCATGTTTTAGTAAGCCCATGCCCCCTACAGTTAGAACACGCTGAGGGAACACACTTAACCCCTTGATCACTTTCTAGTGTTAACCCATTCTCTGCCAGTGCCATTTTTACATTGATCAGTGCATTGTTATAGCACCGATCAATGCAATAATGTCACTGGTCCCAAAAAGAGTAATTTGGGGTCAGATTTGTCGGCCAAAATGTCGCAGTCCTGCTAAAAATCGCAGATCACCATCATTACCAGTAAAAACAATAAAAAAATATATAAAAGTCCCTAAATCTATCCTGTAGTTTGTAGACGCAATAACTTTTGCGCAAACCACTCAATATACACCTATTGTGATTTTTTTTTTACCAAAAATAGGTAGACGAATATATATCGGCCTAAACTAATGAATACATTTTTTTTTGGATATGTATTATAGCAGAAAGTAAAAAAAATGTTTTTTTTTCAAAATTGTCTGACTTTTTTTGTTATAGCACAAAAAATAAAAACCACAGAGGTGATCAAATACCACCAAAAGAAAGGTATATTTGTGAGAAAAAAAAGCATGTCAATTTTGTTTGGGTACAATGTTGCACCCCCACACAATTGTCAGTTAAATCAACGCAATGCCGTATCACAAAAAATCAAGAAAAAACAAGCGCTCACATGTATAATACAAAACAAACTAATTGCAAGCTGAACATCTAAAGGAGCAATACAAAAAACACCTTAATAACACATCAATTAATATAAATGGTGCAGCGCAAAATACAAAATTCCACACGTATTGGTCATATATGACAACAGAAGAGCATGTAGAGCGGGAACACCACGTGGAAAGACCGCTAATTGCTTGTATGTGACACTCCTTCCACCAGTAGGAATAAACTCTTACCAGCTCTGATGGACCTCTGAATTCTCAGATGGTCAAATGCGTGTGTTCACACTCTCGGTGTGCAGGAGACTTTATTTCCACATGCGAATAGAGCAGTTGTCCGAATCGTTTGATCACATGCAGCCGACTCCAGAAAAAACCCCAAAGGATTCACTCCAGATGTAAGTAGGTAGGTATATATGAACAGAAAAGTCCAGGAACAACTGAAAGTCCTCCTCAGTGAAGCTACCAGATCCACACCAAAACATATTCTGCTCAACACAAAACCTACAGACAGAGTATCACAAAAAATACTTTGGTTATTAAGGGGGTAAATCCTTCCGGGGCCAAAGTGGTTAAAGTGAAACAATAAAAAATCAAAATTCCTCTAAATATAGTGCCTGGGGTCCCCTTAGCCTGCCTGTAAAGTAGTGCATCTGTACCATGTATAGAACCTGCTGCAGAAAAACTGACATATACAGTTGTGCTCATAAGTTTACATACCCTGGCAGAATTTATGATTTCTTGGCCATTTTTCAGCGAATATGAATGATAACAAAAACGTTTCTTTCACTCATGGTTAGCATTTGGCTGAAGCCATTGATTATCAATCAACTGTGTTTACTCTTTTTAAATCATAATCACAACAGAAACTAACCCTGATTAAAAGTTTACATACCTCAGTTCTTAATACTGTGTATTGCCCACTTTAACATCAATGACAGTTTGAAGTCTTTTGTGGAATTTGTGGATGAGGCTCTTTATCTTCCTCTTGGCAAAAAGCCTCCAGTTCCTTTAAATTCTTGGGCTGTCTTGCATGAACTGTGCATTTGAGATCTTCCCAGAGTGACTTAATGATATTGAGGTCAGGAGACTGAGATGGCCACTCCATAACCTTTACTTTATTCTGCTGTAGCCAATGACCGGTCAACTTGGCCTTGTGTTTTGGATCTTTGTAATGTTGGAATGTTCAAGTACATTCCATGCACAGCTTCCTGGCTGATGAATACAAATGTTCCTCCAGTATTTTTTGATAACATATTGCATTCATCTACTGCGCAAGGGACAACAGACTGAGTGCTGCGCCTAGATCGTGGGCCCTGTTTGCATGCATGGAAGTGAGGTCATCACTGCTCGGCCATTCAAACTTCTGGAGCCTGCAAACCCAGAAGGAAAACCAGGTGAAGATGGAAGCCCTGTCAGCAGTGTCAGAGTACCACTCGAGGGCTTCATTTTAAGTTTTTCATAATGTGCTAGTATGGGATTGCCAGTATAGGTATTATCTCCTGGTACTTAAGGAAGTAGTGAGTAGTATGATAAAAAAACTACACTGTAGGTTGCTGTTCCTTTTCCCCCCAAATAATGAGTCCTGCATTGATCAAGCTCTGTGCCTGTCTGCAGGTCTTCTGTTCCCTCTCTCTGCTTTCACAAACTTGGGTGAGAACAGTGGGAACTATTGGTCCCTAGTGCTGTCCGTCAAATCTTTTGAGGAGGGAGAGGGGGTGGGGCTCAACCACGATGTACGGTCACAAACAGCCTGGCTTGGGAATGCATCTACATGTGTGCCACCATTGGAAGCAGCTTCCTGTGGGGGCACACATAGAAGAGGTGAAGTGGAGAGTGCCGGAGGGTGACCCCAGAGGGGGTTATCATAACATCTTTTTTATTTTTAGCAACTAAAAAATTATTTTACAACCAATTTAAGGATTTAAAGAGTATTAAGGGTTTTACCAAACATTGTTGCGTATTCCTACCTGTTTCTGCTCTGAAGAAAAATATGTTTGTCCTTGGGATACTGATTCTTAATGGGAGTGACTAATTAATTTTAGTTGGTACACTTTCAGGGTTCTAGTGAAAAATATGCAGTGTCTGCATCCCTTTAGAAGTGATTAACCCTTAGCGATTTTTTCACTAAAAATTACATTTTTGTTGCAGAGGATGCCTGAAACCTGACTTATAATGTATAACAGAGTACTTTACCAAAGCCAGAAATTATATTTCTTGGGGCATTCTGTACACCAACTGTGTACAGAACATCTTCAGGTTGCCATATTACAGTTTAAAAAAGAAATGTACTTTTTAATAACGTTAAATTACAGTATGGTTTGAATAGCAATTGTATATGTCATATATATTTTTTATTTGCTATTTTTTTTCCACAAAAATGGAGCTACGCTTTAAGGTTGGACCCTCCTACAGAATAATAGTAATCTTCAATAAACTATAGCTCGAATTTAACCTCCCTGGTGGAAATCCCGAGTCTGGCTTGGGCTAGGATTTCATTACCACGAGCGGTAACCCCGAGCCAGACTCGGAATTGCATCGCTGGATACAGGGAGAGTTACTTACCTTGTCCCCTGGATCCAGCGATGTCCCCCCGCTGTGTGTGCGAGCCACCTTCTGCTTGATTCACACAGTGCCCAAGTGCTGCTTAGCTCTGTTCCCTGCGACGTTACGACGCACGGGAGCAGCGATCGGCGCCAAATTCAAAAAAGTAAAAATACACAATACACATACAGTACTGAATTCTTACAGATTACAGTACTTTATAAAAAAAAAATACACACCCCTTTGTCCCTAGTGGTCTGTGCAGTGCCCTGCATGTAGTTTTATATTATAAATACAGTTTTTTTCTGCCTGGAATTTGGAGATTGTCCATAGCAACCAAAAAGTGTCCCTTTATGTAAAAGTGAGTTTAGACCAGCTAGAAAACAGTGATAATAAATTAGAATCACTTGCAGAATTGAGCGATAGTGATTTGTGGGGAGATCCGTCATCAAACACTAAATCTAATGAAAGCGACAATTCTGTAAATGAGCAAATTTCAGTGTTTTTGGATTTAATTACATTATTGAATAATTTTTATTATTATTTGTTATCATTATTTATAGTTATTTATTATATTATAAACTTTATCATACCCGGGATGTCTTCTAGACTCTTGTTTGAACAGATTTAAGAGAGTTATTCCTAAGAATTGCAGGCCTACAGTATAAAACGCCAAATTTCCATGCAAAATAATTGTACCGCTTTAAGCACCTAAAATCAGAAATAATCATACCACCAGGGAGGTTAATATGGTTATAAAGCACTGTAGCTTATGGGAAAAAAGAAAAATGCAGTAAAGTTTGTAAAGCTAAAAAGAACAGGTAACTATGGACTGCTACACCGTAATGGTATTGTATGAAGAATGGTCTCTATACAGTGGGGCTGATTTACTTACACTGGAGAGTGCAAATTCTGGTGCAGCTATGCAAAGAAGTCAGTCATCTTCCAGTTTTTTTTGTCAAAGCATAATTGAACAAGCTGACGTTAGAAGCTGATTGGCTACCACAGTCGAACCAGAGTTTTCACTCCCCAGTTTTAATAACTTTACCCCAGTGTTCTCAAGAGCAAAATAGTTGTTTACTTGAGAGTGTAGATGTTACAGCGCTGAAATTAAATCAGGTGCCAAGAGGTCATTGATCATCTCTGTGGAACTTTCTGGAATAACAGAGGTTAGAGAAGAAAAACACGTGACATGAGAAAGAAAGGAAATAAGGGAGGTGAGTAAAAAGGGGGCACGTTTTGTGTAGGAGCATGTTTTAAAAATAATTGACCATTCTCCTCTTTTCAGATGAGTACATGTAACCTTATTTCTATGAATGTAAGGTTGCTTGATTATATATAAGGATACATATTAATTTCCAACTTGTCATATAAGGTGGAATTGTGCTTGAGTAAAGGTGAGAATTTCAGATACTTTTCATTATTGTTTCACCTCTAAAAAAGAAACAGAGCTTTTCTTCCATGCCTTTACTTAATTTCCCTTACAGCTAAAAAACAACCAAAGAAAAAACTGAAGCTTCCCACTCTTTCTGTAATTTGGTAGAACAGAGGTCTTGCTTCCATTTTAAACATACAAGTGGGCATTGTGTTTTGAGCCATAGATGAAGAATATCTAAATGTATAACTTTTATTTTTCAGTTTTGGACAGAATAGAGAAAAACTGTAAACCCAGTTAGGGACTAGTTTATGTTGCTGTCTGTGTCACCACTTTGGAAATTCACCATTTGTCCTGATGACCACTATCACTGGAACAGAAAACAATGGTAAATTCACCTAAACAGAAACAGAGGAGGAGTCTTCTACCTGGGAACATATTTTGGTAAGGACTTCTTCAGAAAAAAAAGATTGAAGGTTTTTTTTGTCTATGCTATCCAAAACCTATATGGCTTTAGCCAGGGGTCAAGTCCTGGGGAAAAAAGTGTGGGAACTCCCACCCAAGATCCACTCCCCCACCAAAAAAAAAAAATTGATACGCTCACATGCACGAACGCTTAAAAAGTGATATTTTTCATCCAATTTTCGTATTGTGTGTATGAAGCTTAACTGTTAGTACAAAAAACAATCCTCAAGAAACATAAGGTAATTCTCTGAATAATCAGCATTCATTTAATTGTGCTTCCATGCAAATGTGAACATAAAGTTCTGATCTTTATTGGGGAATTTTATTTTGTATATAGAGTGTTTATGTGGTGAGTTTACACTTTTCATTGAACAGAGTTTGGATAACACAGGGTTAAATGGAAAGGTCATAAATTAACTGCACATTATCTGGACAGAATGCTTGGGGAGATAGTGATGTGTTCCTGCTTAGGAGATGTATGTTAGCTTGGGGGGCTGCAAACTCTGCAGGGCTCCAACACACACTCGCTGCTATTCCAACCCTTCACATATTTCCACATAAACTTCCCTCCTGGCATTAAACTTTGCCAGGTATTGTGCTCAGCTTACCACCCCAAAATGATATTCCTCCCTCAGATCACCTCTCTCCCTGCATGTCCTCTGAGCAGAATAGCTGATCTACCCGTCAGCTAGACCTAGACCTGATCTACCCATCAGCTAGCTGTGATTGACAGGTAGATTGAAGTGGAAACTGTCATGGGGCCCCCTACTGGCAATGCCTGAATGGTCAGGTGTGCGGCACTTACTATTGCGAGCTGTGTCGGCAGCTGCTGGTGTAGCACCTGCCACACAGCTCGCATACATCAAAGTCTTGCAGGACACGGCTGCTAACGGGAACTGAGTTCCTGTTGTGGAAAAAGTACAGTAACTCTGTTCCCATGCGTTCCCGCAGGACTTGAGCCCTGGCTTTAGCTATACTGTAGTGACTAAAACTGTCCATAGATGGATAGAAATTTGGCTGATTTGGCAGGGCTTGGCTGAATGACGATCCATGTATGGACGCTGTGGTGCTGATCAAGGTGTGTACAACTGCTCATGTTGGAAAATTTCTTCTGATTAGTGCTCCAGGATATAGGGTGCAGCTGATCATTGGATCAATGTATTCTGATGGGCGATGAAGCCTCCCCACTGTCATAATACAATAACGCAGCGGGGTAAAATATATTTCAAAACATTTTTTTCTATAGAACAGAATGGGACTCTAATTGTGTCTCAGAGGAGTATGAAACCCCCCCCCCCCCCAAAAAAAAACCCAGATTTATACAAAGTAAACATGTTTCTATTAAGCTAAAGGACAAAGTTTAAAATACATTACAGTCTTTAGTGATTCAAATTTTTAAATCAGGGATGTGCTGGTTCTCAACCGGTTTATACAAAGAGTTTTGCAGTTGAAACCGATTTGTTAGGGCCTTGAGAATAGCACAGATGAAAGTGTCATATAAATTCTACGAAGAAAACATTAATTAACCACTTGCCGCCCACCCTATAGGCAATTGACGGCGGCAAAGTGGTTTCATACTCCTGACCGAACGTCATATGACGTGATCAGGATTATGAGCCGCTGCGCGCCCCTCGCGGCGATCGTTGTTGCGGGGTGTCAGTCTGACACCCGGCAACTACGATCTTGGTAAAGAGTCTCCGATGGAGACTCTTTACCACGTGATCAGCCGTGTCCAATCACGGCTGATCACAGTGTAAATGGGAAGAGCCGGTGATCGGCTTTCCCTCACTCGCGTCTGTCAGACGCGAGTAGAGGAGAGCCGATCGGCTGCTCCTCTGACAGGGGGGGGTCTGTGCTGATCGATTATCAGCACAGCCCCCCCGAGAATGCCCACACTGGACCACCAGGGACACCACCAGACCACCAGGGAAAAGGTAATCCTCCCTAGACCACCAGGGATGCCAGTCAGCACAATGGGTGCCAATCAGTGCCCATAATGGATGCCAATCAGTGCCGACAATGGGCATCACTGATTGGCATGCATTATTGTTTGGCACTGATTGGCATCCATTACTATAGTATAACACCAATGCCGCCTATGAGTGCCCACCTGTGCTGCCTATGAGTGCCCACCTGTGCCGCCTATGAGTGCCCACCTGTGCCGCTTTTCAGTGCCCACCTGTGCCGCCTATCAGTGCCCACCTGTGCCGCCTATCCATGCCCATCCATGCCCATCTGTGCCGCCTATCCATGCCCATCTGTGCCGCCCATCTGTGCCGTCCATCCGTGCCACCCATCCGTGCCAGCTATCAGTGCCAATTTGTGCCACCTATCAGTGTCCGTCCGTGTCGCCCATCCGTGACGCCCATCCGTGTCGCCCATCAGTGCCGCCTATCAGTGCCACTTCATTGGTGCCACATTGGTGCCCATCAGTGCCGCCTTATCAGTGCCCATCAGTGTAGCCCCATCAGTGCCCATCAGTGAAGGAGAAAACTTACTTATTTACAAAGTTTTGAAACTGAAACAAAAAAAACATTTTTTTTTTCAAAATTTTCGGTATTTTCTTATTTGTAGCGCAAAAAATAAAAACCGTAGAGGTGATCAAATACCACCAAAAGAAAGCTTCATTTGGGTACAGTGTAGCATGACCGCGCAATTATCATTCAAAGTGCGACAGCGCTGAAAGCTCAAAATTGGTCTGGGCAGGAATGTGTTTAAGTGCCCTGTATTGAAGTGGTTAATATATCATACATCATATGATTTATGTAAATACGTAATGATGCAAATAGCATAGAGGCATAAATGTGGAAAAAAACACAAATAAATGGAATTACTTTACATTTAGACACACCAGGTGCAAAATATGACTGCACACCAGGGGATATATACAGTTAATATGACTGCTGTTGCTTTTTTGTTTGTTTTTTATTGCAGTATTTTTAGTTTATCAACATTTGCTGTAATATATATATTTGTCATAAATGTATGTATAGACCATTAGTCAACACCTCTATGCCATTTGCATCAATTAGACACAATTAGAGTCCCCTTCTGTTCTATAAAAAAGCATTTTTTGAAATATATTTATACATTTTCTTGGGATGGCGCCTATGTAGGAGTATTAGTGTTCCACGCTCACCCCACCCCTACACATAACACAGCGGGGTAAATTCCCCAATTTGCCTCAAACGTGTAGATTGAGGAATAGGTTCAGTTTTTTTTCCATTCAGCCCCCTGGTTGAATGAAAAAGTTATCTAAGGCCAGCTTAAATTCGGAAAATAAATCAACTCAACACTACTGGGTATATGCAAGCTATCCTACTATTGATCTGAAGTTAACTAATAAAATAAACTTTAGGAAAGTGTTAATTTATTTGAAGATTCAGAAGCAAAATTTCATAAATAAAGTCACATAAATACACATGTGGTTATAAGGTCCACAATGTTAACAGTTAATAACAGACTTCAATGGTACATAATTAGTCATAGAGGAAATCTCATAAATAATTATGAATGAATTTGATTAAATTTGTTTGCTTGAAAACATTACCCTATCACAAATCCATACAGCATATTTTGTTAGGGGATTAACAAAATAGAGGATTGGCAATAACAGGGTGTCTATAATAATATGGTGACTATTCGGAATTTCCAAAAAGTACCGTGGGGGTATACTCGATCACATGTCTGGAGAATAGTTGAATAATTTGAGTCTAAGAGAATGAATACTTGCCCCTTAAACAATATTTTTTAACCAAATGGCCAAATATATAAAAAATATTGTTTTTCCTCAGTTTAGGCCGATACATATTCTTCTACATATTTTTGGTAAAAAAAATCACAATAAGCGATTATTGATTGGTTTGCGCAAAAGTTATAGCGTTTACAAAATGGGGGATAGTTTTATGGCATTTTTATAAATTTTTATTTTTTTTACTAGTAATGACGACGTTCAGCGATTTTTATGGTGATTGCGACATTATGGCAGACACGTCATTTATACAGCAATCAGTGCTATACAAATGTACAGATTCCTGTGTAAATGACACTGGCAGTGAAGGGGTCAACCACTAGGTGGCAGTGCAGGGGTTAAGTGAGCCCTGGGGAGTGTTTATAACTGTGGGGGGGGGGGGGGGGGTGTGGCTGTTTATGACTCGTCACTGATCTCTGCTCTGATCACAGGGAGCAGAGATCAGTGACTGTGTCACTAGGCCGAACAGTGTGATGCTTGTTTACATTAGCATCTACCCATGAGGCGATCGCAGGTATCCCCACGGCGATCGAGTACGCGGGATCCACGATCAGACTCAGGAAGGTCCTGACGGGCACGCCCACACGATGGCACGGTGGCAAATTTAAAAGGACGTACCTGTACGCCCATTTGCCTGTCCGTGCCATTCTGCCGACGCACATCAGCGTGCACTGGTTGGCATGTGGTTAAGGACATACAGTAAAACAATTATGTTATGTTAATATGCTTTAAAAAAGAATTACAGTTTTGAAAACCACACATCATAAACAAGTGAAAAGCAGCAACAAAACACACTATATACCATGTACAGCATGCTTCCATAAGACACTGAATAGAAGTTGGATTTTTCTATCCAAAAACATCACATAAGAAATGTCCATAATTGAATGGCTAATGTTGTGAGTTCAAACCCCTGCCTCAGTATTCAACCTTTTCCCGATGCAGTTTTTGCTAGTTTACAAAAACAGGGGTAGAAAAGATCTTGGCAGAAAAGGAAGTGATAGCCACAGGTGATATCTGGTAGATGGATATTTGCTCCAGTTGGCAGCCTTGTACAAGGCAGGACCAGATTAAAGGCAGCTGCCATCTTTGGCTCTTCATATATTCTGTGGGCCTTTAAAGAAGTGCCAATGTCACATAGCGGTTAATTGAGCCCTTGCTTGGAGTACACTAATCTAGCATGTTGACAGGGCAGATGTCTGGAAGAGAACATGCAGCTTTCTGGAATGGCAGCTAAGGCCAAAACAAGTACTTTTCCAGTTAGCTTAAGTGTAAGAGGATTAAAGAGTGCATAATTATGAAAAAGTATCACACTTTAAAAAAAAAAAAAAAAAACTTCTGGAGAATGTACAATCATATTTAGTTCAAGTAGATAATTTACTATACTTCAAACTGTGCAATGTTTTGTTATCTTTAATCATTACTTATTCTTATGAGTGTTTTACAGTTCAGTCTTCTGTGGTACTGTGATTTACAGTAAATGGTAGGGAGGGAAGCACTACTTTTAGGGTCAAATTTTTAAAAGCTGTTTCTTGTTTCTGTCTTCTCCAACAGCCAACAGCCACCTGTTCCCAAATGCCCCATTATCCAACTCTCTATGGGGTGTCTTGGTGGCTTATTGGCACATTGTGAGAAGTGAGATTGCAGGGAATACTCATAAGCTAAAAAGTTGAAGCCAAACTGAGGCTTGAAGGGAGTGATGGCAAACCTTGGCACCTCGGATGTTTTGGAACTACATTTCCCATGATGCACATCTACACTGCAGAGTGCCAGAGCATCATGGGAAATGTAGTTCCAAAACATCTGGGGTGCCAAGGTTGACCATTACTGCTTTAAGGTGTAGCCCTTAGTGAAATGTGTACAAGGCCCAAGCTGCTGGAAAGGAAGGATATAAATTATATTTTTTATCTTATAGTTCTACTTTGCATTACACTTGTGTATCTTGTGGTTCTTTATGTATTTTTGGGTAAAACTTTAGGATCATGCTTTAAGATTTATTTTGATGACTGAATGTTTGCATGAAATTTCCACTTTAAATGAATTCTAGTGGGAGTTAAATCATGTATTTCATGCATTTAGAGGAAGGATGTGTGATTATTGCTTGGGGGAATATTCATATTTGATGGAGAGCTCCAAGAAAATTTTAGTAAATTGTAGTATACAGCATTAATCATCTTTGCTTTTGTTTGATTACAGGTATGAATGCGAGATAAACATGTTCAAAAATTATTATATCTATATAATGTTATACCAGATACTATACAAAGACCTACGCGCAAAGCTGCCACTAAGGCACCTTTCACACTGGGGCGGTGGGTGCATCAGCAGTAAATTTTTATCAGCGTTTTACTGTCAATTTTGCGCTATTCGGCCGATAGTGGGGAGCTTTGACCCCCCGCTAGCAGCCGAGAAAGGGTTAAAACCACCGCAAAGTGCTGCTGCAGCAGCGCTCTGCCGGCGGTATATTGATTTCAATGGGCAGGAGCAGTTAAGGAGTTTTTTTTTATGTCTTGCAAGCGCATCGCTCCAGTGTGAAAGCATCGGCTTGGAGCCATGGAGGCCTGGTGATGCACTGCCCATGAAGCACTAACAGCCCTGATGGAGTGCACTTTGATTTGAAAAGGTGGAAATATCCCCTTTAAACCATAAGCTTAAAAAATTAGCTGCCGAACCCATTTAGCAATGGTGGATTTTGACGCTGCCTGTCCTATTTTAGGACCTTCAGGAAACATGAACAAAACATCCGTTTTGCGAACCTGAGCAGTCACTTCCAAATAGGCTTTGACCACTCTCACTACATCCAGAGAATGTAGTGACTTTTCTTCCTTAGAACAGGGATCTGGAAAGAATGAAGGCAGAACAATATCCTGGTTTAGGTGAAAACTTGAAATCATCTTTGGAAGAAAACTAGGATGAGGTCGTAATACTACTCTATCTTTGGGCACTTTCTATTTCTCCTCACGCTGTCAGTGTGAGGGAAAAAAATGATTACCGATCTTCTGTTTACATCACATAGTCAGCTGTCATTGGCTGACAGCTGATCACATGGTAAGGGGCTGGGATTCTCCCCATACTCCAATCTGTGATCAGCCAAGTCTCATTGACTCAGTTATCACAAAGCGCGCTGGCTGCGCAGGCAGCTCATGCATGGGAGGACGTTCATGGATGCCCTCCCGGTTATTAAGGTCTGCACTGTAGCTGTCGTACAGTTATAATGCGGGCGGGAGGTGGTTAGGGTATAAATATGAAATAAGATGATGATTCCCACTTGGCTGCTTTCATACTGCTATGTTGCAAAAACACATATGCATTTTTATGGTGTCTTTGCCGTGTTTTTGCTGCGGTACTTTGCATTTTTGATGATTTTTTGCTGCATTAGTGTTGCATTTTTTCCCCTGGACAAGTAACTGGACAAAGCACGTCTCACATGTACATTGCATTTTTGATGCCTTTTTGCTGCTGTTTCTATTAATTTCAATTGAGAGGTGCATTTTCGGTGAGGTCTTTGTTTTCCACACCAATCATGCACCAAAAATGCAGCAAGCAAGGCTTTTAAGGGACCTTTCACACTGTTCAATTTTTGATCAGTTTTTCAGCTAGAAAAAAAGAAAATGCATGACAAATGCATACCTTTAAATACTTTGCATTTCAAAAGTAATGGTTGCTGCATTTTTTTGCATATACAGTGCGGTTAAAAAAGGCACCACAGACAAGAGCCCAGGCCCAGACGGATATACTCCTAGATTTTATAGGGAATTTCAGGAAATAATCATACCTATTTTAAAGAAGACATTTCACTCCATATCAGCCCCACAGGTTTTTTACGCCACAAGGCATGGGAGCTCATATCTCACTAATTCCCAAACCAGAAAAGGACCATACACTGTGCAATAACTATCGGCCTATTTCCCTCACAAACAGAGAACCGCTGTCCAATCATGTCTTCTATTGATAGATGCTGAGAAGGCTCTCGTCCTGGGACGATGTCATATGACAGTGGCCAAGAACGGCCGCTCTCGTGCGCCCGCAATCTCTGTAAAGAGCAGTATCCGCGGCTCTTTAACCATACGATTGGCTGTGTCCAATCACAGCCAGTCACATGTGAACAAGGAAGTGCCGGTAATCGGCTCTCCTCGCTTCACACTGACAGAGTTTGAGGTGAGGAGAGCGGATCAGCAGCATCTCCTTACAGGGGGACTAAAAAAGGGGGGGAAATTGGGGAGCTTGGGACTTTGAGTGAAGCCATGGCTGGGTAAAGTCATGTGCCTCCATCCCTATCATCTGAAAATAAAAGCTTCACCACGGCAGGGGGCGGCGGTGATGCAAAAAAAGGGGGGACTTTAAATGAAGCTCAGGATGACAAAAATGAGTAAAATGGTGGCAAATAAAGATTTAATAATACGTAAAAAACAAGTTTACATACAATTCATTCCATGTATACAAAAATGCACCCATAACATGGTGTCACTCTGCAACCTGGTAATAATTGATAATAACATATTTACAACCATTAATATTCAGAATAAAATAAAAGGGGCCACCATACTCATAGTTGGATACAAATGTTAAGATAATAGTATCTGCACTGTCAATAGGCTCAAAAACCCAAATATGTTGAAAGAAGTATAGCACATATCATGATGGTTATGTAGTTCATACATCAGTAGCTCGACGCGTTTCGCGGCTTTAAACCGCTCTTCAGGAGCAGACATGTAAGATATCTGCAATAGGAACATATTTGTGGGTAAGTATATTAAATCAGGGTAGGGGGGATGGATAAAACCCCCCAAAAATTCTGTATAAGACAAAAATGGCTTACAAATATGCGTGCACTGGAAGGCAGGGCGCCAAAGACCCCAGGCCACCCCAAAGCATCGGTGTCGGGAGCCGAGAGGGCATGTATAGGGCGGCGATCATCACAGGCAGGTGTCCGGGTGAGCTCCAAGCATCCCTAGTGTGAATGTGAGAACTGGTGAGGTGTGGTGAAAACAATAATTGAAAACCAAAACCAAAAACAAAAAACAAAAAAACAAAAAACAAACCATGAAAAGGGACTGAAAACAATGTTGAAGGATGAATGTGTGGGGTGCGGGACCAGTGGATAAGGGTTAGTAAGAAAAGTGATAAATGTGAAGTTGAGGAAATGGAATCCAAACAGAAGTGATGGTGGAAGACCATGGTAAGAGTTCATCACCAAAATATTCAATGGATAAAGAGTTAAATGAAGATAGAGTGTAAGATATACCTGTATTAGCGAGGAAAGGAAACAGAGCATAATTAATGTGATGCCAATTATGGTGTAGGGCTCAGAGGAACTCAGAGCACACCCGGACTGACGCCCATAAATACACGCCGCCACAGCCACGCCCCCTACGCCACAACCACAGACATGGAGGGGGGGGGGCGCGGGGACGCCGACGCCCGGACGTACATGCGCCAGGCGGTCGGCACCACCCCAGCCCCACCTACAGTCGGGAGAATGGACAGCGCTGAGCCGGAAGGACCGCGCAACAAAGGCGCCGTACAACCGGCGCGCACATGTGACGTCGACACACAGTGGCGGCAGACCCGCCCCCCGAGCGTCAAATGCGGGCGGGGGGAAAAACCCCAGTGTGCGTCACGGCTCCCGCACCAATTGAATACGGGCAGTGAAAGAGCTGAGCCTACCCAGACAACCAGTGCACACAATATTGGAAGTAACAGTATATAGTGTTATACCATAAGGTAATCACAGTAATAATCAATAACAAATTTATACACTTAGAACAATTCTGCAGATAGTCAGGGGAGAGCCAATATTGAGCCAGTAAGACTAGGTGCAGGAATGACAATTTCAATTATAAAACCATAGATGTCATCGAGAGCTTCCATCCCAGAATGAATACTAAAAAAGGGGGGGAAATTGGGGAGCTTGGGACTTTGAGTGAAGCCATGGCTGGGTAAAGTCATGTGCCTCCATCCCTATCATCTGAAAATAAAAGCTTCACCACGGCAGGGGGCGGCGGTGATGCAAAAAAAGGGGGGACTTTAAATGAAGCTCAGGATGACAAAAATGAGTAAAATGGTGGCAAATAAAGATTTAATAATACGTAAAAAACAAGTTTACATACAATTCATTCCATGTATACAAAAATGCACCCATAACATGGTGTCACTCTGCAACCTGGTAATAATTGATAATAACATATTTACAACCATTAATATTCAGAATAAAATAAAAGGGGCCACCATACTCATAGTTGGATACAAATGTTAAGATAATAGTATCTGCACTGTCAATAGGCTCAAAAACCCAAATATGTTGAAAGAAGTATAGCACATATCATGATGGTTATGTAGTTCATACATCAGTAGCTCGACGCGTTTCGCGGCTTTAAACCGCTCTTCAGGAGCAGACATGTAAGATATCTGCAATAGGAACATATTTGTGGGTAAGTATATTAAATCAGGGTAGGGGGGATGGATAAAACCCCCCAAAAATTCTGTATAAGACAAAAATGGCTTACAAATATGCGTGCACTGGAAGGCAGGGCGCCAAAGACCCCAGGCCACCCCAAAGCATCGGTGTCGGGAGCCGAGAGGGCATGTATAGGGCGGCGATCATCACAGGCAGGTGTCCGGGTGAGCTCCAAGCATCCCTAGTGTGAATGTGAGAACTGGTGAGGTGTGGTGAAAACAATAATTGAAAACCAAAACCAAAAACAAAAAACAAAAAAACAAAAAACAAACCATGAAAAGGGACTGAAAACAATGTTGAAGGATGAATGTGTGGGGTGCGGGACCAGTGGATAAGGGTTAGTAAGAAAAGTGATAAATGTGAAGTTGAGGAAATGGAATCCAAACAGAAGTGATGGTGGAAGACCATGGTAAGAGGTCATCACCAAAATATTCAATGGATAAAGAGTTAAATGAAGATAGAGTGTAAGATATACCTGTATTAGCGAGGAAAGGAAACAGAGCATAATTAATGTGATGCCAATTATGGTGTAGGGCTCAGAGGAACTCAGAGCACACCCGGACTGACGCCCATAAATACACGCCGCCACAGCCACGCCCCCTACGCCACAACCACAGACATGGAGGGGGGGGGCCGCGGGGACGCCGACGCCCGGACGTACATGCGCCAGGCGGTCGGCACCACCCCAGCCCCACCTACAGTCGGGAGAATGGACAGCGCTGAGCCGGAAGGACCGCGCAACAAAGGCGCCGTACAACCGGCGCGCACATGTGACGTCGACACACAGTGGCGGCAGACCCGCCCCCCGAGCGTCAAATGCGGGCGGGGGGAAAAACCCCAGTGTGCGTCACGGCTCCCGCACCAATTGAATACGGGCAGTGAAAGAGCTGAGACTACCCAGACAACCAGTGCACACAATATTGGAAGTAACAGTATATAGTGTTATACCATAAGGTAATCACAGTAATAATCAATAACAAATTTATACACTTAGAACAATTCTGCAGATAGTCAGGGGAGAGCCAATATTGAGCCAGTAAGACTAGGTGCAGGAATGACAATTTCAATTATAAAACCATAGATGTCATCGAGAGCTTCCATCCCAGAATGAATACTAAAAAAGGGGGGGAAATTGGGGAGCTTGGGACTTTGAGTGAAGCCATGGCTGGGTAAAGTCATGTGCCTCCATCCCTATCATCTGAAAATAAAAGCTTCACCACGGCAGGGGGCGGCGGTGATGCAAAAAAAGGGGGGACTTTAAATGAAGCTCAGGATGACAAAAATGAGTAAAATGGTGGCAAATAAAGATTTAATAATACGTAAAAAACAAGTTTACATACAATTCATTCCATGTATACAAAAATGCACCCATAACATGGTGTCACTCTGCAACCTGGTAATAATTGATAATAACATATTTACAACCATTAATATTCAGAATAAAATAAAAGGGGCCACCATACTCATAGTTGGATACAAATGTTAAGATAATAGTATCTGCACTGTCAATAGGCTCAAAAACCCAAATATGTTGAAAGAAGTATAGCACATATCATGATGGTTATGTAGTTCATACATCAGTAGCTCGACGCGTTTCGCGGCTTTAAACCGCTCTTCAGGAGCAGACATGTAAGATATCTGCAATAGGAACATATTTGTGGGTAAGTATATTAAATCAGGGTAGGGGGGATGGATAAAACCCCCCAAAAATTCTGTATAAGACAAAAATGGCTTACAAATATGCGTGCACTGGAAGGCAGGGCGCCAAAGACCCCAGGCCACCCCAAAGCATCGGTGTCGGGAGCCGAGAGGGCATGTATAGGGCGGCGATCATCACAGGCAGGTGTCCGGGTGAGCTCCAAGCATCCCTAGTGTGAATGTGAGAACTGGTGAGGTGTGGTGAAAACAATAATTGAAAACCAAAACCAAAAACAAAAAACAAAAAAACAAAAAACAAACCATGAAAAGGGACTGAAAACAATGTTGAAGGATGAATGTGTGGGGTGCGGGACCAGTGGATAAGGGTTAGTAAGAAAAGTGATAAATGTGAAGTTGAGGAAATGGAATCCAAACAGAAGTGATGGTGGAAGACCATGGTAAGAGGTCATCACCAAAATATTCAATGGATAAAGAGTTAAATGAAGATAGAGTGTAAGATATACCTGTATTAGCGAGGAAAGGAAACAGAGCATAATTAATGTGATGCCAATTATGGTGTAGGGCTCAGAGGAACTCAGAGCACACCCGGACTGACGCCCATAAATACACGCCGCCACAGCCACGCCCCCTACGCCACAACCACAGACATGGAGGGGGGGGGGCCGCGGGGACGCCGACGCCCGGACGTACATGCGCCAGGCGGTCGGCACCACCCCAGCCCCACCTACAGTCGGGAGAATGGACAGCGCTGAGCCGGAAGGACCGCGCAACAAAGGCGCCGTACAACCGGCGCGCACATGTGACGTCGACACACAGTGGCGGCAGACCCGCCCCCCGAGCGTCAAATGCGGGCGGGGGGAAAAACCCCAGTGTGCGTCACGGCTCCCGCACCAATTGAATACGGGCAGTGAAAGAGCTGAGACTACCCAGACAACCAGTGCACACAATATTGGAAGTAACAGTATATAGTGTTATACCATAAGGTAATCACAGTAATAATCAATAACAAATTTATACACTTAGAACAATTCTGCAGATAGTCAGGGGAGAGCCAATATTGAGCCAGTAAGACTAGGTGCAGGAATGACAATTTCAATTATAAAACCATAGATGTCATCGAGAGCTTCCATCCCAGAATGAATACTAAAAAAGGGGGGGAAATTGGGGAGCTTGGGACTTTGAGTGAAGCCATGGCTGGGTAAAGTCATGTGCCTCCATCCCTATCATCTGAAAATAAAAGCTTCACCACGGCAGGGGGCGGCGGTGATGCAAAAAAGGGGGGACTTTAAATGAAGCTCAGGATGACAAAAATGAGTAAAATGGTGGCAAATAAAGATTTAATAATACGTAAAAAACAAGTTTACATACAATTCATTCCATGTATACAAAAATGCACCCATAACATGGTGTCACTCTGCAACCTGGTAATAATTGATAATAACATATTTACAACCATTAATATTCAGAATAAAATAAAAGGGGCCACCATACTCATAGTTGGATACAAATGTTAAGATAATAGTATCTGCACTGTCAATAGGCTCAAAAACCCAAATATGTTGAAAGAAGTATAGCACATATCATGATGGTTATGTAGTTCATACATCAGTAGCTCGACGCGTTTCGCGGCTTTAAACCGCTCTTCAGGAGCAGACATGTAAGATATCTGCAATAGGAACATATTTGTGGGTAAGTATATTAAATCAGGGTAGGGGGGATGGATAAAACCCCCCAAAAATTCTGTATAAGACAAAAATGGCTTACAAATATGCGTGCACTGGAAGGCAGGGCGCCAAAGACCCCAGGCCACCCCAAAGCATCGGTGTCGGGAGCCGAGAGGGCATGTATAGGGCGGCGATCATCACAGGCAGGTGTCCGGGTGAGCTCCAAGCATCCCTAGTGTGAATGTGAGAACTGGTGAGGTGTGGTGAAAACAATAATTGAAAACCAAAACCAAAAACAAAAAACAAAAAAACAAAAAACAAACCATGAAAAGGGACTGAAAACAATGTTGAAGGATGAATGTGTGGGGTGCGGGACCAGTGGATAAGGGTTAGTAAGAAAAGTGATAAATGTGAAGTTGAGGAAATGGAATCCAAACAGAAGTGATGGTGGAAGACCATGGTAAGAGGTCATCACCAAAATATTCAATGGATAAAGAGTTAAATGAAGATAGAGTGTAAGATATACCTGTATTAGCGAGGAAAGGAAACAGAGCATAATTAATGTGATGCCAATTATGGTGTAGGGCTCAGAGGAACTCAGAGCACACCCGGACTGACGCCCATAAATACACGCCGCCACAGCCACGCCCCCTACGCCACAACCACAGACATGGAGGGGGGGGGGGCCGCGGGGACGCCGACGCCCGGACGTACATGCGCCAGGCGGTCGGCACCACCCCAGCCCCACCTACAGTCGGGAGAATGGACAGCGCTGAGCCGGAAGGACCGCGCAACAAAGGCGCCGTACAACCGGCGCGCACATGTGACGTCGACACACAGTGGCGGCAGACCCGCCCCCCGAGCGTCAAATGCGGGCGGGGGGAAAAACCCCAGTGTGCGTCACGGCTCCCGCACCAATTGAATACGGGCAGTGAAAGAGCTGAGACTACCCAGACAACCAGTGCACACAATATTGGAAGTAACAGTATATAGTGTTATACCATAAGGTAATCACAGTAATAATCAATAACAAATTTATACACTTAGAACAATTCTGCAGATAGTCAGGGGAGAGCCAATATTGAGCCAGTAAGACTAGGTGCAGGAATGACAATTTCAATTATAAAACCATAGATGTCATCGAGAGCTTCCATCCCAGAATGAATACTAAAAAAGGGGGGGAAATTGGGGAGCTTGGGACTTTGAGTGAAGCCATGGCTGGGTAAAGTCATGTGCCTCCATCCCTATCATCTGAAAATAAAAGCTTCACCACGGCAGGGGGCGGCGGTGATGCAAAAAAAGGGGGGACTTTAAATGAAGCTCAGGATGACAAAAATGAGTAAAATGGTGGCAAATAAAGATTTAATAATACGTAAAAAACAAGTTTACATACAATTCATTCCATGTATACAAAAATGCACCCATAACATGGTGTCACTCTGCAACCTGGTAATAATTGATAATAACATATTTACAACCATTAATATTCAGAATAAAATAAAAGGGGCCACCATACTCATAGTTGGATACAAATGTTAAGATAATAGTATCTGCACTGTCAATAGGCTCAAAAACCCAAATATGTTGAAAGAAGTATAGCACATATCATGATGGTTATGTAGTTCATACATCAGTAGCTCGACGCGTTTCGCGGCTTTAAACCGCTCTTCAGGAGCAGACATGTAAGATATCTGCAATAGGAACATATTTGTGGGTAAGTATATTAAATCAGGGTAGGGGGGATGGATAAAACCCCCCAAAAATTCTGTATAAGACAAAAATGGCTTACAAATATGCGTGCACTGGAAGGCAGGGCGCCAAAGACCCCAGGCCACCCCAAAGCATCGGTGTCGGGAGCCGAGAGGGCATGTATAGGGCGGCGATCATCACAGGCAGGTGTCCGGGTGAGCTCCAAGCATCCCTAGTGTGAATGTGAGAACTGGTGAGGTGTGGTGAAAACAATAATTGAAAACCAAAACCAAAAACAAAAAACAAAAAAACAAAAAACAAACCATGAAAAGGGACTGAAAACAATGTTGAAGGATGAATGTGTGGGGTGCGGGACCAGTGGATAAGGGTTAGTAAGAAAAGTGATAAATGTGAAGTTGAGGAAATGGAATCCAAACAGAAGTGATGGTGGAAGACCATGGTAAGAGGTCATCACCAAAATATTCAATGGATAAAGAGCTTCATTTAAAGTCCCCCCTTTTTTTGCATCACCGCCGCCCCCTGCCGTGGTGAAGCTTTTAATTTCCTTACAGGGGGAGATGTAGGAATGTAATCAGGGCACTGATCAACAGTGCCCTGATTACAATAGTACAACACAGTGTTACCAATCAGTGCCCACCATAGCTGGCATTGGTGGGCAATCAGTGGCAGCAATCAGTGCCCACCACTGCCCACAAGTGCCACCAATCAGTGCCCATTAGGGATGCCAGTCAGTACTGGCAATCAGTGCTACCTATCAGTGCTGCCCATCAATGCCTATCACTGCTGTCAATCAATGGCCATCAGTAATGCCCACCAGTGTCGCCCATCAGTGCCACCCATCAATGCCCATCAGTACTGCCTATCCATGCCGCGTATTAGTGCCCACCAGTGCCACCTATTAGTGCCCACCAGTACCACCTAACAGTGCCCATCAGTACTGTCCATCAGTGCTCATCAGTGCCACATATCAGTGCCACCTATCAGTGCCCATAAGTGCGGCATACCAGTGCCTCCTCATCAGTGCCACTTAATCAGTGCTGCCTATCAGTGCCCATAAGTGCCACCTCATCAATGCCCACCAGTTCAGCCTATCAGTGCCCATCAGTGCTGTCTCATCAGTGCACATCAGTGAAGGCGAAAAATTACTTAGTTACAGAATTTACTGACAGAAAAAAAGTAAAAAACATATTTTTTTTTACAATTTTTGTAAAATATAAAAAACCCAGCAGTGATTAAATACCACCAAAAGAAAGCTCTATTTGTGTGAAGAAAATTATAAAAATGTATTTGGGTACAGTGTAGCATGACCCCGTAATTGTCATTCAAAGTGCGACAGCGCTGAAAGCTGAAAAATGGCTTGGGCAGGAAGGGGGTGTAAGTGCCTGGTAGGCAAGTGGTTAGCAAACAAGGTTCAGAGACTTCTTCAAAAACACTTTCCTTTCAATTGGCAAAAAGAGGCAATTAAGTATTTGGGGATAATATTTCAAAGGATTTGAGTAAACTACAGGAATTCAATTATTCTTCAATAATTCGAAAAATTTTAGAATCACTTCAAAAATATAATAAAATCACTTATTCTTGGATGGGAAGAATCAATATGGTGAAAATGGATATACTGGCAAAACTATTATAAATATTCCAGGCCATATCCGTAATTCCTTCAAAAAAAACTAATGTGTTCAATTTCGTAATGCCATAGGACGTTTTTTCTGGGTCCAAAAAACGCCACAAATAAAAAGGGAAATATTAACTAGAACAAAAAAGAATGGAGGTCTTGCCCTTCCTGACTTTTCAAAGTACGTACAAGCTGCACCTTTGATAAAACTAATAGATTGGTGTCATAATGTAAAAAGTAAACAATGGATAACTATAGAGGAGGACATCTTAAATCTCTCCCATGGATCAAACCTCAGCCTCGGCCGGAAAAAAAGATTTAACAACCTTTGTGTCAGCAACGTTAAAAATATGAGGGATATTATATTAAAAAAAGTTAGAACTCTCTACAGTGATTGGGCCAATGACCCGATTGTTTTCCAATCCTGATTTTCCACCAGCGTTGGGGGCTACTAAATTTATTAAATGGAATAGAATGGAACACACGAGGATAGTCCAAACCTTAGTAAATGGCGCACACTTCTACAATTGTCTGATATGGGGCCTGAATATAAACATAAATGGATACAATATCACCAATTAAACACTTATATAGAATCTAAGATACAACCATTTTTGATTAATAGACCATTAACTAGACTCGAGCAGCTGATAATAAAGGCGCAAAGACCGATTAAAAATTGTCTATTGTATATAAACTGCTGACCCTTCATGTTTGGTATGGATTTTAAGGGGAACCCCGCACCAAAATGTAAAAAAAAAAAAAATCCGTGGGGGTCCCCCCACAAATCCATACCAGACCCTTATCTGAGCACGCAACCTGGCAGGCCGCAGGAAAATGGGGGGGGACGAGAGAGTGGCCCCCTCTTAAACCATACCAGGCCACATGCCCTCAACACAGGGAGGGTGCTTTAGGGTATCCCCCTAAAGCACCTTGTGCCCATAGTGATAGGGACAAGGGCCTCATCCCCACAACCCTTGAGACACAGAGAGGCAGCTCAGGGGCTAGATGGAAAGAGTAGCCCCAAAGCAAGCAGCTGCTATGGGCGCTCAGTGGGGGGGAGTGGACCAGAAGCGCAGGTGGGGGACCTGAGAAAGGCATCTGGGGTTTTGTGCAAAGCAGGTAGGTATAATATGTTTATTATTTTTAAGAAAAAAAATTGAGCCTTTAGAATCACTTTAAGGCAGCCTATGCATTGTGGGACCTGAACATACTTTAACCAGTTGCCGACCGCCGCACGACGATGTACGTCGACAGCATGGCACGGGCAGGCATATTGGCGTACATGTACGTCCCTTGCCTCCCGCGGGTCGGGGGCCCGATCGGGCCCCCGCCCGGTGCCTGCGGCGGTCGGTTTTCGTCCGGGAGCGATCCGGGACGAGGGGGCGGCCATTCATTCATGGCCACCCCCTCGCGATCGCTCCCGACGAATAGGAATCCCCCGTGACATCACTTCCTCTCCTGTAATGTAAACACAGGAGAGGAAGTGATGTATTCTCTCCTCCGTGTCGGCATTTTTCGTTCCGACACGGAGGAGAGCGGATCGGTGAGTTGCACCAACACTCTACACACACAGTAGAACATGCCAGGCACACTCACACCCCCCCTTTACCCCCCGATCACCCCCCCAATTACCCCTGCCCCCCAGTCACAGTGACACCAATGTCATTTTTTTTTTTTTGCATTGGTGTCATTTGTGACTGTAATAACTGTTAGGGCAGTTAGAGTTAGCCCCCTTTAGTTCTAATGTACCCCCCTAACCCCCCCAATAAAGGTTTAACCCCGTGATCACCCCCCGTCGCCAGTGTCACTAAGGCTGGGTTCACATTGCAGCGGTTTATGAGAACGAATGTGATTCGCACCGCACTGCAGTGCAAATCACATCCGATCTCTGTGCGATTTGAGTTCAGCCATTCGCCGCACCCGCCGCACCCGCCACACCCGCCGCACCCACCGCAAATTCGCACGGGACCCTTTTTTTGGCCCGCAGCAGAATCGGATCGCATGGGTGTTCACACCATGCGATCCGAGTTTGCAGATCGCACTGCGATATGCGAACTGATCTGGGGGTGTCAGTAACATTTCACTGACACTCCCAGCAGTTCGCATAGGGCAGTGTGAACTGCCGCCGGGAGGCATGCGATGCGGGAACCCGCCGCGGATTTGCAGCGTTTCCGCATCGCTCCAGTGTGAACCCAGCCTAATAAGCGATCATTTTTCTGATCGCCGTATTAGTGTCACAGGTGACGCTAGTTAGGCAGGTAGGTATTTAGGTTCGCCGCAGCTTTTTATAGCGCCAGGGACCCCCATATACTACCGCATAAAGCCCCCTGATTGCCCCCTAGTTAACCCTTTCACCAGTGATCACCATATAACTGTTACAGGTGACGCTGGTTGGTTAGTTATTTTTTATAGTTTCAGGGCACCCGCCATTTATTACCTAATAAAGGTTTAACCCCCTGATCACCCGGCGGGTGTCATTTGTGACTAATAACTGTTAGGGCAGTTAGGGTTAGCCCCCTTTAGTTCTAAGGTACCCCCCTAACCCCCCCAATAAAGGTTTAACCCCGTGATCACCCCCCGTCGCCAGTGTCACTAAGGCTGGGTTCACATTGCAGCGGTTTATGAGAACGGATGTGATTCGCACCGCACTGCAGTGCAAATCACATCCGATCTCTGTGCGATTCGAGTTCAGCCATTCGCCGCACCCGCCGCACCCGCCACACCCGCCGCACCCGCCGCAAATTCGCACGGGACCCTTTTTTTGGCCCGCAGCAGAATCGGATCGCATGGGTGTTCACACCATGCGATCCGAGTTTGCAGATCGCACTGCGATATGCGAACTGATCTGGGGGTGTCAGTAACATTTCACTGACATTCCCAGCAGTTCGCATAGGGCAGTGTGAACTGCCGCCGGGAGGCATGCGATGCGGGAACCCGCCGCGCATTCGTGGCGTTCCCGCATCGCTCCAGTGTGAACCCAGCCTAATAAGCGATCGTTTTTCTGATCGCTGTATTAGTGTCACAGGTGACGCTAGTTAGGCAGGTAGGTATTTAGGTTCGCCGCAGCTTTTTATAGCGCCAGGGACCCCCATATACTACCGCATAAAGCCCCCTGATTGCCCCCTAGTTAACCCTTTCACCAGTGATCACCATATAACTGTTACAGGTGACGCTGGTTGGTTAGTTATTTTTTTATAGTTTCAGGGCACCCGCCATTTATTACCTAGTCTCACTAGTGTACCCCTAAATTTAGGGGTGTCTACTTTCCAAAATGGGGTCATTTGGGGGGGGGTTTGTGCCATCTTGGCATTTTATGGCCTTCAAAACTGTAACGCCCTTAGAAAGCCTGAAGGCGGTGCTTGGTTTTCGGGGCCCCGTACGCGGCTAGGCTCCCAAAAAGTCCCACATATGTGGTATCCCCGTACTCAGGAGAAGCAGCAGAATTTATTTTGGGGAGTCATTTCACATATGCCCATGGCATGCATGAGCAATATATCATTTAGTGACAACTTTGTGAAAAAAAAAAAAAAAAAAAAAAGTTTGTAATTTTCCCGCAACTTGTGGCAAAATATAAAATATTCCATGGACTCAACATGCCTCTCAGCAAATAGCTTGGGGTGTCTACTTTCTAAAATGGGGTCATTTGTGGGGGTTTTGTGCCATCTTGCCATTTTATGGCCTTCAAAACTGTAATAGGTAGTGAGAAGTGAACTCAAAAATTTACGCCCTTAGAAAGCCTGAAGGCGGTGCTTGGTTTTCGGGGCCCCGTACGCGGCTAGGCTCCCAAAAAGTCCCACATATGTGGTATCCCCGTACTCAGGAGAAGCAGCAGAATTTATTTTGGGGTGTCATTTTACATATGCCCATGGCATGCATGAGCAATATATAATTTAGTGACAACTTTGTGAAAAAAAAAAAAAGTTTGTAATTTTCCCGCAACTTGTGGCAAAATATAAAATATTCCATGAACTCAACATGCCTCTCAGCAAATAGCTTGGGGTGTCTACTTTCTAAAATGGGGTCATTTGTGGGGGTTTTGTGCCATCTTGGCATTTTATGGCCTTCAAAACTGTAATAGGTAGTGAGAAGTGAACTCAAAAATTTACGCCCTTAGAAAGCCTGAAGGCGGTGCTTGGTTTTCGGGGCCCCGTACGCGGCTAGGCTCCCAAAAAGTCCCACATATGTGGTATCCCCGTACTCAGGAGAAGCAGCAGAATTTATTTTGGGGTGTTATTTCACATACGCCCATAGCATGTGTGAGCAATATATCATTTAGTGACAACTTTGTGTAAAAAAAAAAAAAAAAAAAAGTTTGTAATTTTCCCGCAACTTGTGGCAAAATATAAAATATTCCATTAACTCAACATGCCTCTCAGCAAATAGCTTGGGGTGTCTACTTTCTAAAATGGGGTCATTTGTGGGGGTTTTGTGCCATCTTGGCATTTTATGGCCTTCAAAACTGTAATAGGTAGTGAGAAGTGAACTCAAAAATTTACGCCCTTAGAAAGCCTGAAGGCGGTGCTTGGTTTTCGGGGCCCCGTACGCGGCTAGGCTCCCAAAAAGTCCCACATATGTGGTATCCCCGTACTCAGGAGAAGCAGCAGAATTTATTTTGGGGAGTCATTTCACATATGCCCATGGCATGCATGAGCAATATATCATTTAGTGACAACTTTGTGAAAAAAAAAAAAAAAAAAAAAGTTTGTAATTTTCCCGCAACTTGTGGCAAAATATAAAATATTCCATGAACTCAACATGCCTCTCAGCAAATAGCTTGGGGTGTCTACTTTCTAAAATGGGGTCATTTGTGGGGGTTTTGTGCCATCTTGGCATTTTATGGCCTTCAAAACTGTAATAGGTAGTGAGAAGTGAACTCAAAAATTTACGCCCTTAGAAAGCCTGAAGGCGGTGCTTGGTTTTCGGGGCCCCGTACGCGGCTAGGCTCCCAAAAAGTCCCACATATGTGGTATCCCCGTACTCAGGAGAAGCAGCAGAATTTATTTTGGGGTGTTATTTCACATACGCTCATAGCATGTGTGAGCAATATATCATTTAGTGACAACTTTGTGTAAAAAAAAAAAAAAATTTTTTTTTTGTCATTATTCAATCGCTTGAGGCAAAAAAATAAAATATTCAATGGGCTCAACATGCCTCTTATCAATTTCCTTAGGGGGTCTACTTTCCAAAATGGGGTTATTTGGGGGGGTTTTGTACTGCCCTGCCATTTTAGCACCTCAAGAAATGAGATAGGCAGTCGTAAACTAAAAGCTGCGTAAATTGCAGAAAACGTACCTTAGTTTGTAGATGTGACAACTTTTGCGCAAACCAATAAATATACAATTATTGACTTTTTTTTTACCAAAGACATGTGGCTGAATACATTTTGGCCTAAATGTATGACTAAAATTGAGTTTATTGGATTTTTCTAATAACAAAAAGTAGAAAATATCATTTTTTTTCAAAATTTGCGGTCTTTTTACGTTTATATCGCAAAAAATAAAAATCGCAGAGGCAATCAAATACCATCAAAAGAAAGCTCTATTTGTGGGAAGAAAAGGACGCAAATTTTGTTTGGGTACAACATTGCATGACCGCGCAATTACCAGTTAAAGCAGCGCAGTGCCAAAGTGTAAAAAGACCTCTGGTCATTTACCAGCAAAATGGTCCGGTCTGAAAGTGGTTAACCTCCCTGGGGGTATGATTATTTCGGATTGTAGGTGCTAAAAGCGGTACAATTATTTTGCATGAAAATTTGGTGTTTTATATTGTAGTCCTGTAATTCTTAGGAATAACTCACTTAAATCTGTCCAAACCAGAGTCTAGCAGACATCCCGGGTATGATAAAGTTTGAAAAATGAAATCATAAATTATAATATAATAAATAATTATAAATAATTGTACCAAATAATAATATAACAATAATAAAAATGATTCAATAATGTAATCAAATCAAAAACACAGAAATTTGCTCAGTTTCAGAATTGTCACTGTCATTACTTTTCAATATTTGATGACGGATCTCCCCACAAATCGCTATTGATCAATTCTGCGAGTGATTCTAATTTATGATCGCTGTTTTCTAGCTGGTCTGAAATCATTTTTGATGTAAAGTGACAGTTTTGGTTGCTATGGACAATCTCCAGTTTCCAGGCATAAAGAACATATATAATAATAATATAAAACTGCATGCGGGACACTGAGTAGACCACTAGGGACAAAGGGGATGTGAAATAATTACATACAGCAATGTAATCTGTAAGATTACATTATACTGTATGAATACTGTGTGTTTCACTTTTTGAATTTGGCGCCGATCTCAGTCCCCGTGCGTCGCAACCCTCGCAGGGAATGGAGATCGGCTCCGTGATAGATCGAGTGGAGCACGGCTCGCTCGTACAGCGCGGGGACATCGCTGGATCCAAGGGAGAAGGTAAGTAAGCATCCTCCTGGATCCAGCGATGCGGTCCCGAGTCTGGCTTGGGGTTACCGCTTTTGGTATAAAAATTCCACCCCGAGCCAGACTCGGGAATACCGCCAGGGGTGTTAACATCCAAGAAACTTCCCTTAGCTCCAACAGTCCCTTGCCAGCACCAGCATCTTCTCTCAGACTGCTTACAGGTGCCAGTCTTCACACATCTTTATTGATTGGCCCATTATGACATAACTCCCGGGCATGCTGAGCATATACTGAGCTGCACATGCGCAGCACAGTGTACATCCCCATAAAGACTGTGTGCAGGCAGGTAGGTTTATTTTATTTCAGAAGAGACAATGAGGAAGATTTACTAAAACTGGTGCACACAGAGTCTGGTGCAGCTGTGCATAGTAACCTTCAGCTTCCAGGATTTATACTGGGCTCACACTGGTACGACAAAAACTCCGACATTGGGAGCACATGTCGCATGACGTTTATAAATCAATGTTTTCGTATGATAGCCATCTTAACTGGTCCGACACAAGGCGGCCCAACTTTGAAAAATGTTCCTGCACTACTTTGGTCAGACTTTGATCCTACTTCAGCCCATTGAATATCATTGAAGTCAGATCAAAGTTGGATCATTGTCTGAACTGATTTAACAATGGGGCCCTCAGATCCCGGCCCCCCACCCTATGTGAATGAGTATAGGGTACATTGTACCCCTACCCATTCACCCAAAAAATGTGTCAAAAATAAAAGACAGTACCGGCCAGGGTTGTCAGTAAGAGGCCCTTGTCCCCATCAACATGAGGACAAGGTGCTTTGGAGTGGGGGGGGGTGCAGAGCCCCTCTGCCCCAAAGCACCCATCTCCCCATGTTGAGGGCATGTGACCTGGTACGGTCCAGGAGGGGGGGTGCTCGCTTGTCCCCACCCCCTTTCCTGACCTGCCAAGCTGCTGCTCAGATAAGGGTATAGTATGGATTTTTGGGGGAACCCATCCTCTTTTTTTGGCATGGAGGTTCCCCTAAAGATTCATACCAGATCCAAGGGTCTGGTATTGTCAGGGATCAAAATCAGATCCTGTTCATTGACGTCGGAAAGTCTGACTTCAAGTCGCAGGGCAAAGTCGGATCCACGGTTGTATGACCGTCCTGTCGTACCAGTGTGAAACCAGCCTTATTGTCAAAGCTTAATTGCGCAAGCTGAAGTTGGAAGATGATTAGTTACTATGCACAGCTGCACCAGATTTTAGTAGATCTCTGCTCCATTGTATGCTTCTTCTGCAATAAACAATCTGCCTGCTACCATTTTTTTTAAAAACTTTAGTTCCACTTTTAAAATAAATGGAAATTTAACACGTTTAGTCCAAGTACAAGAGGACGATTCCAGCTTAAAACATTTAAAAAAAGAAGGGGTGAATTATAAACGTAATATATTATGATCATATTATATACTGTAATTTAAGTTTTTTTATATGTTTTGTTAATAGTTATTTTTTAAGCAGCAAGTCATAGTGCTTATTAAAATGTATGTTTGATTGGATAGCAGATGGATGTTTTATGGATACAAATGATGATTATAAGTTTAGGACATCAGCTGATCTGCATCTTAGTTGCCCTATCAGCTTTAGAAACAACAAAACTGTTAATAGGCGTAGCACTCTTTTTGAGGGAGGTTATGAAAAATGGCCCTCCCCATACTAGATATTACACTAAACTGTTAAATCAGTTCAGACGATGATCCAACTTTGATCTGACTTCAATGATATTCAATGGGCTGAAGTAGGATCAAAGTCTGACCAAAGTAGTGCAGGAACCTTTTTCAAAGTTGGGCCGACTTGCGTCGGACCAGTTAAGATGGCTATCATACAAAAACATTGATTTATACACGTCATGCAACATGTGCTCCCAATGTCAGAGCGTTTGTTGTACCAGTGTGAGCCCAGTCTATAGTATGGATTTTGGGGGGACCCCATCCTCTTTTTTTGGCATGGAGGTTCCCCTAAAGATTCATACCAGATCCAAGGGTCTGGTATTGTCGGGGATCAAAATCAGATCCTGTTCATTGAAGTCAGATGAAAGTCTGACTTCAAGTCGCAGGGCAAAGTCGGATCCACAGTTATATGACTGTCCTGTCGTACCAGTGTGAAACCAGCCTTATTGTCAAAGCTTAATTGCACAAGCTGAAGTTGGAAGATGATTAGTTACCATGCACAGCTGCACCAGATTTTAGTAGATCTCTGCTTCATTGTATGCTTCTTCTGCAATAAACAATTTGCCTGCTACCATTTTAAAAAAAACTTTAGTTCCACTTTTAAAATAAATGGAAATTTAACATGTTTAGTCCAAGTACAAGAGGACAATTCCAGCTTAAAACATTTAAAAAAAGAAGGGGTGAATTATAAACGTAATATATTATGATCATATTATATACTGTAATTTAAGTTTTTTTAAATGTTTTGTTAATAGTTATTTTTTAAGCAGCAAGTCATAGTGCTTATTAAAATGTATGTTTGATTGGATAGGAGATGGATGTTTTATGTATACAAATGATAATTATAAGTTTAGGACATCAGCTGATCTGCATCTTAGTTGCCCTATCAGCTTTAGAAACAAAACTGTTAATAGGCGTAGCACTCTTTTTGGGGGAGGTTATGAAAAATGGCCCTCCCCATACTAGATATTACACTAAATTTGTAGGCAAAGGAGAACACCAGAACATTTGCCAAGTGAAAGAGTGGGTTCAATATTTAAATTGGCAGTACCTCCACCCAAAACAGGGCTTCTGTGAACAGAGGGGATTCGCTTCCTGAGAAATGAACCATTAATCTAATTAAAGTAATTTAGCAACAGAATTATTGCAACCAGCCTATAACATTAACCATATACTATCTCACAAAAGTGAGTACACCCCTACATAAAGATGGCATGGGCTTTAAGAAGGTTGCCAAGACCCTGAAACTGAGCTTCAGCATGGTGGCCAGGACCATACAGCTTTCCACTCAGAACAGGCTTTGTCATGGTCGATCAGAGAAGTTGAGTGTATGTGCTCAGAGGTTGTCTTTGGGAAATAGACATATGAGTGTAGCCAGCATTGCTGCAGAGGTAAAGGGGTGGGGGGGGGGGGGTCAGCTTCTCAGTGCTCAGACCATATGCTGCACACTGCATGAAATTGGTCTGCATGGCTGTCATCACAGAAGGAAGCCTCTTCTAAAGATGATGCACAAGAAAGCCTGCAAACAGTTTGCTGAAGACAAGCAGACTAAAGACATGGATTACTGGAATCATATCTTGTGGTCTGATGAAACCAAGATAAACTTATTTGTTTCAGATGGTGCCAAGCATGTGTTGCGGCAACCAGATGAGGAGTACAAAGAAAAGAGTGTCTTGCTCACAGTCAAGCATGGTGGTAGGAGTATCATGGTCTAGGGCTGCATGAGTGCTGCTGCCACTGGGGAGCTACAGTTCATTGAAAGAACCATGAATGTCAACATGTACTGGGACATACTGAAGCAGAGCCTGATCCCCTCCCTTTGCAAATTGGGCAGCATTCCAACATGAGAACAACCCCAAACACACCTCCAAGACAACCACTGCCTTGCTAAAGAAGCTGAGAGTAAAGGCGATGGACTGGCCAAGCATGTCTCCAGACCTAAACCCTATTGAGCACCTGTGGGGCATCCTCAAGCAGAAGGTGGAGGAGTGCAATGTCTCTAACATCTGCCAGCTCCGTGATGTCGTCATGCAGGAGTGGAAGAAGTCAGTGCTGGAAAATAAGTGGGCCACACAAAATATTGACACTTTGGACCCAATTTTGACATTTTTACTTAGGGGTGTACTCACTTTTGTTGCCAGTGGTTTAGACATTAATGGCTGTGGGTTGAGTTATTTTGAGGGGATAGAAAATGTACACTCACTACATTACATTGTAGCAAAGTATAATTTCTTCAATGTTGTCACATGAAAATATATAATGAAATATTTACAAAAATGTGAGGGGGTACTTACTTTTGTAAAATATTGTAGATGCACACCAGTTTAGAAATAATACAAGCTTTATATCGGGTAGGAGTCACAATGGAATTGTGCACATATACCCAAGTATATAAAGTTATTAATAGAGATAACCCAGATAAATGTTACAGCAAATTCTAGTTGCAGGGACACTTGAGGAGGACTAAAGACAAGATCAGTTGTGATAAAATCCTCCAACTATTTTCCATCCAGCACTGGAACTCAGAGTCACTGTGCACTTTAGTCCCCCCTGATATTTTCCCATCTGAATCTGTTTGTCACAGGGATTTAGATATACACTCAGCAGCAGCAGCTGAATAGTTGCATACCAGTTCCACCTTCTGGTTTGGTGTTTAGCAACATGGGCAGGCCATGTGACTGAGACATTCTCTCTCTCTCTCTCTCTCTCTCTCCACTTCCTCCTTCTGGGGCTTCAAAGCCAGCAACACAGGGACAGGAAGTGCATACATAACATATTTACAGACTTTTACAAATGCAGACAGCAAGGCAGCAGATCTTACATAGGTTATATTAAAAAAATTTAACATTTCTGACACCAAAATTGCTTAGATGATTTTACAATTCAAATGTATAAATACACAGATATTGTAGAGATACGCAGAGAGGTAAGGTGGTATCCTAAACATGACTAACTAATTTCTGTAATAGAATTGGGGCACACAATGCAGTATTGCATATTGAGTATTCACATACAAATACATAAAACATAAGGCATAAATGTATCTTGTTCTGAAATTTAGAGAGCTATAGATTCACATGACGTAAACACATAGATGGGGTTTTAAGAAAACTGGAGCAGTCAAATATGGAGCAGCTGTGCATGGCAACCAAACAGCTTCTGTCTTTCATTTTTAAAGCTTAACTGAACAAGCTAAAGTTAAAAGCAAATTGGTTGTTCGTCCCTTGTGATAGAAACAACAAGAAATTAAGGTACAGTGTAAAAAAAATGTATTAAATAAAATAATAATAAAAAAAATTGAAGTGCCCTCCCCATGCTCACACACAAAGGGGAACATGCACGTAGGTCCTGGACTCGAATGTAAATGACAATTGCACCACACATGTGAGGTATCACCATGAACGTTGGAGAGCAGTTATTCTAGCACCAGACCTCTGGTGTAGGCAATTTTAAAGTGTGACATTTGGTATAACAATTTACTCAGCGTAATGCCAATCTTTATATTTTATTTTAAAAAAGTGGGTATTATATTGCATTTGTGTGCACTCAAATTAAATAAAGTGTATTTTTTCCAGAAAATGAGCATTTGATAAATATCCTGCAACATAAAAATAGCAAAAACCACTGTTTTATTCTCCAGCTCCTCTGCTTAAAAAATATAAAATGTTTGGGGGTTCTAAGTAATTTTCTAGCAAAACAATGTAGATGTTTACATGTATGTGAGAAATGGCAGAATTGGCCCAGTTTTGAAGTAGATAAACACACCTAAAACCATCACCAGCTCAATTTCTGGGATTGGGGGACCAGTAATCCAGTGCTAAAGATGTTCCCATGCTGACCAGTCACTGATGGCCCAATCATGTTGGTATGATCACCTGAGGACTCGCTTCTGGATCCTGAGAGAAGCCCAGGCCTAAACAACTAATAGCAAGTGTCCACATCATGTAGTGTTGATATAGACACCCAAAGGACCCCACCTCTTGTGCACAGAAGAGGAAAGAAGACTTAAGATTGGAACATCACATGGCCATGGATTTGGTTAAATGCCAGAGATTGAATAAAGAGGGTTTTAAGATCAGCTTGGTGTACGAGTTTAATTATTTTGCAGCATAGATATATTGAATTTACCATACATTTGTTATCTTATTTTTGTGTTTTTTGTATGTAAAAGTCATATCACAAACATTATCACATATGCTATTGCTTTTGCAAAAAACTCAATCTTTAGCTGACAGTTCAATTGTAGAGAACAGAAATTGTCAGAGAGGCAATAAACTGATTTTTATTGTATAAAACACTCCTAAACCACCCCTGCCCATTGAGCGGCATGCACTAAATATAATTGTTTTGGGAAGCAGTTAAATTGGTGCCTTTAGTGTCACTTTAAAGGCTTAGTCCACCTCATGTTTCATAGTTAGGGGGTAACATGAAATGTGGTCACATTTCCCCACACCCCACCCTCAAACTGCCCCACCACTTACCAAAATGTCATTGGTATTTCTCCCTGCAGTGCTCTATATAATTTTTTTTAGGTCTGTCCACAGAGCCATGTTATCCATTTATAGGGATCTGTAAATGGGAAGACAAATTCCATTGGACAAGTTCCACTATGGCAGAGGGACTCACACATTGTATTCCTTTTGCCAGCTCTATCGAAATAGGTACCTTTGTATGGACCTAGGGCTGGGGGAAAACAATGTAGGAGCCTTTGCATTGTAACCATGATACAATGATCACAGTTGCAATGTTCTGCAATCTTAAATGCAAAAATGTAATAAAAGTAAATTTTTTTATTTTATTAATGTGGGTGTATTTATTACATTTTTGTAAAAGGTGGACTATGCCTTGCTTACTGAGCCAATTCTGACACTTCTCTAATATATGAAAAAATGTGTTTTTTTGCTGGAAAATTGCTTAGAACCTCCAATCATTACCTATATTTTTTTTTTAGCAGAGGACCTAGAGCAGTGTTTCTCAACCTTTCTTCAGTCAAGGCACCCTTTAAAATTATGGGCAATATCGAGGCACCCTCCAAAATAATGAACTGTCTTGAGGCTCCCCATTCTAAAATGTAAAAAACTATTCTGATAGTTTTACATAATGCATCAATAAACGTAGGTCACCCAACATTAGAGGTGATTTATTCTTCCACAGCAAATACACTTTTGCAAACTGGTACTGACTAGTATTCCAATGTTTCTCTTCCCCCTCAATTTTTCATCAGTTACCTAGTGATTGAAAATCAAAGAAGCTGGGACTTTAAATGAAGCACATGACAAATAGTTGGTAAATTAGTAAATACATGAAAACACATTTATTGATTTATATATACAGGTAGAATCATAATACAATACATTGTAAAAATAGTTATGTTGAGAGCTTATTATTATTATTATTATTATTATTATTATTTAAGAACAGGTTGCAAAAGATTATTTATGTTACAAAAAATTCATACATACGGTTAGACATATTCATGTACAGTATATATAGGTTGGATCATAGCACACTGCAACATTTAAATAAAAATGTTAAGAGTTGATCGTAATAGTATATCTAAATCAACAGATTGCAATAAAATATTCATGGTTACAAGGAATATTCTATATGGTCAGACATATAAATGCATGATTGTAGTAAAAAAAAAAGAAGAAGCTTGATGCATTTTGTGGAATTCACTTCCTCAGAAGGTTTCATTATCCCCCCGGCTTGTATACAATTTTGGGGCAATTTTAGGTATTTTGTCAAGGTACCCCTGAAGAAACCTCAAGGCACCCTAGTAGAAAAAGGCTGCCCTAGAAAATAAAATGACGGTCATTGTAATGTTTTATGTCGAACGGTATTTGGGCAGCGATTTTTCAAACTATAAAAAATACACTCTAATACATTTAAAACAAAAACATAATATATTACCCATTTTTTGTAAAATGTGAAAGATGTTGAAAATAAATACCCAACATATCATACTTTAAATTTGCACACACTTGTGGAATGGCGCCAAACTACAGTATCTAAAAATCTCCATAGGCAACGTATTAAAAAGGTTTACAGATTCAGGGTACAGTGTTCCCTCCCGCTGCTTCAAAATTGATCCAGCAGCTAATCAGCCACTCAGATCACTTTTAGTGGTTAGAGAATTGCCAGCTGCAAGAAACAATACCGGTGGTTATGGCATATGGCTGCAGCTATAACCCTGGTATTCCATTTCAAACTGAAGACGTTTTTGTACTATGGCCTATTGAAGAAGTGGTTGAGGAGAGTCAAAAAAAAATTAACAAGAGGTATTTCTTGCCCTATAAAGCCTCATTCGCTTATGCATTTGGGTCTGGCAACCATTTACTGCAGGAGACTCAGCACGATTTCCTGTGAATAGCTGCCAAAGCAATGAGAGGCTGACAGCGCTGGCAGCCATTCACAATTGTTCACATATAATCAGAGCCAGGGCAGATCATTCAATGGTAATCACTGCATGTCAAATTGCATGTGAATTGGTTCAAAATGGCCAAAGCTGTCCTTAGGAAATCCCACTGATTGTCAGCCCCAAATGCATGTGTGAATGAGACCTATATTTTGCTGCCCTATGGTGTAACCTGCCTTGCCTTATCACAGAACCTTGCCCGATTATTTATTATATATCTTTCCATCACTGAATTATTCTTTGCAGTATATTACTGTACATATACAGTATAACTGTACAAACATCCTCCATTTATAAGAATTATACAGCACAGAAAAAATATTTAAGTTTATACTGAATATTCTTTTGTATGGCACAATTGAGGTAAATAACATCTAAAATGTAAGACTTACCAGCTTGCAGTTTGTCAGTATTATTGGATGCTATCATTGACTTTATTGACATGCCCTGAGTTCATACTTGGTACCTTTGTTCTGTTGGTCCAAGCTGCACTCTTCTGTCAGCCTCTGCAATTCTAATGCATCCAGAAGGGTTAAGAAGCCTGTCAGGGGCTGTATTTCTGTCAGTTAAAGAAAATGCTCCATGACCCTGCATCTGAGTGATCTCAGCAAATCAATGAAATCATTGAAGTAAACAGATCTATCCCTTCGGCTGTGTAGAAACTTGATATTCCTTCCTGTTTTTACTGACACAGTGAATGGAGAAATTATATCTCCTGACATTTTACCTTCTCATTGACTGAAGTAACAACTATTTTAAAGAGAGACCAGAAAATAAAAATGATGCTAATTTTAATGATTCAATTTGTGTAAAGAAAATAAAAGTTGTGCCGATGCACGCACATTTTATCGAAATAAACACAATATTTCAGCTCTGCCTCTTACAAGAAATGTCAGCAGTATTTAGCAAATAATGCTAAAGTGAAAGTTACTTTGTTTAGGCTTTTACCAAATGGCACCTTAACCACTTGCTTACTGGGCACTTAAACCCCCCTCAGTCCCAGACCAATTTTCAGCTTTCAGCGCTGATGCACTTTGAGTGACAATTGCGCGGGCATACAACACTGTACCCAAATGAAATTTTTATCATTTTTTTCCCACAAATAGAGCTTTCTTTTGGTGGTATTTAGTTACAGCTCGGAGTTTTATTTTTTGCTAAACAAACAAAAAAAGATGCAAAAAAAAAAAAAAAAAAATCATGTTTTAATAGTTTGTTATAAAATTTTGCAAACGGGTCATTTTTCTCCTTCATTGAAGTGCGCTGATTAGGCGGCACTGATAGGCTGCATTGGTGGGCACTGATGGGCTGCATTGGTGGGCACTGATGGGCTGCATTGGTGGGCACTGATGGGCTGCACTGGTGGGCACTGATAGGCATAGTTAAGGCGGCACTAATAGGCACAGATAAGGCGGCACCGATGGGCACAGATAAGGCGGCACTGATGGGCAAAGATGGGCACAGATAAGATGGCACGGATGGGTGGCACGGATAAGTGGCACGGATGGGTGGCACGGATGGGCACTGATAGGTACCACAGATAGATGGGACTGATGGGCACTGATAGGTGGCACTGATAGGTGGCTCTGATAGGTGGCACTGCTGGGCACTGATGGGCGGCACTGCTGGGCACTGATGGGCGGCACTGCTGGGCACTGATGGGCGGCACTGGGGTGCAGCACCTTTGAGGCAGATTGGGTGGCACTGTGGGTGGCACTGTGGGGTGGCACTGTGGGTGGCACTGTGGGTGGCACTGTGGGTGGCACTGTGGGTGGCACTGTGGGCACTATGGGCACTGACAGGGGGCACTGACGGGGGGCACTTACTTTTTCTTTTATTTTACTTCAGGATGGCACTGCGGGAGGCAGGTGGGCACAGGCAGGTGGCAGGTGGTCCCTTGTATTGATGGCCGTGATCGGGACTGATGTCCCGATCACGGCCGCCGGTGATCGGCTTTTTTTTTCTCTCCTCGCGCTGTCAGCGCGAGGAGGAATAATAGCCGATTACCGGCTCCGTTCTATCACATGATCAGCTGTCATTGGCTGACAGCTGATCACGTGATAAGGGGTCGGGATCGACCCCTTACACGGATCGGTGATCAGGCGAGTCTCACGGACTCGCCGATCACAGAGCGCGCCGCGCGCGCCCCTCAGGGGGCGCGCAGGCCGCTCGTAACCAGGACGACGTCAATAGACGTAGTCCTGAAAATGTAGGTCCGCGCTAATGCCGTCATTTGGCAATAGCGCGGATCTGAAGTGGTTAAAGGAGAAGTACAGCCAAAGCATATTTGGCTGTACTTCTCCTGTGGATTACAGGAGTGTAGTTCATTCTGCACTCCTGTGACACGTTTTCAGCAGACAGCGCTTGCGCAAGATCGTGACAACGAAGACGGGATATGTCCACATGCCTGGGCCAGCTCAGCCTCTCAGTGAGTGCGGGGGGCAAGGCAGACAGTGGTGACCGACAGTCACCAGCTCTCTGCTCAGGGGGCTCTGAGAACGGAGCCATCAACAGTGTTTCTCAGTCTTAGAGCTGGCGGGAGACAGATGCAGCATCAGACCGATGCTGAATCCACTTAGGTAGATATGTTTATAATAAAAAAAAACATATAGTATCTCACAAAAGTGAGTACGCCCTCACATTTTTGTAAATATTTTATTATATCTTTTCATGTGACAACTCTGAAGAGATGAAATGTTGCTACAATGTAAAGTAGTGAGTGTACAGCTTGTATAACAGTGTAAATTTGCTGTCCCCTCAAAATAACTCAACCACAGCCATTAAACTGCTGGCAACAAAAGTGAGTACACCCCTAAGTGAAAATGTCCAAATTGGGCCCAATTAGCCATGTTCTCTCCCCGGTGTCACGTGACTCATTGTTGCAAGGTTTCAGGTGTGAAAGGAGAGCGGGTGTGTTAAATTTGTTGTTATCTCTCTCACTCTCTCATATTGGTCACTGGAAGTTCAACATGGCACCTCATGGCAAAGAACTCTCTGAGGATATGAAATATAGAATTGTTGCTCTAAATAAAGATGGCCTAGGCTATAAGAAGATTGCCAAGACTCTGAAACTGAGTGGCATGGTGGCCAAGACCATATAGCAGTTTAACAGGACAGGTTCCACTCAGAAGAGGCCTTGCCATGGTTGACCAAAGAAGTTGAGTGCACGTGCTCAGCATCATATCCAGAGGTTGTCTTTGGGAAATAGATGTATGAGTGCTACCAGCATTGCTGCAGAGGTTGAAGGGGTCAGCGTATCAGTGCTCAGACCATACGCTGCACACTGCATCAAATTGTTAATATACAAATCATCATATAAAATACTAATAGAGTTATCATTCATTCCAAAGAGTATCTCCCAAGTGAAAAAACTGTGTGTTTATCTTCAATTCATACAGTGCATAAATTTATTATATGCAAGGAATAAATCCACAAAAGCCAAAATCCATAAAAATTATATATATATAAGTGATCAAATAGTCTATTAGCATGTATTGCATCCGCTATTTTGATTCAATTAAGCTGTGCTCATATGCTCTTATTTATCCAAATACTTGACTCCATATCTGTGTCTATATATTACACTTACCTGATGATATGTGACCTTGCAATTAAGCTTGGTCAAATATCGCTTTTTGTCCTTCCAGGACTGGATCAATTGCTATCTGCTTCTCTCTCCCACTGCCACTGCTATGTCTCCTTGGCTCAGTATGATCTGAATCCTCCTTTGGAGCAGACAACTGTCAGCAGTTCCTCTCTGCCACAGTCAGTTTGGTTCGGCAAACAGGTTCCAGCTACTTCCTCAAGCTCACCCCTGGCACTACCAGACTCTTACTGGGAGGTAACTGAGTAACTGAAACTGACATTAATAGTGACACTAATACAGTGATCAGATATAATACTGTAGTACTGTAATATAATACTGTACACTTTATTAATGAATGCAATCAATGGGTTAACAGTGTGCCTAACAAGTGTAATGTGTGTAAAATGTGCTGCTTTTACTAACAGATCTGGCTGTTTTTTCTCCCTGCTACGCAGGGAGAAGGAATAGCCAGATCGCTGATCTGTGTACAGAGCCCTGTGCGTTTGGCTACAGGCAATCAGCAAGTCTCAGCCATAAATCATTGGTCAGGACCTGCTGTCAAAATCCCGCTGTAGCCAGTGACAGCACATGGTCAGAGCAGCGGTTCGTCTGTCGCCTCTGTCGTATCTGCTTCATCCTTTGTCGTATCCTGCTTCAAACACTTCTGCTGTGCTCTCTCTGTAAAATTCATAAACCTCTGTTAATTCTTTGTCTTAGGGGCACCTTGTATTGTGCCTCAAGTGGGTTGGTCCTGTGCCTGCAGAATAAATTCCTCTAGCCCCTTGCCAGTGGAACCAATCCTGGAATCTCTCTAGTCGCTCTCCCGGACTACTAGTCCTAGCCTTCCTCACTGTGAGTGAGATGGGGTCCACTGGCAAGTTTTTAGCAGTTTTTACTTTACTATACAGTTTACTGAAGCAATGTTTATGGTCTATATTCTGTTGCTATAGAGCAGTGGTCTCCAAACTGTGGCCCACAGGAGCACTTTATCCAGCCCTAGGGGCACTATTCTTTCCGCTGATATAAGGTACTGTTCTTCTTCCCAACACCAATGATGAGGCACTATTCCTTACACTGACACCAACAACAGGGGACTATTCATTTCACTGACACCAATGGGGCACTATTCCTACCAATTTTACCAATGATAGGACATTATTCCTCCTGCTACTGATCACAGGTGCTACTTAATGTTCTTTGCTCCTATTGAACACCAAGGGAGAGACATTATTTATTCCCACTGACACTGGCCACAGTCTGGTCCCCGTAAGGTCTAAAGGACAGTAAACTGGCCCTTTGCTTGGAAAGTTTGGAGACCCCGCTATAGCGCTTCATATTAACTGCGCCATACTGCCACCTTGTGTCCTTACTGAGTAACAGAGACATTGCTCTTACATTAGAAGTTTCTGCTTGCACAGTTACATAATCTGTTTAACATGGTATACTAAATACATACTCTTTGCCCTTCTGACACTGTTTGTATAGGACTGGTAAACTGCAATATATTACATTTTTGTTATTGTGCTTAGATTCACTTTAAGGAAACAATTAATTGAATACATTCATGTGATCAATGTGCTGACAAACCCAATGTTTAATAAAACAATCTGCAACAGGTGTCAGTTCAATGCTAACAACAGTGCGTTTGCCCATATTGGATTGTACTGTATAGAACTACCATACAATCCCATTGCTCTGCATTTTGTAAAGTAGTACATGTACTACTTTAGCTGCAGTCCAGTGTGATTTCAGCCCATTCAAGCTAAAATATTTCAATAAAAAAAATAAAAAATGCTTTTTTAAATTACAACCATTTTATATGATATACAGTATGTATTTAGCTCAACTACATTTTAATTCAATAATAAAAAAAAATTAAAGCGTGAAGCAACCAATAGAAAATGGAAGAGATTGTTCTTAAGTAACAAGCAGGAATTTAAAAAAATGTAAAAAAAGTAACTGAAAGATAAATCAATAAAAGGTTAAAGGTCAAATAGGCATCTGCTGTAACTCCTCTTCCATGATTTTGACTTAGGCCGCGTACACACGGGCGGACTGTCTGGCCAACTAAGTCCGTCAGACAGTCCGACAGACAGTCCGTCCTACTTTTGAATGAACGGACTTGACCACACACGATGAACAGACAGTCCGCTGAAAGCTTGCGCGATGACGTGTACAGCACGTACGACGGGACTAGAAATACGACGTCCAATACACTGCAATGCAACCTTCGGCCGTGTAAATCCTTTCTGAGCATGCGCCATACTTAGTCCGTCCGACTGTCCGCTGAAACCAAATTGGACAGACTGTATTACGGAAATTCCGAAAGACTTAGTCCGCCAGACTGTCCGCTGAAAAAGTCCGCGGAAGCCCACACACGAGCGGACTGTCCGCTGAAACACGTTTCAGCGGACCAAGTCCGTCAGACAGTCCGCCCGTGTGTACGCGGCCTTATAGGTAAAACCATCAAGTAATGCAAAATAGTGAATTTACAGATAAAGATACTTTATATCCATTTAATGCATATTTTCTATTTTGCCTTCAAATTGAGAACTCACTACAAAAGGTCTGTAATGTTTTCCCATTCACACAATATATCTAAAAAATAATTCAGGAGAAGGCTGCATGGCTGACTACAAGCATTTCCAAGCAATGTCAGAGTCAGTCTGTCCTGATAAAAGGGCTTAGGACAGAGATCCCTTTCTCATTAACATATAACGCAAGGATCACAGCCTCTAAATCCTCAGTCCTGTATTCAGACAGTGTTCAAATCCATTTTACAACTGATAATGAGACCTGCCAGCGCAGTACAGACAGGGTTTATTATGGCAAGAAAAGCTCCTAAGTCCCCTTATAAATAAAAATAACTAAGTAAGATTTTTTATTGCTGGAGTTATGAGGAAAGAGCATTTAAAGTGGTAATCCGATTTTTTAATTTTTTTAAAAGGATAAGTTCACCTTTGGTAACATGTTACATTTTACACCTGTATTTAGGGTAGGGCATGTAACATGTTACCAAAGAGCACCTGCCTGCACCCTGCTGATCCCCCACTGTGAGGGGGGGATCTTCTCCTTTCCACTGTCACAATTTTAAAAGAGTGCTACCATGCGAGGCTCCGCCCACACAGCCATGTGAATTAAAGGACTACAACTGTCATCTGCCAGGTGGCTTGTCATTCTCAACTGACTGAGGGCACTGGTGAAAAATCTAGTAGTTTATTGATCTTCCTGCAATTCAGTAACTGTCTGCCCTTACAGGAGGTATGGGCAGACAGCTATACAAAGATTCTGCAGATGTCTAACATTGCATCTGTGATCTACTGATCACAAGTGCAATACTCTGCAGGCTCCAGAAAAAAAATGCAAATTTTTTTGCCTACAAAAATACAGTATGTACATTTTTTTTTAAAAGGAGAACTTAGCCTTTATGTTATATTATTTGAAGGGGAACATGTAGGAAGTATAAAGTAGGCGTTATCATAGTTTGACTGCAGAAGCCAAAATACTCTCTAAAGTCTCTCTGTTACTAGATTTTTTAAGGCCTAATGCAAAAAGAAATAATAATAAAAAAAAAAACTTTCTAGTGGCTGGCGAGGCACACAGCAATGCAGTCATAATGTCCTGTGTATATAGTGCAGCTCCAACGATTGTTCAGCAAAAGGTGTATGCTGCATACCCCAAACCTTTGCATTTATTTTGGATAGAAAGGAGAAGGGTTAGCCAGAAAAATCTTAGGTCTATACAATGCCATGGAAGAAAGAGATGTGTATATATATATATATATATATATATATATATATATATATATATATATATATATATATATATATATATATATATATATAAATAGATAGATAGATAGATAGATAGATAGATAGATAGATATAGATAGCTATAGATATATAAATACACATCTATATATATATAGTTATATATATATATATATATATATATATATAAATATATATATGTATATATAGATAGATCTATATTTATATATATCTATATATATTTTTTTTTCTTCGCATATGAAATACAATTATTTATGATAACCTTTTTGGAATATTTCTTCCTACTAAATGAGACTTGACCTTATTTGATATACTTATTATATAGCCAGCAATAGCCACAAAAAATCATCTCACTTTTTCTTTTTTTTTTAACTATGTTTATTTTCACTAGTTTTAATGAAAGTATGTTCCCTTTATTATTTGTACATTGGTATGCAATTACATTGTAATAAAGACCTTTTATTAAAGAATCCGGTTCTTAATAACCATAAAAGAGTCTCTGTATACGCACAAGCTACTGCAACATAACATTTCCCTTTAAGCGCTTTGTCAGGCTGACCATGCCCTTTATTTATCTGCAGCACAACATGCTTATTCTACTCCTATTCACTCTGCAAATTTATGATGCCCTATTAATCTTCGGCCCTGCTGACTATCCCTGTTACAAAGTGTCAGCAGACTTTTGTACCTTGCTAATGTACAAAGGGCTTCCTATGAGTAATATCAGCATTTTGCCTTTTAATTGCACATATAATTTTTAGGTCTTACAGCTAATAAGGGAATTGAGACCACAGTTCATCACTGTCTCCAATGGTACTCCAGGGGTGTAGGGACTGTTGAAGCTCATACCAGAATATAACTGCACTTGTTTCTCTTACATAGGCTACAATGCCAGATGAAGTGAGCTGTGTTCCGTACATTAAGTTCCATTGGAATTTCACTGGAATACATAAATAATCTATTTGAATTTACTAACCCTTTTAGAGGACTTTGCGGGGTAGATCAACTAAATTATATCCTGATATAAATTCTTCATGAATTAAAAAAAGCCTATGGCAACATTTTTATTCTTCAATGTCAAAACTGTTTATGAAATGAAAGTTCACTTTTTTTAGGTCTCTGTATGATCAAGGAGGCTTGTAATACTGTACATAAATGTCAATTTTATGCAAAAGTAATGGCTAAAGCACTGGGGTAAAATCTATGGATACATTGTGACAAGACTGGTCCTTACTTGTAACTGATTTTACATTGTATATATTGGTATGCTGCAGGGGTTTTCTTAGGCCTGGGGCAGTGACAGTTCATTCAACAATGACCTTGAGTAGCCATTGGGGGTCCTACAGTGGGAGTTTCTCTATAAACATAGGAGTGACCCTGCTGTTTTGCCAGTCTCTTAAATGTAAAAGTTCATGAATTTTACATTTAAGGTTCATGTGGACAAAAAAATAGTAGGCCCAAGGACATCACTTTTGTCATAGGTTGTATTTCCTGTAATCCGTATATAAGCAATATATGACATGTGTGCTCAATGGAGAGCTTGTCATAAGAAAAAGCCTCAGGGCTGGAGGAACCCCATCACCATGACTTCAGAGATTGTGGAATGCTCATCATATCATTACACAAAAATGACAGAAAGGAAGAATGAACAGACCACATGCTTTCCACTGAGCTATGTTTAATGTAGAACTATGAAAAAAGTATAAAAAAGTTCATCTGCACTTAGTTTTCTCTTAGTCCCCCTTCAAAGTCTCACAAATAATGGTTAAACTTGCCAGTGAAGTCCAGCTAATTAAGTTTTCTTTGGTAGGGTGATAATGATGCTGAACTGCTCCTAAACTCAGGGTAGCATTGTTATCCTCACAGGTTATGCCTGCTTGAAATACAGTGGGATGAGACATAATTGCAGGAAGTGTGGGTATTAATAGTCTTATTCTTATACAGAATTTATATAGCGCCAACAGTTTGCATAGTGCTTTACTAAGGGCAGACAGTACAGTTACACTACAATTCAATACAGGAGAAATCAGAGGGCCCTGCTCGTTAGAGCTCACAATCTAGAATCAGCATTCTCACCGCTGCATCAAAAGCGTCAATGTCACGAAACAGTAGCTGGCAACGCCTAGCACTAACAACTACTTTCTGGATTGATAATGCTGCCAAGGCTGTTAAAATCCTCCCATTGAGCAGCAATGTCTGGAAGAGGGATGGGGCACAAATAAAAGATGATTTAGTGCACGCAGATGAGGTCATGGAAGTTTTGTTTTACTTTATGAGGATTGTGCATAACATACCTGGATTTGGGATCTGTTTAGAGTCACACAGGATTTTAGATTTAGGTTTTAGATTAGGCACCCCTAAATGCTTTAAATAAAGGGCTAGTTCACTGTCCACCACACTGTTTGGAGACCAAACTGTGATCGTGGGAATAAAAAATCCCTATGTCAGTGGTTGCTGACTGCAATACATATATATACATTGCGCTTTGCAAGTGGTTTACCAGGGTTATGGTTGAAGTCCTGATCAATTATAACCCCAGTATTTTTTTTTTCAGCCGGCGGCTGGCTTTCTCATGAAAGTGCACCTCATCGATTTTTCTTGGGCTTTCTTGGGCTTACCGTTTCCACCGATGAACCTGAAAAAGAAGCAGCGGTGCAGTTGGTTGTTCACAAAAATTATTATTTTTTTAGCTTTTTCTTTTAAAGTTGAAGAATAAATTTGGGGTATTTTTGACCCCCGATCTCTCCATAAAGAGGACCTGTCATCCTTATTTCTATTACAAGGGATGCTTATAATCAAAACTAAAAAGAAAAAAATAAGGGGCAGTGTAAAATGAAAAAATAAAATAAACAAGAAAAAAACATTCCTCCATGCTCGCACACAGAACTGAATGCACATGTAAACGGTGTTCACACTACACATATGCGGTATTGCAACGAACGTTAGAGTGAGAGCACTAATTCTAGAACTAGACCTCCTCTGTAGTCCTCTTCTGGAAGTAAAAGTGCCCCTGTATTGGTGGCAATTGGGATTAAAATTTGCAGTGGAGGCCAGAGGGAGAGAAAAAAATACCCCTTCGTTGGCAGCAAGTATAAGTAAAAAACACCACAATGATAATGGTCAGGGGGAATAAAATGTTAAAGTGGTAGTAATAGATTAACCATGTTTAGCCATTGTAAATAGAATAGTAAAAGACCCCAGCTCCTCTGCTATAGGCAAGAGTAAAGAAGCAGACAACATCCTTTGGTATCTAGGTTCCCTGCACGCCATGGGGTGGGGGTATGTTCTGAACACCACAGGAAAAATACATATGAAGGAAAAATACATATGATAGGGCAAGTTTGTGTGAAGTTTCTAGCCTTGATAATAGTTTACAAAGGTTTCTCCTTTCCATCTGCCAGATGTTTTGCCTGCAGAGCTAAAAGGCCAGAGCAACATAAGTTAGGCACATCCCTTTATATAATGGACAGTTGTTTTATGATACTGAGGCCCCCATTGTTTGGAGATGTCAGAAACATCTGAGACTGAATTTATTGCCCAATACTTGCTAATTGGCTTGCGCTTTTTGAATGTACACATTACTTAAAAAAAAAAAAAAAAAACTATTTATTATAAGCCATTATATCCCATTCTTATTTTCAAGCTAGGGATATATTAAACTTACTTGCAAAACTGTGAGTTTAGTGAGCTTAAAGAGACCCTGTCTATATATCTAAAAGTGTGTTTTTTTAAAGTTCAAGTACTACAACTGTATTTGTAGCTACTATTTTGATTTTGGGAGATTTGTGCAAGGGCAGCATTGCAGCCAAGTGGTCTGTATAAAATATTTCATCTGCGCAGATAGCTTACCTGTGGAACTGTTTATTCACAAATTGCAAAAATAATATCATTTTTTTCATCATAGAGTATTTTCTATTTCTCTTGTCAGTATTGCTTAGCAGTGTGCATTTTTCATTGTTATATTTTTTTATCTTTTCTATATGGCTAGTATGTTGGGTTGTTTTTGTTCCAAGATTGAAAGTCACTAACAATTTATTCTGTTCATGTATTTAGTTGGTATCATCCTGTTTTTTTCTACTGGGGATTCATATTGTATTCCTATTAAATCTGTTTTATAAAATATATAGATTAGAATAACCAGCACAATAAAAACTTGTAATTTCTTCCCAGTATTTAGAAACAAAGAATATAGGCATATGCATTTTTTTAATTCATGGATTCTTGTGATATGCATCTGAAAATATTACTGGATTTAAGAAGATATCATTTGGGAGCTGAATTGTGTTTTCTAAATGTTATATTAGTTTGCCTTATTTGAAAATGCAAGGTAGACTATGAAAAGGCCAAGAGGCTGCAATGTAACTGCTAATGTACATGGAACCATATTGTCTCACTGTATTTTTATGATTTATGGAAACAATACTTAAGTGGCAGAGAGGTGGCTACCACTGCTATTTAAGGACCATTTAAAGGAAAAAACCTGTAAGGTTTGCTTGTGTTTGCTTTCCCATGTGGTCTCCCTACGACACATTCTAATCCTAGTGTGAGTTGATTGTATCACTTTAAACTGCTCCATGGAGGCTTGTAATTGGTATAGCAGTTTCAAATTAGAATGCTGTGTTCTTAGAAAAAACAAGGGTCATTTCATGTCTTCATTGCTTATTAAGATTCAGAACTCTAGAAAATATCTGTGTATTTTTCAAGTAAAGTATTTATATTTATCTGTGAGTTTGTGTAAAAATATACATCTGGTTTTCTCAATTTCAACCATATTTTTAAAAAGGTTTACTTCAAAATGAATCATATGTCTAAGTAATAATTAGCTGTTTGAATTAAATATAGAATATTTATATGGTTCCTACATTCATTTATAAGATTTGATTAAATAGTTTGTTAAATAGATGGCAGATCTTTATCCTGAAACAGTTTTGCAAGAATTTGCATTGAACAAAATACTAAAATATAGATCTGGGGCATTCCATTTCCATTGATAAATCAATTGTTTATTAATAATTCATGACTGCCCTTATTTGTGAAAAAGGTGGAAAGCCCAATGACCATTACCAAAGGGCAGTAACCAATGGTGACAGCTGGATCACAGTTTACTCTAGTCAGCTTTGTAAATGATAATTTCAGGGTTTTTCTTAATACTGTATTTAGTACAGTGGGAAATGTTTATAAAAAGTTCAATGTTAAATGTAGTGAAGCAGCGCTAAATATTTAGCGCTGCTTCACTACATTTTACATTTATTCATTGGTGCTGGCAACACTATAGAAGTTCAGCAGCTTTATATTTATCTCTTACATTAAGCACTTTATTACTCATATCATTTACAGTTCTAGTAGCGCATTAGTACTTCATTTTTATATTTATAAAAGGTTTGACACATTCATTGATACAGTGACCTAATTATAAGCTACGGTTAGGCCCATATATATTTGGAGGCAGGCACAGTTATAGCTTTTTTCAGGTATTTACCAAAAAATATTCAATCTATAGTTATTTAATGGACATGGGCTGAAAGTGCACACTCTCAGGTTTCATTAGCGGGTATGTGCATTCAAATCAGAGCTAGGGTTTAGTAGTTACAGCTCGTAACAATAGCCACCCCCCTTTTTCAAGGTGCCAAAAGTAATCGGTCAATTTAATTAAAAGCTGTTTTGTGGCCAGATTTGGGCTACGCCTTTGTTATTTGTTTAATCAATTAAGTAGGTAAAAGGTCTGGAGTTGATTCTAAGTGTGGTATTTGCATTTGGAATCTACTGCTGTGAACCTTCATTATACGTTCAAAGGAGATGTCCATGCAAGTGAAACAGGCCATTGTAAGGCTTCAAAAATTAGACAAATCCATCAGGGAGATAGCAGCAACATTAGAAGTGGCCAAAATCAATATTTGGTACATTCTGAGGAAAGAAGAATGCACTGGTGAGCTCAGCAACATAAAAAGGCCTGAACGTCCACGGAAGACAACAGTGGTGGATGATTGCGGGATCCTCTCTATGGTAAAGAAAAACCCATTCACAACATCCAAGTGGAGGACACTCTCTAGGAGGTGGAAATATCATTGTCATAGTCTACAATCAAGAGAAGACTTCACGAGAGCAAATACAGAGGGTTCACCACAAACCATTCATAAGCCTGAAAAATAGAAAATTCAGATTAGACTTTTCAAAAAAATCTAAAAAAGCCAGACCAGTTCTGGAAAAGCATTCTTTGGACAAATGAAACTAAGATTAATCTGTACCAGAATGACGGGAAGAAAAAAGTGTGGAGAAGGCTTGGAAAAGCTTATGATCCAAAGCACACTACGTCTTCTGGAAAACATGGTAGATGCAGTGTGATGGCATGGGCATGCATGACTTCCAGTTGCACTGGGTCATTGGTGTTTTTTGGATGATGTGACAGAAGACAGAAGCAGCCAGATGAATTCTGTAGTGATTAGAAATATACTGTCAGCCCAGATTCAGCCAAATGCAGCAAAGTTGATTGGACGGCACTTCATAGTATAGATGGACAATGATCCAGTATAGATGGACACACTGCAAAAGCAACCCAGGAGCTTTTGAAGGAAAAGAAGTGGAATATTCTGCAATGGTCGAGTCAATCACCTGATCTCAACCCAATTGATCTCAACCCAATTGAGCATGCATTTTGATTGCTGAAGGCAAAACCAAGGGGAGAAAGACCCATAAACAAAGAACAACTGAAGACAGCTGCAGTTAGAGCCTGGCAAAGCATCAGAAAGGAGGAAACCCAGTCTTTGGTAATGTCCTTGGGTTCCAGACCTCAGGCAGTCATTGCCAGCAAAGGATTCTCAACACAATACTAAAAATGAACATTTTATTTATGATTATATTCATTTATCCAATTACATTTGAGCCCCTGAAAATGGGGGGACTATGTATAAAAATGGGTGCAGTTCCTAAAATTTGTGCTCGAAATTTATGTTCAACCCCTTAAATTAAAGCTAAAAGTCTGCACTTCAAAATCATTTGCATTGTTTCATTTTATTTTATTCTGGTGGCATACAGAGCTAAAAGTATAAAAAGTGTGCCTGTGTTCAAATATATATGGATCTAACTGTAGATTTTAGCTTTCTAGTGGAGAACAAGGAATCTGTTTTAACAAAGATTCAGCACTTAGATGGTTAAACAAATACTCTTTACCAGATACATGTTCATCATATTATAAGCAGGTGACTGGGGAACATTCTCTAAATGTCTATGGCATAGGCATTTTGCAGTACCTTATTGAATACATTCTTCAGGGCCTTGGATATGGGTCTTGTGTTGCCCAAATCATTTTCTAGGTACTTTTTATTTTTAGCAAATGTAGCTTGTAACTCATGACCAGAACCAAATAAAGGAAACTAGGTTTTTGAGAAATATATTATACATAGGTCATCCAGTTTCTAGGTTTTGTGTTTACATTTTTGTTTTAAGATATGCTAAAATGCCAAACAGTGACCTGTTTGAGGAATGGTGGGTCACTAAAAGTTCATGCACAATTGCACAAAATATAAATCAGTGTCAATGAAACTGCCTCTATAAAAAGCTTTTACTGCATCAATAACATCATTTTCTCCACATCATTATTAGTAGCTCTGTAATAGTCATAATGAGCCTGATCTTTGCACTGATTTAATAAAGTAAGAGTAAAAAAAATGGGGACACATAAGCACAAATCAAATGGTGTCACATTTCTGTTCCAGATAATAGTGATCATCGTAACATATTGGCTATTCCAACAGAGTAACAGTCATAAGAGGCCGTTCTGAGGTGTCTCTATTCTTTTTTGATTATATGGTAGAGTTAAATTTAATCCATCATGCTAGGCTAGACTGACCCAAAAATCATGTATTATATGATAAATATATCCTCTAGTTAAAATAACACTTATATATACTACAAGCTCCATTTAACTGCTCATAATAAATTAACCAACTATCTAATTAAACCTCTTGAATATTTTTAGATACTGTATTGTGTTCACTTAAATCAAATCTATTTTAGCAATAGAAAACCTAAATGGTAGAGTGTGGTTGTTTACAAACATTCATGTTAAATTAATAAAATATTTTTAGCCTTGCTTCTAGATTACCCTGCCAGGTAGCACTGAGAAAATGCTTATTAAATGACTTGTAAAATCATTACTGAATATCAGTCTCCTAAAACTCCCATTTTTATCTCTGAGAATATGTCATCTATTTAACCAACTCAGCCCTGGAAGGATTTACCCCCTTAACTGCTTCAACCCCGAAAGATTTTATCCCCTTCCTGACCAGAGCACTTTTTGCGATTCAGTACTGTGTTGCTTTAACTGACCATTGCGTGGTCGTTCGACTTTACACCCCAACAAAATTGACTATATTTTTTGCTCTATAAACAAATCGACAATTTTGAAAAAAGGGCAATATTTTTTACTTTTTGCTATAATAAATATCCCCCGAATATATATATATATATATATATATATATATATATATATATATATATATATATAAACATTTCGGGTGTTTTTTTTTTCTTTTAAGAAAAATCGCTCTGTGGATGTTTTATATTCTTGCTTATATTTCTCATCATCACCAATCTGAACAAAAGCCTATTATATGTTTTTGTGTGCATTACTAGACCATTTAATTTTGATCAATCCTAAGTGAGAGTGCCTATTTTTTTTTAGCTGGGTGGTGCTTCATGAGGAGGGCTCCAAAATTCTACATACCATGAATGTAACATAGTTGCTTATTTTTATCTGGTGAGCTTGTAAAGGGAGCTTTTACCCATTTGCCTTAACAGTTAAGTAAAAAAAAAGAGCAGATTAGTTTAAAAAAAGAAATAAGAATTATTTTGTCAGAAGTAAAAAAAAAATAAAAAATTTCAAGGGTGCTTTTGCATTTTAGAATGATGCTATATTCTTCTCCCTAATGTCTGTGCAGTGTGGTAGTGCCCCTTTATTCCAAGGGGTTAAATGTTTGTTAACTCTAGGGGAGGAAGAATAAGTTATAATATTTACCTTATTTCTGACTTTGGCAGGCCACAGCCTCCTCTATATGCCACTCTAGGCAGCATTCACACAATAACGTCTTCAAGTAGAATGCAAGGCCAACAGCCCTGTATTGTACGTGAGGATTGTAAGGGACCAACCACAATCCAGAGGGGAGGAGCCTGCTGGAGTAAGGATTAAGGTGTGTATTAAATCTTATTCCTCTCCTCGTAGAGCATTTAACCCTTGCACTGGGGTGTGTGAAGGTACTACAAGGGAGTTGTTTTGTAATTTCTGGAGTTGGGCTTTAACTGAATATCTATCTAACAGGGACATATACTGTTCAATAGGGATGAGGTTCACATTTTGGTCTACCATGGGTTCAAGGCAAATTCTTCTGTTTGCAGACCTGCCGAACAAATGCAGGAATTCACTCACCTGAATTCATTGTAATGATAATGCACTGAAAGGGCGCTTGAAATCACGTCAGCTGGGAAGGGCCTAGAAAGAACAATAATGGAGGCTTTGTTTATGTGCCAGCCTCTTCATTATAAAAGGATGTCAGAGAGCATCTATAGTGTCAGTTTAAGCCCTGTACACATGGACCGAATTTCAAGTGGCATCAGCCAGTTTAATAGAAACTGGCCGACATTTGGCCCCTGTGTACTGCACCTGGTCCAACAAAAGCCAGCTGTTTGGTCAAAAGAGGTCTGCTGACCGGCTCCCAATCAGCACTCTCCCTCACAGGAGCGTTCTGGCAGGGGGGCGTTCCCTTGCCAGAACACAATAGTACAGCAGGGGAGATTTCTGTGCTAACATCAGATTGTAAGTACAGAGGCTCTGACCTAAGCTGTCAATTTTTTATTTCGTTGAGCCTGCTGGGGTGAACAAAAAAAAAAATAGCAGTGTGTTCTAGGCTTTATTGGAAAATGTTGCAGGAAAAGAATAGGGAGAGCTAACAAACTATATTAGAAATGATTATGTCAGTTATTACACTGTACATTAATTCTGATTGCTAGTTGTTTGAGCAATCAAACCCTTTGCTGCCCTTGTTTGCTCTTTTTAAGTTTTCATTATTTTTATTTTTTTTCATGGCAAAGGTCAGTGATTTTAGCTTTTGTCTTATCTATTGCAACCTTTTTTTTTGCCACAAGGCTTCCATTTAAAGAACAAAATGTTGTTTTTGTTTTGTTTTTTTGCATTGGGGCAGTATTTGATTTTTTTTTCTGGGGGGTATTATTTATACTATGTTGGTAAGGCCTTTATTTTAGGTTAAGTCCTGGCCATCCAAACTGAATTTCTGGATAAGGATCTGGTTGAAATATTAAGAAAACTCCATGCCATTTTCCAATTTTTTTTTTTTTATTACAACATTAATTACAACATTCAGACTTAAATAAATTATATAGAGGCGACTCTACTGTATGTAAACCAAGTAAATGTACAATAAAAAAATAAAAAAATCCGCAGGCATATGTGTTGCAAGTGTACACGATCACTCTGAACTGATAATTATATTGTTTAATATCATATGCAACCCTTAGCATGGTATTTAAAATGTTTGTGTACTTTAAATGTTGTTCTTGAAGCCACATAAAAAAAAAACCTCTCCTTGCTGTATGGTATTTTTTATTTTTATTGCATTGCACCTCCCATAGGATTTTATGGTAAGCTCAGTTTGTAGAACCTCCCATGAATCAAATATGGGCAGATTTGCTCATCCCTACTCCTCAATGGATCCCACCAGGGGATCAGCTTCCCGTATGGAGGACCCATGTTAATTCTGCTAATGGGAAGTCAGCTAGTAAGTGAGTCTTTGGCTTACTGAAGGAATTGGCCTAATGTGAAAAGCAATACAGAAGGTTTTGAGAGATCTATCTATCTATCGATCTATCTATCTATCTATCTATCTATCTATCTATCTATCTATCTATCTATCTATCTATCTATCTATCTATCTATCTATCCTTGCTCACATAGGTGTAGACAATCCAGCCACTAAAAATACATAAACCAAAAGCAATTTCACAAGAGGAATATGTAGACTGTTATTGCTGACCTCCTTTCCTAAAAATGCTAGCTGTTTCTGTTTGCTGATCAATTTGACAGTTTTTTACTTAATTCTTACTGCACTTTCTGCATGTTTAATCAATAATGTCACGTACACACAACCAGACTTGCCGGCAGACTAGGTCCGACGGTCTTCCCAACGGACTTTCTGTGGAGTTCCGACGGATTTTCCAAACAAACGGACTTGGCCAAACACAAGCACACCAAAGTCCGACAGATTCAAATGTGATGACGTACGACCGGACTAGAATAAGGAAGTTCATAGCCAGTAGCCAATAGCTGCCCTAGCGTCGGTTTTCGTCCATCGGATAAACTGATTTTTTGAACCAGACTCGAGTCCATCAGAAAGATTTGAAACATGTTTTAAATCTAAAGTCCGTCTGATTTTTAGGCAGCAAACGTCCGATGAAGCCCACACATGATCGAATTGTCTGGCGGATTCGTTCCGTCTGATATTTGCTGTCGAAAAGTCCGGTTGTGTGTACGTGCCATAACTCTTAAAAAATTGAAGCCAGAGAAAGATGTACTGCAAGGTTTTTCAGAAAGGGGGTCAACAATGGCAGCCTACATTTTTATATATTTATATCTTCATCATTAATTTCCTTTAAAATATTAATTTGAAGTAACCACTTAGTAATGTTTCATACCTTTGGCATTTTGTTAAATAGAGCCTATGCTATTGGAAAAAAGATAATTTAGCATTGTGAATCATTTTCAGGTACTCTATGTCAATATCTGTGACCTAAACATTTAATATACTTTTGCCACAGAATTTAACGTGTGTAATTGGCGTTATTTGATGCGTACAACTTTGCAGCACATACTGTATGTGGTCTCTAGGTGCTTACTATCTACAGAAAAACTCCAAAAAGTCTTTTGAGCTGCAAAAGCTGTGTCATCATTGATTTTCTTTAGCTTATGAAGTATGCAAAAATGTCTTAAAGTGCACACAGTCCCTAGAGCTTCAGGTGTAGGGATCCTGAGTTTAGCCTTAAAGGGAAGAGCTATGATCAAACAAAGTAGAAAGGGTAAAAGACTAGAAACATGAAATAAAAGATGCAATTGATCGGTAGATGCAGCAAATGACTATGGAAGTTATTTTTTGAAAGATCTTTATAAACTGATAAGTGTTCATAAAAAACAATTGTAAAAATGATGATAGTGTATAAACCATAGTAAATAGTATTCCAACTTGCATTGTGGAAGGCTTGGTTAGTTCATAAAATGCCTACCTGTAAAGTATCTTTCATAAAAGAGATCAGAACATTATATGCATAGAGAAAGGCCCCACAGCACACCTAGGAATGCCATTAGTAAACAGGTGAAAGCAGCCTCAGCCAGCTTCATCCAAAGCCACACCAGATGAATATAAAAGAGTTTGAGCCAAAGTTCCGTTTTATGTGGTCAGAACTTTATGACATATTACATTTAGAAATTTCCAAAAGTACAGCTAAAGTCATAACTGTTTCCCATTTTTAGACAGACTGTAGAAGTGTTAAAACCTCTGTAATGTTTTTTTTTATTGAAGAGAAGGTGATGAGAAATGACCCAATGGAGAAATGTGATGCAATGGCAATTGGATTTTCCTTCACTTTAGAGAGTTTCATCAATTTTCTGTTGTGTCTGTACAAAATGTCTTAAATAGGACACAAGAAAAAGAGTTTGGGCTTTTGTTTTACTCGAGTGATGAAAAATGTACAGCAGAAACTAGTAGGGAATGTCTGTTGGTTTATACAAATATTGTTTCTTTATTTATGGTCAGAACTAAAAACATTTTGAAGAATATTTTTACATAGTCCTTCATCACCAAATATCACAAATGTATTTTTTTTATTTTCATATATAGTCATAAGGTGGCATTGTCACATGTTTTCCATGCTCTCGTTGGCTCATCTGTGGAAAAAAGTCTTGTTGTTTACGGAGATCAATAGTTCATGTTGAAGTATACAGATATAAGTAAATGAGTCACAGCAATGACATATTTCTCCCTCCCTGCCCTCCACTGCCTGCCTACATACTGACACTGCTATGTAAACTATTTTAGTCACTCAAAGGAGATTTTGTGTAGGTAATAAGACTTACATACTGTATTAGTTCCTAATTGAAACTATTAATACAGCTTGTATTGTCAAGGCAGTGAACTTACCTCCACTGATATTAGGGCTTAACGTCCCTATAACTGGGAGTCCACCTCTCCCTTCTGACTAAATTTAGAGCACTTCAAAAAAGTCATCTCCGATGGATCATTTGAATAGAATATGTACATGTGCTCATAAATAAAGATGCTGGGGTTGGAACACATTTGATGACCATTCACCTTTCACCTGTTTAACCTTTTTTTTCTTCTTCCATAAACCTGACAGTTCCTTTTCATCCTAATTTTAAAATTAAAATGAGCTTTTAGGCATAATGAACAATGGAGGACTGGACAAATGGGTGAGGGGGGCATATCAGTATTTGTGTGAATGTACTAGTATGTACTAAATTAGGAGAGTGGTAATTAAAGTAGATCTAATCCCAACCACTGGAATCTTTTATGACTAATACCGATTGGATTTTCTGACAACAAAACCATGGATTTTTGTTCCAAGGATGTTGGCTCAAACTTATTTTGCATACACATGGTCACACAAATGTTGGCCAAAAATTCTGAATGCAAGAATGTTTTTCTCGAACATGTACGAAGATCTAATCTAAAGGAAATTCAATAGCCAGTGCGGCTCCTTCTGCTTGATTCAGAGAATGTGTGAACTTTTGTGCGACAGACTTGTGTACACACGATCAGACTTTCTGACAACAAGTTTTGTTCACAGAAAATTTGAGAACCTGCTATTAAACATTTGTTGGCAGAAATTCCAACAGAAAATGTTCGATGGAGCATACACACGGTCTGACTTTTCGACAACAAGCTTACATCGAACATTTCATGTGTACACGGCATTAGTTATAACATATTAAAGTCATTCAAAAAGTTGTTAGCAATTTTTTTCATATATGCAGCTTTAGTTGGAATAATATCTGCTATCCCTTGATTACATGCATGTGCATGAAACACATAGGGAGGGGCCTATGTGCTGACATTATCACCATCGCATCCGCATGTTCGGTGCGGCAGTCTAAAATCAAATTTGCATCTACCAGCACAGAAAAACTATAAGCCCTTATACACACGGTCGGACATTCCAACAATAAAATCCGTCAGATTTTGTTCGATGGATTTTGTCCGAAACTGGTGTTGCATACACATGGTTGGACAAAGTTGTCGGAAAATCCAATCGTTTGTAACGTGATGACGTTAATTCGTTACGACGGGACTACGTTCAGGCTAGTAGCCAATAGCTTTGGTCTAGGAATTTGATCTGAGCATGCGTGGCACTTTGTCTGATCGGAATTCTCTACAAACGATCGGACAAAGTCGGTAACTTGCGAACAGACCTAAACTTCGTGTGACCTTTAGAACCCTATTAAAGTCTATGGGACTCGAACATTCACAATCTAAAGTGCTAATTTTAAAGGCTATTATGCAAGTTACTGTCCTAAAAAGTGTTTGGGGACCTGGGTCCTGCCCCAGGGGACATGGATCAATGCAAAAAAAAGTTTTAAAAACGGCCATTTTTTCAGGAGCAGTGATTTTAATAATGATTAAAGTGAAACAATAAAAGTGTAATATTCCTTTAAATTTCGTACCTGGGGGGTGTCTATAGTATGCCTGCGAAGGGGCGCATGTTTCCAGTGCTTAGAACTGTCCCTGCACAAAGTGTAATTTCGCAAGGAAAAAAAGTATTTTAAAATCCCTTTCCATTGTCAGCTCCCGTAATACAGAGAACACTCAATGATTATTCTCTGTATTAGCTGACAATTCATTCATTGATAAAAAAATAAATAAAAAATAAATAAAGCATGGGGGTTCCCCTAAATTCAATTACCAGGCCCTTCAGGTCTGGTATGGATATTAAGGGGAACCCCGTGTCAAATTAAAAAAAAAATGACGTGGGGGTCCCCCTAAATATCCATACCAGACCCTTCAGGTCTGGTATGGATATTAACCCCCCTGACGGTATTCCCGAGTCTGGCTCGGGGTGGAATTTTCATACCAAAAGCGGTATCCCCGAGCCAGACTCGGGACTGCATCGCTGGATCCAGGAGGAGGTTTACTCACCTTCTCCCTCGGATCCAGCGTTGTCTCCCCGCTGTAGAGCGAGCCGTGTCTCGCTCGATGCATCACATCGCCGATCTCCGTGCCCTGCGAGCGTTGCGACGCACGGGGACGGAGATCGGCGCCAAATTCAAAAAGTGAAACAAACAGTAAACATACAGTATAATGTAATCTTACAGATTACATTGCTGTATGTAAATATTTCACATCCCCGTTGTCCCTAGTGGTCTACCCAGTGTCCTGCATGCAGTTTTATGTAATAAAAACTGTTCTTTATGCCTGGAAACTGGAGATTGTCCATAGCAACCAAAACTGTCCTTTTACATCAAAAATGGTTTTAGACCAGCTAGAAAACAGCGATAATAAATTGGAATCACTCGCAGAATTGAGCAATAGCGATTTGTGGGGAGATCCGTCATCAAATACTGAAAAGTAATGACAGTGACAATTCTGCAACTGAGCAAATTTCAGTGTTTTTGATTTGATTACATTATTGAATAATTTTTATTATTGTTATATTATTATTTGGTACAATTATTTATAATTATTTATTATATTATAATTTATGATTTCATTTTTCAAACTTTATTATACCCGGGATGTCTGCTAGACTCTGGTTTGGACAGATTTAAGTGAGTTATTCCTAAGAATTGCAGGACTACAATATAAAACGCCAAATTTTCATGCAAAATAATGGTACCGCTTTTAGCACCTAAAATCCGAAATAATCGTACCGCCAGGGAGGTTAAGGGGAGCCACACATCAAATAAAAAAAAAATTGACGTGGGGGTCCCCCTAAAAATCCATACCAGACCCTTTATCCGAGCACGCAACCTGGCAGGCCGCAGGAAAAGAGGGGGGATGAGAGAGCGCCCCCCTTGAACCGTACCAGGCAACATGCCCTCAACATTGGGAGGATGCTTTGGGGGTCTGTGACCCCTCAAAGCACCATGTCCCCATGTTGATGTGGAGAAGGGCCTCATCCCCACAGCCCTGCCCAGTGGTTGTGGGGGGTCTGCGGGCGGGGGGCTTAACAGAATCTGGAAGCCCCCTTTAACAAGGGGACCCCCAGATCCCACCCCCCCCCCCCGTTTGAAATGGTAAGGGGTTACAAAAGTACCCCTACCATTTCACAAAGAAAGTGTAAAAATAGTTAAATAAGACAAACACTCTTTTGAAAAATCCCTTTATTAAAAATAAAAAAAATGAAATAAAGATTCCAGCGGTGGTAATCCACTCTTGCTATCCAGCGACGGTTGATCATCTCTCTGGGGTCCAGCGATGGCTGATCTGATCCAGCGACGGGTGATTTTCAGTCCAGCGCTGTCCATACATCCGTCTTCTGTCTCCACTGCAGAGACACTGCGGGGATACCAGCGCTGACGTTTCTTATATTAGGAGGGCGGGGCCACCCGTCACATGACCCCGCCCCCTCTGACGCTGATGAGGGAAGCCATGGGGTTCCCCAGTGACGTATGGGTGACCCCGCCCCCCTCTGAGGTAACACACCTTACAATTTTACAATTAATGGTGACCAGTCTAACCCACAACTGTCCCAATGTCTCTGGATACTACTAGTCTACCACAGGAAATCACTATGATTTTATTTTTAATTGTGACCCACTATCACAATTCAGGAACAGTGCAGTCATGCAGGGCTCCACCCACATAACCGCATCATTTATTCAAAGTGTTCTGTAAATGAATGAACCACAACCACCATCAGCCACTGTAGTGGGCAGCTTATAGTTCTCAGTGAACCATGAGGGCGTTACTGACAGTCTGCAGGAGCCTGGCATTGCACCCCCATTGCATCGCATTGCAATGCTTTACAGGCTCCTAAGAAAAAATAATAAATGCACATTTTTTTACCTTAAAAAAAATGTGTATTTGTTGTTGGTTTTTAAAGGTGAACTTGGACTTTAGGTTTGCTAAAGCAGATTTGGCTTACAGTAGACCATGCCTATGCGATGTGTCCTAAAACAGCCTCTGAAACCTGCTTTAGAAAATGGTGTGACAAGGGGGTTGGTTTACTAAAACTGAAGAGTGCAAAATCTGGTGCATCTTCATAGAAACCAATCAGCTTCCAGGTTTTATTGTCAAAGCTTGATTGAACAAACTGAAGTTATAAGCTAATTGGCTACCATGCACAGCTGCACCAGATTTTGCACTCTCCAGTTTTAGTAAATCCACCCACTGTGACAATACAGGAGCACAATTTAGAAACAGGGAAAAATCAATGTCACCCTACAACAGGAAGTGCTGGCACAAAGACCATCATGGCGGGAACACAAGATAAAATTTTAAGCAAATCTGCAGATTTAAATTGATTGGAAATCACATTAACACGTTACATTTTACATAAGATTCGGTAATTGGGTTTATATATACTTTAAAAATCACAGTTATTAATATATTGATTAAAAGCATGCATGATTGAAAGGCAACTTAATAAATACTTCCTATGTTGTATAAATAATATTTACATACACATATAAACATATATATATTATTGAGAATTTAATTTGCTTATTGTAAAATGGTAGGGGCATTCCCTTTAGACCCCTCCTTGCAATTCTCCTGCCAATCCCCCTACGTACACGTACACTGAACATTATTAACAAAGTAAGTATAATTTGATGGTCTAGGCAAACTGTCAATATCTTTTTCATCTGCCAGTGATCCATGCATGAAGAATTGACCCTGGAGGCAGCTTTGTATAGGTCTGCAGGGTTTAACTTCAGAGAAATTAATAAAGAGATGCTAACGGTGCCCTCACTCCACCTGGTAATGTTAAGATGACAGTCATAGCCCCGAGGCGTACTAATTACAAGCATTTAGCACACAGTATTTAGCATACACCTGCCTTGAACTGGGATAGGATCATATGAGATACAGCTGGCTGAGGTACTCAGCAAATTATTTTACACTTCCCTATTCCAGATTCCTAGAGTGGTCATAAAAAACATGGTATAAGTATTATATACACACACAGGTAAAAGGAATTCTCCCTATGCACAAGCTCATATACACAATGTTACAATCATTTCTTTATTTAATTTAATACTTACTAATTTACTATCGTCTCTCTATCGAGCTATCTAAAAAAAAAAAATAGACTACATTTAGATTAATCCAACAACTGTGAAATAGATGTTTAAATGCAAATATGACAAAATAAATTGAAAAAAAAAATGATTGATGCTTTATTGTCTGTTTAGAACCTGCCAAGACTTTTTATTACCCAATTAACAAATGATCCATTGAAATTTTAAATTCTGTTATGATAAAACAAAACTCTGTAATTATGTTTTTAATGTGATATTGTTTATTGTTATAAAAAATAACCTTTTAGCATGCTGTTTACATAAGTATTCAATTGTTAAAGTTGTTCAAGAGAGATTTTGGCTTCTACTTCCTGGCAGATTTGCCCAAGGTTATTCCAGTTAAGGTACCCATAGATATAGGATGGCAGTATCCTGATTTGGATTATCTCTTGTTTATGAGGCATGTGCAGACACTCTGATCAGGTATAAAACTGGATTTCTGACTTACTGTTCAATCCTAATTTTCATTAAGGGACACAGGTTTAAAGACATTCTGAGATATATGGGTTATACCGCTGCCTACAGAAGAATTGGACACTAACAAAAAGCTGTTAGTCAGCCAGGTATAACCCCTCCCACTCCCATCATGTTTCAGTTTTGTGCAAAATCAGTAGACAAATGGGGTTGATTTACTAAAGACAAATCCATTTTGCACTACAAGTACACTGCAAGTGCACTTGGAAGTGCACTCGAAAGTACACTCGCTGTAAATCTGTGGGGAAGATAGAAATGAAGGGAAGCTCTGCTGATTTATATATTCCAATGATGTACAAGCAAAAATGCTGTTTTTTATTTTTCTTGCATGTCCCTCTCAGATCTACAGCGACTGCACTTCCAAGTGTACTTTCAGTGTACTAGTAGTGCAAAGTGGATTTGCCTTTAGAAAATTAACCCAAAAGTGATCTTAAAAGGTGAGGGATCTGTGTTCTTTAATGATGTCCAAAAAATATTTTTTTTTTAAGTTGAAAAACCTGTTTTCTTAATTGTTCATTAGGAACACAGGATCTGAGGTATTCTGAGATGTAAGGGGCATCCAAAATCAGTCCAACTGAGAAATGGGCAACACAATAACAAAATGCTAACAAGTGCACACACAACAGGGTAAACCTGGGAGCAATTTTCAGCTCACAAAGATGCCTGGAGGACCTTATGTGCATAAGAAGAGGCCTGAACATCCACTTGGTTCTTAGAGAAGCAGAGGAGAAGACCAGATGGCAGCCTTGCAAATCTGGGAAATAGATGCCTGATGCAGAAAAGCCCAAGAGGCTCTTATGGGTCTAGTGGAATGCACCTTTATAAGAAAAGGTGACACCTTGTCTTGAAGCTGATAGACTGGAACAATAAGTTATCTATGCCATCTAGAAATGGTGAAATAAAATGCAGGCACTGCATCGCGGAGACCCCCAGGAGTGATAAAAAAAATACATAGCCTGAAAGAAGCTGTATCAGAGATAAAGTTCTAGTCAAGCGTTGGACCCATACTGTGTCAATAAAGGTTAACAATAAATTGCCTTTTTGACATATTTGACCTATGGTTTGTCTAATATAACAGTACTACCTGTGTGTGTGTTTTACATTTTGCCCTGAATCAGCTGGTTGCCAATGTATGTTTAAGGCTATGCTGAAAGAATCTGCATTGGCTTATTTGGTAAAAATAATGAGTTGACAAGGTTTTCTCTCTGGCAACTACTTTTCTTGACAGTTGATGAGTGTTTGAGCAACATACATGCCTCATAGAATAAGATCAGCCAAATTAAAATGCTGTCATTCTATACCTAGAAGTACCTAAACAGATTTTAAAAAATCCTGCTAATGTGCATATTCATAATTCAGAGCAAAGGCTCACTGCAGAATGTGCATTAGCGTGCATGCGCAAACGTATTAGTATGCACACAAAAGAGAGAAATTGACACAGAGACACACTGGATATGTTGCAATGGCCATTCTTGAAAGAGTTTACATACAGTATGTTTGTGATGGACCGCCCGGCACCCCGCCTGGGTGCTGTCATCAAGATACAGCTTCCTCTATTCTGGAACCAGGTATTATAGGTGAATATTGCAAGAACTAGATGACACTAGCTTAGGTGCACATTGGAACTAATTTTATTGTAAATTCATCCAAAATATATACCACACAAAATCAAATAAGAGTTTGATCACATTATCCTAAACAATGCAAAATGTAAACAGTAACATCATCAGTACATCTAATGGTACAGCTAATGAACAGCTAACATAAATATAAACAGTAAGCTAATCAACAGCTAGCAACTAAAGCCCCATGCACATGGGAAGAATGTCAGGAGACATTTGCCAGTTCAAAAGAAACCATCTGATATTCTGCCTGTGTGTATGTCGGTCAACCAAAGCTCAACAGCTCAGCAGGGGAAATTGCTGGACTAACCTCTCATGGTTAATACAGTGTCCCTGACCAGAGCTGTGAGGTTTTTATTTCATGCACAGTTGCACGAATAAAACTGTTAGTGTGTACCTGGCTTAATAGTTAGCAGTGATCTAATTAAGAGTAAGCTAATTAACAACTAGTCACCTAGACAAGCCTAGGTGACTCAGGTCAGTGTCTACCTAGACAGTTTTGCACCAATTCTCCTGAAAGAAGACCCAGGGCTGTCCAAACATCATTAACCAGCTTTCACTTGCGTAATCTGTCCACTAGACAAGTCATCATAAGACAAAACGTATACAATGTTCCAGCAGTCTGAAAAAGTGGAATTAATTAACCTTCATAGATTTTATGCCTTTATACACCTGGTGTATTGGGAGACTGGTAAGGTGCATTATCTTAAGAGTAAGGTGTGTTGCACTTAAGGAGGGTAGAATATACTTTACTGTGGTTTTCAATTTTCTGATGTGAGCTTTTTTTTTTTCTAAAGTGCAATTACTTTTTTAAAAACAAATTACATTAATTTAGCTTTGTGGCAGAGTGTTTGGCAAGCAGTGTGTAGTGGCAGGGCAGTAAACAGTGTGTAGTGGCAAGGCATTCAGTGAGCAGTAGGTAGTGGCAGTGCAGTCAGAGAGCAGTAGGTAGTGGCAGGGTAGTCAGTGAGCAGTAGGTAGTGGCAGGGTAGTCAGTGAGCATAAGGTAGTGGCAGGGCAGTCGGTAACCAGTAGGTAATAGCAAGGCAGTCAGTGAACAGTAAGTAGTTGCAGGGCAGTATGTAGTGGCAAGGCAACCAGCAAGCAGTATGTAGTGTCAGAGCAGTCAGTGAACAGTGTGTAGTTGCAGGGCAGTTAGTGAGCAGTATTTAGTAGAAGGGCAGTCAGTGAGCAGTATTTAGTGGCAGGGCAGTCAGTGAGCAGTATCTAGTGGCAGGGCAGTCAATGAACAGTATATAGTGGCAAGGCAGTCAGCACACAATATCTAGTAACAGGGCAGTCAGTGAGCAATATATAGTGATGGAGCATTGAACAGTAAGTAGTGTCAGGCAGTCAGTGAATCAGTATTTAGTGGCATGGCAGTAAGTCAGCATAATGTAGTGTCAGAGCAGTCAAGTGAGCAGGCTAGTGTTAGGCAAGGACAGTATGTAGCAGCAGGGCACTCATTAACCTACCACATGGCTGAAGAGATGGAAGACTTCCCAACCTGCTACATTCTGGTTGTTCCTCCTTCCTCATCTTCAGCTACGGGTTCAGCCAGAATGAAGCAGACACCTGGAGTGCAGAACACAACAAAACCCTACCAAACCCAACATTGGTTTCTTCATTCCTAGCTTATGTAACTGTATGACCACAAATTTATGAGGCCACAGAAAGTTAATTGGTACAATAATAGTGGACTAGATGAGCATTAAATGTCTGACTTTTACTATTTTGCTGCTGTTTTTGTGCCAAAATGTAACATTTTCTTATTTGGGATAATGTTCTCATTAATTGCATGAAATCAAGATTTACTAAACAGTGCTATTGATTACATTCACTGGAAAAATCCTGCCTTGGTTTCAAATGAAAAAAGATACCAATGGTAATTTAAAACACTGAAAGGACAGCTCATATAAAAGGGATGACAGGTCTGCTGTTGTTTCTGAATTCTGAAAACATATTGTGCATGACAAGACTGAAAAAGTTCCTCATCATCTTGTTTATTGGAGAAACATGATAACATTTCAAAATACTGTATGTCAACCCAAACTCAATATTCATTGTTGGCATTGTGTCAGGGGTCTAGAAGAGTTTATGGACCATGCTCTTATAGGGCTTCATTAGTCAACAATGACACATACAGCACATAGTAAAATGTTAGTAGACACATCAGCATATATAAGAGCATCATTGAACCTGTAGTGTTAATTTGTCAAGGAAAGACTAATTAATTCTCATGTTTACACTTAGTTGCTAGAAAAAAAAGCTATTAGAGCCTTTTCACACTGGGGTGATGCGGCATTAGTGGTAAAGCCCTGCTAGTTTTAGCAGGGATTTACCACCATTATGGCGGCGCTTTTCTGCCACTAATGGGGTGCTTTTAACACCCGCTAACAGCCGAGGAAAGGGTTAATAACATCCGTGTTGCATCGCTGTCAAAGCACTTTGCATGAGCTTCAGCAGCGCTGCCCATTCATTTCAATGGGCAGGGGTGGTGGAAGAGCAGGGTATACACCGCTCCTCCACCGCCCCAAAGATGCTGCTTGCAGGACTTTTTTTCCCATCCTGCAAGCGCACCGCCCCAGTGTGAAAGCTTTCAGGCTTTCACACTGGGGAGGCATGAGAGGCACTTTTCAGATGCTTTACAGTCGCTATTTTTAGCCCTAAAATGCCTGTAAAGAGCCCTAGTGTCAAAGGGGTTTAAATGACCCAAGACTTCACATATGATAATCAAACTACGTGGAATACACGTGAGAGCCTAATTTTGCTTGCATATGTGCTTAGATATACAGATCATACTGTAGGTACACATTTGTAAAGAGGAAGGGTGCATATATATATATGTACTGGATAGGGATGAGCCCAATGTTCGAGTCAGACGTAAGTTCGACTCGAACATCGGGTGTTCGCCCGTTCGCCAAATAGTGAACAATTTGGGTTGTTCGCGGCAAATTCAAAAACCTTGGAACACCCTTTAAAAGTCTATGGGAAAAATCAAAAGTGCTCATTTTAAACGTTTATATGCATGGTATTGTCATAAAAAGTGTTTGAGGACCTGGGTCCTGCCCCAGGGGACATGTATCCATGCAAAAAAAGTTTTAAAAACTGCATTTTTTTGGGGAGCAGTGATTTTAATAATGCTTAAAGTGAAACAATAAAAGTGAAATATTCCTTTAAATTTCGTACCTGGGGGTGTCTATGGTATGCCTGTAAAGTGGAGCATGTTTCCCATGTTTAGAACAGTCCGAGAGCAAAGTAACATTTCTAAATGAAAAAATTCATTGAAAAGTACTCGCGGCTATAATGAATTCTCAGTCCCGGCAATATATATAAAAGTGCATTGATAAAAACGGCATGGGATTTCCCTGGCATGGGATTTCCCCATTATTAATAGTAATAGTAAAAACACTTGTCCCCCACATATGTAACACTAAAATCATATGTCCCAATGATCATCTGCACACATATGTCCGTGATCATCTGCACACATATGTCAGTGATCATCTGCGCACATCTGTATGTGATCATCTGCGTACACAAACCAATTATTATAGACTTAACAGGATTTTTTTTTACCAAAGACATGTAGCAGAATACATTTTGGCTTAAATTTATGACAAAATTCGATTTTATTGGGTTTCTTTTAAAACAGAAAGTATAAAATATATATTTTTCAAAATTTTTGCTCTTTTTTTCGCTTATATATCGCAAAAAATAAAAAATTGATTTGCGAATAAATACCACCAAAAGAAAGCTCTATTTGTGTGAACAAAACGATAACAATTTTATTTAGGTACAGTGTTGCATGACCACGCAATTGAAAGTGCAAGAGTGCTGAAAGCTGAAAATTGGTCTGGGAAGGAAAGGGGCAAATGTGCCCAGTATTGAAGTGGTTAACAAAATCTAAAGATGCCTGTAGTCAAAAAGATTACTGAGCAATAGGCTGATATGTATGTGAGAAGACTGAAAGTACATATCTATGCACTGGTAAAATGCACACCCAATACGATATTTTAGCATAGGCATTGGTCGTATATTTTTCAGTTAATTCTGAACAACATTTAATGTTTGGTTTCACTATAATATTTTGAATACTTTTTTATTGTGGAAAAGAACTGTATCTCTATACAGGAAACAATACAGCCACAATAATCATTTAAGGATTTTGTGTGTTGCTAAGTGAGTAGATTAACCTCCATTTTTCATTCATAAGTGCAACAGGATCATGCAAAGCACAGTAGGGAAGAGTTATGTATAGTAATAACTGCTGAGGAGATTCACACAGGACACAGTAGCTAAGCAAATAACCTATTTTATATAACAACATACAATACAGACCCAGAATAATACTGTTGACTGTAGGGCATGTGTAGGTAATATACAATACGGATCCTGTTTTAAATAGATGAAGCAAAATACAGCAACTGCAGAGCTAAAATGAACCAAGCTAACAAAAAGGAATCTAAAGCAGCGTGTCACATGAATGTGCAAAATTGGCAGGAATGATGTATAGATAGTTTGCTCTCAAGACCTCCATTAGGGTCAACGGTCGGCAGTCCTCCCCTTTTAAGCTTTTTTGTGGCACCAGGCAGAGGTGCCCTCTGTCGCCCCTGCTTTTTGCCATCGCTATTGAACCCTTAGCCTGTCTTTTATGGGCTGCTCCGAATGTAGCTGGCCTGGTCAGAGGAAATTTAGAAGAAAAGGTAGCGTTGTATGCAGACGATGTTCTTTAATTTTTTTATATAATCTTTGGTAGTCTCTGTCAGCAGTTATTCAACATATAAACAAGTTTGCATGATTCTCAGGGTTAGCTATTAATTGGGAGAAGGCTATGCTCTTGCTAATGGACCCTTTACCTGATATTTTACCACATTGGTGTTTCCTCTTCTCAGATATCTGGGTGTGTCTATGAAAGCTTCTCTGCAGACATATACTGTACAGTACCTCACAAAAGTGAGTACACCCCTCACATTTTTGTAAATATTTTATTATATCGTTTCATGTGGCAACACTGAAGAAATTACACTTTGCTACAATGTAAAGTAGTGAGTGTACAGCTTGTACACTCACTACACTCACTTTTGTTGCCAGCAGTTTAGACATTAATGGCTGTGTGTTGAGCTATTTTGAGGGGACAGGAAATGTACACTGTTATGCAAGCTCTACACTCACTACTTTACTTTGTCGCAAAGTGTATTTTCTTCAGTGTTGTCACATGAAAAGATATAATAAATATATCCAAAAATGTGAGCGGTGTAGTCACTTTGTGAGATACTGTAAATATGTTTGTCCTATGTCTTTTCTGTCCTACTGTTTGTAGATGAATGTTTAAGGAATACTCTGTATTCCTTCATGTAATCCATGATTTTTACCCTTTTCCTGTGCAATTACATTGCTGTGTATTAGTCTAGGCCCACTTCCTATATACCAATAGATTTTTGTTATTGTGTTAAAGCTTTCACTCATGGTCAAAGAACTCTCATTAACCCAAATCAAATCTGAGAGATATTAAATCTCAAATATAGCTTATGGACAACATAATTGGCAACCACGAAAGGACCAGACTAAAAGTATTTAATATAGTACCGAGATTTGTGTAATGCAGATTTAGGTTATTGGGCTGGATTTTAAACTGTCAGTTTGTCCGGTAGTTTGGAGATCACAGCAAGTTTATCTAGGGTAAAATATAGGTAAATGTTTTTTGTTTTATTAGTGGATATTAGAATAACTCTAAAAAAAAAACAAAAAAAAAAAAAAGGAGGGAGGACACACGACATATTTTGTTTTGGTTAATATCCTGTAATTATAGTTGAAAAAGTACATTGGAAGTACCATTGTAACTGGTCAATGTAATGGGGAGGAAGTACTGGGCGGGAACATTTTTGTTTTTATTTATTTGTTTCTTTTGTGCTCACCAAGCTTCATTGCTCTCTCTAACCTTGTTTGAGTGTGCTGTATGGTGAGTACATATGTGTTTTATTGGAAAGACACTGAAAAATGTGGTCTTGGTTGTTTTGTTGAAAAGGTTCAACATTTTTTTTTAAAATGGTATGTCCACTAAAGGCATAGTATTTGTGTAGGACATTGTAACTGAGCTACAAGAGAGTTGTTTGTTTTCTTTTTTTTGCTATGGGAAATTACAAGCAGTAATATTCTCATTGTTTTCTGTTAAAGTACCAAACTGTGGAAGTCTGGTTACTGAAGCTAATATTTGATAACGATTATAGAGTGTAAAATAAGGTACATTTAGCATTCTGTATTATACCTTGAAAGTTTGTTAGGAATAAACCCTACCAATAATTTGATAAACTGTGGTAGGTTTTTGTGTTAAACAGAAGTGGGTGTAGTAGTTAACGGTCAGAACACGGCTGTATTTACCTTTCTATTGTCTACTTAGATGGTTACCCTATTGTTCCTTATGTGCTTATCTCAGAGCTATTGTCTCTATTGTCTGCCTGGTCTGTTATGTTTCGGTTGTAGGCAGACTAGGTAGGATACATGTTATTGTGATTATAATTGGGGTGTCTTTACTCCTGGTCATATTCTAAGTGGTAGACTACTGTGTCAGAAGTCTCTTCTGTGGTGTATTGTGGTATCATCACTGAACTTGTTGTACATCATGGAGAAAGTGATGGCCAGGATTGCTAAAGTTAAAATTAGCTCTGAAACAATAAGAGCAATTAGAGAATCTAGAAGCCCATGGCACCAGGCACAAGAGTATGTAAATGTAAAACTTACAGAGAAAAAATGCAGCAAAACTGAGGGTAAGATTGCACTTATTTTTACTACTTGCTGGTTGGCTAACAATTACCAGCAGTTATTGTTGCAAAACATATCTCTCAAGGAGGGTCTAGAAATAGCCAAAAGTAATATTGGTACTCTAAAAGTTTCTATGACAAATTTGAATGCTAGCCACCAGCAACCAAGAATAGACAACCAAAATGAACAGGGAGAGGTTGATCAGCTGCCACGTGGGCTGAAGGCTGTAGAGAGTAAATGTAAACAATTGTCTACATCTTCCAGCCCAGGGCAGCTTGTGCAATCCCCACATACCATAGATTGTAATGCAACTGGTGTGAGTATTTCTAGATGCAACACAAAATTATCCCCATCTGGAGTATGTGCTAATTTCAACAACTCATTGAAAGGTGGGAGCTCTTTTGAAAGTACCCCTTTATCTCATATGCAGACAGGAAAATTTGTGAATCAGGTTTTAGCCATTGAATATTCTCAGCCTAAAACCCAAACTGTTGTTAAGAGATGCTTTAATACTTAACAAAAGATAACATGTTACACCTGTGGCTTATTCTGGCACATTCCCCAATTTTGTTTGTCTTCTGGTGAAAAGATATGGAAACAAAATCAATATACAACAAAAAGGCGTGACGTGGAAGTGTACTCACCATGCTGGGGAGAAGGGCCGAGGGGTAATAAATATGAAAATACAAGATCATACATCCCTTCCTCAACTTTTAAGGCCGAGAATGAGGTTTTACAGTATGAGATTAGGCAAATGAAACAGGAACAGGATGAGTTTGTGAAAGAATTCCAATCCTTTAAAAGAAATTTTATTGAATCCTTGAATTGAAATTAATTGCAGTAGAGGCCTGCTACATACAGTCCTCTCTACAGTCCTAATATGTGGTAGTCATCATATGTGGTCATTGGTCAATTTTTTTTTTGATCAGTTTTTTTGTGCCATTACCTGAAGCCACAAGTAACTGGTCACATCACACTTATCGGTATTCTGGAATCAAGTTAATTTTTTCTGCTTAGTTGACACTGCTAAAGGCAGGACTCGTACAGTAGCCAAGGACAGAGCTATATGCACAAATGTTTGGTATAACTCAACACAGTTTCAGTAAAAGGAGTTAGTGGTGAGTTGCGATGGCAACAAGTTCCCCCTGGACACTTGAAGGGTCATACACGCACACACACACAGTGGTATTCAGCAGAAGGCAGGGCAGAGCTATTTGCAGGCATATGACAATGGAGGAAGAAAGATGGGTGATAAAAATCAGACAACCTGGCTGAAGGGTGTAACCATTCAAATTGTTACACGTGTCACTGGGAAAGGGTCTCATTATTATGTTGCAGTATATCTATAGCAATTCTAATCAAAGGTCCTTAATACTCAGAATTACAAGATATGCATTCATTTGAATGCATATGTCTTAAAAGTACTCATGTTTTACTGTATCTGCCTTTGTGCACATTAATAAAGTATGATCTCAGAAAGCCAGGAAAGCTGGTCCAAAGGCCGTTACTGTATGCTGTATCCAAGTGGAATTACCATGGAAGGCTGTCCCAGAAGCAAGGGGCAACATGACCAGATTGGCATTATGGAATCTCATACTATTATACTTGGACTGTTGAGAACAAGGATCCTCATTCTTTTTTCCTTGTGTTTTTTTTTTTTTTTTTTTGGTGTTTTGTCTCTTATTATATTTATTATGGACTTATTACATCCAGAACAAGTGATGACTACCGATACTGGTATCTAGAAATGTGGACTGTAGAGATGGAGAGTTTAAAAGTTTTTTTTAATTCGGAAGGGAAAGACAAAAGTTCCAAATATTAGGAGTATTGCACATAAACCATTATTTTAGGAGTGGCCGAGTTTCAGAGTCTCAACTGGCCACAAGGGGGCATCTGTTGTCTTATGAGTTTATGTGAAATCTCCATTATTGCTGTAAAATGTTGTAATTATGAATACATTTCATTTAGCTTGTATCTATGTAGGGGGTGTAATATAGGGGGTGTAATGTAGCCTCACAGAAGTCTCTCTTAGACAGACAATTCAGTGCCTAAGCTTGTATATCTAAACAATGGGACCCAAACCTCTTTGTTCTACACATATTTACTTCAAAGGATCCCATGTTTAGATATGCAATGAGGGTAGTCAGCCCATCATCGATACTTAACTTTCCTGAAGGTCATATACCTACAAGTTAAGTCCCATTCAATAGAGTCGATGCCAAACATTTGCATTAACCACTTAAGGACCGAGCCTCTTTTTGAGATTTGTTGTTTACAAGTTAAAAACAGGGTTTTTTTGCTAGAAAATTACTTAGAACCCCAAACATTATCAATTTTTTTCTAACACCCTAGAGAATAAAATGGCAGTCGTTGCAATACTTTCTGTCACACCATATTTGCTCAGCGGTCTTACAAGCGCACTTTTTTGGAAAAAAAAGAAACTTTTTTGAATGAAAAAAAAGAAACTTTTTTGAATGAAAAAAATAAGAGAACAGTAAAGTTAGTTATTTTTTTTTATATTGTGAAAGATAATGTTACACCGAGAAAATTGATACCCAACATATCACGCTTGAAAATTGAGCCCGCTCGTGGAATGGTGACCTACTTTTACCATTAAAAATCTCCATAGGCAATGCTTAAAAAATTCTACAGGTTGCATGTTTTAAGTTACAGAGGAGGTCTAGGGCTAGAATGATTGCTCTTGCTCTACCGATCATAGCGATATCTCACACGTGTGGTTTGAACACCGTTTGCATATGTGGGCACTACGTATGCATGTTAAGTCGGCGGGACGGGCGCGTTTAAAAAAAAAATATTACTTATTTCACCTTTTATTTTTTATTTTTACACTGTTCTTTTTAAAAAAAATGGTGTCACTTTTATTCCTATTACAAGGAATGTAAATATCCCTTGTAATAGAAAAAAGCATGACAGGACCTCTTAAATATGAGATCTGGGGTCAAAAGGACCTCAGATCTCATATTTATACTAAAATGCAATAATAATAAAAAGAAAAAAATTATAATTTAAAAAGATTTTTTTTTAAATGTCCCTCTAAGAGCTTCAATGGTATGGAGATAGGTGGGGGCCATCTTCACCTCACTTGTCCTTATATCCAGCATGTGAAAGGATCCAATCGCCTCCGCTGTTGCCGATGGCTCTGTTAAGTGGCGGAAAGCACCAGGGTGCTGCGGGAGAGGGCCCCCCTTTTATCTAAAAATGCACTGCAAGCCGAAGAAGAGGATACCTGGGTTATGGCAGCTAGCTGCTGCCATAACAACGATATTCCTCTTCAAAGTTAGGACATACATCGGCGTGTGTTCTACAATTAGATTGCTGTGTATTAGTTTAGGCCTACTTACTATATACTAATACATTTTTGTTATTGTGTTATAGCTTTCACCCATGGTCAAAGAACTCTCATTAACCCAAATTATATCTCAGAGATATTAAATCTCAAATATAACTTACGGGTAACAGCCGTTTGAGTAGCTGACACAGGAATTTTCTTTGAGCCAATATCAATATTTACCAATATTTGCCACTACGTTATATTCTATATGCACAGTTTTCTTCCCCATTTTTCTTCCTCTGTGATAGTATTGGAGAGAGTGGTGCATGCAACGTCCAACAAAGGCCTTATCTCAGATACCTCCTCAGCCCTTTTAGAGAACTTCACTCATAAACTCCCTTTGCCTTCCAGGGCAAGTGGGAACACAATATTGGGCCTATCCTGAATAAGATTTGGGAAGAGATTCTTTGGACTCTCCCCCTTGCTTCACTCTCCCCTTCACATCGGCTAACCCACATATATGTCCTACATAGGGTCTATAGTTCCCCTGAATTTGTGTGCATTACAGGCTTGAGAGCTGACTTAGATGTGGTAATTCGGGGTCCCTGATACATTTAGTATGGCCTTTCCCTAAACTACAGAGGTATTGGACAGAGGTTGGGGGTACATTTGCTATGGGACACTCAACAGGGGGCTGAGGTCAGGAGTGATGGCTGGGGAACCTAGAAGAGGAGGATCGGGGCTGCTCTGTTCAAAGCCATTAGACAGAGCAGGTAAGTATACCATGTTTGTTATTTTAAAGAAAAAACACATGCCTTTAATATCACTTTAAATGCAAGCACTCCATTAGCCAACATCTACTTCCTGTTGGGATTCAAATTCTTACTCAAGCAGTTTTCTATCTTTAGTGAACGTACAGTGGGAAGCCAGAAGTGCACAACAGTGTATGCACACCACATTTAGAGAATGATCCTGGGATTTCTCATAGGATCAGTTAAAGAAATTCAAATAAATACTCCACTAACTACTCCACAGTATACAACAGGATGTTATTTCTACTTTCTTATAAACACTTGTGGCATGTTACATAGTCTCATGGCCCTTGCAAGATCACTGATTTTTTTGCAGAATTTTGGTGTGCTGAGTGGCTTCTCCCTCAAATGTACCATCATTTTAGCCACACGTGAGTTCTCTAAATGGCTTTTTAAAAGTATTCAGAATTTTTAGGACCAATTACTGGAATTATCAATAAATCACATTATTTTCAGCCATGGGACATTTTTACCTTAAATAAATTTGTACCAGTTTATCCCGTCAAAAAATAATGTTTGCAATTCCAGAATTCTATGAATTTATAAACATACTCCCAACTTGAAATTAACCTCTGAGCCTTCAGTTACCCAAACCTTAGGGCATCAAGCCTAAAACTAACCACTCCTGGATTGATTTCTTTATAGAGAAAGGGCAGTTCATTTAGCAAAGCCAAAGTTTGCTTAGTTTAGTAAATAAAGTGAAGTGATACACAAACTGAATTTTTGCTGGCACAAGTTTAGGTAATTTGCACATACCTAATAAACTAATTTAAATGAACTTTGTTAAAGAGTATAGGGAGCCAACACCTTTTATTAGTTTTAGACAGAGTGGGGAAGGCAGTTTTTACGTATCTGATCTTTTGAGGTAATATTCCCTAATTTCCTTGTGGCATTATGTCACCAGCACAGGTAGCAGGTGGGGACTGGGGACCTTTGGCCTGGGGACATGTTTTTGTAACACACCTTTTCTTTTTCTTACAATAGATCTTTATAGAGTTATAAGCAAAAGTTTTGTAACAAAGGTACAGTTTAAACGAACAAATATACATCAGGTGAAATACATCATAGAAAGGTTCAAAGCATATAAAAGACTACAGGGTCCTATATGCTCACAGTGCCCCTACAATAACCTTTGCCAGTTCCTGAAGAAGGAGATGATTCCTCATTTCCAACACCCCCTATGGGATCTAGCTGTATGGGGAGATGAGGGGTAGCTCCTCACTGGAAAGGGCTGCTCTCCGGTTGTTCATGTTTCGGTTATTCATGTTCGGATGGGAAAGCAGAGTAAACTAGGCTGGGGAGGACCAAGTCCGTAAGCTCAGGTGGTAAATATAATTGGTCATCTCCAGGGCAGCTGATAGCACTCAGCTGCACCTGAGATATGTGAACAATCTACGGTAGGTCCAAGGCTGTACCTGTGGGTTATGAGTGAAAAATAGAAAGAGAGAGGGGACATAAAGATTTGAAGAAGAGGGAGAGGTTAGAAAAAGATGAAGAAGTGTTGGAAGACAGCGAGGAGCTCACTCCTCTACATAGATCCAGGTGGAGCAGAGGAGGTAGGTGTCAGGGATATGTATCTGGCTCAGGGTTCCCAGACAGCATCATGTTTGTCAGCAGTGTCCAGGAGGATGCTAACTGTTTTCTCCTGGGCCATAATCCATGAGATTTTTCTTTTGACTAAAATAAAGGGTACAGTGGGTTGTTTCCATGCTCGAGCAATCGTTAGTTTGGTCCCAAGAAGGATAAACCTTATGGCGTTGGGCTGATTTTGGGATCCCAGGATTAGGAAAGTCTAGATGTGCATATTGAGGGTTTTTTCGGATGGGTAAGTGCTTTATGTTCCTAATAGTATGATTTTATTCCATAGGCCCCTGATTTTGGGTTAATCCCACCATATGTGTAGCATCGATCCAATGTGCCCGCAATTGTGAAAGCACAAAGGGGAAGCATTCAGGTAGATTTTGCCAATCCTTAAAGGGATCATATACAACCCCATTAGGATTTTTAAATTGCCATCAATTAGTACTGTAGTAATGTTTAGAATGCCCTTTGAAGCTGCGGCCGCAGCTCCGATTTAATGTCAGAAGTAATTCTGGCAGCCGTCTGAGCTAGGCCCCTGTCCAGCATTTCTGCAAATCTTGTAAACAAGTGTAATGTCCTGGGGCTGTGGGGTGTGCTGGCCTATCTCCTGGTAGGTCATATTAGACCTGGGTTAGGTTGCACCTGAAGGGGACATAAACATGTCATCCAGGGTCTGGTTCAGGAGGGATACCATGGTGGCTGGTGACAGTGGGCCTCCGATCATTGTGGCTCATTGGGCCCCTCCACATACCTCCTCATGTAGTAAGTCCCGCCAAGGAGATGTGCCTGGGATCCCTGTGTGAGCCTCGTGAGGCGGCCATTCCGCCTCCGGATTTCTCTGCCGCTCCTGGAAGTGCCTCAAATAGTGCCCATAAACTGATGTTAAATTAATTGAAAAGGTGTGTTACAGGCACATGCGCGGTGCTCTGTGACATGGATATATCAGAGAGCTCTGTCCTGCTCGTTCCACGCTCCCAGCAGTGTGTATACTCACCCCACCACTGCCAAAATAGGACCGGAGCAATCAGGCAGCCTTGGGGAATACTTTTATGCTGTGGGATCAGTCAAACATGGCTTATGGGCAACTTGTACCCATTGATTTCAATAGAAGTTGCCTCCAAGTCTGATCCCCTGTCTTAACTGAAGCAACTTTGCAGGAAGTAAAAATAGTTTTATAGGCAAACCCCTCCCTCCCACAGAGCTGATTATTATGTGATTGGCCACTGGTAAAGTCCCCTGTCCTGGAAGCAACTTCAAGTTGCCTTGTAAGTTGCCTCAAGTCGTGCTGTGATTCATACTCAAGTCGTGTCCAAGTTGCCTCCCAAAGTCTCGCTCAAAGTCGTGTTGCCCCTGTGTGAATGGACCCTTAGGAAAACTGAACTATCATTTTGAAAATTAAACCCCAAAAAGCACAGCATTGAAGTAGAATATACAAACTTCTCTATCTACTCTCAAAACTACACTAAATATAAAAAAATCACACGGAAATTTATTGTTAAAGTACCAAAATAGGATTTTATAGATCTGAAAAGAGTTGCATATCCATTCTCTGTACCAACCTCAGAAAACAGATGGCAGAGTTATTCACTGCAAAGTGACAAATGGGTATAAACAGAGATATGTTTATGTAAGAGGATATGTATGCGCATATGCACAGAACCAGTACATCCATAACTAGAAATCTCCAATTGCTCCAATAAGCAGGGGGTAGATATTTAACTGACTGCAGAGTTATATATCCAACTAAGCAGAGGGCATGTCAGACCTCTGCAGAGAGAGCATTGCTTCCAAACAAAGAGCAAGAGTACTTCCTTGCAGCATACTGTTATGGGAAAAGGCTTTTTTTTAGGATGTGACAGCTTTCTTAAGAAAATCAATGCAAGACTTTGCACACTTTTTGCTTTGATGAACTGGAAATGTAATTTACTTATTTAAACGGAAAGTTCAGTTGAGCTTTAAATGATTACCTGATGGCCCTGCCATGATGGTCCTTACTCAAGCACTTATTGTTATCGGGTCATGTTTCAGTTGTGCTCATGCATTGTCACCCCTATGGAGACTATAAGAGTCTGAGTTGACATTCATTGCACAAACATGGTCCAACCTTGTCATTATCAGTAAACTAGATTAAAACAATGATGTGCAGCTGACACAGAGGGAGTGATTTACGAAAACTGGTGCACTCAGAAACTGGTTCAGCTGTACATGGCCTTCTTATTTCAGCTTTTTCAAATAAGCTTTGACAATAAAACCTACACTAAACCTGATTGGTTTCTATGCAGAGCTACACCAGATTTTGCACTCTCCAGTTTTTATAAATCCCCCCCCCCCTGGAGTGTCCATGTAGGCAGGAATCAGCTGATAAAGCCTGTAGGAGATCAGCCACACTAAGGTCGGCCATACACAGAGCGAAAGGAGAGAAATTAGCTTGATTCCTTCATCAACACAGACAGTGTTGATATGTGAAACCCTCCTGCCCAGCCATTGTCTTCTCCTGGAGGGGAAACAAAGTGGTCCCTTTCTGGAAGAAGACAGTGAATATTGCTAGCAGCTATAGCAGCGGTTAGCGATAATCATTAGAGAATCCAGCATGCTGGTTGTACCTAAGTTGATTGATCGATGAACTTGGTATATTCAGCCTGCTCATTAAAGGTTTGAATCTCGGCTGGTTCGAACCATGCATGGCTAGCCTAAGATCCAAAAAGATGAAAAGAAAAAGATAAAACGAGTGTTTTATGAAAAAATTATAATAATTGGCAATTGTGTATAATATACAGCACTTTAAAGTGGATGTAAACCCTTACAAACCACTTTGACCTACAGGTAAGCCTAGATTAAGGCTTACCTGTAGGTCCAAGAAATATCTCCTAAACCTATATGGTTTAGGAGATATTTACCTGAAGACAGCCACCGCTGTCTACGGCACAGGCGCACTGGGTAAGCCGCAGATCACTGCGATATGCCACGAGTGTCGGCTCCCGTGCGCATGCGCGGGAGTGACGTCATCGCAGCTCCGGCGAATCACAGCGCCAGAGCAGCGAGACCCACCAAGAAGATGGACGCTCGGAACTACAGGGGACAGCGGTGACTTCGCTGGCTCCTGTTTCAGGTAAGTGACCCATAATGGGCTACTATGCGATGCATAGTAGTCCATTATGCTTTACCTTTGCAGGGAATGAAAGCGGAAGTAAGTGCATCAGGGTTTACTTCCTCTTTAACAAATCAAATCATCTTCCAGTTACAGACTTAGATCTATTGTAAAAATCTGCATTACCAAGCTTACTCCTATCAAGGGGAAAGAGAGCAGAGTGTGAGAAAAAGAGTACGAAAAGGCATGCATTGCACAGTGTTTTTGTATCATACTGTCAAGACCAGCTTATATTGTGTGCTTGTACATTGTAGCATCTGTGAGAAAAAAAAATAAAAAGGGAACTAAGTTCCATTGGTCAACTGTGGTCTATCTCAAACCAGTTAACTATTTGAATTACAGGTATTGCAAAAAAAAAAAAAAAAAGATGTCAAAACAATAGATAACAAACATTTTTCAATTTGAAAACATGCCTCTTCCTCCCCAACATTCAGTAGTTACATTTGCCAAATAGTTCAATTCCCATTATCATCAGTACTACCCAAAGTAACATATTCATAGTGTTATATGAGCTGAACTATCAGAATTTACTGTTGTTGCAGGCTACTGTTATTACATTTATATGGACATAGATATTTTATGCTTGTGTTAAGAATCACACATAAAATATGCAAATCCTTGGTGTAAAGTTACATTATGTTCTCCATAAAACAGAAATTTGAACACTTTGGTAGAGTTTCTAAAAATTACCACTAAAAAGGATGGAAATGCTTCCACGAGACGCAAATACTCTCATAAGTCACAAGCAATCTCATTTGCAGCCTTGGTATCATGAGATGTATAAACATAACACTACATTTTAAATGGGATGGTGTAATTAAAACTTTATTAAAGCACATGCTACTGGTACCAAAGAAGCACTTCAGTAAATAATAGCATCTATCTCATAAGACTGCCTCTTAAGTTAAGATGTTTACAGTAGATCAGAAATGTATGTAAAAAGCATCTAGTTGGATAATTGTACAGCATCAATTACACTAGTGTCAGGCATTCAAGCAAGAAAAATGTGTATAAAATATGTATTTGTCTCTGTAATTTTGGGAATTTGAAATGGTAGATAAAAAAACGGAATTGGGAATGATAACACCAGATGGTGACCCAAAGTTTAGTTTTTACTCCCTTGGTTGGTAGGTATAATAATCTTACACTGTTAAAGGCAAAAAAGTATATTCAAATCGGGGGGTAATGTTTTCCATATAACTAAAACTGTTAAAAAAAATTGTAACATTCGTTTCCTGCTTATGAGGGATCATCATCTACCTAAAGGAGGATATTATAACTAAGATAAGCATCTAGTGTAAAGTGCTAACAGGATAAATCATATTTTTGTCATCTGTTGTTAATGGGAAATTGTCACAATTGATGTCATTGATTTCATGTAATATACATACATACATACACGCCGCTAGATACTGCCCAGTATGCAGGGCCGGATTAACATAGGGGCTGATGGAGCTGCAGCACCAAGCCCCTGCCTTAAAATAGGCCCACCCAGCCAGCAGCATAAGCCCGATTTTTTTTTTTCCTGTCCATAAACTTCTATGGGACAGGAGAAGTGTGTGTAAATGTAGGGGTGTCTGGCTGCATCTGTGTTTGCTCACTGTGGTTATTACAATGTCACAGTGCACAGTTCCCCCCCTACACAAATGGGAGAGGCTGAGTTGGCTCTGCCTTTCCCCTCCCCCTCTGTGAAGTCTGTGCAGTGAAGGAGCCGTGTGGGTGGGAAACACCGGCAGATAGAAGGTGAACAGGATATCTCTGAGTGATGAGCCTCCAGGGACCGTCCACATGTGAGCTCAGTGACTGGTTTCTTATATCCCTTTCCCTCGTTTTTAACTTTTTTCTCCAGCAGTAGCTGTTATAACTGCAGCCAAAGTGTTTAGAATTGTGTCATCAGCCTGTGGCAGTGCTTGGTGGTCCCTTGTGCTTTTAGGTGGTTCACACTGATTTGCTGTGTTTTGGCCCATTGCTGGTGTATCCACAGTTTTCCTGCGTTTTACCCCCAGTCCTATAGATTTCTATTAGGTTGTTTGTTTTTTCTGCATTTTCTGAAAGCGCACCAAAATTCCTGCATGCTGCATCTTTGGCACACTGTCAGAAAATGCAGCAAAAACCTGCAACCTGATATAAATCAATAGGACTGCAGCTAAAACTGCAGATACATGAGCAGTGCAGCCAACTGCAGCACACCAGTGTGAGCCCAAAAGCTTGCACACACAACCCTGTACAACTTGGTCTAAACAAAACTCCTGGCATACAGCCATACCATCCCAGCTCAGGAGGGGTGGGGGCTCCAGGGATTTGATTGACTATGCAGGCCCTGTCTCTTCTAACCAATTGGGGAGAGTCTTGGAGGCAGTGGCAGGCTGCTGGTGGTAAGTGGCACACTGTATCTGGTGACAGGCTGTGGGTGGCGAGTGGCACACTGTATCTGGTTGCATGCTGGTGGCAAGTGGCACACTGTATCTGGTGGCAGGCTGCTGATGGCAAGTAGCACACTATCTTGTGGAAGGCTGCTGGTTGCACACTGCTGCTGGTGGCAAGTAGCACACTATCTGGTGGAAGGCTGCTGATGGCACACTGCTGGTGGCAAGTGGCACACTGTATCTGGTGGCACACTGCTGGTGGTAAGTGGCACACTGTATCTGGTGACATTCTGCTGGTGGCAAGTGGCACATTGTATCTGGCATGCTGCTGGTGGCAAGTGGCACACTGTATCTGATGGCAGGCTGCTTGTGGCAAATGGCACACTGTATCTGGTGGCATGTTGCTTGTGTCAAGTGGTACACTGTATCTGGCATGCTGCTTGTGGCAAGTGGCACACTGTATCTGGTGGTACACTGCTGCTGGTGGCAGGCTGCTGATGGCAAGTAGCACACTGTATCTGGTGGCAGGCTGCTTGTGGCAAGTAGCACACTGTATCTGGTGGCAGGCTGCTTGTGGCAAGTGGCACACTGTATCTGGTGGCAGGCGGCTTGTGGCAAGTGGCACACTGTATCTGGTGGAAGGCGGCTTGTGGCAAGTGGCACACTGTATCTGGTGGAAGGCTGCTTGTGGCAAGTGGCACACTGTATCTGGTGACATGCTGCTGGTGGCAAGTGGCACACTGTATCTGGTGACATGCTGCTGGTGGCAAGTGTCACACTGTATCTGGCATGCTGCTGGTGGCAAGTGTCACACTATATCTGGCAGGCTGCTTGTGGCAAGTGGCACACTGTAACTGGTGGCAGGCTGCTTGTGGCAAGTGGCACACTGTAACTGGTGGCAGGCTGCTGTTGGCAAGTGGCACACTGTATCTGGTGGCATGCTGCTGGTAGCAAGTGGCACACTATCTGGCATGCTGCTTGTGACAAGTGGCACACTGTAACTGGTGGCAGGCTGCTTGTGGCAAGTGGCACACTGTAACTGGTGGCAGGCTGCTGTTGGCAAGTGGCACACTGTATCTGGTGGCATGCTGCTGGTAGCAAGTGGCACACTATCTGGCATGCTGCTTGTGACAAGTGGCACACCGTATCTGGTGGCAGGTTGCTGGTGGCAAGTGGCATGCTGCTGGTGGCAAGTGGCACACTATCTGGTGGCAGGCTGCTTGTGACAAGTGGTACACTGTATCTGGTGGCAGACTGCTGGTGGCAAGTGGCACACTTAAAGAGGGATTCCGCCCAAAAAAAAATATTAAAAGCCAGCAGCTATAAATACTACAGCTGCTGACTTTTAATAAATGGACACTCACCTGTCCCGGGTTCCAGCGATGCCGAGGCCGATCGACCGCTCGTGCCTCGGCTGCTGCCGCCACCATTCTAGGTGAGGGAATCAGGAAGTAAAGCGAATCGGCTTCACTTCCCGGTTCCCTACTGCGCGAGCTGCGCCGCGCAATAGGAAATCTCCGCGCTGTCACTGGGACCCGTGTGTGTCCCAGCAGACAGCGCGGCAGGGCAGGAAATGGCGTAGACTCCCGTGGGAGTCTATGCCCGGAAGTGGGTGAAAATACCCCCCTCCCCCCTGAAAGGTGTCAATTGTGACACCGGATGGGGGGAGGGTTCCGATCAGCGGAGGTTCCACTTTAGGGTGGAATCCCGCTTTAATCTGGTGGCATGCTGCTGGTAGCAAGTGGCACACTATCTGGCATGCTGCTTGTGACAAGTGGCACACCGTATCTGGTGTCAGGTTGCTGGTGGCAAGTGGCACACTGTATCTGGTGGCAAGTGGCACACTGTATCTGGTGGCAGGCTGCTAGTGGCACTGTATCTGGTGGCACACTGTATCTGGTGGCAAGTGGCACACTGTATCTGGTGGCAGGCTGCCAGTGGCACACTGTATCTGGTGACAGGCTGCTGGTGGCAAGTGGCACACTGTATCTGGTGGCATGCTGATGGCAAGTGGCACATTGTATCTGGTGGCAAGTGGCACACTGTATCTGGTGGCAGGCTGCGGGTGGCATCTGGCAGCAGGCAATGGTGGCAAGCGACACACTGCATCTGGTGGGAAGTGACAAGCTCAGGTTCCCACTGATAATGCATCATGGTGAGTTGAACTATTTCACTATATATTACAATGTAGTAATAGAAATAATGGAATTTGATCATCCCGATGCCATATCAAGCATAGCGTCAGGATGATTTTAAGTGCTAAGTGCCATTTGCCTGAAAAATCACCCCCCGCCACCTATTTCCCCATCAACCCGAGACTACATCCCCCCTCTTTTTTTTTTTTGGGAAGGGGGGGATCTCCCTGAATGGCAGTTTGGAAATGTGGTCTCCTATGTTGCTGCTGTTGAGAGACCGCATAGCAGGTGGTATTGGGGGTGTTCCTGCTGCTCAAAGGCTGCACGGCCGATATTACTGGTGAAAGTATATTTAATTTGTTTTAGTAAAACATTTTTGCATTTTCATTTTGTTTCCGTAAAAAAGGCCCACCAAAATCCTCAGCACCAGGCCCATGATGCTGTTAATCTGGCCCTGCCAGTATGTCGATCACCTAATGCTTAAAGGGCTAACAGCAGTGAGAGGGAAGGATTTTCACCGCTCACACAAACCTTCCTGTCTCCTCCACCGTTCACAGAACGCATTTTATTATTGTCCCTCAACGCAAGTGTTCTGTGAATGGGGAGATCCTATTATTCATTCACTCCTCCAGCATTTACAGAATGTGTTGCATTGAGGGACAATAATAGTATGAGTTCTGTGAATTGCAATGTGGACAGATAGGGCAGATGGGCCACACACTCGCTGCTTCTGTTAACCCCATGCAGCACTACAATATCACCAGTTTGGGTAGTATCTGGCAGCATGAAGGAAAGAGTCTCACATGATGTAGGACACACAAAATAGAATTGTGGATAACTAATCTGTTTGGTACTGTATCCCCCCCCCCCCCCCAAAAAAAAAAAAAAAGAATGCTAAACTTCAGCCTTAAATTAAAAAGAAACACTTAAAATTTGAAATTTACATACAAGCAGCATAATTACATAACCTTGTTGGGATATCAGTCTCTTGTCACTCCTGACACCCTGAACCTGAAAGAGACAGGGGCAATGCTAGGTACCAATTAGGCCTGATTCACACCTATGTAGGGCTGTAACTAATGATTATTTTCATAATCGATTAGTTGGCCAATTATTGTTTAGATTAATAGATTAATCGGTTAATAACCTTAAAGGGGTTGCAAAGGTAAATGTTTTTTCACCTTAATGCATTCTATGGGTCCGAGTGATACAGCGAGCGGCTATAGCTGCCGGCTGTATCACGGGAGCGCGCCCGCAAGTGCTTCTCACCATGCGAGGGAGCTCGCATGAACGTGAGAAGTACTTGCGGGAGGAAGCCGAGACAGCCGCCGAGGGACCGCAGAGGACCACGTTCGGGGCCACTCTGTGCAAAGCGAGCTGCACAGTGGAGGTAAGTATAGCATGTTTGTTATTAAAATAAATAAATACATTTATAATCCCTTTAAAATAAAAATAAAAAAGGTAATTTTGCTGTGATTTGCATTTTTACATATTTTTTGGGCCAATTTGTTGTTGGGCAGATTAAAAAACACAAATTGCCGCAAAAACACATTATTACATGCTTTTCTGCAGCTTCTCCGTTGAAGTATATTGAACCAAAAAAATAAATAAAAAATAGCACCGTTTTTTGTTAAAAATAAAAGTCCTCGTCTTTTCCAAATACGCAGCAGCTGAAAAAATCATGGATGTGAACGTGTCCCATGACAAACCATGTAAATGAACTGTAGTGTGTTTCTGCAAAAAGCACCAAAAAACACAGAGGTGTGACCCAGGCCTGAGATGTTTAACATAATGGGGTTAAAAAAAACTAAAATTGGTAGAAAAAGAGCAAATAATCGCTACTGTAAAGGGGTTCATTTTTTACTATGGGGCAGTGAAAGTAATATTTACAGTAGCGATTTGCTCTTTTTGTACTATAAAGGGCTTATTTTAGTTTTTTTTTAACCCCATTATGTTAGTGGCCGATTAATCAATTATAAAAATAGTAATCGATTAATTTCATAATCGATTAGTTGTTTCGGCCCTACACCTATGCATTTTTTGTGCTTTTTGCATTTTGCTGATTTGCACTACAGTCCATATAACATGGTTTCCTATGGATCACGTTCTGTAGTGCAAATCTGCAAAAAAGCACTAAAAATGCATAGGTGTGATTCAAGCCTAAAGCTGGATTCACACCAATGCAGTTTTAGTGCTTTTTGCATTTTGCAGATTTGGACTACAGTCCATTTAACATGGTTTCCTATGGAACACGTTCTGTAGTGCAAATCTGCAAAATGCAAAAAGCACTAAAAATGCACAGGTGTGGATCAGGCCTTACAGAGAAAAAAGCTGATCAAAAACAATGTATATGGACATGGGATTGATCAAAGGGTTTTATTTACTCAAACCGGAGAGTGCAAAATCTGGTGCAGCTGTGCAGGATAGCTTCTAACTTTAGCTTGTTCAATTAAGCTGTGACAGAAAGCCTGGAAGCTGATTGGTTACCATACAGAGCTGCACCAGATTTTGCACTCTCCAGTTTTAGTAAATCAACCCCAATGTGTCTACTGGTACCAACATCCAAGTATAAAAAATATGTTGAAGAAAAAGAGTATAACAAAAATTGGTAGTTTTTATAAACTAGTACATAATTAAACCTGATACAGCAAGACTCCCACATAATAAGATACTACACCACCATGCTCATATTTCCCATGTTGCCTGCCCTGGGGCAGTGTTGGACAAGGCTCCAGGATACACTGGGGACATACATTATATTACCAAAAGTATTGGGACACCTGCCTTTACACGCAAATGAACTTTAATAGCATCCCAGTCTAAGTCCGTAGGGTTCAATATTGAGTTGGCCCACCCTTTGCAGCTATAACAGCTTCAATTATTCTGGGGAGGCTGTCCACAAGGTTTAGGTCTGTGTCTCTGGGAAAGTTTGACCATTCTTGCAAAAGCGCATTTGTGAGGTCAGGCACTGATGTGGACGAGAAAGCCTAGCTCACAGTCTCCGGGCTTGCAATCTCTGCTCTATTTCATCCCAAAGGTGTTCTATCGGGTTGAGGTCAGGACTCTGTGCAGGCCAGTCAAGTTCCTCCACCCCAAACTCGCTCATCCATGTCTTTATGGACCTTGTTTGTGCACTGGTACACAGTCATGTTGGAGCAGGGAGGGACCATGCCCAAACTGTTCCCACAAAGTTGGGAGCATGAAATTGTCCAAAATGTTTTGGTATGCTGACGTCTTAAGAGTTCCCTTCACTGGAACTAAGGGGCCAAACATAACCCCTGAAAAAATACCCCACACCATAATCCCCCTCCACCAAATGATTTGGACCATTGCACAAAGCAAGCTCCATAAAGACATGGATGAGTGAGTTTGGGGAGGAGGAACTCGACTGACCTGCACAGTCCTCACCTCAACCCGTTAGAACACCTTTGGGATGAATTAGAACGGACATTGAGAGCCAGGCCTTCTCGTCCACATCATTGCCTGACCTCCCAAATGCGCTTCTGGAAGTATGGTCAAACATTTTCTCATAGACACACTCCTAAACCTTGTGGACAGCCTTCCCAGAAGAATTGAAGCTGTTATAACTGCAAAGGGTGGGCCAACTCAAGATTGAACCCTATGGACTAAGACTGGGATGCCATTAAAGTTCATGTGCATGTAAAGGCAGGCGTCCTAGTACTTTTGGTAATATAGTGTATGTCCTCAGTGTATCCTGGAGCTTCTTTGCCATGCTTGAGATCACAAAAGCCTGCTAGAAAACAATGAGATAAATAGACGTTTACCAGCTGGACAGTAATATTTTATTTTTAGTTTTTAAGCCTCTCTGTTTAATTGGAAAACCCCTAATTAACTCAGCTATATGGTACATTTGACTGACTTTATCTATTTAAGGCTGCAGCTGCTTTGGTTGAAGTTCCTGGAAGGATGAAAGGTTGCAATATAGAAAGTTCCATATACCTTCACTTCATTTGAAGAGCTCTTCCAGGCATTTATTTGCAGCAGTGGCAGCCCATCCATAGGGGGCGCCTGGGCGCCGCCCCCAAACTTTTGACAAAAAAAGTCACTTTAAGAGTGTCCGGGGGGTGCCGGACACACAGCAGTCTATGGGAAGCTTCCCAGCTTGCAATCAGCTGATTGCAAGCTGGGAAGCTGATTTGCCCGTGTTTAGGGCATGTGCAGGGTGCAAGCTGTGCGCCCACACACACTCCCACTCACCATTGATTTGTTCCTGGCTCCTGTCTTGCCTTTTTTATTGGCCAGGACCGAAGGGTGATTGGGCGGTGCTTTTTCGGCACTGCCGTGTCACTTCTAGTTACCCGGTAGGCTCACTGACACTGTGACTTGTGGAGTGCGGACTCCGGAGATGTGACTGCAACTATCTGGGGCTAGATCCTTTGATGTGAGGCGGGGATCCGATCACAGTGGCAGCGGATGGATGGACCCATAGCTGGCAGACAGTGTACCAGAGAGCAACAGGTGAATGCGGGGATCAGAGAGGATTGCTGGCCTTCTGTATTTACTCCCCCTCCCTGCACGTCTCTCTCTCTCCGGCATTATGCTTCCCCCTCCTCGGACTCCTCTGCAGAGTGACTGTTCCACAGTAAGTAATGTGTCCTGCCGTGAGCCAGGTCCCACCTCCCCCCAGCTCTGATCACTTTCACTTCTCTCAGCTGCTGCAGAGCTTCATGAAGGGGGGAGGATGGGACTGCTGAGTGTTGTTGTGCATGGCAGTGACTGGCAGCTGTGGGGTTTCTTCACACTAAACACCTCCCCTCCCTGCATCTCCACCCCAAACACTCTCCCTGACTGCATCTCCACCCTAAACACCCCGACTGCATCTCACCCTAAACACCCCCCTGATTGCATCTCCACCCTAAACACCCCCGACTGCATCTCCACCCTAAACACCCCCCGAATGCATCTCCACCCTAAACACCACCACTTGCCTCAACACCCTAAACACCCCCCTCCTTGCCTCTCCACCCTAAACACTCCCCCTCCTTGCCTCTCCACTCCCCTCCTTGCCTCTCCACCCTAAACACCCCCTTCCTGCATCTCCACCCTAGTCACCCCTCTACCTGCATCTCCACCCTAATCACCCCCAATCCCTGCCTCTCCACCCTAAACACCCCCTCCCTGCCTCTCCACCCTAAACACCCCCTTCCTGCATCTCCACCCTAAACACCCCTCTACCTGCATCTCCACCCTAATCACCTCCAATCCCTGCCTCTCCACCCTAAACACCCCCTCCCTGCCTCTCCACCCTAAACACTCCCTTCCTGCATCTCCACCCTAAACACCCCTCTACCTGCATCTCCACCCTAATCACCCCCAATCCCTGCCTCTCCACCCTAATCACCCTCTCCCTGCCTCTCTACCCTAAACAATTAACCTTTCTGTGTTTAATTATGGGGCTAGTATGAGGGAGGGAGTCCTGTGTAACAATGGGGGGTAGTTTTGAGGACTGGGGTCCCGTGTAATGATGGGGAGAGGGATGGTGGTGGGGGGTTGGTTTTGTTTAACCATGGGAGGTATGTACTCTGTCCTGTGATGCTCGGGATGCATACTCTGTCCTGTGATGCTGAGGGTGTATACTCTATCTTGTGATGCTGGGACTGTATACTCTGTTCTGTGATGCTGGGGCTGTATACTCTGTCCTATGATGCTGAGCTGTATACTCTGTCCCATGATGCTGAGCTGTATACTCTGTCCCGTGATGCTGAGCTTTATACTCTGCCCTGTAATGCTGGGGCTGTATACTCTGTCCTGTAATGCTGGGGATGTATACTCTGTCCCATGATGCTGGGGCTGTATACTCTGTCCCGTGATCCTGGGGTTGTATACTCTGTCCCGTGATGCTGGGGTTGTATACTCAGTCCCGTGATGCTGAGCTGTATACTCTGTCCTGTGATGCTGGGGCTGTATACTCTGTCCTGTGATGCTGGGGCTGTATTCTCTGTCCTGTGATACTGGGGCTGTATACTCTATCCTGTGATGCTGAGCTGTATACTCCTGACACTATGGGTGGAAGTTAGTGGAAAAGAGGGGACAGAGTGGGTGGATTCTATAAGGGGTGGGGCTTATGAGAAGTGGGATCAGTCAAAAGGGAGGGCCGGGGTCTGGCGCCCTCCCATCCTAAAACTTCACGAGTCGCCACTGATTTGCAGTGGACTATTTGGAGCAGAATATGCTTCCTTCATACATAGTTATCAAGTTGTACAAGATTTATTAAATAGTAGATGGACCACTTCTCATCTAACGTATACATTTATTTATTTATTATCTTTAGTGAATTGAATTTAATGCTGTTTTATGCGGTATTAAACAAGTGTTTTTGCTTTTTAGGGTAAATACAGCATAAAGGGAATAGTGAATTTACATTTTCAGTATTGCATACAATATTTGGGAAAAATATGTCACGTGACCCAAATACCGAAAAACAGAGAGGCAACATGGGGTGCATGAGCATTGTGGTTTAATATTTCACTAGTCTTGTTTCAGGTTCAATTATGTACAGTGCCTTGAAAAAGTATTCACACCCCTTGAAATTTTCCACATTTTGTCATGTTATAACCAAAAATGTAAATGTATTTTATTGTGAATTTATGTGATAGACCAACACATAGTGGCATATAATTGTGAAGTGGAAGTAAATGATAAATGTTTTTCAACATTTTCTACAAATAAATATCTGAAAAGTGTGGCGTGCATTTGTATTCAGTCCCCTTTACTCTGATACCCCTAATTAGTTCATTCTAATTGTATTTCCAGTTATTGTAAAGCATTACACATATTTAAACAAATTCCAGACATATACCTTACTTACATAGTAAATACATATCTTAACTACTTTAACACAGATAAGAAAAGGAAAAAGAAAAAGAAGAAGAAAAAGAAAAAGAGAAAAAAAATGAAACAAGGGGGGGCCCCATCCCCCTTTCCCTCCCCTCCCTCTCTCCCCTCCATCCCTTCCCCTTTTCTCTCCTCCAGCATAGTCTTTCCTTCCATTTCTTTCCTCCTTCTACCTTCAGCTTTTTAGCAATTTCCTATACTGCCTCCATGGGTTCCAAACCAGGAGGCATCTTTCGTACGTATCTGATTCTGATTCTTGTGCTATAGATATCTCCATCCTCTCTATATTATCAATTTATAAGGCCCATTCGTTTATCGTAGGGGACTGGGTTGATTGCCAGTGACGCGGTATCACAGTTCTTGCTGCAATCAACCAATGCCCAAGAAGCTTCTTTTTAATGTTCTTATATATTCCTGGTAACATAGAGAGAAGGGCAATCTGCGGAGTATTTGGGATTATCTCCCCAGTAACTAATGTATATAGTTGCATAACCTTTTCCCAGAAACAAAAAATTAGGGGACATTTCCACCAAATATGGCGCAAAGAGCCCCTCTCTGAATGGCACCGCCAGCATATATCTGTTTTTTCTGGGTATATACGGTGTAGTGTCACTGGGCTCCAGTACCATCTTGAGAGCAACTTGTAGTTCGTCTCTTGTGCTTTAATTGTCGGTGATAAGCAGTGGGATAGCTTAAACGCCTTCTCCTATTCCCAAACCTCAAATTGACCATTAATCTCATTAACCCATTTATTTATATATTCCGGGGGCTCCGGATGATTTTTAATTATAAACATCTTGTACAGCGCTGATAGAACGTGTTTTGGTTTTTGATCTTGTGTCAGAAGAATTTCAAGTTGTGTTAAATCTCTACCTGGGGATTTACTCGAACGAATAGAAGACCAAAACGACAGTAACTGCCGGTGTTCCAGCATTTGCACGAAAGATGGTTGCTGTAAAGGAAATAGGTTTAGTAAAGACGGAACTGTTCCCTGGCATAAAATATTGCTTAGTCTATAATGAGATTCCCTATTCCATATAAGAAAACTTGTCCTATTTAATGCCGGGGGAAAAAAAGGGTTGCCAAATAGGGGTGTCATAGGTCCTTCGTATGAAGAAAGTTTCAATTGTATAACTGTTTTAACCCATATATTCAACAGATGGGATGTAAGAGAGGGCATATTCTCTGATAATTCCCGATGTAGCTTGCTACCAGATAAATCTACCCATGGCAACACCTTTAAATCTAATTGGTTCAACGCTTGTTCTAATTTTACCCACTGTTTAGTTTCCCAACAGTAAAACCAATCCACCAGTCTAATCAAGACTGCCAAAACATAGTAATAATACAGGTCAGGTGCACCCGCCCCCCCCCCCCCTTTTGTTTTTGGTAATGATAATAATTTCTTTTGTAGTCTTGGTTTTTTATGGCCCCAGATAAATTTTGTAAAGGCCGATTGTAAAGTAGAAAAAAATGATCTAGGGACACAGACATACCCCTAATTAAATAGTGGAACCAATTGCCCTCAGAAGTCACCTAATTAGTAAATAGAGCCCACTTGTGTGTAATTTACTCTCAGTATTAATACAGCTTTTCTGTGAAGCCCTCAGAGATTCATTAACCTTAGTAAACAAACAGCATCATGAAGGCCAAAGAACACATCAGACAGGTCAGGGATAAAGTTGTGGAGAAGTTTAAAGCAGTGCTAGTTCATAAAAAAATTCCAAAGCTTTGAAGATCTCATGGAGCACTCTTCAATCCATCATCCAAAAATGGAAAGAGTATTGCACAACTGCTGCAAACCTACCAAGACATGGCTGTCCACCTAAACTGAGCATTAATCAGAGAAGCAGCCAAGAGGCCCATGGTAACTCTGGGGTAGCTGCAGAGATCCACAGCTCAGGTGGGAGAATCTGTCCACAGGACAACTATTAGTCGAGCACACAAATCTGGACTTTATGGAAGAGTATAAAGAAGAAAGCCATTGTTGAAAGAAAGCCATAAGAAGTCTCGTTTGCAGTTTGCGAGAAGCCATGTGGGGACACAGTAAACATGTAGAAGAAGGTGCTCTGGTCATATGAAACCAAAATCGAACTTTTTGGCCTAAAAGCAAAACGTTATGTTTGGCGGAAAACTAACAATGCACATCGCCCTGAACACATCATCCCCACCATGAAACATGGTGGTGGCAGCATCATGTTGCAGGGATGCTTTTCTTCAGCAGGGACAGGGAAGCTGGTCAGAGTTGATGGGAAGATGGATGGAGTCAAATACAGGGAAATCTTAGAAAAAAACCTGTTAGAGTTTGCAAAAGACTTGAGACTGGGGCAGAAGGTCACCTTCCAGCATGACAAAAACCCTAAGCATACAGCCAGAGCTACAATGGTATGGCTTAGATCAAAGCATATTCATGTGTTGAAATGGCCCAGTCAAAGTCCAGACCTAAATCCAACTGAGAATCTGTAGCAAAACTTGAAAATTTCCGTTCATAGATACTCTCCATCATTTCAGACAGAACTTGATCTAATTTGCAAAGAAGAATGGGTAAAGTTTTCACTCTCTAGATGTGCAAAGCTGGTAGAGACTAGGGATGTTCAGGTCAAATGTAAGTTCAACTCGAACATCGGGTGTTCGCCCGTTTCCCGAACAGTGAACAATATGAGGCGTTTGCGACAAGTTCGAAAGCCGTGAAACACTGTTAAAGTCAATGGGTCACTAACATGTGCACAATACCCATTCACATGGGGGGCTGGATCTCTGGGTCCCCTTGTTAAAGGGGGTTTCCAGATTCCAATAAGTACCCCATCCGCAAACCGGGTTGTGGGGATGAGGCCCTTGGACCCCAAAGCATCCTCCCCATGTTGAGGGCATATGGCCTGGTACAGTTCAGGAGGGGGGGCACTCTCTCATCCCCCCTTTTCCTGCGGCCTGCCAGGTTGTGTGCTCAGATAAGGGCCTGGTATTGATTTTGGGGGGATCCCTACTCCATTTTTTTTACATTTTGGTGCAGGGTTCCCTTTAATATCCATACCAGACCTGAAGGGCCTGGTATGGATTTTGGGGGGACCCCCGCACTATTTCTTTTTAATTCTGGTGTGGGGCTCCCCTTAATATCCATACATAACAGCCACGAGTAGTTTTAAATGACTTTTTTCCTTTAGAAATGTAATTTTACTGTGGTACTGTTATAAACATGGGAAAAATGTGCTACTTTACTGGCATACTAAGGACCCCCCCCCCCCCCCCGTGCGATATTTAAAGGAATATTTCATTTTTATTATTTCACTTTAAGCATTATTAAATGCTCCCAATAACTTGCATATAAGACTTTAGAATGAGCACTTGATTTTTCATGTTTGTGTCCCATAGACTTTAACGGTGTTCGCGTGTTCGTACAAAGTTTTCGCCTGTTCGCAAGCTCTAATGCAAACCGAACCGGGAGGTGTTCAGCTCATCCTTAGTAGAGACATGCCCAAAAAGACTTGCAGCTGTAATTGCAGCGAAAGGTCATTCTACAAAGGAGGGCTGAATACAAATGCACACCACACTTTTCAGATATTTATTTGTAAAAAAGTTTGAAAACCATTAATTAATTATGGGCCACTTTGTGTTGGTCTAACACCTAAAATCCCAATAAAATACATTTACATTTTTGGTTGTAACATGACAAAATGTGGAAAATGTCAAGGTGTATGAATACTTTTTCAAGGCACTGTACTATTTTATGATTGAATAAAAACTAACAATTTTTATTATGCTGTATGCACTTCATGACTGTTTCCGGTACCTTAAAAGTCCCTTACACTTTTTCTCTTGTATCTGACATAGAAAGATGTCACCCTCCTAATTGTGCTGTCCACATTTAGGAGGGTTAATTAATTCGAGTGTATTAATTACAAAAGTGACTCGCCATAATTAAAAACCCTTTGGCAGAAAATACAACCCAAATATACATATTTCAATTGAGTATTTATCAATTTGCCTGGTGTTCTGGTTCAATGTTCTTAGAGGAATCGTGCACTGCTCATATACGGCCACGTGAGAGATGACAGATATGCCTGGCCATAAAATGGTCACTGAGAATATTATACATGTTGCCCTTTTAATGTATTCTGTGAAATGAGCATTCTTGTTTCTATGGACAGAGATAATCAATCCTTGATGGGTCATGGAGGTTATGTTTGAAAATGTCTGTCACTGATACTGCAGACTTTTGATGCCCATGGGACCCTAAGGAATCATGTAGGCAAATAGTTCTATGGAGAGCTGAAAATGTTTTCAACCATTAAAAGAGAACACTGCATAAATTAATATAGGTTGCACTGATATGTCTTTACATTAATGCAATGTATCTGTAGACAAAGATGAAAAAAGATGAATGCTAACATGACCTAAATCTTGAAAAACTACTTTAATGCAAACACACATGAAATGCAATAATTAAACTTTAACCAGACACATAAACAGGAGATGATATATATATATATATATATATATATATATATATATATATATATATATATATATATATTCATATATATATATATATATATATATATATATATATATACCTTAAGTACACAAATACAGAGCCTGTAACACAGATTCCTGCACCACGGTATTTTATTTTTTTGTTCGGGCACTCTTGTAATTCCCTGTTCCTGCCAGAAAGCACAGTCAGGTCCCTATCTACTTCACAGTATTATCACAGCTTATTATTAATAATAACACACCTACTGCCTGCTCACTCTGTTTTCTTTACCTATCAGCATGTTCACTATCAGCACACGATCATCACTTTCGGCAGAAATAAAGGTTATTTGTATATTTTCATATTATTGCAGTTAACTCCGGACCAGCTAAACAAAAAAAATATTTTTTTATGTAAAGAGCAGAGGGGAGTTTCTCTGGTCACCAACAATTGTGAAATTACATGCTCCAGCCATGGAAATCCAGCAGATTCACAACATACAATCATCCTACATTCTACTTCAAGCCAGTAAAAATAGTAATAATAGTAATAGTATGTTTCTGTTATCTGTGCCCCACTGGGAGATTTCCCTTCACTTCCTGTAATATAGCCAATAGGAAGTGAGAAGAAATCCCCCAAAGTGAATGAATTCTTGGTTGTCGCCAGGGTCAACATAACTAGTGTTCCTACTGGGAAATTTCCCTTTTGTTAATGTTTGGGTGCCAACCCAAAATTGAGGACGATAGCAGTAAACTAGATAAACAGAAAAGGTAAATCTCCCTAATGGGGCACAGACCACAGTGAGGACCTGACAGGTGTTCTAATCCCTCTCCACTCTATCCAAAACTTAGAAAAAAAAAGCCTTTATATACTTTAAAAGACAGGTTCAATTTAGACCCCCACCACTACCACAAGCAGTCAAATATATACAAAATTAAACCCCCGTCCCCACCCCCTTTCCACCCAGCTCATTCTGATAGCTGTTCTTTCTGACAGATTTACAGCCTCACTGCAGAAATGTTGTTTAAAGCTTCTCATGCCTAAACAATAACTTCCTATAGGCTTAAATAGGCTTTGCCTGTACCCGTACCATTATAGTAAGGCCCCATTTAGTTCTACCCATACCGTTACATTAAGGCCCCATTTAGTTCTACCAGAAGTTACTGTGCAGGCAGTGTGGGACAAGATGTCTGTAGCAGGATGTAAACACTAGGAGAATCTGTTGCAGTTGGAAGGAGGTAAGTAGGCACCTGGGTGATGATGGGAGGGTGAGGTTTAACTTCAATTAGGTTAAGATGCTAGGGAGAGGGGCTGGGGAATTTTTATTTTAATGTGAACCTATACTTTATCCTTTGCTGCTAAAGAAAGCATAGCAATGCATCTTAACCACTTGCGGACCAGCTGCCGCAGTTTTACAGGTTGGCTCCACTGCTCGAAATCACGTTATCGCACGTGCTCTCGTGAGGCCTGGGTAGTGCTCGCCGCAAGCTCTGTGAGTCCGTCCATGGGTCCCACAGACTTGATGTCCACAGGGATATCCGCGATCGTCTCACGGAGAGGAAGAATGTTGAAATGCTTATGTAAACAAGCATTTCCCCGTTCTGCCCAGTGACAGGACACTGATCACCGCTCCCTGTGATCGGGAGCGGTGATCAGTGTTGTGACACACGAAGCCCATCCCTCCACAATTAGAATCACTCCCTAGGACACATTTAACCCCTGCAGAGCCCGCTCCTGGTTAACCCCTTCACTGCCAGTCACATTTACACAGTAATCAATGCATTTTTAATCACACTGATTGCTGTATAAATGTGAATGGTCCCAAAATAGCACCAAAAGTGTCCAATGTGTCTGCCATAATGTCACAGTCATGATAAAAATCGCTGATCGCCGCCATCACTAATAAAAAAAAATATTAATAAAAATGCCATAAAACTTTCCCCAATTTTGTAGACGCTATAACTTTTGCACAAACCAATCAATAAACACTTATTGTGATTTTTTTTGCCAAAATTATGTAGAAGAATACGTATCAGCCTAAACTGGGGACATTTTTTTTATATATATATTTATTGGGGGTATTTATTATATCAAAAAGTAAAAATTTGTTTTTTTTCAAAATTGTTGCTCTTTTTTGTTTATAGCGCAAAAAATTAAAAACGCAGAGGTGATAGAATACCACCAAAAGAAAGCTCTATTAGTGGGGAAAAAAGGACATCAATTTTGTTTGGGAGCCACATTGCACGATTGAGCAATTGTCAGTTAAAGCGACGCAGTGCCGAATCGCAAAAAGTGCTCTGGTCTTTGGCCAGCCAAATGCTCCAGGGCTGAAGTGGTTAAAGGGCATCAGCTCTTATTTATTTGACTGATAAATACACTGATATATGCAACCATTACCAAAAAATGTAGGCTACTACTTTCAATTAATAGGAGTATGTACGTATATTTTCCTAGTTTTTGTAAACTTGCCACAATTTATGAATTGTGTTTTCCAAAAACAATATAACTAAATAAAATATTTGGTGCTGCTCTGTATTTTAGTAGAGCTGTGCTTTACCTCATTTAAACAATGATATTTTAATTTATTTTTTTTATTTTTTTTATACAGAAGGTTAGCTGAATATATGTGTATCAAATATCCTGGGTTACTGATAGTAGCTTAAGGGGAACTATTATTGTCTTAACATTGAGATTAAGAAATACAACAACTGTTGAAAAGCTAGGCCTTTTAGTCTAGGATGGATTATCACTTGATCCTTCTTTAAGCATTTTTATACAAGAGCACATTATCCTTGGAACCACCCTGGGCTCCATGCCTCATCATTAACCCGAGCGTTAGATAAATCAAAGACAGTCTAAGAGACAAAGATAAGCAAACTGCAGGCCAGCAAGACGATGATGTATAGATCCAGGAGGCTAATAGGAAAGTATTGACAGGAAAATGGTGTGCTTATCCAGCAATCACTGCATATTGCAGTGAGAGCTCCCAAAAGCAGATGGGATACACTTTGGGGAATGCATAACCGTGAGATACTGTAGTTAGGCAGAAATGGATACTAGCCTCTTAAATTGTGAAAACTTTTTTTTTCCTAAATGCACATTTTCAAAGACGATATCTATGTTTTATACATGTGGCTAAATGCTCTGGAGATAAATAACCTCTTAACATATTTCATTTTTCAGGAACTGTCCTTCACTGGTCCTCTCTGTACTTACATATGCTTCATAGTTTAGGAATACGGGATGCTTTATGAGGTGTTTGTGGCTGCTCAGAATTGTAGAACTTTGTAAGTTGGATTTATCACTGGAAATAATTACCAATGAAATTTCTTGCTGATATAATACTTAAAATCTTGATAAAACTGTGTTTACAAAGCAATACATTTAACTATAACACTAGGAAATATTCCTACATACTGTGGTCATCACTTTCAATAAGGAGCTAGAGTCAGCTCTTGTTCTGCAAGAAAAAAAAAAACGAATAAAAAATACAATATAAGTCCAGTAATGAATATAAAACACACTTATAAGGGACATAAACATCAATGATATACTATCATTCTGAATGTATGGATATGTAAAAGTTAGTTTTAAGAGATCATCAGAACAGAAGATATTTTCATGGATATTTTAAAACTCAAAATGACTTCCTGTTTGTTTAAACATAAAATAAAACTTTCAATTGCCTTGTTATGCATAAAATGGCAGATGGTACAGAACAAGTAGCTACACAGCAAAATTATATATATTTCATATGCTTCATTTGCTGCATATATTCAATGTATAAAAGCCTGGGCCACCATTGTCAAATTTAAGCTTTTTAGATTTGATAGTGCAGAAGGAGCAAAGCAGACCATGAATTAGGACCCAAAGTCGGCTTTTGTGGTTTACCCGCAACCCTTATTTAGAAAATTCTGCAATAAAGAATAAAGAACAAAAAACACTTGCCTTACGTCTCTGGGTTCAGATCACTTCCTGCTTCTGACATCACTGGGTCTCACAGAGTGATCCTAAAAAAGTTCAGGATCCCAAATCTCACAATCAGATGCTCAACTAGTGTGGTGCACATTCTTGAGGGGTATGGGATACTCAAATTTTCCAAGATGCCACAAGAAGACCCAATGGCATCACCCTCACCTAGATAAGCTTGTCAGAAGCTAGGGAAGTATTTTATTTATCATTTTTTGTGCTGTGTTCCTTAATTGTGTAATCTGGGGGTAGGCGGCTGGCACATAAGACACCCCTTTTTTAACACTGCAGGGGAAAAACCAAAAGATACAAAATCTCTTAACTTTTTTCAGAGGAATGTTCATAAAGATTTGGGGAAATGTTTTCCAACATTCACCTGGTAACTCTCTATTTATAAAGTACATTTCCGTGTAGATTTACCTGTTTAAAAATACCTTCCCTGACATTCAACACCTTTCTTGCATGCATTTATCCTAGTTATAAAACAGTAGATGTAATCAAAGAGCTCAGGGACAATCGGGTATGTAGAGTTAAATATAAAGGTACCCACATCCTATAATATCATATTGCATACAAAATAGAGGGTGGGGCAACAGGATTTTCTTGGTACTGTATGAGACATCACAATCAGTTAAAATCACAAAATTTTATTACACATTGAACATTACAAAACATCTTGTATAAAACACAAAGAATCTAAAAGAACCCTCTATGTGCCTTTACTACATCCACACAGTGAATAACACTTGCACCAAGGATGTTAGTCCAAGAACGAAATGTGCATGTAGTCATTCAATCTTGACTTGTTTCATGGTGAGCCTCTTCTTCAGGATAAAAAATTCAGGGAAGTCAAATTCTATAACAGTGAAACATATATGTAACATGATACCAATAACAATAATTATGATATATTTTAATGAAAAAATAGGCATAAATAGAAAATTGCTGGGACATGCTGTCAAAGTCAGCACTTACCCCATAGGCCTAGTGGGGTCAGCCCACAGCCACTGTGAAGGCATCAAGGCAGTCGTCTTCCAGCCAAGCAAGGGAATGGGCTCATAGGCCACAGAGGTTCTATGTATGTATAACAATAGTAATTAGGATAACTAGAATAAATAGGATGTAATGTTCAACAATGTGTAATAACATTTTGTGATTTTAACTCATTGTGATGTCTCATATGGTACCAAGAAAATCCTGTTGCCCCACCCTCTATTTTCTCTGTTATTTATAAAACAGTGGCTGTTATCATCTCAAACTTAACTGCGTATTACTTCAATAAAAAATGATTAAACTCTTATTTTTCACATTCCCCAAACCTGAATATTATTATCTGTGTATATACACCTCAGATATACAGCGTAAACAAAGCATAATATGTCTGTATCATTCACCAGGGTAAAATGGGAAACAAATAAAAAAGACTGTTAGATGCCTGGCTACGGAAACATCTAGGCCTGGTTCACACTGGTATGATTTAAGATGTGACTTAAAGAATTGCATGGCAACAAAATCAATGCAACTGCTATGCAACTTTAGGGAAGGTACCTATGCTACTTTGGTGCGATGTAGTACAGTTTTTACCCCACAGACTTTAGTGGAAATGCATCAAATCGAATGTGCATGTGTTTTTGATGCAATTTTCTTTTTATTCACAACTATTTAACTCCTCCTCCTCCATCCCCCTGCAGAAATCACACCAGTATGAAAACCGCATAAAAAATGCATCACAAATGCACCAAGTCACACTGCAATTACACTACATAATCAGATTGGAAATAAGATGAAACCACAGCTGCACCAGCGTGAACCAGGTCTTAGAGATTATGATTTCTGGCAAAATGTTCTTGTCTGTCTGAAACTTTTGCATACTTTATATTAAAGGAGAACACAGCCAGGGTGTACTTCTCCCATTGATCACAGGAGTGCAATTCCTTCTGCATTCCCTTGACCCGTTTTCAGCAGACAGCTTTCGGCTGACGTCACAGCCGGTCCAGGCTCAGGAAAGATCATGATCATATGGTCAGGATCCAACCACATGCTTGGACTGGCACCTGGCTCAGCCTCTTGGCAAATTGCTGAGAGCCTGAGCCGGACACTCCCACCCGCTCCACAGACCAGCGGTTCAGAACAGAGAGCTGCTAACTGACAGTCACCAACTCTCTGCTCAGAAAGCTCTAAGGACTGGGCGATCGGTTCTCAGTCTTAGAGCCGATGGGGGACAGATGCAGCATCGGACTGATGCTGAATCCACCTAGGTAAGTATGATTCCAAAAATAAAATCGTTACCATACAGTACTTCTCTTTTAAAGTCAGTAATTAAGTAGTATCAGCCCTTTAAAATATACAAAAACATTGAAGATGTTAACTTGTTTACACTAGAACCAGCAAAAGTGGCAATATTAGCAATATGAATATTTGTGTTTCATATGACTTCCATGTTTATAGGAGCAATTTTACATGTTACATTTCATTTACTAAAAAAGTAAAGCCTATTCACTTAGCAAAGCAAATGTTCCCTTAACTTAGTATATAAATTGAAGCGGTGCTCACTTCAACCAATCATACCAACAAAATTTATTATTTTTTTGTATTTGAATGACTGTTCACATAATCATACATTATTGGGTAGACAAAGTGAAAACAGGCCCACTTTATATACTAACATTTTGAAAACATGCACCCTAAATTGAACATTCACATTGTAACGTGTGCAGCCTATTAGCAATAGCAACGTGTGTAATGTTCTAAATCAATCCAATGTGCTGCTGCAAGGATAAAATACAGTCATGTAAACATTTGTCTTTCTATAACTTTACTGGCTAATGGAGCTAAAACACCCAGAGGAGGTTATTAATTTCACATCAGGATCTTCCCAATGCTCCATGCCATATGTCACAAGGGAATAAAGTCATTTGTAATCATTTGTATTACAGTCGAGAGGTCAGTGGGAACTCTCACAGGACACTTCATAAAAATAAATTATAAACCTTAAATACTTTATTCATCTTAAATCTTTCATTAAAATATACAATACGTATATACAATATAGTAAGAAAAGTCTTCAATTCTAGATCTTACTTATAAAAAAAAAAATTTAAAAAAAAAAAGGTGACTTTTAAACATTTTTGTAAACAATATAATGGCTTGTAAACATATAATCAAAATTAATTTTTAAAAGGCTAAAAAAAATAAAAATGTAAAATGTACAAGTCATTTTTACAATTCAATGATCTGCAAATTAAACATATAACTTCAAGGGGAACAAAAGTATATTTTAACTGCGTACACATTTTGATGCAGTATTGGCAAGGTAGGGAAGCTTGGGGTCTATAACCAGTGCAGTGATTTTGTCAAGGATGTGTTCATGCATGTACAGTACTACTGATACCCAGGACCCTGGGAACCTATGCTGTAGATTATAGAGTCTGGGCAGAATAAATTAAACTCCACTGGGCAAGCTATAACTATTAGATGCACCAGCATTCAGGAGACTGGATTGTACAGAGATTCTCAACTTGAGGTTTTGACAGATAGAGGGCTGATTTACTAAAACTGTAAAGTGCAAAACCTGGTGCAGCTGTGCATGGTAGCCAATCACCTTCTAACTTGCTTGTTCAATTAATCTTTGACAATAAAATCTGAAAGCTTATTGGTTTTTATGCTTTGATTGATTGTACTTATCTCTTCATCACACAGTGGGGTTGATTAACTAAAACTGGAATGTGCAAAATCTGGTGCAGCTTTTCACAGAAACCAATCAGCTTTAAGGTTTCTTTGCCAAATTGAACAAGCTAAAGTTATATACAGGCATACCCCACTTTTAAGTGCACAATGGGGTTTATTTACTAAAGCTGGAAAGTGTAAAATCAGGCTCACTTCTGCATAGAAACCAATGAGCTTCCAGGTTTTATTACCAAAGCTTAATTGAACAAGTTGGGGTTAGAAGCTCATTGGTTTCTGTGCAGAAGTGAGCCTGATTTTGCACTTTCCAACTTTAGTAAATAAACCCCATTGTGTACTTAAAAGTGGGGTATGCCTGTACTGATTGGTTGCCATGCACAGATTTTGCACTCTCCAGTTTTAGTAAATCAACCTCAGTGTTTTGAAAGTTGACATGTTCATTGTATCTTGTCCTTTTTTCTTATCAATAAAATATTTGAACAGAGAAAAAAACTGCAGATTAAGGCCTCATGCACACGAGACGCAGTTAAACGCGCGTTCAGATGCAGTTGGACAGTTTTTTCAACTGCCCCTGAACTCATTCAATGTTATCCTATGTGTCCATGCACACAGTCTCGTTTTTTTCCATTTTTTTCAGTTGCGTTTAATCTCGTTTTTCCAGAAGCAAAAAAATGCGTTCAGAAGAAAAAATGTCCACGTTTCAGACGCAAAACGCATCAAAACGCGTTAAAACGCGGCAAAACGCCGCTACCGCATTTAGCCGCGTTTGCGTTTATATGCTTTTTTAAAGGTGACCTTTTTTTTTACATTAAAAATCTCAAAAATGATTGCAAATGATGAAAAACCATTAGAAAAATATTTTAAACAATTGCAATTGCAAGTGGACAATCCACAACTTGTGGCAAGTGACATGGCAGGTGGCAAGTGACGTGGCAAGTGGACAATCCACAACTTGTGGCAAGTGACGTGGCAGGTGAAGTGGCAAGTGACGTGGAAAGTGGACAATCCACAACTTGTGGCAGGTGACGTGGCAAGTGACCTGGCAGGTGACGCGGCAAGTGACCTGGCAGGTGACGTGGCAAGTGGAAAATCAACAACTTGTGGCAGGTGACTGGCATGTGACGTGGCAAGTGGACAATTCATAACTTGTGGCAGGTGACGTGGCAAGTGACGTGGCAAGTGGACAATCCACTTGTGGCAGGGGACGTGGCAAGTGACGTGGCAAGTGGACAATCCACTTGTGGCAGGGGATGTGGCAAGTGACGTGGCGAGTGGACAATCCACAACTTGTGTCAGGTGACGTGGCAAGTGGACAATCCACAACTTGTGGCAGGTGATGTGGCAAGTGATGTGGCAAGTGGACAATCCACTTGTGGCAGGTGACGTGGCAGGGGACGTGGCAAGGGACGTGGCAAGTGGACAATCCACAACTTGTGGCAGGTGACGTGGCAGGTGACGTGGCAAGTGGACAATCCACAACTTGTGGCAGGTGATGTGGCTGGTGACGTGGCAAGTGGCCAATCCACATCTTGTGGCAGGTGACGTGGCAGGTGACGTGGAAAGTGGTGTGGCAAGTGGACAATCCACAACTTGTGGCAGGTGATGTGGCCGGTGACGTGGCAAGTGGACAATCCACAACTTGTGGCAGGTGGCATGGCAGGTGACGTGGAAAGTGGACAATCCACATCTTGTGGCAAGTGACGTGGCAGGTGATGTGGCAAGTGACGTGGCAAGTGGACAATCCACAACTTGTGGCAGGTGACGTGGCAGGTGATGTGGCAGGTGATGTGACAAGTGGACAATCCACATCTTGTGGCAAGTGACGTGGCAGCTGACGTGGCAAGTGACGTGGCAAGTGGACAATCCAAAACTTGTGGCAGGTGACGTGGCAAGTGACGTGGCAGGTGACGTGGCAAGTGACGTGGCAAGTGGACAATCCACATCTCGTGGCAGGTGATGTGGCAAGTGACATGGCAAGTGGACAATCCACAACTTGTGGCAGGTGACGTGGCAGGTGATGTGGCAAGTGATGTGGCAGGTGATGTGACAAGTGGACAATCCACATCTTGTGGCAAGTGACGTGGCAGCTGACGTGGCAAGTGACGTGGCAAGTGGACAATCCAAAACTTGTGGCAGGTGACGTGGCAAGTGACGTGGCAGGTGACGTGGCAAGTGACGTGGCAAGTGGACAATCCACATCTCGTGGCAAGTGACGTGGCAGGTGATGTGGCAAGTGACGTGGCAAGTGGACAATCCACAACTTGTGGCAGGTGACGTGGCAGGTGATGTGGCAAGTGATGTGGCAGGTGATGTGACAAGTGGACAATCCACATCTTGTGGCAAGTGACGTGGCAGCTGACGTGGCAAGTGACGTGGCAAGTGGACAATCCAAAGCTTGTGGCAGGTGACGTGGCAAGTGACGTGGCAAGTGGACAATCCACAGCTTGTGGCAAGTGACATGGCAGGTGGCAAGTGATGAGGCAAGTGGACAATCCGCAACTTGTGACAGGTGACGTGGCATGTGATGTGGCAAGTGGACAATCCCCAACTTGTGGCAAGTGACGTGGCAAGTGGACAATCCAAAACTTGTGGCAGGTGACGTGGCAAGTGACGTGGCAGGTGATGTGGCAAGTCACGTGGCAAGTGGACAATCCACAACTTGTGGCAGGTGACGTGGCAGTTGGACAATCCACAACTTGTGGCAGATGACATGGCAAGTGACGTGGCAGGTGATGTGGCAAGTCACGTGGCAAGTGGACAATCCACAACTTGTGGCAGGTGCCGTGGCAAGTGACACGCTAAATACAAGTACACTGCAGCTCTCACAGCTGCTGCTACTCACTCTGGTCTCACAAAATTGCTGAAATAGTTAATTTTTGAGCTGGGGAGGGTCTATGATGTTAGCTTAACTAAACGCTTCTAGACGCAAATGCGGTAAAACGCGGTAAAACGTCGCTAAATCGCGGTAAAAATCGCGGCAAAACGCGCGTTTCTAAACGCCGGTTTCAACATGTGTCCAGCAGCGTTTGCATCTGCGTCTCGTGTGCATGAAGCCTTACAATAAAATCTCTAGGAAAAGTTCAGGACCACATTGGAAAAATTACATATACTGTAGCTATGACATAGATCAACTTTGTAAAATATGTATTAAGTTCAGCTTTAATTTTTTTTTACCCATTGGTGCTTGGAAACATAAACCACTGCTGTTAAACCAGGATCTGAGTAAAGTTGCATTGCTACATCACTAAAGGCCCCATGGACATTAGAAATCCATTTTTTGCCTGGATTGGGAAGCAATCTACTGGCAAGATGGAATAGATACTTCTTTTTAAGGCTTGTCATGGAGGAATAGCATTCAAACAGGTTAGAAACTCTTGTTTTATCACTACTTTGATAAAGATGGTGCCAGAAATGTCTACAGCTTACTCTCCTGTCCTCATCGCATCCCAAACTCTAAACCCTTGTACACACGGTCGGACATTCCGACGGAAAATGTCCGATTGGACCGTGTTGTCGGATAATCCGACTGTGTGTGTGCTCCATCGGACTGTTTCCGTCTGAATATCCGACGGACAAAGTTTTGAAGCTGGGCTATAAAACTTTCCGACAACATGATCCGATCGGACTTTGTCCGATTGTGTGTAGAGAATTCCAATCGGACAAAGTGCCACGCATGCTCAGATCCTAGACCAAAGCTATTGGCTACTAGCCTAAACGTAGTCCCGTCGTAACAAAATAACGTCATCACGTTACGTACGATCGGATTTTCTGACAACTTTGTCCGACCGTGTGTATACATAAGTTTTGGACAAAATCCGTTGGACAAAATGCGACGGATTTTTTTGTTGGAATGTCCAACCGTGTGTACAAGGGCTTAGAGCCCATTTTTTGTGTTAATATGCATTATGTTGAGAGTTAACGTCTGTTGCGTTATGGCAATTTATTTTCAACAAAAAAATAAAATAAAAAAATAAAAGTAGACGTGATCCATTTTCACCACACATTGCAGCACAATAAAATGCAAGTGCAATGGGGAGGATGTGTTAAGATGTCATTCAAAATTATTGGAACCTCACAGCACCAACACACAAAACAAAACTTTACTGTGAGTTGCATTGAGGCACATGTCATCGTGCGCAACTCGTGCACACGTTACTCTGTGCAAGAATGTGATTCAGCCCAAATAGTAGCCTAGTTTTTGTCTACAGAGAAGTGCATCCTTTTGCAGATGCCTTAAGCCGCGTACACACGGTCGGAGAATCCGTCGAAATGCGTCTTATCGGACCGTGTCGTCAGATAATCCAACTGTGTGTGGTATGCATCGGACTGATTCCGTCCAAATCTCCGTCCGACCCAATTTTCCAACATGTTAGAAATATTTCCCGACCAACTGGGCCGGTTGGACGTAATCCGATCATGTGTAGAGAATTTTGATCGGACCAAGTGCCAGGCATGCTCAGATCAAATTCCTACATCAAAGCTATTGGCTACTAGCCTGAATCTAGTCCCATCGTAACGAAATTACATCATCACGTTCTGAAAGATCGGATTTTTCGACAACTTAGTCCGACTGTGTGTATGCAACAGTTTCGGTCACAATCTGTCAGACTAAATCTGACGGACAAAATCCAACGGATTTGGTTGGCAGAATCTCCGACCGTGTGTACAGGGGCTTAGATTGTTTGTGTTCTGCTTCCAGATCTGACCACTCTCGAAGGTCCATGGTATCTTTGTTGAAAAGCTCCCTTATAATTTGGTTTACCCACTGCAATTATTAGTGTTTAAGAAGCACAGCCCAAAAGCTTCAGCAGAGCATACCATTTTAAAGTAAAGAATAAGCTCTAACTTATTAAAACAAAATGAGAAATAGTTGTTCATTAGCCAAGAGTGTAAAGTTTTTATGACTAAGAGCCCAATATGTCAATCTGTGCATTACACACAACATTTTCATATTCTAATGCCAGTTAGTAAATTAACTCAAGTAATGAAAACATTTACATTTTTATTTGTAATTTGCATTGCTTACTGTCAAAAGATTTAATGCCATAAAAATGTCATTTAAATGAGCAAAAATTAAGTATTTTCTGCAAGGCACATTGTTTGTAAAGTGGCACACTATCCAATTTCCCCTAATTCCCTTTGCGCTTATTAATTAGTTATTGCAAGCATTTCTCATGTACAGCAAGCAAACTTTTTTATGATTTGTATTATTTTGAGTCTTACTTTGCTTTGAAGTTTTATTAACCCACCTTCACTAGCACAAAGAACCATTTGATTAATGAGCTTTTTAACTGCTACAAGAAACACTTCCAGGCTAGCTGTTACTCAGCGTGGCTTTAGTGAATCTATTCAGTCACTGGTGGTCTTGTAAGTTTAGCACATTTTTCTTTATCTGCCTGGCCCTCTGGCCCACAGCTGTGCCTCCTGATGGCCTGATGGACTGGATCGCACACCCTGGGACACAAGCAGGGTGCATTCATTACTCATCGGTGACAATAACTGATCAAGTAAGATGTAGAACTCAATTTCACTAGAAAGACCTATAATGTGGGAGTCAGGAGGTTATCACTGAGGGACCTGCACCTTGCTCTCTTAGCCTTTCTTATCGAGAGCTTTACAGCTACACCTTGTATAGCTGAGAGCTGCAGATTTAGGCAGCAGATTAGCATACATCTTACTATGTGAGGATCATTTTAATTAAAATGTAAAACTGTATAAAGCTCATAAGGAATAATTAGAAATCAGTATCTTGCCTAAAATAATAGTGGCAAATGCAGAACAGCACCTTCATGGGCTGACTGGGCAAAATTGATAAGGAAACTGATTTCCAATGTTGTCTCTACATGATGCTGCTTTACATATAGTTAAATATTTGTACGGATAGGACTGTTCGGGCTGAAAATATTCAGGCATTCCTATACAGATTCTATAATTCTCTGGGTTTTATGTTCAAATCTCAGTGGTAAGCATAACCTGAAAAATAGCTTAAAATTACGTTTCAATTGCACAATATGTCTGAACCACATTTTTCTATCTGTTCAGATAAGAGTATTTTTTTTTTATGTTTCCCATAATGTGATAAACAACTTAAATTACATCTAAATCCTAAACTTCTTTATGTTGTAAAGAGTTAAAACCCCTGTCAGTTATGTTACTTATTCCTATTATTATTATTCCATCTGTGGACACAACAAGAAGTGAAAAGCAGGGCTTTTTTTTAACCACTTGTCTACAAGGCACTTTCACCCCCTTCCCTCCCATGCCAATTTAAAGCTTTCAGTGCTGTCACACTTTGAATGACAATTGCGCGGTCATGCTACTTTGTAACCATGTGAAGTTGTCAGTACATTTTGTAAATAAGTAATTTTTCTCCTTCACTGATGTGTACTGATGATGTGGCACTGATGGGCACTGATAGGCTGCACTGATGGGTACTGATGAGGCAGCACTTATGGGCACTGATTAGGTGGCACTGATGAGGAAGCACTAATATGCTGCACTTATGGGCACTGATATGTGGCACTGATGAAAACTGATAGGCGGCACTGGTGGGCACTGATAGGGGGCACTGGTGGGCACTGATAGGTGGCATTGATGGGCACTGATAGGCTGCACAGATAGGTGGCACTGATAGCCAGCACTGACTGGCATCACTAATGGGCACTGATTGGTGGCACACATGGGCACTGTTTACTGGCACTGGTGGGCACTGATTGCTGGCACTGTTGGTGATGTATTGTAATCAGGGCACTGATGATCAGTGCCCTGATTACATGGCTGGATGTCCCCTGTGAGGGGATGCCACTAATCGTCTCTCTTAGCCACACGCCCTATCAGTGTGAGGTGATGAGAACTGATTATCAATATTTCCGGCTGTGATTGGACACGACGTGTCAGCAATTGCCATGCTACGCGCACCTGCAGGCGCACGAGAGTGGCCATTCTGAGATGTCGTCATATGACGACAACCCAGAACAAGAGTCGCACCGCCCCTCCATCATTTGCCAGTGGGTGGGCGGCAACCAGTTAAGCAAGAACACAGAGGGACGCAGTTCCACAGCTTCGGCACTGAATGTATGTAATTGCAAGTGGTGCTGGAATGTGCTGCAGGGTCTGTTGATGCTGGCTGTGGAGGGGATCTATTTTTGCAGGGGGGTTTGTTGTTGCTGGTGGAGGATCTATTGTTGCTGGTGGATCAGTTGTTGCTGGGAGGGATCTACTGTTGAGGGAGGGGTCTATTGTTGCTGGTTGGTGGGAGACCTGTTGTTGCTGCAGGGGGTCTATTGTTAATGAGGGGGTATTTTGTTGCTTGAGGGATTTATTGTTGCTTGCTGCAGGGGATCTATTTTACTGTTTTTCTTATTGTTATTATTAACAATTTCCATACAAATTACTTAGTACCACAGATGTAGCATGCTTCTTTATACTCTAAAAGGGGTGGCTCTGGGAGGTTGGTAGGGAGTGGCACTAAGGAACGGTGCTTGGGGGTGGGTAGGGGCGAAGACAAGTGGTGACTTGAAAAGGAGGTGTTCTTGCACCTATTCTCTGAGAAAAAAAGCCCTGGTGAAAAGTAATCTCTGTTTTGACTTGAGATACACTTTATCAGCACAAGATGACACTACCATGTAATGTATTTAAGAATACTTTCCCAAGTTCAGTCATAAATGACAAGATAAGAGAAAAATCGTGGGAACCATCCACATTAAAGTGATATCATCAGTCTGATTGTTTACTTTTTTCACAACCAGCAACTGTGCATTCACAAATGGAAACAAAATCAGACACTATTTCGTGTCCCACCAACAGCAGTGGAGATCAACAAAAGTAATTTTGCACACACAGTCTACGCGCCCCGAGCGCGCAGCCTGTACATTCTACACCCTGTGTCTGGATGCTTGCTGAGCACTGCTGACGTCACTTCCGCTTCCACGTTCCACACCATGTACAACATGGACTAGCTGCTAAAACAACCAGGACTAACATCCTTACAGCAAAAGGACTGCCAGCGGAGCCTGCACCCTATCACCAACACACTCCAGGATTTTTTAACAATTGGTGGACATCACAACTTTATGAACCTGCAAATCAGTACGTTTTAAAAAACCAACATATATTTATGTGATAGAACTACTGGAGTTGGCACCTCCAAAATCCCCCCTCCTGTGTTTTTTTGCTTGTATACTGAGGTTATGGACACCTTCTGAGGATGGCAGCCTTCTCACCTGCAAATAAATAGTGACTGACTTTAATGAGCCATTTAAGCTCATATTGCACCATCCTAATAAGACATTACAAAAACTGGAGTGCCGGAATCCCTTCCTTTGCATATACAAAAACTGCAGCAGATTCGCACCAGGTGTGACCTGTCGTACTATATGTAAACTGTCAGTAGCCTGCTCACATCCCTCTTTTTGCCCATTAAATGATTACACTACACAAGCAGAGCATGCAGGGTTAACAACCTTCCTCCTCCCTCCAGCTCTGAGGTGAGCAGGGGTAGAAAAGGGCAGAAATATCCTCTCCTGTTCTCTGTGCTGTATCTGTCAAACACAGGAGAAATGATCACTTCTAATTAATAAAGGTGCTTGTGCCCTATTTGTTAGTTGAAGCAGCTTCTGTTTCATTTTTAGTGTTTAAAAGAGTTATGAAATAAATGTACTTCACTATTTGTTAACTCCTTCCATAATCGGTAACTCTTAGCATACTAATGTCACACTGTGTTCTCATTTGTTTTAGGTTAACGTCCCTGGCAGTTTTCCCGAGTGTGGTTCATGGTTAAATTTCAGCACCATTAGCGGTAGCCCCCGAGCCACACTCAGAATTGCATTGCAGGATCCTGCTGCAGTATACTTACCTTGTCCTCAGGATCATGCGACGTCCCACTGTGGTGTCTGCGGGCTCTGTCCTCTGTCCCGATGCCTCGCTGTGGCGGGCTCCATTCCCTGGGAGAGTTGTGACGCATGGGGTTGGAGCCCACCAGCAAATTCAAAAAAGTGAAAAATCATAATACATACAGTACACTGTAATCTTACCGATTACATTACTGTATGAAATTATTTCACATCCCTTTTGTCCCCAGTACTTTGTCCAATGCCCTACATTCAGTTTTATATGATCTATACTGTTCTTTCTGCCTGGAAACTGGAGATTGTCCATAGCAACAAAAAAGTGTCCCGTTACGTCAAAAGTCGTTTTAAACCAGCTAGAAAACAGCGATAGTAAATTAGAACACTTGCAGAACTGAGCAATAGTGAATTGTGGGAAAATAAATTTTATTATTATTATATTATTATTTTTTATAAGTATTTATATTTATTTATTATTTATAATTTATGATTTTGTATTTCAAACTTCATCATATCCGGGATATCTACTAGACTGTTGTTTGGACAGATTTAAGTGTGTTAATGCTAAGAATTACAGGCCTACAATATAAAACGCCAAATTTCTATGCAAAATTATTGTATTACTTTGAGATGCAAAAATCTGACATAATCATACCGCCAGGGAGGCTACCCTCCCTGGTGGTATGATTATGTCTGATTTGTGATCGTCAAAGTAGTACATTGTTTTGCTCGGAAATTTGTTGTTCTATATTGTAGGCCTGTAATTCTTAGGAATAACTCACTTAACCACATCAGCCCCTTAGATTTTACCCCCTTCCTGACAGAGCACTTTTTACAATTTGGCACTACGTCGCTTTAACCTCCCTGACGGTATGATTATTTCAGATTTTTGATGCTTAACCACTTCAATACCGGGCCTATTCTGGCACTCCTCTCCTACACGTAAAAATCATAATTTGTTAGTTAGAAAATTACTCAGAACCCCTAAACATTGTATTTTTTTTTTTTAGCAGACACCCTAGGGAATAAAATGGCGGTCATTGCAACTTTTTATCTCGCACAGTATTTGCACAACAATTTTTCAAACGCATTTTTTTGGGGAAAAAATGTTTCATGATTTCAAAAAGAACAAAACAGTAAAGTTAGCTAAATTTTTTTCTATAACCTGAAAGATGATGTTATGCCGAGTAAATAGATACCTAACATGTCACGCTTTAAAATTACGCACACTCATGGAATGACGCCAAACTTCAGTACTTAAAAATCTCCATAGGCAACGCTTTAAATTTTTTTACAGGTTACATATTGAGAGTTACAGAGGAGGTCTAGAGCTAGAATTGTTGCTTGCGCTCTAACGCACGTGGCGATACCTCACATGTGTAGTTTGAATGGCGGAAAGGGAACTAACGTGTGCATTCGCTTATGAGCGCGAGCTACTGGGGACAGGGGCATTTTAAAAAACAAATTGTTTTATTTTATTTTTTATTTTTACTTTATTTTTACTATTTTTTTTGATCACTTTTATTCCTATTACAAGGAATGTAAACATACCTTGTAATGGGAATCATTCATGACAGGTCCTCTTTATGGAGAGATGGGGGGTCAATAAGACCCCACATCTCTCCTCCAGGCTGGAAGGCATGAGATTGTGAAAAAAAATTCACTCATCCCATGCTGACAGCCGCGATCGCGGCTTTGTTTACTTCCGGGAACCTCCGATGGTCACCAGAAATCTCTATCGTCATCATCCAGCGCCGGGCGATTCTTTCTCCAGGTCCCCGACGGCACGGGAGAGCCCGGAGAAGCACCATTCAGTGTTTTTGATTTGATTACATTATTGAATAATTTGTATTATTATTATATTATTATTTGTTATAATTATTTATAGTTATTTATTATATTTTAATTTATGATTTTGTTTTTCAAATTTTATCATACCCGGGACATCTACTAGACTCTGCTTTGGACAGATTTAATTGAGTTATTCCTAAGATTTACAGGCCTACAATATAAAACGCCAAATTTCCATGCAAAATAATTGTACCGCTTTAACCACTTCCCGCCCACAGCCGTCATATGACATCCTGGACTTTCAGTGGAAATATCTGAATGATGCTAGCAGCCACAGGCATCATTCAGATATCTTTGTTTTCAGCCAGCGATTCTGTGCACCATAAGAATGATCCCCAATATCTTTTACTTTTTGTTATAATAAATATCCCACATTTAAAAAAAAAAAAATGTTTTCCTCAGTTTAGGCCAATATGTATTCTTCTACATATTCTTGGTAAACAAAAATCGTAATAAGCGTATATTGATTGGTTTGCACAAAAGTTATAGCATCTACAAAATAGGGTATAGATTTATGGCATTTCTATTATTATTTATTTTTTTACTAGTAATGGCAGCGATCTGTGATTTTTATCGGGACTGCGATATTGCGGCGGACAGATCGGACACTTTTGACACATTTTGCACAGATTACTGTATACATGTCACTGGCAGGGAAGGGTTTACTATAAATATTTATAACAAATAATAATATAATATGTATAATAATCAATTTTATTCAACAATGTAATGAAATCAAAAATACTGAAATTTGTCCAAACAAGGGTACAATATTACTAGTCACTGTAAAACTAGACACTGCATATTAGTTTAGTAAACATTCCAGGTATGATACATTTTGAAACATGGGACTGCACAAAGTCCGACGTCACAATCAGGACAATGGAACCTGGTTTCCTTTCGGATTTTCTTTCCACTGTCATCTTGCTTCAAGCAACAAACCATGCACATCCTTGTAGGTGCTGAATTTTTTTTTGGGTGGGATTTAGTCCATGAAGTGATGACCAGTCAGGCATTCTGGGTTGACAACGCCAACATCATGACGTCTAACTCTATTCACAGCCATTGATGGTGTTTGGTGGTTCACAAAGATCCATTTGGCAACTTTCCAAATTAAGTCAGAGTGAATCACAGGCTTGTCACTCTTTTTTTTGAGCAGAATGTAGGCATTCCACAAGCATTGCTCAAGAAGATGCCTGAAGATCTTCTTGTAGTACTTCTTTTGCTGTTTCCTCATTGCTGGGTAGAATGTAATTGCTTGGTCTGCTCTGTTGACACCTCCCATGGTGTTATTGTAGTCTATCACTACTTGTGGCTTCATGATTCCTTCCCACCTTTCGTGCGTACTATAAAAGTGGAGGTATTATGAACTGTACTCATTAGGCACACATCTTTCTTGTCACGCCATCACAGTGCCATCATTTTGCCTTTCTCCCAGGCAACCATTTTGCCAGTCTTCAGCTTCTTATTGCCAAACATTGGCGGCATGTGGCACCAGTTAGCCCTAACAGTTGCATACAGTGGTGTACCTAGGGTATGGCAGCCATGGCAAGTGCCATGTGTGCCATGGGGGGGGGGGGGGGGGCGGCAAAAAAGCCGGCCCCGCACAAAAAATGTAGTCTATCTGACCGATCCCCACGGTTCTCTCACTGCCGCCTCCCGCAATTCCCGGCGCCGCGACTGGCTTGCTGGAGCGCGGCGCCGGCACAGTACAATTGTGACAGGTGCCCGGGCGTCCCCCATAACGGCCGATCACTTGGTTCTGGTCACCTACATTCCCCTAGTGTGACTGGCGGAGGCGGAGCCTAATGCTCCACCTACCATCCTCTACGTAGTGGCTTCAGCTTCTCTGGAGGTCTCCAGAGGTCTCTGTGTGATGTGCTGATGCCGGTGCTGTGACCTGTAGGGAAGGAAAACATGGAGGCTGGAGACCAGGCATCAGTAGGTAGAAGGGAAAGCATTGGAAACCCCCCCCCCCAAGCAGCAGCAGCAGGTACTATTACAGCAGCACAATCTTGATCTTTATGTGTGCTGATGTTACTGTATTTATGGGTGCAGATGTTACCACATTTATTTATGGGTGCTGATGTTACCGCATTTATTTATGGGTGCTGATGTTACTGTATTTATGGGTGCTGATGTTACCACATTTTTTTATGGGTGCTGATGTTACCGCATTTTTTTATGGGTGCTGATGTTACTGCATTTATGGGGGCTGATGTTACTGTATTTATGGGTGCTGATGTTACCGCATTTATGGGTGCTGATGTTACCATATTTATGGGTGCTGATGTTACCGCATTTATGGGTGTTGATGTTACTGTATTTATGGGTGCTGATGTTACCGGATTTATGGGGGCTGATGTTACTGTATTTATGGGTGCTGATATTACTGTATTTATGGGTGCTGATGTTACCGCATTTATAGGGGATGATGTTACTGTATTTATGGGGGCTGATGTTACTGTATTTATGGGTGCTGATGTTACCGCATTTATAGGGGATGATGTTACTGTATTTATGGGGGCTGATGTTACTGTATTTATGGGTGCTGATGTTACCGCATTTATGGGGGCTGATGTTACTGTATTTATGGGTGCTGATATTACTGTATTTATGGGTGCTGATGTTACCGCATTTATAGGGGATGATGTTACTGTATTTATGGGTGCTGATGTTACCGCATTTTTTATGGGTGCTGATGTTATCGTATTTATGGGTGCTGATGTTACCGCATTTATGGGTGTTGATGTTACTGCATTTATGGGGGCTGATGTTACCGTATTTATGGGTGCTGATTTTACTGCATTTATGGGTGCTGATGTTACCATATTTATGGGTGCTGATGTTACTGCATTTATGGGTGTTGATGTTACTGTATTTATGGGTGCTGATGTTACTGCATTTATGGGGGCTGATGTTACTGCATTTATGGGTGCTGATGTTACCATATTTATGGGTGCTGATGTTACAGCATTTATGGGTGTTGATGTTACTGTATTTATGGGTGCTGATGTTACCACATTTATGGGGGCTGATGTTACTGTATTTATGGGTGCTGATGTTACCGCATTTATAGGGGCTGATGTTACTGTATTTATGGGTGCTGATGTTACCGCATTTATGGGTGCTGATGTCACCGCATTTATAGGTGCTGATGTTACCGTATTTATGGGTGCTGATGTTACTGCATTTATGGGGGCTAATGTTACTGCATTTATAGGGGCTGATGTTACTGTATTTATGGGTGCTGATGTTACCGCATTTATGGGTGCTGATGTTACAATATTTATGGGTGCTGATGTTACCGCATTTATGGGGGCTGATGTTACTGTATTTATGGGTGCTGATGTTACCGCATTTATAGGGGCTGATGTTACTGTACTTATGGGTGCTGATGTTACGCATTTTTTTATGGGTGCTGATGTTATCGTATTTATGGGTGCTGATGTTACCGCATTTATGGGTGCTGATGTTACCGCATTTATGGGTGCTGATGTTATCGTATTTATGGGTGCTGATGTTACCGCATTTATGGGTGTTGATGTTACTGCATTTATGGGGGCTGATGTTACCGTATTTATGGGTGCTGATTTTACTGCATTTATGGGTGCTGATGTTACCATATTTATGGGTGCTGATGTTACTGCATTTATGGGTGTTGATGTTACTGTATTTATGGGTGCTGATGTTACTGCATTTATGGGGGCTGATGTTACTGCATTTATGGGTGCTGATGTTACCATATTTATGGGTTCTGATGTTACAGCATTTATGGGTGTTGATGTTACTGTATTTATGGGTGCTGATGTTACCACATTTATGGGGGCTGATGTTACTGTATTTATGGGTGCTGATGTTACCGCATTTATAGGGGCTGATGTTACTGTATTTATGGGTGCTGATGTTACCGCATTTATGGGTGCTGATGTCACCGCATTTATAGGTGCTGATGTTACAATATTTATGGGTGCTGATGTTACCGCATTTATGGGGGCTGATGTTACTGTATTTATGGGTGCTGATGTTACCGCATTTATAGGGGCTGATGTTACTGTATTTATGGGTGCTGATGTTACCGCATTTATGGGTGCTGATGTCACCGCATTTATGGGTGCTGATGTTACAATATTTATGGGTGCTGATGTTACCGCATTTATGGGGGCTGATGTTACTGTATTTATGGGTGCTGATGTTACCGCATTTATAGGGGCTGATGTTACTGTACTTATGGGTGCTGATGTTACGCATTTTTTTATGGGTGCTGATGTTATCGTATTTATGGGTGCTGATGTTACCGCATTTATGGGTGCTGATGTTACCGCATTTATGGGTGCTGATGTTACCGCATTTATGGGTACTGATGTTACTGTATTTATGGGTGCTGATGTTACTGCATTTATGGGGGCTGATGTTACCGCATTTATAGGGGCTGATGTTACCGCATTTATGGGGGCTGATGTTACCGCATTTATGGGGTAACATGAATTATAATTTTGTTAACTGTTTTTTTTTTTTGTTAAGGTTATCTGAAAGATGGGTTTTAAATGTTTTGACAGTGGCGCAGTTTTAGTTCTTGCCATGGGTGCCATTTTCACTAGTTCATCTGTTTTGTTTTGCAGAAAAAATTTCAGGAGACGTGTAAAAGTTGTCGGTTGTTACGCAATAGCCCTGATTTAGCAATGGCTCAATGAGTGAAAGAACGGAAGATGTTGCCATGCCATAGTTGATGTATTTTGGATTGAATTTTGTTCCTTTTCCATTGTATATGACTAAATTCCAAATGTAGCCAGTTGACGATTCGCATAGCATGAAGGCTGATATCTCTTTCTGGCACATAGCTCCATTGGAAATTTGTTTATAATCATTTGAGATACTTCCCAAATTTTCTTGTGTGCAAGGATAAGTAGTTTCATCAAATTCTTTGTTGTTTTCTAAGTGTAAATATTTCATGATCAGGGAAAATCTGTACTCTGACATGACCTTGTCAAAGAATGGAGTGGAAAGTAATTTGTTAGTTGTCCAATTCTGCAGAGGCTTCCTCACCACTCCCTGAAATATTATTACTCTCAGAGATGTCCAAATGTCATCTTTGGCCACTGGTTCCCATTTTCTTCTTCTTGGAAACTTCCAATGCGTAGTTGATAGTTGTTGCTCTTGGTACCAGTTTGTCTCAGTAACTATTTTTTCACTAACCTCATCGGTCAGAAATAGTTGTAAGTATGCCAAGGGGTTGTCTTCTTCAACATCTACTTTCATACCAGATGCTCCAGTAAATGGGAATCTTGGGGGAGCTGCGTGATCCGTACAATAGAGCACCAAGTTCACTCATCACTGAGCTGAGTCGCAGAATTGTCGCTGACGTCACTTTCAGTGTCTGATGACGAATTCCCCCATGAATCACTATTGCTCAAATCTGCAAGTGATTCTAATTCTATCACTGTTTTCAAGCTGGTCATAAACTGCTTTTGATGTAGAGGGATGCTTTTTGGATGCCATGGATGTTCTCAAGTTTCCAGGCAGAAAGAATGGCATAAAGAATGGTAAAACTGCAGGCAGGGCACTGGACAAAGCACTAAAGGGAGAAAACTGAGGTCAAATGATTTGATACAGTAATGTAATCCTAAAATATTACAATGTATTGTATGCGTGTTGTGTTTTGTACTTTTTGAATTTGCCCCCATGCATTGCGACGCTCCCAGGGAACGAAACACAGAAGAGTGATGCATCGGGCGGAGGATCCGGCCAGGGGACACAGAGGGAGTACATTGCAGGATCCTAGGGATAAGGTAAGTACCTGTACCTGGATACTGCAATGCAGTCCTGAGTGTGGGTATGGTTTACCACTATTGGTACTAAAAATTAACCCCGAGCCACACTCAGGAATACTGCCAGGGAGGTTAAATCAGAGACTCCATGTACACAGGTATGCATTATTCATAAATACAGCATGACAATTCATCTTGGGGAAGTAATACTTTCTAACTCGTGTGAGGTTCTCCATCTATCTCTATAGGCAAGCAGAGATGTCAAGTATGCTCAATACAGCTTACGTAAAAGGACACTGTTGCACAGTGGTACTAAACTGTGAGACAAGTAATTGGGGCATTATGATAGACTCAAATATGTATAATGTGCTTTCTGTGTGAAAATCTGACAATATAAGATATGACCAAATTATTAATTATTATTATTATTATATACCAAAAACATTGCGCTAGCCAATATACAAATATGTGCAAAACAAATAATAATATATAATATAAATGAATGTGTTGCTGCTAGAGGCTGTCATGTGCTTCCACATCAAAAATATATAATGCAATCAAGTGCTGCACAGCAAAATCATACAAAAAGCTTGTATATGTACAAAGAAATGATGTACAATATCTCACAAAAGTGAGTACACCTCTCACATTTTTTAAAATATTTTATTATACATTTTCATGTGACAACACTGAAGAAATGACACTTTGCTACAATGTAAAGTAGTGAGTGTACAGCTTGTTAACAGTGTAAATTTGTTGTGCCCTCAAAATAACTCTGGCAACAAAAGTGAGTACACCCCTAAGTGAAATTGTCCAAATTGGGCCCAATTAGCCATTTTCCCTCCCCTGTGTCATGTCATACTGGTCACTGGAAGTTCAACATGGTACCTCATGGCAAAGAACTCTCTGAGGATCTGAAAAAAAAGAAAAAGAAAAAGTGAGGGGTGTACTCACTTTTGTGAGATGCTGTATATATATATATATATATATATATATATATATATATATATATATATACACAAAGAAGAAAATATACAATATAAACAAAGAATGATAAATCTAATGGAAACGTGACCCACTAGAAAAAGTTAAAAAAAAAAGTCCTTTAAATTCTTATTTCACTCTTGATGTGAATATTTCAATTGACATGCTGCAAACAAAATGTCCACATAATATGTGTATCATCTGTGATTCAACATGAAGATATCCTCATGCTGAACCGCAATGTACCACCATCTTTCAATGCTGTCGCTTACATCAGACATTAACCCACATTAAAGTAAGGTCAAATCAAGCATTCCCAGCCTGGGACATAACCATTCCGCTCTTCACCAGAAAAGACAACTCCAGCTTTATCACCACTCGATAACACAGTGTAATATATCAAAACATGTAACATTTATTAGAACATAAAAGAATACTACTCACAATAAAAGTGCACAAAATCAGTTGCCCCCTTAAGGATAAATATCCATCCAACAAAATGAATGTAAGATGGCCAGCCTCAGACTTCTAGCAGTTTATGGGCTACGTGATGTGATTATTTCCCATCATTAGTATAAATAAAATAATGGTGCCCCATCATTGGTGTTAGTCTCCCCCCTCCCCCATCATATTTCTTAGTGGATAGAATGTCGCCCTATTAATGTGAAAGGAATAATGGCTTATCGTTCATATCAATGGGATGAATAGTGCCCATTGTTGATGTAAGTTCTAAAGCCTGGTATACACTGATGTTTTTTTTCATTCATCCCATCGATCTAAATGAAAAAAGAACTGAGGAGCCTTCTGTACTAACAATGTGACATTAGTACAGCAATTTCCCTGCTGAGCTATTGGACTGCGCCCCCTGCCAGAACACACCAGCCAATGTTTGCAGCCATGACTTGAGCACTAGCACTAGCACGAGCACTAATCGGATGCCGATCGGCTGTTGTTTTTACAGCATTCCCATTCAACAGAAGAGGGACGTTCAGCCACCATCTTTTGGACAGGGCGAATATCGAAACCGGTTTCTTTTGCACCAGCTGAAATGGGCCAATATTTGACCCATGCGTACCAGGCTTGAAGGGGTTGTAAAGTAAACATTTTTATTTTTTTAAAATAACAAACATGTCATACTTACCTCCAATGTGCAGCTCGTTTTGCACAGAGTGGCCCCGAACCTGCTCTTCTGGGGTCCCTCGGCGGCTGTCTCTGCTTCCTCCCGCAGGTGCTTCTCACGTTAATGCGAGCTCCCTCGCATTGGTGAGAAGCACTGCGGGCGCGCTCCCGTGATACAGCCGGCGGCTATAGCCGCTCGCTGTATCACAAGGCCCCGCCCCCCGGCGCGCTGCGTCATTGGATGTGATTGACAGCAGCGCGAGCCAATGGCTGCGCTGCTTTCAATCCATCCACTCCAGCCAATCAGCGGCCAGGCTGAGCGGCGAAGAGGACGGCGGGGGCGAGCGCGGGATTTTCGAGGGGTCAGGTAAGTAAAACGGGGGGACTGGGGGCGCCAGCAGTGTGAGATGTTTTTTCACCTTAATGCATAGAATGCATTAAGGTGAAAAAACATTTACCTTTACAACCCCTTTAAGTGTAAAGTGGAAGTAAAATGTACTCATAATTGGTGCCAGTAGAATTTCAGGGGCTACTAACTTTTTAACATGCTTTAAGTCCCTCCCTGTTTTCTTACTGGCTAACTTCATCCAACAGTGTGTAAGTATTTTGCAAGGGTCTGGTTATGGCAAGCAGCTGGCTCTAGCTTGAGGACTGTTGAGATACAGCCTGTTTGGTTCACAGTGAGGCTCACTCTGTGAGTTCTTGTGTGCATGAGATTATAAAAAAAATTTAAAGAAAGATTTCATATAGCAGTACTATTAGTATCTACAAATGCAAAAACATATTTTTAATGAAAACATACTGTTGCTGGATTAGAAGGCTTGGCTACTTCTTCTTTGGAGTTTAACATAACCTGTTATTATACTGAACCCAAAGCCACATAGGTTACTGTCACATTGCACAGATAAAAGGATGGAATAAAGTTTTTTAGACCAATCATGATCTATCACAGATGTGACAATATATGGAACTGAGTTGGCATCTATTCCTTCTGATGATGCCAATGATGTGGCTTTATTCTTATTGTTGCTACCAAGGATGTGGAGCTAATACTTCCACTAACACAAATGATGCAGTACTATTCCTTCCACTGACACCAAGGATGGGACACCAACCCCCCCCCCCCCCCCCCCCCCCTCTGAAACCAAACAAAGTATTCCCATATACAAAAAATAAATGATCAGCTGATAAATAAGAATTATTCATTTCTGTGGCAATGTAAGTAAAGCCATCAGATATGTGTGAGATTCAAACATATATAAAATCAAAATTATAAAATGAAAATGATCAAATGATGGTAGTGTAAAGATTACTAAAGCTGTATATTTTATTTTTATTTTGAAGTTTTGAATGCTACTTTCTAAAAAAGTTTTCTAGAAACTGTGACTGTGAGACAGCAGTTATTAAAGCAGAACTAAATCAGGATTTAAAATATATACTGTAGCTTTCCCATCATTATATAGGGTGGCTGCATTTTTTCCCACTTTTCATACTCTGCAAGTACAGAAAGTACCTATTGATCTTGCCAGAATGCAACGTCTTTTAATTCCTGTGAGCTAAACCGGCAGAACAAAAATTCTATAAACTAATAATTCTATAAACTCCCATGTTATGTATTCCTGTTCTAGAGTGACAGTCATTACTCCCTTGATACATTATAGGAGAGAGTGCGGAATGTGCATGAATACTACATGAACATAGAGGTCCAAAAATAAAAAAATGTTTGCCACCTCATCTAAGGATGAGGTAAACACAACCCCCCCCCCGGTTCGGTTCGCACCAGAACTTGCAAACAGGCAAAAAATTCAGACGAACACCATTAAAGTCTATGGGACACGAACATGAAAAATGAAAAGTGCTAATTTTAAAGGCTTATATGCAAGTTATTGTCATAAAAAATGTTTGGGGACCCGGGTCCTGCCCCAGGGGACATGTATCAATGCAAAATCAAGTGCAAACATTTTTTTTAAAAGCTGACTTTTTTTGAGAGTAGTGATTTTAAAAATGCTTAAAGTGAAACAATAAAAATGAAATATTCCTTTAAATATCATGCCTGGGAGGTGTCTATACTATGCCTGTAAAGTGGCGCAGTTTTCCCGTGTTTAGAACAGTATCACATCAAAATAACATTTCTAAAGGAAAAAAGGTAATTTAACCACTAGGCGTCTGCGGTATAGCTGAAAGACGGCTACAGTGCGGCGCCCAATTGCCGGGAGGGCGTCCCTGGACATCCTCCTGTTTACTTCACTCGATCTGAGTGTCCAATGAGAGATGATCTCATATGTAAACATATGAGATCATCTCTCATTGCCGGCTCTCAGAGACAGCGTGTGAGGAGGGAGAGCGACCTGCTGCAGCATGAGTGAAACCCCCCCCCCCCACAAAACACAGTGCCCACAGTACCTGTCAGTGCCATCTGTTATCAGTGTCACATGTCATCAGTGCCACGTATCAGTGCATCTGTCATCAGTGTCATGTGTCATCAGTGTCACGTATTAATGCCATATGTCATCAGTGCCATGTATTAGTGCCATCTGTCATCAGTGCCACATATTAGTACCATCTGTCATCAGTGCCACATGTCATCAGTGCCACATATTAGTGGCATCTGTCATCAGTGTCACGTGTCATCAGTGTCACGTATTTGTGCCATCTGTCATCAGTGTCATGTGCCATCAGTGCCACATATCAGTGCCATCTGTCATCAGTGCCACGTCGGTGTCATGTGTCATTGTCCTGGTGCTCCAGGGCCTTCAAAAGTGTAATAGGTAGTCAACAAGTTAGATGTGTAATTTATGTTCCTAGAACAGGTGATGGTGCTCCCTGCATGCTGGGCCTCTCTGTGTGGCCAGGCTGTGAAAAAGTCCCACACATGTGGTATCGTAATACTCAGGAGGAGTAGCAGAATGTATTTTGGGGTGTCATTTGTGCTATACACATGCCATGTGAGAGAAATAACCTATTACATTGACAATTTTGTGGGAAAAAAAATCTTCATCTTGCAAAGAATTGTAAGAAAAAAATGACAACATCAAAAACTTCACCATGCATCTTACTAAATACCTTGGAATGTCTACTTTCAAAAAAGGGGTCATTTGGAAGGTATTTGTACTTTCCTGGCTTGTTCGGGTCGCAAGAAATGAGGCCACCAGTACATCAGATGTGATCAATTTTTTGTGATTTCAACCACAGCTTGTAGACTCTCTAACTTTCACAAAGACCAAATAATATCCACTAATTTGGGTTATTTTTTACCAAAGATATGTAGCAGTATAAATTGTGGCCAAAATGTATGAAGAAAAATGTATAATTTGCTAAATTTTAACACAAAAACTAAGAAAAATTAGTTTTTTTTTCAAAAAATTTGAAATTTGTATTGCAAAAAATAAAAAATCCAGAGGTGATCAAATACCACCAAAAGAAAGCTCTATTTGTATGGAAAAAAATACAAAAAAGTCATTTGGGTATGGTATTACATGACTGAGTAATTGTCATTCAAATTGTGAGAGCACTGAAAGCTGAAAATTGGTCTGGTCACGAGGGGGATTTAAGTGCCCAGTAGGCAAGTGGTTGAAACTGATCGTGGCTGTAATGGATTGTCGGGTCTCGGCAATATATATATATATAAAATACCTTCAGACCTGGTATGGATATTAAGGGGAACCCTTAGTGTCCCATAGACTTTAATGGGGTTCCGCAGCTTTAAATTTTGCCGTGAACACCGCATAATGTTCGTGGTTCGCCGAATGTCCGAACAACCAAAGTTATGCTCAGGCCGAAAAGTTTGCCAAAACCTACTAAGGACTAGTAATCTGCAATATATAAAAGCTTGTTTTTGGGTTTACATTAACTACACAGTAAATTATCACAGGAACTACTGCTATATGTTGCATTTTTTTAATTATGGCCAGTGCTTCATAGACGTATTTTAACAGATACAGCCTCAGACTGCATTCTGGCAGGTCTCCAGGCTGTTTGTATATCTCAGGATATGACTCACCTTCCTATTACATGTGTAAAACCTCAAACAAACTGTTTCATCAGAGTTTGAAGGGATCTTGTGCTAACTATATAGGAGCTGCCATTGCTGAACTGATTTTTTTTTTCAATATGTGGACTTCAAGGCTGTCATCTGGTTTCTTGGCTTCACTAGCATGCCAGTCACTAATTCAGAACAAGCAAGTTACAAGTTAGGTGTGAAGCCTGCACCTTCAAGAATCAGTTCAGTCAGGGCCTTCTTTAATTTTGATTGGGCCCTGGGCAAACATTTTCTTGGGCCCCCCCCCCTCCATTCTGAGACATACAAAAAATAGCAGGTAGACTCAAAATCAGTTTACTGCAGCAGATCACGCAGTGATTGCAATTGTTTGCCAGAGGTTACAGCCTATCCTTACTGCTCGCTGGCTGGTTGCTAGAGGTTACATCACATAATTTCTGCTTGCCGATTGGTTGCTAGAGGTTAATGCACATCATTACCGCTTACTGATTGGCTGTTAGAGATTAAAGCAGATCACTACTGTTCGCTGATTGGTTTCTACAAGTTAATGCACATCATTACCTCTCACTGAATAATTGAGCAAGTAAAGGGGCACATTAATACACATACTACAGGAGAGTGTCAGAGAGTGCAGACATACTACAGGAGAGGTTCAGAGACTGCAGACATACTGCAGGAGATTACCAAAGACTGGGGACATACTGCAGGAGACAATCAGAGACTGCGGACATACTACAGGAGACAATCAGAGACTGCGGACATACGAAAGGAGACAATCAAAGACTGCGGACATACTGCAGGAGACAATCAGAGACTGCGGACATACTGCAGGAGACAATCAGAGACTGCGGACATACTACAGGAGACAATCAGAGACTGCGGACATAGGGCAGGAGACAATCAGAGACTGCAGACATACTACAGGAGATTACCAAAGACTGGGGACATACTGCATTAGACAATCAGAGACTGCGGACATACTACAGGAGACAATCAGAGACTGCGGACATACTACAGGAGACAATCAAAGACTGCGGACATACTGCAGGAGACAATCAGAGACTGCGGACATACTGCAGGAGACAATCAGAGACTGCGGACATACTGCAGGAGACAATCAGAGATTGCGGACATACTACAGGAGACAATCAGAGACTGCGGACATAGGGCAGGAGACAATCAGAGACTGCAGACATACTACAGGAGACAATCAAAGACTGCAGACATACTGCAGGAGACAATAAGAGACTGCAGACATACTGCAGGAGACAATCAGAGACTGCAGACATACTGCAGGAGACAATCAGAGACTTCGGACATACTGCAGGAGACAATCAGAGACTGCGGACATACTGCAGGAGACAATCAGAGACTGCGGACATACTGCAGGAGACAATCAAAGACTGCGGACATACTGCAGGAGACAATCAGAGACTGCAGACATACTGCAGGAGACAATCAGAGAATGCGGACATACTGCAGGAGACAATAAGAAACTGCGGACATACTGCAGGAGACAATCAGAGACTGCGGACATACTGCAGGAGACAATCAGAGACTGCAGACATACCGCAGGAGACAATCAAAGACTGCGGACATACTGCAGGAGACAATAAGAGGCTGCGGATATACTGCAGGAGACAATCAGAGACTGCAGACATACTGCAGGAGACAATCAGAGACTGCGGACATACTGCAGGAGACAATCAAAGACTGCGGACATACTGCAGGAGACAATCAAAGACTGCAGACATACTGCAGGAGACAATCAGAGACTGCGGACATACTGCAGGAGACAATCAGAGACTGCGGACATACTGCAGGAGACAATCAGAGATTGCGGACATACGGCAGGAGACAATTAGAGACTGCGGACATGCTGCAGGAGACAATCAAAGACTGCGGACATGCTACAGGTGATGGCCAGAGAACTTTTAGCAACACACAGCTTGACAGTTGAATAACACAGCTCAGGGTTTAAGCAGTCAGGCATTTTATGGGTGCAAGGACATACCTGGGCAGCCAAACTCACTACATACATTTAGAGGTATGTGGGCGAGGCTTCCATTCTCTGATCTCACTACAACAGCCGGGAGCTCCACTGATGCTTTATAGGGGGGCCCCATTACCCGTGAATTGGTGCCCCGATGAAGGTATTGCAGAGTGCACAGAGGACACGGGAGGCTGTATTCCCGCGCTAGCCAGCTGAGAGGGGGTGGGACCGGGAGCTCCACTGACGCTCTGACCCCGCCCCTGTGCAGCCTGTATGCTCGGAACAGAGCGGCTGTAGTGAGAGCCAGTGATCGGAGTGGGAGCATCAGTGGAGCTACCGGACCTCTGTATTCCCCAGCCAGTATAGAGGGGGCGGGGCCGGGAGCTCCACTGACGCTCCCACTCCGATCACTGGCTCTCACTACAGCCTCTCTGTTCCGAGCATGCAGGCTGCACGGGGCAGGGTCAGAGCGTCAGTGGAGCTCCCGGCCCCGCCCCCTCTCAGCTGGCTAGCACGGGAATACAGCCTCCCGTGTTCTCTGCGCACTCTGCAAAACCTTCATTGGGGCCCCAATTCGTGGGTAGCAGTGCGGGCCCCCCTACAAACATTGGGCCCAGGGCAGGTGCCCCATTTGCCCTGCGCTAAAGACGGCCCTGAGTTCAGTATTGATATTCTCCCTATATCTCGAAGCACTTAATAGACAACTTTGGAAAACCCTCAAAATTCTACAATACATATGGATAGTGAATATCTGTTTGATATAATCTTGTGAATGAAAGAACAATGTTCAACAAATTAGACATATGCATGTAATAGGAAATTAAACCTGTTTAAGACAAAGAAAATAAATTAGCTAAAGCATTTCCATGTGGCAGTTAAAGTATAACTAAAGGCAAAACCTTTTTTCTAGGTTTAGGGATTGGTGCAGGGATAGAACTACTGTCGGAGTGGGGCGTGGTTTGACCTCAAAGGAAGATGGACACCTGAGAGACGAGCTGCCGCTGCTGTCCATTCTCTCTGCTCTAAAGGAAGCCTCACACCGCTCTGCCAGCCGCAGAAACATGCGGAACTCCTCCGCCCAACGCTACCGCTCTCCACGCAGACAAGAGAGCGGTTTGAGCTAAAATATCCCAGAGCTGTTCCGGACCCAGAGAAGCAATATGGCAGATTCCTGCCAGGGTCCGTCACAGGACACAGCTCCATTGATGCTCGGTGCGCCTCCTATCCTCCCCACACCAGAGCCAGGGGATCAAACCACCCATTACCAGCAACACCCTAGCCTCTTCGATCTTAGAGTGGTGGCGGTGGACATTAAAGACACTCTATCAGTCCATAGCTGACCTGTGCCTGGACATTCGTGCCATCACGGACAGGGTGCAAGAAGTAGAAAAGACATCACCTTATCATGGAACGGTCCTCCGCCGGGTGAGGTAGATACCCACACTCTACAATTAAGAGACCTCCAGCATCCTGTGGAGGACTTACACAATGGGGCAGACTCTATAACCTGTGTATCAGGGGGCTGCCAGAGTCAGTCGAACCTGAACAGCTAACAGCCACCATAACAGGCTTGTTTAACAACCTATTAGACAGGCCAGCACAAACAGGGGTGGAAATGGAGCATATTGATCGCACATTCAGACCCAAGGGGAGAGACACTGACCCCCCCATATAGTTTTCTACTTAGTAGACTACAAGTTGAAGGAAGATATACTCTGCAAAGCGAGAAACAGGATTCAACTCTCTCACGGGGGCTCAGACATCCACATATACCAGGACCTCTCTGATATTACTCAGGAGAGACCTAAAGTCATTATTGGATACTTTGCTCGCCATGGGCATACACTATAGGTGGAAATTCCTCTTCGGCCTCTCTGCCACCAACCAAGACCGCACGGCACTGCTGCAAGTACCTGGGGAACTCCAGTCTTTTTGTGATACCCTGGACATCCCAGGGATGGAAGTTCCAAATTTGCATGCTTAATTTCGGTGCCAACCACCAAGAAGAGAATAGTGATGAGAGGAACCGATGGAAGCCCAAGACACTCGATACCACAGACATAGATCCGCTTCGGGCACCAGGTCTCACACATCCACCAGAAGCTCCCACAATGGCACCAGCCTGACTGAATCCCCACGCCCACGAAGGGCTAGACGTGGTATTGAGCCATATTGCGGGCAATCTTCTTTGAGCTGAACAGAGGGACACCCTTGCCACAGATACATTTATGACACTGTTCAATTTTCTTTTTTTTCTTTTTCACTGGTTTGAGTTTACATGGGTTCTTTTGCAAAAAGTTTTTACTTTTAGCATGATGGACAGTTTACCACAGTTGATGTCGCATCTACTACGAAAGGCCCCTGCTCCTCCTGGGGGGAGCAGACTCTTTTGTCATCCTCTACAGGAGTAGGTGACACACACAGCAGGAGAACGTACTCAATTCCTCCCATTTCATATTGACAGTGTGCCCCGCAAAGTGATGCCATACCACCTCAATATGTGAAGGATACAACCGTCCTAGGGTGGCTCAGCAGAAGTTGAATGCCAGCCTCATTCCCACCTACTATGGATACAGGAATAAAGAATAACCTTTTCCCCAAGAGAGTTGTCATGATCACTGGCTGTGGGGACCTTTTCTGTCCATGTCCACCGGTCAATTTGTTCTACTTTCTTTTTTTGAAGGGCTGTTCCCTTGTGTTTGCACCACACTATCTTATGGGAGTTTAGTAGCTGTGGAACTCTTGCCGGGCTACAGTAGGGACTGCTCCCAGGTACATTTTACCAGCTGTCACTACAGCTCCTAGCCTCGGAGGACATTGCCTTTTGGACTGTGTTATCTTGAGGCTTGGAGCTATCCAATGGTACCCTGGGATTGCCACCATTGCCTTGGGATCACCCCTAAATGACTGATAGTATACTGTATGGGTGTCTCTTTCCATGTACTGCTATATAGGTACCAGGCTGGGGTGGGGCATTGCTTAGGATAATGTGATCAAGCTCTTATTCGATTTTGTGTGTTATAAATTCACTGTGAATTTTCAATAAAGGGTGTTCCTGTTTGTACCTAAACTAGTGGCGTCCCGTTCCTGGGTGAAATTCTCAGCTATAATACCTTGTTCCTGTGTTCCAGCAATGAGGAAGCAGCTGCAGCTGTCCCCCGCAACCACTAGACCATAAACTGATCGATCAAAGATCGTTCAGTTATCAGTCTTCAGTGAGCAGAGAGTTGGTGACTGTTAATCACCAGGTTTCTGCTCTAACCTTTCAAGTGCTCACTGGAGCACTTGGCTGTGGAGGGGGTGGGAGTGGCTGGATTAGTCTCCCAATGGCTCACTGAGAGGCTGAGCCAGTTGCAAGTCCAGGCCTGACTGTAAAGTTAGGATCGACCCAGTGCCTGGACCACCTGAGTGACTTTAGTCCGCTTTTGGCTGAAAATGGGCCACTGGAATGCAAAATTAACTGCACCCCTGTAAACCAAAAGAAAATTAAGGCAAAAGAGCTTTGGCCCTACTTTTCCTTTAACACATCCCTGCTATATACAAAAAAGTTTTAGCTTTCGATATGCTTTAGTGTTCCCTCATTAGCAATTAGAGAAGTACCATTAGCTGGGAAATTTCATTTGTATGTTAAATGCTTTCAGTGAGCAGATCAGGTACTCTTGAAAATTCTAAAAACAAACCTGAGTTAAAAATAAAGTATTAATAATAAGTGCACATACTATAACAGCCTTAACATTTTCAACACAGAGGAACCCTTGAAATAATTCTCCAGTCTCGGGGAACCCCTGCTAAAAATTAGAAATCTACAACTCATGATACATTAGGGTGATGGTCAGTGGGAAGAATGTTCCTTACACTTGAGGTCATTGGGAAGAATTACCTCCTTACAAAGAGATCAACAGTGTCGGTGGGAACTTATCTGAGAGGCAGAAATGGCCCAATGCTGAAGGAACCCCTAGCAACCTCTGGAGGAACCCTAGGGTTCCACGGAACCCTGGTTGAGAATCACTGTACTATAACATTATGTGGGACTTGTCATTTATGGGCAGGCATGTCACTGGGAACAACAGGCACTGAGATGTTTGGCCAGTCTCCGCTGCACCACCATAGTGCCTGAAACAACATTGATGATCCCCTCTGATTCAGCCAACAAGTTAGTGCAAATCACATGCTACAATCTCTTTTTCAATATAAAATGAAATGGCCGACACCTTCTCTCCTCTTTTCAGATAAATCATAAACTCTGAGTGTGTTATAATGAGTGGTACAGGACAAAGGAGTAGCTTGAAGCTTGTGGGCCCCAATGCAAAAGTTGACCTGGGCCCCCCCCCCACCACCACCCACCACTTCCACCGTGTGTGCAGATAAACCCGGCGCATGCCAAGATCAGAGTTACTCCTTACATTAGAGGACAGGGATCACCCCTGGAGAATAAGAGGACAGGCATCACCCCTGGAGAATCAGAGGACAAGGACCCCTGGCAGGTCATTTGGCAGAGCTCCTTTCCCATTCCAGCACTGTGAACAGCTCCCCTCCCCCACAATACACAGGGCTGAAATCACATTACTTTACACAGTCTATCAGCCTTCACAGGGTGTAATCTGTATTTTATGTTGCCGTTCTGACCTGTGAAATCCCCTGGTCGGAATGGCAGTGTAGCTGCAGTAGGCAGATACACCCTATGCAGATCATGGCTGACTGGCTGTGTTGTAAAAGAATGTGATTTCAGCCCTGTGGAGGAGGAATAGTATATAGTGCTGTACTGGGAAAGAAGCTCAGCAGCAGGCATAGCATTTAGGGCGGAGGGGGTGGTTAGGGGGCTTTGGGGGGGGCACAACTTAGATCTGGGGGGGGAAGCCATGTGACATGAAATCTGGAGCCTGCAGCCCCTCAGGGGGCTCTCAGGGGGCCCTCAGGAGATGTTGAGGGATTTGTTTTAGCAATTTCTGAAGGTTTCTCTGTCAATGTTGGCAGGTGTTGGGGTTGGTCCTAAGGGCAGGAATGTGTGCTAAAGCTTGGCAACTGATTAAAGTTTTGCCTGTGACTTATATTGAGCTATGAAAAGTTGATATTTATATTTTGTCAATTATTCCTACATTACTGCTATTCTTTAAATTGACAGAATAGTTAGTCTAGTTTGATTTTCTGCTTCTCACATCTTTTCACTAGACATGTGCGCCATCAATAAATTTATTTTGTTTCATTCTGTTCCATTTCGTATTAGCCGTCAATTCGTATTTTGGAATTCGTGTCCGAAAATTAAATTTGGATTTGTACGAAATTCGTTAACTTTTCATAACAAACGTTTATTATGATGAATTTAAAAAGCAAAAAATACCTTTCTCAATATGGCAGTCGTCGACTCATTATGAGGGGCTCCCACCATCCCTGTGCTGTTCTGACTTCCTCCTGGGACTGTTCCCCTGCTGTGCTCATTATGAGGGGCTCCCACCATCCCTGTTCTGTGTTGACTTCCTCCTGGGGCTGTACCCCTGCTGTGCTAATTATGAGGGGCTCCCACCATCCCTGTGCTGTGCTCATTATGAGGGGCTCCCACTATCCCTGTGCTGTGCTGACTTCCTCCTGGGGCTGTACCACTGCTGTGCTCATTATGAGGGGCTCCCATCATCCCTGTACTGTGCTCATTATGAGGGGCTCCCACCATCCCTGTGCTGTACTGACTTCTTGGGTTTTTAACTTCATCATAACGAATAATCGTAATTATTGTGATAATAATAAAACTATATTAACAAACATTCTTATTTTGTCTGATTCTGAATCTCCCATAAACTACCAGTACCAGTCTCCCATATTAAAAAAAGTAATGTTCCCAACCCTCACTCAGCAGCAGAAGAAAGCCTCTGATTGGTCAACAAAACACCGGTCAGGTTTCCGTTGTAACGGAATTTAGATCCGAAATTCGTCAACGAAAATTTTATATTTCGTATACAATTCAAAAGAATAGAAATTCGTATTTTGGATGCTTTCGAAAGTATGAATTTTTGGAAATTCGTATGAATTTTCAATTCGTACCAAACTAACCGCACATGTCTACAATTCACCGCACACAGCTGATTGAGTCAGGGTAAGTACACACGTACCTTTACATTTGTTAGCTCATATGGAGCTGGGTCTGTTAATTTTTATTTAGATGGAGGCATTTAACAAGGAGTGCTGGGATTTCTTATCACAAAGCCTAGTGCACTCAACAAAGCAATATGGAACCTCCTTCTATAAAATGTTTACCGTATATACTCGAGTATAAGCCGAGATTTTCAGCCCCTTTTTTTAGGCTGAAAGTGCCCTCCTCGGCTTATACTCGAGTCACCGCCGTCTGTCTACCCGATCAGCGTGTCGTGCAGACAGACGGCGGCCATTCAACTATTCAAAAGCCGCGCCTCCCTGTCTGTGATAGGCGGAACACTCAATTTCCCAGCAGTCAGTGGTCCGCCTATCACGGACATCCGCTCATCCTCATACTACGGACGAGGATGAGAGGATGTCCGTGATAGGCGGAACACTGACTGCTGGGAAATTGAGTGTTCCGCCTATCACAGACGGAGGCGCGGCTTTTAAACAGTGGAATGGCCGCCGTCTGTCACAGACGAGAAGAGGTGCGGCGATCCTGGCATGTTTTTACATGCAGATCGCTGCAGAAAGACACAGGCTGCAGAAGGACAAAGAGGCACAGGACACAGGTAGGCTGGACACACAGGGATGGACGGACACACAGGGATGGACGGACACACAGGGATGGACGGACACACAGGGACGGACACACAGGGATGGACACACAGGGATGGACACACAGGGATGGACAGGCATGTCTCACCCTCGGCTTATACACGAGTCAATAAGTTTTCCCATTTTTTGTGGTAAATTAGGGGCCTCGGCTTATATTCGGATCGACCTATACTCGAGTATATACAGTATTTGTGGGACAAATGACTAGGAATGATCTCATGGTTCAGTCCGAACACAAGTTCATACTGAACATTGGCTATTTGGGTGTTCAGACGAATGCCCAAACATTTACCTGTTTGAAGGGAGCTGAATGTCATGTATTATATAGTGTTATTAATACAGCTATTAAACATGACAGCTTCTAGCTGTCAATGATTGTTAAAGACTAATCATCACATGCTTGCCCCATGACATGCAGACCTTAACAAGCATGACATCACTTGCCCCATTTACTTACATAGTTGGGAATCCCCAGCCATGAAAGCAAAGGGGTGGGATCCCAGTGACATCATCAAAATCTGTGTATTTTGCGATTTGACCCATTTCATTCATTCAGTCTTTTACTCACTTTTAGTAAAATATTTTGGTGCTCTGGCGGGGGAAGGGGCTCCCATGAAGGAACAATGGAGGTGGATCCGGTAATTGCACTGTCCGCAGCTGCAGGCAGCATTAGATGACTGCTTTTTCCTGTGTTCACGCCTCTCTGCAGTGTGGAGAAGATGGAGGGAGGAGGTGCTGGTGGGTGGGGCCAACACACACTCAGGGGGCTGAGGCCTGCATTCAGTGTGGAGAAGATGGAGGGAGGAGCTGCCGGTGGGTGGGGCCAACACACACTCAGGGGCGAAGAAGGAAGAATGCTGGTACTCTGGCTCTCATCATCAGCAGCAGCTTCGAGTCCCACGTGACTCACTGATGTCACTGGTTGCTAGACGCCAGGCAGCCCAGGTGCTGGCAAAGAGTGCAGGGGAGAAGCACAGAGGCCAAGCCAGCGGTGCAGCTACACCCACCTCCTCCTGGTCCAGGCATCTAGCTGCAGAGCTGCGTAATTACACAGAGTCTCTCTCTCTTTGCGCCGCTGATCGGCTAATGTGAGACAGAGAGAGAGACAGACAGGCAGAGCAGTCATTGTGATATTTTCGGGGGGGGGGGGGGGCAGTTGCCCCCCCCCTGGATCCGCCCCTGACTCTGCCATACACAATTTTCATAGTTTTATTTAAAGCCTTATATTTTTATTTATAAAACTGTATTTGTTTCTTACTACTGTATATGTAAGATCTTTTACTTTTATAAATAAGTTCAAAAAGCACCCGCTGAACAACCATACAATTTTCAAAAATATAATATGAAATACCAACAAATAATTAGATACATATTTACTTGATTACTCAAGGAAACCTGTACCAAAAGAATTTGGAAGCTGCCATTGCTGACCTCTCCTTCTGACACTAATGCCCTGTAAACACGATCGGACATGCCGGCTACAAAATCCGTCAGATTTTTTCCGACAGATTTTGGCCCAAACTTGTCTTGCATACACACGGTCGCACAAGTTGTCGGAAAATTGTTCAGAACGCAGTGACCTAGAACACTTACGACGGGACTGTAAGGAGGGCAGTAGCCAATAGCTTTCATCTTGCAATTTATTCTGAGCATGCGTCCGTCGGAATTGTCTACACATGATCGGAATTGAAATGATCGGATTTTGCTGTCCGAAAATTTTAGATCCAGCTCTCAAACTTTGTGTGTCGGAAATTCCGACGGAAAAAGTCAGAAGGAGCCTACACACAATCTGATTTTCTGACAACAAGATCCGATCGCACATTTTCTGTCGGAAGTTGCTTGCAGGGCTATTTTCTGTGTGTAATTGCTTGCAGGGCTATTTTCTTTAGTTGCAAGAACTTCCGCCTTCTGAGTCACTTCTTATCTTCGTCCCCCAGCAACAATGGATTTCCACAACAACATACCACCCCAGCAGCAACAAAAGATTTCCCGACAGCCAGTATCCATTGATTCTCCAGCAGATAGCATCAATAGACCTCCTCCCTCAACAGTAGATCTCTTCCAATAACAATAGACCCTCAAGCAACAATAGATCCACCACCAGCAACAATAGACTATCATGCATAAATAGATCCGCTCAAGCAATAATTGATCACCCAGCAGCCAGCATTAATAGACTCTCCAGCACACCCCAGTGCCCCTTGCTATTACATACATTCAGTGCTGGAGGTGCCAAAACTGCGTTCCCCCACCTTCCCACTGAAAAAAAGTCCTGGTTGCTTGGCTGTCTTGCTGATGCAATGGCTTCCTTACTATCTGAAACACTGGCCTGGAACAGGTATAAAGTTTTGATTTCACTCTCACTTTCCAATCTACATGCTTGTTCAAAGTTAGTAGATTAAAACATATTCAGATAAGAATGATAGCCAATCAAGACACAATATTTTTTTAACCCACCATATTACTGCTGTATTGGAAAAAAATAGTGGGTAGGTGGACACTTATTACTTGAGTGCCGTTTAGAAATGATGTGCCTTGTTTACAGCTAGGGATGAGCTGAACACCCCTCGGTTCAGTTCTCACCAGAACTTGCGAACAGACCTAAAATTTGTGTGAACTTTAGAACCCTATTAAAGTCTATGGGACTTGAACGCGCAAAATCAAAAGTGATCATTTTAAAGGCTAATATGCAAGTTATTGTCCCAAAAAGTGTTTGGGGACCTGAGTCCTGCCCCAGGGGACATGTATCAATGCAAAAAAAAGTTTTAAAAACTACAGTTTTTTTCGGGAGAAGTGATTTTAATAATGCTTAAAGTGAAACAATAAAAGTGTAATATTCCTTTAAAATTCGTACCTGGGGGGTGTGTATAGTATGCCTGTAAAGGGGCGCATGTTTCCCATGCTTAGAACTGTCCCAGCACAAAGTGTCATTTCTGCAGGAAAAAAGTCATTTAAAAGCATTTGCACCTATAATGAATTGTCTGCTCCCCGTAATACAGAGAACAGTCGTTGAAAGTCATTGATAAAAAAAAAAGTGTGGGGTTCCCCCCAAATTCAATTGCCAGGCCCTTCAGGTCTGGTATGGATATTAAGGGGAACCCCGCATCAAATGAAAAAAAATGATGTGGAGTTCCCCCAAAAATCCATACCAGATCCTTTATCCGAGCACGCAACCTGGCAGGCTGCAGGAAAAGAGGGGGGGACGAGAGAGCACCCCCCCCATACCAGGCCACATGACCTAAACATTGGGAGGATGCTTTGGGAGTCTGTGACCCCTTAAAGCACCATGTCCCCATGTCTATCAGAATCTGGAAGCCCCCTTTAACAAGTGGACCCCCAGATCCCAGCCCCCCGTTTAAAATGGTAAGGGGGTACAAAAGTACCCCTACCATTCCACAAAGAAGGTGTAGAAAATTGTTAAAAAACACACAGACACCGTTGGGAAAAGTCCTTTATTAAAAATAAAAAAAATGGTAATCCACTCTTGCTATCCAGCGATGGCTGATCTCTTCTCCGGGGTCCAGCGATGGGTGATCTGATCTCTTCCCCGGGTCCAGTGATGGGTGATCTGATCTCTACTCCGGGGTCCAGCGATGGGTGGAGAAGAGATCAGCCATCGCTGGATAGCAAGAGTAGATTACCACCGCTGGAATCTTTTTTTTTTTTTTTTTTTGTTATTTTTAATAAAGGACTTTTCCCAACAGTGTGCACGTGTGTTTTAGCAATTTTTTACACTTTCTTTGTGAAATGGTACCCCCTTACCAATTCAAACAGGGGGGATGGGATCTGGGGGTCCCCTTGTTAAAGGGGGCTTTCAGATTCTGATAAGCCCCCCACCCGCAGACCCCCATAACCACCGGCCAGGGTTGTGGGGATGAGGCCCTTGTCCCCATCAACATGGGGACATGGTGCTTTGAGAGGTCACAGACCCCCAAAGCATCCTCCCAATGTTGAGGGCATGTGGCCTGGTATGGTTCTTTTCCTGCACCCTGCCAGGTTGCGTGCTCGGATAAAGGGTCTGGTATGGATTTTAGGGGGGAACTCCACGCCATTTTTGCCCATATCAGAACAAATGATAAGAGCCATTCAAAGTCATTATGTAGCTTGTGAATGCCATAAATCAATCAAGCCATTCACAATGGAGAATAGAGGAGGGGGAGGATTGCAGGAAGGAATGGATTGGAAGCAGTAGATTAATGGTGGAGGGTTAACCCTTAGGCTGCCAGGTCCATACGTCTATCATTGTGTGTTTATCTGACAAGGAGACTCCTACTTGTCAGATGGAAGCAGTCAGGCAGCTGCGCTCCCGCTAGATTGCTTCCCTGTTTGGGACCCATTGCAATGTATACGAGCATAGTGGGTGATGCCAGGTATGGGGTAGGGAGCTGAGCACACTTACATCCACTCTCCTCCCCTCCAGTTTGCTGACCCATGAAGCAATGTGTTTGACGTCACTTTCGAGTCCACTCTCAGTGTCCCTGACCAGTATGGCTGGAAAAGAATGTAATGTAATTAAGTACAAAAAATGTTTTTACATTGTGAAAAAATTTAATTTACAACCAAGCACAAAAAATTCCACCCCAAAAAATGTCTTGAAGCCCCCCATCCCTGCATATATATATATATATATATATATATATATGTATTATCGCACGCATTGGGGGTGCCACTCACGAAAACACTGATTGCGAAACACATGTTACATATTGCCGTGCACGCTGGAGAGAAAGCAATACTTCTAGAACCAGGCTCTCTCTGTAACACTAAACTAATGACCTATAGGGAGTTTGTAAAGCATGGTTTATGGAAAATATAGGGTACTGAAATTTGTCACCATTTCACTGGCATAAGCAAATTTAAGGTTTGACATGTTGGGTATCTATTTACTTGGTGCAACTTTGTCTTTTCTATTTTACTAAAAAAGTGGGTAATGTATTGTGTTTGTATGCCCTATTAATTTTTGTATTTTTTTTCTGAAATTTTGGGTTTCCTAGATCTAATATCATGTTAAATAAAAATTGGACCTACCATTATTTTATTCTCTAGTGTGTCTGCTTTTAGAAAATATATGTTTTGGGTGTTTTATGTAATCTTTGGCCCTAAAATAATTTTTTAAATGTGTACAAAAAATGTGAAGATGGCTCTGGTAGGGAAAGGGTTAAAGTGCCAATGACCACCAATGATTGTGGGCTGTGTGTGTGTGTGCGTGCGTGTGTGTGGTGGGGGAGTAAGGTACACCTGACCATATATGGTGTGGGGGATTTCAAAATGCCACTGACCACCAGGGCTGGTACAAGGATTTTTGACACCACAGGCGAAACCTCATTTTGCTGCCCCCCCTCTCGGCTCCACCCCTGACCCCACACCCTTTGCTCTGCCCCTGTATACCCCACTTCTTTAATGAAGCACCCATCAAATGCAGCCTACCAGCACCCATCAATGTAGCCTCACCAGCCCCCATCAAATTCAGCCTTATCAGTACCCATTAAATGCAGCCTCACCAGCACCCATCAATGCAGCCTACCAGTGCCCATCAATGCAGCCTACCAGTGCCCATCAATTAATGTTTGCTTGCTTCTATCGTTGAGAAACACAGACACAGTCCTCCGCCGCCCTTTTTGCTAAGGGGGATAGATGATAATTAAGATAGGGGAGGGGGGAAAGGGATAAATTAAAAAGGAGAATTCACATGGAATTAAGGTGTAAACTGAAAATATTGTAAGATATAACTGTTAACCACTTTGCGCCTGCGCTATAGCCACAAGACGGCTACAGCGCGGACGATATCTGCCAGGAGGGCGTCCCTGGACGTCCTCCCTATTTACTTCCCCCCTGTGCGCCGCCACGGGCGTGCATCGGGGAAGTTCTGTGCTGGCCGTGTCCCCTGGACACAGCCAGTCACAGATTGCTGTAAACGGCCAATCACAGCGGCCGTTTACATCACGATCGGCATGTCCAATGGCAGATGATCTCCTATGTAAACATAGGAGATCATCTCTCAGCGCAGACAGCGTGTGAGGAGGGAGAGATGAAGTTAGTGACAGAAAAACGAAAATAAAGTGCCCACCTGCCCCCACTGCCACCTGCCCCCACTTCCATCTGTCCACACTGATACCTGTCATCAGTGCCATCTGTCCCCAGTGCCACCTGTCATCAGTGCCATCTGTCCCCAGTGCCACCTGTCCCCATTGCCAAGTATAAGTGCCACCTGTCATCAGTACCATCCTGTCATCAGTGCCACATCAGTGCCACGTGTCATCAGTGCCACATAGTGCCATCTGTCATCAGTGCCACATCAGTGCCACGTGTCATCAGTGCCCCATAGTGCCATCTGTCATCAGTGCCATATCAGTGTCACGTGTCAGTGCCACATATTAATGCCATCTGTCATCAGTGCCACATATCAGTGCCATCTGTCCTCAGTGCCACCAATCAGTGTCACGTGCCATCTGTTACCAGTGTCACGTGTCATCAATGCCAGGTATCAGTGCCATCTGTCATCAGTGTCATGTGTCATCAGTGCCACGTATTAGTGCCATCTGTCATCAGTGCCACATATTAGTGCCACATGTCATCAGTGCCACGTATAAGTGCATCTGTCATCAGTGCCACATATTAGTGCCATCTGTCATCAGTGTCACGTGTTATCAGTGCCACGTATTTGTGGCATCTGTCATCAGTGCCACATATCAGTGCCACGTATCAGTGCCATCTGTCATCAGTGCCACGTCTGTGTCACATGTCATTGTCCTGGTGCTCCAGGGCCTTCAAAAATGTAATAGGTAGTCAACAATTTAGATGTGTAATTTATGCTCCTCGAACACGTAACGGTGCTCCCTGCATGTTGGGCATCTCTAAGTGGCCAGGCTGTGGAAAACACACATCGTAATACTCAGGAGTAGCAGAATTTATTTTGGGGCATTATTTGTGGTATACACATGCCAAGTGAGAGAAATAACCTCTTACAATGACAATTTTGTGGAAAAAAATTTAATAAAATAAAAAATCTTCATTTTGCAAAGAATTGTGGGAAAAAATGACAATCAAAAAGCTCACCATTCCTCTTACTAAATACCTTGGAATGTCGGGGGTGTATTTGTACTTTCCTGGCTTGTTCGGGTTGCAAGAAATGAGATAGGCCACCAGTACATCAGATGTGATCAATTTTGTATGATTCGCACCACAGCTTGTAGACTCTCTAATTTTCACAAAGACCAAATAATATCCACTGATTTGGGTTATTTTTACCAAAGATATGTAGCAGTATAAATTGTGGCCAAAATTTACGAAGAAAAAATAATAATTTGCAAAATTGCATCACAGAAACAAAGAAAAATTTGGCTTTTTTTCAAAATTTTCTGTCTTTTTTCATTTATAGCGCAAAAAATAAAAAACCCAGAGGTGATCAAATACTCCCAAAAGTAAGCTCTATTTGTGGGAAAAAAGGCCAAAAAATTAATTTGGGTACAGTGTTGCATGACTAATTGACTAATGAGTAATTGTCATTCAAAGTGTGAGAGCACCGAAAGCTGAAAATTGGTCTGGGCAGGAGGGGGGGTTTAAGTGCCCAGTGGTCAAGTGGTTCAAGACAATATAGGAGTGTCATGAATTGTAATGTGAAATCTATGAAGAAAATAAAGAATTTATCAAAAAAAAAAGCATATTGCTTCATTTCCAAAAGAATTGTGGCAAAAAATTTGATTACTTTGTGATGTCTATTTTGTGAAAAGGGGTCATTTTGGAGGTTTGTACTGTTCCAATATTTGTATTTAAAGCCTTTGTTACCCTAAAAAAAATTATCCTGTTCCTTTAAAGCATGTTATACAGCACAGTGCTTGTGCTGTGTAATTTGACACATTTTATCACCTGAAATACCTGGCTGATCCTGCCTGGTTCTGCCCTCTCCCTGTAAACTAACCATGGTTTATTATAGCTGCTGACCCCTTACATCGCGGTCAGTTTATTACGAGCCTCCATCGTCCGCAGCTCTCCTATCCTCCTACCCCCCCCCCACCCTGTCTGTCAGCTCTGTGTCAAGTGCCCACCCTCTTCCCTCCTGCTGCTGAAATTACTTTTAATATTTCATTTACTCATCAGTGGTTAATAGTGATAGGTGTGCCAGTGTCTGTGTTTTATAAAAAAAAATTGCCATTCTATACCTAATTTCAGAGTGCCGCTCAGCACTCACGTGACCAGCCACCTCTCTCCTGCTCTCCTCCCAACTGATATCAGCGGAGGATTCTCAGCCCCTCCCACTGTAGCTGTCAGACCAAGAGAGGAGAGAGGCACGGTCAGTCATATGTATATGAAGATATCACAGTGATGTAAAAACCACTTTAATATGTTTTATGAAAGAAAGTAAAGGGATTTGTTGGTCTTTTTCTCTTAATTAAAACATCAGTGGTACATTATTGCATGAATTTTCAGTCAAACTAACAAGACTGAAAACTGAAATATGGCCTGGTGATGAAATAGTATATGAAGTGTATTTAGGCTATAACTTCAGTGGTCAAAGTAATACTTTTGTAGGAGAAATATGTGGTCTGGCTACTGTGACAGACCCAACCAGGACTGGGGCTTTTGGTGGGGGGCTGCAGGGTAGCCTTTTGCCAACTGACTATGGGCCCTGGCTTTTGAGGGGGCTCTATTCTTGGGAGGAGTGTGCCTAGGGGACACTTGTAGTCCCACGAGTTAGCTTGATAAAGGAGCGCGACTGCTGTGTCACTCGCAGTGCACATGCTCGGGAAGCTCGTAGTTTGCCAGTGAAGTAATCCGTCCTCATCCTGCACACCTCCAGCGTTCCAGGCCTCGTTCTGAACGCAATACAGCGGAGCAGCAGTGAGCGGCGAACAAGAGGATACATTGCTTCCCATTCTGGATGGCACCGTCAACTGAGGACACTTTCTTCCACTCCCCACTGTGGGACTAATTATATGCCTGCTTTTTACCTCCTAAATGTGAGTTGTTCAGCTTAAGACCCCTTTCACACTGAGATGATTTAAAGGCAATACAGTGCTAAAAATAGTGCCTGCATAGCGCCTGTAAAGCTCCGCTCCTGTCTCTCCAGCGTGAAAGCCTGAGTGCTTTCACACGGGAGCGGTGCACTTGCAGGATGTCAAAATAACTCCTGCAAGCAGCATCTTTGGAGCGGTGAAGGAGGGTTGTATACACCGCTCCTGCCCATTGACATCAATTGGGGTAGCGCGGCTATACCACCAGCATAGCGCTGCTGCAGCAGCGCTTTGCGGTGGTTTTAACCCTTTTTCGGCCGCAAACGGGGGGTAAAAACATCCCACTAGTGGCCCGAATAGTGCCGCAAAATTGACGGTAAAGGGCCGCTAAAAATGGCTCTGATAATCTAGAATCGGTGTAAGAATGTAATTGAAACATAGAAATGTGTTATTTACTGTGTATTTGTTCATGTTTTTCTTCTAAATTACAATAATAAAAGAGAAAAAAAATAAATAAATATATATATATATATATATATATATATATATATATATATAATCTAGACCCAGGATAAATACAGTGCTTTGAAAAAGTATTCATACCCCTTGAAATTTTTCACATTTTGTCATGTTCCAACCAAAAGCGTAAATGTATTTTATTGGCATTTTTTGTGATAGACCAACACAAAGTGGCACATAATTGTGAAATGGAAGGAAAATGATAAATGGTTTTCAATTTTTTTTTACAAATAAATATCTGAAAAGTGTTGTGTGCATTTGCATTCAGCCCCCTTTACTCTGATACCCCTAACTAAAGTCTAGTGGAACCTACTGCCTGCAGAAGTCACCTAATTAGTAAATAGAGTCCACCTTTGTGTAATTTAATCTCAGGCCACGTACACACGCGGGGACTGTTCGCTGAACTTTGTTCGTCAAACAGTTGCCGCAACAGTCCGCTCAAAATTTGCATGAGCGGACTTGCCCACACACGAGCGGACTGTTTCAGCGAACTGTTTGCCAAACAGTTCGCTCAACTTTTGAAATGAACGGACTCGCCCACGTAAGGCGGAGGCAAGTCCGCCCATTTCGAGCGCGTGTACAGGTAGGCGGGGCCCGCGAAGGAGACGTCGCGGGCACCGCCGCCTGGAATGGACTTAAAGGGACACCCCAACGCCGAAAAAAATCGGCGTGGGGGTCCCCCCAAAGTCCACAACAGACCCTTGTCCGAGCACGCTACCCGGCCGGCCAGGAAAGGGGGGCGAGCGAGCGCGCCCCCCCTTCTGAGCCGTACCAGGCCGCGTGCCCTCAACATGGGGGGTGCCTTGGGGAAGGGGGGGCCGCGCGGCCCCCCCACCCCAAAGCACCTTGTCCCCATGTTGATGAGGACAAGGGCCTCTTCCCGACAACCCTGGCCGTTGGTTGTCGGGGTCTGCGGGCGGGGGGCTTATCGGAATCCGGGAGCCCCCTTTAATAAGGGGGCCCCCGGATACCGGCCCCCCACCCTATGTGAATGAGTATGGGGTACAATGTACCCCTACCCATTCACCTGTAAAATAAAAGTACCCAAAAAAAAACAACACACGAGAAAAAATATTTTATTGCACAGCTCCGGGGGTCTTCCGTCTTCGGGGGTCTTCTCGCCGGACTCCTCCGCTATCTTCTTGTAGCTCTTTTGCTAGCGGAGGAGTCCGGCTTTCTTCCTCCCCGCCGCCGGCCTCTTCTCCCGACTTCGGGGGTCTTGTCCCCCTCTTCGGTTCTTCTGCCGGGCCACCGCGCCTTCTTGTAGCTCTTTTGCAGGCGGTGGCCCGGTCTTCTGTCGCCGCTGTCGCCGTCGCCGCCTTCTGTTCTTCTTCTTCTTCTTCTTCTTCTTCTTCTTGTTCTTCTCCAGGAGATGTTGACACGACGCTCTCTCCGGCCACAATGCCAGAGCCGCCCTGCGCTGCCACTTATATAGTGACAATGGGGCGGTGTCACATGGTATATGTCACATGGGTTGGTCACATGGTGACCCCGCCCCCTTACGATGTCATAGTCCCCATGTGACATCAACCCATGTGACCAACCCATGTGACATATACCATGTGACACCGCCCCATTGTCACTATATAAGTGACCGCTCAGCGCGGCTCTGGCATTCCGGCCGGAGAGAGCGACGTGTCAACATCTCCTGGAGAAGAACAAGAAGAACAAGAAGAAGAAGAAGAAGAAGAACGGAAGGCGGCGGCGACGGCGACAGCGGCGACAGAAGACCGGGCCACCGCCTGCAAAAGAGCTACAAGAAGGCGCGGTGGCCCGGCAGAAGAACCGAAGAGGGGGACAAGACCCCCGAAGTCGGGAGAAGAGGCCGGCGGCGGGGAGGAAGAAAGCTGGACTCCTCCGCTAGCAAAAGAGCTACAAGAAGATAGCGGAGGAGTCCGGCGAGAAGACCCCCGAAGACGGAAGACCCCCGGAGCTGTGCAATAAAATATTTTTTCTCGTGTGTTGTTTTTTTTTGGGTACTTTTATTTTACAGGTGAATGGGTAGGGGTACATTGTACCCCATACTCATTCACATAGGGTGGGGGGCCGGTATCCGGGGGCCCCCTTATTAAAGGGGGCTCCCGGATTCCGATAAGCCCCCCGCCCGCAGACCCCGACAACCAACGGCCAGGGTTGTCGGGAAGAGGCCCTTGTCCTCATCAACATGGGGACAAGGTGCTTTGGGGTGGGGGGGCCGCGCGGCCCCCCCTTCCCCAAGGCACCCCCCATGTTGAGGGCACGCGGCCTGGTACGGCTCAGAAGGGGGGGCGCGCTCGCTCGCCCCCCTTTCCTGGCCGGCCGGGTAGCGTGCTCGGACAAGGGTCTGTTGTGGACTTTGGGGGGACCCCCGCCGATTTTTTTCGGCGTTGGGGGTTCCCCTTTAAGTCCATTCCAGGCGGCGGAGCCTGCGACGTCTCCGTCGCGGGCCCCGCCTACCTGGAGACGCGCTCGTAATGAGCAGACTTTCCTCCGAGCGGGAACAGTTTGCTCATTTCGAAAGTGGCCTACACACGGGCGGACTGTTCGCTCAAACAAAGTTTCAGCGGACAGTTTTTCGGAATTTCCGAAAGACTTTGTCCGTCAAACTGTCCGCTGAAACTGTCCGCTGAAAGCCCACACACGGGCGGACTGTCCGCTGAAACACTGTTCAGCGGACAAAGTTGAGCGAACAGTCCGCCCGTGTGTACGCGGCCTCAGTATAAATACTTTGAAGCCCCCAAAGGTTTGTTAGAGAACCTTAGTGAACAAACAGCATCATGAAGGCCAAGGAACAAACCAGACAGGTCAGGGATAAAGCCGTGGAGAAGTTTAAAGCAGGGTTAGGGTATAAAAAAAATCACAAGCTTTGAGCATCTCACAGAGCACTGTTTAATCCATCATCTGTAAATGGAAAGAGCATGACACAACTGCAAACCTAACAAGACATGGGCATCCACCTAAATTGACAGACCGGGCAAAGAGAGCATTGATCAGAGAATGGTAACTCTGGAGGAGCTTCAGAGATCCACAGCTCAGGTGGGAGAATCTGTCCACAGGACAACTATTAGTCATGCATTCTATAGCCTCAATGTTATCTTATGTGTACATGAAAAGTCATAAGTCCTTATATGCATACTTCTTCTTGGATAAGGACTCCAAGTATTGAAAAAGAAGGATCAGTATGAGAAACAGACTAGCATTTTCAGAATGAAAAGTCACCAATGGCAGCCTCCATGTCTCTCTCCTAAAATGTTTTATTTTAAGAAGTTAACGGTAAACCAGAAGTGACATCATCACGCAAAACCGGAAGTGACATCCTCCCGCAAAACTGGTTTCGTGGGAGGACATCACTTCCAGTTTCACAGGAGAATGTCACTTCTGGTTTTGCGTGATGGCGCCACTTCCAGTTTGTCGGGAGGACATCCTTATGCACGTGGATTTTTCCATGTGCAACAGACATCTTGTGGCTTTTTTGGGTGCTTGCACTGTAGATGGATGCAGCCACACCTAATGCATATTATTGCTAATTTTGGCACCTTTTTTGTCTGCTGATACAGCCTGACCTATAGGGAGACGACCCGCCCAGTACCCTGTGGATCCTCCCCTGTTTATACTGGTTATATAGGGGAGGCTCTGCTTTGGGGTGGACATGTTGGGGAGCGGGATCCTCAGGAGACATAGAGCTGCTATATGTCGACTGGACCACACACCAAAAGTAGCATTTCCTGTAGCTGTTTTATCTTTTGGGCTTTCTATACTAGAGGCACTTGGATGTTCCTGGTGTCCATTATATGCACTAGGTAAGGCTTTACCTTTTGCTTTATTATATGGAGCTGTACTCTGGGTCTACCTCTGCCAGCTTATATATGCATGGTGATTGTTACCTAATATATAGACACAGATATACTCTATTTTGTCTTACAGACTATATTAAATATTTTTAAAGTCATTGGATATCTGTTGATATTCAATGATTTGGGTGAGGGAACATCTTCAATGATAGCCTTCTCTATTTAAGATCAGCATTAATTTTTGCCATCCTGGCTCATGATGTGATGCCTTTTGGCATTGTGTATCATTGTTATATGTTTTCTTTATTTTCTCTTTCGTCTGTGTATGATGTTTTGTATCTGTTAATTAAGCCCGGCATGTGTTACCCTAATGGGCTTATATATGTTCACAGATTCATTACTCACTGTTTATGCAAAGTTCTCATTTAAGTGATGACTATAATAGTTGTATACATTATTATTATCATCATACATGATTTATATAGTGCCAACAGTTTATGCAGTGATTTACAATGTATAGGGGGACAACTCAATTACAGTACAGTTCAATACAAAAGGTACAGGAGGATTGTTGTCCTTTAATGTGTGGAGTTCATGTTTGGCGTGTTCCTTCTCGGTCTCCTCTCAGTTCAGACAACCAGGATGGCCTTGAGGTACATTTTTGCCTTCCACCCCCTCTCCTTTTTTTTCCATGTATCATGCACCGACCTGTTTATAGTTACATAGTTACATAGTTAGTAAGGTTGAATAAAGACACCAGTGTCTACAATTGTCCCTATCCCTGTACATTGCACACTCACATCAGTCCCTGCTCTCAAGGAGCCCACAATCCAAGGTACCCATTCATATACTAGGACCAATTTTGGACAGAAGCCAATTAACCTACCTGCATGTCTTTGGAGTGTGGGAGGAAACCGGAGTACCCGGAGGAAAACCACGCAGTCACAGGGAGAACATGCAAACTCCAGGCAGGTAGAGTCGTGGTTGGGAACCGAACCAACGACCCTCTTCTTACACATATATATATATATATATATATATATATATATATATATATATTTTTTTTTTTTTTTTTTTTATTTACTTTATAAATAGATTTTCACTAAAGTGGATGTACCAAATATTACTGCAAAACATGCCGGCTTTGACTGCTTGTATATAATGTACCTACTGTACATACTTTACTGTTTTTATAGGGATGACATTTGGTCCCTTGTCTTTGTAAACTATTTTTCAAAAATAAATGATATATTTTCAATTTTGTGTTATATTATACTTGTCTGTTCAACACCCTATATCCATTACCTACTTTTCTTATATAGAAACCGCAGTTGGATGTTCGGGTATTGCAATCCCACAAAGCTACAAAAAACAGAGCTCAGATTCAAGCCAATCTAGACTAGTTCTCTACATCAACCAATCAGATCATTTCCTTTTATTGAACAAAAGGAATCTGGTTGATGTGACCAACTGCTCTTCTTCACGCTGCTTTTTGTATATTAGAAAATGTATGTATATGAGACTTCTTGAAAATGTAGAGGAATATACTCTGCAATTGCTGAATTAATAATCTACAGAAAGAGCATCATTGTTCTAGAGTTCTAAGATTTATCCTAACTACCAGCAAGACATAACACAGTGAACTGTGACAAACAAATGCAGCTATAGTATTGCTTGGGGCTCGATCAAGCATATCATCTGCTTTTACATGGTGTCCAACTGTGCCACTGTGCCAAAAAAAGGAAAGATGTGCTCGGTATATATATATATATATATATATATATATATATATATATAATTTTTTTTTCTTAACTCATAAGATAATTCATCGGAACCCTAGCCAAAAGAAAAAAATTCAAGCTTAACGAACAAACCAAAATAGTCACTTAAACACTTTTGTTGATCAAGTGTGCAGTTTATTTTTAAGAATGGCAATTCCCCTTACCCAAAAAAAATTATGAATTAACAATTGCCACACTAATATCCTTGAAGACTATTATGTATACGTGGATTTGATTAGATACATTTTCCATTTGAATTAAAAATGCTGGGATCAGCTACAGGCCCCCTTTTCTTCTCTTTAAACAAAGGATTATCCTCACTCAAAGGAGGCTGTCTACTTCTTTTATTGTTTTATGACACACAAGGGAGAAATGCTTTTGAGGCATTACCTCTGAATTTAGCAGGGAGGAGAGTTTACTGCTATATAATCATTAGTCAATGCAGTAGCTGAAACCTTAAACAAAAGAAAACAAACTACAAACAGCCAAGCATCCCCTAAAGGCACATCAAAACACTAGAGAGAGGAGACATGGATTTCAAACACGACTGTCCAAGCATGTGCTAAATATCGCTGCTCCTGACTTTGAACAACACACTGAGGAATACAACATCACCTCCTGTACTTTGAAATAATACTGTGGAGCAGGAAAAAAGAATGTAGCAACATCAACTAATGCACTTTACTTCTTTCTTGCATTCAAATGGCAACAATTACATTTTTTTTTTTCGTCCAAAACAATTCCTAGTTAAATGCATGCTAATAGCTATGTTATATTTTATGTTACAGGAAGACTAATCTTTCATGCCATTCAGGCTCCTTTGAGTCTGTGATCATAGAATTTTTATTTCAGCTAGACGTATATGTTTTTTAAAAGTGTATTAAAGGAATAGCTAGAGAGACGGTATAATAAAAATACAAGTAGTAGTTATCTTTATTAACCCAATCCATAGGGGTGGATTTCAATAGTTGGAGCCTGTAGGCATTGAGCCTTGAAGGTCTGAGGTCCACCTCATTCACTAAGCATACACCATCTATAGAGAACATTTGCTGGTCCTTTCTCACAGTAGAATAATTTTGTGACACATTGTTCGTGAATTCATCAGTAGAGTTTTCAGTCTTCAGAGACAAGCCATCTCTCAGCCCACCCCTAGGCCAAACATACCATTCCTAACGCTAAATCCAACCCTACTAAAGCACCACTGACAGCTGCATTGGTTTTTTTTTTCTGAAACAGATTTCTGTTAAGTTGGGATCATAAGACAACCCATCAGATAATTCAGATAATCAAAGACCGTTCAGAGAAGTAACTGCCTAGCATGTTGCGAAATTTCCAGCAAGGTTCGTTAAAAAAAAAAAAGAAAAAAAAAAGTATACTTTTTCTTAAAATGTCGTCTTAATTCATTCTGGCCCATATCTTTTATTTTTAGCATGCATCCAAGATCAATTGCAAATTCTGTTGCAAAAAATGAATAGTAATTGATTCTTAAAAGTATTTGAATAAAACAAAATAAAACGACAGCGGAGAAAGCAAAGTAACAAACAGATGAGGCTATTCTTGTGCTGTTTTTACTTTTACTGTGCAGTTTTGTTTTACATTTTTGACTGTAAATCCTTGTACACAATAGTAGTTCTCTTATGTTCAACCCAACAGTCTGAATGAAAAAAAAAAATAGAGAGCTTAGGAGGAGCCCCACTAACAATCTGATGTTAGTACAGTGATCTTCCCTGCTGAGCTATTGTGTTCTAAGAATGGCCCTCCTGACAGAACACAATGGTTGCCTGATAGCACTGATCGGATCCCGATCGGCAGAGCTTTTTTGGTCATGCCCGAACTGCCAGTCTCTGTTGGACTAGCTGCTGTATACACAGGCAGAATATCGGCCAGTTTCTATTGAACCGGCCCATACTGACCAACATTCTGCCCCTGTGTACTAGGCTTAAAGTGGTTGTAACCCTAAAAAAATGATGCTACTGCCTCTTTAAAGCAATTTGTTACATTTGTGAATATTGGATTATTGAGCCCTGTCTGTGTTGTGCAATACCTGGTTGATCCTGCCTGTGCACCTCCTTCTGAGAGTAAGCTGGCATGGTCAGTTTACGCCCCCTGTGTCATGCTGCTGCTAATATTGGCACCTTTCGTGTCTGTGAAAAGCCAAACCCCTCAAGACACACCCCCTCCAGCCACTACTCCCTCCTTCTCAATTGCCAATTGGCTGAGGAAAGGGGGACGTGACGTTGCTGCCGGTGTTCTATCAGATTACTGCTACCCATCAGATTGTGCAATGGAAGTGACATTCCGACCAAAAAATACCACTGCGCATGCCCAGTGCGTTCCACCATGCATTCAATGGCGTGATGTGTTCCACACGCTTTATGATCTGACGGCTAGCGGTATTCTACACCCAGCTATGTCTTGAATTGCAGAGTAATTTTAGCAATAAAGTGAGCATATATAAATCAATATCACAGATATCAGTATACTATATTTATTTATATACGCTCACTTTATTGCTAAAATTACTCTGAAATTCAAGATGTAGCTGTGTGTAGTAAGATGTCCGCATAGTGTCTATACCAGTGCAGAGCTAGAACCACCACTAGGGGGTGAGAGTGTCCCCTGTGAGAGGAGAATGTGTCTTCAATGCAGGAGGGGCAGTGTTCTATCAGAATACCATTACCCGGCAGATCATAAAGTATGTAGAATGCATTGCACCATGGAACGCATGGTGGAACACATCGTGCATGGGCAGTAAGCATTTATTGGTCGGAACGTCACTTCTGTTGCATAATCTGATGGGTAGCGGTAATCTGATAGAACACCAGGTCTGAATGCATTTCATTGCATTTTATTGCTATTCCTTCCTAGTTCACTAATAATATTCTGACACCTACAATACCACTAATTCAATGCGTCCCCCACTTACTATAATAGCCCTATTTAAATGAAGGGCAATCTTCATAAATATATTTTCTAAACTTGGGACACTTTATGCACCTAATACCAGATTGTTCTAAATAATTATCAATATATAATCAATCCCCTTCACATATATAAAACTAAGATACACAGGAAAAAAAGTTTCTGTCTGACCCTGTTTCGTTTTTATTCATGCAGAGTATGGTGCAAAATCACCTCCTGTTGCTGCCTTGTACCACAAATATCTGAAGCCTTTATGCTAACCGCAGGCTCCTATACATTTAAAAGTGTGATGTCGATGTGAAAATTGCTCTATCTGCCTAGAGAAATATTTCCTTGTTCTCCTTTTTCTTCCTGCATATTTCTCTTGGGGTGTCCCCATGAAGAAATGTAAGTAAGTCTATTACAATATATATTTTTTATATGAGAATAAAATGTACCACCCATTCCCATATTGCTTTAAATTTAAAAAGGTCCTCACAACATACCCCCGTTTCCCCTTCCCCCCCTCCTCCCCCTTTTTTTTTCTCCCTGGGAGGAAGGTTCATTTTATGTCTTTTACTTTTGTAATTACAGTTCAGTTTGTTTGTTTATTATGCTTAGTTTGTAAATTGATTATAAATGTATGTAAAATATTGTATGTCTTTGATCTGATTGATATATTTTCTGTATTTTAGAAAATTGATAAAGCTCCTGAGGAAGCGTTGAATAAAAACGTGAAACATGTAGAGCGCCAGAATATATTTAGGATCGGTTCTGTAATCAATACCCTGTCTAGTGTAATTCTTTCTTATATTGAATATTAATGTACAATTTTTCACCCTTTGGGTATATATAACCAACAGATACAGATATGGACATTGCCTAAGATGTATTAATATAGACAGGATATAAAGCAGTACTTGATATGCCTTTACTCTTTTTTATTTTTTATAAATAATTTTCTTTTTATATATATATTTTTTTTCTTGTTTTGTATTTAACCACTACAATACAGGGCACTTTCACCCCCTTCCTTCCCAGCCCAATTTTCAGCTTTCAGCGCTCTCGCTCTTTCAGTGACAATTGCGCGGTCATGCTACACTGTACCCAAATGAAATTGTTATCATTTTTTTCGCACAAATAGAGCTTTATTTTGGTGTTATTTATTCACGACTCCGTTTTTTTTTTTTTTGCGATATAAGCGCAAAAATAGCGGAAATTTGGAAAAAAAACTATATTTTCTTTTTTCTATTTGAAAAGAAATCCAATAAAATCAAATTTTGTCATAAATTTAAGCCAAAATGTATTCTGCTACATGTTTTTGGTAAAAAAAATTCCGTTAAGTGTATAATAATTGGTTTGTGTGATCACGGACATATGTACGCAAATGATCATGTACATATGTGTGCAGGTGATCACGTACATATGTGTGCAGATAATCATTGGGACATGTGATTTTAGTGGGACATATGTGGGGGACATGTTTTTATTATTAGGGACATGTGTTTTTATTATTTGGGGACATGTATGTTTTGGGGACATGTGTGTTTTGGGGACATATGTGGGGACTGTGTTTGTACTGTGTGGTGTGTTGTGTGTGTACACTACACTGATGATCAGTGAGTAAAAAGCTGTAAAAAGCAGCCCATACTCACTGATCATCAGCCGGCTGCAGCGATCTGCTCTCTTCTCCTCAGCGGTGACTTCCGTGTGAGGAGAGGAGAGCCGATTGCCTAGCAACCGGCTGTTTGTTTACATCACATGACGGCCGTGATTGGACACGGCCGTCATGTGATCAGGAGGGCCAATCACAGAGCCCTCCTGCCGATCTGAGATGTGCCGTGTCCGGGTGACACGAGCACATCGGGATCGCGCCGCTGCGCGGGCGCGCGCGCGCGCGATCCCGCTGCTCCTGAATGACGTTCCCAAACGTCCTATCAGGAGCAGGCGGCTCCCACCCGGCCGTATATACGCATTGGCCGGGTGGGAAGTGGTTAAACATAATATTCTGCCTAAAAAGTCCAACACAACCAACACTTTTTTTTTTAGGTTTTTTCTGTGTGTGGGTTTTTCTCCCCTTTTCCCGTTTTTTTTCCCCTCATTTTGATTTATTTCAAATTAGAAAACTTGCAGAGTTGAGCGAAAGTGAATCGTGGGGAAATTAATTTTATTATTATTATATTATTATTTTTTATAATTATTTATAGTTATTTATTATATTATAATTTATGATTTTATCATACCCGGGATATCTACTAGACTCCTGTTTGGACAGATTTAAGTTTGTTATTGCTAAGAATTACAGACCTACAATATAAAACGCCAGATTTCTGTGTAAAACAATTGTACCGCTTTGAGATGCAAAAATCTGACATAATCATACCGCCAGGGAGGCTACAGAGGAAGTAAAGTGTTCCTCTTTAATTGTACCTACAGGAAAGCCTATAATAAGGCTTCCCTGTAGGTACTGTAAATATCTCCTAAACTTGCACTGTTTAGGAGATATTTACTCTATATGACATCATCGGTGAATGCGCACTGAAGGAACAGCCTGCTTGTGCCATTTCTTTAGGTTCCGAGCTGTGACCATCGGCTCCCTCGTGCATGTGCGGGAGTGCCGTAATAGTGGCTCCAGCCGATCATATTACTGGAGCCCGCAAACCCGGAAGCGACTCCAGGAAAAATGTCGGCCCTGTCAGTGGAGTGCCAGCGTCGAACAAGGGCATCTTTCTAAGGTAAGTAAGTATTTCATAATGAGCTATCATGCAATGCATACTAGCTCATTATGCCTTTGTCTGACAGTTTTTTTTTTTTTTGGAGGTTTACAACCTCTTTAACAACCACTTTAACTTGTTGGGACATCCCCCTCCTGCACCTATCAGCAGCTTTCCAAAAGCCATTGCCTGGGTTTTCACCAGTAGCTGGGTCTGTGGTTGTCCATTCAGATGTAATGGTATGCTGAGTGACATTGTTATTCTATTGTTTAATAAAAGCAAAAATCAACTTAAAGTAGACCTGTCCTTTACTCAGCATATGAGTCAATGTCATTAATAACATAACAGCACCAGTGCTTAGAAACCAGTCAATCTTTTTTATGTGGAGGGAGAGAGTCCTTAGCTAAATATATGCTTCAAATTGCTGCTTGGAGTTTATACATTTATATATTTCCTCAACATGTCCGCAGATCTCAAGTCCAACAAGTGGTACCTTCCACTAACCTGGGCCTTCCAGGGCTAAACTGTATTAATATCCCTGCACTTCCCCTGGCATCTTTGGAAATGTCACTGAGGCTGGCCACAGAAGATATTGATTGGTTAAAGCATATGCACTAATCAGCAGAAAAACATGTCAATTATCCTTTTTAGCCAGGCATGGTGAATGTGCAACATTTCTAAAGACACAGGGAGAAAAACTGTTTCCATCCCTTGGGAAGGCAAGGTAGTAAAAAAGAGGCCACATATCTGCATGCAATAAATGCAATAATCACAGCCAAACCTACAATGGCAACCTTTCAATTTGGACTGCACAAAGCTGTTCTTACTTTCATGCCATTCATAGCTGAGACAAAACCATACAGTAATTATACATTTAATATCTAGTGCTTAAAGTGGATGTAAACCCACTCTCATCCATTCTAAACTACTGCAATATTGGTTATCTGGAAGGATATACATGCCTCCTGCATGTATACTTATCTGTCAAATGTCTCCCCTTTGTCTGCTATGAGACCCGAAAACTGCACATTTTGTGGGTGGGTCTGTTTTCCAGGGCTCGGTGGGTGGAGTCATGATGTCAGTAGACTCCCCGCCCATCTCTACATTCCTCTTATCAACATGCATTTTCTCCTGTGTATTTCTTACACTGAACTTCTGCTATGATCACTAACATCCAGTCAAAACCCAGAAAAGTCCCCACATGACTTCAGCATGCCAAATCATGCTGAGGTGTGGAGCAGCCAATCTTTGCAGAGCTGCTGAAGAAAGGAGTGGGGGTGGGAATTAAAAATGAATGCATGTCTTAGGCTAGTGCACGAGATATGTAAATCACCTGTCAATCACAGCAAGGGGAAGAACAGACAAAGATTTCACAGTTTGTCTGTATTATTTCACTGAAAAAAGATATGAGGATTGCTCAGAACTGGATTAACTCTTTGTGGGAAGACTGGGCACAGCTGATCTGAAATCCCATACTCTATATTGTGCCAGACAAAAAAAAAATTTGGGTTTACATTCCCTTTAACATGACTAGGAATTTAGAAAGCACGATCAGGAGTCTGGCCCACCCATGTGCTGATTTCTGCAAATTATATATTAAAGTGGCCATAATAAACCTTTATAATACAAATAACATGTGATTAGTTCTACCAATGTGCATTTGTTTTATCATCATGTATAAATAATGTATTCATATTTTTGGGGGGCAAATTTCCATGAACCTGCACCCTTTCCTTCTTACTGATGGCAATAGTAACACTAAAAATGTGCCTTGTGGAAATTCCCTCTGCTTACTTTCTACTTTGGTTCCCTTCACTGTCACAGATAAGTTGACAAGGCAATCAAATTTACATAGGATGATCATGCACTGAATTTTGGCCAGTTCCTGATAAATACGTCAAAATGACTTAGTAGGGGCCCACTCTCTTCCTTCCTGACCAACATTAATAACATGAATGATAAAAAAAAAGTCAAAGTAGCCAGATAGAAATTTGTCTACCAAACAGTGGCTGCATCCAATCAAATGTATCCGCACTTAGGGTATTCTGATAGCGGCTGGTGCTGGTTGTCTGAATACAATAGTCATGGCAGGAGATTTATCCATCCATGCTGTATGATGTGGATAGAGGAATCTGTTAGATTTTTCTTAATCAGCCCACAGGCTTAACTATAAATATCTAATAGTGTATGGTCAGCTTTAGTTCAGTGAACTTCAAATACCCAATGTGCAGAAGAATGAAAAAATAAGATTTTAAATTTTTTTTTTGCACATTATTGGAAAAGTTAACACAGCTTCACGGTGAAGATGCTTTTACTTTAGTAACATAGAAGACATAAGAGTGACATTGTATATGTGTTGTATTAGGCACTGATAGGAGGACTTTTAAACTGAATCCCAGGCAAACAGCTAAATATTCATATGAAATACAAAAAATGTGTAATTCTTTCCATATAGTACTAAAGTTTGCACAACTCACACAGCATAGTCCTGTCTAGCAGTGAGGGAAAACAAATTAATCTTTATTACAATTAGATAAAATGTACACAGGCAGGGGTGGATCCAGGGGGGCAACGGGGCAATTGCCCCCCCAAGAAATTAGTGACAGGCAGGCAGGTGGGTGGATCAGTCAGCAGGGCCAGCGGGTGAGCCAGTGGATCAGTTAGTGGGGCCAGCGGGAGAGCCGTGGGTCAGTTAGCTGGGGCCGTGGATCAGTCAGCGTGTCGCGGGTGAACGGCTGAACAGGCAAGTTGGCAGGTGACATCATCTCTCACCGCCTGCCCGTCATCACCACTCTCCTGCCCTCACTGTGCAACCGTGGGCAGCAGAGAGATTAAATCATCTCTCTGCTGCCTGCCTTCAAGCTGGGACACAGCATGTCAGAATCTGCACCGTGTAGCTGTAGCAGGCAAGTGACACAGCAAGTGACCATCTTCATCTGGTGGCAAGGTGACGTGGCAAGTGATACAGCAAGTGATCATCTGCATCTGGTGGCAAGGTGGCATGGCAAGTGACACAGCAAGTGACTATCTGCATATGGTGGCAAAGTGATGTGGAAAGTGACACAGCAAGTGACAGTCTGGAACGTATGGCAGGTGACATAACAAGTGACACAGCAAGTAACAGTCTGCAATGTATGACAGGTGACGTGGCAAGTGACAATCCGCACCTTGTAGCAGGCAAATGACACAGCAAGTGACAATCCGCAATGTGTGGCAGGTGACGTGGCAAGTGACACACTCAGGGCTCCCACTGATTCTGCATTAGGGTGAGTTGAACTATTTTATTTTATATTCCAATATAATAATAGAAATAGTTCACTTCAATCATCCTGACACCATAACAACCATGGTGCCATGATGATTGAAGCACTAACACCAGTCATTTCCACGATAAATGAATTGAAAAAAAAAACGTATTTTCTGGCAGTGCCACTCCCAAAACTAGACTCTGGATCCACCCCTGCGCACAGGTATCCCTCAACCTGTGAATGGGCAGTGAAAGCAAAAGCAGCACATTAATGAGCTCCTCTCTCTGTTACCATACTTTATAATGCTCTTTGTAAAGCAGCCCATAGATTATGCAATTTTGTTTCCTTACACCATGGATGTCACAGTCAGACAGTGTTGATGGGGGAAACCCTCCCACAGAGCTATTGTGTTCTGCAAGCATGGAGCCCTTCCTGCCAGCAGAACACAATGATAACTTTTGGCATCTATAGCCCCTGGTACAAACAAAAAGCAACTGCCCGAACTTATAGCTGGCCTTAACAGTAAAAAGCACATGGAAGGGTGATGCATGTCAAAAAACAACAAAAATAAACTTACCAGCCAGCCTGCAACAAATCAAATTGCCCAGTCTTCCAGTTCATGTTAGGGGGTTTAGTTTGCACACATTTGCAAATACATGGGAAAGCTGCAGAGGCCGTGTCATAGCACCCTGGTATTGTCTGCTGGACACCAGCAAATAGCACATGCATCACCCTTCCATCACCCTTCTGTTAAGGCCAGTTATAGGTGGGGGCAGTTGCCATTTGTTTGTACCGTTGGTTATTTGGTGAGGAGGCATACTGGACACCTTCACTGCTATTGTGTTATTTGCTGGGTGTCCAGTATGCCCCCTGTGCCTTTACAGTGGGGCAAGCTCCCTCCAGGTATACTTGCCCTCCATCTATCCATTATTATATGGAGGCTTTCAAAATGTATAGAGTTAGGACTACACATAATACCGGGGGTGCCATAACGTGGCCTCTGCAGCTTATGCATGTATTTGAAAATGTGTGGACAATAACCTCTGATTTTAATGTGAACTGCTAGACAGGACAATTCCGTTTGTTACAGGCCTGCTGGCAAGTTGAGTTGGTAATTTTTCTTTGTTGTTGTTTGACATGCTCTAGCAAGCAGCTGATGAATGCAAAAAATCCAACAGGCTGTCTGTACTAAAGTCGATCTATGGATCGAATCTCGGCCGTTACCTACTGAAGTGACTGAGATTCCATTCATCTACGGCCACCTTTAGCATATAAGCATCATAACACAACTGACTAGCATCTTGTGCTGCTTCTTTCTTCTCCGACATGAACTCTGCTACACAGGGTATTGCAAGAGATTAGAATCAAGAGAAATTCAGCAACTTACACCGCTTGCTTCAAAAACATACATACATACATTTAATGATGTATTATTAACTACAGAGCTGCAATCATTTGTGCCTTTCATACCTTCCTGGAGTTCAGGTTTAACTTTAAATTTTAAACACAAGCTGACCAGAGAACCACATAGAAAAGTACAAGCTGAACATTTTTATTGACTTTTCTTAGTGTTCATAATAATTAAGGCAACATTTATTATTTTTAACAGTTCTAGTCCTTTAGGTTGTGCTACATACAAAGAGTGAGAAGAAGCTGTCCCTGTTTAACTTGCTATCGTTATTTTGAGGAGTTAAAAACCTTCGTTCTCCCTGGCTTAATAAAGCACCTGTCCTGGAACTAGCTGGCATATTGGTTTTTGAATCCTGACACAATATTCTAACTCTTGATGAAGTTCTTACAATGCCAGAGGAACTTCCTAACTAAGCCACAGAGTCAATTCAACCTAGTGAAACTGGACCCAGTAGACAGGGTTATCAGAGTTGTGTGTAGAGATAATTACAGCACTAAAGAGAGCATATGGGCTGTCAAGTCTGGCACATGGCCTGCACCAGCTGTTACCTGGGTGCCTTGGAAAGCCTATTGAACAGCATTTTGGGCACAGAATAGCTACATGCAAGCATTCCAAGATTTCTTCTGGGACCTCTTCATAATAAATTTATTTTCTATATTGGGGAGCTTTAAACTCTATCATATAATTGAGTAAACTCTGTGTTTTTGTGTTTCGCAATTAGGATCATGTTCTCTGGAAGTACAGAATAATAATGTTTAATGTAGCTTCCATAACTGCACACAGAGACAATCTACTGGAAAGGTCTATTTGCCAAAAATAAATAGGAAATGCATCTATATGCCCATTTTAAGCACTAAGATGTTAACCAATATAGATGTAACTTAATATTTCAACATGTGCAAGAGGACAAGAGGAAACAGCAAACGTCAATGACTGATATATACTTTCCCAGCCTAGAAGGCAGATGTTCTGTAAAGCAGACATTTCTATTCTACAGTGGCACTTGTGCTTGGCAGTTACTTCTAGTGTTTCACATAGATGTAACATAGTAAATACCCTTCCCTTTACAGAAAGAAAAAAAAAAATTGCAAAATAAAAGATAAAATAACAAACCATGACACATAATAAAGTCACACAATTGTACAAGTGCTGTATTCGCGAAAATGGGTAAGATAGAGATGTTGTTGAAAACAATAGATGTTTATAATAAACCCACTTTAAATTGGCCATATAAAAATTAGGAGACATAGGAGAAAGGAAAATGTGAAAGAAGTGAACTGTTCGCAGTAGTGACCTACAGGATTGTTTGTTTGAACCTTACAGAATGGAATGATCACAGTTGACAATACTCAAATGTTATTTTCTGCTTTTATAAACAGTCCCTTAATTTGTGTCTGTGGTACTCTGGGTAACAACACTATTTGACATTAGTCTGAACATACAGGTGTTGATTTACTAAAATTAGAGAGTGAAAAATCAGCTGTGCATGGTAGCCAATCAGGTTCCTATTTCAGCTTGTTCAATCGGGTCTGACAAAAAAACTGGAAGCTGATTTGTTTCTATGCAGAGCAGCACCAGATTTTGCACTCTCCAGTTTTAGAAAATAAACCCCATAGTAATCTACTGTCGATAAAATTTTACCCCACCCACTGTAGTGGTATGGTCCACCCACTGGGGGTCAAAGCTCCAATCCCATATGAATTAGCCTAACTACGGCAGCAATTTTCGAGATGGGCGTGGCTGTTTTTACCCATTTCTACCCATCAGCATTCTTACGTATTTCACAGTCTGCACAATATCTCTGCACAATACCCATGAAAGGCTGCTAGCTTGTCTAAGGCAGGCCATGGATGGTTTTATTTTTTTCCCTGCAACCATGGGTTCAGGAAAGAAAATTGCTTGATTTCCCCATCAACACAGTCAGTTATGGGGGAATCCCTCCACTGGAGCTATTGTGTTGTCCCGGCGGGGGGGGGGGGGGGGGGGGGGGCATGTGGAACTATCCCTGCCGGGAGAACACAGTAATTGTTGCTAGTGTCTCTAGCAGGGTTTTTCAACTCCAGTCCTCAAGGCGCCCCAACAGGTCATATTTTCTGGCTCTCCATTATTTTGCACAAGTGATTTCATAAGTTTCACTGCCTTAGTAATTACCACATCCATTTCATGAGAGAAATATTGAAAACATGACCTGTTGTGGCGCATTGAGGGCTGGAGTTGAGAAACACTGATCTATAGCATGGAAAAAATTCGACATGCTGGTTACACCCAAGTCGATTGATGAATCAATTTGAGTACATTCAGCCTGCCCAAAGATGGTTTGAATCTCGGCCAGACCCTGCTGAACCATTTGAGATTTGAACCATCTATGGCTGGCTTGTAGTATGAGTTTTATGATAAGTATCATATAAGTATCAGTATCATGATAAGTATGGGTTTTTGTGAAATTTGTCAATTTGAAGTTTTTTATGACATTTTTATGGGTTTTCATAATTCATATAAATCCTAAAAACCAAGGTCCAAAGGGCAAAGGTCAAAATGACATCATACAGCTATGATCAGTGGCACTGCCACTAGGCATAATGGGGAGATGCTGATGTTTTGGCTTAATATGCATTAGCAGAACTATAGCCACTATACTTACCTCCTCTCTAATGGTCAAAAGAGGTCTCTCAGCGCCTTCTCCCTGGGTGCCAGTCTTTAGACAACTTCATTGTATGGCATAGGGTGATGTAACTCCTGCATATGCACAGAGGTCAGTCATTCCGGCACACAGGGATCTCGTGGGCAGCTCAGTTTACACTCCACAAAACACTGCGAGCAGGCGCAGGCAGGTAGGTGTATTTATTGCAGAAGAGAGACTGCTTGTCTTTTATGTGATAAATAGCCTGCCTGCTCGCAAGTTTTTGTAAAATGCCTTCAGTTTCACTTTACCACACCGAGTTGTCCAGTAAACGTGGCAGTTAGAGAGTTGAGACAAACAATTTTACATAAACAGCTGTAGTGCTATTTGCAAATCAATATTTACCAAGCATAAATGTGATAACATAACAAAAAAAGTCTGTATAAAATAACAATCTTTTCTGTGTCTTCTTTAATAATCAACACATGTGAACCAGTGTTGCTGGGCAGCCCGTAAAAACAGGGCACTTCTCCTGCCTGTAAATGCTTGTAGCATTCCCACCAGTACCCCACCCCGCCAGGAGCCGAGCGAGCGGAAGAGAGAAGAGAAGCTGAAGCCCTGTTGTGAGTGGGAATCTGTGTTGCTGCACACTGCAAGTGTGCCTCTGCAGGGTGCAGTTTTGTGAGAGTTTTATGGAGCATTTATTTATTTCTCATGCCTGGTAGAATAGTATCTGCTGACTGCATGGCTCTAGTAAGAGAGGAAAGGTACTGGCATGGGTAGGTTGGGAGAGACTCTGTTTTTTCTGCATAGAAAGCAGTTACCAGACGAGCGCAGGGCCTGGTAAGATTTTAAAGTATCTCTGGCTACCTCCCCGTATCCTTTCCGCAGCCTCTAACCACTTCTGGTATCCTGTCTGCAGTTTCTAACCACCTCCCATATCCTGTCCACAGACTCTAACCACCTCTGGTATCCTGCCTGCAGTTTCTAACAACTTCCTGTATCCTGTCTGAAGCCTTGAACCATTACTTGTATCATGTCTGCAATCTCTGACTATCTCTTGTCTCATGTCTGCAGTCTCTTGACCATCTCCTGTATCATGTCCACAGTCCCTGACCATTTCCGATGTCATGTCCGTAGTCTCTGACCATCTCCTGTATCATGTCCACAATCTCTGACCATCTCCTGTATCATGTCCACAGTGTCTGACCATCTCCTGTATCATGTCCACAATCTCTGACCATCTCTTGAATCAAGTCCACAGCCTCTGACCATCTCTTGTACCATGTCTGCAGTCTCTGCCTGTCTCCTGTACCATGTCTGCAGTCTCCGCCTGTCTCCTGTACCATGTCTGCAGTCTCTGACCATCTCCTGTACCATGTCTGCAGTCTCTGACCATCTCCTGTATCATGTCTGCAATCTCTGACCATCTCTCATCTTGTACCATGTCTGCAGTCTCTGAGGGGGAGCCTAGAGAGGAGTCAAGAGTGAGAGCACTGCCGGGATGGGAGTCATGGAGTCAGATGTGTGTGAACTGTGGGGAGGAGACTATGGGATAAAACCAGAGCCACAAGCCTGAGCCCAGAAGAGGACTGCCTGACCAAGCCCTGCACAGTGCACCTGAGAGGAGATCAGTGACAGCGCTGCAAGGCCAGTGTGAGGTGGGACTCAATACAATAATGTAAGGGAGCACTGATATAAGGATTTCCCTCATATCAGTAACCCCCCTCCCCCTTGCCTTAGTGTATTAACTCTGAGAAAGGTGGTCTTTGGTCACCAGAGTCCCCCCTATCAGAGTTCTCTGGGTTCCCGTTTACATCAGAGTCTGCAGGATTTACCCCTACAGTGCACTTTTTTTCCTGTTTGCTACAATTCCACAATTAAAACTGAACCCCTCTATATCAAACTTATCTTTTTTATTTGCCACATTTGTAAAATACAGTAAAACCTTGGTTTGAGAGTAACTTGGTTTGAGAACGTTTTGCAAGACAAGCAACATTTTTAAATAAATTTTGACTTGGTATACAAGTGATATCTTGATATACAAGTAGCGTCATGTCACAACTGAGTATAAAACAGAACAGAGGTGCCTCTAAGTGTAGCAATATATTTACATTTAGGCATATCTAAGCATGCAGGCATCCGAGGTAAAGCTGTCCACATAGACCGTCCTCACCACCATCGACATCATCTCTTCCACACTGCGCTCCACAAGGGTTTCAAGCCTCGTTTTCAAATTGCTCTACTGCAGAGTAGTCTTCCTGGTCACGATTGCAGACTGACAGCGATGAGAGCCAGCGGTGCGGGGGGACGTTCTAGGTGGACAGCTTTATTTCAAGTGCCTGCATACTTAGATGTGCCTCTTTTAATCATAAACCATGTGAGTTGCTAAACGTTGGATCTTCATTAAATGTAACCCTTTTGCTACACTTAGAGGCGCCTCTCTTCTCTTTTATACTCTGTAGCTCCTGCTAGATTTTGCTTCTAATACCCTTGTGGAGCCTGTCATTTGTGGATTGACATTTTATGGTTACACAACCTATCACTTTGCTATAATCTTTTTTATATGGACTATAAACTGAAGGACTTATGAATAAATGGTTGTGGAACAAATCGTCTGGGTTTCCATTATTTCTTATAGGGAAATTCGCTTTGATATACAAGTGCTTTGGATTGAAAGCATGTTTCCAGAACAAATTCAGCTTCTTGCACAGATGGAAAGGGCTGCAAGGGCTGGGACAGTGATAATAATGGGGAATTTTAACTAACCAGATATTGACTGGTGTAATGGCACTGCTGGGACAGTTAAAGGGCAAAAAATTATAAACCTATTACAGGACAATTTTATGGTCCAGTTTATTGAGGCCCCAACTAGGAATGAAGCTCTGTTGGACCTGGTAATCTCAAACCATGCAGAGCTTATTACTAATGTTCAGATAAAAGAACACCTGGGTAGCAGTGATCATAACATGATTTCATTTCATGTTAGTGCTAAACAAGAAATACATACAGGTAAGATAAAAACACTTAACTTCAAGAGAGAACATTTTCCAAGGATGAGGGCTGCTCTCCAGGACTTAGACTGGGAGAGAATATTGGCATCAATGGGCACAGAACAGAAATGGGAATTCTTGTTTGTGATCTCACTGCAAAGTATATTCCCATGGGCAATACGTTTAAATGGCTAAAAACAAAACCTACGTGGCTCACGCCCAAAGTTAAAAAAGCTATAAACAATAAGAGAGGAGCTTTTAAAAAATATTAAAAAAATTAAGGAACACTAGTGTAATTTAAATGTTACAAAGAATTTACCAGGATATGTAAAAAGGAAATCAAGAATGCAAAAATTCAAAACGAACGACAGATTGCAAAAGATAGTAGGACAAACCCTAAAAAATTTAAAAATTATTCAAATATATTAATAGTAAAAAAGTCAGGTCTGAGCATGTAGGTCCTCTACAAAATATTCTAGAGTGGGTGACTGGGGACAAAGAGAAGGCTAATTTATTAAATACTTTCTTCAGCTCTGTGTATACAAAGGAGCATGGGGGAGCTCATGTCCATAATGGGGGTGGTAGTGACACAGCCCCAAATTATCCACAATGGCTCAAAAGTGATATGGTCCAGAAATATTTAGACAGAATAAAGGTGGATAAAGCACCTGGCCCTGATGGCATCCACTCAAGGATCCTAAAATAATTGAGCTCTGTAATTTCAGAGCCATTGTATCTAATTTTTAGGGACTCATTAATGACGGGAATAGTACCACTGGATTGGCACAGAGGGAACGTGGTGCCTATATTTAAAAAGGGATCAAAGTCTTTACCAAGCAACTATAGACCTGTTAGTTTAACTTCTATACTAGGAAGGATACTGGAGAGTTTAATAAAAGATCACATAGAGGAGTTCTTGGAAAAAAACATTTTAAGCAACAGACAGCATGGATTCATGAAAGACAGAAGTTGTCAAACAAACCTGATTTCTTTTTGTGAAGAGTAAAAGAAGTAAGTAAAACCTTGGACAGAGGGGTGGCTGTGGATGTGGTATACTTGGATTTTGTAAAAGCGTTCAATACAGTTCCGCACACACGGCTCATGTGTAAGGTAAAGTCTACAGGCTTGGAAATATCAGTTTGTAAATGGATAGAAAACTGGCTAAAAGACAGAATTTAGAGAGTAGTGGCTAATGATTCTTACTCTGAATGATCTAAGGTTATCAGTGGTGTACCCCAAGGTTCAGTGCTGGGACCCTTACTTTTTAATATCTTTATAAATGATATTGGGTCTGGGATCAAAAGTAACATTTCTGTCTTTGCAGATGACACCAAACTATGCAGTGGAATAATGTCCTTACAGGATGTCTCCAATTTACAAGCCGACCTCAATGCTCTGTCTAATTGGGCGACTATGTGACAAATGAGGTTTAATGTTGAGAAATGTAAAGTTATGCACTTGGGGGCTAAGAATATGCATGCATCATACATTTTAGGGGGAGTACAACTGGGGGGATCCATAGTGGAGAAGGATCTGGGGGTTTTGGTAGTTCATAAGCTCAATAATAGCATGAAATGCCAAGCTGCTTTTTCCAAAGCAAGCAAAGTCCTTTCCTGTATTAAGAGAGGTATGGACTCCAGAGAGAGAGATATCATTTTGCCCCTGTTCAAATCATTAGTAAGATCTCATCTGGAATAAGCAGTTTTGTTTTGGGCAACAGTTCTCAAAAAGGATATTGGAGAAATTGAGAAAGTGCAGAGAAGGGAAACCAAACTGATAAGAAACATGGAGGAGCTCAGCTATGAGGAAAGATTAGAGGAACTGAATTTATTCTCTCTTGAGAAGAGGAGAATAAGGGGGATATGATCAACATGTTCAAATATATAAGGGGTCCATATAGTGAACTCGGTGTTGAGTAATTCTCTTTAGGTCCACCCAGAGGATACGGGGGCACTCTTTACGTGTAGAGGAAAAGGGATTTCATCTTCATATGTGGAAAGGTTTCTGCACAGTAAGAGCTGTGAAAATGTGGAATAGACTCCCACCAGGGGTGCTTCTGGCCAGCTCAGTAGATTTCTTTAGGAAAGGCCTGGATACTTTCCTGAATGTACATAATATAACTGGGTACTAATATTTATAGGTAAAGTTGATCCTGGGAAAATCCAATTGCCAATTGGGGGATCAGGAAGGAATTTTTTTTCCCCCTGCTGTAGCAAATTGGAGCATGTTCTACTGTTTTTTTTTGCCTTCCTCTGGATCAACTGTGGGTATAAAATTGGGTATATTGGATTGTACAATATTTTTTATTTTATTTATTTATTGTTTTTAAGGTTGAACTGGATGGACTTGTGTCTTTTTTCAACCTGAATAACTATGTAACTATGTAAAATTATGTCTGCAATCCAAGGTTTTACTGTACTCTCGTGTTTGTATGTCAGTGCATATGTGATACATATGTGTACTTTCTGCTTCCAGGAAATGTAAACATCATCACATGATATCATTCTCATATGCTTATGTCCATGCACATAGCTTAGTGCAGCATTAATTCTTATTGGTTTACTTTAAAAACTCTGTGTTTTTAGATGTTTATTGCCCATGTTGGAGCACATGGATTGGTTTGTGCAAAAGTTATAGCGTCTACAAAATAGGGGATATATTTATAGCATTTTTATTATTATTATTATTTTTTTACTAGTAAAACGTCAACATTAAACCTCATCTGCCACATAGTCGCCCAATTGATAGGCGATCTGAGATTTTTATTATGACTGTGGCATTATGGCTGACACATCGGACAATTTTGACATATTTTTTGGGACCATTGCCATTAATGCAGCGATCAATGCTATAACAATGCAATACTGTAAAAATGTCACTGGCAGTGAAGGGGTTAACACTAGGGGGGCGGTGAAGGGGTTAACAGTGTTCCCTGGGAGGTGATTCTAACTGAAGGGGGAGGGAACTAACTAGAGGAAGTAATGGATCGTGGTTCCTAGCTAATAGGAACACACGATCTGTCACTCCTGTCAGAACAGAACAGAGTCACTCGTCCCTGTTCTGTCTCTCCTGGTCACAAGCGCTCATGGCTGGCGGTCATCACAACCGTTGGCCACGAGCATTGGTACCCCCGCTGTGCAGTGGGTGCATGCACACGCCTGCTATCCCGACCCCGCGAGCAGACATATAGCTACCACGGCTCGCGCCGGGGGGGGGGAGGGGGCAACCTGTCACAGTATAACTGTGGAGGTTGGTCAGGAAGTGGTTAAAACTTATGTACAGAAATTTCCATTAAATCTACTCATCTATATACCTTAGTAATTTTAATAACTAGTGTAGAAAAGGATGCCTGATACACAATGCTATACTCATTTAAACAAAGCATCACTTGCAGTAAGAAACTATGGAAAAGAGGATGTGGAAAAAGTTAGATTTCCACAACTCAGGTATTTATAGGTAGCAAATGGAAGATGTTAAAAAAAAATAAAAACAAGCTTCTTTATTGCAGTAAGGATTATTTAAAATTCACACTTGTGGATATCGCACATCTCCTCAAAGCCTTCATCATCCACATGTGATCTGGACATAGGCCCAAGATTACTTGTTATGTAACACACTGCTCTGATCATTCTGCACTCTACTCTGTTGGTAACTATTGTTTGTATACTAGGAGGTTTCCTGCATCATTCAATTGAGCAGTCAGCAACCCCCTTCAAATACTAAACCTAGATGCTTTGATTTGCTATAGCCTTGTCTCAAAAACCCAATGAAAAGACCATTTCAGTCTAACAATAGTCAGGCTCTCAGACAACTGCATCTATGATCCTTACCAGTTTGATTAATGGAAATAACATAGCACTGAGAAGGTGCACTAATAAGTATTAGGTGACCTGTGACTAGCAAGGGACCACATGAGTGAGTGTTCCATCTTGATCCTCCACATGCATTTAACACAGTTGTACATTATATCCATGTATCTAGGCTAAAGTAGATTAACAGGATTGATGGCACAGTTTACCAGTGCTTAGGCCTCGTTCACACCTATGCATTTTTTAGAGCATTTTCAGTTTTGCAGACACACACTACCGTCCATTTAACATGGTTTCCTATGGATGTAGTTCACATATCTGCATTTTATGGAAAGGGCCAATAGTTTTATCTTTTTTTTGATTCCATAGTTTTCAATGGATCAAAAATGTGTACAGTATTGAAAAACACAAAATACACCTGGAATATGCAAACTACAACCGGCATAAGTGTGAATCAGGCCTTAAAGTCTTTTCGTTGTCATAAGTAGCTTTTGGTTCTTACTCTTCTTAGGCTGGATTCACACTGATGCATTTTTTGTGCTTTTTGCATTTTGCAGATTTGCACTACAGAACGTGTTCCATAGGAAACCATGTTAAAAGGACTGTTGTGCAAATCTGCAAAATGCAAAGAGCACTAAAACTGCATAGATGTGAATCCAGCCTAAGGCTGGATTCACACCTATGTAGTTTTAGTGCATTTTGTGGATTTGCACTACAGTCTATTTAACATGGTTTCCTATGGAACACGTTCTGTAGGGCAAATCTGCAAAATGCAAAAAACACAAAAAATGCATAGGTGGGAATCCACCCTTAGACAAGGTTATTGTATTAGGAGTAAACCCATCTCTAGGCCTATTTATTCTGAGTTAAAATTAGAAGTCAAATTTAGTAACCTAGAAATATTTTAAGAATATAAAGATTTAATGTATACATATCAGAACATTTAGTTGCAAAATCTAATGCCCAGGACATTATTATGAAATGTCTTATAATTAAACATTTCCATTGCTTTAGAATGATTGCGTTTAAAATATTTAAACTATGCTTAAATGCTTTACTATTCTAGTCTAAAAAATATTAAATGAGTAATCAATTACATCAGAGTATATTAGTGCAGTATATTTTGCAAGCTTAAGAAAGTAAAATAATCCCCCAGAAGAATCTTAATTTTTGTCTATGGAAAACATTAAACTGTTAAGCGCTAACAACTAGAATTAGTCCTTAAATCTCTAATGAGAATAATAAAACATGAGTGCCGTAACTCGATAAGGCCTGAATTTACTTGCTGTTAGTAAAAGTTCCTGATCCAGCAGTATAGCTTTTTACTCCCCGAGGTCCAGGAAACAATATCTGTCCTTTAGGAACATCCTCTGTGGTAAGCACTTCTCCTTGCTGGGCTGCCATTGGGCAGAGATAGCTGTGTAATATCTAGTAACAGAAGCTTTATGAGAATATCCATTACTGATTTCAATCAATCCAAAGTAGCAAATTTGATTAACCCTTTGCGTCTGCATGTTTCTTTCTCAGCCACCATGCAAGACTTATCTCATTTTATGATATGTGTGTTTGTGTGTGTACCTGTGTATGTGCGGTTGTGTATGCTGTGTGTATGTGTTTGTGTGTGTGTATGTGTATGTGTGCATTTTATCTTTTTGATGATGTCTATTGTGAAAGAAATCACATCCATCCATTTAAAAGCAGCAGTGCTGCATCAAAGGAAGAGTTAAATTATTTTATGTAATTTGTATGTGTTTTGTATGGACTTCTATTTGTTTTGCAAAGTTGTAATTTTTAAGACATCCTCATCTAGCTAAAGGAGTGAGCACTAAGAAAAAGTTTAGTGTATAATAAATTCTGTATCTTATTTGCTGCACCTCATTCTGTGCATGTGTCTATACTTTACTGTCAGCTGATCTATATATGTGTAAGTGAGTGTGTGTGTAAATTAACAACGTCCTTTGAATGCAATACATCTGATGCAATCCAAGAAAAAACTACATATTTATACTGTACATATAGAATACAGTAGAACATTTTAATTATTTAATGCTTCAATTGAGTACCTTTATTTAAAACATTACTGTATGATTCTAGAGTGTATTAAAATATTTTGATTTTAATGTAATTTATCCATTTGAAGTTATTGGAAATTATAAAAGATTGCACGTACACCATAACTGGTATGGCTTTTTTTATAGTACCAGCAAATAAAATTTTCTGATAAGGCACATCTTTGTACAATCTACATGTTCCTGCTGGCATGGTACAAAGGCATATGTTACAATTCAAAAACTCAGTACAGTATATGATTGATCCTCATTATGTCCATGGAGGCAATATTTATGTATTATTAATCGCATTCTGTAGTTCTATGGGTATTCTAATGTTTAATTTAGCGTTACACCACTGTTTTAAAGACATTCAATATAATGATACAGAGCTCATTTAACTAGATCAAACATGACAATCAAAAAACTGTTTACTCAAAAAAGGGCTGGTACAGCCTCTCAAATTCAAAACACAGTGACCAATGAAAAACCTTTATTTCTACACACATACTCATCTTCCAGACAGCACTGCAAACTTAATTTTCCACATCTCATGATATCACTTCATGGGCAGCTATATATTTATACAGTGGCATTTGTTTCATCAAACAACATCTATACTGTTAATATATATATATATATATATATATTTTTTTTTTTGTATTATTATTATTATTTCAGGGACTGATGTGAATGTATAATATATATGTAAAGCTCTGCATAAATTGATGGCACTATATAAGTATCTTTAATATATATATATATATATATATATATATATATATATATATATATATATATATATATATGTACTGTATAGAGAGAGGGAAAGACAGAAGAGATTGAGAGAGAGAGAGAGTGTACTAATACATTTTTGGCCTTCTGGGTCATATTTTAACGTTGCTTCTAATATTTTTTGAAAGTTTACGCATCTGTTAAATGTTATGGTGAATGGTGAGATTATGTTTTTAAGCTTTTAAGAATCGGGTTTCGGTTTTTAATATGAATAATAGGTGCAAAAACATATTCTTATGCACTTGCTAATGCTTCACCAGAAGTTTCATGTATATACATATCACCATAATATTTGAGGAATGTTCAATTCTAGCCCTACTTAAGGGTGCTATGTACTCCAGTCTACAATTTGCTAGAATTCTGTTTTAACACTAACAAAACAACAATAGTAACTTGGCAGGGCTCAAGGTGCTCCATTATATTTTACTGTTTGATAAATGTAAGAGCTGCATCAGATTTGAACTGGCCTTGTACAACTTTTAAAGCAGGAGCACACATCACAAATATCCTAGAGCATAGCATGGGTGTCTGAACTACTGAGAAATACATGTTATTCAGTAACCTGAAAGCATTCTGTTGTCTCTAGAGATCCATGCTCCAGTCATTTATTACAGCACATTTAGGCCCACATGGAAAGAAAAATAAATAATGGGCATAGGAGAAATCAAATCAACTTGCTTGCAGCTCTGTTAATCACGTTTAACCAAGAAACATCAATTAAAAACAAATTAAGTAAATAAGAAGCACCAAAAGTATCAGCAGACCTGTAATGGGGCTTTGGCATGCTGAATTATTTTCTTCAGTAGATTATTATGGTATCATTGATGAATGATATTTATATAATTAATATATCCTAGATTAATGCATTAATGCATTTATCTTTTGGTTGTTGTTGTCCAATCCAAGCTATTTTAATACATGCCCGCAAAATATGTATGCATACTTTACAATAAAACAGTTTAAGTCCTTAAAGAAATTATTCAACGTATTTACAATTCTTTTCACTGTTTCCAATATTCCTATAACGACATGATTAGACTATCACTACTGAATCATTTTATGGCATCGCTTCAAGGGTTCCCATGAATTGGCTCAGTTAAGTAAAAGAGGTTGGCTAGGAGACATAATGAATTATTTTTTTCCGCCTGTTATTAGCACAACATACAATAAACATTCATCTTTGACCAGATATTAAAAAAGTAATTTAGTGAGGCCCTGCAACATAATGAAAGATGCTATTTTATGCTAATAATCCTACAACAAAGCAGAAATGTAGGCACCCCATGTACAGTATTCTCAGTGGATGCAACAGAAGCAAACAGAATAAAATCATAGGCAAAATAAAAAATAAAAAATCAAATTATAACAATGCTGATAATACTCCACATCTGAAAATACAATATAGATTTAAAACACATGAACTTTACTACAATCCTGTATTGTAATTATTTTATATCTTGTTAAATTAATAACAACTATTTTTGAACTTTAGCAGAAATTGTTTGTGAAATCCCCATAAAAAACGAATAAGGTCGTGGACTGTACAGCAGGCTTCATAGTGATTGTATGCAGAGAGTGATAATGATGTCATTAACCCTGTTAACCGAATGCCAGTGAGGCAGCACTCTAGCAGCTGAAGACATAAATCTGAAGCAAGTTTTCTGTACAATGTCTGACTTACCTTTGAAGTTCATCTGGAAGGTCCAGAAGATTACATTCAGGAGAATACACAGAGAATAAGGATCTTGGCAGCTTGTAGACATATGTATTGCTAGGCCCCATGGGCTCTTTCCTGCCCCGTACAAGCTTATAAAAAACACCATGTAACACTGTAAAACTGATAAAATATGTCAGAATAAGAACAAAAAAGAAAACAAGCAAAGCCTCAGACCAGTACAAATAAATGAGAGAAAAGCAATTGTGGGGCTGCTCAAAGCCTTTTTGCCTTGCTGAATGAAAGCAATCCCTAAGACTGAATGGGTAATGAGATCCTGGCTCCTGAGATTTTAGCTTTCTTAATCATGTTCATAATTAATTCAAGAACATTGATAATTTCATTACATTCTTTTTGTCTTATCAATAAATGATGTGCCTGCACTTTTGGTCCTGTGTACAGGGAGAGAGGAGATGCTTTGGGTAATACTGCACCAGGAATAGTGGCTGAATCAGAGCTAAAAGGTGAAGCAGTAATTATTATTCTTGACCAGGCCTCTATTATCAGAAGATGACAAGCAGCTAGAAATAATTGATAAGCTTAATGCACAAATGCATAGAAAGCATATCTGCTGCGCCGGCTGCCGTTAGCATAACTTTTTTTTTTCTCTTCACTCAGATAATGCCACACTTGAAAACAATTGGCAAATGTTGATCCGCCTGGTGTGGCCACTCTGTAAGTAATTTCAGCAATCAATACACTTTCAACTGAACCGTTTTAAGATGTATTTATCTATATATAACCGGTGTGTATTTTCCTGCTTGCTTTACAAGAACCATCTCTATGAGCTTTTCAATGATAAACAGCAAATATTCTGGAAATCCTGGATGAAGGTTTCCACCATAGAAGAGAAAACCAACCGTAATACTGGGTGCTCATCCATAAGTGTTGTGTCCTCAAGAGCATCGGGACGACAAGTTATTTCTGAGAGTTGGTTGGCTGAGAGCAAATAGTCATTAATAACAAAAATACAAATTCATTTCTGCCATTTACATATTGTGGTTGGGATACAAAGATTTGTAGAAGGCTACATATACCACCGGTAGGCTATGGCTATACTGTCAAGCTAGAGCAAGATGCCAACACTGTAACTATCTCACATTTGGATAACTGTGTCTCCTTTCAAGAAACATATTTTGAAAATATTTATCTTGACAGGTTGATCTGATAACTAACAAACTAGTCTTTGAGTAAAATGGCCTTCGCACTTAGTGGAGCCAGCTGATGGCTCTTCTGCGACATTGATGAATGGGACATGGATGATATATACATTCTGTGGTTTTATCAGTAGATTATTGAATTGTTTATTTCCCCTGAGGAGAATGACCTGTCCCTAAATGTGTGTTCTTTGTTAGACCTACCAGCACAGGGATTAATATTGACATAACATTCAATTGGGATATGTCCAATGCTCGATTCTGAAAAAAGAATGAAACAAATGGTTTAATAAGATGCAAGCAACGTTATAGTAAAACAAACAAGAATATATATTTTTTTCAAACAACTTTCTCTTTTTGTTACATTTCTCTTGATTCCCATAGTAGTTTATCTTTTTAAAGAGAAGCATATTCTGATCTTCATTTATTATGCAATCCCTAGAGAAATTCATATGAGAAATTAGATTTTCTGTAGTGCAGTGGATAGCATAAGCATGTCTGTCCCCAGGGTTGGATTTCTGTCACTGGAGTATGTAAGCACACCATTTGGTGCCCAATTCAACACCACTCTACAAGGAAGAAAATTCACAAAGAACATTTTCTTATTTTCTAGGGCCTAATTTGGCTTAGAATACTGTGACAATGTGCAACTAGTTTTCTATGAGGTTATATTATAACTACTAAGGACTTAAAAAAGGTCAATTGGTAACTAAATGGAAAACTGCACCTTTGTTTCTGCTGCCTGTAGGCACAGGCCTTCTATGCCTGATGGTAAATCTGGTGTATCTCTGCTTTCCTGCCACACAATCACTGCAGTGCTGACAACATGCTGACATTACAGGCATACCTCACTTTTAAGTACACAATGGGGTTTATTTACTAAAGCTGGAAAGTGCAAAATCAGGCTCACTTCTGCATAGAAACCAATGAGCTTCTAACCCCAGCTTGTTGAATTAAGCTTTGGTATCAAAACCTGGAAGCTCATTGGTTTCTATGCAGAAATGAGCCTGATTTTGCACTTTCCAGCTTTAGTAAATAAACCCCATTGGGTACTTAAACGTGGGGTATGCCTGTAGTATACTTTATCTGGCATTAAAAGAGAATATTGAAATATCTTTTTTTTTATTTACTTAATGATACCATCAGACAATCAACATGAAAAGGAAGAGATTCCTCTTTAAAATAAGGGCAATGAGGACAATTTTTTGCAGTCAGTTTTCAGGCTCCATTACTAACTAAGTTTTCAGTAGACTCCATTTCTTGATGAGACCCTATGTACTGAATATACTGTATATACCAGAGATGGTGAACCTTGGCACTCCAGATGTTTTGGAACTACATTTCCTGTCATGCTCATACACTCTGCAGTGTAATGGAGTATCATGGGAAATGATACAAAACATCTGGGGTGCCAAGGTTCGCCATCACTGGTATATACTGTATGTATATATACGTGTATATACACACATACATCTAACATTTACATTTTCACTCTCTCCTTGTCTCCTACATCCCATGCTGCCAACCTACAAACCACTACCCGCAGAAACCTTCGCAACCTCAACCCTTCCCTTCTTCATTCTGCTACTGATGGCCTTTATGACAAAATCACACCCCTATCCTGCCCAGACCTAACCACTTCCATCTACAACAACACGCTGTCATCCTCCCTAGACATACTTGCTCCTCTTTCTTCATGCAGAACAAGGCCCCGTCTGCCACAACTCTGGCAAACAGATGACACCAGAAGTCTCAAGATACACAGCCGTGCTCTTGAGCGAGCGTGGCGTAAATCTAAGTCCCTGCAAGACTTTACCCTCTACAAATCTGCCCTTCTCCAATACAACTCCTGCCTCTGCACTGCTAAACAAACCTATTACAACACTCTCATCAAAACCCTTTAATCCAAACCTTGTCAACTCTTTTCTACCCTTAATTCTTTACTTCACCCCCCACTGCCCCCACCCACTAACTTGCTTACCGCTCAACAGATTGCCAACCATTTCAATAGCAAAATTGACACAATTCGCAAGGAGATATCCAGCATTCAGCTTCCTCCCCTACCCAACACAACAGGTCCAACACCACGCTCAATACTCTCCTTTTTTTGCCCAGTTACCACAGATGAAGTTAATAAACTCCTCTCCACGGCCCACCTCACTACCTGCTCCCTGGCACCTGTCCCCTCACAATTACTGCTACCACCTTCCCACTCTATCCTTAACTCCCTAACCCACATCTTCAACCTCTCCCTCTCCTCCGGCACCTTTCCTTCCCTGCTCAAATATGCACTGGTTACCCCCATACTCAAAAAACCCTCACTAGACCCCACCTGTTTGAACAACTTAAGACCAATCTCCCTGCTCCTGTTTGCCTCCAAGCTCATGGAATGCCTTGTCCATGTCCAAATGAGTCACTACCTCATGGACAACAACCTACTAACAATGACCTACTAACTACTAAAACCAACGGTCGCTGCTCCATACTCATACTTTTAGACCTCTCTGCTGCCTTTGACACAGTTGTCCACCTGCTCCTCCTCAGCAAATTACGCTCCCTTGGCCTATGCAATTCTGCTTTATCCTGGTTTTACTCCTACCTATCTCAGCGCACTTTCAGTGTCACTTACAACTCCATCTCCTCCGCTCCCCTTCCTCTTTCTGTTGGGGTACCCCAAGGTTCTGTCCTTGGGCCCCTCCTATTCTCCCTCTATACCTCTTCCCTGGGCCAGTTGATAAGCTCCCATGGTTTCCAATACCACCTCTATGCCGACGACACCCAGATCTATCTCTCCACTCCTCAACTCACCCCCTCAATCTCCTCACAGATCTCCAACTTACTGAATGACATATCAGAATGGATGTCACATCACTTCCTCAAACTCAATCTTTCTAAAACTGAGCTTGTTATATTTCCTCCTTCATGATTCCCCCCCCCCCCCCGTGACTTCACCATTAATATCAACACACACAGCCATTGGTCCCTCCACACATGCCAGGGCCCTGGGTGTAATCCTTGACTCTGACTTCTCCTTCAGCCCCCATATCCAATCACTGGCTAAATCATGCCGCCTTCACCTCTGCAACATCTCCAGAATTCGACCCTTCCTGACTAATGGCACCACAAAGCAACTCGTTCACTCCTTGATTATTTCCCGCCTTGACTACTGCAACTCTCTCCTTAATGGCCTACCCTTAAGCAGGCTATCCCCCTTCAGTCTATTATGAATGCTGCTGCTAGACTAATACACCTCACTAATCAGTCCATGACTGGTGCCCCTCTCTGCCAATCCCTTCACTGGCTTCCCCTACCCCACCGTGTAAAATTCAAAATGCTAACCATAACATACAAAGCCATCCACAACATCGCCCCCATCTACATCACCAACCTCATCTGCAGATATCGCCCAAATCGTCCCCTCCGCTCCTCCCAGGACCTCCTGCTTTCTAGCTCCCTTGTTACCTCCTCTCATGCTCGCCTTCAAGACTTCTCCAGAGCCGCTCCCATCCTCTGGAACTCCCTGCCCCAGTCTGTCCGATCAGCCCCTACCCTGTCCACCTTTTGGAGGTCCCTGAAAACTCATTTATTCAGGGAAGCTTATCCCACACCCACCTAACTATCCTCGAGCCATCCCCATCAAATCATTCTCTGCAGCTATTACCTTTTGTACCACCACCCCCTCCCTTTAGAATGTAAGCTCTATGAGCAGGGCCTTCCTGTACCTTTTGTATTGTACTGTAATTGTGTTGTCCCCCTATACATTGTAAAGCGTTATGTAAACTGTTGGTGCTATATAAATCATGAATAATAATAATAATAATAATAATCTAACTCAGGATCCAATTTTCCACAAATAGTAACATAATGGTAGGGTTTAAATTCATACATAGATTTAAACTTTTAGGCTAAAGAGACAAAAATATTTCTCCAGCAATTTAATTCATGGAGCAAGAGAAGTGTCAACAGCAGCTAGAGGGAACTGCACTTCACAAATTAGTCCTGCCAAGTGTTTGACAGTATCAGCTACATGGCTTATTCATCTTTGCAATAGTGGCAATAGTAATGGCCAGGGCTTTTTTTCTCAGGGAATAGGTGCAGGAACTCAACCATGCCCGCCACACACACATACCTAACAAATGGCTCTTCCCTCTGCATACAACCCTCTCCCTCCACTGCCCTCATCTCCCCCTCCTTAAAAGCTCTACCATCTGTCATATGTCTTACCTTTGTTGCAATATTAAGCTGTAACACCTACCCGGCTATAGTACCTCCCAGCATACTATACTATACTACAGTCACTTGCAAGGGAGATCATGAAGTAGGAGCATCATCAACTGGTCGCCAGGGAAAAAATGGAGACCACAGAGGTTGCAGCCTACCACACACCCTCTCCTGCCCATGACTGCACTGAACCCTGGGCACCTGTTCTGTATCTCCTTTGTCCCTGTCCGGCACTTAGTGGGATCTGCGCAGGAGATCTGACCTGTGGGAGCTACTGGAAGATAAGCTATCACTTGTAAACACAGAAGCTGGACTTCAGTGTTACCAAGTGATAGTGGTGAACAGGGAGCAGAGGACCTGAGCCATAGGTGGTGGAACTGCGTTCCCCCTAGTTCCTGCTGAAAAAAATCTACTTTTTATGTTCATCACTTGCCAGCACCACTCCTGCTTTACCCTACTATTGCCCTAATCTCATCCTCAGCTGTTTACTAGCTGCACTGCCTATGGGGTACACAAAAGCAACATTGGCGGTGGCTGCTTGTAGTTTCTAACACTTTCTTAACAAGTTGCAGTTAAAGTGTAAGTATAGCAAAATGTTTTATTTAGTTTTGCTGCCTTTGTCTTGTTGGGGAAATTTCCCTTCACTGATTATCACAGAAAAATTGTATGCACTTGCTAAATATACAAATGGTGCTAAATCTAATTTTCTAGCCTACCTTAAAAGTCTCATTATCCAATATAAAAAGGAAGAGAAAAACAGGTTCTGCTCCCAGGGGAAAGAAAAGAAGGAGCTATATTGGAGACTCTCTCTACCTAGGTCTTAAAGTGATAACTAAGGTATTTACTTTATTTTTTTTAAATAACAAACGTCATACTTACCTGCTCTGCGCAATGGTTTTGCACAAAGCAACCTTGATTCTCTGCTTCTAGATTTCCCCGCTTGTGCTCTTGGCTCCCCCCCCCTTCTGAACGCCCTCATAGCAAGCCGCTTGGTATGGGAGCACTCATGTGGGTTCGATCTAGAATCGGGTTCTGTTTGTCAATTGACACACACAGTGCAGCTTGCAATCTCTTCTCACAGGTTGTGATTGAAAGAAGCAGGGACCAATGGCTGCAGATGCTGCTACCATGTCCAGTAATGAGAGGGAGACAGGAGAGAGCTGCTGCTGTGGGGCACAATGCACAATGAGATCGGGCTCAGGTAAGTATTTTTGGTAGGGCTGGGGGGGGGGGGAGAGCTAAGCACAGAAAATGCAATAAGGTAGAAAACCTTCTGCCTTTACAACCACTTTAAACAAGGAGTGAGTCGAGGACAATCGTCTTCCAAACAATATAGAAAGTGCTAAGCACCTGGTGGTCCAGACCTATCATTTTTTTCCCCATGAACACTTTTTGCACTCCTCTACCTTCCGTTTGAGGATACCACACATATGCTCAATAGGGTTTAGGTCTGGAGACATGCTTGGACAGTCCATCGCCTTTACCCTCAGCTCCTTTAGCAAGGCAGTGGTCATCTTGGAGGTGTGTTTGGGGTCGTTATCATGTTGGAATACTGCCCTGTGGCCCGTCTCAGAAGAGGGGGATCATACTCTGCTTCAGTATGTCACAGTACATGTTGGCATTCATGGTTCCCTCAATGAACAGTAGTTCCCCAGTGCTGGCAGCACTCACGCAGCCCCAGACCATGACACTTACAGCACCATGCTTGACTGTAGTCAAGACACACTTGTACTTCTCACCTGGTTGCCGCCACATACACTTGATACCATCTGAACCAAATAAGTTTATCTTGGTCTCATCAGACCAAAGGACATGGTTCCAGTAATTCTTAGTCCTTAGTCTGCTTGTCTTCAGCAAACTGTTTGTGGACTTTCTTGTGCATCATCTTTAGAAGAGCCTTCCTTCTGGTATGAGAGCCATGCAGACTAATTTGATGCAGTGTGCTGTGTGAGCACTGATAGGTTGACCCCCTCCACCCCTTCAAACTCTGCAACAATGATGGCAGCACTGTCAACAATATGTCTATTTCCAAAGACAACCTCTCTGGATATGTCGCTGAGCATGTGCACTCAACTTCTTTGGTCGACCATGTCGAGGCTTGTTCTGAGTGGAACCTGTCCTGTTAAACCGCTGTATAGTCTTGGCCTCTGTGCTGTAGCTCAGTTTCAGGGTCTTGGCAAACTTCTTATAGCCTAGACCATCTTTATGCAGAGCAATAAAAAAAAAATTCAGATCCTCAGAGAGTTCCTTGCCATGAGGTGCCATTTTGAACTTCCAGTGACCAATATGAGAGAGTGAGAGCAATAACACCAAATGTAACACACCTGCTCCCCATTCACACCTGAGACCTTGTAACAATACCGAGTCGCATGACACCGGGGAGGGAAAATGGCTAACTGGGCACAATTTGGACATTTTCACTTTGGGGTGTACTCACTTTTGTTGCCAGAAGTTTAGACATTTATGTCTGTGTGTTGAGTTATTTTGAGGGGGCAGTAAATTTGCACTGTTACACAAACTGTTCACTACTTTACACTGTAGCAAAGTGTAATTTCTTCAGTGCTGTCACATGAAAACATATAATAAAATATTGACAAACATGTGAGGGGTCTACTCACTTTTGTGAGATACTGTGTATATATTTGTATATATATATATATATATATACGTACATGCATACACACGCTCATATGCAAATGCATGCAACAGAAAAAACAAAAACAAACAAAATAAATATCAGATGGTAAGTGATAGTGTGTGATAGGTTCATCTTGGAAATAATATTATGCGTTGCTACATGATCCATACATACCATTGTACCATTGTACATATAGCTGAAACAAATACTCATGAAATAGAATAGTTAAAAAAAAATCCACTGCTAATGAGTCACAACAGTTAACCACCTGCCAACCGCTCACAGTAAAGATACTGTGAGTGGGCAGCAGGTAAAGGCACAGTCATGTACATGTAATCAAGTAAAGTGCTGGCGCTACAACCCAGTTGCAGGTAGAATATGGGCTATGGCACTCTTTGCTCACTGTGCCTGTCACGTCTCCAATCCGCACATAAAAGTTCTCCAAGTTAAAGTGAAGTCGGCAATAAGATGAGTATTAATAAAAATCTATCTTTTTTCAATGCAAAGGAGTACACAGGTTCCAAAATAGAGCGAACTGACATGTTTCAGCCCCTCAAGGCCTTAATCATAGTTAGTCCAAAATACTATACAAGACAAATATATAGCCAGCCCACCACCCATTACTTCTCACCTGGTTGCCGCCACATACACTTGATACCATCTGAACCAAATAAGTTTATCTTGGTCTCATCAGACCAAAGGACATGGCTCCAGTAATCCCTGTCCTTAGTCTGCTTGTCTTCAGCAAACTGCAGACTTTCTTGTGCATCATCTTTAGAAGAGCCTTCCTTCTGGTATGAGAGCCATTCAGACTAATTTGATGCAGTGTGCGGCGTATGGTCTGAGCACTGATAGGTTGACCCCCTCCACCCATTCAAACTCTGCAACAATGATGGCACCACTCATATGTCTATTTCTAAAGACAACCTCTGGATATGTCGAGGCCTGTTCTGAGTGGAACCTGTCCTGTTAAACCGCTGTATAGTCTTGGCCTCTGTGCTGTAGCTCAGTTTCAGGGTCTTGGCAAACTTCTTATAGCCTAGACCATCTTTATGTAGAGCAATAATTTTTTTTTTTTCAGATCCTCTGAGAGTTTTTTGTCATGAGGTGCCATTTTGAATTTCCAGTGACCAATATGAGAGAGTGAGAGCAATAACACCAAATGTAACACATCTGCTCCCCATTCACACCTGAGACCTTGTAACAATACTGAGTCGCATGACACCGGGGAGGGAAAATGGCTAACTGGGCACAATTTGGACATTTTCACTTTGGGGTGTACTCACTTTTGTTGCCAGCGGTTTAGACATTTATGGCTGTGTGTTGTGTTATTTTGAGGGGGCAATAAATTTACACTGTTACACAAACTGTTCACTACTTTAAATTGTAGCAAAGTGTAATTTCTTCAGTGCTGTCACATGAAAACATATAATAAAATATTGACAAACATGTGAGGGGTCTACTCACTTTTATGAGATACTGTGTATATATTTGTATATATATATATATATATATATATATATATATATATATAATACGTATTTGTACATGCATACACACACACACACACGCTCATATGCAAATAGTCCAAAATACTATACAAGACAAATATATAGCCAGCCCACTTCCCAGATGCAGCATTAAATAAACATGCTATATACAACCAAAACATTGTAAATGCAAACCAAAGTAAAGATACGCTGGTGCTACAATATACAAGCGATCATTATTCAACCAAGTGCTGTGCATATAACCAAATAAAGTGTGTAAATAACCAATGCATTAATAAAGAATTCGTATATAGTATTTCACAAAAGTGAGTACACCCCTTACATTTTTGTAGATATTTTATTATATCTTTTAATGTGACAACACTGAAGAAATTACACTTTTCTACAATAAAAAGTAATGAGTGTACAGCTTGCATAACAGTGTAAAATTGCTGTCCCTTCAAAATAACTCAACACACAGCCATTAATGTCTAAACCGCTGGCAATAAGAGTGTATACAACCCTGTTAAAAATGTCCAAATTGAGCCCAATTAGCCATTTTCCCTCCCGGTGTCACGTGTTACAAGGTCTCAGGTGTGAATGGGACTCAGGTGTGTTAAATTTGGTGTTATCACTCTCAGTTGCTCATATTGGTCACTGGAAGTTCAATATGGCACCTCATTGCAAAGAACTCTCTGAGGATATCTTCATAAAGATTGCCTAGGCTATAGGAAGATTGCCAAGACTCTAAAACTGAGCCACAGCATGGTGGCTAAGACAATACAGAGGTTTAACAGGACAGGCTCCACTCAGAACAGGCCTCCCCATGGTCAACCAAAGAAGTTGAGTGCACGTGCTCAGCGATATATCCAGAGGTTGTCTTTGGGAAATAGATGTAAGAGTGTTGCCAGCATTGCTGCAGAGGTTGAAGGGGTTCAGCCTGTCAGTCCTCAGACCATGCGCCGCACACTGCATCAAATTGGCCTTCATGGCTGTCATCCCAGAAGGAAGCCTCTTCTAAAGATGATGCACAAAAAAGCCTGCAAACAGTTTATTGCATGTGTTTTTCACAATGTATATTTTCCAATTTTCGCAGTCTTTTTTTATGCCGGACCTTTCATGCAAATGATAGGCCCCCTCTACTGAAAGCTTCACATCTCTCAAAGTGAGACCACCTGCAAAGGAAATGTATAAACAAAGCTTTTACATCTTCCAGAGGCACAAGTTCCCTTAAAGGAGAAGTATAGCCAAAGCTTGTTTGGCTGTACTTCTCCTATGGATCATAGGAGTGCAATTTGTTTTTCACTCCTGTGAACTGTTTTCAGCAGAGAGCGGCTTGAAGTCTGAATCCGCCAGGTGCCTGGACTGACACTCCAAAGTGTAAGATAAAACAAGCTTATCGTGTGCTGGCTAGTCCACCAAAGGTAGTCATAGCTGCATGGTCTGCAGGGTTCATGCTCTCTGAGAAGCATTTTCCATCACTTCTCAGGGACCCAAAACCCAGCAAACTATGCAGGATTGAGGACCTTTGGCGGACTAGCCAGCACACGATAAGCTTGTTTTATCTTACACTTTGTTAGTGTTTTTAAACGTCGTTTCAATAAACCCTCTTATGATACTGCACTTAGGTGGCGCTTCCTTCCTTCTTTTTGTCTCACTCACAGAGCTGGCTCAACTCTGAGGATAGTAGCCCACAGATTTTCACAACTTATGCCCCGGCATCAGAGACTATATTTACATCTTAGAAGTTATTGCTGCATGGTTGCCTGAACTATAGTTTGCATATATTTCATGTCTTTCTGGACTGACACCCCGCTCAGCCTCTCACAAGCCACAGAGATCCTGAGACGGCCACTCCCCACCCCTCCACAGCTCAGCGCTCCAGTGAGCAAGGAGGAGGCAGAGCGGAGAGCTTCTGACTGACAGCAGCTCTCTGCTTGGGGAGCTAACTGAACCGAGTAGATGGCGGTGTTCAATTGCTCGGTTCTCAGTGTAGAGGCACTGGAGGACAGATGCAGCATCAGACCAATGTTGCATCCACCTAGGTAAGTATAATTTGGGGGGGGGGATCCTTTACTTCTCTTTTAAGGACCTAAATACTATGACAAATTCCTGTTTTCATTTATTTATTTATTTTGTTTGCTAGGTTATTTTTTGGTGTTTTTGTAACATCAGGGAAATTCCCTTCCCTTCACTTCCTGTTTCATAGATACCACAGGAAGTATTTTCCTCTGATACAGTTGTTCCTGGAACAGGTGCCCCCATAGGATGATTTCCTCTTACCTTTTATTCAAGGCGCAACTCATTTTTCTTTCTTGGTGACACCAGAGAGGGGTGAATCTTCCCAGTGGGGAAAAGGTCAACATTAAAAACTTGGCAAAGGGTTTCACCTTTCCCCAATCTATACAAACTTTAAAAAAAAGGTTTTGCCTGAAGATATGTTTTAATATAATATTTATGACAGCATAAAGGAATTTCATGACTATATGAGCAAACTGATCATATTGCCAAAAGACAAGGTACCAAATACTCTTACAATCTAATAACTACTGAGGTTCTGCTGAGGTGGTGGCTTAAAGGAGAAGTAGGGCCAAACCTCTTTTAGCCCTACTTATCCTGTGGGTCACAGGAGTGCACTTCAGTCTGCACTCCTGTGACCTGTTTTCAGACAATAGCGGGCTAAAGTCTGCTGTCATCTGACACCACTCAGCTGGTCCAGACTCTGGATCAATCCCAACTTTAATTTCGGAATCCATCCAGATGCCTGGACCAACAGCTGGTTCTACCTCTCAGTGAGATTGAGGAAACCGCTCCTGCCCCCTTCTCAGCCCAGCACTCCAGTCCAGTGGAGGGGCAAAGTAGAGCGCAGTTGACTTTCAGACACCAGCTCTCTGCTCACTGAAGATCGGTAACTGCATGTCAATGGTCTTTGATTACTCAGTATTCAGTTTTAAAGGCAGTCTTAAAGTTTTACTCAACCCAGGACCCTGCATTTACTACCGTGGGGAAAAAAATTATTTATTCAGCCACCAATTTTGCAAGTTCTCCCACTCTCTCAGATGAGAGAGGCCTGTAATTGTCATTATAGGTATACCTCAACTATGAGAGACAAAATGTGGAAAAAAATCCAGACAATCACATTGTCTGATTTTTGAAAGAATTTATTTGCAAATTATGGTGGAAAATAAGTATTTGGTTACCTACAAACAAGCAAGATTTCTGGCTCTCACAGACCTGTATCTTCTTCTTTAAGAGGCTCCTCTGTCCTTTACTCATTTCCTGTATTAATGGCACCTGTTTGAACTTGTTATCAGTATAAAAGACACCTGTCCACAACCTCAAACAGTCACACTCCAAACTCTACTATGGTGAAGACCAAAGAGCTGGGAAGGACACCAGAAACAAAATTGTACACCTGCACCAGGCTAGGAAGACTGAATCTGCAATAGGCAAGCAGCCTGGTGTGAAGCAATCAACTGTGGGAGCAATAATTACAAAATGGGAGACAAGACCACTGATAATCTCCCTCTCTCTGGGGCTCCACGTAAGATCTCACCCCGTGGGGTCAAAATGATCACAAGATCACAAGAACAGTGAACAAAAATCCCAGAACCACACAGGAGGGGACCTAGTGAATGACCTGCAGAGAGCTGGGACCAACGTAACAAAGGCTACCATCACTAACACACTACGCCGCCAGGGACTCCTGCAGTGACAGAAGAGTCCCCCTGCTTAAGCCAGTACATTTCTGGGCCCGTATAAGGTTTGTTAGAGAGAATTTGGATGACTCAGAAGAGGATTGGGAGAATGTCAGATGAAACCAAAGTAGAACTGTTTGGTAGAAACACAACTCGTCATGTTTGGAGGAGAGAGAATGTTGAGTTGCAACCAAAGAACACCATACCTACTGTGAAGCATGGGGGTGGCAACATCATATTTTGGGGCTGTTTCTCTGCAAAGGGAACAGGGCGACTGATCCATGTACATGAAAGAATGAATGGGGCCATGTATTGAGAGATTTTGAGCGCAAACCTCCTCCCATCAGCAAGGGCATTGAAGATGAAACATGGCTGGGTCTTTCGGCATGACAATGATCCCAAACACAGCACCCGAGCAATGAAGGAGTGGCTTCGTAAGAAGCATTTCAAGGTGCTGGAGTGGCCTAGCCAGTCTCCAGATCTCAACCCCATAGAAAACCTTTGGAGGGAGTTGAAAGTCTGTGTTGCCCAGCGACAGCCCCAAAACATCACAGCTCTAGAGGAGATCTGTATGGAGGAATGGGGAAAGATACCAGCAACAATGTGTGACAACCTTGTGAAGACTTACAGAAAATGTTTGACCTCTGTCATTGCCAATAAAGAATATATAACAAAGTATTGAAATTAACTTTTGATATTGAAAAAATACTTATTTTCCACCATAATTTGCAAATAAATTCTTTCAAAAATCAGACAATGTGATTGTCTGGATTGTTTCCACATTTTGTCTCTCATAGTTTAGCTATACCTATGATGACAATTACAGGCCTCTCTCATCTTTTTAAGTGGGAGAACTTGCACAATTGGTGGCTGACTAAATACTTTTTTGCCCCACTGTATATCTGGTCTCCCACAGTACACAGAACATGGAAATGATAATATTTTTGTAAATATAAATTGCTAAATGCCTTCTCTCATCAGCAGGTAGAGCAGTCCTGTGACTTCTATCAGTGTCTGGTTAAAGCTTGTAGGAGGAGTTTTCATTCTCCCATGATTTTCCTATGAGGCTGCAGGACCCATGACCCTGTGTCTGGACAGTGCTGATTGGCCCTGTGCTGATCACATGCACTCTCCCAAGTTCTATCAGCAGATAGATCGGGACCGTGGAATAAGGGGAGGATCAGAGAAGACAGGATCCTTTTTTCCACAATGCAGAGGATTAACCCCTTAGGTTCCACACTAAGTATAACAAGCATGCTTTACTGCATTTACAGACTGATTTTACTGTTGTGGGTTTAGTAACACTTTAAAGGCTACTGTGGACAGATGCAGCATCAGACCAATGTTGCATCCATGTAGGTGAGCATAATTATTATTATTTTTTTATTCCGAACTTGTCTTTTAATATAGTAGTTCGTCCCTAGAGTTTCACTTTAAATTCATACAATATAACATATGAGAGCAGTGCTGTCAAGTTACACCTTGAAAAATTATTTAATGTACACATGAAAACCTCATCTTGAGATAACCTGCCCTGTTTACCACAGCAAAGAAAGGGAGAGTCCTATAGATTGTAATATGTGCAGTTATAAATGATAAGGCCACTTTCACCCAGGGCATACTGTGGAGCACCATGTTACCTGCATGGGGATGCACAGGTGTTTATTGCATCCCCCTTTCAGGCAATCCCATTGATGTTAATTGGAAAGGAGTGGCTACACGGACACGGACGCTGCTACCAATCTAACATCCTTGCGGGTGCACAGCCCCAAATGCACACTGTATGCATTCAGGGCCATGCATTCGCACCCACACGGATGTCAGATTTGGAGCAGTGTCAGTGTCTGTGCAGCCACTGTGTCCCAACTGACATCAAGGGAACTGCCTTAACGGGGATGCACGGAACGTTTGTACATCCCTGTGTGGGTAAATACAGCCCTCCACAGGCTTTACCTTTACCTCTTGTGAATGAGAACTAACTGTAAATAGCCCAAATATTTAAAATATAGGTAACACTTAGGGTGTATTTCATTGAGTCTTTGAGATGAGGCTTAAACAAGTCCAGTCTGTAGTCAGTGAATCACTGGAACAGATTGACAGTTCTACTTAAGTAATAACAATTATAGAGAACGCATTTTAGCACACCACAAAATTAAATTTGGATACAACAAACTGCACTCCAGTCATGAAATCATTCATGTTATCTTTTAATGTTACATGACAAGTTAGAAGCTAAATGATTTTAGCCGTAGGCCAACAGCTAAGTAACATTAGATGTGGAAAAGTGCACTTAAACCTTGTAGAGTCACACAGCGTTATGTCCTGTTACATTTCATTTTAAAAAATCTTTTCAGATCTTTTTTTTTTTATTCAAGACTTTTCAGTAGGTCAAGTGGAAAATGGCATATTTGAAAACACTAGCCCCCTGAAAATGGAAATGTTACTTTAAAAAAATGAGATAATAAAGTTGGCACACAAGAATTAGTTCCAATAGGGCAGCTCAATGGCTTATTGGTAGGCACTTCTGCCTTGCAGTGCTAGGGTTCTAGGGGTTCTAGCCAGGAAAACCATCCCACACTCAAAAGACATGCTGGTAGTTTAAATGACTATAGCATGTGTATATACTGTATGCATTATATATATATATATATATATATATATATATATATATATATATATATATATATATATATACGCATATATATATGTGTATATACTTTATGCATTTGATATAGGGGTCTTAGATCAAAAGCGTCTTGAGTGCACAGGGCTGATGTGAATGTAGACATACTGTATAAGTAAATTGTTAGTGTTAAATTAATAATCTGCAGTAATGAAAATTCTAGAAAAGAATGATATGATTATCAATTCTCTAGCTAGAGACTTCGATCAGATTATAGGCTGTGATTAGATTTTCTTTTAAAAACATGCATATTTTTGTTAAAAATTGCAGTAGTGATGCCAGGCTACAATGGTTACACATGGATAAGCAGAGTAAATACTGTATATGCAAAGAGCCTTTCCAATACATCCTTTAAGGCCCATTCACACCTTTCAATGCATGTATACAGGTTTTCCATTGTTTTTTTTGTTTTTTTTTCAAACTGATTTTATTGCAAAACCATTGTTTTATATGGTTCTAGTTCACATCTGTGCAATGAATTGCTATGTGCTGTCTTTTTTTGATGAATCAACATTTGTTACTGGGCTTATTAATGACACTGGAAGCACATAAGAATGCATGATTGTTAATAACGCATGTACAAACACTTAAAAAGTGTAAGAGGATATGATAGTTGAGTGTGTAACAAGTGCTAATAGCAGGTTAATACCAGGCAGGCTGCACACACTAAAGCCTCATACACACTACTAGTTTTTGAGTTGAACAGAAAAAAAAACTGACAGTCTGATGTTAGCACATCAATCTCCCCTGCTGTGCTATTGCGTTCCGACACCAGAACACCAGAACACTCCGGTCAGTGCTCTCAGCCAATGGCTGCAAGTGCTGAACAGGAGCCAGTCAGCGGACCTTTTTTGGTCATGACCCTTCAACAGAACTGGGCTCAATTACAAAACAGTGTCATGGTCTTACTACGTCTATACTGCTACTTAAAAAATGCTGCTGAAAAAAAGATTTTTTTTTTTTTAGATGTGCTTAGCTCTCTGCCAACTCTGGGACTAGCAGAGCGCTATTAAATTAATTGAGCACATATAAAAAGTCACTTGAATGGCTCTCTTCAAATCACAGAGAGCTCTATGGGGTACTACAGGCTTTATACCGCAGTCCATATTTTATAAATTAGTGTGCTTAGTCCTGAAGGGTGAAATAGAGAGTGAATGGTGATATTCACTCTCTGTTATAAATGTGCCCCTTATTATGCTTAACTAAAGCAAGTTTTACCTTACATTGGATAACATTTAATGTTACTAGAAGTAATTAAGTGTCATGGCTGCAACATACCATACATTTTTGGGTCTGATCTACTAAAGGCTTATTGCCAGTTCACTTTGCAAGAAAGGTGCACATTGCAAGAGAACTTTCTCCAGAGCTGAATAAATGAGGTGAAATTTCATCCAATCATATGCAAGATGAGAATAAAACAATAACATTTTCGCTTGCACTTGATTGGTTTGTGGAAGCTCTGTGGAAAATTTCCTTGCAAAGTGAGCAGCCTATATGCCTTCAGTAAAGCAAACCCCTTTGTAGCAGACTGGTATAACATACACTGTGTTATGCACTGCTCCCGACACCGTTCATCCTCTCTGATCTGGGAGTTGACAAGTCATGCCGCGTACATACAACCGGACCTTCCTGCAGAATAGGTCCTATGGAATCATTCCGTCGGATAATCCGATCATGTGTGGGATAATCTGATTGTTTTTCTTTAAAAAAATCAGACGGACCTAGAAATAGAACATGTTTCAAATCTGTCTTAATTCCTATCGGGAAAACTGTTCGTCTGTATGCTGGTCTGATGGACCAAATACGACACAAGGATAGCTATTGGCTACTGGCTATTGAACTTTCTTTTCTAGCCCCGTCATACGTCATCACATTCAAAACTAACGGACTTTCAAATGGACTTTAGTCCGTTCGAGTGTGGGCAAGTCCGTTCGTAACTCTGTCGAAAGTCCGTCAGGAAGACTGCTGTACCTTTTCCTACCGTACCTTGAACCCATCCTTAGTCTATTGTGCAGCAATGTATGTGTACAAATGGCAGCACATTGATCACATCACTCCATAAAAACCTTTTTCTAGGTCTGTTATCTGAAAGTCCCCACCCAAAGCCAAACCCCTCCAATCTCTTCTCCCTGACTGGGCTAGTTGTAGAGAGCTCTACAACTAAACCTTATTATAGTGGAAAGCTTCAGAGGGATGTGGCTATGGTCGAGGACTGTCAGATAACAGACCTGGAATAAAGTTTTTCTGTGGGAGTATTTGTGTGATTAATGTGCACCCCTTGTAGGAGATATTTGTAGAAGCTACACATCTTTGCTTGATTTTGTTGGTTATCTGTAGTTCAATAATGAGTGACTGCTGTAGCTGAATGCAATGCTTATTTAGGCATCTGCAATGGAAAACATGAGAAGCTGGTAAAGCTGGCGATCCTATAGCTAGTTCCAAACTTTGCAAAAACATTGTTCAGTGCCTGAGCTACAAATCACTTGGATTTTATGCAACCCAGACCTATCATGTATGGCAATTCATTTTTTTTTTCCTAGCAACAAAAGTTTTAACTATTCTGTAGCTACTACAAATCTCTGTTACAAACTTGCTTATATGTTATAGGCGTCCATGCGATCATTTGGGAATACACATTGAAAAATCCAGCAGCAGTTGCCCTCAACACATCATTTGAACATATCTGCTGTTGCTGGATTCCTTTCTAACAACAACTCTTCTTGGCAAAGTACATTTAGTAACATTTTCCGCAACCGTTCAATGGGCATTTTTTTTTCATAAGTAATAAATAAACTGAAAATGATACGTGACTTATTATATTTATGATGCTTACTGTGTCATTAGTGCACATGCAAAAACCTCTTACCCTTCACACTATTGTTTACAATAATGGTACTGCACATGACAGAACCTTGTCGAGGCTGCATTTCATAGAAGAAATGTTGGTGTTCATAAATGGCCAAGAAGTCAAACATGTCCTGGAAAAACCCTGTTTGGATAATATATACATATCACAAAAACTGCAAGTATTCCAAAAATTTCCACCCTTTACCTAAATACCCACCGCTGTGCCTAGACAAAGCCTGCTCCCTCAACTAGAGCTGCCACTTGAAAAAATGTAAAGTGCAAATCGTATTTTACCTTTTAAAACTAAAATAAGGAAAAAAGGAAAAATAGTGGTGCTTAACTATAAATTATAACTAACTCCAAGAAACGTGACAACAATTAAATGGTATGAACACCATGTGTGAGAACAACAATTGTATCACCCTGTGATAAGCGAACCAAATAAATGTGTCACAGAACAAACAAAATTAAGATAAAGTTCATGAGAGTGTTCAAAAGTATCCTTTGAAGTAATGTCTCTTCTTATTCCATCCACCACACCAAAAAAGTGATCAGTGATTCCACTCCCTTAAGAAATGCACACACCGACTTCCAATCAATGCCTGCACTTTCGTATCAGGCTTAAGTGCTTATCAGCCAAACAGAGAGTAGTGAACCGTTGCTCCAATCATCCATTGTGCAAATTCAAATATTCCACATGTAATATAATAAAGGTTACTCCAATAGTGTAAAACCGTATGAATCAATTTATTAAAACACAAAAACACTCAAATTTTACAGTTCAAAAGCCAGCAAATAGATATCAAAGCCACAGCAAGCCTCACTCCTGAACAGCACAAAATTTGGACTATGGCTACGGCAGACCCAAGGTGTGTGAGCTTGTAAGCAGGGCTGTCTTTAAGGCAGGGCAAAGGGGGCAGCTGCCCTGGGCCCTGTCATTGTTGTGGGGCCCAAAACAGCTGCCTCATACTTGCCAACTATCCAGGTTTAAATTCCCTTGTCCCTTGAAGTTTTATTCCTGTGCTGTGTCCTGATATCAGTGTGAAGTGCTGCTACTAATGCTGCCCAGCTCTGCCCTATTGTTGTGTGCAAGTGACTCACCTGTAGACCCTGTGTTTACATATAAATAACCGGCATTCATATGTAAATAGCGGCAACAATACTAAGTAAATAGCTGCGGCTGGCGGCATTGATATGTAAATAATTGGTGGCATTCCTATGTATATCATGCTCCCCTGCTGTGAGGAGGTGATGTGCTGTAACCTCTAGCAACTAGTCAGTAAGCAGTAATGATATGCTGGCAACCAATCGCAACTGCTGCCTGATCTGATACAGAAAAAGGATTTTAGGTCTAGCTGCTATTTATTGTATGTCTCAGAGTAGGTGGAGAGAAAAATTGCATGGGGGGGGGGGGTCCCAAGAAAAATTTTGCCCAGGGCCCAATCTATATTAAAGACGGCCCTGCTTGTAAGCGTTGTTCTCACTCTCTCCTCGGTGCCCAGACACAGATGCGAATCACCACTTCCTAAGTGGTGATTTTAAAAGGTAAAATATGATTTGCATAATATATACATAGTTGATAACATTCACAATCTGTCCAGGACACTGACAGATTCCTAAAGCCTGTCCCGACACTTGTCCCGACTCTGTCCTGGAAATCAAGGCTGATCACAGACAGGCAATATCAGAGACATTTGGGGGAAAGTAGAGAAGCTCTGTGAGCTCACTGAAGTGCTGCCGGGCTGATCCCTCCCCTCACCCCCTCCTGATAAGCAGTGTTCCCTCCATTGACTATGGGGACTCACTCAGGCTGCAGAGAGCGAGCAGAGGTAAGTCTGTGTGAGGATGTAAGAGGGCTGATGAAGTAAAGTGCCCGTATTGGAGCTCTGGTGAGTCATTTGAACTTGAAAGAGCTGTTGATGCAGGTGAGAGTGTGCTGAGAGCTCTCTATCCTGGAGGTTGTAGCCAGGATTGATCAGCTCTTTTGTCTAAGAGGAGAGGGCAAGATGCCACTTGTCACACAAACAACATTGAGCATGGCTGCCAAGAATGTTCTGCCAGCAAGGATCTTCTAGCAATAGAAGGATTATTCATGTCCAGCCACCAGGGATCTCCTAGCAATTAAGGGGTTTATTATGTACAACCAGCAATGATCTGCTAGTAATACAAGGGTTAATCATGTCTCTTGCCACCAGGGATCTTAAGCTAGTAAGATCTCTGGTGGGGTGGCTACAAGTATGATTATCCCTTTTATTGCTAGCATATCCTTACTGGCTGTACATAATTAACCCCTTCATTGATAACAGATCCCTGGTGGCTGGGCATGATTAACCCATTCATTATTGTCAGATCCCTGATGAAAGCACATGATTAAACTTCTTTCAGAACCACGCCCATATTAAATGACTGAGCCGTTCCTAATTAAAGTACATGATCTGCCTACAGTAGCTTTTTTGAAATGTTGCCATCTATGTATATACTGTATGACAGTTCCCTTGCTATCTCTTCGTTCATATGGTCCACATAAATCTGAAGGCAGGCATTTGGTACTAAATAAATATGAAGTGATCGGCGCAACGATGATGGGCTAAATTTAAAGTGGGTGAGTGAATACCACTAAAATAGACTACAGTGTAAAAAGGAGAGTATATGTATAAGTTACTCTATTAAAAAGCAATGGTATCACAACGACTTGTGCAATAGGTAAAGATGGAGCTAGTTATGTTAATATGCAAATAATCACAAAAACATATAATCACAATACTCAGCAAACAATAATAAATCCTGTGCAAAAAGAAAATGCATGCAAAAATACAATTCCGTGCAATCAATTCTGTGCAAAAAGCAATAATGTGCAAAATAGCAGTTCTGTGCTGGATTCTATAATCCAATGAAAAAACAAAATGTCTATAATCCTGTGCAAAAAGCAAATGGTATTCCATGTAACAATATAAATATATATGTCACTTGATGGCCAATATAATTAACTGTATAAATTCTAATCATGTGCTAATCATGCCACACAATAATAATAAACTAATTATATTAAACCAATAGTCCATACAATGTAGCTGATAAAACCGTAATGGAGTAAAAAGTGCAGCTGTGCTTCACCCAGAGTCTTCAATAGTGTTCTCCAGTGTGAAATCTTCATGTATGCCACTTAATGCTCTCTATGCTCTTACCTCTATTCAGATGATAACCGGCTTAATAAACTTAGTGTGGTTGTGGAATCTTCCAGGGTCCCTGTTAATTGGGGGTATTCCTCCTAGTCTTGTGCCTCTAACGTGTGCTTTCAATGGGTCAGCGCAATTCTGATATTCATATACACCGTGCATATGTTGGGAATAAAGGATAAATTCTCATAGTGTGATATGTTTAAAACACTCTATAAATGTTATTACACGAAAGGCCAAATGGGCACTTACAACGATAAAAGAAAATTAATGGCAAATCTGTAAAATAATCGGCGTTACAGATGCCTCTTACATCACTTCCGGCCTTATGGTATCCAGTAAGGACCTTTGGTACTGCCTTTTTTTAAGTTAAGACAAGATAAATAATATTCAGTTTTACTGACAATGCTTTGTTGTTTAAACACAATATAGACTTACCTACTGCATTAATGACAAATTCAATTTGCTCACATTTAAATAACATCTTTTAATGATGTTTGCCTGTACCTTTTATATAACACAGGCCACTGCTGTCTTTTTTTAGCCTTGGTTTTATAGTAATCAATCCACCCTCAAGGTTGACAACTGGCCTCATGGTTCTCCTTGCTAGTATAGTATAAGTAGAGAATGTCTGCCTTATTCCTCAATTCATTCTTGCTCTACCTTGCCTTCTTAAATACACAAACTCTCAACTCATGGAACAACCGCATTTACAGCTCACTATAGTGTATACTTTTTATTGACTGTTCAACATTTTTCAATAAATAAACAAAATTACATATAATCATTTTGGAACCTAACCATTTTCCAACTTTTTCTTCTAATTGTAAATTAGAATTTGCTTGTAACAGTGATGTTGTATCCTAAATGTCAAACCTCATTCTTAGATCAAGGACCTTTGTTTGTCAATTCAAAGCAGCTCCAGAAAAACAGAAAGCTCCAGAATGAGGAAATGATGAAGATGTAACCTTTAAAACAAACTGATATATACTGTTGAAACAAAACAAAATTAAAAAAATACTAGATTTGCTATTGTAGATCACCTGTAATCCTTAACACTTTTGCAGTGGTGTTGGTGACTAGTTTTCCATTGTTGGAGAAGAACTTTATAGTGTAAGCCCTTGTACACACGGTCGGACATTCTGACAACAAAATCCATCAGATTTTGTCTGACGGATTTTTTTCCGAAACTGGTGTTGCATACACACGGTCGGACAAAGTTGTCGGAAAATCTGCTCATACGTAACGTGATGACGTTATTTCATTACGACGGGACTACGTTCAGGCTAGTAGCAAATAGCTTTGGTCTAGGAATTTGATCTGACCAGGCGTGACACTTTGTCCGGGCGGAATTCTCCACACACAATCGGACAAAGTCTGATCGGATCATGTTGTTGGAATGTTTTATAGCCCAGTCCGATGGAGCCCACACACAGTCGGATTATCCGACAACACGGTCCAATCTGACATTTTCCGTCAGAATGTCCGACCTTGTGTACAAGGGCTTAGACATAAATGTAAACCCTTTAAAAACACATATTTACACACCTCCCAGTTATTTTGTATAAGCACCAAGAAATAATGTTACTTGTACATTTTGCATACTAGTTAAGACATAATTTTTACATAATATAACCATTAGACTTCTTTTGAAAAAAGGCACATTGGCAGATCAGTGCAAGTTACTTTTTTTAATATATAGTTTATTTTTCAATTGGTTGAGCAAATAGTCAGTAAGTCAAGACTTATGAGGTATAGTAAGCTGCTCCTCAATCTTCTTGAAGTGCTCACAAAGGTTCCATTTTGAAAAGGCCCCCTCCACCTTGTTATACTCCTAAGGATCACATGGTGCAGGTTTTTAATAACTCAATGGGGTTGATTTACTATAAGGAAAATAGAATATGTACTTTAAAAGGAACTGTTTACTTTGCAAGGGATTTATCAATTAGCCTATTAAATGAGGTGAAGCTCTGCTGACTCTCATCATTCAATCATGTTCAAGCAAAACTAATGTTTATTTTATTATTTTCCTTGCATGTGTTTTGGGAATTCTTCACAATTCAAATTCATTTTTACAACATTCACTATGCAAAGTGAAAATTCAACCCCAATAAGTAGGTTTTACAGATGGCAGGTTGGGAGCATAGTTTTAGAGACTGAACAATTATTGTTTCCGTTTCCCCATTGGTTTATTTATTGAGATTGATCCACTAGCAAAGTGTTAACTAATGCAAAAATAAAATCAAAATTAATACTAGTATTGGTATTCTAATGTCCTGCTCTTCACTAGAATTACGTTTTTTGTCTACTTCTGATGAAGGAGACCACAAGAGCTCTGAAACGCGTATGATTACAAGCTCTGTAGCTAATGTATCCTGGATAGGTGATAAATTCATCAACTAAACTGTACCCTGTACATTGGCATGTTTGTTCATAAACTATTTTTATGATATGTTTTTTATTAATCTTTTGAATAAATAAAATTGCTTCTATATATTCCACTGTTGTACATGCCTCCAAAGTCCACCACCAGGGGTTTATCAAGATAAGAGGGAAAACAAATTAAAAGAGAGAAGAGACATTTCTCTTGGTGGTTTTAATGGGTGTAATGGGCCTTTAATGTCTTCAAATGGCTACTGAAGCAACTTTATCTTGGACCTGTTCTTGCCAAAAAAGGCAAAGAAAGCTGATATCAAAACAACAAAAGGGTTTTATTAAAAATATAAATCAACACTAAACAAATAATGATCAAATACATAAAAAAGGGAAAAACACAAATGAATCGGATGTTACAATATTAGTAAATGTTTACATAGGTAAATGTTAGAATAACTTGTTATTCTAAATGTTCATTACATTTACCTGTAGTTACATGAAGGTTTTTATATCCAGCAAACACACTGGAAATATGATCTGAGGTGTCCACAGCCATGCAATATAATTATAACTGGAGAAGAAACCTATATATAATGGAGCAGTTCAGAAAGCAGCCTAACATTGTTTAATTAGAATAAGATAAAAACAGACAACAAATGGGCCTATTAAAAAAAAAAAAGTATGTTGCAAGAAATGTCAATGCAACTACTATTTCATCAGTAAGAGGAGTCAAGATTTACCCAAAAGGAGCTTAAGTCCTTGTATTTTCTGCCAGAGGAAAGTCAGTTAATATTCACAAGAAGCTGTAAATAATAATAATTATTGGCATGTTTTGTGTGATTAATGTTTCATTGCCTCCCCAACAAAGCCCACTAGATATGGAGCACTGCACACACAATACGCACCACAAACCTGGCTGGCGTCATACCAAGTAGCAGTTATGAAATTACAATTAAAAGAATTTTAGTAAATTGAAAAAAACATGGAAATTGGTAGAAAGATACATGTGCAAAAACATGGATAATACTGTATATATACTGTAATTCTTTTGCTACTCCCAATTGACTATATTTGAAATATCAGACAGGAGATGTATTATTACCACATTGGTCTAAACGAACCATTAAGAATAATGACATATACAAGGTACAAGGAGGACCTAAGGGAAAGCTACATTCAATAAAATGCATACATTTCTAGATTTCTGATAACTTCATTTTATATCCTATAATTTATACTACCACCAGACCCTGTGGATAATTTACTAAAGGCACAGAGGAAAGTTAATTTGCACATTGCAAGGTCATTTTCCTTAGCTTAGTGAATGTGGTGAAAATTCACTTTGCAAATAGTACCTAATAATGTGCAAAAAAACAAAACTGTATTTTTGATTGCACATGATTTGATGATGGAAGTCAGCACAGCTCCCCCATATTCACTAAGCTAAGAAAAAATTTTCCTTGCAAAGTGCAAATTTCCCTGCAAAGTTAACATACTACATGCTTTTAGTAAATCAACCTCATTGAGTAAAGATGGTATCTAAGTCCCTAAGTTTGGATCTGCATCTTATTTTATACATAATTATAGTCACAAGTTATTAGTCAGAGACAAAAGTCACCCACCTACAAAGGGACAGAAGATTATATCATCATATGTACTGCTTTTGCTACAACAAGGTTTCTTGGTCATGCTCTCTAGTCCACATTGTAGATCATTTGTATACATTTTCTTTTCCTTGGCTCCCAATGACACTATTTAGCTATTTGTACTATTTGAGCTATTGCACATTATTGTGAACTGACAATGAATACTTATTTACCAATTCATTCCCTTAACTCCATCATCTATTGTCTAACTGGTTTGGACAGGTACTTATGCAAATGCTGACATTATCTTCTGAGAGACATATAGTATTGCAGTGTATAGCTAACATCAATAGCATCCAAAACACCTGGTGGCGGCCTCCTGCAGTCTACACGTCTCACACCTTCACTTTCTCTCACCCCCGTCATGGTTTGGCATAACTTAAAATACAGTAAAGCCACTATGTTTTCTTCCTAGAATCCCCTGTGTTCGATCAAGTTATGTGCCCCAGTTTATGTGCTTCATAAAAAATATGTAGCTTTATACCTTACTTCAGATCGCCACTCTGCACTCATGTGACCGCCCGCCCTCTTCCCGTCACCTAGGAGAAGGGCAGTAGAGGAGGAGAGCGGAGGGTGGTCACATGATTGCCGAGTGGTGCTCTGAAATAAGGTATGAAGCTGCATATTTTTTATGAAGCATATACACTGGGGCACATAACTTAATAGAAAGAAAGCAAAGTTATGATATCAGCAGGGGGGTTGGGCAAGGAGCAGATCAGTAGAGACTAGCTGACAGGCAGGGAGGGAGGGGGAGAGAGGAGAGACAGTGGGCTCATGGAGCCATGTAAAATGGCCACGGTATCATGGATCAGCAGCCAGTTTAGAAAGGGGAGGGCAGCAACAGGCAGGATCAGCCAGGTATTTTAGATCAAAGAAAGAGAAAAATTACACAGCACAAGTACTGTGCTGTTATTCATGCTTTAACCAGTTCCCTACCACCGTATTGTAAAATGACAGCGCCAGGAACCGTTCCTCCCTGTGGGTGGGCATGACATGACGTCCTCTGCTTCATGTCATTGTGGAGAGCGTGCTCGCCACATCACTGGGGACACGATGCGTGTGCCCAACGGCAACGATGTCCACCGGGCACCTGCGATTGCCCGGTAACAGAGCCGGGACGTGGATCTGTGTGTGTAAACACGCAGATCCACTTCCTGTCAGGGGAGAGAAGAACTGATCGTATGTTCCTTGTACAAAGGAACACTGATCGGTCTCCTCCCCTCATCAGTCCCCTCCCCCCCACAGTTAGAATCACTCCCTAGGCCACACTTTTAACCACTTGAGTGCCCCCTAGTGTTAACCATTTCCCTGCCAGTCCCATTTATACAGTAATCGGTGCATTTTGTATAGCACGATCGCTTTATAAATGTGAATGGTCCCAAAATAGTGTCAAAAGTGTCCGATCTGTCCTCCGCAATGTCACAGTCACAATAAAAATTGCAGATCGCCACCATTAGTAGTAAAAAAAAAGATAACTAATAAAAACGACAAATCTATCCCCTATTTTGTAGACACTATAACTTTTGTGCAAACCAATCAATATACGCTTATTGGGATTTTTTTTTTACAAAAATATGTCGAATAAATATTGGCCTAAACTGAGGAAAACAATTGTTTTTTTTTTTTTAAATGGGATATTTATTATAGCAAAAAGTAATAAATATTATGTTTTTGTTCAAAATTGTCGCTCTTTTTTTGTTCATAGTGCAAAAAAGAAAAACCGCAGAGGTGATCAACTACCACCAAAAGAAAGCTCTATTTGTGGGGAAACAAAGAATCAAAATTTTATTTGGGTACAATGTTGCTTGTCCGCGCAATTATCATTCAAAATGTGACAGGGGTGAAAATGCCCTGTATTGAAGTGTTTAAAGGAACAGGATTTATTTTTTTAGGGTTACAACTGCTTTAAATACACTGGCAAATTGTACCACCCATCTTGCAATAGCTAGCATCTAATGCACATCTGGCTGAGGACACTGAGTCAGTGAACTTCAGTGTGCAGTAAAGGCTCTAGCATTTGACAACCAAATAACAGAGAATGAGGCTTTGCACTAGGAAGGTGCATGGATTAAAGTGGAACTTCACCCCTTGGAACCAGCGCCTGCCAGCCCCTTAAGGGGTTTTACGTGCTGGGAGGTAGGGCACGGCTTAAGGTCACGTGACCATTGTGATTGGCTGTCGCGGTGGTCTCATGATTGGAAATCTCCCAATTGCAGACAGCGTACGGGGGTTTTCCATTAGCCGGTCTCGGCACAGCACTATTTGAACTAATGCATGCAAATATGTGGCTGATCGGGGCCAAGACCCAGTTGCCAAGAGGCTGCATTTTGCGTGCGGCCAGTGCCAAGGATACTTATGCTGTTAGAATTAGTAAATAGATAGGAAAGTTTATCATATTTACTTGTTTTAAACTTTTTTTTATTTATATCACTTTGGTTATTTCCAGGCAAATTATTTCATACCTCACATGAGTGTTTAATAGGGGAGAAGGGGTTGTCTCATCTAAGCACACCCTATTGCATGAATGCCTGAGCTAAGGGCAGAAGGATGCCAGGAAGTAAATTCTACATGAATCAGCTACCCTTGCTGAAGATGGCTGCAACCAAAAAAGTTGGGAATGTTTTTCGAAGTGATTTCTCAGCAAAAAAAACCCATAAAGACATGGATGATTAGATGCGTTTCTGTGGAATATTAAAAATAATTATCTAACTTTTTTTGGAGGGGTTTGTGGTGCTCAAATGCAGTGTAGTTCATCTTCTTTTCTTCATGTAAACACATATTAGGACCCCATGTATAGTCTAGACCTGTGAGGTCCAATAGTCTCCAAGAGGACACAGGTATAGATAAGAAGACTATCACTGATTTTTGCAGGAAGCACAAGATCCCTGCACTTCAGTACTGTTGGTACTTGCGCATTGGTGTTTGATTACTAAAAGCAAATAGGCTATTCACTTTGCAAGGGAAGATGCATTTTGCTATCTTCCCTAGAGCATAGTAAATGTGGTGAATTTTCGAAGTATATCCAATCACATGCAAGGACATGCAAGGAAAAGAAAAACAGCATTTTTTCTTGGACATTATTGTATTATTTATTTATCAAACCTTCTCTTCATTTATTAAGTTTTTGGGAATATTCCCTTGCAAAATGAACAGTCTCATTGTGTTCAGTACATCAACCCCATTAGGTCATAGCAGCCCTCTCACTTTCTGTCTTTATTAGTTAAAGTAATTTCAATTTTTTCAACATCTTCCTTATGTAATTATGCTAATTAGGAGAACAGAAAAGCTAAGAACGAATATCTCACCACATCAATCTTCGTGGACAACCTAACCCCTTTCTATAACAAACATGTTCTCAGCAACTACATAATCACTCAACGTGTCTGATGTAGAGTGAAACTCGTGAGCCATAATACATGTACTAAGGATGTCAGTCACTTTCAGGCTTTTCAAAACTTTTTTTCTACAGTGTATTCTTACTGTCTTTGCAGAGTATTTCAAATGACCAGAAAAACGACCATTATAAAAAATAAAAATAAATCAACAATTTACAGTTGAGGTTGGGTTCAAGTGCTTTTGAAGCTTCTTAATGCACGTTCATATTGAATGCTTCTATTTACTAGAACAATAAGAGGCAAGAAATACCACAATAAAAATGAGTTTTCAGGCATTTTTCTAGCACTCAAGTTTAGTGATAAAAATTCAACTTGCCACAAAGAAGCTCATGTACTTTTTCAAGCGGTAAGTGACAAGCTTCAAGCAACACAATGCTCAGGAGTGAATGAGTACCACACAATATAGTGGGATTCAAATTGGTGAGGTGTGAACAAGTGGTAAGATGATCTCTGTTCTTGATATTTCTTTTTTAATTTTCTCACCTTCCAGTAAAAGTACAAAATAAAGTAAAATTTTGCGTTGTATATGGCCTTTGCTATACACCTCCATTACACTACAACAAAGCTCACAGATTCATAAATCAGTGTCGAAAGACCAAATGAAGCTCAATATATTTCAACTAGATACAACCTAATATACTGTTACATATATATTTAAGCTTCATTGGCAAATGTTACTTTGAAGGAAAATTTTAATTCACATCTGCTAAAGTTCTTTAATTCTTCAGTAGGTTTTTTAATGAATGCTAAGCCAGTCATTATAGCAACATAAAATATTAAATTGCTACACACAGTAGTTTTGTTCTACTTGCTTTGACCTCGTCAAGTGACATTTGCTTGAAGTATTTTTAACAGGAAAGACAATCAATAATTCTGAGGCTAGAGAAGCCAAATACATCAAATGCTTCTCAAGTAGGATGTTGCACATAAAATTCTCAATTAAGCTTCAGACATCATTTCTCAAGTGGGCTAGATACCTTAAAATCTTTTTAGAATGAATATAACTAAATGTAACCTGTGGTATTTAAAGTGGGTGTTGAAGTTTATAGGCATAGAACATTAAGGGTAACAATGGTGCAGAATTTGCAGTGGAAGCTGGTCCATCTGGTCAAAACCTTACAACATACAAGGCTGCTTTAAGATTTGAGTGAGCTTGTTTCTAAAATCATGCTGTAAAGGTTTTTCCTCCTCTTTTTATTGAGTAGCTCTCTAGTCTAAACCCAACTTTAAAAAGTGCAGCATGGAAGTTTCAAGGAAATGAAATAGCTTAAGTTAAAAAGAACAAAATCTGCACGACTACCGTAAATCACACTTTTGAAAGCATGAAGAGATGACTTATAAAAATTTTATATTCAATGTGTAAAAAGGTTAAAGTGCTAATGTATGAAAAGGTTACAGCAAAAAGATATTGTGTATAAGGTTGCAAAAATGAAAGGATGAGCATTGAACAGCTATATTTAAGATGCTATATGGAAGTCTCTGGCTGAACATTTTTTTTTTTAAGACAAGGTGAAAAGTGGAACACAAATACAATTTTTTATCTTGACTTTTATAATGCATTGCTTATAAGCAAAAACTAATTTTTCATTGCAGTTAGAATAAAGCTTGAAAGAAAATATCTGCAACAGGAACTGGGAAGCTGATAACGTTTAACAAAATATCTGGCCATTTACATCAACTAGGTGATTGCATAAAAAAGTTAGCTCTAGAAAAGTAAACTGCTTTGTATCCTCTCATACCTATTTTAACACTTGCCTCCCCTCAGGGCTGTCTTTAAGGCAGGGCAAAAGGGGCAGCTGCCCTGGGCCCTGTCATTGTTGTGGGGCCCAAAGCAGCTGCCTCATACTTGCCAACTATCCAGGTTTAAATTCCCTTGTCCCTTGAAGTTTTAGTCCTGAGCTGTGTCCCGATATCTCAGTGTGAAGTGTTGCTATTAATGCTGCCCAGCTCTGCCCTATTGTTGTGTACAGATGACTCACCTGCAGACCCTGTGTTTACATGTAAATAACTGTCATTCATATGTAGCATTTATATATAAATAGCAGCTTCATTCATATGTAAATAGCTGAGGCCAGCGGCATTGATATATTAATAAAGGCGGCAGGGGGGTATATCATGCCCCCCTCCAGTGAGGAGAAGAAGTGGTGTAACCTATAGCAACCATGCAGTGAGCAGTATTACTGTACAGTAATCTCTAGCAACCAATCAACAAGCAGAAATCCTGTGCTGTAACATCTAGCAATTAATAAGTGAGCCTTAATGTGTGCTGTAACCTCTAGCAACCAGTCGGTAAGTTGCAATAATATGCTGTAACCTCTGGCAACCAATCCCAATCACTGCCTGATCTGATACAGTAAACTGATTTTAAGTCTAGATGCTATTTATTGTATGTCTCAGAGCAGGTGGAGAGTGAAATTGCATGCGGGGGGGCCCAAGAAAATTTTTGCCCAGGGTCCAATAAATATTAAAGACGGCCCTGCCTTCCCCTGGAATCGAGTACTGGCTTTCTTCTGCAGCTCCTGATTCCTGGCACCTCCAGCTTAGTTACAGCTCAGTTTTTTATAGCTGCTTGTGTTCCCATTAGGTTGAGTTCCCTCTTTCCCATTATCATCAGAAAGTAAAAGGAAACAGTATGCATAAAAACATAATAAAAGTTCTAGCTTTTTCACACTAAGGCGTTCATTTTAGGAAGCAGTGAAAAATATTCAGTGCTCCATTCTCGAACATTCACAGAGGAGATCCTTTCTTCTGGGTGTGAGTTTATGAAGCGGTGTAGATTGCTTCTCCATGGAGGAGTGAAGTGATCTACAAATGCTTCAAACAGTGGAGAATGGCTCCTGATACTGGAATCTCGTGAGACATAACACGATTACAGTACCAGAAATTCACTGAAACACTTGAGGTTATTAAACAGTGATAAATTATCACTGCTCAGTACACGGACATTCCCGGAGGAGACTGGCCAACCAGTTAATAAATTATCTGTCCCCCTACACGATATATAATATATATATATATATATATATATATATATATATATATATATATACATTATATATACAGCCAGTCTCCGGGTTACAAACAAGATAGGGTCTGTAGGTTTGTTCTTAAGTTGAACCTGTTTGTAAGTAAGAACAGGTACATTTTTTAAGTGTAGCTCCAGCCAAAAAAAACAACTTTTAGTCTTTTTGGATAGGAAGGGTTAACATTCCTGTAACATTTGTTTTGCTGTCTGTGCCCCTGTTCAGAAGATTTCCCCTCACTTTCTGTCCCAATGACAAAATGTTGGGTTGTTATGGAAGCAAGCCTTGGTGCTAAAGCATTAGTGAAGATACCTTTTTTCCCATAATAACTCTTAGCCCTTGTATACACGGTCGGAGATTCTGATGGAATGTTTCCTATTGGACCGTCTTGTTGGATATTCCGACTGTGTGTGGTCTGCATCGGAATGTTTCCGTCGGAATATCCGACGGACCAACTTTTCCAACTTGCCGGTAAAATTTTCCGACAAAATGCTCCGATCGGACATACTCCGATCATGTGTAGCCTACTCTGACGGACAAAGTGCCACGCATGCTCAGATCAAATTCCTAGATCAAAGCTATTGGCTACTAGCCTGAACGTAGTCCCATCCTAACGAAATAACGTCATCACGTTATGTACAATCGGATTTTCCGACAACTTAGTCCGACCGTATGTATGCAACATCACTTCTGGACCTCTTCCGGAATTAATCCGTCGGAATTACTCAGACGGATTTGGTTGTCAGAATCTCCGACCATGTGTACAAGGGCTTACAGGAGTGAATTTCCCTTCCTAGGGGTAAATTTCTTCTCACTTCCTGTTGTCTCCCTCTGTTTGTAAGTAGGAGTCATTTGTAAGTCGGATGTTTGTAACTAGGGAACTGCCTGTATATATATATATATATATATATATATATATATATATATATATATATATATATTGTATATATGGCTGAGATACTGTATAAATATATATATTCTGACTCTGCACTTCAGCGAATGCACAAAGCGAAGAAGCACAAGAAAATACTTTGAAGTCCACCACACAGACACCAGGTGACCTCGTTTTACCCTTTAGCTCTTTCTCCTTGTAACATGCACTCTCTACCACTCCTTCTGACAGCTCTGTCCTCTATACTAAAATTATACTAAAATTATCTCTCCTCCACCCCTCTTCTCCTCCCCACAGCATATATATATCACCCTCACTTCTGTCCTCTCCTTATTACTGCACCCACCAACTCCTGCTAATTCTAAATCCACACACACTAAAAATCTCCAAGACCCTGGGGCAGGTCCCTTCATATAAATCCCACTCCCATATTACCTCCCTCACCCCCCTGCTCCTCCTAACCTCTGGAAATATATCCCCAAACCCTGGGCCTCCAAGATTAAACTGTACTCATCACCCTGCACCATCTGGCAGCAGCCGCAATCAACACAATTTAGTTCCCATCTCTATTCTTCCCAAGACCAGACTCCCTTTCTCTTGTGCCCTTTGGAACTCCCGCTTTGTCTGCAACAAACTCACCTCTCTCCATGACATCTTTATCGCCAACTCATTTAACCTACTCGCCATCACCGAAACTTGGCTCCACAAATCCGCCTCTGCGTCTTCTGCTGCCCTATCCCATGGTGGTCTTCTTTGGACTCACTCCCCCAGATCCAATGGACGTAAGGGAGGAGGTGTCAGAATCCTTCTAGCCGCCACATAGCACCTTTCAGGTACTTCAGCCACCTCCCTCTCTGTCACTCTCCTCTTTCGAAGCACACTGCATTTGTCTCTTCACTCCAATTTCTCTAAGGATAGCTGTGATCTACAGGCCCCCTGGACCAGTATCAACATTTCTTGATGACTTCTCTGCCTGGCTACCCTACTTTCTTTCTTCTGATATCCCCACAATCATTCTCAGGGACTTCAACATCCCTATTAATACTAAGACTTCTGCCACTTCCAAACTTCTCAGCCTAACCTCCTCCTTTGACCTGAAGCAGTGAATACATGCTCCCACTCACTCCGAAGGCAATATCCTTGACCTCGTTTTCTCTCACCTTTGCACTCCATGCAACCTCTCTAACTATCAGTTCCCTCTCTCTGATCACCACCTTATTAGTTTCACTCTCTCTCTCTCCTTCACATCCTCTCCCTCCAACCGCATTAAAGTTACCCGCAGAAACCTACATCATCTCAACCCTTCTCTTCTCTACTCTGCTATCGACAACTTCTACGACAAAATCTCACCCCTATCCTGCACCAACCTAGCCACTTCTGTCTACAACGCTTTACTTCTAGCCTCACTCGACTCACTGGCCCCCCTCACTACACACAGAATCAAGCCCGACCCCTTCAACCTTGGCAAACAGATGTCACTAGAAGTTTGAAAAAACATAGTTGTGCTCATGACGCCTGTGGCGCAAGACCAAGTCTCAGAGAGATTTCAACCAATATAAATCTGCCCTCCAAAAATACAATTTCAGCCTCCTCTCTGCCAAGCAGAACTATTTTATCAATCTCATCAGCAACCTATCATCCCGTCCCTGTCAACTCTTCTCTACTTTCAACTCTCTACTTCGTCCTCTACTGCCTCCACCCGCCAATTCACTCACTGCCCAGGAGATTGCCAATCACTTCAAACAGAAGATTGCAATTCGCGCGGACATCTCTACTGTTCTGATACCCTCCACGCTTTACACATCATGCCCACAGGCACAATCATTACTTCCCTCTTTCAACTGCACCACTATAGACAAAGTTGCTAAACTACTTGGTAATGTCCACCTTACCACCTGCCCTCTGGATCCTGTTCCCTCACAAGTGCTACGTTCACCCTCTGGCTCTATGCTACACTCTCTAACTCACATCTTCAATCTCTCCCTCTCTTCTGGTATCTTCCCGAACTCTCTAAAACATGCACTTGTCAGACCCATACTTAAAAAACCCTCACTGGACCCATCCAATCCTAACAGCCTACGCCCCATATCCTTGCTCCCCTTCTTATCCAAACTCCTTGAATGTCTGGTCTACAACCGACTGAGTGTCCACCTCGCTGATAACAGCCTTCTTGATCCCCTTCAGTCTGGATTTCGTCCTCAACACTCCACAGAAACTGCTCTCTTAAAACTAACAAACGATTTACTAACGGCCAAAACCAATCGACATTATTCTGTACTCCTCCTCCTGGACCTCTCTGCTGCTCTTGATACGGTTGACCACCCCCTCCTCCTCAAAAAACTCCACACCTTTGGTCTCCTTGACTGTACTCTTCGATGGTTCTCTTCCTACTTATCCGACCGCACATTTAGCGTTTCTTACAACTCTACTTCCTCCTCTCCTCTTCCTTTCTCTGTTGGGGTCCCCCAAGGTTCTGCTCTTAGACCACTCCTATTTTCAATCTATACCTCCTCCCTGGGTCAACTAATAGCCTCTCACAGCTTCCAATACCACCTCTATGCTGACGACACCCAAATCTATTTCTCTACCCTTCAGCTCACTCCCTCTGTCTGCTCACGTATCACTAATTTACTATCAGCTTGATCAGTCTGGATGTCACATCACTTCCTCAAACTCAACCTATCCAAAACCAAACTTATAATTTTTCCTCCCCCATATGCCCCTTCCCCTGATCTCACTGTCAAAATCGATGGCACAACCATAAGCCCATCCCCTCACTCCAAAGTTCTAGGTGTAGTCCTGGACTCTGAACTCTCCTTCAAGCAACACATCTAATCACTGTCCAAATCCTGCCGCCTCAACCTCCGCAACATCTCCAAAATATGCCCCTTTCCAACCAATGACACAACAAAGCTCTTAATTCACTCGCTGGTCATCTCCCGCCTCGACTACTGCAACTCCCTTCTCATTGGCTTGCCTCTACTTAGTCTATCACCTCTTCAATCTATCATGAATGCCGCAGCCAGACTCATCCACCTTACCAATCGCTCTGTGTCTGCTACTCCTCTCTGACATTTTAATTCTAAACTCAGTGAACTACAAGTTACAATAAATGTTTTTGAGCCAGTCATTTGACATGCTAGGTCTTCCTTCTTTTTATCTTTTTTTCCAATGCTGGTTGGCCCTCATTGATCTAGAGAAGTTTGCTGACTTGATGAAGTCAGCACCAATCTCAGTGCATCAGTGTACTGTGCTGTGAGTGCAGGCAGCTGTTGGTCCATGATGCCCTGCATTCAGAGAGAGTGTGTTAAATGATGCTGCATGTCCAGGGATTGGCCCTGGATCTTAGAGAGGTAAGTCAATGAGGAACAGTGCCAGAGAGGAGGTAAATATACCAGCCACAGCCTGCATTTCATATTTTAGAACAGCTGCACTTTTTTTTTAATTCACATTGTAATTGGGGTTTAATTTCTAGAAGCTGGCAATTGTTTTCTGTAACGCAGAGTTCTACAATCAACACAAAAAACATTTTGGCCTTAATGCCTTGATTTTTATTTTTATAAAAAGCAAGCCTGTAATATAAAAAAATATGAAAGCTAACATTGCTGATGACATACTTTTGTAGCCCCCCTCCAGGAGGGTTATGACAAATACTCCCCCAACAGAATAATGTGCTATATAGGTAGGTAAATGGGAGAGCCAGAACCTTCACTAAGTGGAAGAGTGGGTTTGATAATAAAGTTGGCAGTGCCCCCACCCAGGAAAGGGAATCCACGAAGAGGAAATTACTTTCCTTGGAAATTAACCAGTAATCTAAACATAGCCATTGGGATCAGAGAAACTACTGCAACCAGCATATAGCATAAACCATAAGTATATACTGTAGCTAAACATCAATATGGAAATAATACAAGCTTTATATAGGAAAAGATTAGTAACAATACATACAACCACATGGTCTTGCTGGATCTATTTCCAAACCATGACAGAATATAGTTTGATTGCTTTTTCCAGAACACTTGTTTTTTCTGGTACAGGCAAACTGGATTACCATCACTGCGTCTCTCCGAACATTAACTGCATATTTGCAGAAAGCTGGGGATTGAGAGGAGAGGCACACTCCACCTGTCACTCCCCTCCTTCCCCTTACCGTTGCTCTTTCTTAGGTCCCACAATTCCACCCCATTCCTCTCCATTGTTCCTCTCCCCTCCCTTCCCCATATCACTCCCCCGTTACCTCTCCCTTTCCCTCTACATTCTCCCCCCCCCCTTTTTTTTCCTTCTCCATCTTTGCCTCCCCACTGTGCACTCCCTCTTTCTGACATTCACACTCCTGGCTAATCGGACTCCATGGAGTTTGACGGCTAAATCACTCTCCACACCCCTTCTCATGCAAATAACGCCAGGGTATTTCCCACTGTAACTCATTCCTGCCCAAAAACCTTTGCCTTTCAGATGCCTAGGCCCCCATTGCATCAGGACTCTAACTCATTACATGACACTCTTCATCATGTTAAACCCTCCTGTTCAGGGGTCCTTGCGCCTGCATTTTATATGCTTTCCATTAGCTGCATGTCCAGTTACTCTGAGCATGCATCCTTGTTCATAGGCTGTTTCTATAATTGTTAAACACTTTGTAAGACATTTTTGGAATTGCACTCCATTTATGCACTATGTATAATCTGCATATTATTGGCTTAGGGCCTCTGGGTTATTTCTTCTTTTCTCATGTACCTGTTTTATTTCAATACAATTCTTTGTGGGGAAAACAAGTACATACATCCAATGTACAAACAGGTATTATCTTCAAAGGGCCCAACAAGAGTCCTGGTAGAATTGTGCACATATTTACAGAATTATTACTGTATTTATTGGTGTATATTTTTTCACCATGAAAATCGATTGCATATAGCGTGTGCATGTTATACGCCAATACTACAATTTTAGCTGCCTCGGGGGGGACAGGGATGGGGGCGGGACGAGCGCAGTCAGATTACATACAGTGAGAATCTCCTGTTTACTTAGCGGCCTTTGTAATAGGAAGTCCCATCTCCTGGGAAGCCATTGGACCACTGTTCTGTCTATCATGGGAGATTCACATTGTATGCAATCTGTTGGTGCTCGTCCCGCGCCCCCTCCCTGTCCCTGCATTGATGGCAATGGTGAGGCTGCTGCATTGATGGCAATGGTGAGGCTGCATTGATGGCACCTGTGAGGCTGCAGATGGGCATTGATCAGGCTGCATTGATGGCAATGGTGAGGCTGCAGATGGGCACTAACCTTTATTTTGCTTCAAAGTTCCTTATTTAAAATGTATGTTTTTTTCCTGAAACTTCCCTCTTAAAATGAATGTGCGTGTTATATGCCTGTGCGTGTTATACACCCGAAAATATGGTAATTCATCAACTCTAGATGAATGTTGCAGCAAAGTCCAATTGCAGGGGCCCCCGAGGATAATCACAATGCAGGTCATGATGCAGCATTTGTTTTGGTGGTGGAAATGTGAGGATGTGAGGGTGAGGGTCTCCCCATCTGCAGTGATGGGGAGACCCTCCAGCCATTCTCCAACCAATCTGGAACACTGCTTTTCAACACCAAGAACCGTGGTGTGGCAATCAAACTCAGAGTTAGCCCATCTACTCTGTGTGTTAGTCCCTAGTAGCTTCTAATTTGTCATGCAAAAGGAAATCTAACTACCAGAAGTGGCCATTTGATGCCTAACCATGGCTCAAGCTTATGTTGGTTGTGGAGCCCTTAGCTAAAACTAGCTATTGAATTCCAGACCAACAGGGACAGGGTTAATTAGACTAACAGGAGCTGCATATAAACTATATTGCAATAAACAGGTTCACCTACTAATATACAGCAAGGCGACCACTACACATGTGCACTACACGTGTCACAGGCTGAACAATCTAGTATAGTGCATATGCGATAACAACAAGTGAACAGATATACTTCTGTTACCACTCATTAAATAAATACATATAAACATTCAAAAGCTGTGGGCAATAACAGTAAACTATTACACATGCCAAAAAACCCTGCTTCTGGAGTGGAATAGCAACAGTTTTTCCATGGGGACATGTGGTCTCAACTTCTTTCTCTCGCTCTTCACTTCCTCCTTCTGAGGTTTCCAGCCAGCCTCCCAGAGAGAGGATGTGCTGATACATACGGTAATTATACATATGTCAGGGCTGGTCTCAGGCCTTCCTTCTATAAGCTGGCCGCTCAGCTTTTGGCTAATTGCCAGCTCCTATCTCTTCACAGTGACTCACTTGTTGATGATATCCTGTTTGTCATGCACAAGACAGTGGTGCAGTGTAGAGTGCTGTATAGAACATACAGCACCATGGGCTGAGTGGAGAAATGTGGAGAATTGAATACACAGCACTGTGTCTGGAGAACAGCAATATGCATTACAGAAATTGTAGAACCAGATATTATAGAACAGAACAAAGGTATAGAGTGCAGAATGTACAACTCTATGTAGAGCTTTATAATGTAGGGTATAGAAAGTACAACACTATGATCAGAACTAAATTATATTGAGGAGTGGTCAGAATGTACAGGAAAGTAGAGCAATGTAGATTATAGAATGTACAGAACCATATGCAGAGTTCGGCACTGGGTTTTAAAGAAGGTAAAACACTGTGTGTAAAGTAAGAGGTGTAAAATAGTACATACAACTCATGAAACCAGTGTAGCATATGAAACATTCAGAGTTACATGCTGGAAGATATTATTTGTGGAAGAGGGATGTTTAGTGAGATATTTAGCCTTCATGACAAGACACAGTTACTATCTAATGGGGTGGATTTACTAAATACAAAAAGACTGTGCACTTTGCAAGTGCAGTTGCACTCTGATGCCGCATACACACGATCAGATTTTCTGATGGGAAATGTTGGATGTGAGCTTGTTGGTGGTAAGTACGACCGTGTGTATGCTCCATTGGACATTTGTTGTTGGACTTTCCGCCAACAAATGTTTGCTAGCATGCTCTCAAATTTTCCACCAACAAATGTGTGTTGTCGGACTTTTCGATCTTGTGCACACAAGTCCGTCGGACAAAAGTCCAAAGTACAAACACCCATGCTCAGATTCAAGTCTTGTAAAACTAGCATTCATAATGGAGATATCACATTCATGTCGCGGAAAATTATGAAATCTCTCAATAATGCATATTCTCTTCTTCTTTATAATGGTATAATAATAAAGCTGCTTTGCTGCTGATATTCACAGAGTTCAGATAAACGTATTTCTTTTTTTTCTAGTCTAAAGTCTATTTCAAAAAGGCAAAACAACTTTGCACTACAAGTGCAATGCAAGTGCACTTTTAGGGCAAAGTGGATTGTCCTTTCTGAAATAAGCCCCACTGTGTCAACATGTGCTAGCTCCCATCATGGGGGATCAATGGATGTGTTTCAGGGGTGCAACCCCTTCCTCTCACCTACTTTAGTTTGGAGGAAGGGGTTGCACCTACAAAACACGTACATTGATATCCCATGATGGGAGATAGCATATGTTGACACCCTGTATGTTTTGTGGCTTTATCAAAATAGATGTAGGAAAAAGACACACATTTTAGGCATGGGATCATGAGGGAAAGTCCCAATTTGTGTGCATCTTCAAAATTTGGCTTTTAGAGGGGTGAGATCTCATCTGATGAAGGCAAGAGCAACACAGTTTTGACATACTAATGCCTCATATGGCCTTCACTTTAGCAAAGTCAAACTTTGTAAGTTCCTGAGTTGGGGATGTGTATGTTATGTTTACATGTTGTGCACCAAGATGTTGGTTTGTTCCAAAACTGTTTATAATGCACATGTTAATGTGTTTGGAGTAAAATGTTTTATACTCAACAATGTGTGGCTTCTTATTTCAATGCGCAATACCAGTTTATTTGTTCAGTTGGTGTAGTTACAGTGACAATGGGGGTTATTTACTGAAGGCAAATCCACTTTGCACTATAAGTGCACTCATAGTGCACTTTCAAGTGCACTTGTAGTGCACTTGTAGTGCAAAGTGGATTTGTCTTTAGTAAATAACCACCACTGTGCTGTAAAATGTGCCAAAATCAAGCCATTTTAGGGACTCCAAGCAATTCATTCATGGAGTTGAAAAGGATTAATATTTTATCATTAATGCATTACATACATTAACAACAAATAAGGCTTAGGTGGACCAGTATTTTGGCCAGTATAAGGATTGGGAGTAACAGGCTTCAACAGGGATACGTGGAAAACTGGATGAATTTTCAGCGAACTGGGTAAGTTAAGCTCATAGGTCACATCATTAATTTTTCTCTTGACCGAAAAGGGACCCATGAATTTAGGACCCAGTTTCCTTGAAGGACAAGCCATTTTTAGGTTAGGCGTGGAGAGCCAAACTTGGTTGCCAGGTTCTAGGACAAGCTCTCCCTGCTTCTTCCTGTCAAACATCCTCTTCTTGTACTCCTGGGTTTTGGCCATGGTCTCCTGTAGCAGTTTGTTGTTAGTAAGGAAGAAGTCCATTGTTTCGGAGACTGCAGGGATGGCACACTCGGGTACAGAACCAGGCAGAAAAGACTGATAGTAGCCAAGTTTGCAAAAAATGGTGTGTGCTTAATGGCGGAGTGTAAAGAGTTGTTATAGGCAAACTCAGCAATAGGCAGTAGAGAGACCCAGTCTCCTGTGTGAAGGCATAAAAGCAACAGAGATACGGCTCCAAAGTCTGATTAGTTCTCTCCGTCTGCCCATTCTTCTGGGGGTGATAGGCAGATGAGAATGCCAACTCAATTTCAAGAGAACCGCAGAGAGCCTTCCAGAACTGGAGGTAAATTGAACACCTTGATCAGATCCGATACTTGATGGAACCTCATGAGCCTCACTATCTCCTTGATGAAAACCTTTGCTGTTTCCATGGCCGAAGTTGTGCCCTTCATAGGCAGGAAGTGAGCCATTTTAGACAGTCTGTCCACCACAACGAAGATGGTAGGGAAGCCTTCTGCCCGAGGGAGCTCCACGATGAAATCCATTGAGAAATCCATCAAGATCATCTTCCAAGGTCTTTCTGGAACAGGCAAGGGTCTTAATAAGCCCCAGGCTCTTGCCCGGCTATTCTTGCTGTAGCCACAGTTGGTGCAAGATTCCACATGGCTCTTGCAATCGTTTGTCAGCTGAGGCCACCAGAATGCGCGCTGCACCAACTCCGTTGTTTTCAGAGCGCCAAAATGTCCGGCCAACTTGTGGTCGTAGCAGAGTTCCAAGACTGACCCTCTCAAACTTTCCAGGACCAAAATTTTGTCCTTGTACCAGAACAAGCCATACTGCGCCCTTACATCGTTTTTAACCAATGGGGACCATCCCACAGAAGCTTGCCTTATTTGGGATAAGAGGTCCCCTTGGAGTAACAGGAAATTTCCAGCAGCAAGGATGGTGTCTGGAGGTGAGGATTTCTCAGAATCATGGAACATGTGGGATAGTGCATCCGGTTAAGTGTTTTTGGAGCCAGGTCTGTAGGTGATGCGGAACTGAAATCTGGAGAAAACCAGAGCCCATCTTGCCTGTCGTGGTTTCAATCTTTTGGCTGTTCTCAAGTACTCTAGGTTTTTGTGGTCGGTATAGACCAGAATGGGATGTGCAGCACCCTCTAGCAAGTAACACCACTTCTCCAAGGCTGCCTTGGTGGCCAGAAGCTCACGATTTCCTACATCATAATTTTTCTCCGCTGTGAAGAGCTTGCATGAGAAGAAGGCCACTGGATAGAGAAGGGCCTTGGCACCTTGTCGCTGGGAGAGCACGGCTCCAACTGCAAGCTCTGATGCGTCCACCTCAATGACAAAGGGCACAGGATAGTAGCAGAAGTAAACAGCTCTTTAAGTTTTTCAAAGGCGGCTTGAGCCTTAGCCCTTGTACACACGGTCGGACGTTCAGACGGAAAATGTCCAATCGGACCGTGTTGTCGGATAATTCAACCGTGTGTGGGCTCCATCGGACTGTTTCCGTCGGAATATCCGACGGACCAAGTTTTCCAGCTTGGCTATAAACCTTGTCCGATCATGTGTAGAGAATTCCGATCGGACAAAGTGCCACGCATGCTCAGATCAAATTCCTACACCAAAGCTATTGGCTACTATCCTGAACGTAGTCCTGTCGTAACAAAATAACGTCATCACGTTCTGAACGATCGGACATTCCGGCAACTTTGTCCGACCGTGTGTATACAACAGTTTCGGACAAAATCCGTCAGACAAAATTCGACGGATTTTGTTGTTGGAATGTCCGACCGTGTGTACAAGGGCTTAGAGGACAAACAGAATTGGTTCCCTTGCTTGGTTAGCTCGGTGATGAGGGCAATTATTTCAAAGAAGCCCCTGATGAATTTCCGATAGGAATTGGCAAAGCCAATAAAGCGTAGACTTGTGCACAATGGAAAACTTTGTTTAGTTTCGGTTCGTTGTCATTCGTAAAATACATCATTTCGTTCTGTTATATTCGTTATGTTACTTTAAGACGTTTTCGCAAAATTTGTTATTATTCGTAGAGTGTCAAATTCATTCGTTCGTATTTGTTGAAATTCACTATTTATGTATGTATAGACATTCATGATAATGATTCATTGTTTGGAAAGTCGTTTGTTTATTGAATCTTTTAACACACACAATGACAACGTCTCTTCTCCTCGGCTCAAATACAATACAACACCCTTCTAACTCAGTTCTCAGGAATGCACTTTGCCAGTAATCCATCCTCCGGCACAAAATTAATTAGCTGATTGGACTATAAGATTTACTTTGAGCTGACCTTTTGTTTCATTAGATCTTTAAAGAATTACAGAATCCTGTCGTATTCGTTGTTATTTGTTATTTTTTTATTCGGACGTTCGGATGCATCCCAATGTCCAAAAGATGCAAAATTCGGCCGAATTTCGATTCGTTACAAAACGAATTGCACAAGCCTAATAAAGCGTTGGACTCCCTTTTTATCTGAGGGAGCGGACCAGTCCAGAATGGCAGACACCTTTTGGGGGTCCATCTTAATACCATCTACGGAAATGATTAGGCTGAGAAACTGTATGGACTGGAGTTCGAATTCACACTTTTCCAATTTGGCATGAAGTCCGTGCTGCCTGAGCTGAGTTAAAACCCTTTCGAACATGCCTGCGATGATCAGTAACTGAAGAGGAAAAGATTAGGATATCCTCCAGATATACTATAAAGTACAAGTCCAGAAGGTCACGGAAATTATCATTAACAAAATATTGAAATGTTGCTGGTGCATTGCATAGACTAAAGGGCATGACAAGATACTCAAAGTCCCTGAATCAGGTACGAAAGGCTGTTTTCCACTCATCCCCCTCTCGGATACAGATCAAGATGTAGGCCCCACGGAGGTCTAGTTTAGTGAAGATTACTGCAGATCCCATCCTTTAGAAAAGTTTGGGCACAAGAGGCAAGGAATAATGGTTCTTAATAGTTATTTTGTTTAACTCCCGGTAATCGATACAAGGCCATGGAGAATGGTCTTTTTTCTCAACAAAGAAAATGCCAGCCCTAGCCAGAAAGGTAGACGGGATGATAAAACCTTTCTTGAGGTTCTCATCGATATAGGTCTTTAGGGTTTCCAGCTCCTGCTCTGTTAGTGGGAAAATTCCCCAGAAGGGGACTTCGGTTCCTGGCAGAAGCTCTATCGGGCAGTCGTAGGGTCTATGAGGAGGTCTGCCCCCTTCTTACTGAACACAGAAGATGGCATCCAAGCATAGAAGTTCTTGATGGTGAGTTCCCATGGTGGCCAGCAAAGGGACGGTCTCCTGAGTGACAGGACCAGAACTGAGGATGGAGCCATCAGCAAGATGTACAGCAAGGCTCTGAGGCTTTGATTGGAGAGGAATGCGATGGTTGGCAGTGATCTCCAGAAAATCTTTCGGGTGTAGATACCCTGGGCTCAGGAGGTAACATTACTACGGAGGGTGCTGGTGCGGGTCTGTTTTGGATCCGAACCAGAACTGATCGGTACCTTTGTTTCTGTCCCCCCTGGCCAAATGAATCCTCAATATAAAAGTGTGCATACTTGAAGTCAAACACTGACGCAGACACAGTTCAGTATTCAGATACTTCTCTATTTTATTTCCTGAACTCCAGCTGATATACAATGAGCCAGATATCTTACTATCAAATCAAAAATTAGATGAAAGACAGCGTGTACAAACCACAAATTATACATATTCATTATTGCGACGGAGTATAAGATTTTTAGCTGGGTTATGTCTAAAAAAGGGAAAAGCAAATTATCGTAGCTAAAATAGGGTCTTGTTTTCAGCCCCTTCTTCCTTTTGGGTGTAGTCTCAGTTTGAAAGTCTTTCCATAGTCAGGTAGGCCCAGAGCGGGGGCCGTCGAAAGGATCTTCTTCAGAGTTTCAAAGTTGTTCAAAGCCTCTGGTGAAAGCAGGAAGGGGTCGGATTTCAAAACTTCGTAGAGGGGTTGCATCAAAAGGGAGGCTTCTGGGATCCAAGCACGGCAGTAGGAGATTAGTCCTAGGAAAGCATGGAGCGGCTTCTGTCCTTGAGGCAGGGGGATGGCCTTGATTGTAGCAACCCTTTCTTCAGTAAGGTGTCGGATGCCTTGGGAGATGCAATGACCTAGGAAAATCACTTTCTCTCTACACCACTGGACTTTTTGCTTTGAAGCCTTACAACCTTGTTCAGCCAGGTAGTAGAGGAGGCTCTCTGAAAATATGGAGGCATCACCGAAGGTATTCGCACACAGAAGGAGGTCATCAACATACTGGAGGAGGACAATGTCCAGGTGGAGTTTCATCCACGTGTCCAGGATGAGTCCCATTGCTTTGGCAAACTGGGTAGGAGAGTTCTGTGCACCTTGGGGCATGACAGTCCAGGTGTAACAGAGGTGTGGCATTGGTCTTGGTGGAAGGTCCAAATATGGTGTACCAGAGGCTATCATGAGAGGAGGTTTTTTTACTACCCTGTGCTGATTCTAGACCCTTTTCCACCAACAACAACTTATCACTTTCCATTGTCTTGTACTCTGGTCGTGCTAGAAGCAGACTTTTCCGGATTGGTTCCCTAAGACCTGAGACAAACGCAGCAGTCAGCATCCGCACATGTGCTTTGATCTGCTTGCTGAACCCCAGGTCATTGAACACTTGTGTAATTCTGGTATGAAATTTCTCAACTGTTTCGCTCTTATCTTGTGTCATATCCTGTATACTGGTCGCTTGATCTGCCAAGCGATCTTGAGCCGATGTTTTCAACTGGGCCACGAATTCGACCCCCAAATTCCAAGTATCGAGGTCATACCATATATTCTCATTAAAGCATTACTCCATTACTGGCCAGTAGGCGTCCCCTACTTTTATTTCACACAGACTTATCAAATCCCGCCATGCACAACTATATGATTTCTGGATCTGCTCAATCCTTCTATAAAAAGCCGTGGGCTGTTTTTCTGGGTCCGGCAGGCCGGCAACCAGGCTAGCAGCATTCTTGGGAGTGAAAGTTACATACATCAGGGGGCCCCCCCGTGCCGCACTTATCCCCCTGGGGGGTGGTCCATTGTTACCGTTTTATGCAGAGTTGATCAGGCTCCGGCCCGCCCTTACTTGGTATTACTTCAGTCTCTTTCCATTTCGGCTGTCCTTTGGACCGACTCTCGAGCCCCCGTTGGGCGCCACTTGTTTTGGACCTGAACCAGAACCGCTCAGTACCTTTGTTTCTGTCCCCCTGGCCAAATTAATCCTCAATATAAAAGTGTGCATACTTGAAGTCAAACACTGACGCAGACACAGTTCAGTATTCAGATACTTCTCTATTTTATATCCTGAACTCCAGCTGATATACAATGAGCCGGATATCTTACTATCAAATCAAAAATTAGATGAAAGACAGCGTGTACAAACCACAAATTATACATATTCATTATTGTGACGGAGTATAAGCTTTTTAGCTGGGTTATGTCTAAAAAAGGGAAAAGCAAATTATCGTAGCTAAAATAGGGTCTTGTTTTCAGCCCCTTCTTCCTCTTGGGTGTCGTCTCATGGTTCCGAAAACAGGCGCAATCTTCTTTTTGACTTTGCTCTTTTTAACCCTTGCAGTTTCGTTCCACATGAAGGGAGAAGCTGGCAGACATCTTAACTGAGTATGATTAAGGTTGATAGCTGACAGTGAAAGATAAGCACTTATATCTATAAGATTACCAGAAATAGGCATTTCACTTATAACACTCATGATCACATCCATTACAGGTCCAGCAGCGGAAACACCTTGAGGGTGTGTAGGAGAAGACAGAACCTGGATTTGTTCTTCCAACCTAGTGTAGCCTTCTTGAAGGTTCTTCACAGTTTGTGTGAGACCCGACAGGAGTCTACACAGTTCCTTCTTGAGGGAGGTTCCCCGGTCGGGCTCGGGCATGGCTGTCCGATATTGTCAGACTTCACATACCTGACTGATGAGCCCAAGATAGCAGGGGAAGGCCTCCATTACTGGTTTGCGGCCCGATAGTATAGACAGGAGGCATGGAAGAGCAGAGTGGTATGAGAGCCTGGTGGGTTACTGCAGGAGGAAAGGCCCAAAGGTCTCGATGCAGGTGGATTGGTGATCACCAGGCAGCTGGATACTGGCAGCGGATGCAGAGCAGTACAAGGGGTCAGGAAAGTTCAAAGTTCGGGTCACAGGCAGGGTTGGTAACAGGCAGGCAGCACAGTACAGAGGAGCAGGCAGGTTCAAGGTCAAAGACAAGCCAGGGTAGGAGGCAGGCAGAAGACAGGGTAATCCAAAGGTCAAGCCGGGTAGTCAAGAGATCGGATGCTCAGGCAAGGTAACGGGTGCTAGGGTACAGGGGGCTGCAGATCGGACAGCACTGAGCACAGTGCAGTGACAACCTAAATAGGCTGATTGGCGCCAAGCGCCATGCGCGCGTACCAACGTACACCAGCGCACGCACGTGCCTACAAAGGCGTGCGCACATGCGCACCTGCACGCGCCTGCACAACAGCGCGCACGGCCTGTGCGCCAGCAAGCACAAGTGCACACCGGTGCACCCCAGGGCACCCAGTACTGCATCCACTCTGAGAACTTCCCTGACACAAACAGTATTTCAAATTAAATATGAGTTTAGTTTTTCAAAAAAAAATTATTGCACATCCACAAGGTTTTGTTGTAAAGCAATTGCCCCCCTACCAACAAAGTAATCTACATATTTTTGCCTGATTTCACAGGCGCTTTGAAGGGGTAAGCCAGGATGGCCACTTTCGAGGTCCGTCATTGCTGCAGGTTCTGAAGAAAAGTCGGCCTCAGTTGCAACTGAGGCCAGATAGCTGGCTGCATTCTTTCTTAGTTAGTTGTGCAGAATGCAGCAGCTCAACACAACGTGGTTAAGTTTATATTCGACCAGGTTGATGGACATAAGGAAGTTCCTGAACCAGCTGGCTATTATGCCAAAGGCATTCTCCACCACTCTTCTGGCACATGCCAGCCAGTAGTTAAAAACCCTCTGCTCTGGGGTCATGTTCATCATGGGGAATGGACTCATCAGATGTTCCCCCAAAGACCTCATCCGCGACAAACACAAAATTGAGGGCCTCAACATTCATTTTTTAGATGCCAGTAAAACTCGGTCTGGGCAATCACTCCTCCATCAGAGTTTTGGCCATTCTTCCCAGCGTCCAGGTAGATGAATTCATAATTGGCCGTCACCACCTCCAACATCACTATACTACTAAACCCCTTGTAATTATAGCAGTATGACCCTGAGTTGGGTGGTGGGACGATCCTTACATGCTTCTCATCGATAGCACCACCACAATTGGGAAAGTCCCACTGGTGGAGAAACTGGGAAGCCACAGTCTGCCATTCCTGTGGGTTGGAAGGAAACTGAGGCGTCAAACAAAAAATAATTAGTACTTTTGCACATAACATTGCAAGCAGATTAGGCACAAACATTCTTGGCCAATATAAGTATAACATTTATTGAAATGAGTATTTAAAGACAAAAGTATAAGGTCAACTTATAAGATTCCTCACCCCCTCTGGTGGCCCATTGGAAAAATTTGATGGTGGGGGGGCTAGGTAGATATTTTGGACAGGTAACCCTCTCCACTTCATTGAGAGCTGAATGCATAAATAATGTGTGTTACTTTGGCCAGCCCCTCCTTACTTAAACTATTGGCAGCCCACTGGACAGGTAAGAAGTGTCATAATCCAAAAATATGAATATTCCAAATTGAAGCACATTTTTACATTCTGCAATTACCTATCAAGATAATAGGAGAACAAAACTTTAAACAGTACCTTTTGAAAGTATTCAGGCAGGCACTTGCACTACATGCTTTGGTGAATTCGTCCTTAAATATGACAACAAAAAAGGTAGGTATAGTGTGTATGGGTTTGGTAAAGCCAGCCAATATTAGTATGGGTTGATTTAGCGGTTGGGGGGGGTTCCAAATGAGTTTGGGCCCCAAAAAAAAGCCTCTTGCACTGAATTTAAGGACAACAATAGCATTTGGACACATTTTAGGGGGTTTTTAGGGTAAGACCTACATTGGAGCTGACAAAATATATTGTTAAGTTACTAGGCTAGGTGTGTATGGGCCCAGTATAGCATATTGGGGAGGTTAGTGAAGGCAATTATGCAAGTAGGACAAAAAAGGAGCATTAAAAGCTTACAGCATGCATGAGCAAAGAGGACATTCACAGCATATAACAATCATGGTAATATAGCGGCGGGCTCCTGAAGAGCAGGCACTATGTTTTTCAAAGTTAAAGCTTTACCCAAAATAGTTTGGTGTGGGCCTATTTGACTAAATTGGCTTCTGTGTCAGTCTGACTGGACTGTGAGATGTTCAGCCTGGCACTTTAATTATTCCCTCTCGGAGTCAGGTCAGTGGGAGTGGCCCTCCTGCTGTGCCCTCTGAGAGAGGGTATTTAAGACTCGGACGTCACGTGGTTCTGGGTTCCAGTCCAGTATGCTATGCTGAGTATATGGTCCTGGTCCTCCTGACCAGCCCCCGGGGAAGGCTATGGCCTGGGGTGCGGTTCCACCTGACTTTGATGCCTCTGGGCTGGCTAGCCCAAGGCAAGGGAACTAAGGAAGGATTCCAAAGTGGATGGGTGCTGTCTCCGGTCCGGGAGATATTCAGTGTACTTCGAGCATTCCAGGGGAGGACTCTTTAGAAGAACACAACGCGTGAGGTTGGTTTTCTTAACAGGAGCCTGGAAGGGCTGAAGTAACCGAGAGTTTACTGACTCCAGTTTGCATAATCATTTACCTTTGCCTGTCCCTAATCTCCCTTGGACGCAGAGCCAGACTAACTTGTCTGCAAGTTCCACAGTCACTATGCCCTGTGATGCGATTGAGATGGTCGCTACACCTGACAATACTAATACTAGTCGGCCTCTGCACCAGTTATGTCAGTCCAGCCCATGCCCAATGAGCTTCCTGCTTCTTGTTCGAGACCTTCTGTAACCTGGCCTCACCCTACTGCTACTATGTCCGTTCAAACCCGTTTAAGACGCTCAATCCATCCTTTGGATAGACTGCCTCATTCGGCCAGATGGGGTTTTCAATCTTTTTCTCAGGGCTCTCTGCATTCTGTTTGTGTTTCAGCTATCCAACTTGACTCTTCTGACATGTCGCCTTCTAACCAACCTGACCTCAGGGATCCACTGACCTCTGCCCAGTCTGGTGGTCCTGTGCTGGATGTCCAGCTCATTTTTAAGGGTCTGGGGGACCCTGCTCAGACTCCTGATCTTCTCATGCCCTTACCCATTCCTAAAAAGCCTTTAGTCCTCAAGTCCTCTCGTCCTCTCCCTACCTCTGTTCCGGTCTCTGAGGATAATCTAAAATACGAGGTTAGTCAAGTTTTGGATTCCCGGCTCTGTAAAGGCATTCTTTAGTACCTCTTACATTGGAAAGGGTTTGGCCCTGAGGAGAGGTCTTGGATCACTGCATCTGAGGTCTTTGCTCATCGTCTGTTGAGGAGGTTCCATCTGGAGTTTCCCTTTAAGCCTGGACCCAGGCGGGGGAGGGGGAGGCCTCGTAAGAGGGAGGGTACTGTCATGGTTATGCAGTAATCTTCCTCTGTTTGCTTACCTCTCCTCATGTGTTCAGACTAAGAGGCCAGCCACTTCCACCTGGTGGTTTTTATAACCTCTCCTGTAAGCGTGGCTCCACCCCAGGCCCTATCAGGGAACCCTATATTAACCTGTGCACTGCAAGCCAGCAGTGCTGATCAACCATTGTGTGTTTGGCTTCCTGTTTCCTGCTTGATGTGTGCTCTACATTTGTCTCTGTTACCGACCTTGGTGTGTTCTCAGCGATTCCTGTCTGCTTGTGACCTTGACCTTTTGGCATGTCCCCGACCATCCCTGTCTGCCTGTGACCCTGAACCTTTGGCGTGTACTCTGTTGTTCCTGTCTGCTAGTTGCCCTGACCTCTGCCTTCCTGCTGCTCCTCTGCATTCCCTTACTATCCCTGTTGTTCCTGCCTGCTGCTTCCTTCTCCTGTAGTCTACTGTGAGCTATGAGACCCTAGGGGCCACGACCTGGAGCCAGACTGCAGCGAAGTCCATCCTCACCGCTGGAGGCTCTGGTGAACACCTGCTGTCTCTTAGACTCCGCTCCCTGGGAAATCTATGCTCTAGCTCCTAATGGGATCTGTGTTAGTGATGCAGTAGACCGGTGTCCTGAACCTCCCTGGGTACAATCCGCAGCAGTCAGTCCTAAGGTCCACTACCTAGCGGTGCACTTCCGACTCCTACGGAGTGCATCTGTCACCTGGTCTCAGGTGACCTGACACGTTTACAGACTTTGACATTGAGAGTACCTGAACTTTCCTTTCCAACCCTCTGATCCCAAGTTAAAAGACTGTTCAATGGTTGACGTTTGCAAATAAAATTCATTCAACTGGATCTATTGTCAGTCTCAAGTTACTGGGCCATCTACCACGGGACATCCAGTAGACGTGACACAAGGAGAATGAAAGGTAATGGTTAGCCCAAAAATAACCATCAGATCCTTCGGGGGTTAGTGCTAGAGTAATTATGGAATGAAGAAATTTATACACCACATTAGCAATCATTAAATACATATAATGTGATTTTAAAGGATAAAACTTGCCCGAATATAGTCCTTCTGCAGGACTTGAATGCTGGCAGATAGGGATGAGCCGAACACCCCCCTGTTCGGTTCGCACCAGAACCTGCAAACAGACCTAAACTTCGTGTGAACTTTAGAACACTATTAAAGTCTATGGAACTCGAACGTTCACAATCTAAAGTGCTCATTTTAAAGGGTAATATGCAAGTTACTGTCCTAAAAAGTGTTTGGGGACCCGGGCCCTGCCCCATGGGACATGGGACATGGATCAATGCAAAAAAAAGTTTTAAAACGGCCGTTTTTTCAGGAGCAGTGATTTTAATAATGAAAGTGAAAGTGAAACAATAAAAGTGTAATATTCCTTTAAATTTCGTAGCTGGGGGGTATCTATAGTATGCCTGTGAAGGGGCGCATGCTTCCCGTGCTTAGAACTGTCCCTGCACAAAGTGTCATTTGTGCAGGAAAAAAAGTATTTTAAAATCACTTGCGGCTATATTGTCAGGTCCCGTAATACAGAGAACACTCAATGAGTGTTCTCTGTATTAGCCGACAATTCATTCATTCATTGATAAAAAAAAAAGCGTGGGGGTTCCCCTAAATTCAATTACCAGGCCCTTCAGGTCTGACATGGATATTAAGAGGAACCCCGTGTCAAATTTAAAAAAAAAATTGACGTGGGGGTCCCCCTAAATATCCATACCAGACCCTTCAGGTCTGATATGGATATTAAGGGGAACCCCGCATCAAATTTTAAAAAAAAATTGACGTGGGGGTCCCCGTAAAAATCCATATCAGACCCTTTATCTGAGCACGCAACCTGGCAGGCCGCAGGAAAAGAGGGGGGACAAGAGAGCGCCCCCCTCTCCCTCCTGAACCGTACCAGGCCACATACCCTCAACATTGGGAGGATGCTTTGGGGGTCTGTGACCCCTCAAAGCACCTTGTCCCCATGTTGATGAGGACAAGGGCCTCATCCTCACAACCCTGGCCGGTGGTTGTGAGGGTCTGCGGGCGGGGGGCTTATCAGAATCTGGAAGCCCCCTTTAACAAGGGGACCCCCAGATCCCGCCCCCCCTGTTTGAAATGGTAAGGGGGGTACAAAAGTACCCCTACCATTTCACAAAGAAAGTGTAAAAATGGTTAAATAAGACAAACACACTTTTGAAAAATTCCTTTATTAAAAATAAAAAAAAGATTCCAGCGGTGCTAATCCACTCTTGCTATCCAGCGACGAATCTCCGGGGTCCAGCGATGGATGATCATATCCAGCGACGGGGGATCTCTCAGTCCAGCGCTGTCCATACATCCGTCTTCTGTCTCCACTGCGGAGACACCGCGGAGATCCCAGCGCTGACGTTTCTTATATTAGGAGGGCGGGGCCACCCGTCACCTGACCCCGCCCCTCTGACGCTGGAGGGGGAAGCCAGGGGTTCCCCAGTGACGTGTGGGTGACCCTGCCCCCTCTGATGTAACGCAGGTTTCCGTTACATCAGAGGGGGCAGGGTCACCCATACGTCACTGGGGAACCCCTGGCTCCCTTCACCAGCGTCAGAGGGGGCGGGGTCAGGTGACGGGTGGCCCCGCCCTCCTAATATAAGAAACGTCAGCGCTGGGATCTCCGCAGTGTCTCCGCAATGGAGACAGAAGACGGATGTATGGACAGCGCTGGACTGAGAGATCCCCCTCGCTGGATATGATCATCCATCGATGGACCCCGGAAATTCGTCGCTGGATAGCAAGAGTGGATTAGCACCGCTGGAATCTTTTTTTTATTTTTTTTATTTTTAATAAAGGAATTTTTCAAAAGTGTGTTTGTCTTATTTAACCATTTTTACACTTTCTTTGTGAAATGGTAGGGGTACTTTTGTACCCCCTTACCATTTCAAACTGTGGGGGGGCCGGGATCTGGGGGTCCCCTTGTTAAAGGGGGCTTCCAGATTCTGATAAGCCCCCCGCCCGCAGACCCTCACAACCACCGGCCAGGGTTGTGAGGATGAGGCCCTTGTCCTCATCAACATGGGGACAAGGTGCTTTGAGGGGTCACAGACCCCCAAAGCATCCTCCCAATGTTGAGGGTATGTGGCCTGGTACGGTTCAGGAGGGAGGGGGGGCCGCTCTCTCGTCCCCCCTCTTTTCCTGCGGCCTGCCAGGTTGCGTGCTCGGATAAAGGGTCTGATATGGATTTTTAGGGGGACCCCCACGTAAAAAAAAAATTTTAATTTGATGCGGGGTTCCCCTTAATATCCATATCAGACCTGAAGGGTCTGGTATGGATATTTAGGGGGGCCCCCACGTCAATTTTTTTTTTAAATTTGACATGGGGTTCCCCTTAATATCCATGTCAGACCTGAAGGGCCTGGTAATTGAATTTAGGGGAACCCCCACGCTTTTTTTTTTTTTTTTTTATCAATGAATGAATGAATTGTCGGTTAATACTCATTGAATGTTCTCTGTATTACGGGACCCGACAATATAGCCGCAAGTGATTTTAAAAGACTTTTTTTCCTGCACAAATGACACTTTGTGCAGGGACAGTTTTAAGCACCAGAAACATGCGCCCCTTCACAGGCATACTATAGATACCCCCCAGCTACGAAATTTAAAGGAATATTACACTTTTATTGTGTCACTTTTTTTTAAATAAAATTCTGTTTATTATTTTGTCATAAAACAGTACAATACAAACAGTGAACACCTCAACTGGAGGCGTCCATCCGGCCAGCGGCCGTTGAACTAACTAACACCATACTACTGTCTATCCCCCAAACCCCCCCCCACCCCCCCCCCTTAGCAAGGTAGCCCCATTATCATTACCTCAGTTGCCATACTCCCCTAGATGCATTACAGAAGTCACTAAAGCACAACCCGGCTACTTCAGCAGCAACATGCCCAACACACGAACAACCATGTGACTCCAGGCCCTCTCATCCCACTGTTGATTCAGAGTTGAACCACGTGTGCCATACTTTGTCAAACTTCTTCATACACCCCCTAGCTTCATAGGTGGCCTTGTAGTAGGGCAGCATCGAGTTGACCAACCCCTTCCAGAAGGAAACCTCAGGAGCCCTGACTTTCTTCCAGTGCAGCAGTATTGCTTTCCTGCCATAGAATAATAATACATTCAGCATTCTGCGCATAGCCCTGGACGGGACCACCTCCTCCACCAACCCCAATAAGCACACACGGATTGTTAAGGGGACTGGTACCTGTATTAAATCAGATACGCAAGAGACTACCTCCTCCCAAAATTTCCGTATCTGAGGGCATCCCCAGAAAATGTGATCCGCATCTGCGGGTGCGTGAGTGCAGCGCCAGCACTCCGCTGATACTGTCGGGTAGATCTTGTGCAGTCTGGCCGGAGTAAAATAACACCTATGCAGAAACTTGAACTGGATTAACCTATCCCGAGCGGACACCAAGTGTCTAAACGGTTGGATCCACAGAGCGTCCCAGTCCTCCCCCCTCACCTCTGGGACCTCCACCGCCCATTTTTCCCTGCATTTAACAATCGCCAGAGGTGTGGACGCAAACATTGCCTTGTACGTGAGCGATAGAGGCTTTATCAGACTCTCACTCCGTAGCAGAGTCTCGAGCGAAGAGGGGACCGACTCCACTCTCATCACTTGAAACTGAGCTTGATAAGCATGTCTGATCTGCAAATATCTGAACAAGTACCTGTTAGGGAGGTCATGTCTCGCCTGCAATTGAGGGAACGTAAGCAGCTCCCCAAACGTGGTTATGTCCCGTACCGTCCTGATACCTTTTGTCGCCCAAAGCATAGGATCCGGTAAATTATAAAAGTGGGGTAATGTGGGGTTCATCCACAAAGGAGTCGATGGGGACACCCCCCGGAAGGACAGGCATGCCAACCTGACCGCCGCCCCCCCACGCCTTAGTGGTGGCCTTCATCGTGTCCGTTAAGGGCAATTCCGACCGGAGACCCCTAAACAGGGTGACCCGGAGACTCTCCAGGGAGCCCAGCTGAGCAGCCTCCAGCACGTTTGCAGCATCCCCCTCATCAGCCGTTAACCATCTATGTGCAAACACCAGCTGACCAGCTAAATAGTATGTATGATAGTTGGGTAACGCTAGTCCCCCCTGGTCAGTCGGTTCCTGCAGCGTTCCAATGCCCACCCTTGGGGTCCCGGAGGCCCAAATGTAAGACGTGACACTGCTATTAATCTTCTTGAAATAAGACTTCGGAACCCACACAGGAGCATGTCTAAGGAAGTACAAAATAATTGGAAGAAATTTCATCTTCAGTAGATTAATTCTCCCAGCAAGGGACAACGGTAGTTTAGCCCAGGCTTGAACCTTTTTCTTGAGTAATGGGATCAGAGGGAGCAAGTTCAGAGACATATAATCCCGGACATTGGCTGAGAGTCGAACCCCTAGATATTTCATCGACTCGACCCATTGCAACGGTAACGCGGGATCCGCCCTCCCCTTGCCCCCCTGATCTATTGGTAGAATAGAGGATTTACTCCAGTTCACCCTGAGCCCTGAGAAGCCAGCGAATCGGTCAATAAGTTGTAATGCCGCCCTCAGCGACGCTCCCGGGTCATTAAGAAATAGCAGCATATCGTCTGCATAAAGTGCTAAGGTCTCCCTCACCGTGCCTACAGTGATAGGAACAACTTCGGGAGAGGTGCGCAAGGCTATCGCCAGGGGTTCCAGGGCCAGGGCGAACAAAAACAGGGATAAGGGACATCCCTGTCTGGTCCCCCTACCCACCTCAAAAAAACCAGAGAGGGAGGAGCCCACCCTAACAGCTGCTGTCGGACTCCGGTATAACATAGATACCCATTTCCTAAATTGAGGGCCGAAACCCAAAGCCTTCAACACCGTGGACATGTATACCCAGTCCACAGAGTCGAAGGCCTTTTCAAAATCAATCGAAACCACCACCCTCGACTCAGCATCCCGCGGGGGAATCTGCAAGTGCGTAAACAACCTTCTTAAATTTGTGTCCGTAGACTTTCCCAGCATAAAGCCCGCTTGATCAATATTAACAATCCTGGGTAGTACCGTTGCCAGCCTAATGGCCAGTATTTTGGTCAGAATTTTGAGATCCATGTTTAGAAGAGCTATTGGTCTATACGAAGCACACTCTGTAGGATCCTTGCCCGGTTTCAGTAGAAGGACCATGTAGGCCTCCAACATGGATTGTGGGAGAGTACCATTGTCATGACAGTAGTCTAAAAGGGAATTAAGTCTGGGAGCTAATAATTCCACATTGGCCCTGTAGAACTCTGCTGGAAAACCATCCGGACCCGGTGCTTTATTGGGGGGAAATGTAAATATTGCCCCTTGAATCTCTTTTAAAGTTATTTTGGCATCCAAAAAGTCTCTGTCCACAGTGGACAGTTGCGGAATCGGGAGGGTCTCCAGCAGAGTTCCCAAGGCCACAGGATCATAGGGAGGGATGGGAGAGTATAGCCCGGAGTAATAAGACATGAACTCTCGCAGAATCTGTTCAGGGTCGGTTACCAAGTTCCCCCTCCCATCCCGGATCGCCGGTATACATGTAGGGGGAGGACGATCCGCCACCAGCATCGCCAAGAGCTTCCCGTTTTTGTCCCCCTCCGCGAACACCGTCTGAGCAGTCTTCCCCTGCCCGGATTGGAGGAGTCCAAAGCCGCATCAAGAACGGCATTGAAATCCCCCAGCCATATAGTCGGAAGATGGCCATATGGTGCAAGCTTGGTTAGTAATTCATATAACACCTTTGAGTAAAATGGGGGAGGCACATATACATTTACCACCACTAGTTACCTATGGAACACATCTAGGACAAGCGCCACATACCTCCCATCTGGATCTGACACAACCTGATGAATCACGCAGGGCACACTCTTGCTGACCAGGAGGGAAACCCCCCTCGCAAACGTGGAGTAAGTGGAATGAAACGTCCTCTGTATCCACGGCCTGCGCAGGGCAAGGACCCTACTTCCGTCCAAGTGTGTCTCCTGCAGGAGAACCAGGTGCGGCTTATAAACTTTAAGGAATTGGAACACTGAGGCCCGCTTAAGTTTGTGGTTAAGGCCTCGAACGTTCCAAGACACAATTTTTAACTCATCCACCATTATCAAACGTGGCTACCGCGTCCAGCCAGCATGTCCCGACTGGCGGGAGCTGTCTCTCCCACGGGGTTTGCAACAACAACATTAAGACAACTGTAATATCACTTATTCCCCTGTATCGAGCTGTGACCCTAAAAAAAACCTCCCTTGCTTGTGTGCCAGAAAAAACCCCAACAAGTCCAGCACTAAGCTTAATCCCAGAACCAAAAAAGGTGACCATATCTGTCACTGCGCACTCCCGCCGCACTAATCAAAAGTCCGGCAGTTCCTTAGTTGTTCCATAGTGTCTTCACAAGCTCCGAACAGCATAACAGGAGCTAGGCCCGACAGCACCGCCAGCCAAGGCTAGCAAGCGGCCCTACATAGCAATCAGTCATTGGACAGATATCCGCTGCAGCAACTGCTGAGGGGGTCACGTAGGACATCGGCACAAGAGTAGAAGGTGGGTGACAGGGCGCCGAGATAGCCAAAAAACCACCATCGTTAGATCAACCTCCAGAATGGTAGAGCACACCATCCCGGTATCCATGTCCAGGAAACGGCACCCCATTCCCACTCCCGCACCTCTGACCCCCCAATCAAACAAGTGGGCCAAACAGCAGGAGAATACTCTGACCCCCAAACCCCCAGGCATCCGATCAACAGTGGCAGTCTGCAGGGGTTACACCCCGTAAGTCATGCTAAGCCATGGGCACTCCAGTCCAGTCCCACAGACCCAGGTCGGATGCGGAAAGCCCCCTCCAGCCCAAAATGGTACCCAGTCTCCCTGTTTCCATAGGTCGAGATCTATCTTCCAAACTCCTTATCCAGCCAGTCGACTGCTTCCTCCGGGTGATCAAAAAACCGTACTGAGCCCTTATATTGAACACGGAGCTTGCTCGGGTACAGCATGCTGTACTTAATCTCCTTTTCTCTGAGCCGCCTCCTGATGTCATTAAAGGATCTTCGTTGCTGTTGTGTGGCCGCAGAGAAGTCTGGAAACAGCATAACTTTTGCGTTTTCATGGCGCAATTCCGGCAGTCTCCTGGCGCAGGACAGGATCATGTCCCGGTCCCGAAAGTTTAAAAAACGAACCAGGAAAGGGCGAGGGAACGCTCCAGGTGGGCGCCTGCCAGTAGGGACCCGGTGTGCCCTTTCCACTACATATGCAGAGGACACCTCTTGCAAGGACAGGATCTGTTTGAAAAATTGTTCTGCAAACTGAGCTGGCTGATCACCTTCCGCCCCCTCGGGGAGCCCCACCACGCGGACATTATTGCGCCTCTGGCGGTCCTCATCATCAATAGCCTTATGTTGCAGGGACCTAACCTGGTCCCTGAGCTCTGCCAACTGGGCTCCATAGTCATGGGACGCGTCCCCACTGCTGACACCCTCGTCTCCACTGTACTTAGGCGGCCCCTAATCTTGTCTAGATCATGCTTGATCAGGGTACATTCAGAGGATAGGTGGTCAATACGCCCCATAAGTTCTGCCTTGCTGGCATTAATCGCCTCCAGGATAGGTCTGGTAATGTCAGTCACCTCAATGCCCGTGGACTGTGCCTGGCCTGGGACGATTTCTTCAGCCTCCTGTACCTGTGACATACCTCCCTCCTGTAGCACAGAGCGCTGTGGCTTCGGCGGGGAAGACAAGATGGCGGGGGCGGGGCCAGCCTCCATGTTCCATGCGGCGGTGGCTTTCCACGGGGTATTGCAGGCTATAGCCGCTTTCTTTGCGGCGGACGAATGCATCTTCAGCCGCTGCACAGTATCCCCTATTCGGTACGATGCCTGGCGGGTGCGGGAGTCGCTCCACAACGGTCGGATGGCTAACGGAGGAGCGGAGCTGTGAGACGCCGCTGCTGCCTCGATCACATCCGGCCGGAAGTCCCCTTTATTGTTTCACTTTAATCATTATTAAAATCACTGCTCCTGAAAAAACGGCCATTTTTAAAACTTTTTTTTGCATTGATCCATGTCCCCTGGGGCAGGACCCAGGTCCCCAAACACTTTTTAGGACAGTAACCTGCATATTACCCTTTAAAATGAGCACTTTAGATTTCTCCCATAGACTTGTATAGGGTGTTCCGGCTTTTCGAATTTGCTGCGAACAGCCCAAATTGTTCACTGTTCGCTGAAAAGGCGAACAGGCAATGTTTGAGTCGAACATGAGTTCGACTCGAACTCGAAGCTCATCCCTACTGGCAGAACAGGTCTCTGGAATAATGATTCCCAGAGCCTGGGGGGAGATCCCAGTTATGAACTTGAGGTCCTGGAGACTTCTCCCTGTCACCAAGTACCGCAAGGTGGCAACGAGCCTTTACTCGGGAGAGATGGCTTTCCGCATGCAGGTGTCCTTCTTAGTAATATAAGGGAACAGCAAAACCTATAGACAGTGAAAGACGGGGTCCGGCATCTGGAGATAATTCCTGAAATCATCAGGTGAAAGATGGGGTCTGTCATCCGGAGATAATTCCTGAAATCATCAGGATTATTCTCCTGGAGCTCCCGCAGCAAAGGCATATGATAGAATTGGTCACGATTAAGCAACCAATTCTTGATCTAAGAACTCCTCCTCCCCCTGTTCATGGACTGAACTGGACTGGTCAAAGCAATAACTCCAAGCCCAACAACAGCACGATCTCTCAGACGAGAACGCAACATGGCTAGTAAACGAACGGCTGCTCAGAACAAACTGACAGAATGCACTGAAAATCAGAAAGGACCTGACAAGCATGACCTGAGAATCAGAAACAACCGGACAAGCATATACTGAAAATCAGAAGCGAACTATCAATAGAACGCACTGAAAAACAGAAACGACCTGACGAGCACAACCTGAAAAGCAGAAACAAACTGAAAAACACAAGGCTAAAAAGCGTGAATCATCACTCACCAAACTTCTACTAACACAAGATAAACAAGAGATTAGCAGAAGGAGCCCAAAGGGTGGCACACTACATTGAACTTCCTTTTTATCAGCTCGTGATACGTCTTGTACGGCACTACGTTCGTAATTGTTGGCCAACATTTGTGTGACCGTGTGTATGCAAGACAAGTTGGAGTCAACACCCTTCAAATAAAATTCCAAGGTTTTGTTGTCGGAAAGTCTTATCGTGTACGAGGCTTGAGAATGCAGTTGCTCTCATTTTCAACAGAGTTTAATAAATGTGGTAAAGCCCTGTTGATTTTCATTATTCAATCATGTGCAAGCAAAAATGCATTTTTTTTATTTTCTTGCATCTGATTGGGCATTCTTTACAAAGTAGAGCTTTACCACATTCACTAAGCTCTGGGGAAAATGCGTGCAACTGCATTTTCAAAGTGCACAGTCAACTTGCCTTTTTAAACCCTCCCCAATGTCTATCCACATAAATATTGACCCAAAGATCAAATTTTGCTACTTCTCTTTCCCATTAATGCTTATCGGTCAGTTTTCTTTCTCCTTCCCCCAAACAGGCACATCACCATGCTGCAATCCTATTTCACCAAATACAGTAAAAATGATAGTCCTGCTCCTTCATATCCATCCATAATTGTATCCCAATTACCCTTATTTTTAATCTAGATGCAGCTGTAGATATACCGCCCTCTCTCTGGCAGCTCTCCACACCAGGAATCAGTGTGAAGATGGTGAAACAAGCAGATGCTTCTTCAGACCAGGAAAGATGTAAAAGTGCACTTTGCCTTCCCACGCCAACCTGGTCAGTTTTCTGGACAATCAGTGGAAATCTCTTTTTTGCTTTGTGTTTGGATGAATAGATTAAATTCCTCAGGGATTGTAATAGTTACAAGCATTGCACTAATAAAACTGTCCAAGGTGAAGTGGAGGATACAACGGAATGCACAAAATAATCGAATGGGGGGCAATCCTGTCGTAAGGTGGTGATCTGAGACCCTCTGAACTGCTTCCGTAATCAATATTTGGATTACATATGCTTTTTTGATTCTTTGGTGGTGGATATTCACATACGGTTGTTGTATGTAGACTGTCACTATTGCCATCAATAATTACTTCAACTACAAAGGAACTTCTCTACTTTGGACTTTTTTATATATATTTATTAACATTATTTTATATTCAATGGTATTGTTTAACATTTTTGCACTTTATTGGTATATAGGATATATTGTATGTTTCTGTGGGAATATCACTGTTATTTCACAAATTGTTTTTCAAACGCTGCACTTTTTGTATACAATATTTGTCCACAATGGTTTGTCGATTGCAGTGCTGGCAGCTGCATAGTGTTTATTGGTATTCATTTAGCGCGGTATTCTTTACTATGCAAGTTGGAATTGATTGCAACACAAACCTGTTGGTTTGCTCTGTGTGGTCTAAATGCGTATACACTTTGAAACTGGGTTCACACCTCCGACGGATGCAGCTCACAGCAGTGGTCCGGTGCTTCCCTGTTCTTCGTTTCAGGGAGGAATCAGGGATGAATTTTTGCCTGAATTCGGCGCCGAAATGGAGCAAAAGGCCCACAGTGTTCCTGTGCAAGGCGCTCCACAGCCGCAACAGAGATATGTGAACCGGCTCCATAGAGAGCTGGTCACAATCTCCTGTAATGTGAATTGGATGGCCAAGGCCGCATCCAATTCACATACTGTAGGTGTGAGTCCAGCCTAAACAGAAATTTAGCTTGATGAAATAATTTCCCTTTTTGTAATACCTATAGAATTATTTATAAATCAATACAATATTAGCCACTAAAGGGCTTACAGAAACATTAGGAGAACACCAAATTCAAGAGAAGACCAAAGAGGAAACTATAAAGAAGGACAATTATTCTGCTGTAGCCACTAAACATAAAGACTTTAAACGTGGGATTTTGTTTGGATCATTAAACTATTATAGTACTAGAAGGGATCATACTTTTCCACTATCTGAAAAAAAAAGCACTTTCAGGCCTTCGCATACTGAGAAATACTATTCTTTGAAATCACTTTAAATTGCAAAATTACCTTACTATGGAAAGAGTATCATAAATCTTAGCTGTTAACCACTTAAAGACTGAGCCTCTTTCTGAGATGTGTTGTTTACAATTTAAAATCCCCAAACATTATATATTTTTTCTAACACCCTAGAGCAGGGATCCTCAAACTACGGCCCTCCAGCTGTTGCGAAACTACACATCCCATAAGGCATTGTAAAACTCTGACATTCACAGACATGACTAAGCATGATGGGAATTGTAGTTCCTGAACAATTGGAGGGCCGTAGTTTGAAGACCCATGCCCTAGAGAATAAAATGGCGGTCGTTGCAATACTTTCTGCCACAACGTATTTGTGCAGCAGTCTTACAAGCGCACTATTTTTGGAAAAAAATACAAATTTTTTAAATTAAAAAATAAGATAACAGTAAAGTTAGCCCAATTTTTTTTTTTTTATATTGTGAAAGATAATGTTATGCTGATTACATTTATACCCAACATGTCACGCTTCAAAATTCTGCCCGCTCGTAGAATGGCGACAAACTTTTCCCCTAAAAATCTCCATAGGCGACATTCAAAAAATTCTATAGGTTGTACGTTTTGTGTTACAGAGGAAGGGCTACAATCATTGCTCTCACTTTACAGATCGCGGCGATACCCGACATGTGGGGTTTGAACACCGTTTTCATATGTGGGCACTACTCACATATGCATTCGCTTCTACATTGTTCTTTTAAAAAAAAAAAAATGGTGTAACTTTTATTCCTATTACAAGGAATGTAAATATCCCTTGTAATAGAAAAAAGGCATGACAGGACCTCTTAAATATGAGATCTGGCGTCACAAAGACCTCAGATCTCATATTTACACAAAAATAAAAAATAAATAAAAAATTTTGTCATTTGAAAATGGCCCTTTAAGAGCTATAGGCAGAAGTGATGTCAAAATGTCACTGCAATGATATGGAGACGGGTGGGGGCCATCTTCCCCTCACTTTCCTCCATACCATGCCAGGAAAAGGATCCGATCACCTCCGCCGCTACCAATGGCTCCGGTAAGCGGTGGAGGGCACCGGAGTGCAGTGAGAGGGCGGCCCTCTCTCGCCGCCGATAAAAGGGATCTCGCGATAAATCTGCCACAAAGACTACTTTTATGTGAAAGCGGACTGCCTGCTGAAGAAGAGGATACCGGGGTTATTGCAGTTAGCTGCTGCCATAACAATGATATTCCTCTTCAAAATACTGACCTAAAACTGCGGTGGGAGGTCCATAAGTGGTTAAAGTGTTACTAAACCCAGGAATCTGCATTCACTATTTCTGGTCCCTCCACAGCACACAGAGCAATTATTTTAGTAAATATAAACTGCTAAATACTTTTTCTCTTCAGCAGTATATACACCCTGTTCCAAATTATTATGCTAAGGATATTTTCTCATTTACCTAAATAATTGATGTAAACAACAGTCAGCATAATTCTCATGTTATCAACTATTAAGAGTACAATTCAAATTTTATTGAACAAGCCTCCTAATGATAACAATCTTTTTTTTCAAAAGAAAAAACTTACAATGCACTGTTATGCCGCGTACACACGACCGGACTTTTTGACAGCAAAGGTCTGACGGAACGAGTCCGTCGGACAATTCGATTGTGTGTGGGCTCCATCCGATCTTTGCTTGCCAAAAATCCATCAGACTTTAGAAATAGAACATGTTTTAAATTTTTCCACCGGAACTCCGCCGGACCGAGAAATCCGTTCGTGTGTATGCTAGTCCGACGGACAAAAACCGACGCTAGGGCAGATATTGGTTACTGGCTATGAACTTCCTTATTCTACTCCGCCGAAAGTCTGTCGGAAAGACCGTCGGACCTAGTCCCTCGAAAAGTCTGGTCGTGTGTACGCGGCATTACAAATTATTATGCACAGTAAGTTTCAAAATGGTTTATAGCTTGTAAAGAACTGAAAATTGTAATTTGTTGTGTTTGCAGCATATTTACAGAAATCAAAAGCTACTTCAATCAAACTTTGAACAACATTTTAACTTTTTAAACATTTTAACAGGTCACGTTACATTTTAACATAGGACCCCTTATTTCATAGCAGCTTCACAAGTCTTGCATCCATTGAACTTATGAGTTTTTGGACAGTTTCTGCTTGAATTTGTTTGCAAGATGTCAGAATAGCCTCCCAGAGCTGCTGTTTGGATGTAAACTGCCTCCTACCCTCATAGATCTTTTGCTTGAGGATGCTACAAAGGTTCTCAATAGGATTGAAGTCAGGGGAGGATGGAGGCCACACCATGACTTTCTCTCCTTTTATCCCCATAGCAGCTATTGATGCAGAGGTATTCTTTGCAGCATGAGATGGTGCAGTCATGCATCAAGATGACTTTATTATGGAAAGCATAGTTCTTCCTTCTGTACTAGGGAAGGAAGTGGTCAGTCAGGAACTCCACATACTTTGCAGAGGTCATCTTTACACCTTTGGGGACCCTAAAGGGGCCGACCAGCTCTCTTCCTATGATTCTGACCACCAACCATCCACTACTCCATCAATCTGGACCATCCAGGGTTGCACGGCACTCATCAGTGAACAGGACTGTTTGAAAATTAGTCTTCATGTATTTTTCTGCAAAATGCAGCCGTTTCTGCTTGTGAGCATTGGTTAGTGGTGGCCAAATGGAAAGTTTATGCACAGTTGCAAGACTCTGGAGGACTCTACACCTTGATGTCTGTGGGACTCCAGAGGCACCAGCAGCTTCAAATATCTGTTTGCTACTATGTAATTGTGTTTTAGCAGCTGCTCTCTTGATCCAATGCATGGATCTGGCAGAAATCTTCCTCAATGTGCCTTTATTTGCACGAAACACGTCAAACTCTGAATCAGCCACAAATCTCTTAATAGTGCAATAATCACGCTTAAGTTTTCATTAAATATGTAATGTTTTCATACCTCGTCCAAGGCATTGAAGTATTTCACTTTTTTGGGCAGCAGTGAGATCCTTTTTCTTCCTCATATTGCTTTAAAATGGTGCTCTGCTTAATAATGTGGAACATCCTCCTTTAGTAGTTTTTCCTTTAATTGGGCTCACCTGGCAATCCAATTATCACAGGTGTCCGAGATTGTTTTCATTGATCAAAAGAGCCCTGAGACACAATGCCATCCATGAGTTAAACTGGAAAACAAAATATTGAATCTTTGTGACATTGAAATAGAATTTGAATAATAATTTGGAACAGGGTGTAGAATTCTTGTGACTTGTATAAGTGTCTAGCTGTCAATATCGAGGTAAGGAGGCCGAGATGCTGAGAGGGCTCCCCTTGCGGCCGAGTGCAGTACAACCCTGAAGGTGACACAGGGATGCAGTGCCCACAGTAGCACAGGTTGCCGGGTAGCAGCAGGTGGAAAGCTGAGTAGGCAGTCTCTGGAGGCAACTGTGCTAGGAAGTCCAAGGCAGGGTCAGGGTCAAGCCGAAGGTCAAACACGGGAGATCAATCCGGAGGTGAGAGCGATGGATCCTGAGCTGGAGACCAGGAAACGGGAGCCAAGCCAAGCCGAGGTCGGGTGCCAGGAGCAGACAAGGAGTATCAGGGACAAGCCAGAAGTCGGAGCCAGGAGAGTAGCAGAAGCAGGTCAAACAAGCCGGGTCGGTAAACAGGAGATCAGACAGCAGGGATAACAGGCACAGGTACTCAGGAAAAGCTGACGATAAACCAGCAATGCGGCACTGTCAGGTGAACGTTTAAATAGGCACGGCGCTGGGATTACGTCGTGAGCGCGCCATCGCGTTCGTACGCCTACGACGTGTAACGCTATGCGTTCGTCCTACCCCGCGTACTCGCACTTGAACAGAAGCTACATCAGGCGTTCGTCTGGGAATCACATTGCGTCTTCGTGAGCGCTGACGCGCGTTAACACGATCGTATGTTCTGAGGTAACGCCTATTTCCCTGACAGTGCCCCCCCCCAAGGGGCAGCCTCCGGATGCCTAAACGAGCCCATTTTTCGGGATGAAGACTACGAAACCTGTGTATGAGCCTAGGTGCATGTACAAAATTTGCAGGTTCCCAAGAATTCTCTTCGGCAGAATACCCCTTCCATTTAATTAGAAATTGGATTGTCCTACCTCTCCGACGACAGTCAAGGATAGATTCGACTTCAAATTCGGTTTCGTCACCAACCTGAACCGGAGGCGGGGGCACTTCTTCTCTTCCTGAAAAAGGACTGGAGATGACACGTTTGAGAAGAGAGACATGGAAAACGGGATGAATTCTGAAAGAGTTAGGTAAAGCAAGTTCAAATGCTACAGGGTTAATTTCACGTCTGATCTCAAAAGGGCCCAGAAACTTGGGTCCCAACTTCCGAGATGGACATGACAATTTTAGATTCACTGCAGAGAGCCACACTTTGTCCCCTATCCTAAAGGCAGGGTTAATTCTCTTCTTCTTATCATAATGTTTCTTGTATTCTTCCTGAGCCTTCTTCATAGTATCCTGGAGCATTTGATAGTTAGCTTGGATAAGGTTTACTCTGTCCTGAACTGCTGGGACCGTGGATTCAGGGATGGTATTGGGTAAAAATGAAGGGTGGAACCCGTAATTTGCCCAAAAGGGTGATTGGTTGGTAGAGGCGTGTACTGAGTTGTTGTACGCGAATTCCGCACAGGGAAGCAAGGAAACCCAATCATCCTGGGAAAAGGAACAGAAGCATCGTAGGTATTGTTCAAGCGTCTGATTGGTCCTTTCCGTTTGTCCATTACTCTGTGGATGGTAGGCCGAGGATAGACATATTCTAATTGACAACGACCTACAGAGCTCCTTCCAGAACCTGGAGGTAAATTGTACCCCTCTATCTGATACAATGCTGTCGGGTACACCATGTAGTCGGACAATTTCCCTAATGAAGATTTTTGCAGTATCCAAGGCGGAGGGGGTCCCTTTCATCGGCAAAAAGTGCGCCATCTTAGATAAACGATCCACCACCACCAAGATGGTAGTGTACTCTTCAGAAGGGGGCAACTCCACGATGAAGTCCAAAGAGATTTCCTTCCAAGGTTGTTCTGGGACTGGTAGCGGCCTTAGCAGGCCCCAGGATCTAGCATTAGACCCCTTGTTTCGTTGGCAGGTTGTACAGGAATCAACGTACTTTTTACAGTCAGATCTTAGGGTAGGCCACCATAAGGACCGCTGCACAAGGTCAATCGTCTTCCGAACTCCGAAGTGGCCGGCTAGCTGATGGTCGTGGAAGGTCCTTAATACGGGTAACCTGGCCTGCTGAGGAACAAAGATTTTATCCTGATGCCATAGAAGCCCTTCTTGGCTTCTCAGGGAAGAAGCTTCTATTTCTGTACACTGGCTAGAGGCCTGGACTAACGAGGCTCTTAGATCCGGTTGGATTAATAGGAAATTCTGAGGAGACAGGATAGTACTGGGTGTAATTTTTTCTGAGGAATCTGGGAACATCCGGGACAAGGCATCTGCCTTGCCATTTTTCGATCCTGGACGATAGGTCACATGGAAATTGAACCTCGAGAAGAATAAGGCCCATCGGGCTTGTCGGGGTCTTAGACGTTTGGCCGTGCGGAGATATTCTAAGTTTTTATGATCAGTGAAAACCAGAATGGGGTGAGCGGCGCCTTCCAAGAGGTATCTCCACTCTTCAAGGGCGGTCTTGATCGCCAGAAGCTCCCGGTCACCTACATCGTAGTTCCTTTCTGGGGAGCTCATCTTCCGTGAAAAGAAAGCTACGGGGTGTAATAATGCCTTGGGACCTTGACGCTGGGATAGAATTGCCCCTGTGGCCACCTCTGAGGCGTCAACCTCCAGTACGTAGGGTAAGGCAGGGTCTGGATGCTGCAGGATAGGTGCGGTAGTGAAGAGGGTTTTGAGCTGGTCAAAGGCGGACTGTGCTGCTGGGGACCAGAGGAACTTGGTATGCTGACGAGTGGTTTGCGTGATGGGTGCTACGATGGTGGAGAAGTTCCTTATGAATCTTCGGTAGAAGTTAGCAAACCCGATAAACCTCTGAACGCCCTTCTTGTCGGAAGGAGCGGGCCAGTCTAGGATGGATTTCACTTTCTGGGGGTCCATGGCGATTCCACCTGTTGTGATGATGAGTCCCAGGAATTGAATGGATTCTTTTTCAAAGTCACACTTCTCGGCTTTAACGAATAGTCCATGGGTTCTGAGAATACCTAGCACTTTCTTAACATGTATTCTATGGAGTTCCAGAGTGGTCGAGAAGATAAGAATGTCGTCCAAGTAGGCGACGACGAAGTGGTCCAAGTACTCCCGGAAAATGTCATTAATAAAGTGCTGGAAAGTTGCTGGGGCATTGCACAATCCGAAGGGCATGACTAAATATTCGAAATGCCCAAATCTTGTTCTGAATGCCGTCTTCCACTCGTCCCCCTCCCGAATACGGACAAGGTTATAGGCTCCACGTAGATCAAGTTTGGTAAAAACGCGGGAAGTGTGGAACCTTTGGAAAAGTTCTGGGATGAGCGGAAGTGGGTAGCGGTTCTTGAGGGTGATATTATTTAATTCCCTGTAGTCCACACATGGTCTTAAAGTCTTGTCTTTTTTTTCTACGAAAAAGATGCCGGCACCAGCAGGGGATGAAGAAGGACGGATGAATCCCTTTGCCAGATTCTCGTCTATATACTGTCTCAAGGCCCCAAGTTCAGTCTCAGAAAGAGGGAAAATCCGGCCGAAGGGAATGGGAGCTCCTGGCAATAATTCGATGGGGCAATCATAGGGACGATGCGGGGGTAAGATGTCTGCCTTTTTCTTGTCGAACACATCTCTGAATTCTTGGTAAGCTGCTGGTATGTTGGGAGCAGGACTGGGTACGGGTTGAACGGTCAAACAGCTGGACAAGGTTCTTGACTCGGGATCCAGGCAGTATTGTTGGCAGTAGGCAGAAGTGAAGGTTATTTCTTTCTTGAACCAATCAATCCGAGGGTTGTGTGCCTGAAGCCACGGGATTCCTAGGATGACAGGAAACATGGGAGAACACAGGACGTCAAATTTAAGAAACTCCCGATGCCCTGAACCTGTGGTCGTTAGAATGGGTCTTGTTTCCCTGGTGACATGGCCAGAGCTAGGTAGGGAGCCATCGGCCAGACGGACAGTCAGTCTTTGTTTCTTTAAGAGAAGCGGGAGAGCAAGACTTTCAGCCAAGGATAAATCCAAAAAGCAGCTGCAGGCCCCAGAGTCAAGTATTGCCTGTAAGTGGACCTCCTGACCTGCCACCATCAGTGTGACAGGAAGGGTGATGTGGGCTGAAGCGGGCTTCGTTACTTGGAGGTGAAATGGAGCACAGTGGGTCGATTTGCTTGGTCTTGTGGGACAGTTGTTAATACGATGTCCTGACTCCCCACAATAGAAGCAGAGGTGCGCCTGACGGCGGTGAAGCTTTTCCTCAATGGTCAAGGGGGAGCGGAACAGGCCATTCGGAACAGAGGTTGCCACCGGGCAGACCGGGGGTGGAGCCTGGATAGGATTAAGAGTCCAAGTGCGTTCAGACTGGCGTTCACGTAGGCGCCTATCAAGCTGAATGGTAAGTTGGATAAGTTCCTCAAGTGTTGAGGGAACCTCCAATCTGGCTAGTTCATCCTTGAGGGCTTCGGACAGCCCCATCCGGTATTGATATTTTAGAGCTGCCTCATTCCAGCCAGCATCTGTAGACCAAGTACGGAACTCCACTGTATAGTCCTCTGCAGGCCGCTCACCCTGGCGAAGGGAGTACAAGGTTGCTTCGGCTGTAGCTGTCCGAAAGGGATCATCATATAAGCGAGCCATGGCTTGAAAAAACTGATCCAGAGTACTAATGAAGGAGCTGCGTTGCTCCAGTAGGCCGTGAGCCCATGTCTGGGGATCGTCCCTTAGTAGTGCGATGGTAAAACCCACCTTGGTCACTTCAGAAGAAAAAGTCTGAGGCTGCAGGGAGAAGTACAAATAGCATGAGTTCCTGAAGGACCTAAATTTTCGTCGGTTCCCATGAAAATACTCTGGTGCAGGGACTCGTGGCTCTGGAGAGGTTGAGATTATAGTGGTAGAACCTTGGCCAGAGAGGATAGGTGACTCAGGAGGGTGCTGCAGACGTTCCTCCAGCCGGAGATATTTCTCTTGGAGTCCCTGAATCGCTGGGATAAGGGCCATGACTTCCCGTAGGATGGCCTCTATCGGGGAGTTACCTCTGTCGGCCTCTGACATATGGCTGGTTTATACTGTCAATATCGAGGTAAGGAGGCCGAGATGCTGAGAGGGCTCCCCTTGCGGCCGAGTGCAGTACAACCCTGAAGGTGACACAGGGATGCAGTGCCCACAGTAGCACAGGTTGCCGGGTAGCAGCAGGTGGAAAGCTGAGTAGGCAGTCTCTGGAGGCAACTGTGCTAGGAAGTCCAAGGCAGGGTCAGGGTCAAGCCGAAGGTCAAACACGGGAGATCAATCCGGAGGTGAGAGCGATGGATCCTGAGCTGGAGACCAGGAAACGGGAGCCAAGCCAAGCCGAGGTCGGGTGCCAGGAGCAGACAAGGAGTATCAGGGACAAGCCAGAAGTCGGAGCCAGGAGAGTAGCAGAAGCAGGTCAAACAAGCCGGGTCGGTAAACAGGAGATCAGACAGCAGGGATAACAGGCACAGGTACTCAGGAAAAGCTGACGATAAACCAGCAATGCGGCACTGTCAGGTGAACGTTTAAATAGGCACGGCGCTGGGATTACGTCGTGAGCGCGCCATCGCGTTCGTACGCCTACGACGTGTAACGCTATGCGTTCGTCCTACCCCGCGTACTCGCACTTGAACAGAAGCTACATCAGGCGTTCGTCTGGGAATCACATTGCGTCTTCGTGAGCGCTGACGCGCGTTAACACGATCGTATGTTCTGAGGTAACGCCTATTTCCCTGACACTAGCCAAGATGACTTGTCCTAGGAGACTACAAGATCCCTGACCCTCTGTCTGGATGGTGCTGATTGACCCTGTGCTGATTCAATGCATCCTCCCAAGAAAAGAAAAAACTTCTCTAGCAATACACACCAAACAGAGCATGTGCAGCTTGACTCCATAGAGTTAGTGGAAGAAGGGGAGGATCAGAGAAGACATGATCAAATAACCTTTTTACACAATGCAGAGGATTAACCCTTTAGGTTCCACAGTGAGTATAGCAAGCATGCTTTACTGCATATACAGATTGATTTTACTGTTGTGGGTTTAGTAACACTTTAAGCCCCCGTACACACGGTCGGACATTCCGACAACCAAATCCGTCGGATTTTGTCCGACGGATTTTGTCCGAAACTGTTGCGCACACACGGTCGGACAAAGTTGTCGGAAAATCCGATCGTTCAGAATGTGATGACGTTATTTTGTTACGATGGGACTACGTTCACGCTAGTAGCCAATAGCTTTGGTGTAGGAATTTGATCTGCGTGATCAGAGTATGTCCGATTGGAGCATTTTGTCTTAAAATGTTATCAACAAGTTGAAAAACTTGGTCCGACGGAAACAGTCCGATGGAGACCACACACAGTCGGAATATCCGACAAAACGGTCCGATCGGACACATTCCATCGGAATCTCCAACCGTGTGTACAAGGGCTAAGAGTGCTGTTACAAAATGCACCACATTTGGTTACTTTGTTTAGGTAACACGTTTTACCAAACAAATTTTCAAAATGCATAATCATTTTTAAAGGGATTGTAGAGTGAATTTTTTTTTTTTAAATAACAAACATGTTATACTTACCTCCACTGTGCAGCTCGTTTTGCACAGAGTGGCCCCCGAACCTGCTCTTCTAGGGTCCCTCGGCGGCTGTCTCGGCTTCCTCCCGCAGGTGCTTCTCACGTTTATACGAGCTCCCTCGCATTGTGAGAAGCATCTGCGGGCACGCTCCCGTGATACAGCCGGTGGCTATAGCCGCTTGCTGTATCACACGGCCCCGCCCCCTGGCGCTCTGCGTCAGTGGATGTGATTGACAGCAGCGCGAGCCAATGGCTGTGCTGCTTTCCATCCATCCACTCCAGCCAATCAGCGGCCAGGCTGAATGGTGGAAAGGACATCGGGGGGCGAGCGCGGGACTTTCGAGGGGTGAGGTAAGTAAAACGGGGGGGCTGGGGGTGCAGGCACTGTGAGATGTTTTTTCACCTTAATGCATAGAATGCATTAAGGTGAAAAAACATTTACCTTTACAACCCCTTTAACCACTTGCCGACCGCCTCACGCCGATGTACGTCGGCAGAATGGCACAGGCAGGCATAATCACATACATGTACGTGATTTGCCTCCCGCGGGTCGGGGGCCCGATCGGGCCCCCGCCCGGTGCCTGCGGCGGTCGGTTTTCGTTCGGGAGCGATCCCGGACGAGGGGACGGCCATTCATTCATGGCCACCCCCTCGCGATCGCTCCCGACGAATGGAAATCCCCGGTGACATCACTTCCTCTCCTGTAATGTAAACACAGGAGAGGAAGTGATGTATTCTCTCCTCCGTGTCGGTATTTTTCGTTCCGACACGGAGGAGAGCGGATCAGTGAGTTGCACCAACACATCCCACACACAGTAGAACATGCCAGGCACACTCACACCCCCCCTTTACCCCCCGATCACCCCCCCAATTACCCCTGCCCCCCAGTCACAGTGACACCAATGTCATTTTTTTTTTTTTTTTTTTTTTTTGCATTGGTGTCATTTGTGACTGTAATAACTGTTAGGGCAGTTAGGGTTAGCCCCCTTTAGTTCTAATGTACCCCCCTAACCCCCCCAATAAAGGTTTAACCCCGTGATCACCCCCCGTCGCCAGTGTCACTAAGGCTGGGTTCACATTGCAGCGGTTTATGAGAACGAATGTGATTCGCACCGCACTGCAGTGCAAATCACATCCGATCTCTGTGCGATTCGAGTTCAGCCATTCGCCGCACCCGCCGCACCCGCCACACCCGCCGCACCCGCCGCAAATTCGCACGGGACCCTTTTTTTGGCCCGCAGCAGAATCGGATCGCATGGGTGTTCACACCATGCGATCCGAGTTTGCAGATCGCACTGCGATATGCGAACTGATCTGGGGGTGTCAGTAACATTTCACTGACACTCCCAGCAGTTCGCATAGGGCAGTGTGAACTGCCGCCGGGAGGCATGCGATGCGGGAACCCGCCGCGGATTCGCGGCGTTTCCGCATCGCTCCAGTGTGAACCCAGCCTAATAAGCGATCATTTTTCTGATCGCCGTATTAGTGTCACAGGTGACGCTAGTTAGGCAGGTAGGTATTTAGGTTCGCCGCAGCTTTTTATAGCGCTAGGGACCCCCATATACTACCGCATAAAGCCCCCTGATTGCCCCCTAGTTAACCCTTTCACCAGTGATCACCATATAACTGTTACAGGTGACGCTGGTTGGTTAGTTATTTTTTTATAGTTTCAGGGCACCCGCCATTTATTACCTAATAAAGGTTTAACCCCCTGATCACCCGGCAGGTGTCATTTGTGACTAATAACTGTTAGGGCAGTTAGGGTTAGCCCCCTTTAGTTCTAAGGTACCCCCCTAACCCCCCCAATAAAGGTTTAACCCCGTGATCACCCCCCGTCGCCAGTGTCACTAAGGCTGGGTTCACATTGCAGCGGTTTATGAGAACGGATGTGATTCGCACCGCACTGCAGTGCAAATCACATCCGATCTCTGTGCGATTCGAGTTCAGCTATACAGATAGTATGGCTGAATTCGTGTCGCACCCGCCGCACCCGCCGCAAACTCGCACGGGACCCTTTTTTTGGTCCGCAGCAGAATCGGATCGCATGGGTGTTCACACCATGCGATCCAAGTTTGCAGATCGCACTGCGATATGCGAACTGATCTGGGGGTGTCATTAACATTTCACTGACACTCCCAGCAGTTCGCATAGGGCAGTGTGAACTGCCGCCGGGAGGCATGCGATGCGGGAACCCGCCGCGCATTCGTGGCGTTCCCGCATCGCTCCAGTGTGAACCCAGCCTAATAAGCGATCGTTTTTCTGATCGCTGTATTAGTGTCACAGGTGACGCTAGTTAGGCAGGTAGGTATTTAGGTTCGCCGCAGCTTTTTATAGCGCCAGGGACCCCCATATACTACCGCATAAAGCCCCCTGATTGCCCCCTAGTTAACCCTTTCACCAGTGATCACCATATAACTGTTACAGGTGACGCTGGTTGGTTAGTTATTTTTTTATAGTTTCAGGGCACCCGCCATTTATTACCTAGTCTCACTAGTGTACCCCTAAATTTAGGGGTGTCTACTTTCTAAAATGGGGTCATTTGGGGGGGGGGGTTTGTGCCATCTTGGCATTTTATGGCCTTCAAAACTGTAACGCCCTTAGAAAGCCTGAAGGCGGTGCTTGGTTTTTGGGGCCCCGTACACGGCTAGGCTCCCAAAAAGTCCCACATATGTGGTATCCCCGTACTCAGGAGAAGCAGCAGAATTTATTTTGGGGTGTCATTTCACATATGCCCATGGCATGCGTGAGCAATATATCATTTAGTGACAACTTTGTGAAAAAAAAAAAAAGTTTGTAATTTTCCCGCAACTTGTGGCAAAATATAAAATATTCCATGGACTCAACATGCCTCTCAGCAAATAGCTTGGGGTGTCTACTTTCTAAAATGGGGTCATTTGTGGGGGTTTTGTGCCATCTTGGCATTTTATGGCCTTCAAAACTGTAATAGGTAGTGAGAAGTGAACTCAAAAAATTACGCCCTTAGAAAGCCTGAAGGCGGTGCTTGGTTTTCGGGGCCCCGTACGCGGCTAGGCTCCCAAAAAGTCCCACATATGTGGTATCCCCGTACTCAGGAGAAGCAGCAGAATTTATTTTGGGGTGTCATTTCACATATGCCCATGGCATGCATGAGCAATATATCATTTAGTGACAACTTTGTGAAAAAAAAAAAAAAAAAAAAAAAGTTTGTAATTTTCCCGCAACTTGTGGCAAAATATAAAATATTCCATGGACTCAACATGCCTCTCAGCAAATAGCTTGGGGTGTCTACTTTCTAAAATGGGGTCATTTGTGGGGGTTTTGTGCCATCTTGGCATTTTATGGCCTTCAAAACTGTATTAGGTAGTGAGAAGTGAACTCAAAAAATTACGCCCTTAGAAAGCCTGAAGGCGGTGCTTGGTTTTCGGGGCCCCGTACGCGGCTAGGCTCCCAAAAAGTCCCACATATGTGGTATCCCCGTACTCAGGAGAAGCAGCAGAATTTATTTTGGGGTGTCATTTCACATATGCCCATGGCATGCATGAGCAATATATCATTTAGTGACAACTTTGTGAAAAAAAAAAAAAAAAAAAAAAAGTTTGTAATTTTCCCGCAACTTGTGGCAAAATATAAAATATTCCATGGACTCAACATGCCTCTCAGCAAATAGCTTGGGGTGTCTACTTTCTAAAATGGGGTCATTTGTGGGGGTTTTGTGCCATCTTGGCATTTTATGGCCTTCAAAACTGTAATAGGTAGTGAGGCGTGAAATCAAAAATTTACGCCCTTAGAAAGCCTGAAGGCGGTGCTTGGTTTTCGGGGCCCTGTACGCGGCTAGGCTCCCAAAAAGTCCCACATATGTGGTATCCCCGTACTCAGGAGAAGCAGCAGAATTTATTTTGGGGTGTCATTTCACATACGCCCATAGCATGTGTGAGCAATATATCATTTAGTGACAACTTTGTGTAAAAAAAAAAAAAAAATTTTTTTTTTGTCATTATTCAATCGCTTGAGGCAAAAAAATAAAATATTCAATGGGCTCAACATGCCTCTTATCAATTTCCTTAGGGGGTCTACTTTCCAAAATGGGGTCATTTGGGGGGGTTTTGTACTGCCCTGTCATTTTAGCACCTCAAGAAATGAGATAGGCAGTCGTAAACTAAAAGCTGCGTAAATTCCAGAAAACGTACCTTAGTTTGTAGATGTGACAACTTTTGCGCAAACCAATAAATATACAATTATTGACTTTTTTTTTACCAAAGACATGTGGCTGAATACATTTTGGCCTAAATGTATGACTAAAATTGAGTTTATTGGATTTTTCTAATAACAAAAAGTAGAAAATATCATTTTTTTTCAAAATTTGCGGTCTTTTTACGTTTATATCGCAAAAAATAAAAATCGCAGAGGCAATCAAATACCATCAAAAGAAAGCTCTATTTGTGGGAAGAAAAGGACGCAAATTTTGTTTGGGTACAACATTGCATGACCGCGCAATTACCAGTTAAAGCAGCGCAGTGCCAAATTGTAAAAAGACCTCTGGTCATTTACCAGCAAAATGGTCCGGTCTGAAAGTGGTTAAACTAAGGAACAATTTTAAACTGTAAACTAAAGCCGGATACAGACTATACAATTTTCTGTAGATTTGTTCCTTCGGATTTACCAAAAACATATAATATGAGGTCAAACTTAAAAAGTTTCAATTTGTATGCAATTAGGCAGGCCATTGCACTACATGGTTTAGGTAAATCTAAAGAAAATCAGATAACAAAAGTTGTATAGTGTGTATGGGGTCTTAGGAACAGTTTTACACTGTAAATAATCAGTGTTCTAGAGGACAAAGGATCACATAGTAGACATGTAAACTCTACAGGCTGCCCATTACCCTTCTAAGTGTGAGCTTTTAAAGGAGTAAAGGCATGTGCAGCTTGTTCTCAGTAACATTTCCTAAGCTTGCAGAATATACAGAATCAACATCTAAATAAAAAATAATGAAAAAAGCCCAAATCCAAAACAAGCCAATCTATGTTACCCACTATAAAAGCATGCAACAATGTTAATATATGAATATATTGTCTTGGTATCCAATCAATACTGCCATATACATTTAACAATACACTAGATGCAGCTCTTTACATTTTAGCTATCTTCAACATGTGAGCTTCATTTAATTAAAAATTCTTAATTTATTTTGATCATCAAAAGGAAACAAAACTATATTGGATGCAATATTTTGTGTTGTTACTGTTTTCTCTTTATTTTACTATGTCCCCGATGCTTGCAACATATAATTTGCAAAACATATTGCTTCAATACTTACAATGAGAGAGGTAGCCCAGCTGTGGGAGGGAGAGGACAGCAGTATCTGATATTACCATAATAATCTGCCTAGGGTCCCATGAGCCCTCTGGTGTATACAATTCTCTATACTGCAGGCCGCAGCTGGAGAACATTCTCTTGACATGTATGCCAACCTTTGCCTGCAGGCAAAAAGGAAAAAATCGGCAGAAAAGTAATCATGAAAATAAAAAATCTTGTCAACTGTGTTCAGCTGTAGCATCCATATTTCTTTTCTTTCCCCCTCCCACAGGCATACACTGTGCTGACAAAACCAAATTTGAGTGGAACTGCACCTTGTGTCAATTTAAGTAGGATCACATATAGTAACAGGAAGCTAAAAATCTGAAACTGATAAATGTACGGTGATATAAGACAGTCGTCAATGTTATGACAGGTTTATTTGCCTTCGTTTTCTGCTCCTGCTTTCTTTCCGTGATAAAACTGGAAAGGAAGAAAATGGAAATGAAAGAAAAAAAATCAGAAAAGGTCACGGGGCAAAGTAAAAATAACTACTGCCTGACACTTTGTCAGATAAGTGATCTGGAAATTGAGGACAGATGCGAAAGATGTTTTACAGATACGCATTATGTGGTTGATTAGCAGAAGAGGTGTATTTAAAAACAAGCGGGTCAATGAAAAATGACAATAACCAAGTCAATAACAGAGAGCAAAAAGCCCAAATTAACTGCAGGTGGTGAATGTGCAGCAATAAATGTCATAGGAGGAAACGTTTTCGGGATGTAGAATAATAAAAATATGTAATAGAGGGGCAATAATAAAGTCAACACAGTTTATATACACACACTTAGTAGCCATGTTATTAGGTACACCTGTTTAGTACCACATATACCGTGATATTAAAATAATGCGTAGTTAATATCAAAGCATATAATTACAAAAACATTCCTAATTCCTTCACATGATCAACCTACAGACACAAGAAAATACGGATCCATGGATTCAGGAAGTGTGTGCTAAAGTCTGGTCCTGCCACTGCTTATCAGGGTTGAAATCAAGATTCATCAGACAAGTTAATGTTCTTTTTTCCAATCCTCAACCTTCTAGTTTTAGTTATTCATGCACCCAGTGTCCTATTCTTAGCTGAGAGGAGTGGAACCCAGAATGGTCTTTGTTTCTGTAGTCCATCCTCTTCAAGGTTTCATGTGTTATGTTATATGTTCACAGATGCCTTTCTGCATGCCACTGTTGTAAAGCGTATTTATGAATGCCCTACCCTACTAGCTTTATCAAGTCTGACCATTTTGACCTATTTTATTAACAAAGAGTTTTGACTTTAAAAATGTAGCAATATTTTCATTCTTTCACATCCTATATAATTTCTAAAAACGATAATTCATAGAAATTCCAGGAAGTAACACTTGCTAAGATGCTACACTGCCAGGCTTAATGCTAACAACTATTCCAATCCAGAGTCAAAGTTCAGAGTCAGAGTCAAAGTTCTTTAAACCATACATATTCCCCTTCATAATGCTTGGTGAAACTACAACTAAACCTTCTAAAGGCTAAGGCCCCTTTCACACAGGCGGACCGCTCAGATCTTACTGTCAGTTTTTTCAGGCGGATCTGAATGGTTGCTCCATATAGCTCTATGGAGCGTCGGATGTCAGCGATGACAAGTCCGCTGACATCCGATTTGCCCCAATCAGCAAAATCCAGCTTGATGGATGTCCTATTTGGCGGATCGGATGAAAACAGACAGGTGGTCCGTAATCATCCGATCCCCCCATAGGGGAGAGAGAACTCTCTGACAGGTCAGTCCCTTCACAGAGTGTAGAGACGGACTTGTCACCCGTCGGCTCGACGGGGATCAACGGATCATTCCCCGTTGAGCAAGTGGCGTAGTAAAAAAGGGCAGCTCTGTGTGAAAGGGGCCTTAGTGCACTTTTCCGGGCAGTATTTCATTTTTCATAATAAATAGAAGCCTTTTGTAATGTCATTCCTGCCCAAGTTATCCCAACGTGCTTATCTCTCACTTACCTCATCTAGATTTAGCACTATTCCCATAGGAGTTGCTGAAGTCAGGGTTCCCCATTCCTGCACAGCCAGTCACAAAGCATTAAGACAAGCATATGGATAGGGGTGCAAGTGAAAATGTTACCATAGTAATGCAAAGTCCATTTAAAGATTTTTTTAGAGCTCCATGCTCCGAAGTAAACAATAGGAAAGAAAAAAGTCCAATACTTCAGAGTCAGTTCTGATGGAGAGTGGAAGCAATCTCCATACAGTACATACAGAGAGAAAAACAGAGATATGGGTGCCTCTGAGTGTAGACTGTAATACATTTATTTACAAGTTTAAAGAGTAAATCTCACATGGTAAACGATAAATACTGGCACATCTGCAAAAATGTTTGGTGGATGAGACCTACACAATTCCATGTAGGAAGCTGTGGGACACCGCCTCTGCCACTCGTAGGGCTGTCCTGGCTGGCTGGAAGGTGATGGAGGAGAGCCAAGGGCTGGAAGACAGGTTGGAACACAGCATCTCTGTTGACGTCACCGGCGTGCCCGCGACGTGTTTCAGAGCATAAGTACTGGGGAAAATACCAAGAAAGCGTGCTTCTTTCTTAAGCCTTTATGCTTTAAACTTGCAAATAAATGTTTTACAGTCTACACTCAGAGTCGACTGTATCTTTGTTTTTCTCTAGTAACACGTCATTTTCTTCTTTCATCTGGACACAGAAATCAGTCTTTAACTTGTTTTTGTAGGTTTATTAGGGGATGTTAACTTGGATAGGGTAAGGGGTTATGGAATGCCCAGTGTGACAACAACAACAATTCAGGGACACTTCCTTCCTATTTACAGACTCCTTCTTCCATCCACCTGCACAAACTTGGTTCCTCTTTGTACAGCTTCTGCTGGCTCACTCCTGAGGGAACTAACAGCCTATTGTCAGTTTAGCAACGACCCATTACAGGCAGAAAGTCCCTCGGCAAAGTAGCACATAAGGAGTGAACAGCACACCACATCACCTTCTGCTTCCCTGTGGCGACTGATCCAAGTTTCACTGCTTGCAGAAGTTGCTAGCCCAACTGGCTACCACCAGCCGCACCTGGCTGTTTTCCTGTTCCCAGTCTTCCTGACTGACATGCACATGGAGATTCCCTAGGGCAAGGTTTGATGAAGACTTGGCACACCGCTGTCTTCAAGAGAGCACTGCTACAGCTGGCAGTGTCTCCCCTTGTCTGTTCCTGCACTGTGCTAATCTACTCACTGTCTCTCCTTTCTTTCTCTACTGCCTCCCTGGTTTGTATCCCTCCAACTGTCTCCTGTGGTGGGATCCTTCCTGAGCTCCAGCCTAGGGTAACTTACCCCCCCCCCCAGATGGGGGTCCCTCAACTGCCACCAACAGCCTCTCCTCAGCCCTGCTTCTCCATCTTCCACCAACTCTCCTGCTGGCATGGCTCATGTCTATTTAAGGGCTTCTTTAGCTCCCTGTCAGGCCCCCAACCTAAGGATTGGCTAAAGCCCCCTAAATATTCAAGCTCCTAGCTTCCCCCCACTATTTTCTAGAACATTCACCAACATTCTAGAAACAGCGGGAGGCACCAGAGAGCTGCCAGGATAATCCAGCCCTGGCCTCTAATAACCCTGACCCAGATTCAATGACTCAGGTTTATCCTCTCATTCTAGTAGCACACACTAGAGGGTGCAACATAGAGAAGCTTTGACATTTCATCTGTCTATTTCGGTTTCTAAAAAAAATGCTTTCTGCTTCCATCACTTCCTGTACATCATATGACATACAACAATCTTTGAACCCCAATATGCACTGGCTTGCTGCATCACAGAATAGGGCAGGATAGGTGTTCACTACTCCCGACCCCACCTCCCTCATTACTATACTATCTGATTATACAATCTCCTTTAGATCTACCATAACTATGTAGAGCAAGAGCCTGCCTGATTTGATACAAATTTTATAGATTGTTCAGGTGGATCATCTTATTCCATAGTTCTAGTAAACCTAAAGGAAATTGAACAGAGATTGTGCAATCAAATTGCATAGTGTATTGCCAACCTTATATACATAAGTAGTAAGTACATAAGAGGTTAAGACTTATGTACATAAGAGGATGGAGGATGGAGTGGACACAGATACTCATGGATAGATACATACTCGTGTTCTCGAATGTATTTTTTGGGGGGGCATTTTGAAATGTTTTTACTCCTCATGAATAGGGCAGCCCATTCAAATGAATAGGCTGCTCTATGCATGACAATCGTCCCAAGGAAACTCCAAAACTTTTTTTGGAGTGGAACGCGGTGTGGTTTTTACTTTTTGGTGCACTTGCAGGGTATTCGTTGCATGGCAGACGCACACCTGCCCCTCGTGCTATTAACATTTAACAGCAATGCAATTGTGATGTGCATTTTCAAAACAAGCGGCAATGCACACATTTTCTATGCAGTTTGCTGTGAGTTCAGAAATGTGCAGATGTGAATGGAGCCTCATTGTTCTTGTGTAAACACACCAATTTCACTTTTAGGCCCCCTTCACACCTAGCGTAGTGTGAGCGCACATTTTTAGCACATTTTTTCCACAACATGCATAGGGCAGGTCATTAATTTCAATGGCTGCCCTACATGTGGCAAAGTAGCTCATGGGATATTTTGGTTGGTTGTGGTTTGCATGTTTTTTACTGAACGCTTTGCTGCATTTGTCGCTTGTTTCTTCATGTGTCAAAATGTGTTTGCTTCAGCAACAATTAATGGTTGAAAGTGTGACTGGATCATTTTAGTATAAAAAAAGATGTATTAAGATGGCCATGCACTATCCAATCTGATTGTACAGTCCCTGTACAATTGCCTTTAGATTTACCAAAACAATATACTAGGTGGACACACATCTATCCAATCACTCTCTATCCAATCAGGTAGGCCCTTGCACTACATAGTTGACGGTAGATCTAAAAAAGGTTGTACATTCTGATTGAATAGTGTATGGTAAGCTTTACAGACCTCCAGGGGCACACTTCTCATGCTTTCAATACTAACAAAGAAAATGCTGCGCACAAAGCAAAAAAATAAATGATATATATAAACACATTTAAAGTAACACATTCATGTATAATAGAAAAACCCCTCTGCTCCACTACTCCTCACAAGCAGTACGCTGGAACCAGAAATCTCTCCAATCATGAACAGATATTTAGATTCCCATGCAGTTCAGCAGTCATGTGGATAGAGAAAAATAACAACGCTCATTGCGCAAATATCTTAAGGAACAATGCCCAATTTATTAAGGAGAAACAATTCCATTCACATTTAAGTTGATTAAAACAGGCAAACAACTGAAGCATCCAGCACTTCAGTGATAGTCGCTGTAGTGCAGTCTGTCCAGGTCCCACATTAAGCCAGGCTTAAAAAAAAAAAATTAGACATGCTATTGGCCAATAGAACTTAACCAAATAATAATAGTGAAAATAGACCAAATTAAATCATTATTCAACCAAAAAAATAATGTCAAAGCAATAACTCCAAAGCCAATAATAAATAACACGTTATCTCCTCCGATTCCGCAAAATGTCTGGTTGATGAACAGCCGTTCAGAAACTAACTGAAAAGCTTGAAATGAAAAGCGCAAACTGAAAAGCGCTAAATGAAAAACACGAAAAGAAAAGCGTGAATCAATATTCAGCAAACTTCTACTAACGCGAAATTAGAAGATGGAGCCCAAAGGGTGGCGCTAAAGAGCTGAAGAACAACGTAGTACGTCTAATACGTCACTATGTTCGGAATTGTTGGCCAACATTTGTGTGACTGTGTGTATGCTAGACAAGTTTGAGCCAACACCCTTCGGACAAAATTCCACGGTTTTGTTGGCGGAAAGTCTGATCGTGTGTACAAGGCATAAAAGATCATTTATTTGTTTAAAATAACAAACATGTCATACTTACCTCCAATGTGCATCTCATTTTCCACAGAGTGGCCCCTTCTGGGGACCCTCGGCGGCTCTCACGGCTCATCCCTGCACCAGATAACCCCCTAGGAGAAGAAATCTCCTGAGGGGGTTACATTGCGGGCGCGCTCCCGAGTCCAGCATTTGCGTCCATAGACACGAATGCCGGACTCAGCCCCACTCCCAGTGCCCGCGTCATTGGATTTGATTGACAGCAGCAGCAGCCAATGGCTGCACTGCTATCAATCCATCCAATCAGGACCAGAGACACCGGCTTTTGTTGATGTGGTCGTCCCTGAGAGGAGATAGAGGGCTTTAAGTGCCCTTAAATTAGAACTACAGAGAAAAACTTTTTTCATTTTGGCTAGAGTCCAGCATTTGCGTCCATAGACACGAATGCCGGACTCAGCCCCACTCCCAGTGCCCGCGTCATTGGATTTGATTGACAGCAGCAGCAGCCAATGGCTGCACTGCTATCAATCCATCCAATCAGGACCAGAGACACCGGCTTTTGTTGATGTGGTCGTCCCTGAGAGGAGATAGAGGGCTTTAAGTGCCCTTAAATTAGAACTACAGAGAAAAACTTTTTTCATTTTGGCTAGAGTGTATGTCAGTTTTTTTCATCTTTGTCCCATTGGGGAAATTTTCCTTCTCTTTCTGGCTCATAGCCAACACAGGAAGTGAGAGGGAATCTCTTGGGGCCCACCACATCACCAGAACTAGCATCCCCAGCAAAAGATTTCCCCACTATTACTGTTCTGGAGACAACCCAAAATTTAGTCTATTTAGTATACAGTCTATATATATATATATATATATATATATATATATATACATATATGTACATTATATAGTACACTTCAGGCGGTGTGTATATATATATATATATATATATATATATATATATATATATATATATATTTCTTGTTCATACATCATGGGACACAGAGGCTTGGTAATTACTTAGTGGGTTAGATAGTACCTTCAGGTGATTGGAGACTGGTAACCCTAATTACAAGGTAAGTTCCTCCCCTATATAACCCCTCCCATATGGAGAGTACCTCCATTTTTTTTCGCCAGTGTCTAAGGTGGTTGGTCACATTGAAGATGCGTTAGGAAGAAAGCTCTGCTAGATGGTCTCCGAGAGGGCCTAGGAGCTATACAACCAAATCCATACCTCGGGCAATACTAACGCCTACCTGGGCCCTCGTGATAAGAAGAAACAAGGTTTTGCATGTAATGTCTCTCCTTGGAGGTCTGGGCTCTGGGATCCAGGCTTTGGTGTACTAATATAACAGTGGCAGGAAAAGTTTCTGGCAGAGTCTTCTACAGGTCCAGGCAAGAGGTTCCTGTGAGTAGGTACCCAGAACCCTGAAGGTTGGCACACCGCTACCCACCGTGATGGGTGAAGGCTGGAATCTGTCTGTTCTCAGCAGTTCCTGCGGTGGGGATAAGGTAAGTGAAGACAATCGTAAAGTTTACACATTATGGATTATCTTCTGTGAGTAGTTGTATGTCTTACCTAGTTTCCGCCACTGGAGGGAGTAAGAGACATACCTGGTGTATACTTACATGCCTTCCAGGATACACACTCAGTGAAGCTGGTTTGTGAAGCCGGTCACCTTCTCCGCTGCAGGCTCTGCCACATAAACTGGAAGGGTGGGATCCCACGCAGTCCGAAAGTCCCACACAATCCTCAAGGGGACTCCTTTCTCCCCCCTCGCACCGGCTGCCGGCATGATGGTCCTACGCACGCACGCGCAGGGGGTGTGCTTTTATGGCGGAGAAGGAGGGGGCGTGGTTGCGGCGCCATGCATGTGTGGCGTATACGGCGAGATAGTGCACAGGCGCAAAGCGGCTGTTTTTTAAAAGCCCAAGCCTCCAGAGCTCCTGTAAGCAGTGGGACACAGAGCTGTGGGCAGTAAGCATCTCAGTGGATCGGATCCTGGCAAATCTAAGACACCTACTCGGCATCAGGTTGTGCAGTTTGTAGCTAATATTTATATTGTAAGACCATAGCACAACATTGATTGCACTTTACACTAGTACTTCTGCTTTGCTGCTTAAGACTATGTTTCCTCGTAAGAGGGCTTCAGGGGGAGGTAAAAGAGGCACCAGAAAATCACTGCCTATATATAGGGGTTCTGGACATGCCTGCAAGATACCATGCCCCCCTGCTAGACTGGAGGCAACCTCACAGGATGAGTCTGTACCCCTGTCAGGTTTTGCAGCCTCTCCCAATGTTTCAGTCCCTGTTTATGTCACAGAAGATGCTTTAAAGGCTGCATTGGATGGTTTAGAAGGAAGGATTACTACCTTTGTCACAGCTTACTTAAAAAAGAGCAGAAAAAGGGGTAGATCCCCTCCCTCTGCTTTGGGTTCCATATCGGATGAGCATTTTGATAATGAGGAAATATCCCTATCTAAGGATAGGAATCAGGTGCAGTCGGACAAATGAGGGGAAGAGGAGAAGCTCTCTTCTACCTCCCAGGCCCTCAAAGCACAGGTTCAATACTATACTGAGTTGGTACCACATACATATTGCCTTCTGCTGAGGCCACCATTTTCCCTGTTTCCTGCCTGGGGTCCTGGAAATCCCCACAGGCTGCGTACGCCTTCCCAACTCATCCTTTACTGGATGAATTGTTATATGAGGACTGGGGTCACCCAGATGAACTTTTTTCTCCTCCCACCAAGAAATGGGGAGTCCCAGCCATAGATGCGGCTGTTTCTTGTGTGAATAAGAGCCTGAACTGTCCTGTGGACAATGCTCAAGGGTTTAAGAATCCAACTGACAAAAAGCTGGAATTAATTAATTAAAGCCTCTTTTTCTGTGGCGGGTGCTGTGGTCCAGCCTACGGTCGCAGCAATTGGCATGTGCCAGTTCCTTAAAGTGGTTGTAAACCCTTTTTAAAAAATCCTGAAAAAAATAATCCTGCAAGACAAAGACATAATGAGCTAGTATGCATAGCATACTAGCTCATTATGAATAACTCACCTGAGAATGAAGCCCCCAAAGCGGTCCTCCGTCTTCCTCTTCGCTGCTGCCATGGATCCCGGAGCGACTTCCGGGTCTCGCGGCTCAGACGCTGTGATTTGCCGGAGCCGCCATGACGTCACTCCCGCGCATGCGCACGGAAGCCGACGCTCGCGGCATATTGCCGCGCTCTGCCCCAGTGCGCATGCGCCGTAGACAGCGGTGGCTGTCTTCGGGCAAATATCTCCTAAACCGTATAGGTTTAGGAGATATTTCTTGGATCTACAGGTAAGCCTTAATCTAGGCTTACCTGTAGGTCAAAGTTGGTTGTAAGGGTTTACAACCACTTTAAGGAACAAATGAAGCAGTTGCTTAGCCTCTCCACTGGGGAGACCAAGGTTTACTCAGACTTTCGTAAAGCCTTGTGTTTTATGGTTGATACCATTATAGATTCTGCTTAGCAAGCATCTCGCCTCACTCTCCTGCTGGTACACATGTGCAGGTCCCTTTGGCTTAAACATTGGGCAGCGGGGGCTTCATGCAAAAAGTATTTAATTGGGTTTCCGTTTCATGGAGAATTTCTTTCTTACTGGTCAAAAGGAAGAGTAAACATCCTTCATTTAGACGCTCTCTGTCCCCAACTTCTGGAGCCTCATCCTCTAGGCAGTGGCGATGGCCTCCCCATCAGGCCCAATTGTTCTGGAAAAAAGTGTGAGGTCTCAGTGATGCTGCCTTTGAGTTACCCAGCTCTGCCTGAGTCACTCCCAACCCAGATCAAATAAACAGGCTTTACTACCAGCCAAACCTGGAATTTACCTACACTACAGAAAACCTAACTACTGTAGTAGCCTAACAACACTAGAGGGTGCTACACTGGTTTGCACACAGAATAGAATGTCATACAGTGGGATGTGAGACACTTTACTGATTTTCTTTACAGCCTTTTTGGTTTGTGGTGTTTTTATAAACATCTCTCTACTTAGCAGTGATTTAGTGTATTTGGGGACAGAACCCATAAATCTTCATATTTGGAAACTAAATGTGTTTGATTATACAATTTTTTGTCTAGCCATTGGCGCACATTTACATCTATCCCTGACTTTATGGGAACACCTTTTATCATATGTGAGGGGTTAGGTCGGTAGCGGGTGTGTGTGACCCCCTGGATGGGTTCACAACACAAAGTCAGGCACAGCAGACAGCGGTGTAGGTTCAAAAAACAAAAGATCCGGTTTATTTCTGCTACATGCAGTGATACATAAACAGCCAAACAAAATAAAACAAGAAAATAAATCCTGGTCAGCTTGACCTCTAACTACACACGTAGACTCCCTGTCTAACAACTGGGTGCAGCCTTGTGCTGCCCCAGTCCCTGTCTCTATTGTAGGGGTTTGCCACACAGGCGTTAACTCACCGCACAGAACAGATCTCAGACTCCCCAGTCTATACACACAAAACTGGTTCCAGGATGGAGCATCTCCCTATGCATGCTGGGGTTTTTTGTAGAGGCCTTAATGAGCCCACTTAATTCAGCTGGGCTCATTAACTCTTCCCCTCTAATTGTAAAAGTCTGCATACAGCCTGAATCTAGGACACACATATTTCCCATCCTGAATACAACCAGGTGATTTTACCTGCGTGCTGCCACATACCCCCCCCCTCTTGTTTCAACCTTGGGGTTGTAACACAAGTAGCCAGACACGCATGTATCCGAGACAAAGCATCCACATTCCCCATTTTAACACCAGGGTGATGCTTAACTGTAAAGTTAAATTCCTGTAGGGCCAGGAACCACCTATTTACCCTTCTATTGGTCTCCTTGTTTTGAGCCATCCACTTTAAAGGAGCGTGATCAGTCACCAGGTCAAAGTGCCTACCTAGCAGATAGTACCGAAGGGAATCTAGAGCCCACTTCACTGCTAAACATTCCTTCTCAATCGTGGAGTAATTTACCTCATGGGACTTCAACTTCCTGCTGAGGTAAATGACTGGGTGTTCTTCCCCGTTCCAGACCTGGGATAACACTGCTCCTAACCCAACGTCTGATGCATCAGTTTGTACAACAAAGTCCTTAGAGAAGTATGGTGAGTACAACACTGGCTGGCTACATAAAGCTGTTTTTAAGGACTGAAATGCTTCCTCAGCCTCTGGGGACCATTTAACTATAACCGACTCTTTCCCTTTTGTCAGGTTGGTGAGGGGCACAGCCTGAGAAGCAAAATGGGGAATGAATCGTCGATAATAGCCAGCGATTCCCAGAAAGGCTCGTACCTGTTTCTTGCTGTTGGGACGTGGCCAACTCTGTATGGCCTCGACTTTATTGACTTGGGGTTTTATCACCCCCCTCCCAATAGTGTACCCAAGATATTTGGCCTCCTCCTGTCCAATGGTACACTTCTTTGGATTGGCCGTAAACCCAGCTTCCCGGATAGAGTCTAGGACTGCTTGTACTTTTGGCAAATGTGAGACCCAGTCTGTGCTATGGATAATCACATCATCCAGGTAAGCTGCAGCATATTTCTGATGGGGCCTCAGAATCTTATCCATTTTCCGCTGGAATGTTGCCGGTGCATTCTGTAACCCAAACGGCATTCTCTTATATTGGAATGCCCCATCTGGGGTTACAAAACGCAGTTTTCTCCTTGGCCGACTCGGCCAGGGGAATTTGCCAATACCCTTTGGTGAGATCAAGAGTTGTCATATATCGGGCTGTTCCCAGCCGGTCAATCAACTCATCTATACTTGGCATGGGGTAGGTGTCAAATTTTGTAACTTTATTTAATTGTCTAAAATCGTTACAAAACCGCCAGCTCCCATCAGGTTTGGGCACTAGTACAATAGGACCGGACCAGTCACTCTGGGACTCCTCTATCACACCCAATTCCAGCATCCTTTGAACCTCCCCACGTATTGCCTCCCATCGGGCCTCTGGTATTCTATAAGGTTTTAGTTTTACCCTTTCTCCTGGCGGGGTGATAATGTCATGCTCTACGCCAGATGTTTGTCCCGGAAGCTCAGAGAAAATCTCTTTGTTACGAAGTACAAACTCTTTAACCTCCTGTTGTTGGTGTTTCGATAAGGTGTCTGCTATTCCAACCTCAGGAACTAAGCAATCAGGCTGTACTTGTGACAAAGTCTCTGCGACTAGGGATTCCCTATCCCTCCAGGCTTTCAGCAGATTGACGTGATAGATCTGCTCCGGCTTTCGCCTTCCTGGCTGTCTAACCCTGTAGTTCACCTCACTAATTTTTTCAATTACTTCATATGGACCTTGCCATTTGGCCAGAAATTTGCTTTCAACCGTAGGGACTAGCACCAAGACCCTATCCCCCGGGGAAAAAGTACGTGTCTTGGCCCCACGGTTGTACACTCTCTGCTGTGCTAACTGCGCTTGGGTCAAATGTTCCTTTACAATTGGCATTACCTGTGCAATTCTATCTTGCATCAGGGCGACGTGCTCAATCACACTCCTGTGAGGAGAACTCTCATTTTCCCAAGTTTCCTTGGCGATATCCAGCAGCCCTCTTGGGTGTCTCCCATAGAGCAACTCGAAGGGTGAGAAACCCGTAGAGGATTGGGGTACCTCCCTAATGGCAAACATCAGATAGGGTATTAGACAATCCCAATTCTTTCCATCTCTATCCACCACCTTCTTTAACATTTGTTTTAGGGTTTTGTTGAATCTTTCAACCAACCTGTCACGTACCTTACAGCGGAGTCAGACTGCTGAGGGTGGCCTCTCGCACGGTTCCGGTCACCACGCCCCTGGAGATGGGAACAGGGAACGTGAGGACACGAAAGGGTGCAGGTGCCTGCAGATGGAAGTAGAAGGCCTTGAAGATGCTGGGTCCTCACGGTAGAAGAGATGTAGATTGGTCACGTAGGTAGGCACCAGAAGACCAGCAGGTGTGCAGGGAACACTACGTGTCTGAAACAGGTAGGATCAGCAACTGGCAGGCAATGCGGCACAATGACAGGAGACAGGTGCGAAATCAGGAACAAGCAAGGGGTCTGGTAACATGCAGGCAAAACGAGGTACCGAATCGGGAGACAAGCCGAAGTCAAAAGTCCAAGCCAAGGTCAGAGGTGGTCCAGGAATCCAAGAGTGAGTATCAGGAGCGGGTCAAAGGAGCAAGGATCACAGGAGCAAGGTCACAGGAGCAAGGTTTCAGGAACAAGGTCACAGGAGCAATGATCAAGTCTTACAGGAACAGCTGAAGACGATCCAGCATTGGTGTCAGGCCAGGACCCTGTTTATATAGAGGGAAGTGAGCCAGGATTGGTGGAAGTGGCCGTCCGTGCGTGAAGACGTACATCCGTTCAGTTTGCGCGGGTGTTTTCGCGTGTTCGGATTGGCGTACGCCTCTGACGGAGACACCTCGCATGGCGCCTGGAACGAACGGGAACTACTGCTATACGGGAGCGGGCATAAGTACGGTGAGTTCCCTGACAGTGCCCCCCCCTTAAGGGCAGCCTCCGGGTGCCCCTTTGAACCAACCTTTGAGAGCGATGAAAAGCCCGTATAAGCCTCTGGGCATGAAGATTCGCTTCGGGTTCCCAGGAATTTTCTTCGGGGCCGAAGCCTTTCCACTTAATCAAATATTGGTTTTGTCCTTGGCGCTTCCTGTAACCTAGAATGGCTTCGATCTCAAACTCCTCCTCACCATCTATCAAAATAGCTTCTGGAGAGCATAATTCCCGATCTGGAAAGGAATTGGGTACATCAGGCTTAAGTAGAGAAGTGTGAAATACAGGATGAATTTTAAATGAGCCGGGAAGTTCAAGTTCATAGGCTACTGAATTAATTTTCTTCTTAATTGGAAAAGGCCCCAAATATCTGGGTCCCAATTTTTTAGAGGGACACGCCAGTTTCAGATTTGCGGTTGACAGCCATACACGATCACCGATCTTTAAATCCAGTTCTCCCCTTCTCTTCCTGTCAAAAAAATTTTTATCGTCCTCCTGAGCCTTAGAGAGGGTTTCTTTAAGTACCTGATTGTTGGTAACAAAGAAATTCAGCCTATCCTGGACAGCTGGTACAGGAGAATCCGGTAAGGATGTTGGTAGGAAAGAGGGATGAAAACCAAAGTTAGAATAAAATGGTGACTGGTTAGTGGCGGAATGAATAGAATTATTAAATGCGAATTCTGCTAAAGGTAGTAACGAAGCCCAATCCTCCTGAGAAAAAGAAGTGAAACAACGTAAATATTGTTCCAAGGTTTGATTAGTGCGTTCGGTCTGCCCGTTTGTTTGGGGATGGTAAGCTGAAGAGAAATTTAACTTGATACCCAGAGTTTCACACAATGATTTCCAGAATTTTGACGTGAATTGGACTCCACGATCAGAGACAATATCACCGGGAATTCCATGGAGTCTGACAATTTCTCTAATGAATATTCTGGCTGTCTCGGTTGCAGATGGGGTTCCCTTTATGGGAATAAAGTGTGCCATTTTAGAAAAGCGATCCACCACCACGAAGATAGAGGAAAATCCTTCAGAGGGGGGAAGCTCAACAATAAAGTCCATTGCGATCTTATCCCATGGTCTTTCAGGGATAGGTAATGGCCTCAATAATCCCCAGGCTTTATTTTTGCTGTTTTTATTCCGGAGGCAGGTTGAACAAGAACTAACATAGTTCCTGCAGTCTTTCGCGAGGTTTGGCCACCAGAAATGCCTTTGAACTAAATTTGTTGTTTTGTGACTCCCGAAGTGACCCGCCAGAGGATAGTCATGACAAACCTGTAAAATGGAGGCGCGAAGGTTTTGAGGGATGAATAATTTGCTTCCTCGCCAAAACAGACCATCTTTTTCTTGAAGGTTCATATCTGGAGGGATTGATGCACCTCGGGATGACTGTCGAACCTGTGATAGAAAACTGGTTTGTGTTAATAGGAAGTTTCCAGCTTGCAAAATAGTGTCTGGAGGGGATGAGGCTTCAGTTTCAGAGAACATGCGGGACAATGCGTCGGGTTTACTGTTCTTGGATCCTGGTCTGTAGGTTATGTGAAAATTAAAACGGGAAAAGAAAAGAGCCCATCTTGCCTGCCGGGGCCTGAGACGCTTAGCTGTTCTGAGATATTCCAAATTTTTATGATCTGTAAAAATCAATACTGGATGTGTTGCCCCCTCAAGAAGGTACCGCCATTCCTCCAAAGCCAGTTTGATTGCTAGGAGTTCTCGGTCTCCCACATCGTAGTTTCTTTCTGATGTATTGAGTTTTTTGGAAAAGAACGCTACAGGATGCATTAATGATTTAGGCCCTTGGCGTTGAGACAGAATGGCACCTACGGCGTTTTCTGAAGCGTCTACTTCCAGAGTGTAAGGTAGAGCAGGATCAGGGTGTTTGAGTATTGGGGCTGATGTGAATAATCCTTTTAGTTTATTGAACGCAGCTTGGGCCTCGATGGACCATCGAAAACGGTTTTGTTTGCTGGTCAGTTGCGTGATGGGGGCAATAACACTGGAAAAGTTTTTGATAAACTTCCTGTAAAAATTAGAGAATCCAATGAAGCGTTGTACCCCTTTTTTATCAGTTGGAGGTGGCCAGGATAAAATGGCTGAAACCTTTTGAGGATCCATCTCTATTCCCTCAGTTGATATTACCAGACCCAGGAAGTGAATGGTCTGCCGTTCGAACTCGCACTTCTCGGCCTTGGCGTAAAGCCCATGTTGCCTTAATCTCAGGAGAACTTGTTTCACATGGTCACGATGGGTTTCTAGAGAGTCTGAAAATACCAAAATATCATCCAAATAAACAATTACAAATAAATCCAAAAAGTCCCTGAAAATGTCATTAACAAAATGTTGAAAAGTGGCTGGGGCGTTGCAAAGTCCAAATGGCATGACCAGATACTCAAAGTGGCCAAAACGTGTCCGAAAAGCCGTTTTCCATTCGTCCCCCTTACGGATTCTGATTAGATTATAGGCCCCTCGTAAATCCAGCTTTGTGAATATTTTGGCTGATCGAAGTCTCTGGAATAATTCTGGAATTAATGGAAGGGGGTAGCGGTTTTTAATCGTTACTTTATTTAAATCCCTATAATCCACACATGGGCGGAGCGAATGGTCTTTTTTTTCAACGAAAAATATTCCAGCACCGGCTGGAGAAGATGAATGTCGAATAAATCCTTTCTTGAGGTTCTCATCAATGTATTCTTTGAGGACCAGGAGCTCGGGTTCTGATAGAGGGAATATCCTCCCGAATGGAATTTCGGCTCCAGGCAATAACTCGATTGGGCAATCGTAGACCCGGTGAGGAGGTAGTGTGTCCGCCTTTCTTTTGTCAAACACGTCCAGGAATTTGTGGTATGTGGTTGGGACCAACCCCTGGAGCTCAGATGTAGGACCCGAACAGGCAATGACCGGAACCAGGTTGTTTGAGGTCCTGACACAATTTTGGAGGCAGTAAGTGGACCGAAACACTACCTCACCGGTTATCCAGTTTATTTGGGGATTATGGGCTTGTAACCATGGCATTCCCAAGATGATTGGAAAGAGTGGTGAAGAAATGACATCCAAGCAGATTAATTCTTGGTGACCGGATAGAATGTTGGCGAGCAGTGGTTGAGTCTCATGGGTAATGGGACCTGATCTGATGTTGGATCCATCTGCTAACCGTATAGAAAGTTGGCGTTGCTTGAGTGCCAATGGAATGTTGTGTTGCAGAACGAGAGTATGGTCAATGAAGCAACTACAGGCGCCCGAATCAATTATAGCTTGGACCTGTAGTGTTCCTCCTGGCAGCTGTAAGGAAAAAGGAACAGCTATATGAATTGATTTCGTCAGAGGTAATGCATTGGATACAAGAGGTGAGTCTTTGAACTTACGATTTTTATTGGGACATGCATTCGCATAGTGACCAGTTTCCCCACAGTAGAGGCAAAGGTTATTCTGACGCCGGCGTAGCTTCTCCTCTGAAGACAATGGTGAGCGAAGTAATCCTAGTTGCATTGGTTCTGGAGCTTCGGAGATGGGAGCAGGTGTAGAGGTAGGAGGATAATTAGGAACCTTGGGTAACATCCAGGTGGGGCGAAACTGACCAACTCTTTCAGCTCTCCGTTCCCTAAGACGGCGGTCAATTTGGATTGATACCTGTATGAGGTCTTCCAAAGAACTGGGAACTTCGATGCGGGCTAATTCGTCTTTTAATGGTTCGGACAGTCCAATGCGGAATTGGTAACGTAGGGCGGCGTCGTTCCATTGAGTGTCAGAACTCCACCGCCTAAAGTCCGTCACGTAATCCTCTACAGGTCTGCGACCCTGTCGTAGAGCATGGAGACTGGCCTCAGCAGTGGTGGCACGCTGAGGATCATCGTATAATTTAGCCATCTCATTCAGAAAAGAGTCCGTGGTATCAAGCAGGGAGCTGGCCTGTTCCAAGAGGCGATGGGCCCAGGTCTGAGGTTCCCCGAGAAGCAAGGAGACGATGAACCCAACTTTTGTGCTTTCCAAGGAGAAGGTGCGAGGCTGTAGCAGGAAGTATAATTGGCATGCATTACGAAAAGCACGGAATTTGCTGCGATCTCCGGAAAACCGCTCTGGTATAGGAACTCGAGGCTCCGGGGATGGCACCACTATTGCAGGCATGGATGCTGGAGTTGCCGGACTGGCGGACCGAGACGCTGTAGCCCCTTGGGAGGCAGTAGTGTTTGGAGATAATGACTCCACCCTCTGCTCGAGTTGATGGTAACCATCTTGCAAGCCTTGAACTGCTTGGGTAAGGGCAGAGATCTGTTGGCACAAAGCGTCCAGAGGTGAGGCCCCCCTGTCTGACTCCATGTTTCTGGCTGGATCGTACTGTCACGTACCTTACAGCGGAGTCAGACTGCTGAGGGTGGCCTCTCGCACGGTTCCGGTCACCACGCCCCTGGAGATGGGAACAGGGAACGTGAGGACACGAAAGGGTGCAGGTGCCTGCAGATGGAAGTAGAAGGCCTTGAAGATGCTGGGTCCTCACGGTAGAAGAGATGTAGATTGGTCACGTAGGTAGGCACCAGAAGACCAGCAGGTGTGCAGGGAACACTACGTGTCTGAAACAGGTAGGATCAGCAACTGGCAGGCAATGCGGCACAATGACAGGAGACAGGTGCGAAATCAGGAACAAGCAAGGGGTCTGGTAACATGCAGGCAAAACGAGGTACCGAATCGGGAGACAAGCCGAAGTCAAAAGTCCAAGCCAAGGTCAGAGGTGGTCCAGGAATCCAAGAGTGAGTATCAGGAGCGGGTCAAAGGAGCAAGGATCACAGGAGCAAGGTCACAGGAGCAAGGTTTCAGGAACAAGGTCACAGGAGCAATGATCAAGTCTTACAGGAACAGCTGAAGACGATCCAGCATTGGTGTCAGGCCAGGACCCTGTTTATATAGAGGGAAGTGAGCCAGGATTGGTGGAAGTGGCCGTCCGTGCGTGAAGACGTACATCCGTTCAGTTTGCGCGGGTGTTTTCGCGTGTTCGGATTGGCGTACGCCTCTGACGGAGACACCTCGCATGGCGCCTGGAACGAACGGGAACTACTGCTATACGGGAGCGGGCATAAGTACGGTGAGTTCCCTGACACAACCCATCTGTTTGGGGGTGATAAACAGATGTACGCAATTGCTTCACTTTGTACAACTTGCATAATTCTTTCATAACCCGGGACATAAAGGGTGTACCTTGGTCCGTAAGCAGTTCCTTACAAATACCCACGCGGCTAAAAACAAGGGATAGCTCTTTGGCTATGGTTTTGGCCGAGGTATTTCGGAGAGGAATTGCTTCCGGATAACGGGTGGCATAGTCCAATATAACCAAAATGTACTGGTGCCCCCTAGCAGACTTCATTATCGGACCTACCAAATCCATTGCGATCCTCTCAAAGGGGACCTCAATGATAGGAAGAGGTACCAGTGGGTTACGGAAATGTGGCATAGGTGCCGACTTCTGACACACAGGGCAGGAGGAACAATACTTTTCTATTTCCTTCATGACCCCAGGCCAATAGAATCTCTGCAATACCCTCTCTCTGGTTTTCTCTGTCCCCAGATGACCTCCCAGAATGTGTCCATGAGCCAATTCTAACACCACCTCCCTGTAAGGTTTGGGCACCACAAGTTGCTCAATGGTTTCTTCTGCCCTTTGAGCCACTCGATACAGCAGGTCCCTTTCCACAGTGAAGTACGGGTAAGTGCAAGTCTTATCTGGGTTCACTAACTCGCCATCTATTTTCACCACATTTTCCCGTGCCTTTATTAGGGTGGGGTCTTTTAACTGTTCTGTGGCAAAATTTTCCCTGTGAACCTCAAGATCCGAAAACTCCACAGACGGCATGTTTTCAACTGAGGATGTTGGCTCCTCCCCAGTTTCTCGAGTTTCCCCCGCCAATACCGACAAGGGAAATTCAGGAGAGTCCTCACCACTCCCAGAGGAATTCTGGTCATCTTCCTGGTCTATAGGGGCACCAGTGGGGGGCTCAGGACAATCCCAGAGTTCCCAGAATTTTGGAAAATCCCTTCCCACAATAGCATCATGTGGTAAGTGAGACACTAACCCCACCTGATGAGAGAGGTTACCTTTGGGGGTCTCAAAAAACACTGAAGTTACAGGATACTCTCGGGTGTCCCCATGCACACAAATAACAGCCACCCTGTTCTTCCCAGAGACCTCTGTAGTAACTAATTCAGCTTTTATCAATGTTACCAGGCTACCTGAATCTAGCAACACATCAACATGTCTACCATTAATACACATTTTACATAAATGTCTCTCAGGTCCCCGAATGGCAGTGCATGCAACTGTCGCAAACAGCGACTGACGTCTCTCCCTTATAAAGTCACATTGCATAGGCTCATCCACAACTGGGCAATTGGCTGCAATATGTCCCTCTTGCCGGCAGCGGTAGCAAATAATTTTTTTCGCTGCCTCTTGCAGCATGGGCTTCCTGGGCTGCTCCCGCCAGACCTTAGGTAGAACTCCCACCCTCTCACTCTCTCCACCCTCACCCCTTGGAGTCATCTTACCCGCCACTGGGGATGATCTGGTCTTAGGGGGGAAAGTCCGTGAGTCCCTGGAAGAGGTGGTCAAGTTCTCTGTAGCCAAGTACCTCTCAACCAGATCCACAAGTTTATCTGCATTTTCTGGGTCTCCATGGCTTACCCATTTTTGGATGGCAGTAGGAAGAGCTCTCAGGAAACGATCCATAACCACACGTTCCACAATGTTTGGTGCGGTCAAAATCTCTGGCTGCAGCCACTTCCTGCTCAGGTGAATGAGATCATACATTTGAGATCTGGGAGGTTTTCCAACCTGAAAAGTCCAGTTATGCACACGCTGAGCCCGGACTGCCAGGGTGACACCCAGCCGTGCCAATATTTCTGCTTTTAGCACCACATAGTCTTTTGCTTGGTCAGGCTCTAGGTCATAATAAGCTTTCTGCGATTCCCCAGTTAACAGAGGGGCCACCAGTCCAGCCCATTGCTCCTTAGGCCACTTTTCCCTTTCCGCAGTCCTTTCAAATGTGGTCAAAAACACCTCCGGATCATCCTCTCCAGTCATTTTTGTCAGTAAACGGCTCACACCAAAGGATGCGGTATTATTGTTCCCACTTGCTTCATTGGTCTGCGGACGTTGCTGTATCAATGTCTCTATTTGCTGTTGAAAATTCTGCTCTTGCTTCTGCAACAGGTCTATGAAGCAGGCTTCAGATCGCTGCTGGGCTTGTTGCTGAGCTTCCAAACTCTGCTGCAAAGTTGCATTTGTCTGCTGCTGGGCTTGTTGTTGAGCTGCAAGGCTCTTTTGTAAAGCTGCATTTGTTTGCTGCTGGTTTGCATTTTCTAGAGCCAGCTGTCTCAGTATCTCCTCCATGCTGGCCTTTAAAAAAAATTGAAAAAAAAAAAAAAAACTTGCCAAAATTCTCCACCAACTGTGAGGGGTTAGGTCGGTAGCGGGTGTGTGTGACCCCCTGGATGGGTTCACAACACAAAGTCAGGCACAGCAGACAGCGGTGTAGGTTCAAAAAACAAAAGATCCGGTTTATTTCTGCTACATGCAGTGATACATAAACAGCCAAACAAAATAAAACAAGAAAATAAATCCTGGTCAGCTTGACCTCTAACTACACACGTAGACTCCCTGTCTAACAACTGGGTGCAGCCTTGTGCTGCCCCAGTCCCTGTCTCTATTGTAGGGGTTTGCCACACAGGCGTTAACTCACCGCACAGAACAGATCTCAGACTCCCCAGTCTATACACACAAAACTGGTTCCAGGATGGAGCATCTCCCTATGCATGCTGGGGTTTTTTGTAGAGGCCTTAATGAGCCCACTTAATTCAGCTGGGCTCATTAACTCTTCCCCTCTAATTGTAAAAGTCTGCATACAGCCTGAATCTAGGACACACATATTTCCCATCCTGAATACAACCAGGTGATTTTACCTGCATGCTGCCACACATACTATATGGAAATCAGGTATTTTTCCATTCTGGCACATCAATCAGGTAGGATTCATTGTCATGTGTTTAGACCTTTCTTCCTAGTAAAATAAAATGATGAGCTACTACTTTCAGAGGAATAAGCTTTGGATGCACTGGGTGGCTGTTCAATAATTAATTTTTTAGGTGAGATAATGCTCTCTGTACATGTTGGTCCATCTCAATGACCCCTTAGGACACTTAGAAAGATAATATTTTTATTTATTTTTTTACTTTCTCCTATTACATATATATATATAAATATTTTTTTTTCTCTGCTGGGTACCTCTCCACAATGGGATTTATTGTGCATATTTTGAATATGAAATAATGTATTGTTGCAAAGCAGACTATAGCCAATGCATGGAAAACAGACGTGGTGAATATTGCAGAAACCAAACGTAGAATTAATCAATCTTTCATCTATGCTAAAAGGGACGCTATAGATAAAAACCAGATGACAAAGTTTGATATCATATGGAAACCCTGGATTAAATATTATACGTCAGATAATATTGATAACCGAGTTTTATTGTTATGGTGATTAAGATTTTTTATAGAATTACAACATTAGCTGATACATAAAACCTCCTCCGGAGAATTATTCCCTCCCCTTCCCCTCCTATATACCTTTTATGTTCCTCCCTTACTATATAATATTTACTATAAACATACTTTAGAAGTTATTGTCAAAACTTTAAAATCATATATTTTCTTTTAGACATATTTATATTTTCTTGGGATTAAAATGTTTAAAACTCAGCTATAAGAATGTTTTCAAATTCTAAAATATATAAGGCCATTTATTGTCATTCCCACGAGAATATCTTGAAATTCTTCTTTGCTTTATATCATCCGTACTTCAATATGTCTACTTTTTATTTCTGGTATCACATAATTTGTCTTATATTCGGTACATGTAATTTATTTTAACATAAAATAAAAGCTTTTGAACAAGAAATAATGTATTGTTTGTATTGCTCTTTTTTCTGTTGTGGATGTTATGTCTATATCTTGAAAGTGAGAGTGTGTGGACCCTGAAGAAGCTTTGGATTTATTTTAAACACATCAGTCCACTAGACGTTATACGTGTTTTGTCATGTACATCTATTATGTAGATTTGGACAAAATTTTAGCACCAGATAATCATTTTATGTACCAATAAAGATAATCTTTTTAATATAATTTTGTTTTTGCATGCTATGACACTCTCATGTCCTCTGGTTATGTGATTTGGAGTTTTGCCTTGCATTTTTTGTGTATAACAATCAAATGGGGGATGGTGTCAATATTTTATGAATAAAGCACAGTCTCTCCTCCCACCTAGTTATTAAATAAACTAGAGTTGAAAGCCACAGTCTGCTGTGAGATTAGAACATATGTAAATTTATACTCTCGAAGTGTAAGGAGTTTACTTACCTTTGAATAATTTACTTACAAACCGGAATCTTTATTTTCCACTGCGCCGCAATTCTCAGAGGGTTCACATCTGTGGATCATGGAGGGCTAAAGGGCCTGACTGTTGTGGTGCCTTGGGGATGTTTGTTGGGGTACCACTTAGAATAAATGGCACTTCAATACACCAAATGGCAGTTAGAATGTTACTGTGCATTTACGTAACATGTGGAAAAACATACATTTTTGCATGTGTTACTGCAAAGTAAAAGTGGAAATCTAATCTTAGTGATATCCATAATTAAAGTAAGATTGTCACACATGTGGGTAAGTCAGTCTGAATTTATGATAAAAAATTATGCATAAGCAGATGTTACCCTAACTATGAGCCAAAATAATCAATAGATGAAAAAATACAGACAGCTGAAATTATATGTAAATATTGACTTGATTGAGATTGGCCCTATCCCTCTAGAGCTCTAAACCTCCCTATTGGACAGTGAGAAAATGTAATATATAAAATCCATCAAATTTAAGGACCAATAAGTAGGTTTGGAAGGCAGAAGGGGGCAAGGCCAAGCTCAATATTTACAGTTAAAGGTGTGATGTGCATATAGCAGCCTATATTCCTCAATCCACAAATTGTTTTGACATAATTTACCAAAGGTAAGCTCCACCTATGTATTTGCACAGCTTGAACCTCCAGGTTTATTTAAGATTTGTTTATTTAAGTTTCTTTAGGTGTACCTGATCTTCTTTCCCTGTTTGAATCATGAAGGAAGTGTCAAGGGTGCATGGTTGTGTCCCTGTCATAACTATGTCCCAGGCCCAGATGAGCAGTCAGATGCCAATGGGAGCTATGATGTTCTTGCTTTGAAGAGAAGAGCTACTATTCTATCCATTGTACCATGTGAATGCATGATTAAAATTGGCACTATTTAAAAATGGTAACCTTCAAGTTGCAATATTTAAAGTACTCTGTAACATTACAACTAATCATCTTTTTGGAGCAGTCTTTTGACTTTTATTTAAAAAAAAAAAAGAATTTAAGCTCTGTATGACCCAATGAAAGTATTCCCTTGTGACAGGTATTCAAATTGCAATGTTCAAAAAGTATATCAAATGATTTATTTCAGACAAACTAGGATGTATTTCATTGAAAAAGTGAACAAAGGACTGCGGCAAACACCTTCATATGTTGACAGACAATATCTGTCAGTTCTTCTTTTCACATTTTCTTAACCTATACTTGAACAGGAAAAAGAAAAATAACCAATTATTTACCCATGGGCTGTAACTGCTAGGAACACGGTCCCCTGCAGGAGTGGAAAGACTGTTTTTATCATTTCTGAAAATTTCAGAGGTGGTTATAAAGTATTTATGTTAAAAGGAATGAAAGCTGGTTGAATTTTTGAATTAGAGTTACTAAAGCACAGAATGATCAGTGTTATTTGAGAAATTATTTTTATAATGCGTGAGCAGATTTACAGCCTAATAGAAATAGCTGCCTGTTGTGACAAACTAAAAACCACATGGAATCAGTGAGTCATGACAAGGCAGATGCTTTGGCACATTGTGAGTCTGTTAAATGGCACTTGGTGGCGTATTGTACCAAACATCACTGACAGATCTATAGAAAGTCACCTACATACTCTGTAATTGTATCACAATGGATAACACACCACTGATATACTCTGTGCAGGAATTATGAAAAAACGTTCTGAGGCCAACCTAATGGACAAGCTATTTATAATTTTTCAAAATATATATTTTCTTGCACTGACTTTCCAGGTGGCATTTCATGCTGTGCTGCTCCAAAATACATTATGTGCTATGAAAATAGCAAGACACAGCAGAGGAAATATCCAGCACAGCTGTGTAATGGCATTTTAGAGATGAAACGTATCTCTGTATAATTTTGTACTATATGATGGTATACAGCCTGCTTTGCTCTGTCTTGGCTCAATGTGCAGAAATTACTTTAATATATCAGCTTTTAAAATGTATTAAAACCAAATTTACAGTATTTAATAAATAATTAGAATGTATACTGTGACCAGTAAAAGCAGACTGGCTTTTTATAATCAGGGCAGTTAGCAGGTATTCAACAGAGACTGCATTCACTATAAAATCAAAATAGTGACTGTGCACCAAAGCATTACCGTACCTAGCCGATCAGTGGCTCTCCTGATGGGAGGGGTCTGTGCTGATTGTTTATCAGTGCAGCCCCCCTTGGATGCCCACACTAGACCACCAGGGAAGCCCCCAAGTCCACCAGGAAGGGGGGCAACATGTGGATGGCCAGGTATGTACCCCATGGCCATCCACATGTGCAAATGACAGCCCAATCTGTGCCAATCAGTGCCCACAAATGAGCACTGACTGGCACCATCATGTAACAAATTAAATCAGTGACGCCCAGCAATGCCACCCATCAGTGTCATCAGTGCCACCCATCAGTGTCCAGCAGTGCCACCTATCAGTGCCCACCCATGCCCATTAGTTCCCAAATATCAGTGCCCATTGGTGCCCATCTGTGCCACCTATCAGTGCCACCCATAAGTACCCATCAGTGCCGCCTATGAGTGCCCATCAGTGCCACGTATGAGTGCCCATCAGTGCCACATACTAGTGCCACCTATCAGTGCCCATCAGTGCTGCCTATCAGTGCCACCTCATCAGTACCACTTCATTGGTGCCACCTCATCTGTGCCAATCAGTGCAGCCATATCACTGCCCATCATTGAAGAAGAAAACATACTTATTTTAAAAAAATCAACAGAAACAAAGAAAAACTTGTTTTTTTTCAAAATTGTCGGTCTTTTTTTATTTGTTGCACAAAAACTAAAAATCATAGAGGTGATCAAATACCACCAAAAGAATGCTCTATTTGTAGGAACAAAATGATAAAAAATGGATTTGGGTACAGTGTTGTATGACCGTGCAATTGTCATTCAAATTGCTACAGCGCTGAAAGCTGAAAATTGGCTTGGGCAAGAAGGTGTCTAAGTGCCTGGTATTGACGTGGTTAAACAGATTTTTTTGCTTCCTTCAGCCTACTAATTAAGGGGAGTGGTTAATTGGTCACAGGTGCTTGAGGCCTACATAACCTTATTCCTTCCCAGAATTCTTATATGTTTATTAAACTGATTTATGATTCATAACTGGTTTTGTCCAATTAAAAACACCTGTGTAGAGACAATATGGCACCCAGTCGTGTTAAATCAAACCCCCCTCATCCTGATAAGACTTAACCAACTTCAAGGATAACAGATTTACAACTTTGGGAGAATTAACTTTCAAAAACCCCACCTTATGTGTTATATGTATCACAATATAATCCTATATGTATCTATTCACTTATTGGTTCTACAAAAAGGTACTGTATCATTTACATTTTTTATATATATATATATATATATATATATATATATATATATATACAGTGGTGTGAAAAAGTGTTTGCCCCCTTCCTCATTTCTTGTTCCTTTGCATGTTTGTCTCACTTAAGTGTTTCGGAACATCAAACCAATTTAAACAATAGTCAAGGACAACACAAGTAAACACAAAATGCAATTTGTAAATGAAGGTGTTTATTATTAAAGGTGAAAAAAATCCAAACCATCATGGCCCTGTGTGAAAAAGTGATTGCCCCCCTTGTTAAAACATACTATAACTGTGGTTGTCCACACCTGAGTTCAATTTCTCTAGCCACACCCAGGCCTGATTATTGCCACACCTGTTCACAATCAAGGCATCACCTAAATAGGAGCTGCTTGACACAGTAAGGTCCACCAGAAGATCCTTAAAAGCTACACATCATGCCGAGACCCAAAGAAATTCAGGAACAATTGAGAAAGAAAGTAATTGAGATCTATCAGTCTGGAAAGGGTTATAAAGCCATTTACAAAGCTTTGGGAATCCAGCGAACCACAGTGAGAGCCATTATCCACAAATGGCGAAGACATGGAACAGTGGTGAACCTTCCCAGGAGTGGCCGGCCGCCCAAAATTACCCCAAGAGCGCAGCGATGACTCATCCAAGAGGTCACAAAAGACCCCACAACAACGTCCAAGGAACTGCAGGCCTCACTTGCCTCAGTTAAGGTCAGCGTTCATGCCTCCACCATCAGGAAAAGACTGGGCAAAAATGACCTGCATGGCAGAGTTCCAAGGAGAAAACCACTGCTGAGCAAAAAGAACATCAAAGCTCGTCTCAATTTCTCCACAACACATCTTGATGATCCCCAAGACTTTTGGGACAACATTCTGTGGACCGATGAGACAAAAGTGGAACTCTTTGGAAGGTGTGTGTCCAAGTATATCTGGCGTAGAAGGAACACTGCATTTCATAAAAAGAACATTATACAAACAGTAAAATATGGTGGTGGTAGTGTGATGGTCTGGGGCTGTTTTGCTGCTTCAGGACCTGGAAGACTTGCCGTGATAAAAGGAACTATGAATTCTGCTGTCTACCAAGAGATCCTGAAGGAGAATGTCCGACCATCTGTTCGTGTACTCGAGCTGAAACGAACTTGGGTTCTGCAGTAGGACAATGATCCTAAACACACCAGCAAGTCCACCACCGAATGGCTGAAGAAAAACAAAATGAAGACTTTGGAGTGGCCTAGCCAAAGTCCTGACCTGAATCCTATTGAGATGTTGTGGTATGACCTTAAAAAGGCCGTTCATGCTCGAAAACCCTCTAATGTAACTGAATTAGGACAATTCTGCAAAGATGAGTGGGCCAAAATTCCTCCAGGACGCTGTAAAAGCCTCATTGCACGTTATCGCAAACGCTTGGTTGCAGTTGTTGCTGCTAAGGGTGGCCCAACCAGTTATTAGGTTTAGGGGGCAATCACTTTTTCACACAGGGCCATGATGGTTTGGATTTTTTTTCACCTTTAATAATAAACACCTTCATTTACAAATTGCATTTTGTGTTTACTTGTGTTGTCCTTGACTATTGTTTAAATTGGTTTGATGTTCCGAAACACTTAAGTGTGACAAACATGCAAAGGAACAGGAAATGAGGAAGGGGGCAAACACTTTTTCACACCACTGTATATATATATATATATATATATATATATATATATATATATATGCACAAGCAGCCCTTTGTTTGACCCTGTCAAACTTAATTAATATCCCACATAATTATTTCTAAACCACCTGTATAAGATGTTATTATCTTATCAGGCTGTAGTTCAACTGCTGTCAAGTTTTCTAACTAGTGAACTAAAAATGAACTATTTTATCTCTGTGATTTATATGCATTTCAAGGACTCGAAACAACTCTTTGTAACTTGAAACTATTCTACTTCTAAGCAATCTTTTTCAAGCATGCATAAATGATTATAAAATAAGCATCTGATTTCTCTAACATTTCCCCCCTGTTTATACTCATCAGTGACAGTTTTTTCAGCTTTTGGGATTTCACCAAGGTCCATCATATAGTTCACACATGAGAGTCAGGGGTAAAGTTCTTATACTCGTTATCATCTGTTTCAGAATGAAGTCCAGAATAGAGTTCATTTAGATCTTTTTGGAGAAACATAGTCTTTGTCAAGGATGTATCAATGAACCATTGAAGGAGTCCTCAGACACAGGGAATGCAACAGCAACCACAAGGGTCAGTACTGTCGCTGTCATCATTATTGAGATTAACATATTTCTTACCAGTTCACCCCATTTACTTAACCATGCCTCAAAGAGTCCAGCCAGAGGATCTTCCACGCCATGAGTTTTCTGCCAGTTTTTCAGACAGCATCTGCAATCCCTGCAGGGCCTTCCTTATACTACCATCAGGGGCTGTATTTTTAGGAATGAAGGTATAACAAAAGGTTTCCGAACAGCTTGCACTCCCCTCCTTTCTCTGTCAACAGCATATCAAGAGCAATACGATTCTGCCGGGCTGTCAATAAGGTTGCATCCAGTTGGCTGGCTACTCCTTTAAGGGCATCTCTGGTATGGTTCACAAACCTTTGCTGGTTATAATAGATGTAGGTTATCCAATCAACATTCTTGTTAGGTTCAATCCACAAAAAGATAAAGGTGAATCCTGTGAATATCTGGTCTTGTGCTTTGGATTCATAAGGGTCTTGTCACGGTACTCCAATGGAATCAATGTAGACTCGATTGTCAAACAATCCTCGCGGTGCGTTCCTTTTCATTTGGAAGTATTGTTTCTTCAACTGTGGCAACTTTATCTCATCACCTACAGGTATCATATAAAAAGGGAGAAGCAAATGGGTTAAAGCACAGCTCCCTTTCCATTTAGGAGGGAGTTTAGTCACAAGTTTCATAGCCCCACACATCCACCACACATCAGCTAATTGTTTCTTTTGGTTTTGAAACCAATCCTGCTGGTATGATGGGTCACTATTTGATATATTTTGTATGCAGTACATTGGGAGTGAGTCTCCTACCTGCTGTCCATTATCCTCGGTGCTGACAAAGCAGGTAAAATTCCCTGGGACCGCTCAACAGAATGGGGTATACTTCGCATCTTGGTGGTTGAATATAATTTCTGCTCTTTTACAAATTCAGTATTTGTGACATTGTCCTTGAACATTCTTATTATACATGTCAAGATTGTTTCGTCAGTTAGGAAAAGAAGAGTCACTAGCTGGGATCGTGAGTTGGCACATGAGATACAATTCCCCAGCCCCTTGGTCTTGGTTGTCCATCTTACCCATTCTATCGACTCATTTTTATCTCCAAACCCTGTTTCTATACTAACTGCACTTTATAGGTGAAGTTAGCTTTGAACAGGTCTGGACGTGGCTTTATTAGTGGCATGCTGGTGAATGAGGGCACAACTTGTCCTTTCCTAAGTACTTGAATCCATATGGTCCCCACTGCATCTTTTCCTAGGGGTATATGTATTCCTAGCCCATAGGTTTCCGAATCCTCCCTCTTTGCATCTCTCAAAACTAATAACAGTTGGTTATAGCCCTTCTCCATGGTGATAGTTTATACAATCTTAAATGATGGGCTAGGCTCCTCTTTTATTGGGAACCTGGGCTGAGGAGGTTAGGTAACCATCCGAATCTGTAGTTCACCATACCTCAGACCATGAAGAACAGGGGACAGTTACACACATATACTTTTCGTAATCACTATATGTAAGTTCCCAGTTACGTGGGCATTCTATTACCTGACAGATATCAAATCAGACTGTTGTGATGGGTCCTTTGTTTATGTGGAATATAGTATGGTCTCCCATATAGTGTCTCATAAGGTGTCAACCCTTTTGCTGTGGGGGTTATTCTCATGCTCAGCAAAGCTATTGGCAGACACTGAGCCCAGTTTTTCCAGTTTCCTCCATTAGCTTCCTCAGTTTACCTTTTATAGTACCATTATGCCTTTCCACAGTACCTGCAGACAGTGGGTGGTAAACACAATGGTTCTTTAAGTCAATATTATACCATTAACCGATCTGCTGTATTGTCTGGTTTACAAAATGCGAACCATTGTCACTGTAGATGAGGGAAGGAATCACAATTCTCTGAACTATCTCTTTTATAATTGTCTTGACAACTGACTGCCCATCAGAGTGAGTCAGAGGGAAAGCTTCCACCCATTTCATGTGTAAATCGACAATTACCAGGCAATACTTCTTATTTTAACATTTGTTTAGTTCAATGAAAGCCATATATATTGTGTGAAAGGGGTAGGGAGGCTTAGGAAATTGACCACTCAGAGGTCTCAGTGCCCCTTGCACACAATATTTGTTACAGGTCACATAGGTCAGACAAAATATTTTTTTTTTTTTAATTTGTAAATCCATACGTTGTGAACACTTTATTAATCATCTGTACCATCCTCTTTTGAAACATGGGCCTGCCCATGACTCAATAAAACAACATATCTAAACAATGAGGTAGGCAGTATAGGTTTACCATCTATGCTTATATAAATACTTTCTATCTGTATAGCCCCTTTTGACAATCATTTTTGTTTCTCAGTCTCGGGTGCTGATTTTTACCTTTCTATTAACCGTTTCATCTATCACTCTCTGCATTTCTGCTGGTTTTGCAAGATAGGAATGTACTTATATCAATAACAGAAATACCTTGTTCTCAGGCTGGAGGTCATTCAGGAGGACATGTGGGGTCAGGCACTACTGCCACATCTTTATTTATTGCGTGTAAGTCCTGAACGAGTCTCCAGCCTCCTTGTGGCTTCTTAACAGGAAACAATGGTGTAACACAGGGTGAATCCGGACACTCTATGACCATACCCCATACCCTGCTTTTTCCTGACCACAGGATCTATTCCAACCTCCGCATCCTTTCTCAAAGGGCACCGTTTCTTCATGCAGTCTCACAGTACTTTTGGGGGTGATATGCACTTCACTTGCTGATTTAATTAGTCCTACATCACCTTTTCCTCTTGACCAAAGGTGGCCAGGGATGTCTTTTAATGCATCCTCTTCCTCATTGGTCAAGAGGGACAGTCATTCCTCGTCACAATGTCCCCCTGAAAGGTGCACCCCCTTTGTGTGACCCAATTGAGGCTACAATATTGGATTCCCTGTGTTTTTCGTTGTTCTGGTGTCATGTGTACCCAATCATTTAAAGAATCTCCCAACTCATACCATTCTACTGTAGTGCTTCAAGTAATTGACACATGGGGTGTAACTCTTTTTAGAAGCATAAAAATCAACAAATGTTTAAGAATAAGAAAGTATTCTAAAATGTTCTGCTCAGCTCATCAAGTTCCTGTCTAATGTCACCAGACGTAACTCCCTAAACGTTCCCCTTAGAGAGATACAGAGTACTGAGATGAACTGTCACAAGAGTGATTTAATGTTGTTGTTGCACATGCGTGCAGACAGCTATTTCTGAAATGGTGGCTATACCGTCTACTCTCCTACACTCATACTGAAAGAAATACATTATCTTGTCTAACATTTAAAATCTATAACTGTAATTACATTAGCAGCATTGAATTTATCTACAGATTCAAGCTATGCTGGGACTTGTGGTTCCACAACAGATAGTACTCAGAGAGTAGCTACAACAATGAGATTTATACACAAATTGTATCTAAGTATCCAATTAGGGGAGAGATCATTACAGTCATCTGCACCATCAAAATGTCTAACATTCTTATGACTATAAACTTCAGTATTATTTATGTCACACCGGACCATCTACCTATTGCAGTATTTCAGCAAGAAAAGAGGGCTAATGACTATAAAATAAACAAGCCCTCTTTTCAGTTTACGACCCTATAATTGCCTATTCATGGAGCTATCTATCTGAGGTGAATCTTTCTCTGTGTTGCTTGAATACCTCATTGGGGAGGAGGCAGGTGGCCATGCTGTTTCCCTCCTGATCCCAATACAGAGTTTTCAAGGTTATTCTAACCCTTTAAAACTTAGTTTTTTTTCATAATTTATATTAGGCCCTGAAAACTTAGTTTTTTTTCATAATTTATATTAGGTCCTGAAGAATTTTTAAAATACATTGTACAGTGAGAATGATGCTGGATCTTGTAGTTCCTCACTTTAACTTTTTCTTCCACCTTGTTCAGGAGGGATTGTTACTAGTGATGGATGAACTTCCAACGGGACGTTTCGCGAACGCGGGCAAAAGTTTGCGAACCGCAACATTTGCGGCGGACCCCATTGACTTTAATGGCAGGCGAACCTTAAAAGACTCCAGGTCATATTTTCAGCCACAAAATACTTACTAGCTGTGCACACATAGTCCCACAACATGGACACTGACATAACAAAAGTATTAAGTGAATCTGGGATCGACAACGACAAGAATTCTTTTTTTATCTGTGAAATTTTGACAATTCAGGAGCGCATGAAGGCCATGGAGGAGAGGCAAGGTCAGGGCAGGCTATGAAGGGGGTGCAGGAGATGATCAGTGCCACAGTCAGGGCAGCGCAGTCCTGTGCCAGTGTCCCAGTGTGCCAACCTGTGCTTGAGCCCCTCCCTCTGTCCGGCCCTTACCCCCATCTATGCAGGGCTCCACAGCGGTGGTCCGGAGGTGCCAGTCCAGTGCTGATCCTCAGCTATGGTGCTGCCACTGCCTGCTGATTGACTTCTCCGCTGCTATCTCCCTCACTGACACCAGCACTGAGATAGTACACTGACACCAGCACCACGATAAAGACTGAGCACTGACACCAGCACCGTGATAGAGAGCACTCACACCAGCACCATGATAGAGATTACTGACACCAGCACCGAGATAAAGAGCACTGACACCATACCAGCACCGTGATAGAGAGAACTGACACCAGCACCGTGATAGAGAGCACTGACACCAGCACTGTGATAGAGAGCACTGATACGACACCAGCACCGAGATAGAGAGCACTGACACCAGCACCGAGATAGAGAGCACTGGCACCAGCACCGTGATAGAGAACACTGACACCAGCACCGTGATAGAGAGCACTGAGACCAGCACCAAGATAGAGAGCACTGACACCATACCAGCACCGAATTAGAGAGCACTGAGACCAGCGCCGAGATAGAGAGCACTGACACCACACCAGCACTAGGGATGAGCTTCGTGTTCGAGTCGAACGTACGTTCGACTCGAACATTGGCTGTTCGTCCGCTCGGCGAAATCCGAACTCTTGGTCCGTTCGCGTCAAAATTCGTGTGGCGCGCACGGCCCACAATGCACTGCGATGGCGCAGTGCATTGCTGGCTCGTGATTGGCCAAGCATGCACTGTGACCCCGCATGCTTGGCCAATCGCAGCGCCAGCAGCGAGGAGAGCCATGATTGGCCACAGGCATCCTGCCTGTGGCCAATCATAGCTCAGGCTGTGTAGTGCACGCCCCACACTATATAAGGCCGCCTTTGAGGCGGCCTCGTGTAGTGTGTTGGCATCTGAAGCAGTGGGTGTTCTGTGTACCTTCAACACAGTTACACACCAATCGTTTTTGGCTGATTTCCTATCTTGCTCTTGTGTAGTGGTTATTGTCTGTGCCCTGACCGCAGTATACACCAGTATATTCACCTCACCTATATAGCTAGTGATCTAGCTTTAATAATAGAGCTTGCAGTCAGTAGTGTTAGTGCTGTCTGCGTGCTCTGTACCCAGTACATACCGCTATAATCCACCTACATAGCTGTTCTCTATTTGAGCCCAATTGCCATCTGCAGGAGTTATTGGAAGTTGTGTGTGCTTCCAGCACAGCACAGTATACATCTGTATATACCCCTTTAACTCTGCTGTTTTCTGGTTATTGTCTGCATGCCCTGACCGCAGTATACACCGTGATATTCACCTCACCTATATAGCTAGTGGTCCATCTTTAATAATAGAGCTTGCAGTCAGTAGTGTCAGGAGATAGTGCGTGCTGTCTGCGTGCTCTGTACCCAGTACATACCGCTATAATCCACCTACATAGCTGTTCTCTATTTGGGCCCAATTGTCATCTGCAGGAGTTATTGGAAGTTGTGTGTGCTTCCAGCACAGCACAGTATACATCTGTATATACCCCTTTAACTCTGCTGTTTTCTGGTTATTGTCTGCGTGCCCTGACCGCAGTATACACCGTGATATTCACCTCACCTATATAGCTAGTGGTCCATCTTTAATAATAGAGCTTGCAGTCAGTAGTGTCAGGAGATAGTGCGTGCTGTCTGCGTGCTCTGTACCCAGTACATACCGCTATAATCCACCTACATAGCTGTTCTCTATTTGAGCCCAATTGCCATCTGCAGGAGTTATTGGAAGTTGTGTGTGCTTCCAGCACAGCACAGTATACATCTGTATATACCCGTTTATCTCTGCTGTTCTATAAAAAAAGGCATCTGCAGGAGTTAGTGGGTGTTGTGTGCCTCCAGCACAATATAAACTACCCCACTACTGTTTTACCCAACTCCCTTCAGGCCATTACCATGTCTGGAAGGCCAGCAAGGAGAGGCAGACAGGCGCGAGCCGATAAAAGAGGGCAAGCAAGCTCTGTGTCTAGAGACAACAGTGCTGGTCGTGGACGCGGTGCATTGTCATCAGCAAGTGGCCATGGGACATGCTTGTCCTTCTTTTCTGCAGCTGGACATGTTGAACCGCAACATGCCAACGACTTGGTAGAGTGGATGACCAAGCCCTCTTCATCCTCCTCATCCTCTCTCACCCAGTCTCAGGGTAGTAGCAAAGCAGCTGCCAACGCATCGTCTTCCCTCCTCTCAATGTCATCATCAGTGACTCCTTCCCTAGACCCACCACGTCCTCCTGAGGAGTCTCCTGAACTCTTTGAGCACAGTGTTGGGTACATGCTCCAGGAGGATGCCCAGTGTTTGGTGGGCTCTGATGATGACACTCAGCTAGAGGAAGGCAGTAGCATGAGCGCAGAGAGAGGGGATGCTCAAGAAGGACAGCAATCTGGCAGTCATGTTCCACAAGCTGCAGCATACTGCCAGGTTTGCTACAGCGATGAAGAGGGAGGGGATGATGAGGGCACTGACTCCACGTGGGTGCCTGGAAGGAGGGAGGAGGAGGAGGAGGAGTAGGCACATGTCCAACGAGGCAGGATGCCCTCCGGTGGCCAGCTTAGGGGCAGCACACCGACTGAATCACACCGCAGAGCTCCGCCTGCGCAGAGCACTTCCTCTGCACGTTATTCTAAAAGTTCTTTGGTGTGGGCCTTTTTTGAGACGAGTGCATCAGATCGCACCGCTGCTATTTGCAACATATGTCTCAAGCGTATCTCACGTGGCCAAAACATCAGCCGCTTGGGCACCACATGCTTGACCAGACATATGTTGACCTGCCATGCAGCTCGTTGGCAAGCGTACCTCAAAGACCCACACCAAAGAACAAAGCGGACCTCTCCTTGCTCCTCATCAGCTGGCATCTCCAACCCCACTAGACCTTCAGTCCTCTCTGAAACCTGCTCTGAGAGGAATGAAGGTGTAGAATTAGGTGTGTCACAGCCAAGTGCTTCCGGGAACTCTGCTAGTGGTACATCCACATTCGATTATAGCAGGCAAATGTCCCTGCCCCAGCTGCTGGACCGGCAGAAGAAGTTTACTCCCAGCCATCCACATGCCCAGCGGTTGAATGCTAGCTTGGCTAAATTGCTAGCACTTCAACTGCTGCCTTTTCAGTTGGTAGACTTGGCCCCCTTCCGTGAGTTTGTACAATGTGTGGTTCCTCAGTGGCAGGTCCCCAAACGCCACTTTTTCTCACGGAAGGCGATTCCGGCTCTCTACCGGCATGTGGAAGGCAATGTCCTTGCCTCGCTGGACAGGGCGGTCAGCGGTAAGGTGCATATTACTGCTGACTCATGGTCCAGCAGGCATGGACAGGGACGTTACCTGTCTTTCACGGCCCATTGGGTCACTCTTCTGGCTGCTGGGAAGGATGCAGGACAAGGTGCAGTAGTGTTGGAGGTTGTTCCGCCACCACGCCTCCAAAATGCTACTATTGGTTGTGACACACCTCTCTCCTCAACCCCCCCTCTTCTTCTTCCTCCATGGCCTCTTCCAGTGCTCTGTCCTCAGAACCAGCGGTGCTCCGTAGGCGTTCCAGGGGCTACGCAAGTACGCAGGCAAAACGATGCCATGCCGTGCTTGCGCTGGTTTGTTTGGGGGACAGGAGCCACACTGGGGCGGATGTTTTGTCAGCTCTGCAGGGGCAGGCCGAGAGGTGGTTGACGCCACGCCAGCTTAAGCCAGGAATGGTGGTTTGCGACAATGGCACCAACCTCCTCTCCGCCCTCCGACAGGAACAACTGACCCATGTGCCCTGTGTAGCTCACGTCCTTAACCTGGTGGTGCAGCGGTTCTTGGGCAGGTACCCCGGCTTACATGATGTCCTGAAGCAGGCCAGGAAAGTCTGTGTGCATTTCCGCCGATCATTTAATGCCTGTGCTCGGCTGGCTGAGCTCCAAAAGGAGTTGAACCTGCCCAAGAACCGCCTTATATGTGACATGCCCACCAGATGGAACTCAACATTGGCCATGCTGCAGCGGCTGCACACGCAGCAGAGGGCCATCAATGAGTACCTGTGCGACTACGGCACCAGGACAGGGTCAGGGGAGCTTGGTTTTTTCTCACCACGCCAGTGGGGCATGATCAGGGATGCATGCACTGTCCTGTCACCTTTTGAGGAGGCCACAAGGATGGTGAGCAGTGACAGTGCATGCATCAGTGACACTGTACCTCTTGTCCACCTCTTGGAGCATACGCTGCGTGGAATAATGGACAGGGCACTTGAGGCAGAACAGAGGCAGGAAGAGGAGGACTTCCTTGCCTCTCAAGGCCCCCTTTATCCAGACAGTGTTCCTGCTGTGCCACCCATCACACAGGAAGAGGGTGAGGAGGAGGAAGAGGAGGAGGAGGATGATTGTGTCAGCATGGAGGTGGAGGCTGGCACTCAGCATCAGCATCAGCAGCAGCAGTCTTATAGGGATGATTTACAGTCCCAAGAAACACGTGGACTTGTACGTGGCTGGGAGGAGGTAGCTGCGGATCATGTTGGCCACTCTCCTTGATCCACGGTACAAGGGTAAGGTTGCCGACCTTATCTTGCCACCGCAGAGGGAGCAGAGGATGAGACATCTCCGGGAGGCCTTGCAGAAAGCTCTGTGCAACGCGTTCCCAGAGACTGGGAGGTCACAAACTCCTGGTCCTGGACAACGTGTTGCTGAGGCATCAGTCAGAAGGAGCGGTGGAGAAGGTGGCCGTCTGACTGATGCTTTCAGACAATTTTTTAGTCCGCAGCCCCAAGGTATGATTGGTGCAGCACCCATCGCCAGCGTCTAATTTACATGGTGCAGGAATACCTAGGGGCAAGGTCAGACTTGGACACCTTTCCCACTGAAAATCCTCTGGCTTACTGGGTCTTGAGGATGGATCACTGGCCAGAGCTTGCACAGTATGCAATTGAGCTACTGGCCTGTCCTGCATCCAGCGTTCTTTTGGAACGCACCTTCAGTGCTGCTGGTGGCTTTGTTACCGATCACAGGGTGCGCCTGTCCACCGAATCAGTTGATCGACTGACCTTCATCAAGATGAATCAGTCTTGGATCACCCACAGCTACCAAGCACCTGAAGCTGATGTAACCGAATAATTTTTTTTGAAATACCACATCCCTTCAAGACTGCCTATGCTGATGCTGAGTGACTGTCCTGTTATGTTGATTGTCTATCCTCTTCCTCCTCCGCTGATATGTTGGAAGAACATTTTTGGTTCTGGGTGATGCCAGCAGCCCAATTTTTCTGCCCCTGTTTAACAGGGGCGTTTAATTACAATTTTTGATGCAATGCTTTGCAGCAGGGCTAATTCCTGCAATAAAACTAGAGTATATGGCAGAGGTTGGAGTGTGGTGGCACCGGCACCAGTGCCTAAGGCCCAATTTTTCTGCCCCTGTTTAACAGGGGCGTTTAAGTACAATTTTTGATGCAATGCTTTGCAGCAGGGCTAATTCCTGCAATAAAACTAGAGTATATGGCAGAGGTTGGAGTGTGGTGGCACCAGCACCAGTGCCTAAGGCCCAATTTTTCTGCCCCTGTTTAACAGGGGCGTTTAAGTACAATTTTTGATGCAATGCTTTGCAGCAGGGCTAATTCCTGCAATAAAACTAGAGTATATGGCAGAGGTTGGAGTGTGGTGGCACCAGCACCAGTGCCTAAGGCCCAATTTTTCTGCCCCTGTTTAACAGGGGCGTTTAAGTACAATTTTTGATGCAATGCTTTGCAGCAGGGCTAATTCCTGCAATAAAACTAGAGTATATGGCAGAGGTTGGAGTGTGGTGGCACCAGCACCAGTGCCTAAGGCCCAATTTTTCTGCCCCTGTTTAACAGGGGCGTTTAAGTACAATTTTTGATGCAATGCTTTGCAGCAGGGCTAATTCCTGCAATAAAACTAGAGTATATGGCAGAGGTTGGAGTGTGGTGGCACCAGCACCAGTGCCTAAGGCCCAATTTTTCTGCCCCTGTTTAACAGGGGCGTTTAAGTACAATTTTTGATGCAATGCTTTGCAGCAGGGCTAATTCCTGCAATAAAACTAGAGTATATGGCAGAGGTTGCAGTGTGATGGCACCAGTGCCTAAGGCCCAATTTTTCTGCCCCTGTTTAACAGGGACATGTAATTACAATTCTTGATATAATATTTCACAGGAGGGCCCCTTCCTGTGCCCACCCAGAGTAACGGTGAGGACTTATAGTGTTGTGGCACCAGCACCACAACCACCAAAGGTCAATTTTTCTACCACTGTTCAACAATGGCATGTAATTACAATTCTTGATATAATCGTTCACAGCAGGGCGCTCCAGCGCCCACCAAGAGTCACTTTGAGGGCTTACAATGTTGTGGCAAAACCAACACCTTGTTCCGCCATTTCTGCAGAGCATATAGGGCAGGCCCCTAATTTCAAACATCCAATTTGGGGGCCACACGCATTTCCTTTTTTTAATATGGGTACGGGGTTCCCCTTAATATGCGTACAAGACCCAAATAGGCTGGTAATGGGCAGGGAGGGCTACCCATGCCATTTTTCTCAATGATTTTCAACCATATTGCAGGAACCAGATATAACATTAAAACCGCAAGCAGTTTTAAATGGTGTTATTTCCGTTTAATGTCATTTTGTGCAGGGACTGTTCTAAACACGGGAAACACGTGGCACTTCACAGGCATACTTTTTTTTTTCACTTTAATCGTCATTAAAATCAGTGCTCCCGCCAAAACGGCCATTTTTAAAAACATTTTAGGCATTGACCCATGTCCCCTGGGGCAGGAGCCAGGTCCCCAAACCCTTTTTAGGACAGTATCTTGCATATTAGCCGTTAAAATTAGCACTTTCCATTTTGAACGTTCGAGTCCCATAGACTTCAATGGGGTTCTAACGTTCATAACGAACGTGGGGTCCGTTCAAAAGTTCTGGTGCGAACCGAACCGGGTGGTGTTCGGCTCATCCCTAACCAGCACTGTGATAGAGAGCACTGAGACCACACCAGCACCGAGATAGAGAGCACTGAAATGACACCAGCACCGTGATAGAGAGCACTGACACCAGCACCGTGATAGAGAGCACTGACACCACACCAGCACCGTGATAGAGAGCACTGACACCAGCACCATGATAGAGAGCACTGAGACGACACCAGCACCGAGATAAAGATCACTGACACCACACCAGCAATGTGATAGAGAGCACTGACACCAGCATCATGATAGAGAGCACTGAGACCACACCAGCACCGAGATAGAGAGCACTGACACCACACCAGCACCGTGATAGAGAGCACTGACACCAGCACCATGATAGAGAGCACTGAGACCACCCCAGCGCCGAGATAGAGAGCACTGACACAGCACCGAGATAGAGAGCACTGAGACCACACCAGCACCACGATAAAGAGCACTGAGACCACACCAGCACGAGATATAGAGCACTGACACCACACCAGCACCATGATAGAGAGCACTGACACCAGTACCATGATAGAGAGCACTAAGACCACTCCAGCGCCATGATAGAGAGCACTGACACCACACCAGCATTTTTTAAATGACCCTGTGACAAAAGTCTCTAGAGAAGTGCAGTATGTATGTGGAAGAAGGTATATAACACCCCGCTTCAATCTGTCATATTTGGGGGCCACTGGTCTCTCACACCAGTTATAATACTTTTTTTTTAATTGCGTTTGTCACTCTTTGTAGTATCGCTGCAGAACCGCTCAGCAGTCACAATGCTGCACAGTGGAAATGCACTATACTATGCTTTTTATATGTGCAAGTATTTTATACGTGTATTACACCCCTATATACTGCACACCAAATAGTACACCTATACCAGTCCTTAAAAGGACCTTTGTGGAACTAGTAGCTAGTAATTTGCAGACTGCCCCTCAGTCCCTACACTGATAAAAGACAGCTGCAGAATCGGTCAGCAGTCAAGTATAATAGGCTTTCTATATTTGAAAGAAAGTATATTATACGTGTACAACCCTATATACTGTACACCTATACCAGTCCTTAAAAGGACCTTTGTGGACCTAATAGTAATATCTAGTGATTAAACTGACTGTCCCTGCTCCACACAGCGTCCTGTCCCTACACTGACAAAAGACAGCTGCAGAATCGGTCAGCAGTGCACTCAGCAATCACCAGCACAGCAGTCAGCAGCAGTGTACCAGAACCCTATATACTGTACACCTATACCAGTCCTTAAAAGGACTATTGTGGACCTAATAGCTAGTGATTTGTGTCACTACAGTCTGTCCCTGCTCCACACAGCAACCTCTCCCTACACTGACAAAAGACAGAATGTAAAATGGCCGCCAGATCAGGTCTATTTATAAGGTAGGTGGAATGTCCAATTGTCCATGTGCTGAAATGTCTCAATTGACTGTCCTGTACCCCATGATGGATGTGTCATCATGGATCAAAGTTCTTTCACAATGTAAACGCATATGTATGCCGCGCGAACAGCGCCAGAAGTCCGCCGGTTCGGCGAATCGTGAACACGCAAAATTCACCGCGAACCGACCGCCGGGCGAACCGCAAGGCCATCCCTAATTGTTACATGCGCCCAGGACCTACAATACATAGATCAAGGGTATACTAAGGATAAGGCTTGTTGTTAGCTGCCACTACATGTGTTTTGCAAGTACAGTGGGCTGTCAAGCCCCCCTTCACTGGTATAACCAAGATATCAAATGCATGCAACAAATCCCTGGCCAGCAGGTTAACTGGACATCGTTTAGATATCACATTTTTACATTCAGCTATTTTGCCCGTTAGTGGGTCCTCTATTGCAATATTTTCTGAAATAACCTCCTCACACATTAACCTGTTTGCTGATTTTACAAAAATGTCACCTTTTTTCTTAACTCATCCAGGCATGTCCTGGGGATGAATCAGGGTGCTGCATGTCCCTGGTTGACACCTCTTTCTTTTACAACAAGTGTTACTTCAGGTTTAATCTTACTCTGTAAATACATTTCCACATTGCATATGTCCAATACTTCAGACTCTTCTGAATTTGTTTCATTGTTCATACATTCTATTTCAGTTTACAATCCCTGGCCAAGTGGCCTTTCCTGCCACACAAAAAACATTAGCTCCTTTCTTTCCTACCCTCATAATCCTTAATGTGAGGTCTACGCTGGGAGTTTGCCCTTTCTGTACTTCTTTCATCAGCATACACATCCGTTCCATCTTCTACAGCAAACGCATTTCCTTTTTTTGCTTTCTTTTTAGATTGGAAATGTCTTTCAGCTTGGCATGCATACTCAATAAAATCCCGGAGCCCTGCAGGTTCTATGATTTATCATATGTTTAGTGATAAAATTAGAGACCGGGGCTAGAAATCCCTTCAAGATGACATTTTTTAGCTGCTGTTCATATAGAGTGTCATTAACTTGATTTGTCGGAACTTCAATCCCAGAGTGATTATTAAACACTTCCCTCATCCTTATGATGTAACTATCTACTGACTCATCTTCCCCTTGTATGCATTGGTTAATGGCTGTCCCGTCAGCCCTTTGTACCCATCGTTGTTCTATTCTTAATATCGGGTTATTGTTTCTCATCCGTAATTTCCCGCTACCTTAAGGCAATACCTGACCATCATTGCCTAAGGTGAACCAATCCCCTGTTACATGGTGCCAACCTGGTCCCAAGTTCTGCCTTATGACCTGTTCCACTTCTCTGCCGTTAAGATTATAGCTGGCTATCATTCCTGTCACCCCTTCCATGAATTGGCCAATGTTTATTTTAGGGTGCGGGAATCCTTCTGTGGCTTGTTGGATAATAGCTGTGAGGCTTTGTGAAACAATAGAATTACCATCCTGTTCTTTATCTAAAAACATTGTCTTTTTATGTTTTTGAGAGCTTATTCTTCTATTTGACTCCTCAAGCCATTTTTTTGCTTGTGGTAGTCCTAATTTCTTTTGTTTCCTAAATTTAGTGCTGGCTTCGGTCTTAATTCTTCTACATAATTTAACACAAGAATCCTTGTTTTAATGATGTAGCAAAGTCATAACATTTAACCCATTTTTCAAGATATTTTACTTTTTCTTTGCCTAACTCATACATGATGGTATCATCATTCATTTGCCTTTGTTTCACACATTTCTGGCCCATTTTAACGTACGTACAGAGTAAATGAAGCTCTTCTTACACTGAAACGTATACACAATGTTTTCTTTAATTCGCAGAACGGCACAAATTCGTTAAGAGGTTACTGTACTTTTTCAACCCTACCAGTCCTGTGCTCTACTAAAAAACATTGGTATTCTTATACCTTTATACACAACATTTTTGTCAACTTACAGATCGACACAGAATTTCTTTCCTAATCCTGTGCTCTACTAAAAAACATTGGTATTCTTATCCTCTTATCAAATTGAAACAATTGTGAATTGTTCTTACCTTGAACCAGAATGGGCCTTTTCTGACAATTCTTGGGAACCTGTCACCTGATAGGGACCAGTCAGTCCACTAGCCTCCGTTAACGTAAATTCAGATGGAGGACTTTGGAATAAAGAATCTTGTGTTTTCTGAGATTCCCCCATACGGTAACGGTCATGGGTGGTCTGGTCCCTTCACGGGATTTTGAGTTCCGGCTCAAAGGACCAAGTTTGTGAGGGAAATTAATCTTAGACCACAATCTGGATCAAGTTAAGAAGTTTTCTTTATTTGACTCGTACTCGTACAAAGTTACAACAAAAGGACAGATATTTGCCCATTGGTTCTGATCTCTACGATCCATGAAATAGGACAGCATACATAGAGTTAAGCCTTATGGGCTCCTATCTGAGTTGTCTGTCTAACAATTGTAAAACTTGCATTTATATACCTCTACAAGCCTTATCTTAGCCATCTCTCCTAGATATGACTGGTTGTTAAGATCTACGTTAATGTAACTAACAATAAATCTGACACCTGTTCTCCAACCAGACAAACTTACTCATTCCCAGAATTCCAATATGTTCTTTAACCGCTTCCCAACCGGCGCACGACGATGTACGTCTGCAGAATGTCACGGATAGGCAAACTGGCGTACAGAAACGTCCATTTAAAATTGCCACCGGCGGCGCGTGCACGTGCCAGTCGGGACCCCGTGAGTCCGGTCACGGGTCCTGCGGACTCGATCACTGCAGGGATACCTGTGATCGTCTCATGGGAGGCTGAATGAAGAGATGTGGAAGTAAGCAGCATCTCCCCATTCTGCATAGCAACAAGTGACACTGATCTCTGATACCTGTGATTGGAGCAGAGATCAGTGTTCACTAACACACAGCCACACCCCCCACAGTTAGTAACACACCCCAGGACACACTTAACCCATACACTGCCACCCCTTGGTTAACCCCTTCTCTGCCAGTGTCATTTACACAGGAATCAGTGCATTTGTATAGCACTGATTGCTGTATAAATGACAATGGTCCCAAAAATGTGTCAAAAATATCCAATGTGTCTGCCATAATGTCGCAGTCACAATAAAAATTTCTGATCGCCGCCATTACTAGTAAAAAAAATGATTAATAAAAATGCCATGAAACTATCCCCTATTTTGTAAACACTATAAATTTTGTGCAAACCAATCAATAATCACTTAGTGCGATTTTTTTTTACCAAAAATATGTAGAAGAATACGTATCGGCCTAAACTGAGGAAATTTTTTTTTATATATATATATATTTTGGGGGGATATTTATTATAGCAAAAAGTAAAAAATGATGTGTTTTTTTTCAAAATTGTCACTCTTTTTTTGTTTATAGTGCAAAAAATAAAAACCGCAGGAGTGATCAAATACCAACAAAAGAAAGCACTATTTGTGGGAAAAAAAGGATGTCAATCTTATTTGGGAGACACATCGCATTACCACGCAATTGTCAGTTAAAGCAATGCAGTGCCGAATCGCAAAAAGTGGTCTGGTCTTAAGCCAGCAAAATGGTCCGGTCTGAAAGTGATTAAAGTGATTTATTACTGGTTTTGTCCAATTAAAAACACCTGTGTAGAGACAATATGGCACCCAGTCGTGTTAAATCAAAACCTGCTAGTCCTGATAAGACTTCATCAACTTCAGGGATAACAGATTTACGACTTTGGGAGAATGAACTTTCTATAATCCCATTTTATGTGTTATGTCTCACTATATAATCCTATATGTATGTATTCATATATTGGTTCTACAAAATGGTACTGTATCATTTACAATATATATATATATATATATATATATATATATATATATATATATATATATATATACATACACACACACAAAGCCAACTACTTTGTTCAATATTGTCTAATTATTAACATATACATAGATACACATCAGTGTTTTCTTATTCAATGTATTTTAACTGTTTTAATGAGGGCACACGCAAACCTTTGTTTGACCCTATCAAACTTAATTAATGTACTGTACATAACTTTCCCATATTCCACATAATTATTTCTAAACCACTTGTATAAGATGTTCTTATCTTATCAGGCTGTAGTTCAAATGCTGTCAAAATTTTTCTAATTAGTGAACCTAAAAATTAACTCTGTGATTTATATGCATTTCAAGGACTCAAAACAACTCTTTGTAACTTGAAACTATTCTACTTCTAAGCAACCTTTTGCAAGCATGCATAAATTATTATAAAGTAAGCATCTAATTTCTCTAACAGTATTGTGTGTGGATCGTTAGTACTTGTGTATTGTGTACTGTGTATTGTGGGTGCAAGTAAGTCTGCGAGTGCACATAGGTCTGCGAGTGCATGCAGGTCTGTGAGTGCACGTGGATCTGCAAATGCACGTAGGTCTGCAAATGCACGTAGGTCTGCGAGTGCACGTAGGTCTGCACATAGGTTTGCGAGTGCACGTAGGTCTGCACATAGGTTTGCGAGTGCACGTAGGTCTGTGAGTGCATGCAGGTCTGCTAGTACACATAGGTCTGCGTGTGCATGTAGGTCTGCACATAGGTCTGCGAGGGCACGTAGGTCTGCATGTAGGTCTGCGAGTGCATATAGGTCTGCGAGTGCTCGTAGGTCTGCACATAGGTCTGCGAGTGCACGTAGGCCTGCTGGTGCATGTAGGTCTGTGAGTGCACATAGGTCTGCATGTAGGTCTGCAAGTGCATGTAGGTCTGTGCACGTATATCTGCGGGTGCCTGTGTATTGTCTTGCTGAGTACCTGTGTATTGTCCTGTTGAGTATTGGTGTCAAGAAGCCAGTTGTTAGGTAATTTCGACAGAATATAATCCCCAATCCTCATTAAATTAATAGATGCTAGGCAGGTGTAGAGAGGCGACTCGTTGTACATCTTGCGGCATGTATGCGTTCCTTGATCATCCGATCAAGGTTTAATACTACTGTGCAAAATGTAAGCACAATGTTTCCCTGGAAGCCAGGTTCTGAATCTGGGGAAGCAACTGTCAGCACTGAGAAGTCCCTCCATACTAGAGGAAAGGCAGGAACGTACACGGCAGGTAGCGGCAGGGGCCAGCACAGAGGCGGGTGGAGACAAATATGTGCAGGCACTAGGAAAGAGTAGGCTGACAGTCAGAAAAGGTAGACGGGGAAGTGCCAGGGAGGCCAATCCAGGGCTGGAGCATCCCAATAAGTACATTCCATTGAGTGACATTGGTGAAATCAGCCAAGAATCAGAACTGCTGGAGCTGAGGGACTCTCCTGGCTGCCAGGGGAAGAACTCCTCCAGTGAGTGGGGGGAAGAAAAGGTAAAAGAAAGACAGATTCTGGTGGTAGGGGACTCAATTCTTAGAAGGACAGTGAGGCCAATTTGTAACAAAGACCTGAAGAGCTGAACTGTATGTTGTCTACCGGGTGCTCGGGCTCGGCACATCACGGATCTTGTGGACACATTGCTGGGAGGGGCTGGGGAAGATTCGGCTGTCATGGTGCACCAATGACAAAGTCAGAGGCAGATGGAGCGTCCTAAAGAATGATTTTAGGGACTTGGGAGTTAAATTGAGGAAAAGGACCTCCAAGGTAGTATTCTCAGGAATACTACCGGTACATTGAGCCACACCAGAAAGGCAGAGAGACATTAGGGAAGTAAACAAGTGGCTGAAGAGCTGGTGTATTAAGGAGGACTTTGGGTTCCTGGACAGAGGCTTTTTGAGGGGCCTGAATGCTAGCCTCTTGCTAAGCCGACTATTGGCCCTGGCATTTGAGGGAGCTACATGCATTGAGGAAGATATTCTGTTGTGTAATGCAAAAGGACATTAGTAAGGAGGCCATGATGCCAGCTTGGAACTCAGTGTCTATCACATCGTCTTTTCCTCAAAAGGACTAAAGCTACTAGTGCCGTACATATCTGGACACACATATTCAGGGCTCTGCATATGCATTGGGTGTGTGGGACAGTTTATCTAAGAAGTTAATCCATTATCTGTTGACTTGTATAGAGTGTTTAAAGTTGGGCCTGTGGTGTCAGGGGACAGGGGAGAGAGGCCTGACACAAAGGGAGTCATTCCTCTACTCTCCTCCTGTCTGAACTCATAGAGCCAACCTAAGTAAAGGTAAGCAATCCAATTTAAAGTGTCACATTGTTCATAATTTGCCATTTAAGCATGCCTCTTCTCTTGGGGATGTTCTCAGGTTTGGAATCCCCTGAGAGCAGCTTTAATATAGGATTGAAAGCTATATTGCTCTTAAATCTCAGTTATTGCTCTCTAGTTGATTACTTGAATATATACCATTACTGTCTGTTATTCTTCCATAGAAATATTGCAGTAAAGACAATTTCTGTGTTTTATCATAACGTGTGTGTTTCTCATTGATCATTGCACTTACACTATTGCCAGGTGTGCCAGAGGGGGCTGAGGCTGTTATTAGGGTTGAGAGGCAGAGTAACGGACTGAACAAAAGCAGCTCCTTCGGGGGTATCGCTACACATGCGTTTTGATGCGCTTTTAGAAAGTGCACCACACCTGCAAGATGTAATAGACGTCTATCACAAAGTGCAGCTAACCCGCAGGAAGGCCGCAGGTGCACTGCGATGCACCCATGGTGCTGGTAAACTGTAGCACATCAGTGTGAAAACCGCTTTATAGTGGGCTCAGGACAGTAAGGGCTCATTTACATTTGTTATTTGGGAGTCAGTAAAGCCCCATAGTTCATTGTTGCGCTTAATCATTTACCGCATCACTTAAGTGGCCCTTGCTCTTCAAAAGGTTCAGCACCCCTGCATTAGACCAATAATACAGCCCTAATATGTAAATTCGATTGCACATTTATGAACATATTTAATTTATCAGAGCTGATTTGACTTGCATTACTTGGTAGGTTGGAATGTAATTGGTTTGTTGGCTGTCATACCTTCATCCTCCAGAACCAAACAAGTTTAATCGTTAAATCGTAATACATGTTGAAGATGATCTTTCTCTGTTTTTTGCATGTTATTTTTTTCATAGCAAAATACAAAAGGATACCTTTATAAAAATGTGTAAAAGAGAAACCAGGAAATGTTGCTCTCCAATAAAGATGTAGCAGTTTACAATTTTACAGATAATTATTATACAGTACAACTACAGTTTACAATGCATGTAAATAATAAACCCTGCAGGTAATACAGTGCATTACAAAAGTATTCACTCCCTTGGCTTTTTTTACTTATTTTTTTACATTACCTTACAGCCTTTAGTTTAATGTGTTTTTAATCTGAATTATATGTGATGGATCAGAACACAAAAGTCTAAGTTCGTGAAGTAAAATTAGAAAAATATATAGATAAAACTATTTTTCAGAAACAAAAAAATCATAATTGGCATGTGCGTATGTATTCACCCTCTTTGTTACGAAGCCCATAAAAAGCTCTGGTGCAACCAATTACCTTCAGAAGTCATATAATTAGTGAAATGATGTCCAACTGTGTGCAATCTAAGTGTCACATGATCTGTCATTGCATGTACACAGCTTTTTGAAAGGCCCCAGAGGACGCAATACCTAAACAAGAGGCACCACTAACCAAACACTGCCATGAAGACCAAGGAACTCTCCACACAAGTAAGGGACAATGTTGTTGAGAAGTACAAGTCAAAGTTAAGTTATAAAAAAATATCCAAAACTTTGATGATCCCTAGGAGCACCATCAAATCTATCATAACCAAATGGAAAGAACATGGCACAACAGCAAACCTGCCAAGAGACGGCCGCACACCAAAACTCCCAGACAGGGCAAGGAGGGCAGTAATCAAAGAGACAGCACAGAGACCTAAGGTAACCCTGGAGGAGCTGCAGAGTTCCACAGCAGAGACTGGAGTATCTGTACATAGGATGACAATAAGTCGTACGCTCCATAGAGTTGGGCTTTATGACAGAGTGGCCAGAAGAAAGCAATTACCTTCAGCAAAAAACAAAATGGCACGTTTTGAGTTTGAGAAGACTCCCAAAATGTATGTAGGAAGGTGCTCTGGTCTGATGAGATTAAAATTTTACTTTTTGGCCATCAAAGAAAACACTATGTCTGGCGCAAACCTAACACATCACATCACCCAAAGAACACCAGACCCACAGTGAAACATGGTGGTGGCAGCATCATGCTGTGGGGATGTTTTTCAGCAGTAGGGACTGGCAAACTGTTCAGAGTTGAGGGAAAAATGGATGGTGCTAAATACAGGGATATTCTTGAGCAAAACCTGTACCACTCTGTGTGTGAATTGAGGCTAGGATGGAGGTTCACCTTCCAGCAGAACAATGACCACAAACACACTGCTAAAGCAACACTTGAGTGCTTTAAGGGGAAACATGTAAATGTGTTGGAATGGCCTAGTCAAAGCCCAAACCTCAATCCAATAGAAAATCTGTGGTCAGACTTAAAGCTTGCTATTCACAAGTGCACACCATCCAACTTGAAGGAGCTGGAGCAGTTTTGCAAGAAGGAATGAACAAACATTCCAATGGTAAGACGTGGCAATATCATAGAGACTTATCCAAAGCGACTTGGAGCTGTGATAGCCGCAAAAGGTGGCGCTACAAAGTATTGACTTTAGGGGGGTGAATAGTTATGCACATTGACTTTTTCTGTTATTTTGTCCTATTTGTTGTTTGCTTCACAATAAAAAAAAATCTTCATAGTTGTTGGCATGTTCTGTAAATTAAATGACGCAAATCCTCAAACAATCCATTTTAATTCCAGGTTGTGAGGCAACAAAATACGAAACGCCAAGGGGGTGAATACTTTGCAAAGCACTGTAGTTATTGCCTGGTTTTCAGTCTGTTTGAGTTTTAGAAATCTCCCCTTACAATTTAAGCTGATTAAAAAAAAGCATACCTATGTCATTACCTCTGTTTTTTTAGCTGTTTGGTAAAGCACAACTGTCTCTATACAAACAGAACATAAACTCAGAATAGCATTTAATGTTCGGCTTTCAATATCCTGTGCATTTAGGGAGAACATTACTAACATCACTATATGTTTCATTTCAGTATAGCCACATGATTTTAAAGACTTGCACACCACTGTATCTCTGTATAATTTTTATGCTGAACCAATAAAAGTTATCATACTCCACAAAGAATCCAATTTCTCAGTAAGTAACAGCTGCTAATAAAAGAAGGATCATGTTCCTGGCCTTCTACTGAAAGGAAATTAACTTGTACTTAATGTTTTATAACTCTCCTTTTTCAAATATTTGCCTATTAAGGATTTTAGCGCTGAGAGGGCTAGTAGACTATATTAATGACTATTGCCATTAAGGGATACTTTCCTTTCAATGTTTTTCACTTACAGCAGTGCCAACGCTAAATAAGGAATAAAACAAAATAATGAAACATAGGCATATCCTGCTATATAAACGTCTCCCAATAATGTGAAGTTCTATTTTACTTTAAAGTTTCCTAGAACAAATTCTGTTTGTTGATATACTGTGGAACTCTGCTTCTGAAAATATTTGCTATGCTTTATGCAGATTCTTCCTCTGATCCCTGCGTAAAAGCTTTCTGCAAACAGCTTTCCTAACATACCGTAGTTTTTAAACTTTGTTATAAAATAAAGAGAGTAAATTTGAACTATATTTTAAGGACAGATTTTAATGCTAAAGTCAATAGACGTTTGATTTCCCCATTCACGGGAAAAGCGTGCGTTGAGGATGCAAGTATAAAATTGTGTATAAACTATGAAGTTTTACTTTATCTGAAACTCAACTTCAGTATAAAGGAGTGTGGTGAACATTGCTCAGGCTGCTATAATCACCCTTTCTCCAGTGCTGCTCCCATTAGATTCACCACTCTGTGATCCAGCGTAGGACCTCTTTTGTTGCCCAGTATCATTTAACCCACTTACTGTGAGCCCAGCACATAATGGGCATGCCCTCAAGCCACCATCATTATGTAGCACTGCCCTCTGCAGCATTTAGCACCAGCCAGGCTGGAAGACTTCAGGATTTAAGGTATGTATGAATTATTAAAAAAACAAGATGGGGGACTTCAGGCAGGGGATGGGGGTCCCAAAAAAAGCTGGAGTTTCACTTTAAAGGGTAATTTTCCAAAAAAAAAAAATATTTAGTGTAGATGGTAATGGGGTAAATTACTCACTTATATATCTCAGGGGCTCTTCCTACTGGAATTATTAGTCTGTAAGCTGCTGAGAACTTGCCAGAATAGAGATAAAGTAATCTGAATAGTGACTCTATCGGTATCTAAATTAATCTTACCTTTTATTACATTCTGTATTTGTTCTTCACAAGCAGGAAACAAACTTCAAATGTATAGCTGTACACTAAAACAAAACCCTAACCATTTGTTTAAATTAGCCCTAATGAATCTTATTGCAAAGGCTAGTTTGATAGGTGTTGTGAGTGATAAAACTGCTGATGTTTTGGCAGTGAAGGACCCGGTTTCTCCAGTGTTCCATCACCTACCTAAAATACACAAACCCTCTGTACCAATACAGGGATGCCCCATTATAGCGGGTATAGGTTCTCTTTGGAACCCCCTAGTGAATGAGTGGATCTACATTTGTGACCACTTGTACGGAGGCTTTCGGGTTAAATTCAGGACAAGGGTTATGTTTTATCTCAAATCAATATGTTTGGGTAACATTAGATGTTGTGGCCCTTTATTCATCTATTCTTCACCATCTGGCCATCACAGCAATAAAACACCAAGTGAACAAGTATAGTAGTTATTCTCCAGAGCTTTAGAGCTACCTATTGATATGTATTGAAATTCTATTGACACATTATTTTTTTCTTTTTGATGATTATTTTTATTTCCATGGGAGTCAAATTTTCACTGTAGCACTTAACCCCAAAGGAGCTGCTGGTTTTTGTTGGGCTTACCGTAACCTCACCTGTCCACTGTGTCCGTCTTAGGGCTCCTGTAAAAAGGGTTGATCAAAGAATAGTCTCCAACACTTAGTCCTTTTTCTGGATGTTTATTTAACGAAAACACACACTTTTGCAATAGAGGGGTAGAGAATAAGGGGGATTCAGGTACCTTTGTAGTTTTGCGGGTTAAAGGTATTTCCTTGATCCAGAGGACAAACAATTTTCACGGACTGGATCTAAAAACCACCGGATAGGCCTCTCTCACTGACCTAGCAGACGATGATATGTTCAGTCAAAGTCTCTGCCACAGACTTGATAAGTTTAGCGATCTTGTTATGCAATAAGCTTCTGATTGTAAAGTTAAATAGTTTCCCCACAGTACCTGATTCTTTCAGCCAACCCGGCGATACTGTGCGGTACACAAACCCAGGATGCATCCTCCAACTGAGTCTCCAGGCTTTTCCATGAGGCACCAGCCTTGTTGCTCGGTCCTCTTCTGAAAAAGTCCTCCCCTGGATTCTCCAGTTGCATGGCTTCTCCCCTCAGACAAGACAGCACAGGATCATCTCTGGATCGGTAGGCCCCAGAGCCTCTGGGCCTACCTTTCAGTTGCGGAGCCTCAGGCCAGGAGGCCTCGAGACATTGAATAACACAGCACATACCTCAGGCCAGGAGGGCCATGAGGTCGTGAAAAACGAACCCCAAAAATATGGCGCCTGTACCTTAAGTACCTTTACCCAGAATGCACAGCGGGTAGACCACTCCCACCGGGCTGTTTCTGAGTAAAGGGGTACCCAATGCAGTCAGCCTGTTGCATTTCCAACACTTACCAGATTTATTTTATTGTCCTTTTCCAGGGTCTTTTTTGTTTGCTCTCTAACTCCCTTGTCACCACCTCCCGTGCTCACCTCCAGGACTTCTCCAGAGCCTCTCCCATCCTCTGGAACTCCCTACCCTAATCTGTCTGATTATCTCCTACTCTGTCCACTTTTAGGCGATCCCTAAAAACTCATCTCCTCAGAGAAGTGTATTCTGCCCCCACCTAACAACTGTACATTTATTTTCTCTGCCCATCCCCCACCAGTTTTTACCTTTTGTATCTTTTGACTTCTTATGCCGCTTACACACGATCGGAAAAGACCAATGAGAGCTTTTCATCGGAAAATACGATTGTGTGTATGCTCCATCGGTATTTAGCTGTCCAAATTTACGCCAGCCAAAAATTTATAGCATGTTCTCAATTTTCCTGATGGAAAAACTTTCTATCAGAAATTCCGATCGTGTGTATGCAATTCCGACACGCCAAAAATCACGCATGCTCAGATTCAACTACGAGACGGAAGCTATTGGCTACTGGCTATTGAACTTCCTTTTCCTAGTTCCGTTGTACGTGTTGTACATCACCACGTTCTAAACTATCGGAATTTGGTGTGATGGTGTGTGTGCAAGACAGCTTGAGTAGAATTCCGTCGGAAATTCTGTCAGGAAAACCATCAAAGCATTTTCCAATGAGAATTCCGATCGTGTGTACGCGGCATCAGATTGTAAGCTCTAATGAGCAGGGCCCTCTGATTCCTCCTGTATTGATTTTTATTGTAATTGTACTGTGTGCCCTGATGTAAAGCACTATGTAAACTGTTGTCGCTATATAAATTCTATATTATAATAATAATAATAATAATAATAATAATAATAATAAATCATTTTTGGTGTGGAGAATACACTTTTTGCTTACACAAAGAAAGCTGCCCTTTGTTTGCTGCACATCACTGCATACTAAAATAATCATTACATTTAAGCAATCCTCTATTTTTTTTTAAACGTCAGGTTACAAGAGACAGAGGGCCTGAATGTGGAGGTTGTATGGAGAAAGTACAGTAGGTTCTGCAGGACAAAGCATTGGTCAAGCTGCACTATCTGGCACATCTGCCTTTTCTGTCCCCAATTGGCCATGCTATGCTGCCACATCACATGCAGGGAAGTAGTTGAGTGGCTAACAAAGCCTTTCTCTTTTTCCTCCTTCCAGGCACAAAGCAACACGTTTTATGCAACTGTCACTGATGCTCCCTCATCTTCCTCCTCCTCTTCTTCTCCTAATTCTACCATAGGTCAACAAATAGACAATGAAGAGTTATCCAAAATGTTTTAATTACTAACTGACTTGCTGTAGGATGATGATCTTAGGTAGGGAGGGGACATCAGGCACAAAGTGTCAAAAGGCAGTGGTGTTCCAGCAACTGGAGATTACTGTGAAGTGGGTTTCAGTGATAAGCCGTGGTGGGATGGAGAGGTCTCAGACCATCCAAAGGTGTCACAGATTGGAGAAAAATTCTGAGGGAGAAATGAAGGGGGATTTCTTACAGGGAAGGTTTGCAGAGGACTGGAGGGAGCAGCCATTCTAATCCATCTGGTAGCACGGCGCCACAGTTACAGAGCACAGCTATACCCACAGCGCTCTCAACAGTGTGGATCTTTTTTACAAATCTGCTGCTAACAACACTGTGTGGTCTGCAGCCTTTGCCTCCAGCATATCCGCTGTGATAAAAGTACCAGCCATTTGGTTATCATATGGGATTGCACCACAGAGCTTGGTGGGAGCAGCACCTCAGTGAGCCTCTAATGATAGAGAGGGAAGTCTCACAATGGGTTTCAGGGACTCAGGATATACCATGTCAAGCAGAGAAGAAGGTCATGGGGCCAAGATGGGTAAAGTCAACTGAAGGCTTAAACCTCTGCATAATTCTCCCAGCTTTCTCCTGCAGCATACCTTCCCAAGGAAGATACCTCATCTGCACATGACTCCATTCTGGCTTTGCATCTGATTTCATTCCAGTTTGTGGAATTAGGCTGAGTTCACACTATAGCAATGTCAGACATCACATGTGATTCGCACTGCAGATCACATGCGATGTCTGTGCGATGTGAATTCAGCCATCTCAGAATTTGCAACGCATTTAGACCAAAATGGTGCAGAACCCTTTTTTTGGTCTGCACTGGAATCAGATCACATAGGTGTTCACACCCATGCAATCCGATTACTATCTGAATTCTCAGTTCACACTACGATCTGCAAACAGATCTGGGGGTGTCATTAACTTTGTATTGACACTCGCAGTGGTTCACAGTGGGCTGTGTGAACCACCAGCGATTCAGGTACGCTGTGGGAACCCGCACTGGATTTGCAGGGCTTCCCACATCGCACAAGTGTGAACCGAGCCTTACTGATTTTCTGTGAGTATACAAACAACAAATACTTTGACCATGGGACTTTAAATGAGTCATAGTGCAAAAGTCTTAAAATATCAATTTATTGTACAAGCATTTGACACATAAATGTATAAAGTACACATAAAAAATGTTTGGCAAATCAAGCCAATGGGTTACACTTAACAATATATATAATGAAAATATACCAGCTTGATGTACAAATACATGCTTTACATAACCAAGATGATTGCAATATGGTAGAGGAATGCATCTTGTAACGCAATGCGTTTCGTGAATGTTTTCACTTCTTCAGGAGTAGAGGCCTCCAACAACAGAACGCTATAAAACTAGCTTGGAATTTGATAATATATGGTGCCTCCAAATGGTGACCGCTGCTCAGTGTCTGACATGGAAGCAGTGGAAGGGGACCAAGACATCCAGTGGGAAAACCAGTGGGTTTTGAAGAAAGATCCGTGTATAAGGGCAAAAAGCACATGTGACGTAATTACAATTTGGGTCCATCTGCTAAGGTGAGAGCGGTATTATAATGGTGGAGGGATAAGCACACTACACATTATATTATTATATTATTATTATTATACACGATTTATATAGCACCAACAGTTTACGCAGCGCTTTACAATGTATAGGGGGGGAACAACACAATTACAGTACAGTTCAATACAAAAGGTACAGGAGGGCCCTGCTCATAGAGCTTACATTATAAAGGGAGGGGGTGGTGGTACAAAAGGTAATAGCTGCAGAGAATGATTTGATGTGGGGGTGGCAAATAAATACAAATAACAGCAAGCCTATACCGTACTATTTATTGATTACTATCTTTTGCTGCTAATACAACACACAAATGCAAATGGACACAAGACACAGATATATATATATATATATATATATATATATATATATATATATATATATATATATATATATATATATATATATATATAGACTTATTTTACTAAATTAACTGTTTATTAATTTTTATATATTTTTATTTATTTATTTTTAATTTGGGATTATTCTTGTGATGAACATTTATTATGAATTTCACATGTTATATTTATGGCACAGAAAGCACTTTATTGGACAATTGAAATTCATTGCAATATTTTCACTGATTGCACTTTATTTACTGCGCAGGCACAGTCTTTATTTCTTAAGTTCCAACATATAGGTGAAGTGTGAACCCTATTTTGGTGCCAGCAGCAGTATTGATTGTAGTTTCTTGTTATTTTTCTTATTATATTTTTCTTGTTACATATAGTGTTTCTGATTGCACATACTTGTTTTTCTTTTTAGTGTTTTAACAAGAGAGCTCATGGCTCTGGTCAGGGTGCCAAAACTGGTGGTTTTATGGTAATCTGAGTGCTGAAACCAGCAATACTGGTGATTGTGGTCCCAAAATCTGCCGTTCTGATGATCAGGGTGTTAAAACTGCTGGTACTGGTGGTTGGAGTGCTATAACCGGTGGTATAATGCACTATGGCACAAAGGATGTGGCTTTAATTTTGGAGGCTTCAGGTAACCCTACAATCATCTCTAATACTTGGAATAATACTGTGGTGGGGACCCTGGTGAATCTCTCTCTGCTGCAGTCCAGCCAAGTAATCTGTAATGGTATTATTTAGTGTTGAGTCAGCAGCTGTGCTGCGCTCCAGTACATGGAGGTGATATGGATGTATAGTGTGGGATCAGCCTTCCTAGGCAGGATGTGTGGATCTCAGTGCCTCCACTACCAGGGATACTGTAGATGGTGTATGTTGTCCCCTGATGCAGCCCCATTTAATCCGTTCCTGCCTGTTACCGACCCGGCCTGTACCTCGACTACCCTTCTGCCTCTGTGTGGTACCTGCTCTGCCCGCTAGTATTGATTCTGCCTGTGTTCCTGCCTGACCTCTGAGTACCTTTCTGCTACCTGCTGTTCCAGCCTCCTGCCATACTACAGGACACCTCCTCGCTGTCAGCTGTTTCAGAGTTCCTGCCAAGCTCAGGCATCTCCATACTTCCGCTGCTCCAGTGTTCCTGCCAAGTTTCTGTGCACCACTTCGCAGCCTGCAGATCCTGCGCTCCTGCTGCACTACGGAACTCCTCCCAGCGGTCTGCGGTGTTACAGTCACCAGTTCCAGCTTGCTGTTCCTGCCTGCCTTTCTACTGCTACTTCAGAGGTCTGGACCAGTCCCCCACCTGCCATCTATCAGGCACTTGCGCCCTCTGAACTCTTGAGTTCCTGTCTCCTCTACCAGGGGTTCTTGAGCCAGAGGCTTACGAGAGGCCGCTCCCTGCATTCTGGGCTCCAACACCAGGTTCGTGACACCATCCCAAGCTTTGAACATTTTACTGAGTACTGTTTAATACATCATTCAAAAATGGAACGAGTATGGCACAGCTACAACCTTACCAAGACATGGCCATCCACCTAAACTAATGCCGCGTACACATGACCGGACTTTCCGGCAGACTAGGTCCGATGGAATCAGTCCGTCAAACAATCCGATCGTGTGGGCTAATCCAATCATTTTTCATAAAAAAAAAATCAGACAGATCTAGAAATGGAGCATGTTTCAAATCTGTCCGATGGACTCAATTCCTATTGGGAAAACCGTTCGTCTGTATGCTGGTCCGACGTACCAAATATGATGCAAGGGAAGCTAAGCTATTGGCTACTGGCTATTGAACTTCCTTTTTTAGTCTCATCTTACATCATCACATTCAAGACTAATGGAATTTCGAACGGACTTAGTCCGTTCGTGTGTATCCAGGACCAATCATTCGGAAAGTCAGTCTGAACTCCGCCGAAAGTCTGTCGGACCTAGTCTGCTGGAAAGTTCAGTCGTGTGTACGCAGCATGACAGGCCGGGCAAGGAGAGCATTAATCAGAGAAGTAACCAAGAGGGCCCATGTTAATTCTGAAGGAGCTGTAGAGATCCACAGCTCTGGTGGGAGAATCTGTCCAAAGGACAACTGTTAGTCGTGCACTCCACAAATCTGGCCTTTATGTAAGAGTGGCAAGAAGAAAGCCATTGTTGAAAGAAAGCCATAAGAAGTCCCATTTGCAACTTGCGAGAAGACACACCAAACATGTGGAAGAAGGCTCTGGTCAGATGAGACCACAATTGAACTTTTTGTCCTAAAACTAAAACAGCACATCACCCTGAACAAACCATCCCCATCGTGAAACATGGTGTTGGCAGCATCATGTTGTGGGGATGCATTTCTTCAGCAGGTACAGGGAAGCTGGTCAGAGTTGATGGGAAGAAGGAGGGAGCCAAAAGACTTGAGACTGAGGTGGAGGTTCACCTTCCAGCAGGACAACAACCCTAAACATACAGCCAGAGCTACAATGGAATGGTTTAGATCAGGGGTCCGGTCAGTAAAATTTTCTTCCAGCGGAGGTCCGAGTGTCATATTGGTGATGACTCAGATCCTTCACATTACAGCCTCTCGTGCACGTCTCAATTGTTTTCTATTGCCCTTGTAGATACCAGTGTTTTTCAATAGCAGAAAAACATAGATTTCTTCACAAGTGCAAACAAGCCCTTAGATCAGTGTCCTCGGTCCCCCCTTCACAGCACATCTCTCCCCTTTTACAACACAATCCCCCATCAGAAACAGACCCATCAGAGACCCCCCCAACCCATTACAGACAGTCCCATCACAGCATGTCCCTTTAAAGACTCCCTCCATCACAGACCCCATCACTGACCCCTCCATCATAGACCCTGACACAAACACAAATCCCCCTCCATCACAGTTTCCCCATTTACAGATCCTCTCCACCACAGACCCCCCCCCCCCCACCACCACAGCCCCCTCTCCAGCACAGACCCATCACACAGATACCCTTCCATCACAGTTAGTTTCCCCATTCACAGATCTTCTCCCCCACAGACCTCCCCTCCACCACAGATCCCCCTCCACCACAGACCCCCCTCCATCATAGATCCCCCCTCCATCACAGATCTCCCTAATCACAGATCCCCCATCACAGATCCCCCATCACAGACCCCACTCCATCACAGATCCCCCTAATCACAGATCCCCCATTACAGACTCCACTTCATCACAGACCCCCCTTTACAGACCTCCCATTATAGACCCCGCTTTATCACATACTCCCTATTACAGACCCCACTCCATCAAAGACCCCCGTTACAGAACCCACTTCATCACAGACCCCCCCATTACAGATCCCACTCCATCACAGATCCCCCCATCACAGACCCCACTCTATCACAGATCACTCATCATAGGCCCCACTTCCTCACAGATCCCCCATCACAGGTCCACCATCACAGATCCCCCCATCACAGATCCCACTCCATCACAGATCCCCCATCACAGATCCCCATCACAGATCCCCCTCCATCACAGATCTCCCATTACAGACTCCACTCCATCATAGACCCCCCATTTACAGACCCCACTCCATCACAAACCCCACTTCATCACAGACCCCCCATTACAGACCCCACTCCATCAGAGACCCCCCATTACAGACCCCCCATTACAGACCCCATCACATATCCCACTCCTTCACAGACCCCCCATTACAGACCCCACTCCATCACACCCCCCGTTACAGACCCCACTCCATCACAGATCGCCCATTACAGAGCCCACTCCATCACAGACCCCCCCGTTACAGACCCCCCTTTATAGCCCCCACTCCATCACAGCCCACCCCCCCCATTACCCCTCCATCACAATCCTCCCTTGATATTACAGAGTCAGAATGTCCCTTTCATCAATGCAGCATTCCCCCTTCCTCCCCCTCCCAACACTGCCCAACCCTAGTCACAAAAGCCAGGAAGCACGCATGGCAGGTCCAGACAGGTCCAGACAAAGGACTTTTCAAGTTAAAGGTAGGTGATTAGTTGCTGAGACCGCCCCAGTGTCTAGCAACCAATCACCTGCTTTTTAACTTGAAAAGTCCCACCCTTTGTCCGCACCTGCAGCACTTCCAGACTTGTGTGAATAAGGTAGGGCAGTGTGGGGAGGGAGAGGAAGGAAGAGTGATTCGATTATGTAAATGAGAGACCTGCACCCCTCCCATTTAATCAAGGATGTTAGCAGCAGCGGTGGGCAGGTGAGCCAGCAGAGGGGAGAGAACACTCGGGTAACTATTTGGTGAGGCTGCAGGCTGCATAGGGGTGCTATTGGGTCCGGATTAGACCTACGGTCCGCCATTTAGTGATGCCTGGTTTAGTTCAAAGCATATTCATGTGCTAGAATGGCTCAGTCAAAGTCCAGGCCTAATTCCAACTGAGACTTTGGGGTAAGACTTGAAAATTTCTGTTCACAGACGCCCTCCATCCAATCTGACAGAGCTTGAGCTATTTTGCAGAGAAGAATGGGCAAAAATTTCATTCTAGATGTGCAAAGCTGGTAGAAACATCCCCAAAAAGACTTGCAGCTGCAATTGCAGTGAAAGTTGGTTCTACAAAGTATTGACTCAGGGGGGCTGAATAAAAATGCATGCCACACTTTTCACATATTTATTTGTAAAGTTTTCAACATTTGTAAAAAAATTAGAAAACCATTTATCCTTTTCCATCCAATACACAATTATGTGCCACTTTGTATTGGTCTATCACAAATCCCAACACAATACAATTTCGTTTCTGGTTGTAACATGACAAAATGTGTAACATTTCAAGGGATATGAATACTTTTTCAAGGTACTGTAAGTTTAAAATTCTTGACTTTTCTGTACTTTTACCTGCAACTTTTCAAATCTGTTTAGCTAAAAAAATCCCTTACAGCTTTGATTACATCATTTACCTCTTATGAATGATGTTCCACCACAACGTGCAGGCAGCTGGATCCTAGAGAAATCCTCAGTTCAGGGATGACCTCTTCTTGTCTCTGAACTTCCGGAGCTGAACTTCCGGAGGGGGGGGGGGGGGGGGGGGAGGGGTATAGAAAAAAGAAGAGAGTTGGAAGATTTTAAGATGTAATGATGTAATAGAATGTTGTGTATTTTTGTATGGAAAATGTCTTAATAAAGATTAAATAATAAAAAAAAAATAATGCCATTGCATATATTACCTGAATATTTTACCAACATTAAATATAAAGAAAAAAGGCTTTTTTTTAAGCAGCTTAGTAGCTACCCCCTACTTATTCTAATGTGGTAGTGCAGTGTTCATTTTGCCATCAAATTTCAATTCAGTTTTAGTCATAGTCTTTTGACTAAAATGCCAATTTAGTTTTAGTTGTATTTTAGTAATTTGAATTTATTTAGTTTTAGTCGTATTTTAGTTGACTAAAATCGTATTAATTTCTTCAAACGAAATTAAAACTGACCAGCAGCTGCTGGAGTGAGCTAGCCCCAAAGATAGAATTCAAAGGTCATGGTATCATGTCCATAAGGAACGTTGAGCAAGCCTAGTTGCAATTCCTCCCTGATGCTGAGTAATCTGTCTTTGAAGCATATGTCCTATACACAAGCTGTTTTTTTAATAGCGTTCCTTAAAGTGGAATAAAAGCTTAACACTAAACATTATAAAAAAAACTTTCTTCCCACCTCCTCCTACCTACATTTTTTCAAATTCAAAGACAGGCTTTGGAAATGATCTACAGCTTTAATTTCCATCCAAAGGGCCCATGTTTTAATTTATTAGTCAGTTCTTGAGCTTTCAGCATCCTTTGTTTCATTTGTCCTAGGCGTTTATTATCTTGAAACTAGGCTATGATTGAGAAAGCCCTAAGCAATTTATAAACTTTAAAGCAGAACTCTAGGCTAAAAAAAAATTTCATATTTTTAATGCTGCTTTCCTACCTTTCTAGAATATGTAGTCCATCTTGTGAGCTGTAGCTTTTGAGAAATGGTCTGTGCATTTTTTAAATAATGGAGTTGATACCCTGTTTGCAAGACCACAGGATGCTGTGCCTTGCATTCCACCGGTCTTGTCACATCCCTCCTGTAGTTTAGTTCAGCCAGCACTTCCTGCTCACTGCAGTGGGTGAACCAGCAAGTGTGAGATACCCACTCTGAACCTCCCTCAGAGGCAGGGCTCCCCTACTCTCATCACAAGCCCAGTTGGATCTGACAAGTTCCCTCAAACCATTTAACTCCATACATGCCGGGCTAGCACACAAGCAGACAGGGGGTACAGATCTCACTAGTGACATTAACTACTTGTCAATCAGCCACCATCGTTACACGGTGGCAAGTTGGCGCCCCTGCACGAATCACCGTAGCTGTACGGCGGCCACTTTAAGGGGTATAGGGGCTCGCCTGCCGCGTGACCCTGGAGCCTGACCCTGATTAGGAACAGTGAACTTCCAGTTAGTAAACTCCCCCCACAGTTAGAAACACCTCCCTAGGACACACTTAACCCCTTGATCGCCCCCTAGTGTTAACCTCTTCCCTGCTATGACATTTATACAATAATCAGTGGCAATTTTTAGCTCTGATCGCTGTATAAATGTCCCTGGTCCCAAAAAAGTGACAAAAGTGTCCAATCTGTCTGCTGAATTGTCGCAGTCCTGCTAAAAAGCATATATTGCGGCCATTCTCAGTGAACATAGCCACAGGCACCTAGGCTTTGCCGATTGGTGAGTATGGGGTCTTTCTTTTTTCTGTGAGGCCCCTCTTACCATTTGTCCATCATTTATTCACGTTTTACATTTACTATATTCATTTCCAGATATATCCCACATGCATCCATTTCTGAAGAGCGAGTCACATTTCGCGAAACGCATCGGGTGTTATAGATGTCATGTATACTCATGTACTTCATATGTAATATAATCTTTAACTATGTGCAACATTGTATCGGCTTTGCCTTTGTTTATGTTACATTTTCATGTGTGACTATTTCTGCAATAAATATTTTACTGTATTTACATTTGTCAATTTCTTTGGCCAAATGTGCACACCTCATACAAAGTTCCAAGGGCGATATCCATGTTTCTACTGTACTATTAGGGATGGAGGTGTGTCACTGGTGACACCAGATCTTTCTTTTTCAGATGTACTGCAGCAAGGTGGCTTGGATGCGCAAATCGCCATACCGGTACAGCGATTCTTGCACTAGCTTTCATGGGCGCGTGCACACTCTGATTGGTCAGCGGGGGAGGCAATCAGCTGGTCAGGCGGACTCAATGTCTGCTGGCTGCCCACAATAGTTCCCCGCAGGGAAAAAACAAAGCAGATCTCTGTCAGCTAAGCAGGAAGATAGATCTGTGTGTTTTCCCAGTCACACAGTCCCCCATACAGTTAGAAAACACAAACAGGGAACACATTTAACCCTTTGATCGCATCTGATGTTAACTCCCCTGCCAGTGTCATTAGTACAATGTCAGTACATATATTTAGGACTGATCACTGTAATAATGTCATTAGTTCCCCAAAAAAGTGTCAAAAATGTCCGTTAGCTGTCCAATCTGTCTGACGCAATGTCGCAGTCCTGCTAAAAATCACTGATCGCTGCCATTACTAGTAAAAAAAAAATGCCATAAATCTATCCCCTATTTTATAGACACTATAACTTTTGTGCAGACCAATCAATATATGCTTATTGTGATTTTTTTTTTTACCAAAAATATGTAGAAGAATACATATCAGCCTAAACTGATGAATAAATTAGTTTTTTTATATTTTTTTGGGATATGTATTATAACAGAAAGCAAAAAATGATTTTTTTTTTCAAAATTGTCAGTCTTTTTTTGTTTATAGCGCAAAAAATAAAAAGGCAGAGATGATCAAATACCACCAAAAGAAATATCTATTTGTGGGGAAAAAAAGTCATCAATTTTGTTTGGGTACAGCGTCACACGACTGCGCAATTATCAGATAAAGTAACTTCTGATCATTAAGGAGGTAAATCCTTCCGGGCTGAATTGGTTAATCCAGCATTTCCTCAATTCTATGTAACAACAAGTGCAGAGCCATTCTCTGCTCAGGAGCTGTCAAAAAAAAAAAAGCAGACAAATGTTTGTCAACATTCCTTAGCACTGAGAAATAGAGAAGAGAAGATATACAATGTATCATTTGGTTCTTTTATAACAGATAAACTTCTGTCTGTAAATGAGGTCAGTTTAACCACTTAAAGACTAAAACCTTTTTCTGACACTTGTTGCTTACAGAAAATTACCAAAAATGATACATATATTTTTAGCAGAGCCCCTAAAGAATAAAATGGCGGTCATAGCAATATTTTATGTCACCCTGTATTTGCAAAGCTGTCTTTCAAACACAATTTTTGGGGAAAAAATACACTTCAGTGAATTAAAAAAATGAAACAGTAAAGTTAGCCCAATTTCTTTGAATAGTATGAAAGATGATGTTACGCTGCCAAGCTTGTGAGAGAATTGTGATCTTTATTCTAAGCAAAACAATTGTGATTCTCATTTTATCCAGAATCGTGCAGTTCTAATATAATACATTTTTGTTCTGGGTTTTTATACACTTTGGTGTTGGTTTACTAAAACTGGTGAGTGCAAATTCTGGTGCATGGTAGCCAATCGGCTTCTAACTTCCGTTTGTTCAATTAAGATTTGACAATAAAAAGCTGATTGGTTTCTATGCAGAGCTTCACCAGATTGCACTCTCCAGTATTATTAAATCAATCCCTTTAAATACGACAGAGTGGACAAAATCATTTAGCTATTGGGATTTAAAAGAATGTCTAAAAAACACTAGGAAATCATGCAATCATATTTTATACATTATAAATGATATGCTGGTATTATTTTGAGAATAATTACACAACACTTGGGACCTGTACTGTAATATGCTCAAGCTAAACTTATTTTCTACTGTATCAAACACTACATAATATGCCCAGTGTCTACAATACAGTTATGACACTGCAGCATAAGTGACAACTAAATGTTGTTTAGCACTTACCCCCGAAAGGAGCTGCTGGTTTTTATTGGGTTTACCGTTACCTCAACTGCTCACTGTGTCCATCTTAAGGGTCCCGTTGTAGAGTGGATTAAAAAATGTTAGCTCCGACACTTTTTCCAAGTGTCCCATTTCCAAAGATTTATTTGAAAGAAACATGAAGTTTTTCCAATAGAGGGATAGAGGGTTAAGGGGAGTTCAGGTACCTTATAATTGTGGGTTAGAGGTATTTCCTTGATCCAGCGGACAAACAGCTTCCACAGGCTGGATCTAGCAATCACCGGATAGGCCTCTCTCACTGACCTAGCAGCTGGTGAGATGTCAAAGTCTCTGCCACAGATTTGTCAATTCAACTGAATTGCTGTGCAATCCTCTGCCACAGGAAGGTACAACCATCAGCTTGTTGAGAAATTAAAGAATTGTCACACAGTACCAGTTCCTTTCAGCCAGTCCGGCGGTACTGTGCGGTAGGTGACCCGGGATGCATCCTCCAACTGAGTCTCCAGGCTCTTCCAGAGATACCAGCCTTGTTGCTCGGTCCTCTCCTGAAAAAGTTCTCCCTTGGATCCTCCAGTTGCTTGGCTTCTCCCCGCAGGCAAGACAGCACAGGACCACCCCTGGATCAGTAGGCCCCAAGACTTCTGGGCCCACCTTTTCAGTTGCAAAGCCTTGAGCCAGCCGGCCCCAAGACATAGAGGAAGGCAGCACACACCTCAGGCCAGGAGGGCCATGAGGCCGGGACAACAAACCCCAAAAATATGGTGCCTGTACCTTATGTACCCTTACCCAGTGGGGGTGAACCACTCCCACTGGGCTATTTCTGAGTAAAAGGGGTACCTAATGCATTCAGCCTATTGCATTTCCAACACTTACCGGTGGTGACAGTGACGCCCATGGCCAAGTGGAAACTAGCACAACCCAGCCAAACTGGTACAGAAACCAGAACTTTGACATAATTAGTCTGAGCCAAACTGCAGCTTCAGACAAACTTAAATTTACAAAAACAATAGCGTCTGCTCATTAGGAGCAGGGCGCTACAGTTGCTTTACATTTTTGTAACTTAAAGAGACCCTATCATTTAGAACAGCAACATAAACTAAAGCCAGATTGTAAAAGAAGAAAATGTATATTTACCTTTCCAGCATTCCCCAGGTCTTAAAGATGTGTTGCAGATCTCTGGTTTCTTGCTCTTATCTTAGGCCGCGTACACACGCGGGGACTGTTCGCTCAACTTTGTCCGCTGAACAGTGTTTCGGCGGACAGTCCGCTCGTGTGTGGGCTTCAGCGGACAGTCTGACGAACAAAGTTTTTCGGAAATTCCGAAAAACTGTCCGCTGAAACTTGGTTTGAGCGGACAGTCCGCCCGTGTGTAGGCTTGTTCGTCAAACTAAGTCTCGCGCATGCTCAGAAAGAATTTACACGCCGAAGGTTGCATTGCAGTGTATTGGACGTCGTTTTCTAGTCCCGTCGTACGTGCCGTTCACGTCATCGCGCACGGTTTCAGCAGACTGTTCGTTCGTCGTGTGTGGGCAAGTCCGTCCATGCTAATTTTGAGCGGACTGTCCGCTGAAACTGTTTGACGAACAAAGTTGAGCGAACAGTCCCCGCGTGTGTATGCGGCCTTAGACTTCCAAGTATGTGGAATACCTGCTTCCCTGCTGCATGCTGTGGTTCCTCCTATTGGCTTCTAATAGAGGATTTAGGGCCCAGCAAGAGGAATAAGAGCATGCAGAGAGAGAGAGCATATATTCAACACACCCTGATGGGCAAAACTGTTACATTTTAAAATACATGCTGCCAGAAAGGTTAGTATGCTTTTTTTACAGACTAGTTTTAGTTTAATTTTAACCCGTCTGCTGGTAAAAGCTGGCCTCTTTCACACATACAATTCACTTTCCACCATCTCAAGTACCAAAAATTGCAGAATACTTAAAAAAAAATATTTTTCTGAAATCTTTTTTTCTTTACTAATGGTTGACCCATCCCCTGTCCCTGACAATAATGTTTTCACTTCCCCCTGCATCCTCCTGGGACACCAACATCACATTCCATAGGCTACTGTCTTCCAATACACAGGGGTTGATTTAGTAAAACTGGAGTATGCTAAATCTGATGCAGCTCTGCATAGTAACCAATCAGCTTCCAGGTTTTTTTGGCAAAGCTTAATTGTACAAGCTGAAGTTAGAAACTGATTGGCTACCATGTACAACTGCACCAGATTTTGCACACTTCAGTTTTAGTAAATCAACACCACAGTGTCAGGAAGGTACATTGTGTGCCACCCCAACAGGGGACCAGCTGCAAGGACCAGGAACAGCATCCATTGGGCTAGCAAGTACATTTATTTAGCATAAAAAAGCAGCAAAAGTATAGGGCAGTGTTTCTCAACTATATTCCTCAAGGCGCTTTTTTTTTTCCAGGATTTTCCTCAGATGAAAGGGCTGAGGTAATTACTAAGGCAGTGAAATGGATCAAATCACCTGTGCAAAATAATGAAGAGCCTGAAAACATGACCAGTTGGGGCACCTTGAGGACTGGAATTGAGAAAAACTTGTATAGGGCACATGAACCACATTTTTTGGTGGGAAAGAAAAGTTCCTCACAGAGGCATTTCCTGGGCTCATGTGATTATGTTTTTGGCTGTCACTATGGTTATGTTATCAGGAGCCCATCCTACCAGCTCTAGATTGTAAACAGTGACTATGAGCCTTTGGCTCATAGTCACTTTTGCTTGGAGTCATGTGATCTACATCGATCCCACAGAACAGCACCACCAGCTGTCAACATACAGTACATGTATACAGCTGGAGGGAAGGGGTTAATGACAGGGTTGATTTCATTTATGTACAGGACACCAAGAATGGGTCCTATATGAGTGCTATGTGGCACCAATATTTGGGTTGTGGTCCCTTTAAGAGAAATGTTTTGGGTACTCAGGGGTCTCACCTGTGATGGGTGAAGAATTTCGGTCTAGTGAAGCAGACGGATAGAAAAATAGGATTTTCCTCCGTCTGCAGAATCGGACAGTTGCGGAGGCGGACAATAGTGGGTGTCTACGGATGTTTATCCGCAGACACCCGCTATCCCATAGGAATGCATGTATGTCCGTATTTCATCCGCAAACGGATGGATGAAATACAGACATAATGTCCGCATGTGTGAAAGGGGCCTTAAGCCGTCCAGCCCAGAGGATCTCTGCCTTCACCTTAGTCAACATCACAGAGACACTCGCCTGCATTCCTGTTTAAAGGCTTGCTTGGTTGACATCCCTTCTGGCTCCAGATCCTGCTTGCTGTTTTACTATGATCATCTACAGCTCTCTGACGTTTGGCTTGTCTGACTATCCGCTCCAGTTCCTGAACTCTGGCTATGTTTTGACTAAGTTTGTTCTATTTACTTTTATTATTAAACAAGTGTGATTTAACTGTACTTCTGTCTCGATCTGATTTCATGGTTTCTGACAGGTCTCTGTGTAATTCGTTGTGGACTGCGCATGTGTCCACGATCTCCGATAAAGTTGAAGGCCGAGCATCAATTGTGACTTGAGGCCGGCCTGAAGTCGATGATGATGCAGGCAGAGCTGATGACACAGGAAACCGAGACACCGAAGATCCGGAGGAAGCATTGGACATGGAAGGGGGGAGATCAGTAGACGTTCCTGTCCAGGGCACCGGGGAATCGGATACAAGGGATCCAGGGGAAACATGGCAGAAGCAGGCAAGGCAGCAAGCTGTCCCAGAATAGAGGAAGATCCAGGAAGACAGGGGCATTGACGCATCCAGTTATCACCATCTTCCGCCGCGGCCCAGTCCATCATTAGGCAAAGAAAATGCTCCATGAGAGGTAAGCGCAGATGTGCTCCTTTGTGATTCTAGTCGTCTGCTGCCCACTAATGACGCATCCTCTGTTCTTTTTATAGGTTGAGACTCGTGCCAGAGGACCATTTTATAGGGCAACTGTCAACTCATCAACCAATCCCTGTTAAGTATATATATATTTTATTTATTTTTTAAATTGCCTTAACTGACTTTACCCACTTCAATACCAGGCACTTTTGCCCTTTCCTGCCCAGGACAATTTTGAGCTTTCAGTACTGTCGCACTTTGACAATTGCGTGGTCATACAACAGTGTACCCAAACAACATTTTTATCATTTTGTTCACACAAATAGAGCTTTCTTTTGGTGGTATTTGTTTACCTCTGCAGTTTTTATTTTTTGCTAAACAAATTTTGTTTTCTCCTTCACTGAAGAGCACTGATAAGTCAGCACTGATGGGCACTATTGAGGCAGAACCGATGGGCACTGATGAGTTGGCACTGACAAGGAGGCATTGATATGTAGAATTGATGGGCACTGATAGGCGGCACTGATATGGAGCACTGATGGGCATCAATAGGTGGCACTGACAGGTGGCACTGACAGGTGGCATTGATGGGCAATGACAGACGGCACTGACCGGCTGCACTGATTGGCACTGATCGGCCCTGACAGGTGGCATTGATGGACACTAATAGATGGCACTGATGGGCAGCACTGATTGGGCAGATGCTGACAGGTGTTAATGCTGGGCACTGATTGGCACTGTTATGGACACTGGCACTATGGTGGGCACTGATTTGCACTGTGGTGGGCAATGATTGGCAATTTACTGGGCATTGGCAGGGGGTTATGATGGGGCACTGACTGGGCACCGATTGGCAGCTTATTGGTATATTTGATGGGGGCTGTGCTGATAATCAGTGTGCCTATTATGCAATCACCTGACGCCTAGCGTCTGGCAACCAGTCACGCCAGGGGCTTGCTGCCGCCCCAGCATGCAGAGCGCTCATCTTCAGCGCCTAGTAAATTAGTTCTATCCACCTCTTCCATGTTCTTCAGCGTGGCTCAGCGCCTGAGGGAAAGGAGCACATTCTGAAGAGAGCTGCCTTTGCCTAAGCCTGTGCCTGTGACCTGCCTGTGAGTGTGAGCTGAGCAGCTGTCCACAGTCCACCTGCACAGCACCTGCCGCTGCCTGAGGTGTTGCAGCCTGTCACTGTGTCCATGTTCTGGAGGCTCGGAAATCGGCATTGACCTCTCACCCTGTCCATTTTGCCACCAGTGGGATCCCCATAGCAGCAATGTCTACAGGAGTCTGAATCAAAATTTTAAGTACAAACACACATCACAAGTTGCATGAGACATGAGAGCTTGAAAGGGACTTGCCTTGCCCAGCTCTGATTAACCACTTACAGACTGGAAGGATTTTCTCCTTAAAGAGGGATTCCACCAAAAAAAAAATATTAAAAGCCAGCAGCTATAAATACTACAGCTGCTGACTTTTAATAAATGGACACTCACCTGTCCCGGGTTCCAGCGATGCCGACAGCCGAGGCCGATCGATCGCTCGGCTCTCGGCTGCTGTAGTCACCATTCTAGGTGAGGGAATCAGGAAGTGAAGCGAATCGGCTTCACTTCCCGGTTCCCTACTGCGCATGCTCGAGCCGCGCCGCGCAATAGGAAATCTCCGCGCTGTCACTGGGACTCGTGTGTGTCCCAGCAGACAGCGCGGCAGGGCAGGAAATGGCGTAGACTCCCACGGGAGTCTATGCCCGGAAGTGGGTGAAAATACCTGTCTTTGACAGGTATCTCCACCCCCTCCCCCCTGAAAGGTGTCACCGGAGGGGGGGAGGGATCCGATCAGTGGAGGTTCCACTTTAGGCTGGAATCCCGCTTTAATGACCAGGCCATTTTTTGCGATACAGCACTGCGTTGCTTTAACTGCTTTGCGATGTTGTACCCAAACAAAATTATTGTCCTTTTTTTCCTCACAAATAGAGCTTTCTTTTGGTATTGGATCACTTCTGCGGTTTTTATTTTTTGAGCTATAGACAAAAAAAGAGGGTCAATTTTCAAAAAAAAAAATATATTTTTTAATTTCTGCTATAATAAATATCTGTGGGGGTGCTTTTGGTGGGCGTGATTTTTTTTTTTTTTTTTTATTGGGGGGGGCAGCATTTCATTCTTGGTCGCAGGCAGCACAATGTCTTGGGTCAGGTCCTGCTCTTACTATGGTCTTTTGATTGGAGAAAAAAAAATGCTAATATTTAATTTCATATCTAAAAATGAAAAAAAACGTGTTATTATTTAAGGTAAACATCTTCACAGATAAAATCTATTTTCTGTACTACTAATTGGCAAATAAATGCAGTTTAGCTCATGTCATTTTGCTGGAATATTACAACACCTAATCTGTGTTCATTAAAAGATAAAAATATCCTGGGTAACAGTTTCACTCTTATTAAGGCATGCCCTTTAATTTAAGAACATTTCCTTGTTTTTTGGACTTGGGGCTATAAAAATTCATCTGCTCAGTCACAGACCATTTAATTTTGGATGCATCATTGCCAGTTGGTTACAGTAATTAGCATTCCCTGTGTTGTGGCAGATTCCCCTAAGCTATGCTAACTAGGGTTGCACTTCTTGTATGAAAACATAAGCAGCAATGTGCAAATGAGCCAGGCCACCCATCTCACAGACATAAGCTCAAACTACAGTTTTTTGGCTCAGGGTGACTTGTAAACCCACCTGCAGATCTTATTTACCGATTATTTATGACCAGAACTGACAGCATCTGTGAACAAGCACATTATGGCATTTCAGATTCATACCTAATGTTTAATAAATTTACTATTTTTATCATGGCTCGTTAATTCTAATGCCTCAATACTCTCATAAATCACAACTCAAATTTTACCTAGAACTATCTTTGTGTATTTGCTCAGCTAAAGATCAGTGAAGGGAAGGTAGACTGGTAATAAATTGCATGCATCCAGGTTTTGCGGTTTTGCCTCAAGGTACAAGTTATTACAAAGAAAAAGTCAGCAATATCCAACCACAGTTTTTATCTACAAGCTCCTCCTTACAAGGGCACAAGTTTGAAGATGTATTTTGACAAAAGTAACGATTCAGCCAGGTTGCAGCCAGAAGCCACATGCTACCGAGATGGGCTACAACCCCCTAAGTACATGATTCTACGGGTATTATTTACAAAAGGCAAATCTACTTTGCACTGAAAGTACACTTAAGCCGCGTACACACGTATCCGTCTGTCCGACGTACTTAGTCTGGCGGACTTACCGCCAGACTGTCCGTCGGACTTTCCGAGCTGGCTACTTGCCCACACACGGTACTTTTTCAGTGGACTAATACGGCGTACTAAGTCCGCCGTACTATCCGCCCTACTTTTGAAATGAACGGACTCGCCCACACACGCGGAGGAAAGTCCGCTCATTTCGAGCGGGTCTCCAGGTAGGCGGGGCCCGCGAAGGATACGTCGCTGGCCCCACCGCCTGGTATGGACTTAATGCTGGGTTCACATTGCAGCGATGCGGGAAAGCTGCGAATCCGCGGCGGGTTCCCGCATTGCATGCCTCCCGGCGGCAGTTCACACTGCCCTATGCGAACTGCTGGGAGTGTCAGTGAAACGTTAAGGCTGGGTTCACACTGCTGCGGTTACGAGAACCGGATGTGATTCGCACCGCACTGCAGTGCAAATCACATCCGATCTCTGTGCGATGCGAGTTCAGCCATACAGATAGTATGGCTGAATTCGCATCGCACCCGCCCCAAACTCGCACAGGACCCTTTTTTTGGTCCGCAGCAGAATCGGATCGCATGGGTGTTCACACCATGCGATCTGATTCCTGTCCGAGTTCGCAGATCGCACTGCGATATGCGAACTGATCTGGGGGTGTCATTAACGTTTCACTGACACTCCCAGCAGTTCGCATAGGGCAGTGTGAACTGCCGCCGGGAGGCATGCGATGCGGGAACCCGCCGCGGATTCGCAGCTTTCCCGCATCGCTGCAATGTGAACCCAGCCTAATGACACCCCCAGATCAGTTCGCATATCGCAGTGCGATCTGAAAACTCGGACAGGAATCAGATCGCATGGTGTGAACACCCATGCGATCCGATTCTGCTGCGGACCAAAAAAAGGGTCCTGTGCAAGTTTGGGGCGGGTGCGATGCGAATTCAGCCATACTATCTGTATGGCTGAACTCGCAGTGCGGTGCGAATCACATCCGGTTCTCGTAACCCCAGCAGTGTGAACCCAGCCTTAAGGGGAACCCCAACGCCGAAAAAAATCGGCGTGGGGTCCCCCCAAAGTCCACAACAGACCCTTGTCCGAGCACGCTACCCGGCCGGCAAGGAAAGGAGGGGCGAGCGAGCGCCCCCCCCCCCCCCCCCTCCTGAGCCGTACCAGGCCGCGTGCCCTCAACATGGGGGTGCCTTGGGGAAGGGGGGCCGCGCGGCCCCCCCACCCCAAAGCACCTTGTCCCCATGTTGATGAGGACAAGGACCTCTTCCCGACAACCCTGGCCGTTGGTTGTCGGGGTCTGCGGGCGGGGGGCTTATCGGAATCCGTGAGCCCCCTTTAATAAGGGGGCCCCCGGATACTGGCCCCCCACCCTATGTGAATGAGTATGGGGTACAATGTACCCCTACCCATTCACCTGTAAAATAAAGTACAAAAAAAAACACAACACACAAGATAAAATAATTTATTGCACAGCTCCGGGGGTCTTCCGTCTTCGGGGGTCTTCTCGCCGGACTCCTCCGCTATCTTCTTGTAGCTCTTTTACTAGCAGAGGAGCCCGGCATTCTTCTTCGTCGCCGCGGCCTCTTCTTCCGACTTCGGGGGTCTTGTCCCCCTCTTCGGTTCTTCTGCCGGGCCACCGCGCCTTCTTATAGCTCTTTTACAGGCGGTGGCCCGGTCTTCTGTCGCCACCGCCGCCGCCTTCCGTTCTTCTTCTTCTTCTTCTCCTGGAGATGTTGACTCGACGTTCTCTCCGGCCGCAATGCCAGGGACGCGCTGTGCTGCCACTTATATAGGGACAAGGGGCGGTGTCACATGGGTTGATGTCACATGGGTTGGTGTCACATGGTGACCCCGCCCCCTACGATGTCACAGTCCCGGAGGATGCTGGGATTGTCGCCATGTGACATCAACCCATGTGACCAACCCATGTGACATCAACCCATGTGACACCACCCCTTGTCCCTATATAAGTGGCAGCGCGTCCCTGGCATTGCGGCCGGAGAGAACGTCGAGTCAACATCTCCAAAGAAGAAGAAGAACGGAAGACGGCGGCGGCGGCGACAGAAGACCGGGCCACCGCCTGTAAAAGAGCCCCGAAGTCGGAAGAAGAGGCCGCGGCGACGAAGAAGAATGCCGGGCTCCTCCGCTAGTAAAAGAGCTACAAGAAGATAGCGGAGGAGTCCGGCGAGAAGACCCCGGAAGACCCCCGGAGCTGTGCAATAAATAATTTTATCTTGTGTGTTGTGTTTTTTTTTTGTACTTTATTTTACAGGTGAATGGGTAGGGGTACATTGTACCCCATACTCATTCACATAGGGTGGGGGGCCAGTATCCGGGGGCCCCCTTATTAAAGGGGGCTCACGGATTCCGATAAGCCCCCCGCCCGCAGACCCCGACAACCAACGGCCAGGGTTGTCGGGAAGAGGCCCTTGTCCTCATCAACATGGGGACAAGGTGCTTTGGGGTGGGGGAGCCGCGCGGCCCCCCCTTCCCCAAGGCACCCCCCATGTTGAGGGCACGCGGCCTGGTACGGCTCAGGAGGGGGGGGCGCTCTCTCGCCTCTTCTTTCCTGGCCGGCCGGGTAGCGTGCTCAGACAAGGGTCTGTTGTGGACTTTGGGGAGACCCCCACGCTGATTTTTTTCGGCGTTGGGGTTCCCCTTTAAGTCCATACTAGGCGGCGGGGCCAGCGACGTATCCTTCGCGGGCCCCGCCTACCTGGAGACCCGTTAGAAATGAGCGGACTTTTCTCCGGGCGGGAAAAGTCCGTTCATTTCAAAAGTACGGCGGACTGGCACACACACGGCCGGATTGTCCGCCGAAATGCGAGTCTGGCGGGAAGATTGGAGTGTAAAACTACATTCTAAGTCCGCCGTACTTTCGGGTCAAAAAAGTATGCCGGAGGCTACACACGGGGGGGTTGTTTGGCGGACTTTTCCACCCGCTTGTTTGATCGTGTGTACGCGGCATTAGAAGTGCAGTCGCTATAAATCTAGGGGGTAGATCTGAAATGAAGGGAAGCTCTGCTGATTTTATCATCCAATCATGTACAAGCTAAAATGCTGTTTTTTATTTTCCTTGCATGTTCCCCTCGGATCTACAGTGACTTTACTTCCAAGTGCACTTGCAGTGCAAAGTGGATTTTCCTTTAGTGAATAACCCCCTGTGTCTTGCACAGTCAGAGGGCGTTGCTTGGAGTCTTCAAAACATGTGACATACTCTTTTTGTGCGATTGTTTAGAACATTCTTTAACCACTTGACCACTGGGCACTTAAACCCCCTTCCTAACCAGACCAATTTTCAGCTTTCGGTGCTCTCACATTTTGAACAACAGTTACTCAGTCATGCAACACTGTACCTATATGAAATTTTCGTCCTTTTTATCACATAAGTAGAGCTTTCTTTTGGTGGCATTTAATCACTGCTGTTTTTTATTTTTTGCACTATAAAAGAAAAAAGACCGAATATTCTGTAAAAAAAATGAATTTTTCTTTGTTTCTGTTATAAAATTTAGCAAATTAGTATTTTTTTTTCATAAATTTTAGCCAAAATGTATACTGCTACATATCTTTGGTAAAAAATAAGTATAAATTGGTGTATATTATTTTGCCTTTGTGAAAGTTATAGAGGCCACAAGCTATGGTGCCAATATCTGAAAATTGATCACACCTGAAGTACTGACGGCCTATCTCAGTTCTTGAGACCCTAACATGCCATAGAATTACAAATACTCCCCAAATTACCCCTTTTTGGAAAGAACACATTCCAAGGTATTTAGAAAGCTGCATGGTGAGGTTTTTGAAGTTGTTATTTTTTCCCACAATTCTTTGCAATATCAAGATTTTTTTTCTTTTTTTTTTCACAAAATTTTCATAGTAGCAGGTTATTTCTCACACACAGCATATGCATACCACAAATTACACCCCAAAACACATTCTGCTATTACTCCTGAGTATGGCAATACGACATGTGTGAGACTTTTACACAGTGTGGCCACATACAGAGGCCCAACATGCAGGGAGCACCTGCAGGCGTTCTAGAGCACCCAGGACAATTCTGACATTTCTCTACTACATGTAAAAATCATCATTTATTTGCTAGAAAATTACATAGAACCCCAAAACAATATATATATATGTTTTTTTTAGCAAAGACCCTAGAGAATACAATGGCGGTTGTTGCAATTTTTTATCTTGCACGGTATTTGCGCAGCAATTTTTCGAATGCATTTTTTTTTAAACAGTTTTGTGCTTTAAAACAAAACAGTAAAGATAGCCCAATGTTTTTGCATAATGTGAAAGATGAAGTTATGTAAGTAAATAGATACCTAAGATGTCACCCTTCAAAACTGTACACACTCATGGAATGGCGTCAAACTTCGCTACTTAAAAATACCCATAGGTGATGCTTTAAAAATTTTGAGTTACAGAGGAGGTCTAGGGCCAAAATTATTGCTCTCTCTCTAACATTTTCAGCGATACCTCACATGTGTGGTTTGAACACTGTTTTCATATGTGGGCGGGATTTACGTATGCTTTCGCTTCTGCATGCGAGCACACGGGAACAGGGGTGATTTAATATTTTTTTTTTTATTGTTAATTTTACTTTATTTTAGTTTGACACTTTTTCCCCAAAAAATAATTTTTTGATCACTTTTATTCCAATTACAAGTAAACATTCCTTGTAATAGGAATATGGCATGACAGTTCCTCTTTAAAGTGAGATATGGAGTCAATAAGACCCCACATCTCACCTCTAGGCTGCGTAGCCTGAAATAAAAAAATAAAAAAAATATCCTGGCTTTGATCGTGTTGGCGAGTCGGTAGAAGCACCAGAGGGCGGCAGAAGGGGGGATGTCCCCTCTCACCTCCCATAAGAATGATCAAGCAGCAGAACAGCTGCTATGATCATGCTTATGGTGTAGGGAATCGCCGGCTGAAAAAGCTGATATCTGAATGATGCCTGTAGCTGCAGGCATCATTCAGATATCCCCACACAAAGTCAAGAACGTCATATGGAAGTGGTTAAAATGCATTTTTTTTAACACAAAATTGTCAATTTATACAATATTTCTAACACATAGCATGTACAGATCAAAAATTACATCCCAAAATAGATTCTCCTACTCCTCCTGAGTATGGCGATACCACATGTGTGAGACTTTCACAGCTTGTTCACATAGAGAGGCTGAGTACAACCAAGCATGGCTGGGTATGGCTGAGTATGGCTGAGTATGGCTGGGTACGGCTGGATATCGCCGAGTATTACCGAGTATGACTGGGTATCACTGAGTATTGCAGAGTATGGCTGGGTATGGCAGAGTATTGCAGAGTATGGCTGGGTATGGCAAGGTACTGCAGAGTATGGCAGGGTATTGCAGAGTATGGCTTGGTATTGCAGGGTATTGCAGGGTATGGCTGGGTGTTACAGGCTATGGCTGGATATTGCAGCGTATTGCAGAGTATGGCTGGGTATGGCAGAGCATTGCAGGGTATGGCAGAGTATTGCAGAGTATGGCTGGGTATTACAGAGTATTGGCAGGGTATGGCAGAGTATTGCAGATTATGGAGGGATGGCTGAGCATAGATGGATGGATCCATAGATGTGACTGCAATTGTCACAGAGCAGCGCTGTGGGCACTACAGATCCATCTGCAAAGCAGCACAGGTGGCCCACACCCCAGGGCAAGGATCAGTAATGCAGCTTTTGGGTACTGTACACAAATCTGCAATGGCCACGTCCATGGACACTTGTATCCGGGTGGACCCCAGGTTAACCAGTTGCACCAACACTTGTCCCTACCGGACAACAGACAGAGTTCTGGCTACCAACCATTCACCTTTGGTTTCAGGTTGCATTGTGGTTCGACCATCACAGTGGCCCCTCTTATGTGTCTTCTAGATACCACAGGAAGGGGACACACCAACTCTTGACATGGGGGTATAATAACCCGATGACGGGCAGGGAGACGGATGACTCCCAACTTCTCTGTGTGTTTATGACTCTGCGTCTGAACAGTCCGACAAGCATTGATCAGGTTCTGCAGTTGTGGTTCTGACTGCCCGGATGCTTGCGTTGACGACTCCCGCAGAAGGCGAGTTAAGTCCAGTTATTTTAGGGCCCAACACCACTGGAATTTCTGGGAAGGAGAACTTTCGGGTCACTATGACCCCAACCCTAGGGAGGGTTTGCTCATAAACTTTCATGGACATCCAAGTGACCCCTACTACTGGAATTGGTAGGTTGTTAGCAGCTTTCAGCCTCAACCAGGAGGGGTCTAGAGTTGGGGTCGGCCCAAAATGTTGCTGGTAGAATGAATAGGCCATAGTGGTGATTTCTGATCCAGTGTCCACCAGAAATCTGGCCAGCTATCTGTTGAACTTCACTGTCCCCACTGGGCACCCAGAAATCATTGTAGGATCATGTTCTAAGGCCGTGAACAAACATTTCCCGTGGGCCGCCCCTCCACCACAGGAATCTCTAGTTTAAAGGATGGTGTTGGAAGTCCTGGGCTCCCATCTCGCACAATTCCTTGCAATGTGGCCTAACCCTCCACACTGCCAGCATTTACGTCAATATCGGGGTCCCTCCGGAGGTGGTTGATCGCCGCCCAGGGTTGTTCGGACCCGCTCCTCAGAGCTGCCACCTCTTGCCTGAGAGAGGCCACCATATCAACTAGATCTCACACAACCTTTTCCATCGAGGGCATCCCCGCATTTGAGGCGGTAGCAGGGCATGGGGCAGTCGCTTCCTTCCACTCCACTGGCCACCTGGCTCCATGAGTGAGGGTGACCTGGCACCTGGCACGTTTCTGACACTGACCCGATCATGGTCCGGCTCTTCCTGTTCCCTCTCAATGGCCTCTTGTAGGATAGCAGCGAATTTCACCATACCATCAGCCCTCACTCAATCCCTTAAGGCTCTCTTTAATGAAGAGGACCATACATACACCAGCGATCGGGGTTAGGGACCCCAGTTCCGGCGGGGGCCATTTTCTCCTCCAACCAGCACCAGATTTCCTGTAAGGCCACTGCAAATTGAGGAATAGTCTCTCTGTTGTGCTGCTCCCGACAACAGAAACTCTTCCGGAGTTTGGCTATAGGGGAACTCTCGTCATACAGACATTATAGGTGTTCCACAATAGCTGTTCTGCAATCCCTTTCCTTCTCGGGCAGAACCATCACAGCCTGGCAGGCTTCTCCTTCTAGCGCATTAACCACCAAATCTCTAAAGTGTGCTGTGGGTATTTCGAGCAAGCGGACCAAATTGCCAATCTCTCCACCCAGTCTCTCAGGAGAATATTTGTGCCATTACATTTTGGAATCAGAGCCAAAGCCGCACCGTATGATGCCATGGTTGACCCTCTAGCCACTCCCCCACTTGAGGAAGTTGGTTCAGACATCCTGCCCACTATGCCAAAATGTTAGCGGGTGTAGCGGCTTCACAGAGGGAATCACGCGTGCTGACTTTATAAACCAGGCGTTTATTACCAGAGAGATGGTAGTAGAAAGAGTATTTACAGCAGTAATGCAAGTAGTTTCACTCCAAGCATGGAGGCATAGATACACAGCACAGTCACTTCTGATGTAAGCAGTAGTTGTATTCGTCAGCACCTGTAAGGCCACTGCAAATTGAGGAATAGTCTCTCTGTTGTGCTGCTCCCGACAACAGAAACTCTTCCGGAGTTCGGCTATGGGGGTACTCTCGTCATACAGACATTATAGGTGTTCCACAATAGCTGTTCTGCAATCCCTTTCCTTCTCAGGCAGAACCATCACAGCCTGGCAGGCTTCTCCTTCTAGCGTATTAACCACCAAATCTCTAAAGTGTGCTGTGGGTATTTCGAGCAAGCGGACCAAATTGCCAATCTCTCCACCCAGTCTGTCAGGGGAATATTTGTGCCATTAAATTTTGTAATCAGAGCCAAAGCCGCACCGTATGATGCCATGGTTGACCCTCTAGCCACTCCCCCACTTGAGGAAGTTGGTTCAGACATCCTGCCCACTATGCCAAAATGTTAGCGGGTGTAGCGGCTTCACAGAGGGAATCACGGGTGCTGACTTTATAAACCAGGCGTTTATTACCAGAGAGATGGTAGTAGAAAGAGTATTTACAGCAGTAATGCAAGTAGTTTCACTCCAAGCATGGAGGCATAGATACACAGCACAGTCACTTCTGATGTAAGCAGTAGTTGTATTCGTCAGCACTATAGTCACGTTCCACTGACTGACACAGTATAAACCCAAGCACACAGTGAGTTTCTGTAGAAGCTGATATGCACACACGTTACCCGGTAACAGCGTTATTCCTTCAGCAGATGGATATAGGCATCCGATACACTTGTGCCTCTTTCACAGCGAGGACACCGGATTTATTATCGGCAATGGGGAGTCTTTCACACGTGAACTGAACTAAACATGGCTGCGCTTTCTTATATCAAGTATCCACCCAAAAATGGCCAATCAAATCTCTCAAGATTTGCTTGTCCTTTCAGGACACCAGGCTTCTCCAAAATGGTGCTGGAGACATTATAGAGGCCAAACAGCTCTGAACATATGTACACATAACATATCAAATAGGCATTAAAAATAAAAATATACACTTGCTAACCCACTACCTCTAGATGCCAACTAGGCTGCCCTGCACCACAGCTGCCTATAGGTATATGAAACAGAGATAATCGGTGGAGAACATGTTCTCCCGCCAATGATCTCTGCACACTGAGAACTCTCATTGACTGACACAGAAACTGCCAGTTTATGAAGCTGCGATCTCAGCGATTCACTGCGATCTGTGTCAGAATTCACCTCCCCAATTCACCAGCTCAGAGGTGGATAATCAGGGAGTGAAGAGAGAATCCCAGGGGATCTGAGGAGGAAGGAGGAAGATTATTAACTTCCTTCTACCTCGATCAGACCCCCAAGACAGTAACCATGTCCCCTTGTCATATTTATGTGCATGTATATATATATATATATATATATATATATATATATATATTGTGGCACGGCGAGGCTCTGTCCCTATGAAATTGGAGATAAAAGAGACACAGAATTTGCATATCTGCGGACTGCAAGACTACAGAGTGTAGAGTAGGCCTCCAGTCTTGGATGCACACAGCTTCGGGATTCTTTACTTTCAAAAGATTTTATTTTATGATAAAGGCACTTACAAAAATACACCAGAATAATAAACAATCTTCAGCAGGGAGGGCCCGCTGTCACAATGTAAGTATTGAAAACAGGAGACAGTAGTGAAAGACAAACAAAATCAAATGGGTACAGACATCTTGCCCCGCCTCAGCGAGGGGCTAAACAAATAAAGAGAAAAACACAGGGTAACCCCCCGTGGGGAGCCCATCCAATAGAACCGTAAGGGGTAGCAACCAGGAGCCCCCACCCCGACACCCCTAAGAGGGAACTTGATGTGCCAGGATGGGGGAGTACCCTCCCGGGACCCCCCCTCTCAGAGGGAAAAAGAATTCGATGGGCCGTCCACAGTGGGCACCGCAACATTCAATTGGACTGTACGGTGAACCTGTCAATTATAGCTCTGTTGAGCAAACCACAAACACAGAACATCTAGAGGGACAAAGGAGAGAAGAGAGGAGGAAAAGAGAAGGACAGAGGGGTAAAGGGAGGTGAGCTATGTCCTAAAAGGGTGGAGGGGTACAGTGGAAGAATGTTTAGCACTTAATGTAAGAGGGGGAGCTTTAGGGGTGAGGTCTGGTCACTAAAGTAGAGCCTGGGGGCACCCCAGGCAGCAGAGATATTCCCATGTAACGGGCCCAAGGGTCCCACATCTTTCTGAATTTAGGCGTGGTATCTGACAGAATGCCTGACAGTTTTTCTTGGGACATTATCCAAGATATCTTCCTCTTAACTGCGAGGAAGGAGGGTCTGGGTTGCTTCCAGGCGGAGGCAATCGCAATTTTGGCTCCTAAGAGTATAAAATATGTTAGTTTCTGAGTGTTACCAGGCAACAAAGGAGCAGGGGCATTGAGTAACGCAACCTCTGGAGTTCTTGGAACCCGGCAGCCTGTGACTATGTAAATCAAGTTAAAGATTTTAGTCCAGAACGATCGAAGCCTAGGGCATTCCCACCAGATGTGGATCATGGAGCCACGAAGTTGGCACCCCCTAAAACATAAGGGGTTAGCCAGGGGGTAGATTTTGGCTAGCCTGGCTGGAGTGAGGTACCACCTGGTTATCAATTTGATGCTAGCATCCATAAGTGAGGTGTTTTGGATCCCACGAAAGGATCTGGCTAGGGCCAGCTGCCAGGTTTCAAGACTGCCAGAGGTCTGGAGATCAGATTCCCATGCTGTCATGAAAGGGGATTTGCCCGTTGGGGCAGTGAGAGCCGCATAGATTACTGAAATACCACCCCTCTGCTCCTCGATCTTACCACACCAGGCTTCGTATTCAGTAAAGGGAGGAGGAAGGGGTTTGGTCTTCCAAAGCGAGTTTAAAAAGTGAGATATTTGTTGGAAGCGGAACCTCTCTGAGTCTGGTAGCTTTAAGTGTTCAATACAATGAGCCAGGGAAATCGGACCCCTTGAATTGAAAAAGTGACCTATCCGGTATAATCCCTTGTCCAACCACCATCTGAAGGCCTCAATGTCCAGGCCAGGGGGAAAGTCATAATTACGGAACATGTGGGCAAGGGGTCTTAAAGTGGAGACTAGGGAAGGCTCTTTGCGGAGACCATCCCATAGGGCGCAGGAGTGAGAGAGGGAGGGGGACATAATGGGCGGCCTGGCTTTGGGCGGGCACCACAATAGAAAATCTAGTGTAAAAGAGGGTACGCAGCAGCGTTCAATGGACAGCCAATCCGGTTTCTCGTATTTGGAGTAGATCGTGGAGAGTTGGGCTAGGCGAGCTGCAAGGTAGTATTTGTGAAGGTTAGGCAAGCCCAACCCCCCCTGCGTCTGTGCAGGAATAGCGTGTTTTGCGAGAGACGGTACCCCTTGTTGCTCCAAATATATTTCAGTATTTTGCTTTGCAGAGAGCAGAGGTGGTCCTTCCGGACTGGTATTGGAAGGGCTCGGAAATAGTATAGGATTTTGGGAAGAAGGGTCATTTTTATGGAGTTGATCCGGCCAAGCCAGGAAAGTTCGTGTTTAGACCATGAGGAGAGATCAGTTTCCAGCTGTCTGTATAATTTGGGGTAATTGTGGGCATACAACATCTCCATTTTAGGTGTAAGGGAGATACCCAAGTATTGGATGGCAGTATCACTCCATTGGAACGGAAAGGATTGTTTGAGTGAGAGAACTTGGTGGGTGGGGAGAGAAATATTCAAAGCCACAGACTTAGAGTAATTAACCCGCAAGCCTGAGACCTTGGCAAAGTCGTCTAGTACTCGGGATAAGTTGGGCAGGGTTGTGAGGGGGGAAGTAAGGAATAACAGTATGTCGTCCGCAAAGAGTCCGCATTTGTGCGTTTGACTACCGCACTGGACACCTCCAATGTCTATGTTGTGGCGGACTGCTATCGCTAGTGTTTCAATGGCTATTGCAAATATGAGGGGAGATAGGGGGCACCCTTGTCTGGTCCCCCTGGTAATGGGAATTGGAGTGGAAAGGTATCCCTGAATTCGAATTTGGGCCCTCGGCTTTGAGTATAAGGCCCGTAATAAGCCAAGGAAGCGAGCCCCAAATCCCCACCTGTCAAAGAGCTGGAAGATGTTCTGCCAGGAGACCGAGTCGAAAGCCTTCTGGATATCTAAGGAAAGGAGGAAGCCAGATTGTTTGGGTCCCCCTTCCCAATTAGACTGCAGAATGGAGATAATATCGATCGCCCTCCGAATTTGATCAGGTCCCTGTCTGCCAGGGATAAAACCAACTTGGTCCTTGTGGACGTAGCGTCCGATAAAGGAGGCCAGCCTATTGGGCATAACTTTCGTGAGAATTTTGAGGTCATTATTAATGAGGGAAATCGGTCTGTAGTTGCTGACATCCTCCAAGTTCTTGCCAGGTTTGGGGATGACCGTGATATACGCCGTGTTAAGGTGGGGATCTAGGGGGCTTTTATTAGCTGTATGATTACCGAGATTGGCCAGGTGGGGGGCAAGCGTATTGGCAAAGGCTTTATAGTAAGGGCTCGAGAGACCGTCGGGGCCTGGGGCGGAGCTTTTTTTGAGTTCCTTTATGACTCCCAATATCTCCTCCACCTGGAAGGGGCATTCCATGACTTGTTTGTGAACATCCGATAAGACAGGGATGGGGAGTCCCTCCAAAAACTTTGGAAGGAGGTTTGCTTTGGGAGATGGGGGGCTGCTGTAAAGAGAGGTGTAAAAGTCCTGAAAGGCATTCAGAACTGTGACCGGATTAGACATGGGCGGGTGTCCTGCACTTCTGATCCGAGGGAGGGTGCTTAGCTTGGTTCTAGGGGAGAGTCTATTAGCCAGGAATGTGCCTATTTTATCCGCCTGTGAGTAAAACTTGTGGCCAGACCACCTAACCGATTTTTCTGCTTTCGTGGTGAGGGCGAGATTAAGTTCTAAGCGAATCTTGTCAAGCAAGGAGGTGGGGGTGCGGAGGGGGTCCTTTTTGTGAAGAGCCCTGAGATTAGAGTATTCCTCTTCTAGCTTCAGGATGGTTGATTGCCTTTCCCGTTTTATTTGAGTTCCTAATTGAATGAGTTTTCCCCTAATAAACGCTTTGTGCGCCGCCCACAGGGTTTCGGGGGAGACATCAGGTGTCGCATTAATAGAGAAATATTCCTGCAGTGCTTTGTCGAGATCCATAACTCGTGATGGCTCTGATAGGAGAGATTCGTTTAACCTCCAATGCCTGGGGTGTCTCCCACTCGAACCCCCGAGGGCCGTCACAATTACCAGCGAGTGATCCGAGATCACTGTGTCAGTGATGGAGGCTTTGAGCACCCTGGGAAGGAACGAGGAGGGGACAAGTATGTGGTCAATCCGTGCATATGAATGGTGTGGTGCTGAGTAGTGAGTGTAGTCTCTCTTTGTGGGGTTTAATTCCCGCCAAGCATCGGATAACCCATAAGCGTGAAGCAATTTGGCGATCCGCAGGCTTGCCTTTGTGGGTCTGGTTAAACGGGCATGAGAGGAGGAGGATTTGTCAAGGCCTTGATCAAAGGCGACGTTAGAGTCCCCTCCGACAATGACCGTCCCCTCTAAAAGAGGCGCGAGGGTGCGCAGCAGGGATTCAAAGAATTTGACCTGTCCTGTGTTCGGGGCATAGTAGGAGACCAAGGAATAAAGGTGGTCCCCCACAGTGCCCTTCACAAGTAGAAACCTGCCCTCCGGATCCGCCTTTTCAAAACTTTTATTGAATTTGCATGTTTTGGCAATCAAAATGGCCACCCCCTTGGTTTTGGATTCTGCGTTGGCTAAGTAGAACTGAGGGAAGTGGGCATGAAGGAACTTGGGACTATACCGGATAGGAAGGTGCGTTTCCTGAAGTAGAATTATATCTAGTTTCAGAGATTTATAGTAATCAAGAGCTTTTCTCCGTTTGATGGGGGAATTAAGGCCCTGTATGTTGTGGGTGGCTATCTTAAGCCTAGCAGCTTGTGGATCAGCCATGGAGCAGAGGGGGAGCCCAGCATCTGAAGGCGACCTCAGTTACCCAGTCCATAGCGGGGTTCTTGGCAAGAGCATTGGGATTGGCGGCCTGTGGTTTTCTCGCAGAATACATTGCCGACTGGGTTAGCTCAGCCGGACCTGAAGAGAAAAAAAATAGTGTAATGTAAACATTCAACAGGAGTAGCTTACCACCTAGTGGGGAGAGAGAAGGAGAAAGGGCAAGGAAATAAAGTGTTCCTGGGAAGAGAAAGAGGAGATCAGGGCAGGAGACAACCCCCGAAATCCCAAGAAAGAACAATGTAAACAACCGACCCATAAGGTCAGATGTCCCGACCCTCAGGCGCCCGGGAGAGACCGAGGGAGGGGGAGTTGCACATGTGGTCCCTCGCGGAACTGGGGACCCCTAGTCGGGCAACAACCCGATCTGTTGATTCAACATTATATAACAATAGAAGATAAGCAACAATAAAGAACTTAAGGCACGGCTAAACATAATGATTAGGAGACACTGGGGCTAATCAGTGAATGCTGGTCATTAAACAGAAAGTGAGATGGTATATCCAGGGAGGGTGCTGGGGACTGCAGCCCCCTAAAGAGTCCTTCAAGCAGCCCGTAGGGCCCATTTCGAGGGGGCGCAAATAATGTGAGGGGTTACGGGCAGTCCAGTAGATGGACGAAGTACTGCATAGCGTCCCGGGATATTGAAGGCGATGGGGAAGAGGGTAGCACAGGTCCTAGGCAAGGGGAGGGCAAAAAAGGGTGGAGGACCAAACTTCCAATGGTTGGGGAGAAGTCCTCCGGCCCTCTCCAGGACCTCGGACGGTCAGACACAAAATGGAGAGTCTGAAAAGGGGTCTGAATGTTGCTCAGGTGGGTGCATTATCCTTGACCTTCTTGGCTCTTCCGGAGGTCCACAACGGGGATTGTGGGCTGTTAGGAGTGGGCCGTTTGTTTGAGCTCTGGCCAGGGTTAGAAGTGTCCATATCAGCTTCTTGAGAAATGATTTTCAGCCTGGTAAGGAGCTTTTCCCCCTCGGGAAAAGTGGAGAAAGCATAAGACTTCCCTTTATCCGTGAACCTGACCGCAAATGGGAATGCCCATTTGTATTTTATGTCTTTTTGTGACATTGCAAGCAAAAGGGGTTTCAGAGCTCTCCGTCTCTGTATGGTGGAGGGGGAGAGGTCCGCAAAGATCTGAACCTGGTGGCCCTGGTATATGACGTGTTGCAGGGATCTGGCTCTCTTCATAACTTCTTCTTTCACCGAAAAGTGATGTGGCTTGGCCAGAACATCACGCGGAGTGCCATCCTTCCTAGGGGGGCCGAGGGTTCTATGGACCCGGTCAAGTTCAAGCTTAGGAGCTGGGATGTCAGGGATTAGCTGTGTAATGAGGTCTTGCACCGCCCTGGACACATCAGTTATCGATTCTGGAAGCCCGCAAATTCTGATGTTGTATCTGCGTGACCTATTTTCAAGGTCATCAATACGGGCCATGGCTAGGTCTAATTGCTCTTGTACTGAATAAATGTGCCTGGAGTTTTGAATGGATCTGGCAATGGTATCCTCCATTTTATGTTCGATCGTTTCGATCCGGGAGCCTAGGTTAATAAAGTCAGCTTTCAATTCCCCCGTGATTTGCAAGGCAGTTTGGGAGAGGCCCCTTTCCAATAGTTCAGAGAATTTGCCAAACAGGGCATCCATGTGGGAGACTGGGTCTGCATGAGCAGCCTCATGGGAGGCCATGGCAGCCTGGGCAGCCCTGTATGTCCCCGCTGGGGAGGGGGAGAACTCCTGGAGGGTGCGTTCCAGCAGGGAGACCGTGGAGGCCGGGGACGGTGTGGCTTCCTTGGGTGGACCCCTGAGGTTGCCTGGGGTGGCGTGGAGAGGGGGAAAGTCTGTATCTGACCTGAAATCCACTGTGCCTGCGGATCTGTGGTCCTGAGATAGGAGCTGTGCTGCGGTGGCCATCTTGGATTTCTCCCACACGTCCAATGAAGCGAACAGCGGGCCCAGATTGCGTTTAGCTAGTCCACCGGTCATTCGGTAATGTGCCCCAACTCTCCGGGAGTCCGTCCCTACAGCTCGGGAAGCGGAAGGGTAGCCGTGTCGTGCGGTAGGGGTTCCGTCGTTCCGCGAGGCAGCGGAGCTTTAGATGATCACGGCCATCTTGGAAGCCTCGCGCATGCGCACTCCAGCTTCGGGATTCTTAAACACACACAGGCTTCAAGCCCCTCAATGCACACAGCTTCTGTCTTCACACAGAGACACTCACTAGGAGGCACTGCTCCAACTCCACCTTCCTTCCCCCTTTTGCTCTCACCAGCCCCTCGATATATGGGCTGTGTGCAGCTGGGAACACAGCCTGCTTCCTATCCTCAAGACTCGGACACAGGGTTGGAGATCCCATCCCACCCATGACTCTCAGGGATCTCCAAACTACAGAATCCCATCCAGAACTAGCAAAACCTGGAGAAAACTGACAGAGCAGTTTTCTTCATTTACACTCTACACTCTGTAGTCTTGCAGTCTGCAGGTATGCAAACTCTGTGTCTCTTTTAGAGAGAGAGGTTAGAGCCTCGCTCTGCCACAATATATACCGTATTTTTCGGACTATAAGGCGCACTTAAAAGCCCTAAATTTTCTCACAAAATCGACCGTGCGCCTTATAATGCGGTGCGCCTTATATATGACCTGTTGACATCGCTGGAGTTCTTTGGTTAATGCACCCGGAATGATGGCAAGCACCGAATTAGTTTTCTTCACTTGGGCTTTGACAGTATCTGTCAGATGGGCGCGCAGATCAATAGGGATGGAGATTTGTGGAAAAAGCCACCCGGTCTCTTACCGTAAACCGACGTACCGTAAACCTCTCTCAGGTTGTTCTACTGCGTGACTGATAGCGATGAGTTTGAAATCCGCTTCGTAAGCATGTCTCTTAACAGGAGCCATTTTTGGGGCAGCGGGTATACCGTAGAAAATGAACGAATGAATGCGCACACCTCCTGACTAAGATGGCCGTAATGCCCAATCCAAGCAGTGCAGCTTCATGGGATTGCCAAAGCTAGGAAGCTGCACTGCTTGGATTGGGCATTACGGCCATCTTAGTCAGGAGGTGTGCGCATTCATTCGTTCATTTTCTACGGTATACCCGCTGCCCCAAAAATGGCTCCTGTTAAGAGACATGCTTATGATGCGGATTTCAAACTGAAGGCTATCAGTCATGCAGTAGAGCATGGAAATAGAGTAGCTGCGAGAGAATTCAACATTAATGAATCAATGGTACGGAAGTGGAGGAAGCAAGAAGATGCCCTGCGCCAGGTAAAGAAGACCAAACTGAGTTTCCGAGGAAACAAAGCAAGATGGCCACAGTTGGAGGACAAAATTGAACAGTGGGTTATTGAACAGAGAACCGCAGGTAGAAGTGTCTCTACTGTCTCTATTCGACTCAAAGCAACAGCGATCGCACGTGACATGGAGATCAACGGCTTTCGAAGAGGTCCCTCTTGGTGCTTCCGTTTCATGAAAAGGCGGAATCTCTCTATCCGCACAAGAACCACTATGTCACAGCAACTGCCAAAGGATTACGAAGAAAAGCTGGCCATTTTCCGTACCTACTGCAAGAACAAGATCAATGAACAGAAGATCCGGCCAGAGCACATCACCAACATGGATGAGGTCCCCCTTACCTTTGATATCCCTGTAAACCATACTGTCGAGAGAACAGGGACCAGTACGGTATCTATACGCACTACAGGAAACGAGAAGTCATCCTTCACTGTAGTTCTCGGTTGCCAGGCTAATGGCCAGAAACTACCATCCATGGTCATTTTCAAGAGGAAGACACTGCCAAAAGAAAAGTTCCCGGTTGGCATCATCATCAAGGCTAACCCGAAGGGCTGGATGGACGAGGAGAAGATGAGTGAGTGGCTGAGAGAGGTTTACGTCAAGAGACCGGGTGGCTTTTTCCACAAATCTCCATCCCTATTGGTCTGTGACTCCATGCGCGCCCATCTGACAGATACTGTCAAAGCCCAAGTGAAGAAAACTAATTCGGTGCTTGCCATCATTCCGGGTGGATTAACCAAAGAACTGCAGCCACTAGATATAGGTGTCAACAGGTCATTTAAAGTTAAATTGCGAGCTGCGTGGGAGCATTGGATGACAGAAGGCGAACACACATTCACCAACACAGGGAGGCAACGCCGGGCGAGTTACGCCACTATCTGCCAGTGGATCGTGGATGCCTGGGCGAAGGTATCAGTCACCAGTGTAATCCGAGCTTTCAAGAAGTCCGGAATTATCACTGAACAGCTAAGTACCGGTACCGATGACAGCAACGAGCCTGACTCGGATACTGATGAGAATGATGAGAGGGATACGGGCGTGCTTGATGCCGAAATCGCCCAATTGTTAAACTCAGACACTGAAGATGAAGAATTTGATGGATTTGCGGGAGAAGAATAAAGTGAAAAAGTGAGTGTCTGGTTTTGTACGGTATTCACCGGTAACTGAACAGTGTTAAGAGTTATTGAAGAATAAAGTGAAAAAGTGAGTGTCTGGTTTTGTATTTAACTGAACAGTGTTAAGAGTTATTGTTATAGACCATTTTATGGTTATTGCTAAAGAGTTGAATAAAATTTGACTTACGGTACCGCATCAGAGTTTTGTTTCATTAAATGCGCCTTATAATCCAGTGCGCCTTATAGTCCGGTGCGCCTTATATATGGAAATATCCCATTAGCAGCCGATCATTGCTAGTGCGCCTTATAATCCGGTGCGCCTTATAGTCCGGAAAATACGGTGTGTATATATATATATATATATATATATATATACACACACATACACATATGTATGTATGTGTGTGTGTGTATGTATCTATAGTGTGTGTGTATACATACATATATATATATATATATATATATATATATATATATATATATATATATAAAATATATATATATATATATGTAGGGGGACTCTTTATTTTATTAGCATTAACAATGTCATCTGTCTGTTTACTGAGCAGTGATAATTTATCACTGCTTAATAAACTCACATCTCAGTGTTTCTGTGAATTTCTGGTACTGTAATCTCGCAAAGTCTCACGAGATTCCAGTATCAGGGGACGTTCTCCAATGTTTGAAGCGTTTGTAGATCACGTCACTCCTCCAAAGGAGAAGCAATCTACAAAGCTTCATAAACTGGCATCCAGAGGAGAAAAATCTCGTCTGAGAATGCCAGAGAATGAAGCAGTGAAGAGCGATTTTCATGGTTGCAGGAAAGAAAATCGCTCGACTCAAATCCCTCCTGCAGAGCCATTGTATTCTCCCAGTGGGGGAAGCCATCCCCACTGGGAGAACACAGTGAGTATTGCTAGCAGTTATAACAGCTGCTAGCAATAATCGTATGTAAAATCCAACAGGCTGGTTGTACCCAATTTGATCGATCAATCAACTTGTGTACATTCAGCCTGTTCATACAGTGTTCGAATCTTGGCTTGATCCTGCTGAATCAGCCAGAATTCAAACTGACTATGGCCATCTTAAGCGAACACAGAGTTGTTTGGTTTATTTTTGGGGTTTTAAGTAACAGCAGTGAATTCACACACATATTTTTTTACACCTTTCTTTAGTTTTTAACACAAAAGTTTGTGATATAATTTTTTTTATAAAGGAAATTTTTTAATTCTGTATATTATTGTATTCTATTTTGTATGTCTTGCACACTGCACTCACTGTGCACACAATACTAATAATGTTTTCATTACATGTTTTCATTATTTCGAGTCCTGATTAGAATTAGCCTGCCTAAGTTACATCCCTTCTTACCTTAAAAGTACAATTGTAATATTAATGTGATAATTAACTAATCATGTGTATAAAACCTTCAATTGCGTAAAAAAAACCCCAGAACAATTACTTTGGAAAGATGCTGAGTGTAACTTTTTGTGTCTGTTCCCTACTGCAGTAGGTATTATTAATTTGGAACCACTAATCATTATATGAGGATAGGAGTTGCCCATCTATAAATTTCCAGAACAGTCGGTGAGCCAGCCAGCATGACCAATTCTCGCACATGCCTTTGCTTCGTAAGATCCAGGAGAATAATCCTGGTCATTTCAGGAATTATCTCAGGGTGACAGACCCTGTTTTTCACCGTCTGTTGGCTTTGCTGACCCCATATATTAGCAGGCAGGATACCTGCATGTGGCAAGCCATCGAACCGGAGCAGAGGCTAGTTGCCGCGTTGCGTTACATGGCGACTGGAAGAAGCCTGCAGGACCTCAAGTTCTCGACAGGCATCTCTCCCCAAGCTCTCGGGATCACTATCCCAGACACCTGTTGTGCTATTATTCAGGTCCTGCAGAAGGACTATATTAGGGTAAGTTTTGTCCTTTAACATCACATTCTATTGTATTTAATGTTTGCTAATGTTTTGTATTTCTTTCATCATTTCCTAATTACCATGATTGTAAAATGCTGTGAATGTCCCCTTTGTGCCCATGCATGCTGTAATCTTTTAATGCTCTTTTTTGGCCTACATGTATATTTTCTTTCACTAACCTCCCCAGCATGCTATCCTGGGCCCATATACACCTATAGCCTAGTCACTTAACAATGTATTTTGTCAGCTCCATTGTAGTGCTTTACCCCAAACACCCCCTAAAATATGTGCAAATGCTATTGTTGTCCTTAAATTCATGCAGAGTGCCAGAGGCTTTTTTGGGGGGGCCCAAACTCATCTCAAACCCTACCCCACCCTAAAATTTGTACAATGGGCCATCGGGGGGTGGGGAATTAATCTGATAAGTGGCCCTTATATTTTTGCATTTTTAAAAATGTTATACTGATGTTGGCTGAATGTTTGTGTTTAATCTGCTTGCAATGTTATGTGTACAAGTACTAATATTATTTTTTTTTCTGTTTTGACTCCACAGTTTCCTTCAATGCCACAGGAATGGCAGACTGTGGCCTCCCATTTTTCCAACTGTTGGGACTTTCCTAACTGAGGCTGGACTTACTTCCAATCCTCTTACGGGCCTGGATACTGGCGGACCTGTCTTGGCACCCCAAAGCGCCCGTGAAGTTCGGGAAAAATATGTTAATTGTTTTATGGGTAGGGGGGGGGGCCATTGCAATGCCAGACAATGTGTAATTTTTAATAATAAAAAAAAAATGACTTACAAAACTGGTATTGAGCATTCAAAGAAGAAGCCACACATTGTTGATTCTCAAAATTTTTACTCTGTGACATTCACATGTGTGTTAAAAAAAATTTTTTTCTAAGAAACAGACATATTTTAAAACATAACATACACAACTCTGGAACTTACAAAGTTCAATGTATAAAAACTGAAGGCAATATCAGACATTATAGAGTCAAAAATGTCTTGACATTGCCTTCATCAGATGGTGTGATGTCACCCCTGTAAAAGCCAAATTTTGAAGATGCACACAAATTGGGAGTCCAAATGCGCATTTCCCTCCTGATCCCATGCCTAATGTCAACATGTGCTATCTCCCATCATGGGGGATCAATGGATGTGTTTTGGGGGTGCAACCCCTTCCTCTCACCTACTAGAGTTACGAGGAAGGGGTTGCACCCACAAAACGCGTACATTGAGATCCCCTGATGGCAGAAAGCACGTGCTGACACACCGTGTGCATCTTCAAAACTTGGCTTTTAAAATGTACAAACAAAAATTGGGTTTAGTCCAACAAATGGGTAAATGGATGGAATTTGAACGCAATTTATATTCTACCCAACACATCAATTATGTTCTTCATTTGTTGTTCCATAACATTCAGTTTCTTCCTTATAATGTCTATTTTGCCCTTCTACAGCATGATGTCATGGATGAGCTTTTGTGCGCTGTCGCTTGTGAAAGGTTCAGCTTGCTCTTCAACAACCAGCACATCACCTAAAAATTGGTTAAAAAACATGTATTATAAATATGCAGGCATACATAGATTACCTGAAGCTGGGGTGTCAGACACTCACCTGTTTAGATGACAATCTAACCCAATTCCTCCACCTCTTCTTCCTCCAGATCTTCAGGGGGTCTTGGGCTGATTTCCCCTTCTTGGTGATGTGGGGGGGTCCCTGGTATCCAAGTCTTTTCTCCCCTGTGAGAACGAAACAAAAGGTATACTTAGCACACAGATATTTGAGTCCAGAAATAGGAATGTGAAACATTGCTTGGAAGTGGTGTACATTTGTCTGTTTGGGCAGAGTTCCAAGTTGAAGACATCATTAAGCACTTCAGCCCCGGAAGAATTTACCTGACCAGAGCAGGAAGAATTCTTCCTGACCAGAGCACTTTTTGCGATTCGGCACTGCGTTGCTTTAACTGACGATTGCGCGGCCGTGCAACGTGGCTCCCAAACAAAATTGATGTCCTTTTTTGCCCACAAATAGAGCTTTCTTTTAGGTATTTTTTTTAACATTAATTTTTTATTGAAGAAAACTATTTCCATGACATATTTATGTTGTACACAGTATACAGCAATGATATATTATAGGTCTGATTCTCATTGACATGTTAATGTAGAACAGTACTAATGAAGGGTTTCAGAAGTGTATAGTTATGATTTTTTAGGTTCTTTCCTGTTCCTGTGAAGCTCTTCCAGCTCAAGCTGGCCCATTGGGAACACTCTGCATCTCAGAGCTGGAATTGCTACTGCATTGTACACTCTGGTGGCCTAGATCGCTAACTAACAGTTAATAAAGCAAACAAAACATGAATGAAGGATGTAGTGAAGAATTACCAAATACGATTATGTACACCAGTTATATACTGTCGTCCATATACTCCAGTTCTGGTCAAATTCCTTACACTTTAAGGAGTTAATTGCTAGTTTCCTTTCAAGGTAGTAATGTCTTTGGACTGTCCTTGTCAAGTCAGGTATATTTATGTATGTGGTGTTTTTCCATGAGCGTAGCACTAGGGATTTAGCGGTTAGGAGAATGTGGGTGACTACCTATAGCATATTATGATGGAATTTTTTTTATTCCTATATGTAGTATTGCTAGCGCTGGGTTGGGTGGTGTAAGTATTCCAGTGAGTGTAGCGATGATCTGGAAGACCTGGTTCTAGAAGCTGGTCAAGCAAGGGCAATCCCCAAAGGTGTGTAAAAGGTATCCTTGTTGGCCGCAATTCCTCCAGCATTGTGTTGTTGCTTGTGGAAATAGTTTGGATATTCTGCAGGGAGTGTACTGCCATCTGTTTTGTTATTCTGACTGTCATTTCCCAGTGTTTAGTGCAGTGTGACTGACATTTGAAGAGTGCTTTTTTCCATTGCTCTTGCGTGACTGTAGATCCTATATCTAATTCCCATTTGTGTATTGCTTTGGTTTTGTGGAAGTTGGATTTGTTTTTTAACATGTTGTAAAACAACGAGATGCCCTTACCTTTGGTTTGTGTCTGTGTGAAAAACTGCCATGTTATGTGTGATATTTTAAAGGTGGGTAGCGTATTAGCTAGCATGAAGTGTGCTATACATGTGCAAGTGAAGTGAAGGTGTGTCGGTAGTTTGTAAGTTGACATCAATGAATGGGCGGACAGTGATTTTCCCTCATGGAGAAGGTCGTGTATTGACTTAATTCCATGCTGTGAGAGTTCTTTTACTGAGAGTACTGGAAATTTGGCTTCTAACAGTCTTAGCCCTTGTACACACGGTGGGACATTTCGACAATCAAATCCGTTGGACAAAGTTGTCAGAAAATCCGATCGTACTTAACATGATGACGTTATTTCGTTACGACTGGACTACGTTCAGGCTAGTAGCCAATAGCTTTGGTCTAGAAATTTGATCTGAGCATGCGTGGCACTTTGTCCGATCAGAATTCTCTACACATGATCGGACAAAGTCCGATCGGAGCATGTTGTCAGAAAATTTTATAGACAAGTTACTCCGATGAAAACAGTCCGATGGAGCCCACACACTGTCGGATTATCCGACAACACGGTCCTATCGGACATTGTCCATCGGAATATCCGACCGTGTGTACAAGGGCTTATTGTCCATGAATGGTCAATTGTGGTGAGTTTACTGTCAGATTGGTTCACAATAAATCTCCACGCCAGGAGTGTCGTCAGTATTGTGGGTGGTAAATTTCGAGTTTCCCAGTGTAACCACATGTCACCTATTAGTAGTTCACTAAGATCAGACAACGGAGCCAAGCATTTCTCCATTTCAACCCAGAGTGGTGTATCATCTTTCATAAACCAGTATCTTATTTGTTCAAATCTGGTCGCCCACATGTAATCATAAATATCTACCAATCCCGCTCCTCCTGCTTTTTTGTGTGGTATTAGATTTTTAGGTGAGCATCTGGCTCTTTTGTTTTGCCATAGGAGTCTCCACATCATTGTGGATAGGGATTTAAGGAGGTGTTGTGGGAGCAGGATTGGTAGCATTCTAAACATATATAACACTTGTGGTAATATCAACATTTTGTATGCCACTAGTCTCCCCATCCAGGATAATTCTTTACTCTCTAATTTCCTAGTCTGGGCCTCCAGTTTGGTCAGCAATGGTTTGTAGTTTGCATTGATGGGATCTTTTGTGGAAGTTGTTAAGGTTATGCCTAAATATATGCCCTTGTCGCTCCAGCCATAGGGGAGAGCGTTTCGTAGTTTAAGTTTGTCTGTTCGTGACATGCCCAGATTCAGGATCAAGGATTTGGCAAAGTTGACCTTGTAGTAAGATATCTCCCCAAATTTCTGAAGGAGTTCGTGGGGCTGCTGGGAGTGACTTGGTTGGGTCAGTCAGCATCAAGATGACGTCATCCAAAAATAAGTTGATAACACTGTGTTTTGGTCCAAACTGGAAGCCCGAGATGTTAATGTGTGTTCTAACGGTCTACGCCAGGGGTTCTATCATTTGGTTGAATATTGACGGGGACAAGGGACAGCCCTGGCGGGTCCCATTAGTAATGCTGAATGGGGAGGACAGCATACCAGCAGTAAACACTTGTGCTGATGGTTAAGAATACAATGCCATCATTGCCCTAAAGATATGGCCAGAGAATCCAAATTTGGCTAGTACTTCTGTCATGTAGCCCCAATAGATCCTATCAAACGCCTTCTCTGCATCTATAGATAGAAGCAGAGAAGGCGCTTTGGTACTAGTGATGGACGAACGTTTCGCCCGGCGGTCGTTTCGCGGCGAATTTCCGACATTCGCGGTCCGCACGTTCGAACGCCTTTTTCCGTCGTTCGCCGCGGCGGACTTACGTGTTTAATGTATACAAGAACTTTAACCTTTGGTGACACGTTTATCATGTGATACAGGACAGCCAATTGAGACATGACAGCACATGGACACTTGGACATTCCCCCTAACCTATAAATACACCCGATCCGGTGGCCATTTTACATTCTTTCTTCTGTTACGATAGGGACAGGTTCCTGTGTGGAGTAGGGAGAGATAAACCACTAGCTATTTGGTACACAAAAGTTCTTTTCAGGACTGGTATAGGTGTTAGGTGTTGATAGGTTTGCTGTGCTGCTGATTCTTGCAGCAGCCTGAGTGTCTTTTGTTAGTTTAGAGAAAGGGAAAGGACGGTGTATGCTACAGGGACAGCCAGATTAGTCTTTCATCATCATCATCATCATCATCATCATTAGCTGTTACTATCAAGGTCCACAAAAGAGCTGTTCCAGTAACCACTAATCGTTCTCTTTTTTTGCCAATTTGTATAGGGACAGGAAGGAAGCAGTGTTGTCAGGCAGTGAGGGTAATTTTAAAGACTTGCTGTTATTATTAGTTCCACAAAGGTTCTTTTCAGGACTGGTATCAGTGGTACAGTAATAGGCTTGTACATGTATAATATTCTTTCTTCCAAATATAGAAAGGATATTATACTTGACTGCTGCCCTTCTGCTGCAGTCTGCTAAACATTCACAACTCACTTGTTCCACAAAAGTTCTTATAAGGACTGGTAACTTGGTATAGGGTGCTACGGTACATAGGCTTGAGTGCGGTACAGTCTGCTGTTCTGTAAGGACCGCTATCGGTCCACAATAGATAGGGTTGACGTGCACCACTGCTGACCGCTGCCCTATACTGCAGCAGTCCTTCAGCGGTATAGGGACTGACGTACAGTCTGCTAATCACTAACACACAACCTGCTTGTTCCACAAAAGTTCTTATAAGGACTGGTAACTTGGTATAGGGTGCTACGGTACATAGGCTTGAGTGCGGTACAGTCTGCTGTTCTGTAAGGACCGCTATCGGTCCACAATAGATAGGGTTGACGTGCACCACTGCTGACCGCTGCCCTATACTGCAGCAGTCCTTCAGCGGTATAGGGACTGACGTACAGTCTGCTAAACACTAACACACAACCTGCTTGGTCCACAAAAGTTCTTATAAGGACTGGTAACTTGGTATAGGGTGCTACGGTACATAGGCTTGAGTGCGGTACAGTCTGCTGTTCTGTAAGGACCGCTATCGGTCCACAATAGATAGGGTTGACGTGCACCACTGCTGACCGCTGCCCTATACTGCAGCAGTCCTTCAGCGGTATAGGGACTGACGTACAGTCTGCTAAACACTAATACACAACCTGCTTGGTCCACAAAAGTTCTTATAAGGACTGGTAACTTGGTATAGGGTGCTACGGTACATAGGCTTGAGTGCGGTACAGTCTGCTGTTCTGTAAGGACCGCTATCGGTCCACAATAGATAGGGTTGACGTGCACCACTGCTGACCGCTGCCCTATACTGCAGCAGTCCTTCAGCGGTATAGGGACTGACGTACAGTCTGCTCACTTCCTTGACCCAAAAAAGCACACCGTACTATATGCCCCTACCCTCCTCTTTGAAGAGGTTGAGCGGTGTCATATTTCTACTGGGGCTGCTTATGATATCCCTGTGCTGTGCTGACTTCCTCCTGGGGGTTCTTATTATGAAGGGATCACACTATCCCTGTGCTGTGCTGACTTCCTCCTGGGGGTTCTTATTATGAGGGGATCACACCATCCCTGTGCTGTGCTGACTTCCTCCTGGGGCTGCTTACGGTGCTGCTGTCAGTGCTGTATGTCACGGTGCTGCTGTCAGCGCTGTATGTCACGGTGCTGCTGTCAGCGCTGTATGTCACGGTGCTGCTGTCAGCGCTGTATGTCACGGTGCTGCTGTCAGCGCTGTATGTCACGGTGCTGCTGTCAGTGCTCTGTATTACGGTGCTGCTGTCAGATGCCTCTATCACGGTGCATGTGTCATTCCGGTATGTCACGCTGCTGGTGATCATCTCCTGCACCCTCTTCTTTGCCTACCCTGGTCCCTGACCTTCCCTCTCCTCCATTGCCTTCATTAGCTCCATAGTCCTGAATTGTTAGAACAATTTCCCAAATAAAATAAAAATGCTTGTAGTTATCGATCCCAAATTCACCTCATACATGTATTATGTCATTGTCCAGATGGTGGGACTACGTTTTACCCCCTAATAATTACCACGTGGCCGCAAATTCGACATGAAGGTTTGCAAAGTTCGCCTCCCATTGAAGTCAATGGGGCCCGCGGCGAACGTTCGGTTTCGCGAACGTTTGGGTCCGTTCGCATTTCGCTTTCGCGAAACGTCCCGTCGGAAGTTCGTCCATCACTATTTGGTACATTCAACATGGTGTATAATGTTGATGATGCGCCTGATAGCGTCCGAGGTCTGTCTCCCCCTAAAAAAAAACATCTGGTCTTTCTGTATTAGCAGGGGAATATATTTCGCTATTCTTTTGGCTATAAGTTTGGCGTTTATCTTAACATCTGTGTTTAGTAGCGATATGGGTCTGAAATTGCTTGGTGTCACTGGATCCTTCCCAGGTTTCAGTAGTGTGATGATATGTGCTTTTAACATCTCAGAAGGGAATGAGGTTTCTGTTGCGACTTGTTGGAATACTTTGCGCAAGTGTGGAGCCAATATATTTTTATAAACTTTAAAATATTCATTTCCAAATCCATCTGGGCCTGGTGATTTCCCATTTGGTATGGTGGAAATTATTTTTTCAATTTCAGGGATTGTAAATGGGTCGTTTAGTGACTGTAATTGGGTTTCTGACAGAGAGGGTAGTTTCATGTTTTTCAAGAAATTTTTTATGCTCTCGGTTGATGGTTGGGTGATTGTTGTGTCGTTTTTAATATTGTATAGCTCACTGTAGTAAGTGGCGAAGTGTTCTGCGATTTCTTGGGGGTTTGTGATCTTGTGTTTGAGAGTGGGGTGTATAAGATGTGTGATTCTTGTTCTGACTTGTGTCGCTTTGATTCTGTTGGCTAAGTATTTTTCTGCTTTGTTGGCATTGGAATATGAATGCAATTGTAAACGTCTAATGTATATATCATATCGGTAAGATAGTAGTTCTCTAAATTTTTCTCTAAGGTAGGTACGTTTTTGGTCCAATTTAGCATTTGGGGTAGTTTTATTTTGTGTTTCTGTTGCACCGATTTCCGACACTGCTTTATCTATTTCTAGTGTGTGACGTTTTTTCTCCCTGGCTCCTAGCAGGATCAGTATTCCTCTTAGGTACGCTTTATGAGCGTTCCATAAGGAGAAGGAATTGTCTATCGATTGCTCATTTTTGGTGAAAAATTCTGAGAGGTGTTGCGAGATTTCTTCGGAAGTTTTTTGTTCTTGGAATAGTCTAACATTATTATGCCAGATGGATGAGCAGGGGGAGGCACCCTTTTCAGCTATCGTCAAAGAAATGACTGCGTGGTCCGTCCACGTTATATCGTGGATCTTTGTAGACGCTATACCCTTGTCAGTTAAAAATAGGTCTGCCTATGTGAGAAAAAGGTGCAGTCTTGTTCATTGGCATGCATACATCTCCATGCATCGAATAGTTCCGCCTCATGAAGCAACTTGTCTAGGCGTACAGTGTTTCTGAAGTTATGGGCAGTAGTGTCCAATTTGGGATCTAGAATGGAGTTTCTACTATGAAATGACCATATGCTTGCGACCTTATTCTTTTAAGTATCCTGCTTAAAAATCTTGCTTGGTGGGAGTTTGGCGTGTAAATTGATGCCAAGGTATATGGTTTTGAGTTGATGTCTCCTTTAACTATGACATAGCATCCATTATCATCTGATAGCGTTTCTTTAAGATGGAAGGTTACTGTATTTCGGATTGTTAGGAGCACCCCACCTTTTTTCCCTTCAGGTGTTGTGGCTAAGAAAATGTGGGGGTAGTACCTGTGTGTCCACTTGGGGTGTTTGTTTGAAAGTGCGTTGCTTGCACACATAGGATATCTGCTCCCTGTTTCACAGCTTCTTCCTACATAGAGTGTCTTTTTACGGGGTGGTTGAGGCCCCTAATATTAATGGATATATAGTTAATATTCATTAAGGCTTGTCAGTGCTGTTGTGTGGTAGAGTATTCACTGTGATCCTTTGAACTTCATTGGAGTGGTGGTTTTGCTTGCATGGTGGTTTTGCTTGCGTGCTGTATTGCTGCGGTGTATGTTGGTCTTCTTCTTCCGATGTTTCCTTCAAAAAAAGTGCTCAAAAATAACCATATAAAACCAACCTTATATCTTAGCCCTTGTACACACTGTTGGAGATTCCGACGGAATGTGTCCGATCGGACCGTATTGTCGGATAATCCGACTGTGTGTGGTCTCCATCGGACTGTTTCTGTCGGAATATCCGACGGACCAAGTTTTCCAACTTGTCTATAAAATTTTCCGACAACATGCTCCGATCGGACATACTCCGATCAGGTGTAGCCTACTCTGATAGACAAAGTGCCATGCATGCTCAGATCAAATTCCTAGACCAAAGCTATTGGCTACTAGCCTGAACGTAGTCCCGTCGTAACAAAATAACGTCATCACGCTATGTACAATCGGATTTTCCGACAACTTTGTCCGACCATGTGTATGCAACAGTTTTGGACAAAATCCGTCGGACAAAATCCAACGGATTTGGTTGTCAGAATGTCCGACCGTGTGTACAAGGGCTAAGTAGAGTTTATTAAGAATGGGATCTAACAAGCGATCCATGAGCAGACGTAGCTGCTGGGATGTATTCGGGGGGGGGGGGGGAGGACTGTGGCACCATTGTGTGTGACTGACAATTTTGCAGTGTATTTCAATTTGTGTGGTATGTTATGGTTCCTTAGAGCCTTGGTAATAGTTGCTAAGTTGTGGCGCTGCTGAAGAATGTGTCTGGATAAGTCTGGTAGCAGAATTACTTCTGCGTATTGTGGGGGTTTGCTGTCATTCCTGCGGGAGGCTAGGAGGATTTGTTCCTTAGCATGGTAGTAATGCATACGCAGGAGAACATCTCTGGGGGTGTTTTCAGGGAGGAATGATGGTTTAGGGACCCTGTGAATTCTGTCCACCATCATGTCTTGTGCCAACATGCCAGGGACTGAGAGGCTGAAAAGAGTGTTTGGGCGTATTGTAGTAACTGCGTGGCTGGAATACTTTTGGGTATTCCTCTAATTTTTATGTTTTGTCTTCTGGACTGGTCTTCTAAGTCTGCCACCTTGTTTTTCAACCACAGAATTTCCTCATTAGCGTGTTGTATGATATGGAGTAGTCCCCCATCTGTCGCTCCATGTGGTCTACCCTGACCCCCAGAGCTTGCACTTCTTTCTGGCATCTCCTTATGCCTGCTGTCAGGTCAGTGTGGAGGGATGCCTTTAAGGACAGTAACATGTCTTTCAGGACAGTGTCTGACACCGGTTTGTCAGTGGTAAGCTGCTATGGGGTCCTGCACATGGTGTTGTGGTTCTGTGTTGTTGTCTGTGGGCTCGCTTACCTCCATGTCCTGCTCTATGTGTGCCTCCTCCTGTGTGCTCATCCTCAATCTCTGCTTGGCTGGGCTGCTGGTGGATGGAGTGTTTGTGCCATATGAGGAGCTGCTCCGCTGTGCCTCTGCTGCTTTTTGTTTCCCAGGTCCCCTGTATCCTCCGTTGCTGTGCCCTCTGTGGCATGCTTCCTGGCTTCCTTGCATCTCCGCATGCGTGCCTCCGCCATAATGGTGTAGGCCGCGCGGCTGGAAGAAGCTGGGAAGCTTCTGCGGTTGTTGCTCCCCTTTTTTATTTTTGGGCATCTTTCGGCTGCACGGGGGTTCGTTTGTGTCTCAGAGGTATTTGTTGTCTCTGGAGCTGCCGGCTTTCCTGTGTTGTCGTCCTCTCTCCGGCGGCCGAGCGGAGCTCAGGATCAGGCGTCCATTCCGGAGCTTGGTCGCCACGCCCCCCCCCCTTTCTTTTTGGTATTTGATCACCCCTGCTGTTTTGTTTTTTTTGAGCTATAAACAAAAAAAAGAGCGACAATCTTAAAAAAGACGCATTATTTTTTACTTTTTGCTATAATAATATCCCCCAAAATATATAAAAAATATTTTTTTTCCTCAGTTTAGGTTTATACATATTTTTGGTTAAAAAAAAAAAAAACGCAATAAGCGATTATTGATTGGTTTGCACAAAAGTTATAGCGTTTACAAAATAGGGGATAGTTTTATGGCATTTTTATTAATTTTTTTTTTTAAATGGCGGCGATCAGCAATTTTTATCGTGACTGCAACATTATGGCGGACACATCGGACATTTTTGGGACCATTGTCATTTATACAGCAATCAGTGCTATACAAATGTACTGATTCCTGTGTAAATTACGCTGGCAGTGAAGGGGTTAACCACTAGGTGATAGTGTAGGGGTTAAGTGTATCCTAGGGGCGTGTGTCTAACTGTGGGGGGGCGTGGCTGTGTATGACATGTCACTGATCTATGCTCCAATCACACGGAGCAGAGATCAGTGACACTGTCACTAGGCAGAACAGGGAGATGCTTGTTTACATTAGCATCTCCCCTTTCTCCTTCCCGTGAGCGATCGAGTCCATGGGACTCGTGACCCGACTCATGGAGCTTGCCGTGGGCATGCGCTACAGGCCGCCTCTTAAAGGGCAAGGTACAGGTATGCGATTCTGCCTGTACGAGCCCTTCTGCCGATGTATATCAGCGTGAGGCGGTTGGCAAGCGATTAATTCCCTTTTAACCAAGCTGGAATACTTACCTTTTTTGCACAGGTTTCACAGATGGAGACACCCCAAGTATCCACTGGAGTGCCTGTGTGGTTCACCCTAAAAAATGTGCTCTGGTGCCCCACACTAGGGCTCCTGAGTCCAGATGTGTAAACAGCTGCTGAGTGTCCTCTCCTTACATTCCACTGAATCAAGTTTGCAATTCATTCTAGTTTCAAAGACATCTAGACAACAATGTCCTAAACTTCTGTAGCACTTACCCCTGAAGGAGCTTCTGGTTTTGCTTGGCTTACCATTTACCTTCTCCACCTTGTTCTTGTCTAGGGGTTCCCGAGGTTGATGGCCCAATAAACTGTAGAGACCGACACTGGAATCCCTTTTAGGAATTTTTATTTGCTTTATTTTGTCTCTCAGGCCGCGTACACACGCGCGGACTGTTTGCCCAACCTTGTTCGTCAAACAGTTTCGGCAAACAGTCCGCTCAAAATTTGCATGAGCGGACTTGCCCACACACGAGCGGACTGTTTCAGCGAACTGTTTGACAAACAGTTCGCTCAACTTTTGAAATGAACGGACTCGCCCACGTAAGGAGGAGGCAAATCCGCCCATTTCGAGCGCGTGTACAGGTAGGCGGGGCCCGCGAAGGAGACGTCGCGGGCTCCGCCGCCTGGAATGGGCTTAAAGGGGAACCCCAACGCCGAAAAAAATCGGCGTGGGGGTTCCCCCAAAGTCCACACCAGACCCTTGTCCGAGCACGCTACCCGGCCGGCCAGGAAAGGGGGGCGAGCGAGCGCGCCCCCCCTCCTGAGCCGTACCAGGCCGCGTGCCCTCAACATGGGGGGTGCCTTGGGGAAGGGGGGGCCGCGCGGCCCCCCCACCCCAAAGCACCTTGTCCCCATGTTGATGAGGACAAGGGCCTCTTCCCGACAACCCTGGCCGTTGGTTGTCGGGGTCTGCGGGCGGGGGGCTTATCGGAATCCGGGAGCCCCCTTTAAGAAGGGGGCCCCCAGATACCGGCCCCCCACCCTATGTGAATGAGTATGGGGTACAATGTACCCCTACCCATTCACCTGTGAAATAAAGTACAAAAAAAAACACAACACAGGGAAAAAATATTTTATTGCACAGCTCCGGGGGTCTTCCGTCTTCGGGGGTCTTCTCGCCGGACTCCTCCGCTATCTGTGTGTAGCTCTTTTACTAGCGGAGGAGTCCGGCTTTCTTCCTCCCCGCCGCCGGCCTCTTCTCCCGACTTCGGGGGTCTTGTCCCCCTCTTCGGTTCTTCTGCCGGGCCACCGCGCCTTCTTGTAGCTCTTTTGCAGGCGGTGGCCCGGTCTTCTGTCGCCGCTGCCTTCCGTTCTTCTGTCGCCGCCTTCGGTTCTTCTGCCGGGCCACCGCGCCTTCTTGTAGCTCTTTTACAGGCGGTGGCCCGGTCTTCTGTCGCCGCTGTCGTCGCCGCTGTCGTCGCCGCCGCCTTCCGTTCTTGTTCTTCTTCTTGTTCTTCTTCTTCTTCTCCTGGAGATGTTGACTCGACGAGCTCTCCGGCCGGAATGCCAGAGCCGCGCTGTGCGGTCACTTATATAGTGACAATGGGGCGGTGTCACATGGTATATGTCACATGGGTTGGTCACATGGGTTGATGTCACATGGGGACTATGACATCGTAAGGGGGCGGGGTCACCATGTGACCAACCCATGTGACATATACCATGTGACACCGCCCCATTGTCACTATATAAGTGGCAGCGGAGCGTGTCCCTGGCATTCCGGCCGGAGAGCTCGTCGAGTCAACATCTCAAGGAGAAGAAGAAGAACAAGAAGAAGAACAAGAACAAGAACGGAAGGCGGCGGCGACGACAGCGGCGACAGAAGACCGGGCCACCGCCTGTAAAAGAGCTACAAGAAGGCACGGTGGCCCGGCAGAAGAACCGAAGGCGGCGACAGAAGAACGGAAGGCAGCGGCGACAGAAGACCGGGCCACCGCCTGCAAAAGAGCTACAAGAAGGCGCGGTGGCCCGGCAGAAGAACCGAAGAGGGGGACAAGACCCCCGAAGTCGGGAGAAGAGGCCGGCGGCGGGGAGGAAGAAAGCCGGACTCCTCCGCTAGTAAAAGAGCTACACACAGATAGCGGAGGAGTCCGGCGAGAAGACCCCCGAAGACGGAAGACCCCCGGAGCTGTGCAATAAAATATTTTTTCCCTGTGTTGTGTTTTTTTTGTACTTTATTTCACAGGTGAATGGGTAGGGGTACATTGTACCCCATACTCATTCACATAGGGTGGGGGGCCGGTATCTGGGGGCCCCCTTCTTAAAGGGGGCTCCCGGATTCCGATAAGCCCCCCGCCCGCAGACCCCGACAACCAACGGCCAGGGTTGTCGGGAAGAGGCCCTTGTCCTCATCAACATGGGGACAAGGTGCTTTGGGGTGGGGGGGCCGCGCGGCCCCCCCTTCCCCAAGGCACCCCCCATGTTGAGGGCACGCGGCCTGTTACGGCTCAGGAGGGGGGGCGCGCTCGCTCGCCCCCCTTTCCTGGCCGGCCGGGTAGCGTGCTCGGACAAGGGTCTGGTGTGCACTTTGGGGGAACCCCCACGCCGATTTTTTTCGGCGTTGGGGTTCCCCTTTAAGCCCATTCCAGGTGGCGGAGCCCGCGACGTCTCCTTCGCGGGCCCCGCCTACCTGTACATGCGCTCGAAATGGGCGGACTTTCCGAGCGGGAACAGTTTGCTCATTTCGAAAGTAGCCTACACACGGGCGGACTGTTCGCTCAAACACAGTTTCAGCGGACAGTTTTTCGGAATTTCCGAAAGACTTTGTCCGTCCAACTGTCCGCTGAAACTGTCCGCTGAAAGCCCACACACGGGCGGACTGTCCGCCCAAACACTGTTCAGCGGACAAGGTTGGGCGAACAGTCCGCCCGTGTGTACGCGGCCTCAGTTGGGAATAGAGGGTATGAGTAGCAAAGCTCAGGCACTTTTGGAAACTGCTGACACTTGAAATGTCTCTCTCTAGATGATCCAGGGAATAGCCATTTGCAACTGGATATTTCAACTACCGGATAAATCCCTGTTAGTAGATTTAGCAGCCGACAGGGGATTTAAGCTTAGCAAAGTCTCTGCCACAGACTTGGTTGTAGAACTTTAAACTAGCACAGAAACTTAGGCGTAACTGAAGGATGCACTTAGGAACTTTCTTACAGTACCAGTATCTTGCAGCCGGTCCGGCGATACTGTAAGAATGCGGATTTCCTTGGTGTCCTTACAGCTCAGCTTCCAGGCTCTTACTGAACAGCCAGCCTCGTGCGTGGCCCTCTTCTGAAGAGTCTTCCCCTTGTTGCGGTTTAAGTTGCCTCTCCAAACCCGAGATGGCACCGGACCACCTTGAAATCCTCCTTCCAGTTACTGTGCCTCGGGCTAGCCAGTCCTGAGAGTCGGAAATGGATCCGCACCCCAAGCCATGCGGGCCTCTGGGGGCTGGTCAGGAGGACCAGAACCATGGAGTCAGAACGTACTTCTGGACCGGAACCCAGAACCACATGATATCAGCACCTTAAGTACCCTCTCCTGGAATACACAGCGAGACAACGCACCCAATGATTGGCTCAGAGAGAGAGATTGGTACCCAGTGCGTCCAACCAGACTGCGTTCCAATGCCTGTCAAAGGTGATACATGCACCTATGACCAGGCAGAACACAATACAGTCCAGCCAAACTGATGCCAAAATCACAATTTACATAATTTAACCCTAGGACCCAACTATGGTCTTAGGAAAAACTAAATTTACAAAACATAGCATGTGCTCTTCAGGAGTACCGGCGTTACACTTCTTTTAATACAAATTAGCATGACCAAATATAGTTAACTCTGTATCAGCTAAAAACATCATATTTAGTTGGCAAATGAAAAATATTTCCTACGAACGATTACTGTGCCCACAAACCTGAAATTAGCCATTTAAAACTGTACAACAGTAAAGAAAAGCTCATGGAGCATCATGCAAGTTAATAATCGTAATAGGAACACATGACAAGTACTTACTTTTTTGAAGCACTTTCTTTATCCTTCTGTACTGATCCTGCTCCCTTAATTTTAGGTCTGCCCAGCATTTTCTTAATTGCTCCTTTGATCGTTGTATTCCAAATTTCTGTCGCAGACTCTTCACCACTTTCATCATGATTTTGGCCTCTCGCAGATTGGGGTTTGGGTACGGCCCATTCTTTCCATCATAGTCGGCCCTCTTAAACATGTCGACCATCTCCAACATCTCTTCAAAGGCCATATTGGAGGCCTTAAATCTCCTCCTCTGGGATCGGGCCGTTTTCGGGCTCTGGGCTTTCCTCCTCCTCATTAGTGGAATTACCACAACCTGCTCTTTATCCTCCATGTTGCTCTTGCTCCTACTGCACGCTGAAGAGATAAGGGGTGGGGAATCTTTGATAAAGAACGTCGGGTGGGTGACACGGGCGGAGATTCACGCATGGGCAATCTATATCAAGCTAACACGCATGTGTCATACATACGATGTGTGCGGAAGAAGGACGAACGGAAGTGGCGAGCGTCCCAAATGAAGGTAAAATTTGAACTTGGCCCATCACAGTGGCCTATACTGCTTCAAGATTAAGGCCTATATTGGGATATGATAATGAAAGTTTAGGCTGACATTAGTGTTTTTGTCTTGTGTATTGTCTTACAGCAAAGATGAATCACTTTAAGGACCCAGAATTCATGGCCAGTTTCATAGACAGATAAAGGGAGATGAGGAATTTGTGGGACGTGAAACACAGCTTATATTATAATAAACAAACGAGGAGGTCAACGCTGGAGAAACTTCTGGAATTTGTGAAGACTCGGGTCCCTGATGCAACCATCGTGTTCTTGGAAAAGAAAATTGGGATCTTGAGGAACATGTATAAGAAGGAGCATAATAAGATCCAGAAATCACTCCGATCAGGAGCATCAGCATCGAAAGTGTATGTCCCCACGCTGTGGTACTTCAACAAACTGCAGTTTCTGGATGACTAGACTGAAGCCAGGGAATCACTTTATAACCTTCCATGCAGCCTTCCCTCCACCCTTCCCTCAACCCCAGCAGAGGCTGACGAGGAACAACCTGGCCCTTCTATCCTGGATAATATGCATATGTACCATAGGAATGATCATAGCGGCTGTTCCGCTGTTTGATCGTTCTTACGGGAGGCGCGGGGACATCCCCATCCGGTGCTTCTACCGACTTGCCAATACGATCAAAGCCAGGATTGTTTTTTTTTTATTATTTCAGGCTTCCCAGCCTAGGGGTGAGATGTGGGGTCTTATTGACCCCATATCTCACTTTAAAGAGGACCTGTCATTTCATATTCCTATTACAAGGGATGTTTACGTTCCTTGTAATAGGAATAAAAGTGATCAAAAAATAAATTTTTGGGGAAAAAGTGTCAAACTAAAATAAATAAAGTAAAATGAACAATAAAAAATGTTGTTTTGTTTTTTAATAGCCCCGTCCCCGTGTGCTCGCATGCAGAAGCGAACGCATACATAAGTCCCACCCACATATGAAAACGGTGTTCAAACAACACATGTGAGGTATCAATGTAACACAATGTGATTGATCTAATAAATCAAGCACTAACAGCGCTTAACTGCATATTCGGAAAAATACTACTTTCCTATTGTTCTCAAAATGCAGTCCAAATCTGTTTGTTACACCACTCTTAATCTCAGTGATTGCCAACAACCAGTGTCCAAACCAGTGGAAAATGAGTATAAGCAAATCCAGCAAAAAAACTGTTCAAAGTTTTTCCAATCGATCTATATGAAGGGTACATGCAGGGTAGAAGAAATCTTCCCGTGTTGTAAATATTAGCAGAGTTTGTCCTACACCTTCACCGTTTGCACCGCAGTGTGGACCCCCTTGGATGGCAGCTTACCAGAAGCTTTTTGCGTTGAAGCCTGTCTGTTTGATCCCGCTGTGTAGGCGTCTCTTATCTCCTCCTGCCTCCTCCGTTTTATTTTGCTGTCCTCATTGGCAATAAGCGTGTAAGAAATGCAAGGGGTCCAATATCGTGTTATACCCTTTATTGTACATAACCCTCTCCCCCCTTACAAATTGCGCTTACTTAAAATCAATATGTTAAAAGCATATACATAGGTTGCCAGTACTTCAGATCGAACGTCTCACCATCAGGCTGCTATCCTCTCATGTCACTGCCTGTCAGTAGAGTCCCTGGTGTTCGTCTGCTCCTGTTCAACCTCACTACTCGCGTGGCCTCCTACATGTGAGGTATCGCTGCAAACGCTAGAGAGCAATAATTTTGGCCCTAGACTTCCTCTGTAACTCAAAACATGTAACCAGTAAAAAAATTTAAAGCATCACCTATGGGTATTTTTAAGTAGCGAAGTTTGGCGCCATACCACGAGTGTGTGCAATTTTGAAAGGGTGACACGTTAGGTATCTATTTACTCGGCGTAACTTCATCTTTCACATTATGCAAAAATATTGGGCTAACTTTACTGTTTTTTTTTAAAGCACAAAACAGTTTTTTTCCAAAAAAAATGCGTTCAAAAAAATTGCTGCGCAAATACCGTGCCAGATAAAAAGTTGCAACAACCACCATTGTATTCTCTAGGGTCTTTGCTAAAAAAACATATATAATGTTTTGGGGCTCTATGTAATTTTCTAGCAAATAAATGATGATTTTTACATGTAGGAGAGAAATGTCAGAATTGTCCTGGGTGCTCCAGAACGCCTGAAGGTGCTCCCTGCATGTTGGGCCTCTGTATGTGGTCATTCTGTGTAAAAGTCTCAAACATGTGGTATTGTCATATGCAGGACTAATAGCAGAATGTGTTTTGGGTGTAATTTGTGGTATGCATATGCTGAGTGAGAAATAACCTGCTAATATGACAATTTTGTGAAAAAAAACAAAAAATAAAAAAATAAATCTTGATTTTGCAAAGAATTGTGGGAAAAAATTACAACTTCAAAAACCTCACCATGCATCTTTCTAAATACCTTGGAATGTTTTTTTTCCGAAAACAGGTCATTTGGGGGGTATTTGTACTTTTCAGGCATGTTAGGGTCTCAAGAAATGAGATAGGCCATCAGTACTTCAGGTGTGATCAATTTTTAGATATTGGCACCATAGCTTGTGGACTCTATAACTTTCAAAAAGACCTAATAATATACACCAATTTGTATTTATTTTTTACCAAAGGTATGTAGCAGTATATATTTTGGCCAAAATTTGAATAAATACCAAAAAAAAAAAAAAAGGACAACTATTTCATGTAGGTACAGTGTTGCATGACTGAGTAATTGTCATTCAAAATGCGAGAACACCGAAAGCTGACAATTGGTCTGGTTAGGAAGGGGGTTTAAGTGCCCAGTGGTCAAGTGGTTAAGGGGAAACATGTAAATGTGTTGGAATAGCCTAGTCAAAGCCCAGACCTTAATCCAATAGAAAATATTTGGTCAGCCTTAAAGATTGCTGTTCACAAGTGCAAACCATCCAACTTGAAGGAGCTGGAGCAGTTTTGCAAGGAGGAATGGGCAAAAATCCCATTGGTAAGATGTGGCAAGCTCATAGAGACTTATCCAAAGCGACTTGGAGCTGTGATAGCCACAAAAGGTGGCTCTACAAAGTATTGACTTTAGGGGTGTGAATAGTTATGCACATTAACTTTTTTTTTGTCATTTTGTCCTATTTGTTGTTTGCTTCACAATAAAAAAATAATAATAATTCAAACTTGTGGGCATGTTCTGTAAATTAAATGATACAAGTCCTCAAACAATCCATGTCAATTCCAGGTTGTGAGGCAACAAAACACGAAAAATGCCAAGGGGGGTGAATACTTTTGCAAGGCACTGTATGTAGAAGAATACATATCAGCCTAAACTGATGGAAAAAAAATTGGTTTAAAAAAAAAGGGGATATTTATTATAGCAAAAAGGACAAAATATTGTGTTTTTCTAAATTGTCGCTCTTTTTTTGTTTATAGCGCAAAAAATAAAAACTGCTGAGATGATCAAATACACCCAAAATAAAGCTCTATTTGTGGGGTAAAAAGGACCACAATTTTGTTTGGGTACAGCGTCGCAAAATTGACAGTTAAAGCGACGCAGTGCCGTATCTCAAAAAATGCCAAAAATGGCCTGGTCATTGAGCAGCCAAATCTTCTGGGGCTGAAGTGGTTAAAGAATGTCTCTTCATCATCCTCTTTAAAGGAAAATCTCCTTTTCCAGGTTTTTTGTCTGACAATTCTCCTTTCAGGTTCCTTCCATTCCTGTAGGATCAGGTCCTTTAGGGATTGATGGCGTGGGAACACCCTGGATTGAGCCTTGCTCAGTCCCCTGTATACCTTGTCCTGTTGCGGAAGCAACTACAGGGGTCTCTGGAATGTCCTCTGTGGCATATATCGCCTGTAGGAATCCATCCAGATCCTCCAGAGTGAAACGGTTTCTCCTTGGCCTTGCATCTTCCTGTGTCTTACTTAGTTGGTCTGGATCAACCTCCCCGTCTGAGCTGTGATCTGGCCTGGCTCTCCATTTCCCCCCATCCTGCTCTTCTACCTGAATTAGAGGTAGTGACTGTGAGGGTGGGAGGAGACCCTTCTGGAGAGACTTTCCTGGGAGGATTGGCCTTCTCTAGGGGTAAGCTCCTCTGGGTCAGGGCGGTTTCACGGAAAGATCTGACTGTGGCCAGCTTTTCCACCTGCATAGATGAAAGGAACTTCTTCATCAAGGTAGCCGCAGGAGGCTGTTTATCTGCGGCCTCCTGGGTTTTGCTGGGGGATTCTGTAAGACAGAACATACATGTAATTTTACTCTGTCTTTCACCTACCTGCAGGCTTATACTGAGGGGGTGGGGTGGGGAGGGTAAGGTGATTGGGGAGACCTAGCCTATCCTGGCTGGCCAAGGGATTCTCAATCCCCATGAAGCCTGGGCCTCTCTCCGGGCCCCAACTTGGATCTGCCTGCAGTTGTAGTTGCCTTCCCTTCCTCCGGTTCCATGTGGAGGTTGGCTCGGTCCTGGGCTGCTGGTACTGCTTGAGGGGCTAGTACAGCGAACCGACCACTGTCCCTCGCCTTGTTCTGTCTCTCCTCCACGCTGTTCTCCCAGCGTTTTTTAGCACTTCTGGGTTACGCCGTTCCTTCGTCACCATCCACTTCCTGTGACGTGGCCATGTAACAGAGTGATGCTTGGAGCACAGCACTTTCTTCGGGACAGCTCCAGGAATGAAGAGAGCAGCTGGTGGTGGAGTTTTATGCACATGCAGCAATGGCGCGCACTCCCTGTGGCCAGAGTGCTGGTGCAGCCTTGAGGGCGACCTGTGAGAAGGACAAGCATGCAGGTTAGTTCAGTCCTCCCTGGCCTCCCTAGACCCTGTCTCAACAGGGGACCATCTGACCCTCCCTGGTCATTTGGTCTTTAAACAAAATAAACATGCTGCTGTGCTCGGGAGAAACATAATCAATACGGGATCAGGGGGAAGAGTGGGGACTTATAACAAGCTGTCAATTGATTGTGTTTCCTGTAGGGAGGAGCCCTCACCTCTCAGATGTGCCGTCCTGGAAGGTGATAGGAGAAGTAGCCACTGATCACTGTATAAATGCCATTGGCAGGGTAGGGGTTAACACTAGGGGGCAATCAAGGGGTTAAGTGTTCCCTAGGGAGGTGTCGCTAACTGTGGTGGGAGGGGACTGACTAGAGGAGGAGAGAGATCACCGTTCCTGATCACTAGGAACAGACCATCACTCTGTACTTTGTACATTGGAGCGATTTGACATGTCATATTGTATGCCAAATCGGTGGCAATGGCACTGATTCCCAAAAGTAGTTTATGTACTACTTTTGGCGACTTCGGGTGCGATTTCCATTGACATCTGTGCAGCAACCCGCAAAGATGTCTCTGAAAACATCTGCAATAGCTGTTAAAGGGACCGATGTACAGCTACGCTGATTTGCGCAGCTGAGCCAACGCACTGGCGGCTGGTTGCCAAGCAGAAGTTCTATTTTTGGGTTGAACTCTGCTTAAGGGCCGGCTCAAACTATTGTGATGGCAGACATCGCATGTAATGCGCAGCGCACTGCTGTTCACATTAAATGCGATGTCTGTGCGGGTGTGATGTCAGCCATACAGATAGCATGGCTGATATCACACCGTATTCGGTGCAAACACGCACAGGACCCTTTTTTTCAGTTCGGACCAGAATTGGATCGCATGTGTGTTCACACATATGCGATTCAATCCATGACCGAACTGTCAGTTCGCAGTGCGATCTGAAATGGGGGTGTCCTTAACATATAATGACACTCCCCAGCAGTGCATATGGCAGTGTGAACTTGTGTGTGTGCCGGGTGCAATGCGGTTGATTTGCAGGGTTCTTGCATCGCAATAGTGTGAACCGGCCCTTAACCACTTGGGACCCGTGCTATAGCTGAATGACGGCTACAGCGCGGATCTCCTTTTCCGGGACTACGTCTATTGACGTAGTCCCGTGCACGAGTGGCCTGCACGCCCCCTGAGGGGCGCGCGCGGCGCGCTCTGTGATCGGCGAGTCTATGAGACTCGCCTGATCACCGATCCGTGCAAGGGGTCGATCCCGACCCCTTATCAAGTGATCAGCTGTCAGCCAATGACAGCTGATCATGTGATATAACGGAGCCGGTAATCGCGCTATTATTCCTCCTCGCACTGTCAGCGCGAGGAGAAAAAAAAAGGCGATCACCGGCGGCCGTGATCGGGACATAAGTCCCGATCACGGCCAGCCCTGCTAGTGCCCACCTGCCCCCTGCCAGTGCCCACCTGCCCCCTGCCAGTGTCACATTAATAAAAAGTAAGTGCCCCCTGTCAGTGCCACCTAGCAGTGCCCATAGTGCCACCCAGAAGTGCCCACAGTGCCACCCAGCAGTGCCCACAATCTGCTCAACAAAGGTTCTGCACCCCAGTGCCACATATCCGTGCCCATCAGTGCCGCCCATCAATGCCCAGCAGTGCCACCTATCAGAGCCACCTATCAGTGCCCATCAGTCCCATCTATCAGTGGTACCTATCAGTGCCCATCCGTGCCACCCATCCGTGCCACCCATCTGTGCCCCCCATCCGTGCCATCTTATCTGTGCCCATCAGTGCCGCCTTATCTGTGCCTATTAGTGCCGCCTTAACTATGCCTATCAGTGCCCACCAATGCAGCCTATCAGTGCCGCCTCATCAGCGCACTTCAATGAAGGAGAAAAATGACCCGTTTGCAAAATTTTATAACAAACTATTAAACATGATTTTTTTTTTTTTTTTGCATCTTTTTTTGTTTGTTTAGCAAAAAATAAAACTCCCAGCTGTAATTAAATACCACCAAAAGAAAGCTCTATTTGTGGGAAAAAAATGATAAAAATTTCATTTGGGTACAGTGTTGTATGGCCGCGCAATTGTCATTCAAAGTGCATCAGCGCTGAAAGCTGAAAATTGGTCAGGGCAGGAGGGGGGTTTAAGTGCCCAGTAAGCAAGTGGTTAAGGAAGGCACAGACAGCAATAAAAACTGGCAGGGGTTCTTCTCCCCTCTATCCAAAACTTTAAAAAAAAAAAAAGTTTATCCTTTAGTTATATTATAAGCAGAAGGTGTGGGGAAACCCTTATAAGCTAGGTGTCCCCAATGAAAGAGTTAATGTGTTTGTCTACCCTCTGTGATAATATTCTCCCTAGTAATATGAAGGATGAGCAGTGTAGCGGGAATAATGACCTCAGTGCAGTGTATGTTTGTGTTTGTATACACAAGAGCCGCCCATCTCCCCCCGGCACTTCCTGTGTGCAGGGCGCCAACTTCCCCGGGAACAGGGAGCTGTGTGTACGGAGGGAGGGGATTGGTCTGTACAGGCATCCGTAGCTGATGATTGGCCAGGATGGAGCGCTGTGTCGAGTAATGGTAGTAGTAGTGATCCCGGACAATGGAGCACAACGTGCAGAATGTTACCCTATCTCTGACCCTGCCGATCAGTTGTCACATCTGTCTGGGCAAGGTAAGTACTTCCTATAGGGAAAGCTGGGCTCCCCTAGTCATCTGATCTCCTGTATAGATGGGATCCTGATGGAGGTGTCATGGTGGACGATCCTTGTACACAGGTGTCTTCCAGTGATCGATTGTCACCTGGGAACTGTCAGTGATAACAATGGTGGGTGGTAGGTGGTTGCAGTGTGAGGAGGTGGAATTCATACTATGTATGTGGAGCTGCTTTGCTCCATGGTGGGTCAGTGTAAGAAAATAATCGTTTCCTCTGTTTATATGTGCGTTACGTATGAATGTGGCATGTGTGCGTTTCTACAGCGCCCTGCACTGCGTTATACAATACGTAGAGGTAATGGAAGTGTCATTTTGTGTCACTTTATAAATATGAACAGTACAAAGCATTAGAACAATGCTGCACACTGCCCCAACACCGCGTACGTCTGCACCTTACCCCCCTGGGTGGGTGTAAACAAAGCCCTAACCTCTTCATAGGTATCCACTAGGAATGAGCTCCGGCGTATTCGCACACTCCACGTGCAGAGCCCGCCAGGAAGTATGCGCAGCGCTAATCACAGGCAGCGAGACATTGCCCGATCTCTGCAGCCGTGCATTGGGTAAATGTCTCACTGCCTGTGATTAGCGCAGCACTGCGCTGACTTCCTGGCGGGCTCTGCACGTGGAGTGTGCGAACACGCCGGAGCTCATCCTTAGTATCCACATGGCATGCGAGCTTGAACACCATCTGTACACATTTATTGGGGGCTGCAGGTTTGGGAATACCCCAGATCACCTGGGAGTACAGGAAAGTGGAGTTAAAGCGTTTGGGTTGGAGATGAGTCAGGAGAACGCCTGAGCTTTCTTAGCCTAGGTTTGATTTGACGGACATCTGTGTGGGTTCCTGTACAGATGCCTATTGAAATCGCCCCCCCCAACGTTTCCAATATTAGTGCAGAAACTACTTTTGGGAATTGGTGCGTCATCACAACAATTCAAACAGTGCCATTGCTGGCAATAGGCTCCAATTTGGCACGCAGTTTGACCTGTAACATTGCATGACAAATCGGCCCAATGTGAACGTGGGCTTGCACCCCCCGTTCAGTTATAACCCCCCAGCTCTGCTGCCTCCGCTCAGTAGTATCCCCCCAGCTCGGCCACCCCCCCTCCACTCAGTAGCTGTCCCCCAGCTCTGCCATTACCCCGTCCAGTTATAACCCCCCAGCTCTGCCGCCCCCCCAGTAGTAACCCCCCAGCTCTGCCATTCCCCCACTACCTCAGTAGTAACCCCCCAGCTCTGCCGTCCCCCCTGCTCAGTAGTAACCCCCCAGCTCTGCCGTCCCCCTGCTTAGTAACCCCCCAGCTCTGCCGTCCCCCTGCTCAGTAGTAACCCCCCAGCTCTGCCGTCCCCCCTGCTCAGTAGTAATCCCCCAGCTCTGCCGTCCCCCCTGCTCAGTAGTAATCCCCCAGCTCTGCCGTCCCCCCTGCTCAGTAGTAACCCCCCTGCTCTGCCGTCCCCCCTGCTCTGCCGTCCCCCCTGCTCAGTAGTAATCCCCCAGCTCTGCCGTCCCCCCTGCTCAGTAGTAATCCCCCAGCTCTGCCGTCCCCCCTGCTCAGTAGTAATCCCCCAGCTCTGCCGTCCCCCCTGCTCAGTAGTAATCCCCCAGCTCTGCCGTCCCCCCTGCTCAGTAGTAATCCCCCAGCTCTGCCGTCCCCCCTGCTCAGTAGTAATCCCCCAGCTCTGCCGTCCCCCCTGCTCAGTAGTAATCCCCCAGCTCTGCCGTCCCCCCTGCTCAGTAGTAATCCCCCAGCTCTGCCGTTCCCCCTGCTCAGTAGTAATCCCCCAGCTCTGCCGTCCCCCCTGCTCAGTAGTAATCCCCCAGCTCTGCCGTTCCCCCTGCTCAGTAGTAATCCCCCAGCTCTGCCGTCCCCCCTTCTCAGTAGTAATCCCCCAGCTCTGCCGTCCCCCCTTCTCAGTAGTAATCCCCCAGCTCTGCCGTTCCCCCTGCTCAGTAGTAATCCCCCAGCTCTGCCGTTCCCCCTGCTCAGTAGTAATCCCCCAGCTCTGCCGTTCCCCCTGCTCAGTAGTAATCCCCCAGCTCTGCCGTCCCCCCTTCTCAGTAGTAATCCCCCAGCTCTGCCGTCCCCCCTTCTCAGTAGTAATCCCCCAGCTCTGCCGTCCCCCCTGCTCAGTAGTAATCCCCCAGCTCTGCGATCCCCCCTGCTCTGCCGTCCCTATCCCCCCTGCTCTGTAGTATCCCCCCTGCTCTGTAGTATCCCCCCTGCTCTGTAGTATCCCCCCTGCTCTGTAGTATCCCCCCTGCTCTGTAGTATCCCCCCTGCTCTGTAGTATCCCCCCTGCTCTGTAGTATCCCCCCTGCTCTGTAGTAACCCTCCAGCTCTGCCTCCACTCAGTAGAAACCTCCCAGCTCTGCCACTTCCCCTCCACTCAGTAGTAACTGCTCAGTAGTAACCCTCCAGCTTTGCCCCCCCCCCCCCCCCGATCAGTAGTAACACCCCAGCTCTGCCATTCCCCCTCGCTCTGTAGTAATCCCCCCCATCTCTGCCAATTCCCCTCGCTCGGTAGTAACCCCACCCCCCATCTCTGCCGATTCCCCTCGCTCAGTAGTAACCCCATCTCTGCCGATTCCCCTCGCTCGGTAGTAACCCCACCCCCCATCTCTGCCGATTCCCCTCGCTCGGTAGTAACCCCACCCCCCATCTCTGCCGATTCCCCTCGCTCGGTAGTAACCCCACCCCCCATCTCTGCCGATTCCCCTCGCTCGGTAGTAACCCCACCCCCCATCTCTGCCGATTCCCCCTCGCTCGGTAGTAACCCCACCCCCATCTCTGCCGATTCCCCCTCGCTCGGTAGTAACCCCACCCCCATCTCTGCCGATTCCCCCTCGCTCTGTAGTAACGCCACCCCCCATCTCTGCCGATTCCCCTCGCTCTGTAGTAACCCCCACCCCCCATCTCTGCCGATTCCCCTCGCTCGGTAGTAACCCGCCCACCCCCCATCTCTGCCGATTCCCCTCGCTCGGTAGTAACCCGCCCACCCCCCATCTCTGCCGATTCCCCTCGCTCGGTAGTAACCCCCCCCACCCCCCATCTCTGCCGATTCCCCTCGCTCGGTAGTAACCCCCCCATCTCTGCCAATTCCCCTCGCTCGGTAGTAACCCCCCCTTCTCTGCCAATTCCCCTCGCTCGGTAGTAACCCCCCCATCTCTGCCGATTCCCCTCGCTCGGTAGTAACCCCCCCATCTCTGCCGATTCCCCTCGCTCGGTAGTAACCCCCCCTCCCCCCATCTCTGCCGATTCCCCTCGCTCGGTAGTAACCCCCCCTCCCCCCATCTCTGCCGATTCCCCTCGCTCGGTAGTAACCCCCCCTCCCCCCATCTCTGCCGATTCCCCTCGCTCGGTAGTAACCCCCCCCTCCCCCCATCTCTGCCGATTCCCCTCGCTCGGTAGTAACCCCCCCTCCCCCCATCTCTGCCGATTCCCCTCGCTCGGTAGTAACCCCCCCACCCCCCATCTCTGCCGATTCCCCTCGCTCGGTAGTAACCCCCCCACCCCCCAGCTCGTTGGTAATCCCCCAGCTCTGCCGATTTCCCCTCGCTCGTTAGTAATCCCCCAGCTCTGCCGATTCCCCTCGCTCGGTAGTAACCACCCCAGCTCTGCCAATCCTGTGCCACCCAGCCCTCTCTCTCTCTTGTCCCCGCTTGCCTTCCACTATAGCATTCCATCTTGCACACTATGTGTGTTGTCTGCTAGTTGCTCCGGACTGGACCCCACTCCCATTTCTGCTGCACACCAGATGTGACATCTGGACCAGACACTTCTAGAATCTATACACATGAACCAGAAGTGACTGCTGATGTCTTTCAGGTTCGCTTGTTAGTTTCCCAGTGTATCCTGGGATATCTCATACCTTCAATACCTCCAAAACAAATTTGAGCTAATGCTGAATAAAAGTCTTTCAAAAGCTTCAGGTGCTATAAGCAAGCATTGTCATAGACTTCTATGGAGGCTTTGGAGACCATTTGAAGCACCAAGAAAGTCACATGGGTATAATTTTTCAAAGCAAATGCATGGTGTGAACAAGACTATAAGGTAACTGTTTTATTTAGTTACAGGGGCTTCTATTGGTATTTAGCCTGGATTCACACTGCAGTGATGTGGGAACCAGCACTGGTTCCCGCATTGCATCACTCCTGCAGACAGCTCACACTGCCTTCTGTGAACCGTTGCCGGTGTCAATATGTTAATGATGCCCCCTGAACTGTGGATTCAGACAAGAATCAGATAGCATGGGTGAGAACACTCGTGCGACCCGATACCAGTGCAGGGATAAAAAATAAAATAAAAATCCTGCACGCTACTGTGTGAACCTGGATTGTGAGAGCTTTGAAGCAGCGTGTCCAGTGCTAGATTTTTAAACACGTGTAAGCTAGCCCTAAGGGCAATCCAGGGGGGGGGGGGATGCTTTTCGGGGGACATTTGGCAGGCAGTTAGGAGGCAACGTGTTGCCTACAAAATCATTGAGGAGAAAACGTAGCTCTTTTTTTTTTTTTTTCATGAATAATCATGCATGGCATCTGTATGTCTGATAAGAGAATTTAATACTAGTTCACTCTTCCCTAAATGTAGTCCGTTATATGCCACCTTTACTAACTTTTCACCGATCAGATACTGTCTGCACTCTAATATTGACCCAATATCAGGAACTGATTTCAGATTCACTTGTCTCAATACTTTATTTTATCTGCAAAGCTTGGTAGAAGCTGCCCAATATTTGTCACGGTGGGGTTGATTTAGTAAAATTGGAGAGTGCAAAATAGTGCAGCTAGGCTTCTATCTTCAGCTTGTTCAGATAAGCTTTGAAAATAAAATCTAGAAGCTGATCTACGCAGAGCTGCACCAGATTTTGCACTCCAGTTTTAGTAAATCAACTTCAGGGTGGTCTACCTCCACATACAACCATCCTCTGATTTTCTGCCTCTTTAGATCTCTCTGCCCTTGTACACACGGTCGGACATTCCAGCGGAAAATGTCCGATTGGACTGCATTGTCGGATAATCCGACCGTGTGTGGGCCTCATCTGACTTTTTCCGTCGGAATGTCCGAGCAACAAAGTTTGAGAGCTGGATATAAAAATTTTCCGACAAGATGATCCGATCGGACCTTGTCCGACTTATTGTGGGGAATTCCGATCGGGCATAGTGCCGCGCATGCTCAGATCAAATTCCTAGACCAAAGCTATTGGCTACAAGCCTAAACGTAGTCCCGTCATAACTAAAAAAAAGTCATCACGTTACAAACGATCGGATTTTCCGACAACTTTGTCCGACCGTGTGTATGAAACACCAGTTTCAGACAAAATCCGACGGATTTTGTTGTCGGAATGTCCGACCATGTGTACAAGGGCTAAGAATGGGTCCCCAATGACTTAAGTTGGCCATACACAGAGTAAATGTTATATTGCCACTGATACGGTGTTTATACCTTGTATACCAACCTTGCCAATAAATCTAAAAAACTATGAAGTGCGAAGTGACAATAAGTGCAAAATACCATAAAGTGCAAACTGTCACAACCTACAACATAGGTATTTTATAATAATCCCCAAAGCCCATTTAACATATGTATTCAATGTGCTTATTATGTTTGTAGTGTTGGTATCTCATAAAAATTAAACATCCATCATTGCGCAACATATTTATATAAACAGTTTGGAAAAGACTAAGACCTCATTCACACCATAGCATAGCGGTTTTGACGCACGTATTTGCGTGTTTCCATGCAGCATTTTTCGAGCTTTGGTGTTTTCTTTTTAATTAGCCAATAGAAAACATGATCATCTGTTTCATCTCTCTCGCTATCTTGATCAGGCGCAAAACGCGTAGTCGTAGTGACAGGACCTTCACTTCCTAGCCTTCGGTCCATGGTTCCACCATCCCCAGAGGCTTCAGCCCAGCCCTCCGATCCGGTGTGGCTCTGTGACATCAATGCTGGTCGCCTCCATAATATAGTGTCTCCACGAAGTGAACAATGCAGGTTCCTCCATCTTCACCCTACCATTGATGTCCTGAGTGGTGGCCGTGACAGCAGCCTAGCTATTCTTCGCGCTCCCCGTGTGTGTCCGGGCAACTACATTATCCATGATTCTGCCACGGCTGAGAACCCCTGGTTGTTTACATCTGCCCATTGGTGGATCTGGTACAAGCTTCTTCTACAGCAAATAATTTTAACTATTGAATCTCTTTTGGATTTTGGATTTATGCTATTATCAGTTCATTAAACTGTTTCAGTGACTCTGGAGACTAGTGCCTTTTTTAAGACTGGTGTTCAATAGAGGTGTCTGTACACCCATGCCACATACAGTCTTGTTCTAAGCGCTACGCAGACACATTTGGTGGTTGCTTTTACGTTTTTCCTTCCTCCCTGGGGTTGTCTCCAGCTGCTAGGATCAGCAGAGCTGTTATCAATAACTCCCCCAGTCATTTTTTCTAATTGGCGCCTGATCTCGCTGTGTTGCTTTCTAGGGCTGCAACTGACGATTATTTTCATAATCGATTAGTTGACCGATTTATTGTTTAGCTTAATTGGATAATAACCTCAAAAATGTAAAAAAATTAATACATATATCTATATCTCTATCTATCTCCAACTATATGGTTAGGGAACAAGTTCTCTACTCTGAGAGTAACCGACACGAGAGATACTGTATATGCTATTAGAGGTTGAATCTGGTAAATATCGTCCGACTTTAACCACTTCAGCCCCAGACCAATTGTCAGCCTAAGGACCAGAGGTCTTTTTACAATTTTGCACTGCACTGTTTTAACTGGTAATTGCGCGGTCATGCAATGTTGTAACTAAACGAAATTTGCGTCCTTTTCTTCCCACAAATAGAGCTTTCTTTTGATGGTATTTGATTGCCTCTGCGATTTTTATATTTTGCGATATAAATGGAAAAAGACCGAAAATTTCGAGGGGGAAAAAATATATTTTCTACTTTGTTATAAGAAAAATCGAATAAACTCAATTTTAGTCATACATTTAGGGCAAAATTTATTCAGCCACATGTCTTTAGTAAAAAAAAATGTCAATAAGCGTATATTTATTGGTTTGCGCAAAAGTTATAGCGTCTACAAACTAGAGTACATTTTCTGGAATTTACACAGCTTTCAATTTATTACTGCCTATCTCATTTCTTGAGGTGCTAAAATGGCAGGGCAGTACAACCCCCCCCCCCCCACCCAAATGACTCCATTTTGGAAAGTAGACACCCCAAGGAAATTGCTGAGGGGCATGTTGAGCCCATTGAATATTTTTTTTTTTTGTCCCAAGTGATTGAATAATGACACAAAAAAAAAAGTTTACAAAAAGTTGTCACTAAATGATATATTGCTCACACATGCCATCGTTATTTGTGGAATTGCACCCCAAAATAGATTCTGCTGCTTCTCCTGAGTACGAGGATACCACATATGTGGGACTTTTTGGGAGCCTAGCCGAGTACGGCACCCCGAAAACCAAGCACTGCCTTCAGGATTTCTAAGGGTGCAAATTTTTGATTTCACTCCTCACTATCTATCAGTTTCGAAGGCCATAAAATGCCAAAATAGCACAAAACCCTCCCAAATGACCCCATTTTGGAAAGTAGACACCCCAAGCTATTTACTGAGAGGCATGTTGAGTCCATGAAATATTTTATATTTTGCCACAAGTTGCAGGAATATTACAATTTCTTTTTTTTTTTTTGCACAAAGTTGTCACTAAATGATATATTGCTCACACATGCTATGGGCATAAGTGAAATTATACTCCAAAATAAATTCTGCTGCTTCTCCCGAGTATGGGGATACCACATGTGGGGGACTTTTTGGGAGCCTAGCCACATACAGGACCCCGAAATCGAAGCACTGCCTTCCGGATTTAAATGTAAATCGCTACCAAAAAAAACTGTTAGCGATCGCAGGGATCAGGCCTGACTCTGCAAACGCTGCAGTTATGTTTTTAGTGTTTTGTAAGTGACAGTGATCGATCGATACTGCACTTGGGTGGGCTGGGCGGAGGGGCAAAACGCAGGTATCTGGGCTGATCCCGCTAACGATGCGTTTTTTTTGGAACCCTAAACTTCTGGGGACGCTAGTATAGATCTGATCAGTCAGATATTGATCTGTTCAGATTCTATACCACTACGGGAGGTTTATGCTTTGCGCATGGGTGTTAGCGGTACTGGCACTAACCTAGCGCTGCCTGGGGCGACGCATTTATTGGGTAATAAATGGTGGGTGCCCTGATGCTATAAAAATCAAACTAACTAACCAGAGTCACCCGTAACACTTATACGGTGATCGCTGGTGAAAGGGTTAACTAGGGGCAATCAGGGGGTTAAAACCATTATTGGGTAGTATATGGGGGTACCTAGCGCTATAAAAACCTGGTGGTGAACCTAAAAAAATAACTAGCTACCTAGCGACACTAATGCTGCGATCAGAAAACGATCGCTTAGTGATACTGGCAAAAGGGGGTGAAAGGGTTAACTCTAGGGGCAATCAGGGGGTTAAAACCTTTATTGGGGGGGTAGGGGGCTACCCTGGACCTAACACTAACTGCCCTGACAGTTTTTACTGTCACAACTGACACTAAATGCAGTTATCGGTAAATAAATGATCGCTGCAATCAGTGACACTGTGACTGGGAGGGGGGGGGTGATCGGGGGGGGGAGGGGTTTGTGTGCCTGTGTGTGCCTTCATGTCAGTGTAGTGTTGGTGCACACTTACTTTCTGTGTTCTCCTCCTAGTCCGGTCAAAAAGACCGCCCCGAGGAGAATGACATCACTTCCTCCCTGCCTGTGTTTACAATACACAGCGGGGGAAGCTTCTCATTCGCCAGGAGCGATCGAGAGGGGATGGCCAGAAACCAACGGCCATCCCCCTCATCCCGAATCGCTCCTGCAGCGAAACGGACCGCCGCATCCAGCGGGAGGGGGTCCGATCGGACCCCCCACCCGCTGGAAGGCGAGCGCGTACATGTACGTGCTTGTGCCTGTCGGTGCCATTGCACCGACGTACATCGCCATGCGGCGGTCCTTAAGTGGTTAAAGAATAAAAAAAATTAGGCGGTTTTCCAGATTTTGAGATAGAACTGTAATCTATTATATGCTGCCCATACCAAAACAATGTCTTCCTTCAAAAAACAAAATGTAATTTTAAGAACATTCTTTCGGTTTTCTAATCATTAGTGTGGTGAAATCAACATTAATTTTCGACCACAGTGATGGGAAAATTTGAAAGAGCCGAAAAGAAAACTTCTTGGTCAAAGGGATTTTCAGACAGTGTATGTAGTTTTTGTTCAGAAATTACATTCATTTTAAAACTGAATGTTAAAAGCAAGTGAAATTTTCAAACAACATTTTTTTTTTTTCATTCCGCAAATATACAAATTTTTTTTTTTTTTTTTCGTATGAATATTCTCGTCCAGAAATTGATACGTGTATGGCCAGCATAAGGCTATACAGTTTTTGCTTTTGATTCGCTTCTGCAGTGCGTTTTGCATATGCAATTTTTCCGAAAGTGCTTTTTCTTGGCCAATTTGTTGTTGGGCAGATAAAAAAAAAAAAAGCACAGTTTTGCATTGAATAAAGTCCTTGACCCTTTCCAAATACGCAACGGCTGAAAAAGGCATAGATGAGAATGTGTTCCATAGGAAACCATGTAAATGAGCTGTAGTGCTTCTTTGCAAAAAATGCATAGGTGTGCACCAGGCCTAAGACGTTTAGTAGCAGCAGGGTGCGTTTTTTTTTATTTTATTTTTTTTAATCACCTGTCATCATGGGGTTAAAAAATAAAATAAAATTAGCCCTTTATAGTACAAAAAGAGCAGATAATCTCTACTATAAAGGTGTTTATACTGTGAAACAGTGAGTGACAGCAATAATATATATTACTTATAATATATATATAATGCACCCAGAAGTAGGATATATGGGCATTATAACTGGGAATTAGACATGAAGCTCTATGAAGGGTGGAAGGGAGATATAAATATTTTATATTAAAGTAGTACTAAAAGCTGAGACTTTATTTTTTCATGGATATGATCATTTTAATTATAGTGACCAAAGCTGGTAAAACAATTGCTTTTAAATCTAATTATAATGCATTCCATTACCTCCAGTCTATCAGCCTCCACCTTCTCTGGGTTAAAGTGTTGTGTGTGTTTTTTTTTTTTTTTTTTTTTTTTACCACTTCCATACCAGGCAATTTTTAGCTTTCAGTGCTGTCGCACTTTGACAATCGCGTGATCATACAACACTGTACCTAAACTAACATTTTTATCATTTTCTTCCCACAAATAGAGCTTTCTGTTGGTGGTATTTAAACATCTCTGCGTTTTTTTTTTTTTTTTTTTTTTTTGCGCTTTAAGAAAGGAAAAAAAACAAACCTCATGGGCACTGATAGGTGACACTGGATAGGCAGCGCTGATGAGGAGCTACTGACAGGCATTACTGGTTGGCACTTTGGGGCACTGATTGGCACTGTTGTGGGCACTGACAGGCATTTATTATGGGGACAGGCTGGCAGGTGTTGGGCACTGACTGGCACCTTTTGATGGGGGGGCGGCTCTCCCCGACAGGGAGAGTTGCTGATCACGTGATAAGAAGCCTCTGTCAGATGCTTCATACCACAATCGGAGTTGCACCATGTCAGACTGACACACCACACCTCCGATCACCATGCTGCGGCTGTGATATCTTGATAACGTCATATGATGTCCAGTCAGGATATCACAACCACTTTGCCGCCTTCATTTTGCTATATGGCGGGTGGCAAGTGGTTAAGCAACAAACATTTTATACTTGCCCGTTCTGTGTAATTGTTTTGGACAGAGCAGTCCTGATTCCTCTTCTGGGGTCCCCCACCCCACTTCTGGCTTCTCCTGCCTTCAGAGTGCCCCAATAACAAGCTGCAAAATATAGTATAGAGTGCCCCTATAGCAAGGCAAAAAACTTCTGACTTTAGAACCACTCACTGCCTGCCCAGGACTACATGTCCCATGAGGCATTGCTCCTCACACATTCACAAGTTCTCAGGCCCTTATTGACATGTATGGATGGTGTACTGAGCTGTGTGTGTGTGCTGCACTGTGTCTTCTGACGTGTGTGTGTGTGTGTATGTCCTGTGACATTGGCACTGATGGGTGGGCACTGATAGGCACGGAAGAGGTGTGAACTGTGTCAGGTGTATGTATGTATTTATTTATGTATGTATATGTGTATATATATTATTATATAATTTTTTATTTGAGGTGAGGATTTGAATGGTGTCAGTTTTTATTGTGTGTGTGTGTGTTTTTGTTTTTTACATTTTAACCCTTAAATATTTATTTATTGCAATTCTTTATTCAATTTTTTTATCAACCTGTCGGGGGTGGCTTTGGTGAGATATCAGCGGTCTAAACAGACCCCTGACATCTCCCTTTTGAGGAAGGAAAGGGACTGAGGGCATAGATTCCCCAGTCTCTTTGCACTGAAGATAAATGGACAGGAGACAGAGGCTCCTGTTCATTCATAAGCTGGAGCATCATATACAGAGGTTACAGTGCTCAGTTGTGAATGGACAGAGGCAGTGATTACTGCCTCTGTTCATTCAGAAAAGAAGGAACCGGTAAATAACATATTTACCAGCTCCTTCCTCCACTCTTCATCCTGACAGATCTGGTTTGAGAGGGGGGACCAGAGGGAGGACCCAGAGAGGAGGAGGGGACAGTGTGGGTGATCGGTGGGGGCAGTTACAAGCACCGATCTCCCTTTTTATAGCTTTCAATAAAGCAGCTGACAGCCAGGGGAGGGAGAGGAGGAGAAGCGGTTGTCAGATGCTAAATTTTGAAAGCTATACATTGAGATCGGTCCTTGTAAGGCTGCCCTGGGAACCAGAAATCTTGCTGATTGATAAGGGGATCAAATACTTATTCCACTCATTAAAATGCAAATACATTTATAACTTTTTTTTTTTTTTTTTTTTTTTTTTTTTAAATGCGTTCTCTGGATTTTTTCATTGTTATTCTGTCTCTCACTGTTAAAAACAAAACAAAAAACCTGCCATTAAAATTATAGACTGATCATTTCTTTATCGGTGGGGAAACGTACAAAATCGGCAGGGAATCAAATACTTTTTTTTTCCCCTCATTGTCTATCCCTTAAGCTTCATTTTACGTTAGGTGCTGCCTTCTCCAAAAGGAAACGCATTATGCATGGTAGTGCTTACACCAGTGCCTCTAACATTAGAGGAGGCATGTATATAAAAAAAATCAAGCTAACTCAAGAGTTGGGCATATTGGCCTAAATAAATCTCTAGGACATCATATGCTGGCCTGGACTTTGAGTGGAGATATGGCAATGGTGCCTGTAGCTGCAGGCATCATTCAGAAATAGTTTTTTTCAGCAGGTGAGTAAAAACCATCATAGTGGCTGTTTATTGCTTGATTGCATTTACAGGTGGTGGGAGGGGAGGCCCCCTGCCGCCCTTCAGCTGGAAAATGGATCTGGCGGCGGTTCACCATAGAGCTAACCCCTGACCCAAGTGGTCCCTGGCCATCTCTATGACCCTCGGAGGCCAGAAGCGATGTCATGACATCAATTCTGTGAACGGCAGATGTAAACTTTTTTTTGCTGGGAAGCCTTGAAATCGCTTGTTTTTTTTTTTTTGTTTTTATCTCGGGCTTTTTCATAATAGAGAAGTATAAAGAGGGCCTGTCATGTCCTATTCCAAGGGATGTTTACATTCCTTATAATAGGACTTAGGCTGAGTTTACATTTGAGCCACATTCGGCTCCCAGCAGGGGTCCAGTGTGTCCTGGTTCATCATTTGAAGTCTGATTTCAGCCCGCATTTAGGATAAGACGCATATCGTGTTTGAGCAAATTGCACCAGAATCGCTGCAGGGATGTGTAAACCTCCTCCATAGAGCCAGTCAAAATCTCCTGCTATTGCAAACCTAGCCTAAAAGCGATCAGAAAAAAAGGGAAAAATTAAAGCACCATGTGCCCATTGTGCCCGTGCAGAAGCAAATACATAGGTAGGTTACACACGCATATGTAAATGCCATTCAAAACCACACGTGCGGTATCACCGCGAACATTAGTGTTGTGTTTTTTTTTTTTTTATTTTTTTTTTTTTTATTGTGGATGAATATTGTTTGCGCAAATACCATGTGGCATATAAAATTTCAGCAACCGCACTTTTATTCCCTGGGGTCTCTGCTAAAAAATATATGCCGTATATAATGTTAAAGGATTACGAGTAATTTTCTAGCCAAAAAATTATGATTTTTACCAGAAGAATTGGCCCCATATGGAAGGGGTTAAAAACAAACTCCAGCCAATAATCTTTTTTTTTAGATCCCATTCGCACCAATCGGTTTTTCATAAAAAAAAAAAAAAAAAAAAGAAAAATGCATCCCTTTAAATCCTATGGAACGTTTCTTTTTGGTGCGGTAAAAAAACACACCTCTCTATTGAAATTAATATAAAAAACAGCAAAAAATCATAAATTGCAACGCACCTGTGGAAAGTGCTATATCCAGGGGAAAAACGCAATGCAAATGCAGCAAATATGTGTCAAAAATGCAATACAGAGCAAAAACGCATATGTGTTTTATCCATGAAGCAATGTAAAAGCAGCCTAGGTTTTGGATAAAGTGGGAAAGAACTTTTCAGGTTGTCTGTGTTCCCAGGAAGGATATTTCCTGTTCTATCTGACACCCTTTACCTGAAACAGAGGGGAGGGGAAATCACTGTTAGGAGTACACCAACTGTATCAAAAGCCTGAACTAAATATTTTACACTGTACTGGAAAATGTGTTTTTATTACTACCTGTGTCTCCACTTGGGGTATGTACCATCGCTTCCTGTTCTGACTAGGGGTGCAACGGATCAAAAAACTCACGGATCGGATCGTTCCTCAAATCAGAGTCACAGATTGGATCATTTTTCGGATTGGCAAATAATAATTGAATTTTCAAAAACCTGTGAATATTCCACCACCATATAGTCCCCACTGTAATATCCATGTCATCTCCCCCACTGTAATGGTCATCTCTCACAATGTAATATTGGCTGGGTATCGCCGAGTATGGCTGGGTATGAGCGGAGTATTGGCAGAGTATGGAGGGATGGCTGTGACTGCAATTGTCACAGAGCAGCACTGTGGGCACTACAGATCCAGCCCACAGCGCTACTGCCATCCGATCTCTCCCCTTCGCTGTACAGATCAGTACACAGAGGGGAGAGACGCCGGTTTGTTTACAAGTGATCGCTCCGTCATTTGACGGAGCGATCACATTGTAAACAGCCGCTGGGTGTACAAAGATGGCAGCCGTTCTGGAGCTAGGCCAAAGCCACAGAGCACTCCGTGGATTGTGGAGTGTGCCGATCCGAACAGGGTGACCCATTTGGATCACGGATCGGTGTCGATGCGTTGCACCCCTAGTTCTGACTGACACCCATCAAATAGGAAGTAGGGAGATTCACCCAGACTTCATGTTCTATCTTACACAGACAGCAATAGGAAGTTAAAGCCCAACTTGGGGAACTTTAAAATGATCCCTTTGCAGTTAGGCTGCGCCAGCACTCAGGCATCATCTAGTTTAACCACTTCAGCTCCGGACCAATAAACACCTTAAGGACCAGAGGTCTTTTTGCAATTTCGCACTGCGCTGCTTTAACTGGTAATTGCGCGGTCATGCAATATTGCACCCAAACGAAATTTGCGTCCTTTTCTTCCCACAGATAGAGCTTTCTTTTGATGGTATTTGATCGCCTCTGCGATTTTTTTTTTTTTTTTTTTTTTTTTTTTTTTTTGCGATATAAATGGAAAAAGAGCGAAAATTTTGAAAAAAAAAGATATTTTCTTCTTTTTGTTATAAGAAAAATCGAATAAACTAAATTTTAGTCATACATTGAGGGCAAAATTTATTCAGCCACATGTCTTTAGTAAAAAAAATGTCAATAAGCGTATATTTTTTGGTTTGCGCAAAAGTTATAGCGTCTACAAACTAGAGTACATTTTCTGGAATTTACACAGCTTTTAATTTATGACTGCCGATCTCATTTCTTGAGGTGCTAAAATGGCAGGGCAGTACAAATCCCCCCCAAATGACCCCATTTTGGAAAGTAGACACCCCAAGGAAATTGCTGATGGGTATGTTGAGCCCATTGAATATTTTTTTTTTTTTGTCCTAAGGGATTGAATAATGACAAAAAAAAAAAAAAAAAAATGTTTTTACAAAAAGTTGTCACTAAATGATATATTGCTCACACATGCCATGGTTATATGTGGAATTGCACCCCAAAATATATTCCGCTACTTCTCCCGAGTATGGGGATACCACGTGTGTGGGACTTTTTGGGAGTCTAGTCGCGCACGGCACCCCGAAAACCAATCACCACCTTCAGGATTTCTAAGGGTGCAAATTTTTGATTTAACTCCTCACTACCTATCACAGTTTCGAAGGCCATAAAATGCCAAAATAGCACAAAACCCCCCAAAATGACCCCATTTTGGAAAGTAGACACCCCAAGCTATTTACTGAGAGGCATGTTGAGTCCATGGAATATTTTATATTTTGCCAAAAGTTGCGGGAATATTACAAACTTTTTTTTTTTTTTGCACAAAGTTGTCACTAAATGATATATTGCTCACACATGCTATGGGCAGAAGTCAAATTACACCCCAAAATAAATTCTGCTGCTTCTCCCGAGTACGGGGATACCACATGTGGGGGACTTTTTGGGAGCCTAGCCACGTACGGGACCCCGAAAACCAAGCACTGCCTTCCGGATTTGAATATAAAATGCTATAAAAAACAAACTAACCAGAGTCACCCGTAACACTTATACGGTGATCAGTGGTGAAAGGGTTAACTAGGGGCAATCAGGGGGTTCAAATTTTTATTAGGTAGTATATGGGGGTCCCTGGCGCTATATAAAAACCTGACGGGGAACCTAAATAACTAACTGGCTAACCAGCGTCACCAGTGACACTTATACTGTGATCGCTGGTGAAAGGGGGTGAAAGGGTTAACTAGCAGCAATCAGGGGGTTAAAACCATTATTGGGTAGTATATCGGGGTACCTAGCGCTATAAAAACCTGGCGGTGAACCTAAAAAAATAACTAGCTACCTAGCGACTGTAGCGACACTAATGCAGCGATCAGAAAAACGATCGCTTAGTGACACTGGCAAAAGGGGGTGAAAGGGTTAACTAGCGGCAATCAGGGGGTTAAAACCATTATTGGGTAGTATATCGGGGTACCTAGCGATATAAAAACCTGGCGGTGAACCTAAAAAAATAACTAGCTACCTAGCGACACATGCAGCGATCAGAAAAATGATCGCTTAGTGACACTGGCAAAAGGGGGTGAAAGGGTTAACTAGCGGCAATCAGGGGGTTAAAACCATTATTGGGTAGTATATCGGGGTACCTAGCGCTATAAAAACCTGGCGGTGAACCTAAAAAAATAACTAGCTACCTAGCGACTGTAGCGACACTAATGCAGCGATCAGAAAAACGATCGCTTAGTGACACTGGCAAAAGGGGGTGAAAGGGTTAACTAGCGGCAATCTGGGGGTTAAAACCATTATTGGGTAGTATATCGGGGTACCTAGCGATATAAAAACCTGGCGGTGAACCTAAAAAAATAACTAGCTACCTAGCGACACATGCAGCGATCAGAAAAATGATCGCTTAGTGACACTGGCAAAAGGGGGTGAAAGGGTTAACTCTAGGGGCAATCAGGGGGTTAAATCTTTATTGGGGGGTGATAGGGGGCTACCCTGGACCTAACACTAACTGTCCTGACAGTTTTTACTGTCACAACTGACACTGAATGCATTGATCAGTAAAGAAATGATCAATGCAATCAGTGACACTGTGACTGGGGGGCGGGGGGGGGATCGGGGGGGGTTTGTGTGCCTGTGTGTACCTACATGTCAGTGTAGTGTTGGTGCACACTTACTTTTACTCTTCTCCTCGTAGTCCGGTCAAAAAGACCGCCCCGAGGAGAATGACATCACTTCCTCCTTCCTGTGTAAACAATACACAGGGGAGGAAGCTTCTCATTGGCCAGGAGCGATCCAGAGGGGGTGGCCGAAAACCAACGGCCATCCCCTCATCACGGAGCGCTCCTGGACCGAATCGGACCGCCGTAAACAGCGGGAGGGGGTCCGATCGGACCCCCCACCCGCTGGAAGGCAATCACGTAGATGTACGTCATTGTGCCTGCCTGTGCCATTGTGCTGACGTACAATGGCAATACGGCGGTCCTTAAGTGGTTAACCACTTGACCGATGGGCACTTAAACACCCTTAACCACTTCAATACCGGGCACTTAAACACCTTCCTGCCCAGACCAATTTTGAGCTTTCAGCGCTGTCGCACTTTGAATGACAATTGTGCGGTCATGCTACACTGTACCCAAATGACATTTTTATCATTTTTTTCCCACAAATAGAGCTTTCTTTTGGTGGTATTTGACCACCTCTGCGGTTTTTATTTTTTGCTAAACAAATAAAAAAATACAGAAAATTAAAAAAAAAAAAATGTTGTGTTTTTTTTGTTTCAGTTTCAAAACTTTGCAAATAAGTAAGTTTTCTCCTTCACTGATGGGCACTGATGGGGTTACACTGATGGGCAATGATAAGGCGGCACTGATGGGCACCGATGAGGTGGCACCAATGAAGTGGCACTGATGAGGTGGCATTGATGGGCACGGATGGGCGGCACGGATGGGCGACACGGATGGGCACTGATAGGTGGCACAAATTGGCATGGATGGGCATGGGTTAGGCGGCACAGGTGGGCATGGGTTAGGCGGCACAGGTGGGCATGGGTAGGCACTGATAGGCGGCACAGATGGGAACTGATAGGCGGCATTGTATTATAATATATTGTACTAATGGATGCCAATCAGTGCCAATCAATAATGCATGCCAATCAGTGATGCCCATTGTGGGCACTGATTGGCATCCATTATGGGCACTGATTGGCATCCATTGTGGCACTGACTGGAATCCCTGGTGGTCTAGGGTGGCATACCTTGTCCTTGGCATCCCTGGTGGTCTGGTGGCGTCCCTGGTGGTCCAGTGTGGGCATCCTCGGGTTGGCTGTGCTGATAATTGATCAGCACAGACCCCCCCTGTCGGAGGAGCAGCCGATCGGCTCTCCTCTACTCGCGTCTGACAGACGCGAGTGAGGAAAAGCCGATCACCGGCTTTTCCTATTTACACTGTGATCAGCCGTGATTGGACACGGCTGATCACGTGGTAAAGAGTCTCCGTCGGAGACTCTTTACCGAGATCGTAGTTGCCGGGTGTCAGACTGACACCCCGCAACAACGATCGCCGCGATGCGCGCCCCCTGGGGCGCGCAGCGGCTCATAATCCTGATCACGTCATATGACGTCCGGTCCGTCTATTTGCTATAGGGCGGGCGGCAAGTGGTTAATAACCAGACCAATTTTCAGCTTTCGGTGCTCTCACATTTTGAATGACAATTAGTCATGCAACACTGTACCCATATGACATTTTTGTTATTTTTTTCACACAAATAGAGCTTTCTTTTGGTGGTATTTAATCACCGCTGGGTTTTTTATTTTTTGTGCTATAAAAGAAAAAATGATTTTTTTCTTTGTTTCTGTTATAAAATTTAGCAGATTAGTAATTTTTCTTCATACATTTTGGCCAAAATGTATACTACTACATATCTTTGGTAAAAATAAGTACAAATTGGTGCATATTATTTGGTCTTTGTGAAAGTTATAGAGTCCACAAGCTATGGTGCCAATATCTGAAAATTGATCACACCTGATGTACGGACGGCCTATCTCTTTTCTTGAGACCCTAATATGCCAGAAATGTACAAATACCCCCCAAATGACCCCCCTTTGGAAAGAAGATATTCCAAGGTATTTAGTAAGAGGCATGATGAGCTTTTTGAAGTTGGCATTTTTTTCCTACAATTCTTTGCAAAATCAAGATTTTTTATTTATTTTTTCACAAAATTGTCATATTATCAGGTTATTTCTCACACACAGCATATGCATACCACAAATTACACCCCAAAACACATTCTGCTATTACTCCCGAGTATGGCGATGCCACATAGGTAAGACTTTTACACAGTGTGGCCACATACAGAGGCCCAACATGCAGGGAGCACCATCAGGCGTTCTGGAGCACCCAGGACAATTCTGACATTTCTCTCCTACATGTAAAAATCATAATTTGCTAGAAAATTACATAGAACCCCAAAACATTATATATATATATATATATATATCTATATCAAAGACCCTAGAGAATACGATGGTGGTCGTTACAACTTTTTATCCCGCACAGTATTTGCGCAGGAATTTTTTGCACGTGTTTTTTTGGGGGGGAAAAAACAGTTTTGTGGTTTAAAAAAAAACAAAACATTAAAGTTAGCCAAATTTTTGCATAATGTGAAAGATGAAGTTACGCTGAGTAAATAGATACCTAACATGTCACCTTTCAAAATTGCACATGCTCGTGAAATGGCGCCAAACGTCGATACTTAAAAGTCCCCATAGGCGATGCTTTAAATTTTTTTACTGGTTACATGTTTTGAGTTACAGAGGAGGTCTAGGGCCAAAATTATTGTTCTCGCTCTAACGTTTGCAGCGATACCTCACATGTGTGGTTTGAACACCGTTTTCATATGTGGGAGGGACGTATGCGTTCGCTTCTACATGCGAGCACATGGGGACAGGGGCGCTTTAAAAAAAAAAAAAAAAAATTCTTTGTTATTGTTCATTTTACTTTATTTTAGTTTGACATTTTTTTTTTTTCCAAAAATACATTTTTTGATCACTTTTATTCCTATTACAAGGAATGTAAACATCCCTTGTAATAGGAATATGGTATGACAGGTCCTCTTTACAGTGAGATATGGGGTCAATAAGACCCCACATCTCACCTCCTTGCCTGAAATATTGGGATATTGGGTATTGGCAGGATATTGGCAGGGTATTGAGGGGTTACATTTCGGTGAGCAGCGATGTGGGCACTGCAGATGCAGCCCACGGCGCTGCTGACACCGTTCTCTTCCCCCTCCACTGTACCGATCGGTACAGAGAGGGGAGGGAGGAACCAGCGTCCTAACATTTTACAAGTGATCACTCTGTCATTTGACGGAGCATTCTCGTGGTAAACGGCCGCGATGAGCAGCCGTTTACCGTGATCCGTGATGCGCCTGGTCCTGTGGACCCGGCGGTCACGGATGCTCTCGAGTGCGTGCCCCAGGGGGCGCGAGAGAGCGGAATTCTGGGAGGCCGTTAATTAATGGCCTCTCAGAGTTAAACAACCGCCCTGTAGCCGTTATTCGGCTATGGGCCGGTTGTTAAGTGGTTAAGGGTGCGTTTATGCACTTTAACTTACCTGATTCTCTGCGCCCCTCGGGAGATGACGCTATTCCCACGCCCCAGTGGTGGACTGTCTCTCAGTATCAACACGTCTTCATCTTTATGATATCTGAACATTAGTCAGGTGGATTATTGTGGGGGATTCTATAGCATGGAAGAGCGGAGGATTGGTCCGCCGAAACCTAAATGAGCAGTCAACCCTTGTACTACAGGTGCAGCTCCACTCCAAGGATTAATTTGGAAGCTTCCTGGAGTTCGTTCCTTTTACAGAATTTCTAACTTTTCCGCACTCTCTAACATTTTATATATATATATATATATATATATATATATATAATATATTGCACTTTTTTTTTTGGCTGGAGTGGGGTTTTAACCACTTGCTTACTGGGCACATAAACCCCCCCCCCCCCCATCCAGACCAGCTTTCAGCGCTGATGCACTTTGAATGACAATTGCGCAGTCATACAACACTGTACCCAAATTAATTTTTATCATTCCCCCCCCCCCCCAAATAGAGCTTTCTTTTGATGGTATTTGATCACCTGTACAGTTTATTGATTTTTTTTTTTTTTTTTTTTTTTTTTTTTTATAAAAGAAAATGTAAAAAGACCGAAAATTATTTATTTACATTTTAAAGCGGGTAATTTTTGTCCGTCATTGATGGGTGGCAGTGATGGGCACTGATCAGTAACACTGATAGGCAGCACTTCTAGGTGGCATTGATAGGTGGCACTGGTGGGCATTGATAGGTGGCACTTTTGGGCACTGTTAGATGGCACAAATGAGGCATAATTGCCTCTTCCTTTTCGGGACTGATGTCCCTTTTAAGATGAGCCGGTGATTGGCTTTTTTTGTCAGCGCGAGGAGAGAAAAAAAATGATCACAGAGCTTTTGTTTTGATCATGTGATCAGCTGTCATGGGCTGACAGCTGATCACATGGTAAGGGGCCAGGAACCCCCCTTACTCGGATCGGTGATCACCCGAGTCTCATTGACTCAGTGATCACAGCATGCTCCGCTACAGGGCCCGCGCAGGGAGTGTACACACGGGAAGGGTGTCATATGACGGCCTCCCAGGAATTCAGGTCCGCGCTGTGGCCGAAGGATGTCAAGTGGTTAATCCTCAGTTCTGATGTATACTAACCCACTAGTGGTTTGTGTTGGACATTAGGGAAAATGTACATTCATTTATAAGATCTTCAGTCCAATAAATTCTAGGGAGCTGAGCAGCATATTTTCTTGAATAATAATACACTGTCACTGTAATTATTTAAATTGTTAGCCTTGTTTCTGGTTGTTGCCCAGGTCTACTACTAGACATCTGTGTGCTGGGTAATGTGTCAGACAGCGTACCTGACTTTTACAAGCTTTTTTTTCCTCTTCTTTACAGGTACGGCAACCAGTCATTTGCGTCAACCATCATGTTTTCTGTTCGAGTTGCATTGACTTGTGGCTGAAGAACAACAACCAATGCCCAGCCTGCAGAGTCCCTATTACACGTGATAATCCCTGCAAAGACATCATAGGTACTGTGAATGGCTTTTTCTTTTTAAGTGTTTGGGATGGTTGCAATTTTTAAGATAAAAAAAAAAAAAAAAAAAAAAAAAAACTTTATAAAAAATGTTTGGGTTTTTATATGGAATATGCTCGTGTACATGTACAAAATACTTATACTTAATATTTGATGTTTCTTTCTTTTTTAAGTCAAATAAATATGAAATATTCTATATACAGTTAGGTCCATATATATTTGGACACAGACACAATTTTCGATTTTTTTTTTTTTTTTTTTTTTTTTTTTTTTTTTTTTCAGGTATTTACCAAAATATATGAGAGTGCACACTCTTAGGTTTAATTTGATGTACATCCAAATTGGAGGAAGGGTTTAGGAATGACAACTCTTAAGAATAGCCATCACCCCCTTTTTCAAGGGACCAAAAGTAATTGGACAATTGAATCAAAAGCTGTATCATGGCCAGGCGAGGGCTACTCCTTCATAATTTCTTCATCAATTAGACCCCTTTCACACCACACCGTCCATAGAGTGGGCGGTAAAACGCTGCTATTTTTAGCGGCATTTTACCGACGGATTTGTGGTGCATTTCGGCCACTAGCGGGGCGCTTTTACCCCCCCCCCCCCCCCCCCCGCTAGCGGCCGAGAGGGTTAAAAACCGCCGGCAATACGCTGCAATAGCAGCGTTTTGCCGGCGGTATTACAGCGCTGCCCCATTGATTTCAGTGGGGAGCAGCAGTGGAGGAGCGGTAAGCACACCGCTCCTTCACCGCTCCAAAGAAGCTGCTGGCAGGACTTTTCCCTGACGTCCTGCCAGCGCACCGCTGTAGTGTGAAACCCCTCGGGCTTTCACACTACAGACAATGGTGCAGCTTTTTTAGGGCGGATTGCAGGTGCTATTTATAACGCTATAGCGCCTGCAAAACGCCCTGGTGTGAAAGGGGTCTTAAGCACCTGTCCTGTAGGAGCCTTTGCTTTTACTTAGTATTTGTAAAGGCTAAACTTTTTATTACCTTCATGCATTCTATCTTCTCGCCCACCACTAATACTTACCTGAGCCCGATCTCAATCCAGTGTTGGGCATGAGAGCAGCGTCACTCCCGCGTCTCTCTCTCTCTCTCCTCATTGGCTGAGACGGCACTGGGAGCCATTGGTTACTGCTACTGTCAATCACAACCAGTGAGCCAATAAGGAGAGAGCGGAGCCAAGCCACACTTTGTATGTGAATAGACAGAGCAGCAGCGGGGGACCTGAGAAGAGAAGGATCGGGGCTGCTCTGTGCAATGCCACTGTCAATGACATGGTTGGTTTATTTTTTTATTTTTTTTTAAGAAGAAAAAACTGCCTTTAATATCAATTTAAAAAAGCATGTTTACACCACCTGTAGGTACAATTTTCTTAAGCATTTAGAAATAGATAACTCGTACTTTATTATGAGAGGGTTCAGTCAGACAGAGGGAGTCGCAAAGTTAAAAAAAAGTTATCAGGGTAGGCTTTGCCATCTCTTTAACTAACCTATCCACTTAAGGACCAGGCCTCTTTTTCAGACTCTGTGTTTACATGTTTAAAACTGTTTTTTTTTTCTATAAAATTACTTAGAACCCCCAAACATTTTATATTGTATTATTTTTTTATTTATTTTTTTAACACCCTAGAGAATAAAAAATGGCGGTCATTGCAATACTTTTTTTTCACACCGTATTTGCGCAGCGGTCTTACAAGTGCCCTTTTTTGAGGAAAAAAATCACTTTTTTGAATAAAAAAATAAGACAACAGTAAAATTAGCGCAATTTTTTTGTATATTGTGAAAGATAATGTTACGCCGAGTAAATTGATACCCAACATGTCAGGCTTCAAAATTGCGCCTGCTCGTGGAATGGCGTCAAACTTTTAGCCTCAAATATCTCCATAAGCGACATTTAAAAAATTCTACAGGTTGCATTTTTTTGTGTTACAGAGGAGATTTAGGGCTTTAATTATTGCTCTCGCCCGATCGCGGCGATACCTCACATGTGTGGTTTGACTACCATTTTCATATGCGGGCGCTACTCATAGCTCGCTTCTGCGCGTGAGCTCGTCGGGACGGGGTGTTTTTAAAAACCTTTTTTTATTTATTTTAATTGATTTTATTTATTTTTACACTGTTAAAAAAAAAAAAAAATTTTTTTATAAAGGATCACTTTTATTCCTATTACAAGACATTACATGACAGGTCCTCTTAAACAAGATCTGGGGTCAAAAAGTCCTCAGATCTCATATTTGAACTTTAAATGCAATAATAAAAAAAAAAAATTCATTTGAAAAAAATTACATTGAAAAAATATACCTTTTAAGAGGTATGGGCGGAACTGACGATTTGACGTCGCTTCCGCCCTCCTATGGTATAGAGATGGGTGGCGGCCATCTTAGCCGCACTCGTCTCTATACCCAGCACAGGAAAGGACCTGATCGCCTCCGGGGGGGGTGGCACCTCTCCCGCCGCCGATAACGGTGATCTCGTTGGCGAACCCACCGCAGAGACCACCATTATCACACACACGACCGGCGCCTGAACAGATGGATATCTCAGTTGTGGCAGCAGCTGCTGCCGTTACCCAGATATCCCTCTTCAAAAAATGGACGTACATCAGCGTGCGCTGGTCGTAAATTGGCTATAGTGCCCTGGGAATGCTTTTATTAAATAAAACTTCTAAACAAAAAAAAATCATAAATTGGTCCCAAATTCATTATAGTTTCCCTTTTTAGCATCTTCTTTTGAGATCTAGCTCTTTGCACTTATACATGTTTTCTTTTGTAGGAGGGACAAGTGAAAATGAACGTGTGCTCAGTCATTCAGTGCGAAAACACCTCCGAAAAACTAGACTTGATCTTCTTCAAAAAGAGTATGAGGTAATCTCATTTGTGGATATTTTTGTATTCCTGTATCCATGTGCCATATTCAGCATTTAGAATGTAATTGTTGGTGGAAATTTTATGTTTACGGTTTTAGTTACTTTGGGACATATTTATAAAGCAGTAACTTTGACATTTCTAAACATTCACTATAAGTGAATCTTTCAGGTGCATGTGTTTTTAAATGGCAGCGATTTGCTTTACCACCAGTAAATGTTTATAGTCACTGCTCTATAAATATGCTCCTTTTTGTGTTCTCCTGGAACTAAGAGGAAAATCCTTTAGGCTAGGTTCACACCATAGCGATGCGGGAACGCTGCGAATCCGTGGCGTTTTCCCGCATCGCATGCCTCCCACCGGCAGTTCACACTGCCCTATGCGGACTGCTGGGAGTGTCAATGAAATCTTAATGACACCCCCAGACCAGTCCGCATATCGCAGTGCGATCTGCAAACTCGGACAGGAATCGGATCGCATGGTGTGAACACCCATGCGATCCGATTCTGCTGCGGACCAAAAAAAGGGTCCTGTGCGAGTTTGCGGCGGGTGCGATGCGAATTCAGCCATACTATCTGTATGGCTGAACTCGCATCGCACAGAGATCGGATGTGATTTGCACTGCAGTGCGGTGCGAATCACATCCGGGTCTCCCACCCGCAGCGGTGTGAACCCAGCCTTAAAGTGATAATAAACCCTTACCTAAGCCCACTGAAGTGACGAGGTTTTGCTGATACACAGTGATGAAATAAATTCACCTACATAAGCTATACCTGTTTGCAGCCTTTTCTCCTCCCACAGCTTTCAAAAGTACACAATTTAGATAACATGTCAAATGCAAGGCCTGCAGGTTGAATCCGGCTTGCCAGGCCGTTTCGTGTGGCCCCTTATACCTTCCCTGCAGCACCAGCACCCCCTTGTTTCCGGCCGCTCCTGGTCTCAGCATCCAGCAGACTCTGACAGCTAACACTAGCCCTCCACTGGTCCTCCACCAGACTCTGCTTCCCAGCTCAAACAGAACACCATTGCAGTACCATGTTCTGTCTGTGCGGTCTTCAGTAGCGTTTTTTTTTGTGGCTGATACCAGCATTGTGCAACTGTCCTTTTCAAACTTTGATCATTTGCTAAAGGAGTGAGTGGGCTCCATGCTGGTCTGCACCTGTCCTTCACAGCTTAAAGTGGAGTTCCACCCAAAAGTGGAACTTCCGCTCATTTGTCTCCCCCCCCCCCCCCCCTCTGGTGCCACAACTGGCACCTTTCGGGGGGAGGGGGGACAAGATATCTCTCTTTGACAGGTATCTGTTCCCACTTCTAGGAGTCCAGGTCGGGGCCCGTTACATCACTGTGGGGCTCCTCCTCCTCTCCCTGTCGCCGGGCCAGCAGAGAGAGGAGCGGGGCCTCGTGCATGCACAGTAGGGCTCCAGGTAAGGCTACACTGCCAGGTACTGTTACCCACAATGGCGGCAGCAGCATCCAGCAGTTGATGGAAACATCAGCTGATGTTTCCAACATCACTGGACTCCAGGACAGGTAAGTGTCCTATTGTTAACCACTTGTCGCCCGCCAATTGTCAAATGACGGCTGCAAAGTTGTTTCAAAATCCTGACCGGATGTCCTAGGACGTCCTCAGGATTTTGAGCCACTGTGCGCCCCCTGGGGCGCGCATCGCAGAGATCATTGTTGTGGGGTGTCATTCTGACACCCCGCAACTACAATCTCGATAAAGAGTCTCCGACGGAGACTCTTTACCACGTGATCAGCCTTGTCCAATCACGGCTGATCACAGTGTAAATAGGAAGAGCCGGTGATCGGCTTTTCCTCACTCACGTTTGTCAGACGCGAGTAGAGGAGAGCCAAACGGCTGCTCCTCTGACAGGGTGGGGGGTCTGTGCTGATCGATTATCAGCACAGCCCCCCGAGGATGCCCACACTGGACCACCAGAGATGCCACCGTACCACCAGGTATGCCACCCTAGACCACCAAAGATGCCAGTCAGTGCCCACAATGGATGCCAGTCAGTGCCCACAATGGGCATCACTGATTGGCATGCATTATTGTTTGGCACTGAATGGCATCCATCAGTACAAAACTAAGCAACATTGTATTTCCTATCCGTGCCCATCTGTGCCGCCTGTCCGTGCCCATCTGTGCCGCCTGTCCGTGCCCATCTGTGCCGCCTGTCCGTGCCCATCTGTGCCGCCTGTCCGTGCCCATCTGTGCCGCCTGTCCGTGCCCATCTGTGCCGCCTGTCCATGCCCATCTGTCCATGCCCATCTGTGCCGCCCATCAGTGAAGGAGAAACTTATTTACAAAGTTTTGAAACTGAAACAAAAAAACATATTTTTTTTTTTTCACAATTTTCGGTCTTTTTTTATTTAGCAAAAAATAAAAACCGTAGAGGTGATCAAATACCACCAAAATAAAGCTCTATTTGTAGGAAAAAAAATTATAAAAATTTCATTTGGGTACAGTGTAGCATGACCGCGCAATTGTCATTCAAAGTGCGACAGCGCTGAAAGCTCAAAATTGGTCTGGGCAGGAAGGTGTTTAAGTGCCCAGTATTGAAGTGGTTAAAAGTCAGCAGCTGCAGTATGTGTAGCTGCTGGCTTTTAATTTCTTTTTTTTTTTAGGTCGGAACACCACTTTAAGTCTTAAGACCTTACTAAAACCAGTAATAATCAAATGCAGAGGCAATTATTTAATATGATAAAGAGTATATAAATGTATTTAGTCTTACAGATTCAGACAGCCCTTTTGAGGGCAGCCATAATGCTGTTGCGGCCCACAATGAAATTGAAGTTGACACTCCTGGTTTGGATGGTATTTCTCAGCATCCAGGAGGTAAGGAGTAGGGATCTGATATCACACACTACACAGCACAAAGCTTAGTGTAATCAAAATCTTAAGAGGGCTTTCACACTGAGCCGTGGGGGTCGTTGGCGCTAAAGCGGCGCTATTTTTAGCACTGGTTTACCGCTGTTCGGCAGCTAGTGGGGCAGGTTTAACCCCCCGCTAGTGGCCGAAAAGGGGTTAAACGCACCTGCAAATCGCCGCCGGGGCAGCGTTTTTCAGGTGGTATCGCAGCGCTGCTCCATTGATTTCAATGGGGAGCAGAGGTGGATGAGTTCACCACTCCAAATAAGCTGCTGGCAGGACTTTTTGTGACTCCCTGCCAGCGCACCGCTTCAGTGTGAAAGCTTTTTCACACTGGAGTGAAAGGAGCTGCTTTTTTCAGGTGCTATACAGGCACTATTTTTTAGCACTGTAGCGCCTGAAAAACGCCTCCCGTGTGAAAGGGGTCTAAGTGGAGGGAATGGACACACTTCCTCTATAATGACTCACTGAGAAACATGCACAGCTGAGGCTATCAATTGCTGTGTGCTGGTTTAATTGACCATCTGCAAAGATTGCCTGGTGTCTGGAAAAACCATCAGATGTGATTCATGCAGATAGCAAAGGATAGAGAGCAGACAGGATCTACATTATATGCTATAGATTCAGGCAAGTACACATTATATGGCTTTGTTCATTTTTTTTATTTAAGAGGTTTACAACTACTTTAAAAAAAGAAAAAAAAAAAGACTTTCTCTCATGAACCTTTATAACCACTTGACCTCAAACGTTTACCCCCCCTTAATGACCAGGCCATTTTTTTGTGATACAGCACTGCGATACTTTTACCTGAAAATTGCGTGGTCCTACGACACTGTTCCCAAATTAAATGCATGTCTTTTTTTTTTTTTTTTTTTTTTTTGGTAGAATTCGATTACCTCTGCATTTTGATGACTGGCAATTTTGAAAAAAAAAAACTTTGTGCTATAAAACATATATCTAATAAAAAATATTGAACAATAAACACATTTCTTTATTAATTTAGGCCAATATGTATTCTGCTGCATGTTTTTTTTTTTTTTTTTTTTTAATCCCAATAAGCATATATTGATTGATTTGCGCTCAAGTTATAGTGTCTACAAACGATGGGATATTTATTTTTATTACCTGAACTGCGATATTGCGGCTGACACTCTGGGAACCAGTGACACTAATACAGCAATCATTGCTAAAATTATGCACTGTCACTGTACTAATGACACTGGCTGGGAAGGGGTTAACATCAGGGGATATTAAAGGGTTAACTTTGCCTGACCAGTGTTTTACTAAACTCTGGGGGTTACTTTTACTAGGGGAAGAGAAGGATCCTAGTCCCTGCTTTGCAGGATCCATGCCTCCCCTCATGTCAGAATGGCAATCTTCCTTGTTTTAATAGGCAAACTGCACTTCTGACTCTGTGGCTGATGGGTGGGTGCCAGAGGACACAGACAGCTGGAGCGACCAGCCAATGGCACGTGTTCGCACTCCCTACCTGGAAGTGCAGGATCGTGTGTATGATTTTATATACACACATGCACACATACAGCGGCCTCCCAAAAAGGAATAGTTCTAAGAAAACAGATATGTGAGTGTTGGTTGAGATTTTCAGTGTGCATTATATATTGCACTTAACCATATTTTGAAGTGTCCAAACTGAGAATCTTTGCCCTATCATTCCTCTTTCACACTTGTACGACTTGTCCCACGATTTGGGACTGCAACATCGTATGACAAGTCGTTCTCCATGATTTCCGAAGCTTACTATTCATATTACTAAGACTTCAAGTCGTGCCAACTTCAAAGTAGTCCCTGCACTACTTTGGTCCAACTTTGATGCTACTTCAGCCCATTGAATATCACTGAAGTCGGATCAGAGTCTTAACTGATCTGACTTTGGCTTGGGACTTGTGCTCTGATAATCTTGAAGGGCCAATTAAAAAAAAAAAAAAAAAAAAAGTTTCCCCTCCAAGAGCCTACCAGGCCCTTCAGTCTGGCATGGATTTTAAGATGAACCCCCCCCCCCCCCACGCCGCAAACGGAAGAGCCGGAGAAGATGTTGAAAGAGACCTAGGAGCTGCCTAATAAATTACTTTAAAAACGTGTTCTGTGTTTTATTTTTGACACTTGCTTTTCCCCACCCCCTTTCCCGACCTGCCAAGCTGTTTGCTCGGATAAGGGTCTGGTATGGATTTGGGGGAGGACCCATGTCAGTGTTTTTTTTTTTTTTTTTTTTTTTTTAATTGCCGTGGAGTTACATAGTAGGTGAGGTTGAAAATGGACACAAGTCCAACCTGTGTGTGTGATTATATGTCAGTATTACATTGTATATCCCTGTATGTTGTGGTCATTCAGGTGTTTATCTAATAGTTTCTTGAAACTATCAACTCCCCCCTCCCCCCCCCCCCTGCTGAGACCACCGCCAGTGGAAGGGAATTCCACATCCTTGCCACTCTTACAGTAAAGAATCCTCTACATAGTTTAAGGTTAAACCTCTTTTCTTCTAATTTTAATGAGTGGCCACAAGTCTTGTTAAACTTCCTTCTGAGAACGTTTTATCCCTATTGTGGGTTCACCAGTATGGTATTTTGTAGATTGAAATCATATCCCCTCTCAAGCGTCTCTTCTTCAGAGAGAATTAAGTTCAGTGCTTTCCTCAGTTTAGCTCCTAAGTCCCTAAAATCGTTCTTTGGGACACTCCATCTGCCTCTGACTTTGTCCTTGGAGCCAAGGTGCACCATGACAGCTGGGTCTTCCCCAGCCCCTCCCAATAATCTGTCCACCAGATTCCAACCCGAGCGCCCGGCAGACCACATATTGTTCGGCGCTTCAGGTCTTTGTTACAGATTGGCCTCTCTGTCCTTCTAATAATTGAGTCCCCTACCACCAGAATCTGTCTTTCCTTTCCCTTTAGTTCCCCCTAAAGATTCAGGGATCAAAGTTGGATCCCTGTTCATTAAAGTCGGTCTTCAAGTCGCAGGGCAAAGTTGGATCCACAGTCGTATGACAATTTTGTCGAAATCGTGGCAAAGTCGCACGAGTGTGAAAGGGGCCTAAAGTATATTGAGTTTTACTCCCTTCCTTCCCCACTTTTAAAACTATAGAATATTAAAAATCTTTCCTGCATGTTGTGTTGTACAATATACTGGCATCCACAAGCCCCTTCAGGATACATTAGTGATGTAAGATCTGAGGGGATGAACCACAGCACACATCAGGGTGCCAGGCATCTGATACACACAAGATTGTGTCACATGTGAAGATTCCGCTGGAGGCCATAGCTCTTGGAGATCCCACCGAAGAGGTAAGTATTAAGAGCTGCCTTTTTATGGTCACTTTTATTTTTTACATTTTTTTTTTTTCCCCGTCGATTTGTTTAAAGTGTTCAAGACAACAGTAAAATCAGTCTGTAAATGTAGTAAAGCATGCTTGTTATACTCGCTGTGGAACGTAAGGGGTAAATCCTCTGCATTGTATAAAAAGGCTGTTTGATCCTGTCTTCTCTGGTCCTCCCCTTCAACAGTGCCCAAACGATCTCCTGATAGAACAGACCATTGTATTGCTAGAGTTTTTCCTTTTTTTTTGTCTTGGGAGAGAGTGAATGTGATTAGAACAGGGCCAGATAGAGGGTTAGGGGTCCTGGAGCCTCATAGGACAGTCAGAGAATGAAAACTCATCCTACAAGCTTTAGCCAGACACTGATAGAAGACACAAGACTGCTCTATCTACTGATGAGAAAAGATGTTTAGTATTTTATATTTACTAAAACTATTTTTAATTTCCTACTTATAATTTCCATGTTCTGTGTACTGCGGGAGATGAGATATAGTGAATGCAGGGTCCTGGGTTTAGTAACACTTTAAAAGTAAACCCTATCATGGAGTTGACTTCTTTCTGAAAATCTTTCTTGTCTGGTTACTATACTGACCATTTGGCTTCGGTCCCTGGCCCATAACAAGTATTTTCATCAGGAATTAAGCCAAAACTTGTTTGCATCATAACTGAGACAAGTATGAAGATAAGTATTGACGCCCGATGTTCAATATAACTGTAAAATAACACACACGCGGAATGGAAAGTCGCCAGTGGCAAGCGCCAAGGTTCTCTATTCTATCTAGGATTAGAGTGCAGGACTTTTTGTTAGGAACACAGGTCATGTGGCAGAATTTGCATTCTTTTGATCTCTTGGCTTGCTGAAAGTCTGGACCACTTAACTTTATACAACAGCCTAATATATATTTTTCTTTTTTTAGGATGAAATTGAATACCTAGTAAAAGAGACAGAAGAACTAAAAAGAACAAATCTTATATTGGAGGAAAGGCTTAATGAAGTTGCTGATCCTATCGCTGAGTCTTCGCCTTGCAGTTGTGGAAATAGGCAAGAAGAGGACAAGAGCAGTGTTTGTAATAAACTGCTAAAGGACTGGAACAGAAAGCTCGAGGAAGTCAATGCTGCAAATAAAAGAGTTACAGAGGACATTGACAAGTTCAAAGAGGTACCTTTTGTGTTTGTATGTTATACTTTATTTTTTCCATTGAAAAGGATATCATGATGAGTAATGACAGCCTATGGTAGCACAGCATTTTTATGAAGAGGTTTTATGTGTTATATGACTAATTTTTGCTAAGCAGCTCAAAAGCTGGCCATACACTGTTAGAATTTTGGCCTATTCAGAGGGAGTGACTGAAATTCTAACAGAGGGTGGTAGCCACGTCGGCTCAACAATTGTTCCGTTGGTTTGTGTTGAAGCAATAGTAAACTATTACTATAACAGCACCTGCAGTCAGTTCAGCTGCTGGAATTGTTCAGGTATTCTGACTGCCGGTGCTAGCGCCTGTCAGAATAACATAGTCTGGTAAGGAGGATTCGTTCATCCATGCTGTTTGTGTAGATGGAGAAATCTGTTAGATTTCTGTCTTATGACCCATAGGCTGAGCAAAAGAAATCTATTAGTGTATGGCCAGCATTATTGAGCATAGAATTCAAAAGTTTGAGGGGAAAGGGGATTTATGTTCGTGGGAAGGAGGGGGGAATGCTTTACATCATCATTCCTTTGTGTATGGTCTTCTTCCGTAAGGTTGTGTGGCATATGGATGCCCCTGTCATGTTGGTTATGGGAACCCATTGGATTCTTACAAGTTAGGTTCAAAAGCAGCATCACTGAAAGTGGCAGAGATTCTGTGTTGGAGGATAAAGTCAATGTCAATAATTCTGCTGAGTATAAAAAGAGACTAGGACAGACAGATTGGTGGAAGCCTCCATCTTAAAGTGGGAGTAAACTCCCATGTCTGATTTGTACCTATAGATAGGCCTATAATAAGGTTTTCCTATAGGTACTGTAACTATCTCCTAAACGTGCACCGTTTATTAAATATTTACTGTATATGTAGCTGTTGACATCATTGGCGCATGCGCTCTGAAGGAATGGCCACCCAGGCTATTCCTTCAGAGTCCTGTGCTGTAAACGGCAGCTCCCACGTGCATGCACGGGAGTGATGTCATCGCATGTTCTGGCCAGTCACACAGCTGGTGTCTGCGGCCCCGGAAAGGAGACAGGTTAAGATGGAAGCGACCTCCAGCTGTGACATCACGGTGCTGGAGGGCTTTGATTTTTAGGTAAGTTTCACATAATCTGTAAGTATGCAATACATGCTAGCGCATATTACCTTGCAGGTCAGAAAAATAAAACCTCACCCAGCAGTTTCCTACCACTTTCGGTACGGCTTGGGTATGCCATTAGTAAAATACACGTTTTCATAATTATGAAGACCAACTCCAGTGAGTGTGGAAGGGTTAGATCCTCAGATCTTTATTGCTGTCTTTGTTGGGGAAATTTCCCATCTTTTCCTTTCACAGAACAGGGATTTGCATTGCCAGGAATTGATAGAAAATCTCACAAGTGGCTACACAACATTAAAAAAATAAAAAAAAATAAAAAAAAAACCTCATGCACACTATTGGATTTTCTGCAGATTGTTGTCTTCAAATTTACCAAAACCATGTAGTGCAAGGGCCTGCCTGATTGCATACAAATTTAAGCTCTTAAGGTTTGACCTCATATTATATGGTTTTGGTAAATCTGAAGACAAAAATCTGCAGAAAATCTAATAGTGTGTATGGGGCTTAAGGAAAGATTAGAGAATCTGTGAGGTTTTTGTTGTTGTCTTGATGGGTTTTTTTTTTGTTTTTTTGTTTTTATCCTGGTGGCTGTTTTCCCTAATTTCTTGTACAAGGATAAATGGTAAACCTAAAGCCCTCTGATGGAATCGGAGAGCAATAAAATCTGCCATACTTTCATCCTTCCCTATTGCTAAAAAGTATCGGAGTCACGTTTATTTCATTACATCTGAGAGTGAACAGGGGCCATTGAAATGAATGGGGTTTTACTTGTTGAGCGTCTTCAAGCTTTGAGCTACAAAACCCTGAGATGTGAATGTAGCCTTATATTGCAGTAAAAAAAGGTTTCCCGGCCTGCCAGACAGGACTGTGCATGTGGCTGAGCTGTGTAAACCTCCGAATCTCTGGATGGACAGAATTACTTATCTTATGGTAGGTAGGCAGCGCCCTTCTATGTATTTATCTGTGTGTTTAGCTGTTTGCTCCTGGAGTTCATCATTTTATTTATTCTGCCCCAAAAAAAGCGAACAGCTCTTTTGAAGGTGCACACAATTTGGAAAATGTTTGTGGTTCTGCTCGCTTTACATTTGAGATCTGTTGGATCTCACAGTCTATGTAATTTTCCCCCTATAGCAAGTGTTATTTTATCTATATTTCAGTTTCTTGTATTGTCCTTAAAATGCAGCATCATAGGACATCAAAGTAGTAGCTGCCATCATCTATCACACTCTGGTTTGAGAATATTCTCATAACCTGGTGACGGATGGAGACATTTATGTGCCCTTGGGTATCTTCGGTAATGCTTTGCCTGAGATGAGTTCAAACCTTTCTTTTTATAACGGATATATTTTTTCAGGGTGCTCTTGTGTGCAATTCTGTGTATTTTCATAGAATAGCAAGCGTTATTTTTTGGCATTTTTTTCCTTTCACATGGTGTTTTTGCAAATACATAAACAAACCTTTACCCAAAGGCAATTGGAACATGGGACCGCAGACCGCACATGTGAAAGATCAGATATATCCGCTTTGAGCTACAATTTTAAGGTGGTGCGTTTTATTTTTTTTTATTTTTTTCCCCATTACCTGTGTAGATGTGATATGGACCCCAGTATTGTAGCTTTGCAATAAATAGAATTATTTGCACAACTGTGATCTAGACTTTCGGTATGTAATCACAAAATTGTAGGTGTGCCCGCATTTAACAGCACAATTGTGACATACTATAGCACTAGACTTGTTTAGATGTCTGTCTGTATGTCTATCTATCTACGAAACAAATCCAATCAGCCTAACCATATCTATCAGTTTATCTGATAGACGAGCCCTGTAAACCCTTCTCTTCAAAGAAGCCTATTTTGCCCCCCCCCACCTAACTACTGTACTTTTTAGTTTTTCCATTAGCTCATCCCCCACCCAGTTATTACCTTTTTGTATCACTTGAACCTCCCTCTTATGCCCTGTACACACGGTTGCACTTTCCATTGGAAAATGTGCGATCGGATCGTGTTGTTGGAAAATCCAATCGTGTGTGTGTGGGCTCCATCTGACTTTTTCCATCGGAATTTCCGACACACAAAGTTTGAGAGCTGGATCTTAAATTTTTCCGACAACAAAATCTGATCGTTTAAATTCTGATCGCGTGTAGACAATTCCGACGGACAAAGTGCCACACATGCTCACAATAAATTACGAGATGAAAGCTACTGGCCCGTTTATAGTCCCGTCGTACGTGAGCTACACCTATACTGCGATCGTGAGCAATCTGATTTTCTGACAACTTTGTGCGACCCCCCCCGTGTATGTAAGACGAGTTTGGGGCAAAATCCGTTGGAAAAAATCTGACAGATTTTGTCGTCTGAAAGTCCGACCGTGTGTACGGGGTATAAGATTGTAAGCTCTAATGCGCAGGGCCCTCTGATTCCTCTTGTATTTTATTATTATTTCAGGTACTTATAAAGCGCCATCAATTTTACGCAGAGGTTTTTTTTTTTCATATATTGTACATTTACATCCAATTGTGTTGTAACTGTACTGTCTGCCCTTACATTGTAAAGCACTGCACAAACTGTGGGCGCTACATAAATCCTGTATAATACGTTTTTACCCCATCCTGACCAGGCCATTTTTTTTCAGATGCGGCATTGCATTACTTTAGCTGAAAATTGCGCAGTCGTGCGACACTGTACCAAAATAAGATTTTATTTTAATTTTTTTTCCTTTTTTTTTTTCCCACAAACGGAGCTTTCATTTAGTGGCTTTTGATCACCTCCTGCATTTTTTTTTTGTGCCATAAACAAAAGACCGACTATTTAGAAAAAAAAACACATTATTTTACTTTCTGCTATAAAACATACCAAATATAAAATCTAAAAAAATCTAATTTCTTCATCTATTTAGGCCAATGTGTATTCTGTTACATATTACTGGTGAGATAAAATCCCAATAAGTGTATATTGGTTTGCAGAAATATTATAGGGTCTACAAACTATGGTAAAAAAAATTAAAGATTTTATTAGTTAGTATTTAGCAATGGCAGCGATCAGCAACTTATAGCGGGACTTTTATATTGCGGCGGACAGATGGGACACCTAACTGACACTTTTGACGCTTTTTGGGGACCAGTGACACTTGTACATTGATCAGTGCTAAAAAAAAAAAAAATGCGCTGTCACTTTTTTACTGCTCATGTGAACTTTACTTTAGAGTTTAACCACTTGCCAACCTGGCTATAGTCGAAAGACGGCTACAGCGCAGTTGGCTAGTTCTGGGAGGGCATAGAGGGACATCCTCCGGAGCTCATTCTTCCCGCACACTAAAGTGTCCATGATGGCCGGGTCATCCGGACCCGGCGTATCATGGATTAGTGTAAAGGACCAATGACAGTGGCCCTTACTACATGATTACTTGTAAACAAGCCGGCATCATGTCCAGCTCAGCTCCTCCCCTCTCCTCACACCGATCGGTATGGTGTGTGAGGAGAGAAGGAAGCCGGGTGCAGCAGCACTTGTGGGCTGGATGCCAAAATTTATGGAAAGAAAATTTGCAAAATGTTATCATGCAAACTAAGAAAAATTTAATTTTTTACAAAATTTTCTGTCTTTTTTTTTTGTTTTGTTTTATTTATAGCGCAAAAAATGAAAACCCAGTGAGTGGTGATTGAAACCAAAAAAAAAAGATGTATTTGTGTGAAAAAAAAAGGCCAAAAAATTCATATGGGTACAGTGTTGCATGACTGAGTAATTGTCATTCAAAATGTTAGAGCGCTGACAATTGGTCTGGTTAGGAAGGGGTATAAGTGCCCAGTGGGCAAGTGGTTAAAAATGTTGCAACCACAGAAAAAAAAAAAACCTACACAGCCAAAGGTCTTGAATTTGTGTGTAAACTGTACAGAAGGACAGCATACAATTGCTTGCGATGTGAACATTCCCGTGTAGAATGTAATATTAGACAAATCAATTTTTGTGCAGAGATGTGCTTTAATGAGTCATTTAACGTGAACACATGCTGATCTTTCAGAAAAAGTAGTTTCCCATGTTTACCACTTGTGTCTTTCCCTGCCCGTCTATATTCATTAAGCTTCAGAGTTTACCCAGTTTTCAAAAGCACAAAGCCCTCTAAGCTGCTAGACATCAGTATGTACACGTTTCAGAGGTGACCTACCTGATTCACATTTAATATGTCTTGGACCTCCATGTTTCAACTTTAATATGTGTCCATTTATTTAGTCATGTGGAGCAAATGATCATCTATTTTGCTGATACCTGCATATTGTGAGTTTACTTGCCCAAAATATATCTAGTCATGTGAAAAAACATGGAAAAGCAATTAGTACATTCCCTTAATGACTTTCTGCACTAAATGCAAAGCTTTGTTTTCCTCCCTTGATGGGGAATTTGCTTTGTGTTTAGGGAATATGAATACAAAGTGCCATTTCTGTCCCAATGTTAATTAAAAACAATGTTCTTGCAGTGGCACGATGTATCTGCACATTTTTTTTTCCTCTGTATGTTGCAGTTGGTAATGTGTTACTTTTTTCTTACAGGAAAATAGAAGGCTGAAAAATGAAAACGTTGAAATTGTGAGAGAAAACTTAAGGCTGAAAAATGAAGTTGAACTACGTTCACCTCAAAAGTATGCGTTTTCTGTGATTTGCTATTTGATGTATTTTTGTCAATCCTTACTTTTAACAATGTTAATTTCATCAAAACGCATGTATGAGCAAGGATTTAAAACCGACAGAAAATAACACTTTTTCATAAACAATATAATAACAATGAAAGCAAAAAAGTAGGAATAAGCAAATTTCTAGAGACCATCACCTAATCTCCTTTTACAGGGTGAAAAAAAAAATCATCCATTTATAGATCTATTTTAACCACTACGCGCCCGCGCTATAGCCGAAAGACGGTTACAGCGTGGCGCTCAATTGCCGGGAGGGCGTCACTGGGCGTCCTCCTCTTTACTTCCTCCCTGCGCGCCAATGCGGGCATGCATTGGGGGAAATCTGTGTTGGCCGTGTCCCTTGGACACAGCCAATCACAGATCGTGCTAAATGGCCAATCAAAGCGGCAATGAGAGATGATCTCATACGAGATCATCTCTTATTGGACTCAAGTGCTAAATGGCCGCTATATCGCCCCTTTAGGAGAGGACTAGGCTGAAAGTGTTAAAAACAGCAACACTTGCACAGTACCGTTCAGGGGCGGTCCTACTGGCTATAACCCCTCACACTGCATCCAGCAGCTCAGTTTTTTTCTGCCTAGTATAGGAGAAGGACCTGGCTCCCGATGGGAATTCCTGGGAATTTTTTTCCTTTTCCTGCATTTTTGTTTCCTGTGATCTTCAATCAACAGCCGGTCTGGGTGACAGGCTGGATAATATAGATTTTTGTAGTCTCCCCAGCCTTGCCATCGAGCATGAGCAGGCCCTAACTAAGCACTGGGTTGACCACAAAATGCCCCATCTATTCCAGGGGCGCCCGGTGAGCTATATGCTCCGGGGCACATATATGACTGGGCTACTGGTATCTGTGTCAGTGTGCCATGGCCGGCCACCCCGTAATGCTTGGGAGATGGGTCTGTCTGTGGAATGCATCCAGCAGGTCCTGCAGGAGGGGTGAGTATGGTTCTAACTGTCTCTGCAGGATGGAGCAGCTAGGCATTCCCTGGGAGGTCGACTAGGGGGTCTGTCACTCTCCCTTTCTTCTCTCCCTGTCCCTTCCCTCCTCCCCATGCTATGGGCCGCTGTTTGACTGGGCAGGGGGGGGGGGCTCTGGGTCCTGGCAGGGGGCTGCACTGGGTGTTGGAGGTCCGCTCATCCTCTTCCCTTTTTTCTGGGCCATGGTGGGTGTCTTTGCTGTGCGAGCCATGTGGGGAGGCCACCGTGCGCTCTGCAGCCATTTCCCTGGGGCAGTGGCCATTTTGTGGTAGCCACAGTTATTTTTTTGCCTTCAGCCATTTTCTAGTAGTTCGGCAGCCATTTTCTTGGCGCTCCTAGACTTTATTTGCTGAAGCGGCCATTTTCTAGTAGCCTCAGGTGGTTTTGCCTCTAGCACTGGGTGCTTGTTTCCTTCTAGAACAGCACGCTTCCACACAGACACCTTGTGGATGGCACAGGGTAGAGCAGACAGCAGCACAGCGCAGTACCTGGGTCAGGGTGGTGAGTCCTGCGGGGAGCCCCTCGGTCTGTGCAGCTAGGAGGGTGGACTTTTGTGTGACTTGCCTTAGGTCCATAAGTGGTGACAGGCAAGTGTGGGTCAGCATGGTGTCAGTGCTTCTTCCCCAGACATCCCTGTGATTGCAACTGGTTCCCCTGCGCCTTCGGTGCATATGGATGCTCTGTCGGTGGTCCTGGAGACCTTTGTTGTCAGGGTGGAAGTGGCGTGCGGGTGCAAGGGGGGGTAAAAAAAAAGCCCCCTCGCCCCACTGTCTTCTGGGGAAAGCTCTGATTCAGACTCCGGTCCAGCTGTGACTGGCGGCCCCTGTTCTGATGCATCAGAGGATGCAGACCTGAGGATGACTCCGTGTCCGGGTCAGTGCAGGAAAAGGCGCTTGTAGGAGCAATATATTACAGCAGTGCGGGATACCCTAAAAATGGAGGGTAGGGCGGGGGCATCTACAGAGGTGTCAGTGCCTTTCGGGTCCCACAAGCCGACCCGCACGCCTAAGGTGTTTCCTTACCTAACTTATTTTGATAAGTTTATTTACATGGAATGGGGAAAACTGCAGAGGGCCTTTTCAGATCCCCAAAATGCATGGCGGTGCGTTAACCTCTTTGAGGAGAGTTTCCTGAAGAAATGGACATCTCCTCCAATTGGGTTAAATAAAGTAACCACGATTCCGTTGGAAGCGACTCCTGCTTTCAAAGACCCTGCCGACAGAAGGGCCGAGGCGGTTGCCGGTCCATGTTTACCGTGGTGGGGTCAGCATTGCGGGCAGTGTTAGCCATGTACCTGGTATCTCAGATGCTGACTGAATGGGCTAAATTGTACACATATCCTAATAGCAGCAAAACTAACTATAACTTCTAAATGGAAGTCCACAACAGCACCTACCCTAGCTGAAGTCATATCTCGGGTTCAGACACAATACGCATGAAAAATTCTTTGCCACTAGAAATCCTACTTAATGTGATTGTAGCCGTATTAGTGCAATTGTGACAGAGAAAATTGAGTACTGTCCATGATACTTTTTTTATTTGCACTAACATACAATTTTTCAGGACAAGCTTTCGGGGTATGTCCCCTTCTTCAAGGTCCAAGTAGTACTCAGCAGTACTCTGTAATGCGGCCTTAGATACGGCCTCCTTGCTCTCTAGAGCCTCAGTATCAGCAGTAGTGCTATATTGTCTGATTTGGCTAAAATGCTGGTCTGCAGACCAGGCATCTAATAAAGCACTGGCGTACTTGCCCTTCCAGGGAGAGAGGCTATTTGGAGCCTCGCTGGATGACATTATTAAGACTGTTACTAGAGCAGGAGCAATAGTAACAAACAAAGCTAGTCCCTGTAATAGATTATTGATGTTAGGATGTCCACATAACACGCTCATGGAAGCGCTTGAGGCAAACTCGTTCAATATGCATTGCCCAACGATTACTCAAATCGCTAAACTTTGGAAAACAGTCAAGGTTCTATTGGGATATCAGAAGGTATCCGTTCTGGCTCCCTTATGGGATAATAGAAATTTAGCTGAGCTATTTAAAGTTGAAAGATGCAGGGAATGGGTAAATCAAGGGATAGATAAATTGGCGTAAATGTTTCAGGGTTCAGATATTAAACCATTTGCGGATTTAAAGTCCGAGTTGTTCTTGTCGAACCGCTCGTTCTATAAATATCTTCAGGTCAGACATGCAATTCAGGCTCAATTTAGATTCCAAGAGGTGCAGTTGATTCAGATCCCGGTGCTATCACAAATTATGTCTCGAGACACGCTTAAAGGCCTGATCTCATTCCTATACGCCAGACTGGGGGATAAACTATTAGATCGCAACGGTATGATTAAAAGTAAAGGGAAATGGGAGAGGGACATGAGCCCAGTGTCCATACCTGACTGGGATTGGATAATGGAACAGGGAACTAAGGTTTCTATCTATCCGTCACAGAAAGCCTCTCAACTTTTTTTTCTTCATCAAGTATATCATACACCCAGGAAAATGTTTAAACTGGGGAGAGACAATGATCAGTGTCCCAGATGCGGCCAGGTTGGAGATTTTATTCATATGTTCTGGAGGTGTCCGAAACTTTTTAGGTATTGGACACAGGTTATAGATCATATAAATGGAATCTTCAGTTTAACAGTTTAACATTGGAGGCAACAGCAAGGACTTGTCTGTTGGCTATACCGGAGGGATATAAAATCCCAAAAAACACGTTTACACCAGTTACTAGATGCCTTTTTCAGGCAAGAAAGTTAATCGCCCAAAACTGGCAGTCACATTCTAGCCCGCTACCTGAAACATGGCTAGCTAATACAATGAAAATAATTAGTAATGAAAGGGTTTTTTTTTAATAAGCAGGGCAATAGCAAGAAGTTCGAGAGGATATGGGGCTCCGGACTGGTGAAACTGGGGATCCCTTTATAAGTAGATGCGATAGAACGTGTGCCCTTACAGTCTATAGTTCTCTCCTAGTCGCTCTTGCCATGTATATCCTTGTCTAGTGTGTTTCCCTATGTGATGGGGGGTGGGGGTGGGATTGAGAGGAGGGGGGGCGGGGGAGGGGTGAAGTAGGTAGAATAAAAAAGAACATACACACTTAGGAGTAGAATAAGGTAAATAACTATTGTGGTTAGTTTAAAAAGATTAAGGGGTGGCGGGGTTTGATATTTTGCTTGTTTACTTGGTTTCGGAGGTACTTTAACTTTCTTAAATTAAAAGGAAAGCAAAAAGAAGAAAGGAAAGCAAAAAGGAAAATATTTTAATAAAGAAACAAGCCACAATAATGTGTAAATTGGGAGGAGATAAAGATGAGCTTTAAGGTGAATTAAGTCTCCTGCATAAACTCACTGCCAATGTTACTAGGGGTAAGAGTATGTTGCTCCCACAGTCCAGGAAAGGTAAGGAGCCACGCCGTAGGCAAGGGCCCTCCTATTCTGCTCAGAAGTGGATTTTTAATTTGCCCGGGTCGGCAGGTAAGCGTTCCCAGTCCAACAAGGTGCCTGCTGAGGGACAAAAGCGTCCCCAGTTTCGCAAGCCAAACAAGCCTGTGAACAAATCTGTTACCGCATGAAGGTTTGCCCAGGCCTGACTCTCGGGTGGGGGGTCACCTTCAGGAGTTTGCAGCATGATGGACCTCCCTGCTTTCTGACCAGTGGGTCTGCGAACTGGTTTCTTCAGGATACAAGATTACTCCAATCTGTTTGTAGTCCCAAAGAAGGAAGAGGTCCATCCAGTCCTGGACCTCAACGCCCTCAACAGCTTTGTGAAAGTATAAAGGCTCAGGATGGAATCAGTTCGCTCAGTGGTCACTGCACTCCATCAGAGGGATTTTCTGTCATCCCTGGACATCAAGGATGCATACTTGCATGTCCCCATATGCATCAAGCATAAGAGGTTTCTGCGATTTGCGGTCGGGGACAAGCACTACCCATTTGTAGGAGGAATGCTGCCTGCCGATCGATGTACTGGAGCTTCAGGCAATCAGGCGGTGCCTCTCCACATGTTCAGAGGCTGCAGGGGCGTCCAGTCAGGATCCAACCATCAAGGAGGAACAAGGAGCTAGTTTGCAGCACTGGAGGTCGCTCATATTCTGCGGTGGGCAGAGCGGCGCATGCCGGCTCTGTTGGCCAAGTACTTTCTGGGTGTAGAAAACTGACAAGCGGACTACCTATGTCATGAGATGCTGGACCAAGGGGAATGGTCGCTACATCCGGATGTATTTCAGCTCCTTTGCCTAAGGTGGGGCATGCCAGATGTGGATCTCCTGGCTTCTCGGCTCAATCGGAAGGTACAGAGGTTTATGGCCAGGTCAACAGATCCCTGGGCGGTCGCGGCAGACACGTTGGTGGCTCCATGGGGCATTATCGGCTGATTTATGCCTTACGCCCCCCTCAAACTTCTACCACGTCTGCTTCACAGAGGGGCTTCCGGTGATGCTGATTGCCCCAGATTGGCCTTGGCGTCCGTGGTACGCTGACATAGTACAAATGGTGGCGGATGCGAGAGGACCTTCTGTTGCAAAGTCCAATATTTCATCCTGCTTTACCGTCACAGACTTTAACAGCGTGACTATTGAAAGCCAGGTGCTAAGGGACCGAGGTCTGTCGGATTTGGTAATATCCACTATGTGGAGGGGACGGAAGTCATCTTCTCTGAAGATTTATCATCGTACGTGGAAGGCCCACATCTCCATGTGTGAGGAGATGGGGTGGCATCCGTGTACGTACTCACTTTCCAGGATCCTGCTGTTTTTTGCTGCGAGGAGTGGATCAGAAACTTGCTTTAAGCACCATTAAGGGACAGATATCAGCTTTGGCTGTCTTTTTTTCAGCAACCCTTGGTGGCTCATTGGTGAGTATGTTTGTTCAGGGGGTTCGACATGTGGCCCCTCCGATTTCTCTCGGTGCTTTTGAAAACAATAGGGAGATTCCCTTATTGACACTCTCTCAGAAGGTGGTCTTTCTAGTGGCCATTACATCTGCCAGGAAGGGTTTCTGAGTTGGCAGCCTTGTTTTGCAAGTCTCCCTACTTGATCCTCCACAAGGATAAGGTGGTGCTGCGTCCGCAGCCTTCGTTTCTTCCAAAGGTTGTTTTGGCCTTTCATCTTAATTAGGAAATTGTGCTTCGGTCCTTATGTCTTGGCCGTCGCACCCTAAAGAGGTGGCTTTGCATTCCCTGGACATGGTCCGGACTCTGCGGTTGTATCTGTCTGCTACGGCTCCTCTTCGGAGATCGGACTCACTGTTTGTATCAGTGGCTGGTCCAAAGAAGGTACTGGCGGTCTCATCGGCCACCATCTCTCGGTGGATCAGACAGACTGTAGTTCAGGCTTAGGGGACGGGTGCTTCCCTTTCCTGTCACGGCGCATTCTACCAGGGCAATTGGGGCCTCTTGGGCTTTCCGACATCAAGCATCTGTTTCTCAGGCGTGTAAGGCGGCAACCTGGTCACACTTTACTAAATTTTACAAGGTTGATGTGAGTGCATCTTCGGATGCTTGCTTCAGCCGCAAGGTTTTGCAGGCAGGTGTTTTAAGGTTGCAACTCCTCCATTGAGGAGCTCTGGCTGTTTTGGGTGGATTTATTGTTGTTTGCTGTTCCTACCCCTTGTTTCTTTGACACTGCTTGGACGTCCCTAAGGTCAAGAAAAGCTGCTGTCCATCAGTGAATGATAGAGAAAATAGGATTTTTGTACTCACCGTTAAATCCTTCCCTCTGAAGTTCATTGACGGACACAGCACCCACCCTTCCTATTTCTGTTTTTACTGCTTTTGACGAACTGAGCTGCTGGATGCAGTGTGAGGGGTTATAACCAGTAGGACTGCCCCCAGGGCGATACTGTGCAAGTGTTGCTGTTTTAAACACTTTCTGCCTAGTCCTCTCCTAAAGGGGCCATGTAACCCTAAGGTCAAGAAGAGCTGCTGCGTTCGTCAATGAACTTCATAGAGAAGGATTTTACGGCGAGTAAAAAAAATCCTATTTTTGGGACATCATTTGTGGTATACACATGCCATGTGAGAAATAACCTGACAATTTTGTGGAAAAAATAATCTTAATTTTGCATAGAATTGTGGGAAAAAATGATATCAAAAACCTCACAATGCATCTTACTAAATACCCTGGAATGTCTACTTTCAAAAAAGGGGTCATTTGGGGGGGTATTTTTCCTTTCCTGGCTTATGGTCGCAATAAATGAGATGGGCCACCAGTACATCAGGTGTGATCAATTTTTTTATGATTAATATCTACTCGTTTGGGTTATTTTTACCAAAGATATGTAGCAGTATAAATTGTGGCCAAAATTTATGAAGAACAATTAAAGTGGAGGGTCACCCTGAAAAAAGAAAATACATTAAAAATTAGAAAAAAATCATTAAAAAATGAAAAAAAAATTTTTTACTTACCAGAAATGCCTGTTGCTAGGCACATCTTCCTAATCTGCCTCTTCCTCCTCCGCGGAGATCTTCTTTCTTCTCTCCTCCGTGCAGCATCTTCTGGGTAATGGGGTGCGCTGTGCTCTGGGAACTGTGTGTCCCAGAACACAGTGCGTCCCATTCACAAAGCGATGCGCGACTTGCGCATGCGCGGTAGGAAACAGGCAGTGAAGCCGCAAGGCTCCACTGCCTGTTTCCCTTACCCAAAATGGCGGCGCCGGGACCTGAGACCGAGGGGCGGGTCAGCCTCGGGCGGCCGACATCGCGGGCGCCCTGGACAGGTAAGTCTACTTATTAAAAGTCAGCAGCTACAGTGTTTGCAGCTGCTGACTTTTAGATTTTTTTTTTTTTTTTTTTTTTCAAAACCGGCCCTCCTCTTTAAATTTTCGCTCTTTTTTCATTTAAAGCGCAAAAAATAAACACAGATGTGATCAAATACCACCAAAAGAAAGCTCTATTTTTATGGGGAAAAAAAGGACAAAAATTCCTTTGGGTACAGTATTACATGACTGAGTAATTGTCATTGAAAGTGTGAGAGCACCGAAAGCTGAAAATTGGTCTGGGCAGGAGGGGGGTTAAGTGCCCAGTAGGCAAGTGTGTAAAGTGATACTAAGCCCATACTGTTTAATTTACATTGTCCCTTCTATTTCTGTATGTGGATGATTGCACTGTAATTATTTTAATAAAAACAAAAACTTCTAAGTACCTTTTTTTCCTAATCGATATACAGCTGTCGCATGACCCAGATCTTTCTTGGCCGGTCTGCAGAGAAACATAAGCAGGAGGAGCTTCTAGTCCTCTGCTACTTGTCACATGTTCAAAATAAAAAACAGAGTAAACATAATGTCAATAAACTGATTTAAAGCATTATACAAATATATATTTGAAGATAATCAAATCTTTATTATTTTGTGGAAATAACATGGTGTGGGTGGACTTCTGCCTGTTACAGGCTGTGTCTCACCCCTCCAACCTTTTGTTTTGGGATAAGAGGGAGGTGAAGCCTCCATTAACTGCTTGCCGACCAGCCGCCGTCATTATACTGCGGCAAGTTGGCACGGCTGTGCGAATTGCCGTAGCTGTACAGCAGCTCCTTTAAGAGTTGTAGGGGTGCCATTGTGTGACCAGCGGCCTTGATGTCCTCCGGCAACCCCCGGTCACTCCTCAGAGAGCCAGAATGGGGATCTGTCAATGTAATCCAACAGATCCCCGTTCTGTTAGGGAAGTAGAGAGATATGCTGTTCCTAGTGATCAGGAACAATAATCTCTCTACACTCCCAGTAGTACACTGCCCCCACATTAGAAAAACCTCCCTAGGGAACACTTAACCCCTTGATCGTTAACCCCATCCCTGCCAGTGACATTTATACAGTAATCATTGGCTATTTTTAGCTCGTATTGCTGTATAAATGTCAGTGGTCCCAAAAAAGTGTCCAATCTGTCTGCCGCAATGTCGCAGTACCGCTAAAAATCGCTAATCACCGGCATTACTAGTAAAAAAAAATAATGAAAAATAAAAATGCCATAAATATATCACCTATTTCATATACGCTATAACTCTTGTGCAAACCAATCAATATACGCTTTTTTTTTCTACCAAAAATATGTAGAAGAATACATATTGGCCTAAACTGAAGAATAAATATTGTATAACAACGTAAACTGTTGGTGCTATATAAATCCTGTATAATAATAATAATAATTTGGGATATTTATTATAGCAAAAAGTAAAAAATATTGGATCACGCAATTGTCGGTCAAATCGGAGCAGTGCTCTGTCTCAAGAAATGGCCTGGTCAGGAAGTAGGTAAATCCTTCCGGACCTGAAGTGGTTAATCTGCATGTAATATACCACCCCCATTGTGTTTAACTGGTTGAGGGACTGAGTATGAACAGCATGCAATACACTATTTATTGATGTGGGTTTATTTAACACTTTAAGTCTGTTAACAGAATACACAATATACCCTAGAAACACATTTGAATATATTGAGATTAGAATTTACATGGTACAAATAAAGCAGTATAAAAGTTGGTACCCGACACAGCTAGAATACATACTGTATATGGAATCTGTTTTCCCATGTTTGTAATTCTCTTTAGCTAATCTTGTAAACCCCCCAGCACATCTACCTGGCTGCACAGCCAGATTCTCAATTTTCACTGCAGCAAAGCTTGGTCAAAATGCACCCCCTCAGCTGATGTGCATACAGCTGAATTTGATTGGCTCCTAGGGCTGGTTTTCGTTTACCCTTGTGTGCATTTGTGAAATAACAGAATGCAATCATCAATAAAGAAACTCCCAGAGTGGCGCATCAGGCATTAAAACTTCCACAAGATTAACTGTGAAAGTATCATAAAATAGTTTTCTAAAATCGGGTCACACAATCTTGTTGGTCTCTTCTTATTTCAAACTTATGCAAACTAGGAGAAATCAATGTAGATGCTCAAGTTGGTAATGAGATGCAGACACACGGCACTTGGATGAAACTTTCTTTGGAGAATTGGAAAAAAGTGGCAGTAGGGTCCTTTTCAGATACGGCACCTCATCCCAAAAGTTATAAAGGTAGATAGTTGGGAACGGAGGGATTATTACGGTGCCAAATACTTATAAAGATAAGAATTATGATATAAAACGATTTTATTACAACATGATTAAACAGAAAATTATACACTCAAATACATAGGAAAGAAGCAATTAAAATACAGGGAGCACAACAGATATACTATGTAGGGCCAGAATGATGGTGGCCTTGATGTGCTGTTAGGTCAAATCTTCCCTACATGTTTCACCATTTCAATGACTTCCTCAGGGGAAATTAGGACTTGACCAATAACGTAAAATGAGTTACCCAAATTCGACCCCAGCATGAGGCGGGCAAGCCTGCTTTTACGAGGGTGCTGATCTGCATGTATGGCTGTATCAAGGGATTCTCAATTAGTGGATACTCTCTAATTTGGCTGCTTACAAGCTTAGGCATCTTTTGTGTTGCGGAAATTCTGTGCTATCTAATCCATTACCTGCTTGTATGCTTGCAATTAGAGAGCTACTAAATACCCCATTAAAATGTATCTATACACCTGGCTCTTTGGTTTCTCAGCACCCCTGTTTTTAAACTAAGTATAATTTTTATTGGTTTTATTGGTTGCCTTTTGCCCCCTGCAGTCACCTCAAGGTGGTCTTTCAGTTGAGGCACCACCCACTGGGTGGTCGCTTTGCCCGCCTCATGCTGGGGTTGAATTCGGGTAACTCATTTTACATTATCGGTCAAGTCCTATTTCCCCTGAGGAAGTCATTAAAATGGTGAAACATGTAGGGAAGATTCGACCCAACAGCACATCAAGGCCACCATCATTCTGGCCCTACATAGTATATCTGTTGTGCTCCCTGTATTTTAATTGCTTCTTTCCTATGTATTTGAGTGTTTAATCATGTACTAAAATCGTTTTATATCATAATTCTTATCTATCTTAGTATTTGGCACCGTAATAATCCCTCCTTTTCCAACTATCTACTTTGGAGAAATGTTTGTTGTTTGTGCAACCACAGCCTCTCCTGACAATGTGACCAGGGCTCACCAGACACTTCCCACCAAACATGCCACCTTAATATTTATTTTTCAGATACCCAGGGAAAAAACATTTTTGCCTCTTATACAGGCAACTACTTACGGTATATTCAGGCCTTTTTAGGAGTGCCTATTTTTGGTGACTTGTGCTGAGTTTTTCCAGCAGCTGAATACATTAGTTGATGACTGGAGTTGGTCCTTTGGTTGGGGTATGGTTTTATTCCTAATAAAGAATATTTATTGTTGGTATTTTTGGGATGCAGAATGCTCTATTTTTTACATGATCATTGGCTCCAATAGATGACTCCAGCAGCTACCAAAAACAGCAATTCTTTAGCTAGTTCAAGATGTTGCAAGGGTCAGTTGCTCAGCAACTGGAATTGCTATAGAATATGTCACTTCATGACATTTTCCTTCAGAGCGTTTTTCACCCTGAGCTGCTTTTTTTCCTGCACACCGCACACTGCCATATATGTGTGGTAGTGTTCAGAAAAACACAATTTAATTAACGTGGTGTATGCATGCCTTAAAATGTCCTGCTATATAACTATGGAAGTTGTCATTACCGGTTGTTGTCCTTCATCTCTGCCTGGTTAGTCACATGTGAAGCATGTCTCAACTAAGGGTCGACCGATTATCGTTGCAGCCGATTGTTGTGGGCCAGTATTCACCTTTTTTTGTTTTGTTTTTTAAGAATCGATATCGCGATACCGATATTGTTCTCCCCCTGTCACGACAGCCATCTTTTTGGGGCCCACTAGGTCACCGTCCCTGGGTAGAAGCCAGGACTCAGGAGGTTTTGCACTGCAGGCCCAGTGCATGGAGGCCCGCACACTGGCCCTGCAAACGTTTGACAGTCTGAGCCATGGCTTCTTCTACCTGGATAGGGAAAAAGCCACCGCCTCCCTCGCCTTGGACACTGCACGCCACAGAATGGCTGGACCAAAGAGGTCACGCCAGCCAGCATCCACCCACCCACAGCAGGGTTCCAGCCAGCTACCCAAAAATCGTTATCGGTCGACCCCTAGTCCCAACACATGATATGCAGTGGTGGTTCCCAGTCAGTGACTTGAACCTTCAGAAACCATTCAAAGTGGAAGCTACCCTATTCCTCTCTAGCATCAGTATGCAGGTATGCAGTAGTCTATGTTGGTGTAAAGACTGCATTAGTCCTTTCTCACATTTTCATTATTCGGTTTCTGATATTGAGGAATTCCTCTGGCTGCATTTACTCAAGTACTCTCACTGGTTCTTTAAGATCATTTCACTAACATTAATTAAGAATTTTTTCACATTCTGATTTAATTAAAGATATTAATGACTAAGCTGTAATTAGCCTACAGATATAAATTATGCAGATTTTACTATGATTTATACACAAGGGCTTTCGGGGAAAAAAGGACAAAGGAAAAACTGATGGTGTTTGATTTATTATTTCATTGATGTGTTGCTTTTAGTGGTGCTGAATACCAGTGGAAAGTGTGAAACCCAAATCTTTTCTGTATGTACTTCATTAATGCTTTCTGTTCCTGTTAGCTAATGAAGTGTTCTCTTCCAGCATCCATCTAATTACAAAGAAAATGTAAATTAAACACTGTGCTCCACATTAAAGTGGTGGCCTAAATTTCAGGTTTGGAAACAAATTTTGTACTGCTTTTTTAACTCCAGGTAGATCATCTTTTTTTTTTTTTTATAAATGAATTTCGTTTTTCATATTGAGTACAAAGAGCCTAGTCTGTGTAAGTTTTGAAGAACAGCTCCAAGCAACAAGTGAAGTAAATCAATAAAGTGCTAACACTATAAAGGGAAACCTTGCAATTAAACTGAATTCCATAAGGCTACTCGGTTTACCTTATAAAAATGAATGCTATGATTTTTCTATGTTTTGTGTAGGGTTTCTGCCCATTGTATCACATAAATGTGTGCTGTGCAGCCTTCCTCCTATGCTGCAGTTTATGAAGGTGAACTTTGCTTTTTTTTTTTTAGAGAGAGAGCGAGCGGGACATGCTAGGACTAAGGGTTATTTAGAATTTACCAGTGTTCGAATTCGGAGGTCAATAGTATGTAACCTGTTTACCCATTTCCTGACTAGGCCATTTTATGCAATACGGCACTGTGTCCCTTTAACACACAACCGTGCAGTTGTGCGTCATAACTAAACAAAATTGATGTCCTTTTTTCCCATAAATAGAGCTTTCTTTTGGTGGAATTTGATCACCTTTGCGGTTTTTATCTTTTGCGCTATAAACAAAAAAAGATAAAATTTTGAAGAAATTTTTATTATTTTTTTTTTTTTACACTTTGCTATAATAAATATCCCCAAAAAAATTCATCAGCTTAGGTCAGGTTTTTTACTAGTAATAGCGGTGATCAGTGATTTTAGCAGAACTGCGACATTGCAGCAGACATATAGGACACTTTTGGGACCAGTGTTGTTTACAGATTGATAGCAGCGGGAGCCATTGGCTCTCAATGCGGTAAAAAAAAATTCAGTGACGATGGAGAAGGGGGCAGCGCCGATCCACACTGTCTGTCAATGGATGAAGACAAGACGGCTCAGGAGTGAGCCCAAGAGTACCCCCATAGGAATCGGCTTCTTTTGGTGGGCACTCACTGAAGAGCAGGAGCGTTCCATTTTAATAAACAATTTAAAATTCTTTCATGTGGTTAACCCCTTATTTAGAGAGCCACCTAATAACTGGATGATGAGAGGAAACATGTCCGTATTTGAGCATTTGACACAGTTCCCCACACATGGCTTATGTGCAAGTTAATATCTATAGGCTTAGAAATTTTCAATTTGTAAATGGGTAGAAAACTGACTAAAAGACTGTATTCGGAGAGCAGTGGTTAAAGAGGAAGTAAAGCCCCATAAATAAAAATACAATAACCCCTGCAAGACAAAGGCATAATGCATAGCATACTAGCTCATTATGAATTACTTGCCTGAGATCGAAGCCCCTGAAGCGGTCCTCGTTCGTCTCCTCCGATGCCGCCATCTATCCCGCAGTGACTTGTGGGTATCACGGCTCCGGTGCTGTGACTGGCCAGAGCTGCGATGACGTCACTCATGCGCATGCACGCTGGTGCCGCCACTAATGGCATAATCGCTGTTAGCAACGGCACGCTCAGTGCGCCTGCACGCCGTTGTCTATTGCTTGCACCTATAGATAAGCCTTAATCCAGACTTACCTGTAGGTTAAAGTGGTTGTAAAATGAATCTTACTTTGAATGGTCTAAGGTCATCAGTTGTGTACCCCAGGTTGAGTGTTGGGACCCTTCTTTTTTTAATATCTTTATAAATGATATTGGGTGTGGCATCTGGCATTAAAAGTAACATTTCAGTCTTGGCACATTACACCAGTGCAGTGGAATAACATTCTTACAGGATGTCTCCAATTTAGAAGCCAACCTCAATGCACTGTTTTTAATCTGGCACTATGTGACAAATGAGGTTTACTGTTCATAAATGTAAAGTTATACACTTGGGGGCTAAGAATATGCATGCATTGTGCATTCTAGGAGGAGAACAGGGGGAGTTGAAAAGGTATAATAAAATATTTACAAAAATGTGAGGGATGTACTCACTTTTGTAAGATACTGTATGTGAAAGAAATTTAAAAAAAAAGTACCAAAAAAAAAAAAAAGAGAGGACAAGTTGTGATGAAAAAGGTGCCATGAAGGTAATGAACACAAAGGAACACCCATACATGAACACAAATTAAATGCTATGCAAAGTAATAAAGAATATCATACAAACACTATATGTAAGTATAAACATAAGTAAAATAAACAAAGAATAATATAATTCTGTACATGTGTGACACAATTAGGTAAACATGTATATGGAAACTAACTGGTGATTTTAAGCACGTTAGTTGTGTTCACAGGACCTGCCAGTAGGGATGAGCTTTGAGTTCGAGTCAAACTCATGTTCGACTCAAACAATTTGGGCTGTTCGTAGCAAATTCGAAAAGCCATAACACCCTGTACAAGTCTATGGGAGAAATCTAAAATGCTAATATGCAAGTTACTGTTCTAAAAAGTGTTTGGGGACCCGGGTCCTGCCCCAGGGGACATGAATCAATGTAAAAAAAGTTTTAAAAATGGCCATTTTTTCAGGAGCAGTGATTTTAATAATGATTAAAGTGAAACAATAAAAGTGTAATATTCCTTTAAATTTCGTACCTGGGGGGTGTCTATAGTATGCCTGTGAAGGGGCGCATGTTTCCCGTGCTTAGAACTGTCCCTGCACAAAGTGTAATTTCGCAAGGAAAAAAAGTCTTTTAAAATCACTTTCCATTGTCGGCTCCCGTAATACAGAGAGCACTCAATGGGTGTTCTCTGTATTAGCCGACAATTCATTCATTCATTGATAAAAAAAAAAAGCATGGGGGTTCCCCTAAATTCAATTACCAGGCCCTTCAGGTCTGGTATGGATATTAAGGGGAACCCCGTGTCAAATTTACAAAGAAATTTGACGTGGGGTTCCCCCTAAAAATCCATACCAGACCCTTTATCCTGGCAGGCCCCAGGAAAAGAGGGGGGGACGAGAGAGCACCCCTCCTGAACCGTACCAGGCCACATGCCCTCAACATTGGGAGGATGCTTTGGGGGTCTGTGACCCCCTCAAAGCACCATGTCCCCATGTTGATGTGGACAAGGGCCTCATCCCCACAACCCTGGCCGGTGGTTGTGGGGGTCTGCGGGCGGAGGGCTTATCAGAATCTGGAAGCCCCCTTTAACAAGGGGACCCCCCAGATCCCGCCCCCCTCTGTTTGAAATGGTAAGGGGGTACAAAAGTACCCCTACCATTTCACAAAGAAAGTGTAAAAATGGTTAAATAAGACACACACTTTTGAAAAATTCCTTTATTAAAAATATAAAAAAGTTTCCAGCGGTGGTAATCCACTCTTGCTATCCAGCAATGGATTATCATCTCTCCCGGGTCCAGCGATGGCAGGTGCGTTACATCAGAGGTGGGCGGGGTCACCCATACGTCACTGGGGAACCCCATGGCTTCCCTCATCAGCGTCAGAGGGGGTGGGGTCAGGTGACGGGTGGCCCCGCCCTCCTAATATAAGAAACATCAGCGCTGGGATCCCTGCAGTGTCTCCACAGTGAAGACAGAAGACTGATGCATGTATGGACAGCGCTGGACTGAAAATCACCAATCGCTGGATCAGATCAGCCATCACTGGACGCCGGTGAGATGATCATCCATCGCTGGATAGCAAGAGTGGATTACCACTGCTGGAATCTTTTTTTTTTTTTTTTTTTTAAATAAAGGAATTTTTCAAAAGTGTGTTTGTCTTATTTAACCATTTTTACACTTTTTTTGTGAAATGGTAGGGGTACCCCCTTACCATTTCAAACAGGGGGGGGGGCCGGGATCTGGGGGTCCCCTTGTTAAAGGGGGCTTCCAGATTCTGATAAGCCCCCCGCCCGCAGACCCCCACAACCAGGGTTGTGGGGATGAGGCCCTTGTCCACATAAACATGGGGACATGGTGCTTTGAGGGGTCACAGACCCCCAAAGCATCCTCCCAATGTTGAGGGCATGTGGCCTTGTACGGTTCAGGGGGGGCTCTCTCTCGTCCCCCCCCTCTTTTCCTGCGGCCTGCCAGGTTGCATGCTCGGATAAAGGGTCTGGTATGGATTTTTAGGGGGACCCCCACATCAATTTTTTTTTTCAGTTTGATGCGGGGTTCCCCTTAATATCCATACCAGACCTGACGCTTATATATATATATATATATATATATATATATATATATATATATATATATATATATATATATATATAAAATCTCTCAATGAATGAATTGTCGGCTAATACAGAAAGCACTCATTGAGTGTTCTCTGTATTACGGTTGCTGACAATGGAAAGTGATTTTAAAATACTTTTTTTGCCTTACGAAATGACACTTTGTGCGGGGACAGTTGTAAGCATGGGAAACGTGCCCCCTTCACAGGCATACTATAGACACCCCCAGGTACGAAATTTAAAGGAATATTACACTTTTATTGTTTCACTTTAATCATTATTAAAATCACTGCTCCTGAAAAAAACTACAGTTTTTAAAACATTTTTTTTTTGCATTGATCCATGTACCCTGGGGCAGGACCCAGGTCCCCAAACACTTTTTAGGACAGTAACTTGCATATTAACCTTTAAAATTAGCACTTTATATTGTGAACGTTCGAGTCCCATAGAGTGTAATAGGGTTCTAAAGCTCACACGAAGTTTAGGTCTGTTCGCAGGTTCTGGTGCGAACCGAACAGGGGGATGTTCGGCTCATCCTTGCCTGCCAGCCATCAAATATGCATATATTAATATGAGCAAGCAAATAGAAATACAGAAAAACATGTATTTCAAATGTAAAAGGAAGAAAGAGTGTTTCGCTTAATTAATAAAGTGCCATGAATTAATATACTTAAAGAATGAACATAAGTATCCAAAACATACAAATAAATGTAAATAAAAGTCCAGCTAAAGATAAACGTACCTTTTTAAAGACGCTGATTTTCAGAGTCACATAGATGGGGGAAAAGGTGCCATTGAAATCAATGGACTGTGACTTGTCATGCAACTTTGTGTCCAAAGTCACATTACACATCCCACTAGTGGAAACGGACCCTTAGTGTGGTTGCCTGTACAATGATCATTGTAGACTGTGAGCTGAGACCTCAAAGCACTTCCAGCTACACTGACAGTCTTTTTATTTCTTCATTTTGTCATGAAGTAGGATGTACAATGAGCGAACACTGGGCAGGAACCTATGATCAGCTCCTCCCATCCTAGATACCCTCACTGCCTACACAGGAGCAGTGTCCCTCCCTTCAAGTGATGTCACTAGCTTTCAGCAACCACACCCACTGGCTGTTCTCAGACTCAGAAGGAAGTAGAATTGAAGTCATGCAATGGCACTTGAATACTACAAAATAAAGTATATATAAATGAAACTGGGATTTTTTTATTTTTTTTATTTTTTTTATTTTGAGTCATAAGTCTGAACTTAGCTCAGATTAATGATTGCAGCGGAGAATTTAAGTATTAGGCCGGACTTCCACTTTAATTCATATATAGCATCAACAGTTTGCGCAGCACTTTACAACATGAGGACAGACAGTACAGTTACAATACAACTCAAAACAGGAGGAATCAGAGGGCCCTGCTCGTTAGAGTTTACAATCTAGGAGATCACTTGGGTTACTCCTCAAATAATTATTGGAGGTTGTGATGTGAAGAAGAAATAATCAGTTCTACAATATTAAAGCAGTTGTACTATGTGAAGTCCAAGTTGCAATCCTAATTATTTTGCAAAACTTTTTTGTGTTGTAATTTTTTATTCCTGAACTTTTTTTTTTTTTTTTTGCCTTCATTCAAATCCTGACCACTATGGACAGTGCTGTTTTAAAAATGTATTACTTTTGATGCAAATAATTTCTGGGCAGTTTGTATTGGATGTTCTCATAGTATAAAGGGACTCTTCTTATTAAATATTCCTGAGTATCTTTTGTAAGGCTCACTTTCTATCAGTCTTTCCAGATTTGAGATTAAACTTTCTGTCTTTCGTTTGTTCTCTGCTTTCAGATTTGGACGGTTTACAGTGGCTGCATTGCAAGCTAAAGTAGATCAGTATGAAAGAGAGATGAGCAGACTCAAAAAAGCTCTAGAGAGGAGTGATCAATACATAGAAGAACTGGAAGCGCAGATTGTGCAGCTGAAAAGGCCACCAGAGGATAAGCAAATGGAAAAATCTCAGTGTGGAAATACTGCCTTCATGGAAGAACATACTGTCAGAGCTGCAACTAGTCACGTCTGTCAAGATATTAGCACTGCCAAATCATTTCCGAAGTACAGCAAGGATGATGGAATCTATTCTGATCACTCCAAAGGCCTTTGCCCCATTTCGGTTAGATTAAAGCAAACACAATCTAAAACTGTTGGCTCATCTAAACTGAAAAATGGTTTACATACCACTGTTTTGAATGACGAGGAACAAACTAGCTTGGATAGAGACAGTCCTAGTAAGATCATGGTTTCAATGTCCCAGGACCTGAGTAGCCCTTCTTCATCCATACCTTTTAGCGCTCTTAAACTGAACACACCAAACTGCAAAACTAGCTCTCTCAGCAATACAAATTTAAAAAAGCCACTAACGTACCTTCGAAAATTAGTGTTTGATGATTTGCCACGGAGGCGAGAACTTGGCAGATTGGCTTCTGCAGGTGGTGAGTACAATGTAAATATTGCTGATGGAGCAACACAACCTGGGCAAACGAATGCTGTATTTTCACATTTTTGCCATATTAAAGAAGACTCCCAGGAAAAGAATTCTGAAAAGGAAGACAATAGTTTACAGTTCCGAAAACAAGGGAGAAATGCAGCAGATCAATTTTTAAGCAGGTTACACAGTAAAAGTGGAGAAGACTTAAACCAGGCTGGGACCTCGTGTGAAAACACTGGAGATGTAAACTTAAATTATGACAGTGTTGATCCTAATAATGCGGTGTCTCGCCTGGAAAGCCAAGAAAATCTTCCTCATACTAGTGTTCCCTGTTTGACACCAGACTGGGTCAAACAGTTTCAAAGTGACTCTCCAGTCCACATGTGTGAATCTTCTGAAAAAACGACACTGTCTCATCATGAAAGCAGTCTGTTCAACTCACTGTCCTCTTCTTTAGCCGACAATGAAGAGCAAGCAGATTTGTTTATGGCTCAGCAATCTACTGATGGGTATAATATAGATTTTAATAACCATTTGCACTCAAATAATTTACCTTGTCAAGAAGAAGTCAGACCCCATGCTTATTCTGATAAGGTCTTCCTTCCAGGATATATTTGCGAGCCAGCAGGTCTATCTTCCTCTCTTCCTCAAATCTACTGTGGGAGTCCTCCAGCAAAACGAAAGCTACTGAAACGAAGTAATAACAGTCCTTCAAAATCCTCAAAACACTGAACCTGCATCCTCCCTCGCATGTCAATATAAATTGGTGTGATTGATGTAGAAGCTGAATATTCTTGTAAAATATCCAGTGACTGCTCTTTTTAAAACACACAGAATTTGATGCGTATCTATTTTTCTATACTACTTTAGTTTTAACCTGTAATAAAATGTTTTTTTACCGGTTTTGAAATTATTTGGATTTCATAGATTGATCAGCATTTTAGTATTCTTCTGTTGCTGTTGTACACTAAATGCCTCTCGCTTCCCCACACTGTCCAAAAAAAAAATGAGATTAGTTGGCGTTAGGCTTTAAGCTGTTTGTCTATAGACTGATGGAAAACACAACCTTTAGAAAGAATTTTGTAAATTTTTCTGTGTTATAAGCCCTTACGGCCTAGATCAAAATGATTTGTCTATTTAACCCCACCTAAGGGTTAAACAAATCCTAATGCCCAAGCACAATTTTTAACTTTGACATGTGTTAGTATAACCGTACACACTATCTCACAAAAGTGAGTACACCCTTCACATTTTTGTAAATATTTTATTCTATCTTTTCATGTGACAGCACTGAAGAAATTACACTTTGCTACAATATAAAGTAGCGGGTGTACAGCTTGTATAACAGTGTAAATTTGCTGTCCCCTCAAAATAACACGCAGCCATTAATGTCTAAACCGCTGACAACAAAATTTAAGTGCACCCCTACGGGAAAATGTCCAAATTGGGCCCAAAGTGTCAATATTTTGGGTGACCACTATTATTTTCCAGCACTGCCTTAACCCTCTTGGGCATGGAGTTCACCAGAGCGTCACAGGTTGCCACTGGAGTCCTCTTCCACTCCTCCATGACGACTTCACGGAGCTGGTGGATGTTGGAGATCTTGCGCTCCTTCACCTGTTTGAGGATGCCCCACAGATGCTCACTGGTGTTTAGGTCTGGAGACATGCTTGCAGTCAATCACCTTTACTCTCAGCTTCTTTAGCAAGGCAATGGTCATCTTGGAGGCATGTTTGGGGTTATGTTGGAATACTGCCCTGCGGCCCAGTCTCTGAAGGGAGGGGGATCATGCTCTGCTTCAGTATGTCACAGTAGATGTTGGCATTCATGGTTCCCTCAATGAACTGTAGCACCACAGTCCTGGCAGCACTTGTGCAACCCCAGACCATGACACTCACACCACCATACTTGACTGTAAGCAAGACACACTTTTCTTTGTACTCCTCATCTGGTTGCCGCCACACATGCTTGACACCTTCTGAACCAAATAAGTTTATCTTGGTCTCGGACCACGTGACATGGTTCCAGTAATCCATGTCCTTAGTCTGTTTGTCTTAAGCAAACTGTTTCTTGTGCATCATCTTTAGAAGAGGCTTCCTTCTGGGACAAAAGCCATGTAGACCAATTTGATGCAGTGTGCGGCATATGGTCTGAGCACTGGCAGGCTGACCCCCCACCCCTTTAGCCTCTGCAGCAGTGCTGGCAGCACTCATATGTCTATTTCCCAAAGGCAACCTCTGGATATGACGCTGAGAATGTGCACTCAATTTCTTTGGTCGACCATGGCGAGGCCTGTTTTGAGTGGAACCTGTCCTGTTCAATCACTGTATGATCTTGGCCACCATGCTGTAGCTCAATTTTCAGGGTTTTGGCAATCTTCATATAGACTAGGCCATCTTTATGTAACGCAACAATTGTAAATCTGAAGACAAAAATCAGCAGAAAATGTGATAGTGGGTATGGGGCTTAACGAGTCACATGACACAGTGGAGAGAAAATGGCAAATTGGATCCAATTTGGACATTTACTTATTGGGTGTGTACTCACTTTTGTTGCCAGCAGTTTAAACATCAATGGCTGTGTGTCAAGTTATTTTGAGGGGATAGCGAATTTACAGTTATACAAGCTGTACACTCACTACTTTACATTTTAGAAAAGTGTCATTTCTTCAGGGTTGTCACATGAAAATATATATAATATTTACAAAAATGTGAGTATACTCACTTTTGTGAGATACTGTATCATCACAACTACTTTTGCATCCAGGTGGATTATACCTTGTTTTGTTTTTTTAGGACTGGGCTTTCATTTGAAGGTAAATGATTATGGATATCGCCTGATTTTTATTTTTTTTATTTTTATTTTTTTTCTTTATTTTTATTATTTTCAAAAGTGTCCCAAAATAACCTACCACCAAAGAACAACCTAAAATAAATTATCCTGCTTCTGGCGATCGCAGCGATACCTCATATGTGTAAGTTATTTATTGTTTGTACCCATAGTACAGCCCAGATCCAATAGTGCACGTTTTTTTTTTTTTTTGTGTCCAACCTAAACACCACTGGATTTAAAAAATCCTGCCCAAAATATACTGTACCCTGACCTTGACCTTTTGACCCTCCCCCCCCCCCCCCCCCCCCCAATACTGGTGGTGATTAAGCAGGGGAGTGTGAAACGCGTTTGCTGACTTTCCATGAGCTGTACATGCATGTCCTTGCCTTTAATGAATTTTCAATAAAGACACTGATATTTTATGGTGGAAGTGCCACTTTCTCTCCTTTGTGCAGCTAACCCTGGCACTGACCTAGATCAAACCTTTTTCTATATATTTTTCTTTTCTTCCTTCTCCAATGTGAGATAAAGATGCTTTGTATTTTTATTCTCCATTCACAGAGAAAACACTGGGGTGGGCTTCACAGAAGCTACCACAGCAATTGGGTGACCCAGAATCGTGAGTTCCAGGTCCCAATTGTTGCACATATATGCAGCCCCACAGAAAAAACAGTGCAGTGGGGGGCGCATATATGTGTCTGTGTCAGGGAATAAAACATGAATAGAATTTTGTTGCAAAGAGCAGGTCTGAATCGCGCTTGACTTATTGATTACAGTTACCTGTCTGTAATTACCCACTTGTAATGATGTCAGCCCTCTATAAATGAATGAACTGCCAATGAATGACAATAGAAGGAAAATACAGCACATCACATTGCAACTTGCGTGCATTGTGCTGCACTGTGGTCTAGGTATTTACTTTGCTTGTGTGTTGGGGTTCCATTCTAAATCTGGCACATGGTTTGAAACTAACCTAAATGTTTAAGTTCAGTAAAGATAATCCTTTATCAAAAATGTATTTGTTAAAACTGGCTTTATTATTTTTAACTACTCCTAAATGAGGGACGGAAATCTAGAAATTTCCTAAGAATTCACAACTATTTTTCACAACTGTATCAGGTTATCTTAAATTTAAAAATGTTGATGTTCCCTCAATGCACCGACATTCCTACATAGTTCTTCCATCCAAAACCCTACCTTGATAAATGAGTCAAAATCCATTTTATAATTATTAGGTTAATAAAATAAAATTAGTAAATATAAATGATATAGTGATCCTCACCCTCATACAAAACTGTGCGGCTCAGTTAATTGTCTTCACATAGGGAGTCTTCAGGTCGGGGTCCTGGGAAATGCAGATATATCTCCTGGTGTGCAAATAACTCTCCCCAGCTTCACCAAGGGTTAAATACCCAGTTTCTGGCAGACTTGCACACCCTGTGCTGTAGCACTTAGAAATTATTACAAAAAAACCCTGAAAAAGACCAACTTATTATTGAACGTTCAACTTGACTGCATTATATAAATTAAATATAGAAGGTTCAGTTTGGCTATAAGGGTAAATGTTTTACCCCCAAGTCAAGGGTCTCCACACTTTCTAAACAAATGGCCAGTTTACGGTCCATCAGACTTTAGAAGGTTCAGACTGTGACCAGTTGGAATAGAAACCCCCCCCCTTCAGTGTGGGTGGTAGTATACTTCTGCCGCTTGGTGATCAGTGGGAGTTAGAAAAATTACCTAATGCCTGTGGTCAGCAGAAAGAAGAATGGTGCCCCATCACTGATGTCAGTGCGAGGCGTAGTGCCCCATCATTGGTGTCGGTGGAAGGATTTGTGCCCCATCATTAGTATCAGTGGGAGGAATAGTGCCCCATCATTTGTGTCAGTGGGAGAAATTGTGCCCTATTGTTGGGGAGGAAAAGGGCCCAATCGTTGCTAACAGTGGAGGAAATAATGCCTCTTATCAGTGTGAGGAACAGTGCCCTAAGGGCCACAGTTTGGAGACCATTGCTCTAAGGTAAGGCCCCCATGCACTGTATTCTTTAAATCCCAGCTTTGTTTTTTTTTTTTTTTATTATTATATTGCATGGTTACAATTGCATCACATGCCCACTTGTAGAATTGGATGTCCATACAAATAGTGCCATTCAACTCATGTACTGATATTATGTTCAGACAGTAGGGTCCTAGTTTCCCATCCCTTTCGAACAACACCATATCATCATCAAATCAAATAATCCACTTAAGGCCTGGAAGATTTTACCTCCCTCATGACCAGGTAATTTTTTGCAGTTCGGCACTGTGCTGCTTTAACTGGCAATTGTGTAGTCATGCAATGCTGTACGCAAAAGTAATTTGTATAATTGTTTTACACAGACATTCTTTTGGTGGCATTTGATCACCACTGGTTTTTTTTTTTTTTAATTATTTTTTTTGCTATATAAACTAAAAACAAAAAAATGTGTGTATGTATATGTGTGTATATATATATGTGTGTGTGTATGTGTGTGTGTATTACCACCAACCATTACTTATCTTCGGTATGCCCCCTTTTAGGTATACTAACCAGGGCACACTTCAGTTCTGTTATGTTGTGAGTCTTGTGTCGTCTTTATGTGGTTTCACATCTATCTCAGTTGGAGGGCTCCAACCATAAACATAATTTCTCTTATATTCAACGGCCGTCACAGCTCCTCTCTAACTAAATGGGTTGTTTAGCCTGCCATTAGGAGAATTAGGCAAAATTGTTACACGATACACAGAACTTTTAGTCCCGTCCCAGGGGGGTGGACCCTGTGCTAACAACCCACCCCTCTGCTCCCAGCAGATTCAGTTTTTGTTTTGCCTAGTAAGGAGTATGACCTAGGAACCCTGCGGGCCTTTTTGGTCCATGTTTTTGCTGCAGGTTTGTTTTTTGCGCAAGATGAAAGATCCTGGGATCTTCTATCAACTGCCGGCTAGGTGACAGGCTGGTTAATGATTATCCTTGTAGTCTCTCCAGTCCGGCCATCGAGCGTGTGCAGGCCGCAGCTAAGGCTCGGCAGGCCACGACATGCCTCAGCTCCAGAGGGGGTCGGTGTGCTTCAATGCTCCGGGGTATACATATGACTGGGCTACTGATGTCTGGATCACAGTATACCGGGCCAACAGCTACCCTGTAACTGTGCAGGAGTAGGTCTGTGATGGAATGTCTCCCAGCTCTTCAGGACTGGTAAGTATGGCTCTCCCTACTTCAGTGGGGGGTCGATTCGGGGCCACCTCACCTCCTTATCTTCTCTTCCTAGTCCCCCCCTCTGAGGGGGGTGGCTGCATGCGCTGTGGGCGGTGTGTGTGTGGGGGGTTCTCTGGGTCTCTTGCCTGTGAGGCATTGTGCGGCTAGCATTGGTCCTGGTCCCAGTCTGGGGGGTCCCACAAGGTGTCTGTGGAGGTGTTCTGGCTGTAGGCAGGCAGCACTATTCTCGGTTTTGTCCTGTCACCGCATGGCGCTGTCCGGCGGCCATCTTAACTGTGGGAAAGGCAGGTTCCCCTTGTGAGCCTCTATGGTATTCTCCTATAAGTTGCATTGGCGCCCATTTTCTTGAAGCCCGAGTGCTCTTTTCACCGCAGTTCTCTTGTGACAGCTTTACATGTGCTCTCGCAGGCTGTGTTCTGTGTCCACTGTGTGTACAGGACGCTGGATGGCTCTTTGCTGAACGCTGGAGCAAGCTCTGCAGAATGTTTCACCGCTATTGTAGACAGCTGCTGCCGACACAGTTTTCTCCACTCTGCATCTGGGTAACCTCCTAAGGACTACAGGCACGGCTAGTGGTATTCACAGAACACCCCAGGGTGGTGAGTCTGGCCCCATGCGGCGGCAACAGGAGGGTGGGGCCTTCACTGTCCTAAGTCCCCTTGCAGATGGCAGACAGGCTAGAGTCAGCATGGCTTCAGAAACTGGTGTTTCTTCCCCCAAAAGCCTGGTTATTGCAACCGGGTCACCTGCGGATTTCACGGTGCCCATGGACACCCTGACTGCGGTCCTTAACTTTTTTGTTGCTAAGATAGAGGCGGTGCATGGAAGGAAAGGTGCACGTAAGAGGCCCCTGCCCCCCGTCCTCTGGGGAGAGCTCTGATGCAGACGCGGGCCCTGCTGCGGCTGGTGACCCCTGCTCTGACCTATCAGACGTGGCTGACCAGGACCGTTCGGACAGTGAGGATGATTCCCCGTCTGGGTCCGGGTGTGACAAATCGCTTGTTGGAACACTTATCACAGCTGTGCGTGATACCCTGAAGTTTCAGGAGCCAGCGGATCCCTCTGCTGATGTACCGGTCCCTTTTGGGTCCAGCAAGCCAGCACGTTCACCTAAGGTGTTGCCGTATTCGACTTATTTTGACAAATTCATCTAAAGGAAATGGGGTCGCCCGCAACGGACCTTTTCGGTTCCCAAAAATTTGGCGGTGCGTTACCCCTTTGAGGAAAGCTTTCTCAAAAAATGGTCGGCTCCTCCGGTCGTGGACCCCCCAGTATCCAGGTTAAATAAAGTAACCACGATCCCGGTTGAGGGGACTCCTGCATTCAAGGATCCCACGGATAGGAAGGCCGAGGCAGTGGCTCGTTCCTTGTTTACGGTTGTGGGGTCAGCCGTGCGACCTGTACTGACTTCCGCACTGGTGTCGCAGACACTGAGTGGGCAAAACTTTTGCACCACGAATTGGGAGAGCAAAACGCCTCCCCTGTCTGCGTGGAACTAGCAGACCAACTAGTGCAAGGCCTTAAATACATTTGACGCGGCCCTGGATACACTCCCTCTGTTATCCAGGGCTTCAGTGTCAGCTGTGGTGCTGAGGCAGCTGATTTGGCTAAAATCCAAGAAAGCCCTGACGAATCTTCCCTTCCTTGGTGACCGGCTCTTTGGAGCATCGTTGGATGGCATTATTAAAAATGCCACTGGGGGTAAGAGTACCCTACTCCCACAGGCCAGGAAGGCTAAGGAGCCACGCCGTAGGCAAGGGCCCTCTTTTTCCGCTCACAAGCGGCTTTTTTGTCCTCCCGGTGCTTCGGCAAAACGTCCCCAGCCAACAGGACGTCCACGTAAGGCCAGAAGCGTCCCTGGAACCGCAAGCCTAACAAGCCTGCGAACAAAAGTGCTACCGCATGAAGGTTTGCCCCCACCCACGTATCGGGTGGGGGGTCGTCTTCTGGAGTTTACAGCCCGGTGGAACTCCCGGTTATCCGACCAATGGGTCTGCGATCTGATTTCCAACAGCTACAAGATAGTTTCTCTCTTGGCCGCCAACCAGATTCTTCCCCTCCAGCATACCCCGTCCCCAGTTCACCGGGAGGCCCTGTTAGGGGCAGTAAGGGACTTGCTGAATCGGGGGGGGGGGGGGGGGTGATCGTACCGGTTCCGGAATCTATTCAAATCTCTTTGTGGTTCCCAAGAAGGAAGGGGTACGTCCGATCTTGGACTTAAAGGCCCTCAATCACTTAGTGAAAGTGCAGAGGTTCAGAATGGAATAAGTTCGCTCAGTAGTCGCTGCACCATCAAGGGGACTTCCTGGCGTCTTTGGACATCCAGGATGCTTACCTGCACATACCCATATGCCTTCGGCATCACAAATGTCTGCGTTTGGCAGTAGAGGAAGCCCACTACCAGTTTGTGGCTCTTCCTTTTGGCCTCGCATCAGCCCCCCGAGTCTTTACCAAAGTACTGGCTCCAGTATTGGCGTTGCTGAGGCAGCGCGGGATCGCGATCGTGGGTTACCTATCTATCTGGGTTATCTCCTCCTGAGAGCATCTTCCGCCTCAGAATTAGAGGAGGATGTGGCGATCACCATGCAGACCCTGCAAGAATTTGAGTGGCTGTTGAGCCTAAAGAAGTCGGTGGTTGTACCAACTCAGCATCTGGAGTACCTGGGGTTACTGTTGGACTCCAGAGAAGCGAGGGTTTTTCTCCCCCCAGACAAATTGCTGACTCTCAGATCTGCGGTCAATCTACTGATGAACCGCAAGTGGTCGTCGCTCCGCTTTTGCATGCGGGTACTGGGACTCATGGAGGCCTCCCAAGCAGTACCTTATGCCCAGTTCCACACCAAAGTCCTGCAGAAGGAGATATTGACAAAATGGGACAAGTCTCCGTTGTCCCTGGATCGGCAGGTCCAGGTGAGCCAACCAGTCAGGGACTCCCTGATCTGGTGGTTGAGATACCCGGTGATTCAGTCCGAAAAATCGTTTCTTCCTCTGAAATGGACGGTGATCACTTCGGACGCCAGTCTGTCCAGCTGGGGTGGAGTGATGGGGATTCAGTTGGCTCAGGGCTTCTGGTCGCAGGAGGAATCCAAGTTGCCGATCAATCTGCTCGAATTGAGAGCGATCAGGCTGTGCCTCCACACTTGGTCGATGAGTCTTCAAGGGTGTCCGATCAGGCTGTGGCGTACATAAATCACCAGGGGGGAACAAGAAGCTCAGCCGCTGCTCGGGAGGTCGCTCACATACTTCGGTGGGTAGAGCGACACATTCCGGCTCTGTCAGCCATTTACATCCGGGGGGGGTGGAAAATTGGCAGGCGGACTATCTGAGTCGTCAGATGCTGGACCCAGGAGAATGGGCGTTGCACCCGGAGATATTCAGGCTGCTGTGCCTGAAATGGGGCACACCAGATGTGGATCTATTGGCCTCCCGTCTCAATCGGAAGGTGCCAAGATTCGTGTCCAGGACAAGAGATCTGTGGGCAGACGCGTCAGACGAGCTGGTGGCTCCGTGGGATCAGTACCAGCTGATCTACGCCTTTCCTCCACTGAAACTGTTGCCACATCTCCTTCGCAGATTGGAAGCCGAGGGGATTCCAGTAATCCTGGTTGCCCCAGATTGTCCTCAGCGGCCCTGGTACGCAGACCTGGTGCGTCTGGTGCCAGACGCTCCCTGGCGACTGTCGCTGCGAGAGGACCTCCTGTCTCAAGGTCCAATCTTTCACCCTGCTTTTACCATTGCTGGCTTTAACGGCATGGCTATTGAGAGCCAGGTGCTGAGGAACCGGAGTCTGTCGGACTCGTGATTCCTACTATGTTGAGGGCGCGGAAATCTTCACAGAAGATATACCATCGTACCTGGAAGGTCTACATCTCCATGTGTGAGGAGAAAGGATGGCATCCACGCTCCTTTTTCTATATCCAGGATCCTGCTGTTTCTTCAGCACGGAGTAGACCAGAAGTTGGCGTTAAGCACCATTAAGGGGCAAATTTCAGCCTCGGCTGTCTTTTTTTTTTTCAGCGACCCCTGGCGTCTCACTCATTTATGAGTGCCTTCGTTCAGGGGGTGCGACATGTAGTCCCTTCGGTGCGTCCGCCATTACCCCCATGGGATTTGAACATGGTGTTGTCGGCGCTTCAAAAGCCGCCATTTGAAAACATCAAGGAGATTCTCCTGTTGACCCTTTCACAGAAGGTGGTCTTTCTAGTGGCCATCACATTGGCCAGGAGGGTTTTCGGAATTGGCGTCCTTGTCATGCAAGTCGCCTTATCTGGTCATCCACAGGGATAAGGTGGTGTTGCGTCCGCAACCGTCCTTTCTACCGAAGGTGGTTTCGGAAGTCAGACTCACTGTTTGTTTCGGTGACTGGTCCAAAGAAAGGTATGGCGGTCTCGTTGGCCACCATTTCCAGGTGGATCAGACATTTGTAGTCCAAGCCTACGCCTTGAAGGGGCAGGTGCCCCCCTTTCCAGTCACGGCCCACTCTACAAGAGCTATCGGAACGTCTTGGGCCTTCCGACACCAAGCGTCTGTCGCTCAGGTGTGTAAGGCGGCGACCTGGTCGTCTGTCCATACGTTTACCAAGTTCTACAAGGTAGACGTCAGTGCATCGGCTGATGCCTGTTTTGGCTGCAAAGTTTTGCAGACGGCCGTGTAGTTGCACTTGCTTTTTTTTTTTTTTTCAGTTTTTTTGATAAAACGCAATACTGTTTGTTAATGCACTGTTGCATTACTTCCGCAAAAAAGGTTGCGGTATTGGGGATCTCTCCTGAATGAATGAATGACTTGTATAGCGCTACCTATGCGAACTGAATCGCCTCAGGGCGCTTTCTTGCCACCGGTGTCTGTCTGCAGCTTTTATGCGGTCCTTTAACCTGTAGGGTCCTGACACACTTACAACATTGACATACACATACGGCCAATTTTTTTGGACAGGGTCTAATTAACCTACCAGAATGTCTTTGGAGTGTGGGAGGAAACCGGAGTACCCGGAGGAAACCCACACAGGCACAGGGAGAACATGCAAACTCCAGGCAGATAGTGTCGTGGTTGGGATTTGAACCAGCAACCCTATTGCTGCTAGGTGAAAGTGCTAACCACTACACCGCTGTGCTGCCCCTCCTGTTGAGAATGCCTGGTTATGGCTGTGTGGTTTTTCCATACACTGCTGTTTTTTTGTGGGTTTAGTTTCACTAGTTCCCACTTGCCATGGTGGATGAAGTTTTTTTAATGCTGTTTTTTCCCACCCCTCGTTTGGCACTGCTTGGGGACGTCCCATTTAGTTACAGAGAGGAGCTGTGTCAGTCGGTGAATATAAGAGAAAATAGGATTTTTGTACTCACCGTAAAATCCTTTTCTCTGTAATTCACCGACCGACACAGCACCCACCCCTCCTTTTCTGTTGACGTACTGAATCTGCTGGGAGTAGAGGGGAGGGTTGTTAGCACAGGGTCCGCCCCCCTGGGGCAGGACTAAAAGTTCTGTTTATTGTGTAACAATTTTGCCTAGTTCTCCTAATGTCAGGCTAAACAACCCATTTAGTTACAGAGAGGAGCTGTGTCGCTCGGTGAATTACAGAGAAAAGGATTTTACGGTGAGTACAAAAATCCTATTTTTACTGTCTGCCTATCTAATAATAATTTTAAAAAAAATCATAAATTTAGGCCAAAATGTATTCTGCTACAGGTTTAGGTAAAAGAAAATCCCAATACATGTATATTGATTGTTTTGTGTGAAACTTATAGCATCTACAAACAATGGTATAGATAATGGGTGCCCAACCGCTTCATCCCCTTCTGTCTGATCCGATCGGAGGGCCCATAGAGTAGAGCAGGCTGTGTCCATGTCTGTTCTGCATATGCAGAGTGGACGTGTCATCTGCCTGCTCCGCTCATTGTGGATGATTACCGGTTACCAATTCGCTAAAATGGCCCTTGCTCCTCAAAAGGTTGGGCACCCCTTGTATAGATTCTGAAATTTCTTTTTTTAATACTAGTAATGGCAGGGATCAGTGACTTTTATAGTGGGACTGTGATAGGGCAGCAGTCTGACACTGACTGGGAGCTGACTGACACTGACATCTCCAGTGATACTAATAATATGCACTGTCACTGTACTAATGACGCTGTGTAGGAAGGGGTTAAACGGTGTGGGATAGCAAGCATTTGTGTTGACTGTGTGTTACTTTTAGGTATTTAACTGTTTTTATTCCCTGCTTTACAGGGATACAAAAACCGGGGCAAGGCCGTCAGTAGAGAGATCTGTCTTGTTTACATACACAGATCTCTCTCCTGTCATCCACTCCACCGATCTGCAGGTCCCAGCCATGACTCATTGCCCAGAACCCACTGATCGGCATGTGGAGCCAGTGACAGCACGTCTGGGTCTGTGGGCATGTGCTCATCTCTACCCGGAAAAACCAAATCACCTATATATACGTGATTCTGAAGCTGGCCAGCATTGTAGCAGTAAAGCTACAGTGCCCAGTTGGCAAGTGATTTAAAAAAATTTTTTAAGTTGAGTGGCTCTTTTAAGCATTGAAATGTGCAAAGATGAGCAGCAAGTCAAAAAAAAACTATACGCTGTACTGTTGTAGGGAAAAAAGGCTGTGTGTGAATGAGTATGCGTCGCAGTTTCCGGGACTATAAAGTCCCACCATTCCTCTTTCCCCCTTTTTATTTTTTTTTATTTCTTTCTTTCTTTCTTTCTTTCTTTCTTTCTTTCTATGATTCAGGGATGGAGACGTATGAACTCTGTAGCAGTCGTTGGGCAAATGGGCATACCTGTATGTCCGCTTTAAGATGCGACATTGTGGGCACTCGTACTCCATTACCGTGCTCACCGGTCCTGCAGACTCGATGTCTGCCGGGGTCATGCGATCGTGACATGGAGCAGCAGAGCGGTTAGATGTAAACAAGGCATTTACCTGTTCTGCCTAGCAACATGATGGGGATCTACTGCTCCCTGTCATCAGGAGCAGTGATCTCTGTCATGTAGTGAGCCCCCCCCCCAGTTAAAATCACTCCCTAGGACACACTTAACCCCCTTGATCGCTCCCTATTGTTTAACACAGTATAAATTTACACAGTAATTGGTGCATTTTTATAGCACTGATTGCTGTATAAATGACAATGGTCCCAAAATAGTCCAATGTGTCTGCCATAATGTCGCAGTCATGATAAAAATTGCAGATCGCTGCCGTTACTAATAAAAAAAAAATAATAAAAATGCCATAAATCTATCCCCTATTTTGTAGACGCTATAACTTTTCCGCAAACCAATCAATATACGTATTGCGTTTTTTGGGGTTTTTCTTTTTACCAAAAATATGTAGAAGAATACATATCGGCCTAAACAGAGATTGATTATAGCAAAAAGTAAAAAATATTGCTTTTTTTCAAAATTGACGCTTTTTTTGTTTATAGCGCAAAAAATAAACGCAGAGGTGTTCAAAAACCTCCAAAAGAAAGCTCTATTTGTGAGAAAAAAGGACGTTGATTTTGTCTGGGTGCAACATTTCACAACCGCAATTGTCAGTTAAAGCAACGCAGTGCCGTATCGCAAAAAGTGCGGAGGGAGTTAAATTCTTCCGTGGCTGAAGTGGTTAATGAATGCTAATTGAGGGATGGAAGCACACACCTTTTTGTTATTTATTTTGAATGGTCAATCTGTTACATACATCTGCCAATGTAATTTATTTATTTTAACTGCATCTACTCCAGGGTTGCGATTGTGCTGGGGGTTCATTTTGTTTTCGCCATTCCTGGAAACTGCGACATGCACTGGAGCCCTCCCCTCTTCTCCCGTTTCTCAGACTTACAATCGTACATTCGTGATGGCACACATCTTGCAGCCTTACAGTTGGGAACCAACTTATGTCTGGCTCTCGCTGGACGTTTGCTCATTCTACACTTCAATTCCACATACTTTTGGATTAATGGCATTGGAACAATTTTTGCTCCTAGACCCATTAATCAATCCACGTCAGGCGGACTTCATTGTAAAAGCTACAGCATTCTGCCTGACGCACAATTATTTTACATTTGATGATGATTTCTATCAGCAACTGCAAGGTACTGCGATGGGGGCCAACTTTGCCCCTTCATACGCAAACCTTGCAATGGGTTTTTGGGAAAATAATCATATTTATAAAGATAACCCTTTTGCAGCCAATATAGTTTTCTTTGGGAGGTATATTGATGATCTCATTGTCATCTGGGATGGTTCTCCAGACTTGATTCCTCAATTCGTCCAACATTGTAAAAACAATACCTATGGATTGTCCTTTACGTTTGTAACCCACCCTTCTACCATGGCTTTTCTAGACTTAGAATTAAGTCACGATGGTCAACAGATTTGTGCCAAAAACTATACCAAACCTACAGCGGGAAATTCCTATCTGCACTTTAGAAGTTGCCACCATCCGAACTGGATAAAAAATATCCCAAAAGTTCTGTTTTTCCGGCTTAGGCAAAACTGTACCAAAGAGTCTGACTATATTGAATTAAGTACCCATCTCAAAAATAAATTTCTGGATAAACAATACCCCTAAGGCCTGATTGATGAGGCTTATGAATCATACCTTCAGGGAAAACCAAAAAAACCTGGCCATGATTCCCAAGGTCGGTGCTGTGAGATTTGTTACAACCTTTCACTCTAAACACAGAAAGATGGAAGGAATACTATCTAAACATTGGAATATCCTTCAGCAGGATCCCCATTTAAAAACTATTTTACCAGCCCACCCTACCGTTACCTACCGGAGAGCTCCCAACTTGAAAAACAAAATTGCACCCAGCAAATTAAAGACCAATACTATCTCCCCAAATGTACCTGTCCTAATACCTATTACAAGCATGTATCAATGCAAAAAAACATTATGCAAAACGTGCCACTTTGTCTGTCATGGCCAAAAATCATTCACGACAAAAGGGAAATTCTGCCAACTAAAGGACTTTTTTAATTGTTCATCAGACTATGTCGTTTATGCCCTTATCTGTCCTTGCGACCTGCTTTATGTAGGCCGGACGATTCGGGCACTAAGAACAAGATTCGGTGAACACAGAAGGTTTATAGAGGGTGGCACAGACCCTCATAGTGTTCCCTGACACTTTGCTACAGTTCACCAAAAATCCACTGCAGGCCTTCAAGTTTGGGTGATTGAGCAAATCTCCAGCGCCCTTCCTGCAGCAGAGAGATTTAAAAAGCTCTGTGCACGGGAAACGTACTGGATATATACACTAGATGTACTTTACCCTGGTGGCATCAATGAGAGTATTGAAATTTCTACTGTTATCTAATGTGCCCTCACCTCTTGGAGAATTTTGTATATTTTTTTTTTTATCTCTTCCCCCAGTTCTATTCTGCCCTCCCCTTCCCTTTTTTGACCTTGCAGTATCCTTTGACTATGCACGTGCGCACGCATATGCGTGTGTATGTATATACGCGCGCATGTGCGTAACCAGTATATGTTTAGTACAATATGCGTTTCTCCTCTTATAAATAGATCTGAAAACTCTGTTGTGCATGGTTGCCCTGTGGTGCACGCGTGTGTGCGCAAGTATATTCATGGGTATGTGAGCGCATATATTGCGCTCGCATGTGTTTTATGTGCGTTCCCTCTCCTTAAGATGTAAAATAGTAACTAAATCATTGGCGCGCATCATTAACTAAGGGCGCACGCACATGTTTTTGTATGTGTATGTGTATACGTGTGTATATATACATATAATGTGTGCACTCATACATATTTTATAGTTTCTATGTTTATGTGCATATGCACATATATGTTTATATGTGTACATTTTTTGATCTATATACATATTTATATTTTTGCATCAGCAGTAACTTCTTAATACATGATTTTTATACAAATAGTTTTTATTCCTCATGCTAGTTATTTTTATATTGTTCCTTTTCTCTCCCTCCCTTTTCTCCATATCATGTCGATTTAACTTTAATTTATTTACGGTATAGTGTGTATATAATTTATCTATTGCTGTCTCTGTATTTACCCATGAGTCTTGAATTTTTTTATTTTATTTCATTTTTTTTTTTTTATTTTTTTTTTTTTTTTCCGTACCATGGTTATATTTATTTTATTTTTAATTTTATTTTTACATTCATCATCTTTATTATTTTATTTTAATTTGTTTTTGTTTTTTTGTTCATCTTCCATTTCCAATCCAGTTATATCTTATTTCATGTTCTCGCTGACACCCTTTTTTTTTTTTTTTTTTTTTTGCAACTAAGATTTGTAATCCTCTGCAACTGCATTTTAAGTGCCTCCTCCCCCTCCTCCTGTGCATGGCCTATATATATCAGTCTTTGTTGTTGTCCCACTTGCTTGATGAAGGAGCGTGGCTGTCAAACAACCTCAGCCTGTACGCTCACAAAACCGGTCGCACCCACCTCATGTCATCTCTCTGTGCCACTTGCTGGCCACTAGTGGCTACAGCACCTCAGCTTGACGGACTATCAGATGACCACATCCATGCTCAGCTTTTAAAGTGACTGAATGCTCATAGACCACATCCAAAATGTGAGTTGCCTGTATTAAATATGTTTTTATAATTAAAGTGTATGTTATCTCTACACCCAGAGGCGCCTCTTCCTTTGCTTTTTTTTCTCAGACTTGGGGGGAATGGGTGGACACTCATTGCATATCGACGTCACGCCCACACAGTGCCTTTTAATGTCGATCTTGACACTGTATGGATTGTGGTGTTCGGTTTTGCACGCCAATGGACGCTTGAATGCTGGCTCTGCCTTCCAATCAGCGTGACGTGGGTGAGGTCCTGTGGCGATGTGGTGGGTATTTATTCCACACCCTTATGGAGCACACACCCAGTCTGCTCCTTGCACCTTGATGACACTATGCACATCTCTGGACTATGCTTTACACTTCATACTAAGGGTAACATTTGGCTTTCTATTTTATATATGTTTTTTGTGCTATCTTTGATCCCATCACCCATTCTATGGTGAGCCAATCGCCTGTTTCTCTTCCTTTTGATATTGGCTTTTCTTTATCTTCCCCAGTTATTTATTGTGTAGTCACTTTTCTGATGCACTTTATTTACAATTTTTCCGCAGAAGCCCTATGGGCCCCTATTCAGCACTTTTATTACAACCACATTCATTTATTGGGGACGACATCTCTATTGATGCTTACCTCTTGTTTTTTGTTTGCTGCTGCAGTCACCGCCACCTCAGTTTCTGGGATGATGTTTCCCATAGTGCCTCCAGCTACTAATACTACCCATGCTGTTGAATACTGTACATATAGGTAAGAGTGTTGGGATTGGGTCGTGGTTCACCCTCTTCCTGTTATTTTAGTTACTATATTATTTGGGATTCACATTTTATTACAGACATCCCTAGATCGCATTTGCTCCTGATTAGTGGAATTTTTAGCCACGAAACGTGCATAGAGCTTTATAACGATTATATTGATACAGTTACCATGCGTCTACTATGCAACTACCTTGACGAAGTTTGAATAAACTTTATATTATGTGTGCAATCAATCATGTTTATATGCAAGCTTGGGCTATATTTAATACATTTAAAATGTAGGAATTACTTATGTGTATGTATGCATTTACCATGGTGTAGTATCTCCACCTCGTTTTGGGAGAGGAATGTTGTCCCATTCTAACTGCTCATCAGTTTGTCCTATTTTTGTTTCAAGATGCACCAAATATTTTCAATTGGCAGAAGTTATGGACAGTAGGCAGGCCAGCTAACCACTTCAATACCCCATTACTAACCAGGCCAAATTTCAGCTTTCAGCACCGTCACACTTTGACAATTGCATGGTCATGCAACCCTGTACCCATAAGAAATTTTTATAATTTTTTCCTAGCCACAAATAGAGCTTTCTTTTGGTGGTTTTAATCAATGGGTTTTTTTATTTTTTGCTAACTAAACCAAAAAAAGACTGAAAATTCTGAAAAAAGCCCCAAATTTTTCTTATTATTACATTTTGCTAATAAATCTTTCTTTATAAAGTTAGGTCAAAATGTATTCTGCTATATTTGAAAGCAACAAATTAGTGTTTAACCCCTTGCCGACTGGCTCACGCCGATATATGTTGGCAGTAGGGCACGTACAGGCATATTAACGTACCAGTACATTGCCCTTTAAGACGTGGCACTGTGGGCATGCTCCCGCCATGAGCTCTGTGAGTGTTATCGCGGGTCAGGAATACCCGCGATCGTCTCACAGAGAGGAAGAACGGGGCAAATGCTTATGTAAACAAGCATTTCCCCATTCTTCCTAGTGAGAGGACACTGATCACTGCTCCCTGTGATCGGGAGCGGTGATAAGTGTCATGACGCACGTAGCCCACCCCCCCCCCACAGTTAGAACACATCCCTAGGACACACTTAACCTCTGCAGCGCCCCCCACTGGTTAACCCCTTCACTGCCAGTCACATTTTTAATCGCTGTATAAATGTGAATGGTCCCAAAATAGTGCCAAAATTGTCTGATCTGTCCTCCATAATGTTGCAGTCACAATAAAAATCGCAGATCGCCGCCATTGCTAGTAAAAAAAATAATAAAAATGCCATAAAACTATCCCCAATTTTGTAGATGCTATAACTTTTTTGCGCAAACCAATGATCGCTTATTGCGATTTTACCAAAAATACGTAGATGAATGCGTATTGGCCTAAACTGAGGGAAAATAAATAAAAACAAAACCAATAAAAACTGACTGCAGAGGTGATCAAATACCACCAAAAGAAAGCTCTATTTGTGGGGAAAAAAGGACATCAATTTTGTTTGGGAGCCACGTCGCACAACTGCGCAATTGTCAGTTAAAGCGACACCGTGCTGAATCACAAAAAACGCTCTGGTCTTTGGCCAGCCAAATGGTCCGGGGCTGAAGTGGCTAATTTAGTCTGTAGGAAAGTTAGTCTACAAGCTATGGTGTGTGTGTGTGTGTGTGTGTGTGTATATATATAATCTGAAAATCGATCAGTCCTAATGTACTGACACCCTATCTCTTTTCTTGAGGTCCGAAAATGCCAGCACAGTACAAATACCTCCAAATTACTCCTTTTTGGAAATTAGACAGTCCAATGTATTTGGTAAGAGGCTGGCAAATTTTTCAAGTTGTAATTTTTTATTTGGAAAATTAAAAAGAAAAAAAAGATTTTACAATTTTTTTTTATTTTATTTTTTTATACATTTTGTCACCAGTGCAGTACATAGTTATAATATAACTGGTGTGGTAGTGATCAGAGACACTGACTGGTGATTTATTTTATTTTTTTATGATTTTGTTTTATAACACACTGTGACCAGAGCAATACAGCATTACCATAGTAACACTGTACTACTCTGGGGATGTGATCAGGATTTTTTTTTTTTACACATTATGATTACATATACCAATGAATTTCGTTGGTATAAGCAACCTTTTTTTTACTGAATGAAACTGGTGGCATGAAGAGAAGTAATCCATTTTTTACAATTGTCGTGTGATCCGCTGTGATTGGTCACAGCGATCACATGACACTGGCAGCAGGCTAGTGCAGTGATCAGTCATCAGCAGTGATTGGTGACAGATTGCGCCACTGCACAGCCCTGTAAAAGGCATGTCCTGGGAGGACTTCATTTGACGTCACCCCAGAACAACAGTGTTCTTGCCCAGCTGTCATTTTAGTATAGGCCAGGCGGGAAGGTGTTAAGCACCTGGACTTATCTACTTCAAAGCCATGCTGTTGTCATAGATGCAGTATACAGTTTAGCATTGTCCTGCTGAAATACACATGGCCTTCTCTGAAAGACATCATATGGATGGGAGCTAAAACTTGGATATATCTTTCAGCATTGATGGTGCCTTTCCAGATGTGCAAGCTGCCCATTCAATATGCACTGATGCACCTTCATACCATCAGAGATGCAAGCTTTTGAACTATGCTAACAAGCCAGAAGGTCGCTCTCCTCTTTTGTCCAGAGGATGTGATGCCCATGGTTGCCCAATATTTCAAATTTTTATTAATCTGACCGCAGAGCAGTTTTCTACCTTAACAGACCATTTAAATGAGCTTTAGCCCAGAGAAGATGGCAGCGTTTCTGAATCATGTTCAGATATGGCTTCTTCTTTGCATGATAGAGCTTTAACTTTTTGCATGGCATGGCGAACTGTGTTCAGAGACAGTGTTTGTTGGAAGTATTCCTGAGCCCATGCAGTGATGTCCATCACAGAATCATTCTGTTTTTTAACCGCTTCCCGCCCGCCCTATAGCCGAATGACGGCTATAGAGCAGGCGCTTTCCTCCGGGAGGCCATCCCTGGACGTCCTGGTGTTTACTTCCGCAATGCGGGCGCGCATCGGGAGAAGTTTTGTGTTTGCCGTGTCCCCAGGAGACAGGCAAACACAGATCGCTGTAAACGGCCAATCACAGCGGCCGTTTACAGCGCGATCGGCGTGTCCAATGTGAGATGATCTCATATGTAAACATATGAGATCATCTCTCAGCGCCGCTCTCCCTCCTCACACAGACAGCGTGTGAGAGGGGAGAGATGAACGGCTGCAGCGGCCGTAAGTGGGAAAATAAAATAAAAAAAAGTGGCATCCGCCCCAGTGCCATCCTCCCCCAGTGCTACCTGTTAGTGCTATCTGTCCCCAGTGCCATTTGTCCCCAGTGCCATCTGTCATCAGTGCCACGTATAAGTGCCATCTGTCATCAGTACCACATAGTGCCATCTGTCATCAGTGCCACATATCAGTGCCATTTGTCATCAGTGCTACCTGTCAGTGTCACGTGCCATCTGTTGTCAGTGTCGCGTGTCATCAATGACACTTATCAGTGCCATCTGTCATCGGTGCCACGTATCAGTGCCACGTATTAGTGCCATCTGTCATCAGTGCCATCTGTCATCAGTGCCACGTGTCATCAGTGCCACGTGTAAGTGCTGTCATCAGTGCCACGTGTCATCAGTGCCACGTATAAGTGTCGTCATTGCCACGTATCAGTGCCATCTGTCATCAGTGTCACGTGTCATTATCCTGGTGCTCCAGGGCCTTCAAAAGTGTAATAAGTAGTCAACAAGTTAGATGTGTAATTTATGCTCCTAGAACACCTGATGGCGCTCCCTGCATGTTGGGCCTCTCTATGTGGCCAGGCTGTGCAAAAGTCCCACATATGTGGTATTGTAATACTCAGGAGGATTAGCAGAATATTTTTGGGGGTGTCATTTGTGGTATACACATGCCAAGTGAGAGAAATGACCTATTACAATGACCATTTTGTGGAAAAAAAAAATGAAAAATCTTAATTTTGCGAAGAATTGTGGGAAAAAATGACAACATCAAAAAGCTCACCATGCCTCTTATTAAATACCTTGGAATATCTACTTTACAAAAAGGGGTCATTTGGGGGGTATTTGTACTTTCCTGGCTTGTTCGGGTCACAAGAAGCGAGATAGGCCACCAGTACATCAGATGTGATCAATTTTGTGCGATTCGCACCACAGCTTGTAGACTCTCTAACTTTCACAAAGACCAAATAATATCCACTAATTTGGGTTATTTTTACCAAAGATATGTAGCAGTATAAATTGTGGCCAATATTTATGAAGAAAAATTAATTTGCATAATTTTGTCACCGAAACAAAGAAATATGCGTTTTTTTCAAAATTTTCATTTATAGCGCAAAAAATAAAAAACCCAGAGGTGATCAAATACCACCAAAAGAAAGCTCTATTTGTGGGAAAAAAGGGCAAAAAATTAATTTGGGTACAGTATTGCATGACTGAGTAATTGTCATTCAAAGTGTGAGAGCACCGAAAGCTGAAAATTGGTCTGGGCAGGAAGGGTGTTTAAGTGCCCAGTAAGCAAGTGGTTAATGCAGTGCTGCCTGAGTGCCTAAAAATCACAGATATCCAATATTGTGCTTCTGCCTTGTTCCTTTCACACAGATTTCTCCAGATTCTCTGAATCTTTTGATGATACTATGTATTGTAGATGATGCTATATTTAAAGTCTTTGCAATTGAGGAACATTAGTCTCTAAATTTTTAGATGTAGCTTTTCACAGATTGGTGAACCTTTGCCCATCATTATTTCTGAGACACTCTGACTCTCTAATAAGATGCCCTTTTAATACCCAATCATGTTATCGGCCTGTTGCCATTTAACCTAAATAGTTGTAAAATCTTCCAGCTCTTCCTTGTTAGTACTACTTTTTGTTGCCCTGTCCCAAGTTTTTGAGACATGTTGCTGTCCTCAATTTCATAATACCTTATTTTTTTCTTAAAATGGTACATTTTCTTAGTTTAAATATTTGATATGTTTTCTATTTTCTATTGTGAATAAAATATGAGTTTGAGATTTGCAAATCATTGCATTCTGTTTTTATGTAGATTTTACACAGCATCCCAACTTTTTTGGAATTGGGGATGTACATCAAGTATGTTTCTAAGAGCTCAACTTATGGTTGTTTTAAACAGTGGTCATTCAAAAATGAAATGTTAACTAAAATTAAGTTTAAAAAGACCAGGTTTTAAATCTACTGTTCATATATCAATTTATTTGCATTTCACAAATTATCAACTTTATTCCTTAATGCATTTACAAAGTGTTTTCTTTCTTTGATTGTGTGATCAGCTATTTTGTTGTTTTTATGCACACTAGCCAGTAATCTTTAGTAAAACTCCCGTAATTACTGCTTTCTGGCTTATGAATATGTAATGTGTCTAACTTGCTAACAAAATTTGCGTAGATACCAGTGCACACTTGCAGGCATGCTGTATCAAAACTTCTCATTGTGGACCTGAAAAGAGTGTTTAATAAATACAGTGTGATGCAAATGAGGCTATTCTGTGCCCAAAGTACACTTATCTCGGTTTAATGACTGGAACCCTTATGTCCATCTCAAGTTAGTAATTTAGTCAGTGAGTACTGCTACAGAAACTATTGTTGTCCCTTCCATGTGCTTTGCCAAATCAGAAAGACATTAATCTGTCATTGAGCTGTCTTAATTACTGCCTGTGCAGTGTAGCTTTAAAGGTTAATTAAGCAGAGCAAAACATGTCAGCATTCTTGTTCACAGTTGTACGGAATTGTTATATGCAAATGTATACACATTGCCATAATACTGCATTGTCTATTAGTTAATATTTAGATTATGCATCACCGTTTTAGCTGTTTCCATATAAATTAACATTTGTAAAATAAAAGCACAACTCTGTTTATTCCCCTTAGCAAGTGAAATGTGTGATTAAGATTTTCTCACACATGATTAAACTGATTTGCCAAATCAAGTTCCAATGCCATTTGTTTGCGACTGTATATGATTTTGTTCCAAGTGGTGCAGCTTTGTAACAACTCTCTTTAATGTTTCATGTGATCGTGTGCTGCCAAATCTATCTATGCTTTAATTCACAATGGGATGACAATGACAATAAGAAAGTTGAGGGCCTTGCTGGACGAGAATGAGGAACACAAGGCAGATCTTTAATTGAGCAATGAGAATGAGAGCCCCTGCCGAGCAGAGTGAAATTCATTAGAAGTGTGAGATGTCTGGCTTGCTTCTAAATGATGCTGTGAGATACAGTATTAAGAAGATACTCCTGAGACCAAAGGTTCTGTTTATAAAGTTAATGATTTCTTTCATTGTTTAGGATTGCAAATGGCCTAAATTTGATGCACATTGCACCCTTAAATTGTACTAAATATGCCCCAGTGCATCTTTCCTTCGTTAAAATTCTAATGTCACTGTACAGTTGTAGCTAGTGGTTAAGTCCACTATCAGTAAAAATGTTATCACAAATAATCCAAAGATCCAAGCCATTTTGATATTAAATGTTTAAAACGAATTTTAGTCTGTAGCCACTCTGAATTTCTGAAAATGCAGTGATGGTCAAACTTCAGAAAAGTGAATATCTGGACTAGGATTCAGAAAAGTGTATATTCCAGAGCAAGAATTATAAAATTGTGCAGAATGGTTTTGGGAGCTGATTGGGCTAAAAATATTCTGAGCCATTTCCTTTCATAATTCTACTAGAGATAGAAGGGTTTGGTCTGGTGGTCAAGCTAAAGTTTCTTAGGCTGTTTTTCTATATATTTTCTTCTGCTTTTCCCCAATGGAGCAGCCTTCAATACCTTTCTTCCAGAAGCCTTTTGGAAATCAGAACCACCAATTATTTACCAAGTATTTGTTAAAAGCTCAGCTCAAGCAAAAACATATTTTTTGGGTTTTGATTAGAGTGGAAAAGGGTTTTAATGTAAGCTATTGCTGCTGTTACTGGTGTTACTATTGAGGAGCTTTCACCAAACTTCCTGTCCTGGTGATTTTTACAGGATGTGACCAACAGCAACACAGTCAACAATAAAAACCTGAAAAGGGTTAAAATTACATTTAACAAATTATTTTATCAGCGCCCCTGTTGGAGAGATGTTGCTCACTTAATGCATCAATGGCCCTACAAGTGAAGGATTGTCACCTTTGTGGCTTCACAAAAAGAAAACCTGAAAATGATTCTAAAGCCTGGTACACACTGTCAGCTCTGGTTGGAGCCGTTGTACTCACTATGCAAAGTAAGTACAGCGATCTCCACGGCTGAGCTATTGTGTTCTGACAGGGGGATGGCTCCCACCAGAACACTCCAATCAGCGCTCTCCACCATTGGCTTAGAGCACCAATCTGGAGTCAGTCGGCTGCTGGTTTTTGAGCATGCTAGTCTTCTGTCGAATAGACTAACATGCACACAGGCTGAATGTCAGGCGGTTTATTTTTTTTGAACCAGCAAATGTCTCTTGACATTCAGCCCATGTGTACCGATCTTAACTATTTCCCCACTTTGTCAAAATCTAAACACAAAGCTTTTGTTGGAGTTGGACCATAACATTTCTCCATTGCTATTGACCTTTTTTTGTAGGAAATCAAAGGAGGGTCTTTCACACTTGCACACCCATTTTATGGACTCTGCAATTAAAAATATTACAGTGGACTATCACCATCTAGTAGAATAAGCTATTGCAGCCTATTCTATGACCAAAGTTGCCCTTTTGTCAGGTTATAGTCCATCAAGCTGATGTTTGTCATAAGTGTAAGGGTATTACTGTTGCTTTTTTTTAAAAGACCTTCCTGCCCAGCTCCGGTATCCCTTTATTTGGGATTTTATATCCCTCTGCTGCCCACGGATGCATGCGTGCGGGCTTTAAAACCCTTCATTTTTACGCCGCACATTAACGTTACGTGGGCGGCAACAAGTTAAGTTCTGTACTAGCTTCACAATATTGTTAAACTAGACTTAAAAGCTGTGATGACATTTTCATCTATTCTGCAGTGACTCTAAAGAAATGAATATAATCCATCTTCTCAGTTAAGTTTTGCTGGCAAATATATTGTTTACTTTGTCAAAATGCAAACTTCCAAAGTGTTCGCAGAGTAAACATTAAGCTACCTTTGGGAAGAAAGCTTTGCTCAGCTACAAGTAGATGCATACTGTTTGAGGAATGATAGTAATTCAGTCTCAGCTTCTTCCACTGCATTTAGTCCATTTACTAATGGGCCCTGTAGTGTAACTTGCTTGTGCCCATTGATTATTGGAATTCATTAGGTAATAAAACGATGTTTTGGAAGATGACTTGAAAACACTCTGAAAACAGAACTGTCATCTTTGCACATAACATTGTAATTTCCTACATCACAGAAATGTTTCTCTTGACCAATAAATTTGCACATTCTTATTTCAAGTGTTTAACCCAGTAGGGCATTTTTAAGCCACAACAGGTTAGATGATTTGACAAAAAAAAATGTTTTACAGGTCACCCCGTAGTCTTTTAAATGGATTTGAATGAGTTACAGTGATCATATGAAGCACATCTGGTGACATTGATAGATGTCTGGGCATGTTGCCAAACCAAAGGGAATTCCTGGCTTATCCTATAAGGATTAGTAGTGATCCTGATCCCCCACTGTAAAAAATCTAGAGCAATGAAAACTGCATGGACGTAGGGCCTCCAATATTGTAGCTGGTAGAAATGTTTGGTTTGTTGTTGCCAGCCAAAATACTTATATTGGGTTTTACGACCTAGCTATATGGAATCAAACATTTTTAAAGTAGATTTGAATTTTTGTTATAGGAAATATCTAGAAGAGTTATTTGTGCCAGTGTAGTATCCTAAAAAATGTACCCTTTGTCATGAATAGTATGTTGTACCACTAGATTGGCCAATGTGGGACCAATGTAACTACAGACTGGTTAGTTTAACTTCTATTGGGAAGACTTGGGGGGGGGGGGGGGGGGTGATAAAGAGGCCACATAGAAGTTTCTGCTAGAAAATAATATTTTAAGCAATAGTCAGCATTGATTCACAAAAGATCTTTTGAGGAAGGAATCAAAAACTTAGACAAACGAGTGGCAGTAGACATTGCATACTTGTATTTTGCTTAATTAATTTATTCACGTTCAGGTCATTACAGAGAACAAGGGGGCCACTCTTTACATCTGGAGGAAAAGAGATTTAACCACATATGGAAAGGCTTTTTTCACAGTAAGAGCTGTAAAAATGTAGAACAGACTCCTTCAAGAACTAGTTCTGGTCAGCTCAATAGTTTTAAAAAAAGAGCTGGATGTATGCCTAAATACAGAAAATATAACTGGATACTAACAGTTATAAGTAATAATACCAGGGGTAGTTGAGTCAGGCAATATGAGGAATTCAGGAATGATTTTCCCCCCCCATTTGAATTGTTCCACGTATGCTATTTCGGGGTGTGTTTTTTTTTTTTTTTTTTGCCTTTCTCTGGATAAAATGTGGGTATAGGATTGTGTATATGGATTTCTAGTTTATGGGGGGGGGGGGGGTGTTGGTTGAACTAGATAATTTTTTTTCAACCTGACTAGCTATGAATGCCTTCTGAAAAAGATAGATCACTTCCTGGTAAATTAACCTGGGTATTCCTGTGAATACAAACTTTTATAGGTGCCTTCAGACTGAATCCAAGGCCACTACTGTGCTACTCACTGTTCTCCTTGCTGGAGGCTCTGACATAAGGAAGCAAAGTCCTCCTAAGATGAGCAAAGTATATCATGGGTAAAAGATCAACAACATGGAGACCACAGGCGATACTCAGGCTGCAGATTGAAATAGAAAGGTTTTATATATATATATATATATATATATATATATATATATATATATATATATATATATATATATATATATATATATATATATATATATATATATATATATATATATATATATATAATCATATCATTACATTACAAAATGTCTTGTGTAGCATTTGTATTAAGAAGTTATGTTCAGACAGTTTGTAACCACTTACTACCTTTAAAACTGTGTGCATGTTATATTTTTAATGAGATTTCTCTGTCTTCCACTGATATTCTTACCACTGTAAATGAGTAAAAATCTGAATAGTATGATTTGATAATAGTTGACTGTGTAACTTTTTAGATTTTTTGGGCTAAAAGATCATTATGTGTAAGCTGTCATACTAATACTCTGTTTATCAGATTTTTTTGTTAATCAAACATAGGGTAGAGTTAGATGTGTTGAAAATCCTGAACTTCCTGTTCCATTGGTTTTGTGGCCAAGCAAGTATGGGAATGGAATCCGTACCAATGTTTCTACTTACAGCTTGATAGTCATACTCCTATTCCTTTTTAATGACTAATCAGCTGTGGTAAAATCTTTCCTAAGTAATTTTTTTTTTATTGCTATGCAAATCAATTAAATTAATCTTCAGTGAGTGTTAGTGGAAAACATTTACTAAGTACCCATTTTGTTCCAATACTAGGGTGTTTCAACCCATAAAATTAGCACATGCAACATCTGCTCCTCTGTCATGTAAATGAGGCAAGGGACTGTGAAATGTTAACTGTATAACTGATTGGCATATTGACAAACAGCGAGCAACGACAGTCCGTATTTGTAAATTGAACAGTCAGTCATGGAGCTCTCCATCACCAAAATAGTAGTTACTTGAACATGCTACCTTCAAACAAAGTCATGTGTATCTTGTATTACTAGATTAGGAAAATTGTTCTTTACCCTCTGTTTTTTTAGGTTGGTGCTAGCTGTCCTTAAAGGGCCTTAAGTAATTCTTAGGCCGCAGTGCATATGGCTGATATCTATGAGGGCCAAAAAAACAAATTAAAAACTGGATGTCTACAGACATTAGAGGTTTATTTATATATATTTTCACACAGCTTTTCACCCAGGATTTAAATATGTTCTAATTGGATGTAATTTCACCTTTTCATAAAAAAAAGGTCCCCGCTGCATTTACCCTTGCGGGTGATTAGCTGTTACTGCCCATGCAGCAGATGCAGCGGTCTGGGGATATAAAAGCCCTGCTTTTCTTCCCTGTCTTTCCTTAGGACCCTTTCACACTACCACGACTTCAAAGTCACGCGATTTTGCCCTGATTTTAGTGAATGCCTGTGTAACTCACAGAATCAGACCAAAGTAGTATAGGGACTACTTTGAAGTCGGTGCGACTTAGTCACCCAGATATGAATGGTACTCATTGGAAATCATGGGGTACGACTTTTCATGCGATTTGGCAGTCTCAAGTCGCAGGACAAGTCCCACAAGTGTGAAAGGGGCCTTAAGGCTTCAAGGATGGATCAGAGAAATTCTGATTGGTCAAGTGCTGGCAGGTAACCACTTTGACCAATCAGATACACTCTCATCAGTCCCAGAAGCCCTAAGGAAAAAGAAGTGTGGTGCTTTTGAATCCCTGGACCACTGTACCGGCTGTGTGGGAAGTGACAGCTGATCACCACAGGGGTAAGTGCAACAGAGACCAGGAGGATGTGGTGGGGAGATTTTAGAGTGTTCACCTTTCCATTTTCTATGAAAAAGTTGACTTAAATTTAAAGCACTTCATTACCACGCTATAGCCAAAAGATGACTACAGCATGGCTCTCTCATTCTTGGAGGGCGTCCATGGACATCCTACCAGAACCACAAACCCCCTGGGGCACGCATCAGGCATGCTCTGTGATTGCTGCATCTCCAGGACACAGCTGATCGCAGTAAAGGGCCAATCACACTGGCCCTTTACCATGTGTTCAGCTGTGTCCAATCACAGGTGATCACATGTAAACAGACTTGCCAGTTATCAGCAGTCCTTTCCTCATGCGCTATGTCTGTGTGAGGAAAGAAGTGCTGCTAACTGGCAAGGCTGTCGGCACACTGTTTACACTGAAAATCAGGGCACTGCTCACCCGTGTCCTAATTATCAGTGTTGCCTCATCAGTGTTCTTCAGTGAAGAAAAATTACATATTTGCAAAAAAAGGAAAACTTTTTTTTCTTAAAATGTTTTATTTTCATTTGTTTAGCAAAAAAATAAAAAACACCGGTAATGAAATACCACCAACAGAAAGCTATAGCTGTTTAAAATAAAAAGATAAAAATGTCATATGGGTACAGAGTTGCATGACTGCATAATTGTCAAAAGTGTGACACCACTGAAAGCTGAAAATTGGCCTGGCCAGGAAAGGGGTGAAAGTGGCCAGTATTGAAGTGGTTAAGCATCTCTAACAATAATTATGCAGTGTGAGGTATATAGAAAGATTGACTCTCAGCATATCATACATTGTAGATATTTTCCTTGTAGCTGACCAAATGTTTTCCATTTTTTCTTACAGTATCCTACCCATTGAAATCAATGGGGCAGGGCAGCTATACCACCGGCAAAGCACCGATGCAGTGGCGCTTTGCGGGCGGTTTTAACCCTTTTTTGGCTGCTAGCGGGGGTTAAAACCACCCCACTAGAAGAAGAATACCGCCGCTAAAATGATGGTAAAGCGGCGCTAAAAATAGCATCGCTTTACTGCCGGCGCTCGCACCACCCCAGTGTGAAAGGAGCCTTAGTGTCGTAATATTCTATCACATTTGCGCATATATAGCTGACAGGTAATACTGTATAAAAAGATTCTCCAGCAATGCAGAAAAGGCTGCGGACATAAGAATTCTAAGGAATCACAATGTACTAAAGTTTAAACAAATTCAGGATACGCACATGATAAAGCTGTTGGGATCTAATGATGGGTGAATATGTTTTTGGCCTAATACTAAAATATCCTTTACGGTATATGTTTGTTGTAATGAGTGGTGCATTGAAGCCTTTCTAAAAGTGCATCTCATACCTCAGTGCTATGTTAACTACAAATAAGGAGGAGTATAATTAGGTAATAAAACATAGTTGTTAAAGTTGTAAATGTTTATAGGAAAACAGTACATCTTTAAGAAAAGGGTTTTAATTAATCAGGGAAATGTCAATGCCACATCAGAGAGTGCTTGTAAATCTCTCGCTAAATGCACAATCAGGAGCTCATTGTCCAATAATCATCCCCTTATAGTTCTATATTTGTGGTGGGCAGCAAAGCACAGATGTTATCAGTAGGGTGCAACTGTGCAGCACAAGCACCTATTGTGCAGGGGGTGGGTGCCCTTTTATAAGTAATATTGCAGAGGCTGGACCATTTGGTTAACCAATGCCTTATAGTATAAAGTAAAGGCATTATCGTATGCCTGTACACTGTGGAGGAAGTCTGTTGAGTATATGAACCAATGTTTCTTAGTAAACTAAATTTTGGCTTCTAGTTCTGCCTTACATTTAAACATTTATTTTACTCACTTGCACTGAAAAACTCAGATGGATGACTTCCCTCTGTCAGGCTATTGTATTCTGACAACCGTTTAAAATGACTCTTCATAGGAGCCCAAAGGAAAATTGTTGGCTAGATAGCGCCTGTATCTAATCAGATGCAGGCACTGTTTGGGTATTCCTTATTCACACTGGCACTGTCAAACCAACATACATTTCTAAATTAATATAAATATATATAATGGTTTTTCAACAGAACCATTGACACTGTGGGGGTTATTTCCTAAATGAAAATCCACTTGAAAGAGCACTTAAAGTGCACTTTGTTAGTAAAGTCGCTGTGGATCCGAGGGGGACATGCCAGGAACATAAAAAATAGCATTTCAGCTTGCACATGATTGGATGATAAAATCAGCAGAGCTTCCACTCAATTCAGATCTACCCCTTAGATCTAGAGCGACTGCACTTCCAAGTGCACTTTCAGTGCAAAGTGGATTTGCCTTTCGTACATAACCCCCTGTGTGTTTAGCTGCATTTAGAGAAAATTGAATTCTATGCATCTAGGATCCAATTAGGTACTCCAAGGTCTCATTCACACTGAGGCTGAGGCCCGTTCATACTTATGACGGTGAAACTGCACAGTGTGTATTCAGGGCACTCACCTGCACCAGCATGCCTGCCACCTGCTGACTTGGGACAGATAAACAAATAGCCTGACAGGCTCTTTTGACAAGATTCAATGTAACAATTGCCTTTGCCGAGTTTGATAGCTCTATAATGTTCAAGGTTACTTGAATTCAAAAAGTATAAGTTCAAGGTAAAGAAAACATGAATGAAAAATGTAGCAGAATAAAAAAAAATGGTCGCTGACAGTAAAAGAGGATGTTGTTTCCACACAGGTGTAGAAGCCGGCTAATGATTTTATGCTATGTTTTGACCCACCAGTGTTGCGTAAACTAGGTTTGATGTTTAATCTCTGTGAACTATTTGCATTCCTCAGTGCCTATGATGGTAAAGTTTTCATGCAAGTTCACTATGCACTAACAAATTAAAAATATAGCCCTTTTCCCCAACAACCAAATGTTCAAAACCCAAAGGGACCACCCCCGATGACACTACTTGCAAACATGCCTCCTCAATGATATCTTGTTGTTTAAGTCCTTTTTCTGTGGTCAGCGACCCTTGCATTTCATCAAACTTGCTCTTTTGGGTCCTCCTAAGACATACATCCTTCTATCCTATATATACATCATTGGGTTCTGTGTAAGTAATTGATATTATTGGTTGATTTATAACCTATCTTTTGCTGTTATTGTTTTTTGTTTTGCGTTTTTTTTGTCCTTTGGTAAAACTATGTACATTTATTCATGTTTTTATTTCAGAATATAATTTTTTCTCCTGATGAAGACTCTGAGTTGAAACTCGTTGAGGTGTTGGTACAGACTGATATTGAAGATATCTGCCCATTATGGAATGTATGCCTGTTACATAAAAAAAACCCTGAATGTATTTGATTGCAATCCTTTTAATTGTGTCATGATTTTAACTTTTGTTAATTAATGTTATATTTTTATATAAATTCCTTTATTTGGTTGGTATCTATATAAAGTCTTATTCCATGTTTGTATGCAATATATACTTATTCGGGATGAAGTAACTTTATATTGGTGAGGTGAAAGCAATAAGAGTTTGACACTGGGCTGCTGTTTAGAAGAATGGCTGTAACACTCTACGGTGGCTTTAGATGGATTAGATGATTCTGCAGTTAAGACAGAAAGCTTACTCTAAGATCCATGTATATTAATGAACTGAAGAATTAACTAAAGAATATATTTGGTGGTGTCGTTTGGGGGGGGGGGGGTCCCTGACTCAGGGTTCTACATTTGGTCCCCTATTGTGGTCCCTTTTGTTTGGACCATTCAGGCTGGATGGTGGCCATCTCCTTTCAGATTTTCAGAGCAGCTATTTTACTTTGTATCCCCTATTATCTGCCTCTGAGGAAGTGGAATGCTATTCAAGAAACTCAGAGCCATATAAGGTCCATCCTAAATTATAGCTAGTTTTATCCACTAACTTGTTATAACAATTGATTTGTGAGGGATACCTAAATACGATGATTGGAGACATGTTTGTACTAGATTGTTTTCAACAAAATAACAAAGTATTTGAATAGTTGAAATTATGTAAATACTTTTTTGTAGCAAAATTGTGCCTCTAAAATGGCACCATATTTTATATATTTTTTAATATATATTTTATTTGAATTGCTTTGTTAGGGATGCGGCATGTTTTTGGAGCCAATACATTATGATCACATGACCACTGATAATCCTTCTCCGCTCTTCCCCTTCTGCACTCAGTGGAACACCAGGCTGGAGAGGGGGGTGGGCACAGCTGACTTGGACTCTCAGCCAAACACTGAGAGTGAGGTGCACAATAGGATGGTAATGATGCAAGATTGTGATCACCGATACTGGGAGCCATCAGTCTATAGGTAGACAGTATATTGCAATGGGCAGAGAAGGAAAAGCATTCAAGATGATTCAGCAGATGATGATCCTGCAATAGTGGTGGCCAGTCCGAAACTTAGGGCAAGCCTCTTTGGGGGAGGAGAAGCACGCTCGAGCAACATACTGTATAGAGAAAGACAGAAGCAGAGGCGCCTTCTAAGTGCAGACTGTATAACATTTAATACAATAAAGTATAAAAACCCTCACGTTTGAGTGAAAACAGGCACATCAGGCATATCCTGCAAGCGTGAGTCTCAATGCACGCGGGTGGGCTGCTCTGTATGCTGTGTTCTGCCGTGTCTCCTGTGGGAGCCAAATGCCAGCTCTGTTTGTGGACTGGACCAGGATGGAGGGCTGGAACCCACGTGGACTGCAGCGGTGGGTATGTGACATCACCGGAAAGACTGCAACGAGTTTCCGAGCATGCACACTGATGATGGTGATGACAGGTGCGTCGTTCTATTAAAAGCTATACATTCAGCACTTAGTAAGCACCCCTGCTTCTTCTTTCTCTACACTGAGAGTGAGAGCCAGCTGTCAATCAGGCAGCTAAGTGGATCCTGAAAACATGGTCAAGATCCTTCCAGAACCTGGAGCTGCCCTGTCCATCCACTGACAGCGAGCTTTAGCACACTGTCTGCTGATTCTGGGTCACAGAAGAGCAAAAGAAAATGGCTTTTCTGTAACCAACAAGGGAAGTATGACCAAAAAAAGCATTGGGCATACTTCTCTTTTTATAAACTGCAGGTGTATAGCTGCCTGTACACAAGGTGACAGATCTGAACCATAGATTTTTTTTTTTTTTTTTTTTTATAAAACGCTACTGTCGAGGTATCCCCAAGCATTATTTATCAGTCTGCTTTAAGCAAGAACTGTCTGTATTAGTCCATGACGACCAATCAGATTAACATGCAACCGTGCACAGGGGTATCATGTTTCTGAAAGCAAGTTTGCGTTGAATTGATTGCAATCTGACACTTTAATAAATAAAGCCTGAAGCATGTTTTTTTGTGAGATACATTATTATATGCTTGGTGGCATTGTGTAAACACTTGGCTGCACTAATATGTTGCATATCTTAATTACTGACAACCAATAGAAAAGCAGAACATGAAGTGTGAATTCTAGGCACAAGTCTAGGTACAGCGACCTCAGCAAAGGTCTGTTCATTTCATCCTCGCTGATTACCCAAATAAAATGTGCTGTGCCTGGGGCCTAATCCGATGACCCTTGCTTGGATTTTATCTGGTGTAACCTCATTATCCACAGCAGAGGTTTTGGCTATACAAGCCTGAAATTCCCCAGGGGATCTCACTGAATTATTTGATTCCATTCACAGTGAAGTGGCCCTAATCAACAGCAGTCAACATCTGATGGGGTTAATGTGTTAACCCTTTCATTGCTGCAAAGTTTTGGCCACAGATCAACAGGGATGTTTGTAATTGGTTTAAAGAAAAGAAAATAATTACTGCTCTACATTCTAAATTTATGTAACCCAGACAGCCATGTCTATTATATCTTTTAATACATATTGTTATAAATTATATAGCATAAAATGTAATAATATAATACAGGGTTGTACAGAATTCATGAAATAATACATTTTGTTATAGTGTACATTAAGCATTTTACGTGTTTTCTTTAAATCTTCCAACAACTACACAGTAGAAGGGCTTGCCTGGTTGGATACAAATTAAAGTGTTTAGGTAAGCTCTTCAGCTACCTCATTTTTGGAGGATTTAACCTCCCTGGCGGTATTCACGTTTCTAGGTCGGGGTAAGATTTAAATACCATAAGCGGTATTCTCGAGCCAGACTCGGGATCGCATAGCTGGATCCTTGGAGGGGGATACTTACCTTGTCCCCTGGATCCAGCGATGTCTCCCCGCTGTGATCTGCGAGCCATCCTCCGCTTGATCTGTGACAGTGCCGAGCTCCGTTCCCTGCGAGCATTGCGACGCACGGGGACGGAGTTCGGCGCCAAATTCAAAAAGTAAAAAACAGTATAGATACAGTATACTGCAATATTACAGTACTGTATCAAATAATTACACATCCTCTTTGCCCCTAGTGGTTTGTCCAGTGCCCTGCATACAGTTTTATATTATAAATACTGTTCTTTATGCCAGGAAACTGGAGATTGTCCATAGCACCCAAAAAATGTCCATTTACTTTAAAAGTGGTTATAGACCAGCTAGAAAACAGCGATAATAAATTGGAATCACTCGCCGAATTGAGCGATAGTAATTTGTGGGGAAATTCATCATCAAACACTAAAAGTAATGACAGTGACAATTCTGCAACTCGGCACAATTGTGTATTTGATTACATTATTGAATAATTTTTATTATTATTATATTATTATTTGTTATAATTATTTATAGTTATTTATTTTATTATTATTTATGTATATATTATAATTTATAATTTCATATTTCAAATTTTATCATACCCAGGATGTCTATTAGATTCTTGTTTGGACAGATTTAAGTGAATTATTTCTAAGAATTACAGGCCAACAATATAAAACGCCAAATTTCCATGCAAAATAATTGTACCACTTTCAGCACCTAAAATCTGAAATAATCATACCGCCAGGGAGGTTAAAGATGTCTCCCAACATTCGGCTTGTGTGTACCCAGCTTAAGGAGATGTTATTAAGATTGTACCATTCGGATGTAAAGTCTGTGGTTAACTTTAAAGTGGTTGTAAACCCTTATATATACCCAGTGAAGTGACTGGTCTCAGGTGATACACAGAAATATAATAAATCTTCCTACATACTTTTTAGTTGTTTATCTGCAGTTTTCTTGTTTCTATATCTGTTTAACATCCAGAATTTATAAAGGTTGTCTGAACTGTCAGAAAACAGAGGGCAGAAAGCTGAAATTACACACTGCAGAGCTCAGTAAGGAGAGCTTTGAGTGCTGATTGGAGGGAAGGAACACACCCCCTTCACACAGTAACAGAGATGAGGCTGTCAATCACATGCTGAGTGCGGGAGCTCCCTCCCCTGCTGTGTCTGCGAGAGCTCCCTCCCCTGTCCGCTTTTTTTTTTTTCCTCTTGGTGTCAGGAAAACCTTTCGGAAGCAACTTTTGCAGATAGCATAGGAACAGGGCAGCAGACAGACATGACACTTAGTGCTCTAGATTGAGATAAGTACACACTATAGTCCTTATGTTGAGGCGCTAGCTTGATTGCAAATATGTGAATACAAATGGCCATATATGGTATATATATATGAATGCATTAAGCTGTGAAACCATTGTTAATTCTATAATTAAGAACAAATATAAACAATACAAAAGTCCTTATGGTAGTGGGTATTTATATAAAGGAAAATCTTCTAATCCACTTCTTCCTTTCACCACATGTGTATAAAGTGCTGCATGCTTTTTCAAATTTACAGTGCTCCAATTAAATAACATGTTCCACCACCTAATATAACGGGGGCCACTCGCCAGATAGTTTTGGGCCACCAGGACCCTCACCGCTTTAGTAGTTGATCCTATGCTTGGTGTACACCTGGCATCCACCTCTTCCGCTCCACTCTCACCAGCAGAGATACCCCAAAATGAGATAACATTAACGCAATAATCGTGCAATACCTTTATTAAATGATAGCTAGTTAACGGCACCCACTGTAGAAAGCCTGGTTATTTACAATCCTTGCAGCTGCTCGTCTCTCTAAGCCGGCGTGCGTTCCACCTGAGCTGGCGTACCTTCCACCTGAGCCAGACGTGATATCTGATCCGGCTTAGGTGGAACGCATGGCGGCTTAGAGAGAGATGAGCGGCGGCAAGGATTGTAACCAACCAGGCTTTCTACAGCACTGATCTCTCACAGTTATGGTAAGGTAAGTAGTCAATGTTATCCTAGGACAGGAAATGTGTTACTGGCAGGATCACCAGGTGAAAGAAAGAGCCTTTGAAAAAAAAAAAAACGGTTGCATCAACTACATCTAAGGACTGGTAAGCTGCAATATGCTACAGTTTTGTTGTTGGGTTTGGATAAGCCAGATGGTAATTTCATAACATGATCATTGGCTCAGAATAAACTGTTTTCCAAGTCTATGGTTACCTTTACAGTTGACAATTGACAAGATGGAAAAAAAAGTGCATATAAAAAATATGAGGTGCTAAAGGGGTGTAACCACACATAACAATGAGTATACCTAATTAACCCTCTACACACTGCCATACACCTATAGTAATGTTTGTATTAATGTACAGTCTATCCAAATATTCATTTTTTTATATTCTGGACCTGTTGTTCCTCTAGAAAGAGATTTAATTATATCATCGGAGTGGTACTGTGGATAAAAAAAAAAAAAAACATACAAAAGTGCCACGTCCCGATAGGAATGGAAGGCTAAATAGATACATTGATGATGGACTTTGTAGGCACCACAATAACAATGTTTATAAAATTATAATGTATTTATTACATATTATAAAATATACAAACATTTTCCATTCATGGTATCCCAATAATTTCATGATTGGCAAATAATACACCACCTTGTTATACCAACATTGGTAAGCTGTCTATTTGGTCACAAAACCATTCTGATAATTAATAGTATTACAACAAACTTGTTGTTCCTCTAGCTAACTTAATTTTTTACATTTATTCATAAACATGTACATGGCATGCATTAGCCCTTTCAGTGTAAAGACACTGAGTAATTCTGGTTCCCGGGATATCGTAGGGTTGTGTATAGGCCTCCATAGACATGTATGGGTGAAAGCAGCTCCTGTACATCCTGGGCACCAGAAATACACACTGGGGTTTCAGAAACCATGAATCGGACTGAGACAGAAGTACGGTTAAATCACACTTGTTTAATGATAATTAATAATTAATAAAAAGGTAAATGTAGTCCAAACATAGCCAGAGTTCAGGAACCGGAATGGGTAGTCAGACAAGTCAAAACATCAGGGAGCCAGAGATGAGCGAAGTAGAACAGCAAGCAGGATCTGGAGCCAGAAGGAATGTCAGCCAAGCAATCTTTAACAGGAGAGCTTCTCTAGAGATGTGACCAAGGCGAAGGCAGATCATCTGGGCTGGATGGCTTAAGTAGGCAGGACTGACGAGCAGGATATCAACAGGTGAGCCACTGTGGAGAGAGAGGAGCTGGCAATTAGCCGACAGCTGAGCGGCCAGCTTAGAGAAGGAAGGTCTGATCCCAGCCCTGACATGGGGTTGATTTACTAAAACTGAAAAGTGCAAAATCTGGTGCAGCTTAGAAACCAATCAGCTTCTGACTTCAGTTTGTTCTGTTAAGCTTTGACAAAAAAAAATGGAAGCTGATTGTTTTCTATGCAGAGCCGCACCATATTTTGTACACTCCAGTTCCTTCCCGACACTCAATAGGAAGTAAGAGGACATCTCTCCAAACATAGCGACATTTTCTCTTAGGACTTTTTCACACCAGCTGCTGCATTGCAGTGCCCAGTGATGATGCTCCCATCTCGGTACATTGCACTGTTTGCATTTCTTTTCAAATTAACTTTATTGAGATGTCACACAGACATGTCATAAAGTTCAACTGCCAGCCATGCAGTGCGAGGCAGTGAATTGCCTCGCACTGCGATACACACCGCCACAACACAATGGTGTGAACTGGACCAATAGGGAGACAAGGCATTTTTGCCTTGTCATATGGTAGGACTCTGCTGGAATAGCTGCCCAACTCAGTCCCACCAAATGTGGTGTAAATGGACCCTTGGACAGCTGTCACCAGGACAAGTTTTCCTTTTGGAAGAATTTTCTTTTGGAAGAGTTCTCTCTATTTGTCCTGGAGACAATGGTCACCAGGGCAAACAGATGTGTTGAACCGTTCCACTGGGGACACAGACAGCAATAAAACATTAACAGGGGCTCTAACCCCTTGCCATTCTATTCAAAAAAGGAAATGGCTTTAGGTTCAATTTAAAAGCAGTTCTTGGTTAGCATTTATATGCTCAAGCTGACCAACTTCTGCTATGGGACCACCGAACAAGAAGCGTACAAGAAAGTATCTTCCATTCCGCACTTTTACACATTTTACCTCCAAAATCTTCCATTTTGTATATCACCTGAAACTTTTTTTTTTTTCACTTTTATTAGTGAATGTTATGAATGTGCTATTTATACTGCATAAGCAATGTGAAATTGATGTTTCAGTTAAAAACAGGTTGCTTCCTTCAGCTGGTTGGAGATCACCCTCATTCACATTCCAGCTGTGTTGTGGTTTCAGTGACTCCATGGCTCCCTGTTTATCCACACCAGCAGCCAGCCCAGCTCCAGTGTTTTACTGCTAACTAAACCTCATTATTAAGTCACGAAACTAACAAAGGAGTTTTATTCCACCTTAACCTTGCACACAATCCTTTAACAAATTAATTAATCCTAATGAATTAACACTTCATTTATTTAAACGTGCTACAGTTCATGAATTAAATTTTCATGCAGTGATTAAAGGCTGCTAAAATATGCATGATTTCGTTAAAATTTTATCATAAATCAGGGCAATGTGTTCCATGACAAGGCAACTATTTTTCCAGCCCCTTTGTAGATTCTTTGGTGAATGAACAAAATAGGGAGGGGGGGGCTCTCTTATTGATGAGGAAAGGGTGGGATCAGTGTGAATTTTAGGGACTCCGAAGCACATGGAGGGAACAAAAAAATAAATAAACATGTTCTTTAGTAAGCAAGGGCTGTCTTGTTTGTGTATGAGTTATGAGACTGAGAGTTTTATTAGGAAATAGAAGAGATTTATTAAGATATATAGATGGCCTCAGTTGAAAGTTTTCTTTTCCCTATAATATTGTAAAAATTTGAAAAATTTCCACTAAATTTCACAATTTTCAATCATGTGCAAGAGGTGAAATTTTAAGGGTGCAAAGGGCTTTAAATGGTTGGTTTACGAAAGCCCCTTTATATTCTGGACTTGTTATTCTGCCCAACACGACCACTTGTTAACTTCATTATTTTACCTTCTTTTATATAAGGGGGAAAAAAAACAATACAAAAAAATGGTCTGTGCACTAATAACATAAAATAAAAATTTAAAGGGACAGTACACTAATAACATCAAATACACAAAAAAATGAACATAAATGCTGAATAATAGTTTAAATAAGCTATTAGGGTGCATGCTCTTACAAGCAGGACCTTCCTAACCTACTTGTATTGACTTATATTAATACTGTACAGGCATACCCCACTTTTAAGTACACAATGGGATTTATTTACCAAAGCTGGAAAGTGCAAAATCAGGCTCACTTCTTCATAGAAACCAATGAGCTTCTAACCCCAGCTTGTTCAGTTCAGCTTTGGTAATAAAACCTGGAAGCTCATTGGTTTCTATACAGAAGTGAGCCTGATTTTGCACTTTCCAGCTTTAGTAAATAAACCCCATTGTGTAATTAAAAGTTGGGTATGCCTGTACTGTCTCTCTTTATATTGTAAAGCACTGCAAACTCTTGCCACTATAAAGATCCTGTATAATCATAATATTATTAATAATAATTTAATAATAACTACCATAAATACACCACATACACACACACACACACAAAAGGGTTTCATTTACCTCAAATAGGCTATTCACTATGCAAGGGAAGTTATACTTTGCAAAGGGACTTTCCAGCAGAGCTTAGTGAATATGGTGAAATGTCAGTTTGCAATGAATACATAATTAGATGCAGAAAAAAAAAAGATATATATATATATATATATATATATATATATATACACACACATATGTATATACACACACACACACACATTATATATATATATATAATGTGTGTGTATGTGTATATATATATATATATATATATACATATGTGTGTGTGTGTGTATATATATATATATATATATATATATATATATATGTGTGTTTGTGTATGTGTATCTTTTTTTTTTTTTTTTTGCTTGCACATGGTTGCATAATGGATGTCAGTAGAGCTGCACCTCATTCACTATGCTCTAGGGAAAGTTACAATGCAAAGTGTATGTGTGTGTATATATATATATATATATATATATATATATATATATATATACACACACATATGTGTGTGTATATATATATATATAGATATATGTGTGTGTGTGTGTGTATATATATATATATGTGTGTGTGTTTGTGTATGTGTATCTTTTTTTCTTTTTTCTTTTTTGCTTGCACATGGTTGCATAATGGATGTCAGTAGAACTGCACCTCATTCACTATGCTCTAGGGAAAGTTACCATGCAAAGTGAACAGTCTGTTGGCCTTTAATGTTTGCCTTTAATAATCAACCCTGAAATCTCTATATTAAAAAAAAAAAACTATATGATGTTTTTCTAAGTGAATTTTCCCTAGGTAGCTTAATGAGTTCCGTTTTTGCTCTGTAAAAAAAAGCATTGCTGGTAAAGTTGGTAATTTTGAGTGAAATCAGTTTTGCTGCAATCACTTCACTCATCCCTATATTACTAAGATCACCATTCTACAGACAATCCGAAGGAACTCCGCTAACCTGATTGGTTGTTTGGAGCTAAGAGGGCAGGAAAAAAAAAAAGTTGTTTTCTTGCTTTAGTACATCAGAGCCATCTAAAGGGAGCAGAGCTAGAAGTCAATCAGCTGTCTCATTCCATCAGTGAAGTTCCCAGGGACCCGCACGACATTCCAACCTTTCAATTTTTAATTCGACAACATTCTACACTTTGGCAGCAAAGGAAATAATTGCAGCGTGTACTTAGGTAATTAGCAAGTGTGCTGATGTCAGGAAAGCCCCGATCCACTGACATGGAAATACTTTCTGCACAGATACATGTAGCACAGCTCCGATCTCCTGATTTCAATCCTCTTTATTTATATATATATATATATATATATATATAAAACTCCCTCGTCCTGCACAGTGCATAGGGTGAATAAATCAATCTGCAAGCAAGCTAATATAAAGAGGCTTTTTGTACAGCACGCTGGTGGTAGAAGAGTGCAGTGATCTCATTCTTGATGGGCCAGAAAGATGCCTCCAAAGTAATTAGTGCTCAAGAACGTGCCATAAATGCAATTTATTTGGATATCTTTGCATGGTAATTAGATGATCCTGGAGGGGTGCTCTTCTACACAGTGCAAGGCACATTATTCTGCATTACAGAGTTTCCCTTCAAAATGAGGCCTTGCAGAGCAAGTATGTCTACTAATCCATCTCCCAGTAGACAAATCAGTTACCACTGACTTCCATCTATTTCTTATTCTCTTTGAAATTACGTTTTCTGTGGCTTAGTGTCAGCTTGCACGAGTGGAAGACCCTTACCTTTCAAATGCCAATTACTTTGGCAGGTCGATTTTCATCAAAATGCAACTAAATAATGAAGATGATGTGTACACAGCTATATTTTAGAAACTTGAACATTAAAGTCGGGGGATGGATAGGTTCCTAAGAGCTGGGCATAGCTGACATGTGATGTATAGTCAGGAGATCTCTAGATTTAGGCATCTGCTGTGTGATTTACAGATCCATGACAGCCTCCCTTGGGAAGATGTAGTGACTGGTTACCCTGGCTGCAGGTCCTATGGAGAGGCGCTAATACAAAGTGCAGGCGGATCGCTGCCTGCCTCTTTCACTATGCCTAGCTGTCACTGTAGGGGTCAGCTATAGGATGCCAGGCTGCCTGCCTCCTCCATCTCAGAGACTGTGCCAGCAAATATACATTCTAGGCTGATTCTTTTTTTTTTTTTTTTTGTTCCTGGGTCACTCCATCAGGAGATAATTCACTGAAATGGTAATTGAGATTGTCATTCCAGATATGATTAGCGGTGTGCAAAGTAAATGGACATTAACAGAGATGAGCATTAGAATGTGCCAGAGAGGATGCAAAGCAGCACTGCCTGCATGACTGCCTATAGCAATGAGTGGAGCCTTTATGGGGTTAACCGCTTCACTGCCGGGTGGGAACATACCCACACTCATGTCCTGTGTGGAGAGCATGACTTATTTATGAACAATTGTCTGGGACAAATGATCTTTCATCTTTAGGTCTTTATAATGAAAATAATAATGATAATAATTAGATATATAGATAGATAGATAGATAGATAGATAGATAGATAGATAGATAGATAGATAGATAGATAGATAGATAGATAGAACTCTTTCTATATATAACCATGTATGTATACAGCTAAGAATTGTTTGAAAAATAATTGATTGTCTGGTACAATGATAAATTTTAACATCTTCATGAATATATATATATATAATCATGAAAATGCAAAAATGCATGAATTGTTTATATATATATTATTGGATAATTGTCTGGGTTGTTTGTGTGATAGTGATTATGTGTGTGTGTGTGTGTGTGTGTGTGTGTATAGATAGATATATTTATGTGTGTGTGTGTGTTTCAGGGATGATTGGGTGATACAATCATAAATCCTAACATCTTCATTAGTGTGTGTGTGTGTGTGTGTGTGTGTGTGTGTGTGTGTGTGTGTGTGTGTGAATTGTCAGTAGCTATATAATCTGCTAGAAAAAAGAAGCTATCCACCAGGAGGAAACTTACAGCACACACACAGGACAATACTCATTGATGCTTGCTGTGGCCATATAGCCGAATGGAGTAATGTATGTGTACAGATGAGTTGTCTGGGGGTAGATATTCTAAGAGCTTATATATATATGTGTTATATATGCCATGAAAGCAAAAATCAGCCTGGATGTAAAATGCTAAGATCTGATCACATGATATAAATAAATATATATATGAAAGTGATTGGGTGTAGGAATGCGAAGATCTGATCATACACACACACACACACACACACATATATATATATATATATATATATATATATATATATATATATATATATATATATATATATATATATATGTGTATATTATAAATAATTGTATATACGAAAGTGATTGTCTGGGTGTAGAAATGCCAAGATGTTTGTTATAAATATTCTAATATGAAAGCACGTAGAGAGCATTAGGATGAGCCCCAGACAGGAGAGGAGAGTCTCCCTGTGTAGAGAGCATTAGGATGAGCCCCAGACAGGAGAGGAGAGTCCCCCTGTGTAGGGAGCATTAGGATGAGCCCCAGACAGGAGAGGAGAGTCCCCCTGTGTAGGGAGCATTAGGATGAGCCCCAGACAGGAGAGGAGAGTCCCCCTGTGTAGGGAGCATTAGGATGAGCCCCAGACAGGAGAGGAGAGTCCCCCTGTGTAGGGAGCGCATGCCTAGTGGTGGCTGTCAGGTGCAGCACCTGCACCGCTGTGGTGTGCGCTGGTCACTGTATAAGAGCAGCCTCCAGTCCCCAGCACCGCCCAGACAGCCAATTGAGCAGTAAACGCAACAAGCCCCACAGACAGCTGATGTCTGTCAAGCCAGGAAAAAAAAAAGAGAAGGTCTTCAGTCTCGCGATACGAGGAGCCGGCTGGGCGCTGCGAGATGTGGGGGCTCAGGTGTAAGAAAGCATCTCATCCCAGTAGTAGAATAGAGCAGAGTGATAAGTGAGAAGGAGAAGCTGGAGGGACACGCACACACGCCGTGTGGTCATCATCAGGAGATTGCACAGCAGCCAGAGAGACAACGAGCTGCATCCTACACCCCACAGCCAGGCTCACTTTTCTTCCCACTTCAGGACTCTTCCAGGATTCCATGCAATTCTTTCAAGATGATGTCCATGAACAGCAAGCAGCCTCACTTTGCCATGCACCCGAGCTTACCTGAGCACAAGTACACCTCTCTGCACTCTAGTTCGGAAGCAATAAGGAGAGCATGCCTGCCAACTCCGCCGGTAAGTCGCATTCCTCGTGTCTCTTCTACTTTCTTCTCCTTCCCTACCCTGGCTCCCTAGCCATATACAAATATATATGTTGATGTGGTCATTGCAGGGATCTTTGTGAAGACACAGAGCTCAGCTCCATGCCCTTGTGATTGCACCCAAAGCTCAGCTCAGTTTCCTTGTCCTGGTTAGACCCACAGCATTGCCCCATGCACTTCTCCTGTTTGGATCCATAGCTCCTTCTCCTTGAACTGTTTGGATCCGGTGCTTACCTCCTTGCCCTGTTTGAACCCAGAGCTTCTTATCCTTATCCCTTTAAAACCCGGACTTATCTTTTTCTTCTTGTCCTGTATGGACTCAGAGCACCATCTCCTTGTGCTGTTTGGACTCACAGCACCATCTCCTTGTCCTGTTTGGACCAAGATCCCCTTCTTCTTGT